>NC_090297.1:130425711-131658211 GCF_039906515.1 Pseudorca crassidens | reverse complement strand
TTAGTCTCCCCATATTTATTGTAGGGATTAAATGGGAAAATATATGTGAAACAATTAGTGCCAGGCACACAATAGACACATCAAATGTTATTGTTATTATCAGTAAGAGCTCACAAAAATAAGACACGGAGACTCCTCCAAAAATAGGACATAAGCCTAGGCAGGTGTTTCTAAACTCACCTACACAGTTGAAACCTTCCTCTAGTTCACATGCCCTTGAGCAGCCGTCTCCACTCAAAAGGTCTCCATCATCACACTCTTCGCCCAGGCTCCTAGAAGGTAAAAGTGTACATTCTTATATACATACATACATAAGATGATTCTTCTTGTTTGGTTACCATCACTTCAAGTTCTTAAAACTCCTTATTATGTGTTTAAAAATGCAAGCTGGAGAAAAGTAGGAGCTAAGAGAATGCTTTTACAGGAAAAGTAGCTCATGGTTCAGACACATTAGGAGATCCACCAGGGGTCCTGCCAGTGTTTCCGGAAGATGATCTTACACTAGAAGAGACCTATCAACCTCATAATGAGGGGAACCCTGAAAGTAGTTAGCTGATCTAGTGAGGAGGAAACCTGCCCATCTACGTGTGGCTTTGTTTTCTATCCATTTTCTTACTGACAAGCGATATCCAAAGTGACAACTTTTAGCTTCTAATAAAAATTTATTAAACTAGAATCTGAGGATGACTTCTTGGGGATCTGTGATCCCATTAGAATGGATCTACACGTTTCCGCGTTTTAAACAGTGGATTAAATGATTTGTACAGCTCCTTCCTGCTTCATGTGTAATGGAGTGCCTCTAGCTGAGACAAAGCTGCAGTTCAGAGATATCTTCTCATTGGATGGCAGAACTAGGTATGACTGTTTACAGAGAGGGAATACAGGCAGAGTCTAAAGGAACATTTTGATAAAGAGCCTTGTGAGGCCCAGTAGCCAAGCAGGTGTTGCTACAGGTGAAGCTGTTTCAAAGCTCAGGCTAGAATGTGTAATATCAGATTAGGAAGAGGGCCCTTGCCTCTTTCTGCCCGAGCTCCGCAGGCAGATGTGGCACCATGGGGCATCAGAAACTCCATCGGAGGACTGCTGTAGGAGATGCTACGACATAAAGCCAAGTAGTTTGTTCAAGGAGGACTCTGTCTGGGCAGTAATGGTAATGTAGTCCCGCAGACACCTTAACTAGAGGGAAGCAGACTTAAAATGGGGCAGCCAGGGAGAACATCAACAACAGCCAGATTTGCTCTGTGCATATGTGAGGCTTCCCCAGGGAGATATTTAATTGAGATGGAGGAGGAGAAGGGGCAAGCTGAGACTGAGTAAGGCAGAAGGTGGCAGCAAACTAGCAAGGTTTGGGTATTAAAGTGACCTCAGTCGCTTGATACAGTTCTGAGGTCTGCAAACATTTGCTGTTTATATTTCTATGAAAAGGAGTAGACTTACAGTAAAGCTTAGGAATCTTAGAAGATTGAAAAGATAAACAATATTTAGTAATTACTAAACAATGGGATGAAACCCCAAGAAAGGCTATAGATTGCTTTCTATTAGGTCTTCAAGATATAGGATACTGGGAACTCCCTGGCGGTCCAATGGTTAAGACTCAGTGCTTTCATTGCCATGGGCCCTAGTTCAATGCCTGGTTGGGGAACTAAGATCCCACGAGCCGTGCAGCGTGGCCAAAAAAAAAAAAAAAAAAGGTTTAAGGTACTTTTCCTTGATCTGGGACATTTGGGGCTTCCCCGGTGGCGCAGTGGTTGAGAGTCCGCCTGCCAATGCAGGAGACATGGGTTCGTGCCCTGGTCCGGGAAGATCCCACATGCCGTGGAGCGGCTGGGCCTGTGAGCCATGGCTGCTGAGCCTGCGCCTCCAGAGCCTGTGCTCCACAACGGGAGAGGCCATGGCAGTGAGAGTCCCGCGTACCGCAAAAAAAAAAAAAAAAAAAAAAAAAAAAAAAGTCATCTTATTAGGATGCAGGATCTAAGACAAATCACAGTGCCCAGCCTTCTAATCTCCTACTCCCAGCAGCTTTATATAAGTAACATATTAGGTTAGATAAGCATTCAGAACAGGTTAATATAGGGTGATCACTGGGACACGGAAGTATTCAGTGCTAAATTCCGGCAAGTCCCAGGCAAACCAGAATGAATTAGTCCTCTAGATTGATGTCACTAAAGGGTAATGGAAAAATGAATATGGCATGTTAAAAAAGCAAAGAAGTGGTTCCATTTTTACCTTGGTGATTTTATGGAATAGCTGGAAATTACATTACAATCAGGTCTTCCAGGGATCAAATGAGCAAGTGAAGCTCAGAAAGCTATACTGATTTTCCTCAGGTCACACAGCTCATTAGTAGTATAAGACCGGCAGCTGATCCAAAAGCTATCCTCACATCCTCCTTCAGCACCATTTGGCAAGTAACCTTCTCCACCATGAATTCCTGCCCTGAGTCACTGCCCAGCAGTTGTTCTCTGAAACCTGAAGAGGGTCCCCACAGAATCAACCCCCATATCTATGACTGGGGTGAGCTCTAAATAAAAGTGGACCCATCCTTAACTATGCAGAGATGTGATTGACCACTCAAGATATCTACTAGGTCCTAGATTTTGTTTAATACTTGAATCACATAGTGCCCTGCCCCTTACATTTCCCAAACCAGTCAAGCTGAAACTTGAGGCTAACCCTCCTTGTCCAAGCAGGGCAGGGCATCCTCCCTCACACAATACCAGGCATACAGTATGTCCTCACCTTGCAACCCTCCCATCTCCACAGTAAGGAGCTCCATGGATGTGGCTCAGAGGAGGTGAAGCTTCTCCCAGTTCTGTTCCAGCTGCAGCTTGAACTTGGTACCGATACATCTGCCCAGGTGTGACCTCCCTGTGGAAACCAATTGGCTGTAACCACCATATCCAGAAAGTGGGGCACACCCTGGGTCCTTTTCAGATGGTTTGCAGGAGTTTAAAATAAATATTACAGGGAATATAAATGTTAAACATATGCCACATTGTTTGAAACAAAGATCAGGGCATATAGTCTTACAGAACAGCAGAATATTTGAAACCATATTCAGTTCTGTATTTCCAGTACATTCCACATAGTGAATGTACAACAAATGCTTGTTGAATTAAAACTGAACTCAGCTAAGTCCTAGGCAGTCCTAGGCAATCTAAGAGAATGGTATTTCGAGTGTATCTTTACCATGTTATATATACACACAGAAAACCACCAACTATTGAAAACCTAGTCTTCTGTATCATTCAAGTAGTCATAGGAACGGAAGATGAAAGTTTCAGAGTTTGGTCTCAGCAAGGCCCTTCTTGGGTCTGTGAATCAGAGTTTTCTTGTCTCTCAAGAGAATTCTTATCTTGAGGAGGCAGAATGCTTACAAGGAAAAGCCACTCTCTCCTAGAAGGAGGTGAGAACACCTTCCATCATCGTTGTGCGGCTGCAAGAAATTCCACAACTGGAAATGCATTAAATGATTCCCCACCTCCAAACCTCCAAAATACATATAAACCAGGAATGGAGTTATCAATTGACATCTGAGATGGAAGGAGTTTATCTGATTCTATCTAGAGCCCAATTGCACTGATCAAGTGGAGAACGTGAGAGACTGAACATTTTGCAAGGGGGAAGGGACTCAAGAGGGAGGTTGCTGGTTCCAAAGACAAATTCTGCCCTCAACTTAATTTTTGTCCAGTGCCTGCCCTAATTGGAAAAGTACCACTAAAGTCAAGCTAGGATGGGAGTGACTTAGGAGAACAGGATCTCAAAGGGCTGTTGGGACTGCGTAAGTGGTGCCCACAGATCTCCTGCCAAGACCCTCTCTTCTTTAACACACTCTTCGACTCAACCACAAAGCCTCTACTCTTTCGCTTGATGCTGCAACAAGCAAACAGGAAATGTCGTGGGGTTTCAAAAACAGCTTTAAACACCTCTGTACTGGCTTTCGGTTATTTTAGTAGGAAAGACACATAAATATGAAAGACATAAATTTCCAAATTAGCTTTCTGTAGGGAAGCACTCCTCATCAGAGTGCCAGATATTTCCAAAGCAAAACCAGTTTTATATCCTAATCAGTTCTGATGGCTTCCCTTTCACAGGGTGGTTTCTGACTTCTCATCCAGCCATGCATAAAAGTCTCATACTGCTCTGTGGCTGGGAAAGGATTGGAAGGAAGCGTCAGGATATGTTTACGCTTCTTGTGGAGAAAACTCAGCAGCAGGTAGCCCCGACCTCCAATGAGCTGAGTTTGTAAAAGGTAATGTGTTACTAAGGAAAGGGAACCAAGATGAGACTCAGTCAGAAAACTGGATTTTAATCTTGAGCTTGCCGCTTATGAGATCTGTTCAACCAAATTAAAGTTAAGCCTTAGTTCTCTCATCTATAAAATGGGATATTATTGACCTTAAAGGTTGTGTGTACAGGGGTGTGTGTGTGTGTGTGCACGCATGCACGTGTGTATATCAAGTTAGATAACAAATATCATTTTAATTGCCTTACTAAAGAAACCCCCCCAAAATATATTTTTTTCTTTTCAAATCCATCCCATGATCTATCCTCCTATTTTGCATGAGCTTTTTGACCATTTCACTGTCTTCTAGCTCTAATTCATAGAGCTAATATGAGAGGAAAAATGTAGTAAAATTCAAGGTGAACATTTTTCTCTACTCTTTTGTAGCTGTGGCAGACTGAAAAATGGCCACAAATTCTTCCCATCCCAGATGCATGCATGCCCTTCTGTGATGTGACTTTACTGTTTCTCTCATCAAGAAACAGAATTGATTTTGCCACCCGCAGAATCTGGAATTGACTGTGACCTGCTTTGGCTTGTGGAATGATGTCATGAGTAATGTCAGCAGAAGCTTGAAAAATGTGAGTGTTTGAGGACTTGCCATCCCTGCTTCTGGAAAGCCTTCCACCAGCATGAGAACAAGCCCAGGCAAAGCCTCCTAGTGAAGGAGAGACAATGGGGAAAGAGAACTTCATCCTCCCAGCCATGTCAGTGTCTTAGCTGAGCCTCCAATGAATGCATGAGGTCACCTGAGGCCACCTAGCCCTGGCCAAGCGGGTCCAGGTGAGTACACACAGCCAACCCACAGAACCATGAGAAATAGTGCTTGTTGTTTTAACCCACTATGTTTTGTGATGATTTCTAATGCATCGAAAACTAACCAATATAGCACCTTTGATAAAACTTTTGTTTTACCCTGAGTTCTGCCCTCAGGGCAGCCTCTGAGGAAAATTATGAGGTGAGAAAAATTTGCCTTTAGAGATACCAGCCTCCTACTCTATGGACATTGAACTCTTTAAGCCAATTGATCTTATCTTAGTCTGTGTCCCCACCACTGAGCACACAGTGCCAGGAGCACTTAAGAACTCACTAAATGTAGAAAGAACAGAAGAAAGAGAAAGAGGAGGGTTGGAAAAGAAGGAAAGAGAGAGGGAGGGAGGGAGGGAGGGAGGAAAGGAAAATGAATGAGTCATGAACGTAGAGTATAGTGTCTGCAGGACCCTTGGTTTCTCTGCTTAGCTGTAGAAGAGGTGACTGTAACCTTTGAATGGTATAGGAGCTGCGGCAGATTATTTAAAAGTTATTTAAAAGCAAGGATCAAAAATCAAATTGTGTTACCAGATAGGAGTATCTGACTCTGATCAACTTATTTATGGCAATTAATATTTTCAGTCCAACTGAAACATATCAAATACTAACCTCTTTTCTCCATAACCGTAAAGATGGCATCATCAGTCAGAACACCTGCTTGCCCCTTCTGGGAAATACTTTTGTTCATCTCAGAGATGCCACTTTAGAATAAAACCCCCTCTGAGAGTCTGAACATTTCTCCAAATAAGGGCATATCAGAATATTAAAAAATGGAGAAAAAGGAAGCCAAACCCACTCCCAAAGCCTCAGGAAGCCCCGTGGTTTAGAAAGCCCTACTGCCCAACTCACACGTCTGTGAATTTCCTGTGAGGATGTGTCACCACCATGGGCAAGCCACTGGCAAATGGGGGTTCACGGAGGACCTGGTACCTCACGGGCCTGCAGCCAGAACACAAGGGACTGTGGGGCTGAGAAGTCAGGAGAGCTGCGTCAATCTCCATCCGCTCATCAAAGGTGTAGACTTTCACCCCCAAGACTTTCCCGTCAACGTGCAGTTTGATAGTGAGTGGGGTGTCACAGAAAGTGTCTAAGGGGCCTAGGTGCACGGACTCCTGGTGTTCCAGCAAGATCTCTGTGTCAAAAAGCGCCTGGGAGGAGTCCATGGAGAGGTAGGTGACCCATAGGGTAAGAGTGTCAGCTTGGACTGGGTGCTGGAAGAGCAGCTCCAGGCTACAGCCTTCTGCAGGGCAGGGGACCGTCATGTTCATGTGGTACAGGTGGAGCTCAGGACTCCAGGCCTGCAAGCTTGGCTCACAAGGTTGATCCACGTCTGGAGGCCCTGAGGGAGATGAACAGAAAGACAGATGCATCAGGAATCACCATTAAAAATCTGAAAATGAGTCGCCCCTATCAAGGGCCAGAAAAAAGAATGAAGCAGAAGAGAACTTTGAGCAAATTCTTAGAGGTTAGATCTTAAGTGTTACTGAAGACAGAGGTGTAACAATTCAAAAGTACTATGCTCCAAATCACCACTTTCTGGTGCCCTTTAACAAGAGAAATCCAGCATGGCATTCGGAATGGAGTGACCCAGAGCCTAGGTGGAAACTTGAGGCCGATACAGGTAAGGTAAGTCATGTCCTTAAAGAATCCTTGAGCAGAAGAGAATTATTTGTACTTAGTTTACTAATAATTGATGATAAATTAATGCTTCTGAAGCCCTGTTTTATTTACTAATCAGGCCAATGTTTGTTTCAGGCTGTTGCTACAATGTTTAATTAGGCTTTTCACAAAACTTCTTTGATACCGTAAGACCATACCGTAGCAATCCTTCCAATGGACTGTTAGCCAAACTTTAAAACCATACATTGAAACTTCCCTTTTAGTTCAAATATATGTAAGCCAGTAGAGCACTACACAGAGGAAACTGCCGGCAGGAAATAGAAACACTTTTCTTGAGTGGAAAAAAAAGGAGATTCAGTAGCCAAGTAAAAAGGTAATGGTGAAAAATCAAATATCGCAAACATATAAAGTCAGCTCTGTGGAAATAATCTATACAAGGTGGTTTCTCCTATAACATGAGGGGAATTGAAAGAAAACTGCTAAATTAGGCAGCAGTAGTTAGGCTGTAATTGGTGCTGTGCATTAGCTGTGTGACTGTGGCCAGTCTATCTAAGCCTCAATTTCCTCATTTATAAAATAAGCACTATTTAACCCCTGCCTTACTAGATTAGTGTAGAAGATCTATACAGTGTTCCTTAGAAATATTTGCAAACTACATTTGCAAAAATAGAATGGCTTAGCCCTTCAGGATTTGGAAAATAATGTTCCAAAGCCCAGAGGAAATAAGTTCAAATGTGTGTATGTGTGTGTGTTACATCTTATGATCCCTATTGTTTCTTCCCTGTATTGTGAATCCATTCATTCATTAATTCAATAAAAATTGACTGTGTACCTCTTTCACACCTAGCACAAATCTAGGTATCAGAGATAGAGTAGTGAACAAGAGAGACAAAAGTCTTGACCACATATATCTTACCATAGGGTGATAGGTACAACAATAAATAAAGAGGCATCAGTATAATAATGTCATCTCTGAAGAAAAATAAAGGAGGATAAAGGACTAGAGAATAATGGTGTGAGGCTGGGGGCTATTTTAGATCAGGGAGACAGGGAAGTTCTCTCCAAGAAGATGATATTAAGCAGGGAATATGTCTGGTTCAATTTTCTATTCCTCATAGCATTCAGAATGTAGTTGGGGGTCAATAAGTGTCCATTAAGTGTCATTAAATACATTTTGATCATATCTGTAAATATATGTGTTTGTGTGTGCTCTGCTGGGGAATCAATTCCTTTCATTTTATACATTTAAAATATGACTTGATTCTTCACCTGTTCAAAGCAAAGGAATACCAGTATTTCCTCGCAGTATTTTCCAGTAGGCATCCCCCAATACTAGCAGAGTAAAGGCCCTTGGAAGCCAACTCAGTAGCAGCACTGTCTGTCAGAAAGTTTTTATTATGATCTCATGTAAAGAGATGAAGTGGAGGCCCTAAAAGTTTGGTATGCCTGGAGACACAGTACAAGAGTTAGAACCCAGAATTTCTAATGCCCTTCACCTCTACCAGATAACTTTAAATTTTTCCAAGAATTAAAAAGAAAAAAAGTACAGGGCCAGAGAGTCAAATGGGCATTAAAACACTAGCACAGGACGAACTGTTTGCCACAAAAATGGCCTTTTATGAAATGCCAATCTCTAAATGAGTCGTACTCAGTGCCAATGTAAATTTTATAGTCACCTTCCATTCTCCCCTGAAAAATCATTTGAAAAAAGTTCTATATGATCAATCAAGTCAATTGTCTCCCCCCAGATTCCTCCTCAAGGCTCCTGTCATTTGAGTAACTGGGAGCCCAAGGGGATGCTATAGACTCTTAGACCAATGTTCTCCTTTTTTTTCTTATCAGAGTCAAGACTACAAAGTAATTCAAATAGGAACCTGTCCAACACGTCTTATGGAGTCATTTTTAGGCTCTTAATAAATATAAGAAAAAGAGAAAGGTGATGACTAGGTAAACACTGAAGATGGTGACGACAGAAGAAGTCAAGCCATTCATCAGAAGGTGCTAAAACTCATGTCAGTAGCATTTTTTGGACTTGAATTGGGGTAGCATTCATGCTCTACTTTGTCGTAGAGGCACTGTTATACGTAGGTCAGTGAATATGTAACTGAGAAGTTGGGGGTGGGACAGGAAAGGGAACAGCTAAAAAAGTTTTCCCTCTCCTAGAGCCTAGCTTAGATGACATCCAAAGCACAACCAGTACCAGTGATTAATAGACTCATAAAATAGCATAGATGAGAATGATCAGTTTGGAACACCTAGTCCACCCCACCGCACCCAAACTGGCTCAGTCAGTGTGTATGAGTGTTCCCTGCAACGTGTTCTCTATTAGCCTCCTGATAGAGGGGAGGATGAGATCACCTCACGCTGTCATGTGGCAAAGCTGCTTCATGGGCTGACAGGCACATGTAATACGACATGCCTGAGTTAGCTCCTCCTGAAGCTGCCCCCTGAGTTCTCCATCCCTCTGTCCTCTATGCTTCCCTCTGCTTCACCATAGCCACTGGCACGTTAAGCACACAAAGGATATCCACACAAAGGTGTGAGGTAGAGTCATTCCCAGACCCCTGGAGATTTCCAGCACATCACACACACACACACACACACACACACACACACACACGCACACACGCACACACACACACTACCTTTTTCTCACCATGCCACCGCTCCACCCTTTACCTCCACCCCCCATGTCCACCTTGGCCACCAAGGTGTAAATGAAAAAGTCATGGTCCTTTACCCACAGCCTCCTCTGGGGTCCAGTAACCCGAGGAGTCACACACGCGCCGGGAGGAAGCTGTGTGCACGTACTGACGGAATGTCCCTTCTTCAGTGCAGGCACCACACACGTTGCCCGGGACCCTGGGAAGACAATGGGAAGGGGTGGAGATGGGGAGAATAGATCAGAGGAACTGGGTTAACGAAATTCACAAGACCTTTGGGGCATGGGAGTGGCAATGGGGAGTGAGGCCTTAGTGGGTAACTAAGAACACAACTATTTCTCAACTCATTTCCTTCTTGTATAGACCTCATCTTTGCAAAATTCATAGTGATATGAAAATCTCAAGGTTATGAAGCAGAAGAATTTAACTAAGTCATAAAGGAGGCCTGTGGAGATGAAAGAGGCCTTCTATCCAGTCAACACAAAATAATTACAATCTGAATCTTTCAACATAAAACGACTTATACACTGACTCTCAATAAGTCATCCAAAGCCTCCTTGCATTCCCCTAACTGAAACAGACAACAATTTTCACAGTAAACATATTAGTTATATGTGGTCTTATGTTTTAACTCTCTACTTTTAATCACACACATACAATAAAAGTCATATGAAATGTAACACTCCTTGGTTCTCCATTGCCTATAGGGATACATCTAAATTGCTTACCATGATTCAGTGTCCTTCAGAGGATAGCTCCAGCCTTACCTACTTCAGTCCCTTCATGAATTTCATTTATGTTCCCATCACAATAACTAATCACCATTTCACAAAATACATCATACCCTTCACATAGCTCCATGAAACCTGCTGTTCTCTCTCTGGCTAAATAGGCTTCTAAGCTTCTCTGTTTAGCAAGCCCCTACTCATCCTTCAAGACCCATGCAAATGTAGCCTTTGCAGTGGCACTTAGCCTGACTCCTCTGGATGGCCAGCACTCTCTCTTCTGGGCACCCACTGTACATTCTGGCTCCCATTGTAGGGCACTGATCTGTGGTGTTGAGAATCCCCATCCCCATTCCTCCTCCTTTGCCTGGGAGCAGATCCAGACCAAGCTCGATTTTTCTATTCCCAGCAGTTAGGACACAGACTGGCCTCAGCAGTCCCTCTGTGAGAGCTTGTTCTATGCGCATCCTTGAGACTATTAATACACCTATGAAGAGCTCTTCAAGCACCGTATCTTGAAGAGGTAATGACAACAATAGCTGAATAACAAGGGGAAATCACTTGACGAGGCCTGTCTCTGATACTTAGAATCTCTTTTTAAAATTTATTGAAGTATAGTTGCTGTACAATATTATAAAAGTTATATGTATACAATATAGCAATTCATTTTTAAGGTTATACTCCATTTACAGCTATTATGAGATATTGGCTATATTCCCTGTGATGTACAATATATCCCTGTAGCTTATTTTACACTTAATAGGTTGTGGAAGCCCAATTGTGAACGATCCATCTGCAAACGGAGGCATCAAATCAAGGTCTCTCAACAAGTAGAGGGAGAAAAGTAAAATCTTGCAATATAATGGAAAAACACTATAGTTAAATAAGGGTAATAAGTATGCTACCAGCTCCCATTTATTAAGCACCGTATACACCGGGCATTGTTCCACTAGGTGCTTTTCATAAATTATTTCTAATCCCTGTAAGAACCCTGTTTACAAACGAGGACACTCAGGCTCAGAGGGATGAAGTAAATTGCCTAAAGTCACAACTAGTTTCTTAATTCCTCTGAGCAAGTTCCCAAACACCATCAAGTGTCCAGTACTTTGGCAACCAAAAGGTGTCGTTAACTCCAAACCCCGACTGCAGTCAGCGCTCACTTCTGTTGTGGATGCAACTCCAAACCACATTTCCCTGATGCACTTGGCTCTTCCGGGGCCGCTGCTTAGTGCGTGGTTGGGCTCCTCTCTGACATAAGGATTCCAAATACCTACTGGGGAGGAGTAAACATAACTCCGAGTGTGACACAAATCGCGGGGTACGTGACGTGAGTTTCCCCAACGCACGTGTCAGGAGGCCTCAGCGCTGTAGCCCACCTCACTGAGAAAAGGAAGCCAACTGCAGCCTTTTCTGCCAACAGCCTCGCAGCAAGCCAGCACTGATGTCTGCTTTATCGTAACGTTTGTACCAGACAGAGAATTGAAAGATTAAATTGTTTACATGTGTTACATAAACTGATGTAAAACACGGGTCTGCACATGCCCACAGAGGACCTATTGTTCAGCCAGAGCAACCCAAGCTGCACGAGGTCACACGTGCAGGAAGAGGATTCTTACACACATCACAGAGCTATATGGTGACTCACAGAGGGAACCCATGAGAGCTTGGGTGCCGATGACAATCAAAACTGCTCTATAGGATTGCGGGGTCTAAGTAATGTCACGCATTAAGTGTCCACCAGGTGTCCAGGACAGGTTCCAAGATCCCAGAAGGCTGGGAAAGCCACTTTGAAAAATGCTTCACCTGCTTCCTCCCATCCCTGTCTCTCCCTGTCCTCTCTCCCAGGCTTTCAGCAAAGCTGGAGTACACAGGAACATGCTTCAGGGACATTCAGCTCCCTAGTTGGGATCTGACACCCAGAAGGGAAGCATGACACACAGATGAGGGACTCTCCACCTGCTAAAGGGGAAATCTCTAAATTCAAAGAAACAATCGATTCCATGTCCTCCATTTCTGCAATTCCAGGGGATACCCCCAATTCAGCTCTATCCAGCTGTGGTGTCCTGGGCTAGCCACCGTGTGCTTCTCTATGCCTCGGATTCCTCACTTATAGAGCAGAGACTGGGCTCACTGCAAGGACTAAATAAGACAATTGCAGGTAAACTACCTCGCACAGTACCTCACACATACAAGGACCGAATAGCCCACAGTGGTAGGTTTTGAAAACGGAGAGCAGGTCATGGATGGGGTTCTGGTCCTTTTCAGTTAAACCACATTCCCCCATCCTCCCACCAATTGTCAGATGTCATCCTTTTCCTACCTTCTCTCTTTTCCACAAAAATTTTCCTGGTATTCATTATACCAATACGCAAAGGATGAATAAAAACCAAGTTTAGGTGTAATGATTCTCTTCAATAAACACAAATTAGCTGTTTATTGTGGCAGGCCAAGAGACAAAGATACAAAAAATAGTCCTGACCCTAAGGAATTGCCAGTTGAGTAGTGGAGCAGATAGGAAAATGACCAGATAATGACAATTCCGCAAGATAGTAGCCGTAAGTGGGGTAGGCACGGGGTACAACAGGACACAGAGGAGGCACTAGAAATGATGCACAGCTTGAGTCGCCGGCCACCCACTCACCCCCAGAACTGCCTGGAGGAACATGCCTTACTTCCCTTCTTCCAGACACCACTGTGCAAGTAGCAAGCCCTGCTCCACCCTTACACCAAGGAGGAACAGCTGACCTGGACAGGACAGGCAGCAAATGCCATCTCAGTTTTGTCAGGTCGTTTTTTTATCACATTTGTCAACCCCTTCGCAGCTCCTAGAAGCCCACCAGATGTGATTTCAGGAAACATCCGGATGCCCCTCGCCAAGGAGTGGGCACATATGATGCCCCACTGGCGAATGTGAGAGCCCCATGAGCTCTGCTCAGGAGATGAGTACTGAGCAGGGTGGCGGAGGCAGCCCTGAGTAGCGGTGCATATTCATAGTTCCAAACTGGGGTTCCCCCAACTTCACGTCCTTCCCCTTGTTCACAAGCAATGCCACAGAGAAAGATCCCAGTGCCTCTCTCACCTGTCATACACAACGCCACTAATTGGAGGCAGCCAGTGGATAGTGAGGGACAGGGGGGTCTGCCCGATGACCATGGGTGGGATGGGAATGGGGGTGGGCTTTCGGCTTTGACTCCATTGTTGATATACAAGGTCCAAATAGCAGTGCATTCGGGCCACTTGGTTAGGGGTGAAGCTGTCAGTGCAGTCGTCATCTGCAGAGACAAAAAAGGGAACAAGAGAGATGGAGGTTTTAACCTGCAATGTCCACCAAGGTAGGGATAGATTTTGCCAGGAAATATCTAGGCTGGAGGTGGGAAAGAGAAGGCAGAGAAGAGCACTGGCTTGTCTCTAAAGTAAGTTGGGCTTGGTGTTTACCTTGATGTTGGCCAGAGTGAGACTCACGCCCTGGGGTTCAGGGTTGCTCTGAGCTGACATTGCTTATTCAGGAAACCACAAGATGGCAGTGTTTCAGCATATGGCCTTTTAATTCGTGAACATGTGTGGAGTTGCAGACACCTGCTTTACGCCCAATGACTTTGGCCCAGGTTAGTGAGTATTCATGGAGATGCTCAAGAGGAGAGAAAGCCAAAAAGTCGAGCAGGCAGCAGGACTGGGAATGGTGATCCTCAACTTCCTTTTAGAGCTGGTAAAATTTCCTATTAGGTACACTTTTCATAGGGTTAGAAAAGGAGTTATCTTAGCTTCCAGGCCTTCTTCCATGAAGGCCCACCAGTGAAACACTCCCCTCGGCTTCTTACATGTTTCCTCTGTCCACTTCAAAGGTGGTGCCTAAATAGCTCTGCCCTCCGCACCCCATTGTCTGGTCTCTCTGCCCCGGCAAGGGCCACTGTGTGCTTGTTGGGAGAGGCAAGGATGCTGGTCCTTATGAATTTGATGTACCTGAACCATGCACCAAGATGAGGCTTAGATAGGAATATATTGATGGGTCACCAACAGGACCAGCTCAGCACTTTTTCTTCCCTGCAAAAGCATGGTCAGCATCTGTCCGTTATCTTTTCTTTCTTTCTTTTTTTTTTTGGATCGTTATCTAGAACTTATCACCAAGAAGCCCCTGGATGTTATAGAAAAATTACTTCCTTCCTTCACCACTGGAATAAGTCATCAAATCACATCAGTCCTTAATTTTAGGGATAAATTTCAGTCCATTATCAGGAGATGATGAGTAGTATTACTTTTTGACAGAAACAAGGGAGGTGTGAAAGGACAAAGAAGAAGCATAATCCAAGACAACAAAACCAGGACCAAGAAAGTACCGTTTTTTAAATGAAACAGTACCATGTTCTGTAGGCAAGCTAAGAATCAGCCCTTGTCTAGTGCTGGAAGAAGAGAATCTGATACTTTAAAAAATGACATAACAGAAAAAGGAACTCTGAGCTTAAAATTAACCAGGGCCATCTTCTTGACCAATTTCAGAAATAGTACAAAGAGCCACTTTGAACCAGAAACCTCTTTCTCCATCACCTTTGGACTCTCCTTCAGAGTAAATCCCTACGAATATGGGAAAGAAGCAAAATAACCAAGTTCTAGAGGTGAAAGGGCTCTCAAGAGGGCTTTTGGCTTTTTCCCTCTTTTTAACTGAGATAGAAATATACTTATCTTTTAATTTTTAGTGGAGGAGAATCTAGGCAATGAGACCCCTTAATATTTCAATATTTCTTTAAGTTCTTCAAAGACATGAAAAAAAAAAAAGAATATGCCATGACAAATACACTTCAACTCTCTGGCATGAATGACTGCTTGATAATCCTCTCTAATTCCCATACCTCCACCCTCCCGGCCCCAAAAGGCTCCCATGTAATCTTAATAAAAACAAAGACATCAGGACTGTTGTGATACCTGTATAACTCATGTAGTTGCTGAATGGAGCCCCTGGGAAGTGGGTGAAGCCACAGGTGTCATTGATAGGCTCTGGGTCCTGGCACAGCTTACTCTTGGGAGTGGGGGCAGTGTCGGCACAGAGGTCTCCTGTATCCATGGACGGCACCGTCTCCCTGCAGGGGTCGTCACAGGATTCTCTTTCACTGACCCCTTTGAAGACATGGTAGAGTCCCAGGACATGCCCCACCTCATGGATCATGATGTTGGTGTGGCCAGGCATGCCATAATAGGCTGGGTTGAGGACAACACCACCTGTAATGGAAGGTTTGCAAACATCTCTAAGCATGTAATGAACAGCCACCCTCTGTCTGCTAATAAACATTGAATGTTCAATTCCAGCCTCTAAGGGGATGCTTTATAACTTCTAGTGGCACTGAGTCCCTGGTCTTCCCTCTGGCCACAAATACCTTCTGAACCAATCAGCAAACATGTCTTTAACCTCTGTCTTGGGTGAGTGCTGTATTAAATGCCAGGGATAATAATACAGACAAGGTGACATTATAGAGGGCCAGGATTCTCAGCCCTGGCTGTGCATTAAAATCACTTGTTGAAAAATACAGACGTCCAAATGCCAGCCCCAGTGAAATGAATCCAAACAGTTGAGGATGGGGTACATGCCTCAGTATTTTTTAAAACTTCCCAGGTTGAGAGCCATTGGTCTAAGTGAAAGCACATGCGATTCTCTGAGGACCTGAACAGCTATCTGACCTTCTAGAAGCTCAGTTTTGTTGTCGGTAAAGTGGAGATGAGAGCACTCCTTTTTTTAAAGCATTTGGCACATTGAAGGAGTTTAGTAAATGACAGTTGTACATGCTGCTTCTGATTTTATGACCCCTAATCTCAAGGAGCTAACAACCATTGAGACAAAAGACAAGTCCAACTGAACTACCATGAAATTCTGAATGTCATGGGCACTACAGGAATTTGCTCCACTCTCATTCCTCCCAAATCTCCCTGAGAACACCAAGGGAGGTGCTTCAGAGAAGAGTTCCATCCATTGCATCCAATCTGGGCTTAGATGAAAGACCTAGTGGTATCACTGTATATTACAAAAGAAAAGGCTAAGGATCTCTGAGTGTCCCAACTTCTATCTGTCTAGTTCCCAATCCCTGCTTCTCTCCTCTCCCCATTGAAGACTCTCCTTCTCCACCCCTAAACATTGTCAGGATCAGACCCATCTTCATCTCCAGTACCTGGAACAGGGAATGTCAACAGCTCTGGACCAACCCTCTGGTGTCCAGAGTCATCCTAGCTATATTTCCAGGCTGATCCTGCCCTTGTGTCCCAGATCCAATCCCAGTTCCCCAGACTTGCTTCATTCCTCCTACCTAAGTCCTCCCTGTATCAATAGTCTGCTGAGTATAGCGGGCCCCCCAGAAGAATAGCCCTGCCTTTCTTTTGCCAGATCATATTCAATATGTCCCGTTCCTGAACTCTATACAATACCCTATAGACAACTACATACATGGTTTTATGGGCAGGATACAGTCACCAGGGTATCTGGTGCCACACCCATTGGTTTCTGTAATGGGCAGCTCAGTCTGCCTTATTAGGGACTACCTTATTGCAAAGGGCAGTTTCTAAATCCAAGTTCTAGTTTATTCTAGTCTGCCCAGACATGCTGACATTAACCAAGCCATGCTTAGACTTGTCCTGAGATATACTGTCTACTTTCACATCTAAAACAAAGCTAGACCTCATCTTCCTTGTTTATCATTTCTATTACTTCCAGTAAACATTCAACATTATTTTTTCCTTTTATAAAAATATATTCTGTATAATTTTATACATTTGTGCATCATTATTATATCAACCTATTAGGTAAAAATTAGTTTGAAAACAGATCTATTTCAAAAACATCCAGGGTGTCCAGTATTTGAATAAACCTGGTAAAATGAGATATTTCCATCTTTCAAGATGCCTTCCACTTCATGGTTACATATCCAGTTTCAGTAATAATTATCATCAAAGTTATACACCATTATGCTCTCAGTTCTCCAACAGCAATATCGACCTTCACATCAATGAGGATTCTAACAGAACATGTCTTTGTTCTCTCCAAATTGCCTATACCCATTTGCCAGAATCAAACTTTGAAAGGCTACAACTTGCCTATAAGTTTTGAGTATCTACGCTGAGTAGTTTTTCCCAAATTGTGTTCATAAACTCTGGTCCTGGGTGATACTTTGCAAAAAAAAAGTAGTATCAGTGGTTAAATATGCTTGAAGAAAGAAAGGTAGCATGCCATACGTTCTCTGGAAGATTCACATTGTACCTGAGAACTGTTTTGTTAAAGGTTCTGAAAAGTCCTGCAGCAATTTTGTTTAATCCTTTGTGCCCCAAATTTATTTGAACACAGAACCTGTTTGGGGTAGAATACTTTTTGACATCTGGAATACTGAATTACTCGGAGCGCAATTCATGAAATACTACCAAAGACCAAAAAGCCTCCCAATCAATAGTTATCTTCTATCCACATTCTTGCACCTGAGCAAATGTCAAATACCTCCTCATCCTATGGTAAGTCCAAGACAAGTTCTCTTGGGATCTCCTCCAGCAGCAGAGAAAGGAACTAGAGCTGAACAGAAATAAGGTTCCAGGAAGAAGGGCTAGCAAAAGTAGCATGTGTCAAAGACATATGCTGGGAGTGTGGCCTTAGGGCACTCAAAGTGGATATGAGCATGGTCATGATAATAGTAGGCTTCTTATCAACCTCTAGAAGTCTCTGCCTCAAGTCCAAATGAGATTTTTCCAAATCTAAAAATATTCACAGTCTCCTTTCAATAAACCTGGTTATTTATAAGAGGAGGAAAAAGCATAAACATGCAAATCCTCAGCCCTGCCAGCAAATCTCCTCCATATCAAGGACAATTGGCCAGAGTTCTCAACCACAGCACCCTTAACACACATCCCCAAAGCAGGAGAATATAGATTTAACCACACGGCACTTAAATTTTAACGAAAAGCATAAGCCTTTGAACATATTTACTGACAGTTATACTTTTGATTCCAGGGAGATGATACTTCTAGCCCCAAATCATCTGTATGGAACACCTAGTAATGAGCTTAGTTACTATATAATTAGAATAGTGCATACTCTCATTCAGGAGTAAGTGCTGTGTACACCAACCTATGTTAAGGAAAAAGGCCAAGACCCTGGACCTCTTACAGTAATTCTGTCCAGTAGACCCCAAGGTTATAGACTAGAACTTAAGGACTTTGAAATGTGGTCCTGACCCTGACTAGCTGTGTGACACTGGCCCTGCTCTTTAACCTTTCCCAGGGTCTCTTCTGTAAAGTGAGGGGGCTACACAGGCTTATGGCTAAGAGTCCTTCCTATTCTCTTCCTGTGCCTCTGAGAGCTAGCATGCAGGACTGAGTGAGACAATCATAAAAACCACGTGGAGAAATTTGTGTTATGGACCGTCACCACCTCGGCTTGGTGAGTTGTGTTCCCAGACTCCCATCTCTCAGTAGCCTGAGAAGGGGAAAGGCTGGGAATGAGCAGCCGGAGACATCTACTCTCTATCTGCTACAGATGGTCAAGTGATCCACTTACTGCCTGTTCATCCTCACACCCTTCCCTCAAGGGTGCACTCTCCTTCCTCTCTCCTGAGCATGGGCGTCCCACCCTGTTCTCAATCCCTCTTTATTGCAGCTAAAACAAACTGGTTAAGTTATTAGGGGAGTGGGTTTTAATCACTCAGAGACACACACACTGATACACTCATATAGGGAAGAAAGACATTAACCTATTTCATGGTTTACTTTATAAAAGTTCTTTCACATTTTGATGAAAATAACACACACACACACACACACCCCACACGCTCATGCCAAAGTCTGAGTGAGGCATAAGACTCAAAATCTAAAGAGGAATGTTGGTCAAAATTTAAAAAGAGGTGGCGCAGTGGTTGAGAGTCCGCCTGCCGATGCAGGGGACACGGGTTCGTGCCCCGGTCTGGGAAGATCCCACATGCCGCGGAGTGGCTGCGCCCGTGAGCCATGGTCGCTGAGCCTGCGCGTCCAGAGCCTCTGCTCCGCAACGGAAGAGGCCACAGCAGTGAGAGGCCCGCGTACCGCAAAAAACAAAACACAACAAAACAAAACAAAACACTGTTCATTTTTGTCTCTTCTCATCTGGAAGGATAAAATTAAAACATAATTGAGGGATAAATGTGGTGATAGGATGGGAGGGACGGGATTCCCTTTCCTACAATAGAATTCCTTCCTTTGTGTTCTCTGCTCTCATCTGCCATTTTGAAACAGGAAGTAGAAGGACATGTCAATATATGTTTCAACCATACCTTGGCCCTTCAGTCTTCACTCTGAGACACTATTAGACTATTAGACTCTCTCTACTCTCATTCACCTCCCCAACGCCTGTCCTACAAGGCTTCCTAGGGACTGACCACCAGACCAAGAGCACCTACTCAGGGGAAATTTTGAAGTAATAGTGTGAATTGAGGGGCAACATTTTGGAAATACTAACATTTCACCCAAGTGGTTCCTTGCCTCCCTCCCCCTTACCCTACTGCCAGACTCTCTTGCATACGTTCATTACCTGCATTCATTCATTACCTTACATTACAGAGTGAAAGGCAAGGAAAGAAGTCCTTTATCTGGATGTGAGATTTCCAAAACCTATACCATTCCCTGAGAGGACTCCATGGTTTAGCCAGCATGATGGATAAATGGAGGAAAGTAATCCTTGCCTGACATTACCAACACTACCACCACATTTTAGCCTAGAAAAGATTCTCCTAAGCCAGAGGAAAAGAGATAAAAAGGAAATAATGGGAATGTATAGATGGTGGCTGGTCCAGATAAAATGGACTGTAATCCATCTTTTGAGATCCCAGTAAAGGGATAAAGATTCAAGATAGGTGCATGTGATCTGACAACAGGGGTTTTTTTTCCTCATTCCAGTGATGGATTCCTGAGTAAGGAGCCTAGTTCTAAAGAATAATGCTGACCAGTGAGGCTAAGAGGGCAGGGTGATAGAGAGCTTTCCAGAGAATTCCTGAAGGTGAAGGACCCTGTGATAGGAACAAGGGTCATCTTAGGTTACCAGCATCACCTGATGACTAAGGACAAAATGGATCCTTCCATCTATGGCCTTGGCATTTATAAGTCAGCTCTGCAGTTAGATACAGACCCAGGCAAAAGAAACTCAATTGACTAAGAATAAATCTCTACTACCCAGCAACAGCGGGGCTCAAAATAAGTATAAAGTTCATTATAGAAGAATAAATAAAAGTTACATTTCTTGCATACCTGAATGTTGTACTGGAACGTGAACTCACTACATGCCAGTACCACTTACTTGTACATAGAACATAATATGAATGGGGCTTTCTGGATTTAGCAACTGGTGGCCATGTGTGGCGCAGCTGTTGCTTAATGGACTGGCGGGGAGCACAAATACCTTCTTAGGAGAACTTTCAGCCTTGATTATAAGAGACGAACTAAAACACTAAGACAGGATTGTTGTGTGGTCCAGAGGATGGTGCAGGGGAAGAAAAGAGAGAAGTTGCTGATTAAAAGATTAAATCTCAGTAGCAGACAGCCAAGCTCCCAAAGTGATGCTGTATCCAAGTTCCAACTGGCTTTTCCCAGCTTAAGCACAAGACCGCCAGAGTAGCACGTGGCAAAGAGAATGATTCCCAAAGTCACTTCTATTAAAAACAAAACAAAACAAAAAGGAAACTCAGGCAGCTTGAGGAAAGGACATGAGTTGAAATGACTTTAAAAGAGTTCTGTAAAACTTTTAGGGCTGAATGTTATATGCCCATAAAACAAGGAGGTTCAGAGCTGGTCTGCAGGTGCCTCCATAATTACTTCCAGTTACTGGCTGAGACACACTCCCCCGGTCACACTCTGCAAGGAAGTGACAAAGCTATCAAAATGTGTGGGGCTCCAAGGAAGGAGCACTTTGGAGCAGGGCAAGGGAAGAAAGTGGCAGAGGTGGGCTGACAGACAAAGGGAAAGAAAGAAATGGAAAAGGTTAAAAAAAATCACAAGTGCTTAGAAAATGAAGCAAACTTTTAACAGAACCAGCCCAGGAACCATTCATCTCCAAATCTTATATTGGCTTCTTAGTTTTACAGCCTGTGGTCTCATTAGAAAGAAGTCCTAGTTCGGGACAAGACTGAACAAAGAGAAGAATGTGTAGAGGGTAAAGATTTTGCAAAGTCTGATGTCATTTTTTATCTCCTTTTAAACTCTTTCAGCCACTCCTACCCACAACGGGCAAGCACTCCAGGCTTGCTTTTTTTTTTTTTTTTTTAACATCTTTATTGGAGTATAATTGCTTTACATTGCTGTGCTAGTTTCTGCTGTATAACAAAGTGAATCAGCTATACGTATACATATATCCCCATATCTCCTCCCTCTTGTGTCTCCCTCCCACCCTCCCTATCTCACCCCTCTAGGTGGTCACAAAACATGGAGCTGATCTCCCTGTGCTATGTGGCTGCTTCCCACTAGCTATATATTTCACATTTGGTAGAGTATATATGTCCATGCCACTCTCTCACTTCATCCCAGCTTACACTTCCCCCTGCCCGTGTCCTCAAGTCCATTCTCTGCATCTGCATCTTTATTCCTGTCCTGCCCCTAGGTTCTTCAGAACCTTTTTCTTTTTTTTTCTTAGATTCCATATATATGTGTTAGCATACGGTATTTGTTTTTCTCTTTCTGACTTACTTCACTCTGTATGACAGACTCAAGGTCCATCCACCTCACTACAAATAACTCAATTTCGTTTCTTTATATGGCTGAGTAAAATTCCATTGTGTATATGTACCACACCTTCTTTATCCATTCATCTGTCAGTGGACACTTAGGTTGCTTCCATGTTCTGGCTATTGTAAATAGAGCTGCAATGAACATTGTGGAACATGACTCTATTTGAATTATGGTTTTCTCTGGGTATATGCCCAGTAGTGGGATTGCTGGGTCAAATGGTAGTTCTATATTTAGCTTTTTAAGGAACCTCCATACTGTTCTCCATAGTGGCTGTATCAATTTACATTCCCACCAACAGTGCAAGAGGGTTCCCTTTTCTCCACACCCTCTCCAGCATTTATAGTTTGTAGATTTTTTGATGATGGTCATTCTGACTGGTGTGAGGTGATACCTCATTGTAGTTTTGATCTGCATTTCTCTTAACGATTAGTAATGTTGAGCATCCTTTCATGTGTTTGTTGGCAATCGGTATATCTTCTTTGGAGAAATGTCTACTTAGGTCTTCTGCCCATTTTTGGGCAAATATTTTATTCCATTCTGAGGGATGTCTTTTCATCTCGTTTATGGTTTCCTTTGCTGTGCAAAAGCTTTTAAGTTTCATTAGGTCCCATTTGTTGATTTTTGTTTTTATTTCCATTTCTCTAGGAGGTGGGCCTAAAAGGATCTTGCTGTGATTTAAATCATAGAGTGTTCTGCATATATTTTCCTCTAAGAGTTTTATAGTCTCTGGCCTTACATTTAGGTCTTTAATCCAATTTGAGTTCATTTTTGTGTATGGTGTTAGGGAGTGTTCTAATTTCATTCTTTTACATGTAGCTGTCCAGTTTTCCCAGCACCACTTATTGAAGAGGCTGTCTTTTCTCCATTGTATATTCTTGCCTCCTTTATCAAAGATAAGGTGACCATATGTGCTTGGATTTATCTCTGGGCTTTCTGTCCTGTTCCATTGATCTATATTTCTGTTTTTGTGCCAGTACCATACTGTCTTGATTACTGTAGCTTTGTAGTATAGTCTGACATCAGAGAGCCTGATTCCTCCAGCTGTGTTTTTCTTTCTCAAGATTGCTCTGGCTATTTGGGGTCTTATGTGTTTCCATACAAATTCTGAAATTTTTTGTTCTTGTTCTATGAAAAATGCCATTGGTAGATTGATACGGATTGCACTGAATCTGTAGATTGCTTTGGGTATTATAGTCATTTTCACAATGTTGATTCTTCCAATCCAAGAACACGGTATATCTCTCCATCTGTTTGTATCATCTTTACTTTCTTGCATCAGTGTCTTATAGTTTTCTGCATACAGGTATTTTGTCTCCTTAGTTAGGTTTATTCCTAGGTATTTTATTCTTTTTGTTGCAATGGTACATGGGAGTGTTTCCTTAATTTCTCTTTCAGATTTTTCATCATTCGTGTATATGAATGCAAGACATTTCTGTGCATTAATTTTGTATCCTGCAACTTTCCCCAATGCACTGATTAGCTCTAGTAGTTTTCTGGTAGCATCTTTAGGATTCTGTATGTATAGTATTGTGTCATCTGCAAACAGTGACAGTTGTATTTCTTCTTTTCCGATTTGGATTCATGTTATTTCTTTTTCTTCTCTGATTGCTGTGGCTAAAGCTTCCAAAACTGTGTTGAATAATAGTGGTGAGAGAGGGCCACCTTGCCTTGTTCCTAATCTTAGTGGAAATGGTTTCAGTTTTTCACCATTGAGAATGATGTTGGCTGTGGGACTGTCATAAATGGCCTTTATTATGTTGAGGTAAGTTCCCTCTATGCCTACTTTCTGGAGGCATTTTATCATCAATGGATGTTGAATTTTGTCAAAAGCTTTTTCTGCATCTATTGAGGTGATCATATGGTTTTCTCCTTCAATTTGTTAATATGGTTTATCACATTGATTGATTTGCGTATATTGAAGAGTCCTTGCATTCCTGGGATAAACTGCATTTGATCGTGGTGTATGATCCTTTTAATGTGTTGTTGGATTCTGTTTGCTAGTATTTTGTTGAGGATTTTTGCATCTATGTTCATCAGTGATATTGGCCTGTAGTTTTATTTCTTTGTGACAGCTTTGTCTGGTCTTGGTATCAGGTTGATGGTGGCCTCATAGAATGAGTTTGCAAATGTTCCTCCCTCTGCTATAGTTTGGAAGAGTGTGAGAAGGATAGGTGTTAGCTCTTCTCTAAATGTTTGATAGAATTCACCTGTCAATATATCTGGTCCTGGGCTTTTGTTTGTTGGAAGATTTTTAATCACTGTCTCAATTTAAGTGCTTGTGATTGGTCCGTTTATATTTTCTATTTCTTCCTGCTTCAGTCTCGGAAGGTTGTGCTTTTCTAAGAATTTGCCTATTTCTTCCAGGTTGTCCATTTTATTGGCATATAATTGCTTGTAGTAATCCCTCATGATTCTTTGTATTTCTGCAGGGTCAGCTGTTACTTCTCCTTTATCTTTTCTAATTCTATTGATTTGAGTCTTCTCCCTTTTTTTTTCTTGATGAGTCTGGCTAATGGTTTATCAATTTTGTTTCTCTTCTCAAAGAGCCAGCTTTTAGTTTTATTGATCTTTGCTATCGTTTCCTTCATTTCTTTTTCATTTATTTCTGATCTGATCTTTCTGATTTCTTTTCTTCTGCCAAATTTGTGGTTCTTTTTGTTCTTCTTTTTCTAATTGCTTTAGCTGTAAGGTTAGGTTGTTTATCTGAGATTTTTCTTGTTTCTTGAGGTAGGATTGTATTGCTCTAAACTCCCCTCTTAGAAATGCTTTTGCTGCATCGCATAGGTTTTGCGTTGTCGTTTTTTCATTGTCGTTTGTTTCTAGGTATTTTTTGATTTCCTCTTTGATTTCTTCAGTGATCTCTTTGTTATTTAGTAGTGTGTTGCTTAGCCTCCATGTATTTGTATTTTTTACAGAGTTTTTCTGTAATCGATATCTAGTCTCATAGTGTTGTGGTCGGAAAAGATACTTGATACAATTTCAATTTTCTTAAATTTACTGAGGCTTGATTTGTGACCCAAGACATGATCTATCCTGGAGAATGTTCCATAAGCACTTGAGAAGAAAGTGTATTCTGTTGTTTTTGGATGGAATGTCCTATAAATATCAATTAAGTCCATCTTGTTTAATGTGTCATTTAAAGCTTGTGTTTCCTTGTTTATTTTCATTTTGGATGATCTGTCCATTGATGAAAGTGGAGTGTTAAAGTCCCCCACTATGATTGTTTTACTGTCGATTTCCCCTTTTATGGCTGTTAGCATTTGCCTTATGTATTGAGTGCTCCTATGTTGGGTGCATAAATATTTATAATCATTATATCTTCTTCTTGGATTGATCCCTTGATCAATCCAAGATTGATCATTATGTCGTGTCCTTCTTTCTCTCTTGGAATAGTCTTTATTTTAAAGTCTATTTTTTGATGTTAGAATTGGCACTCCATCTTTCTTTTGATTTCCATTTGCATGGAATATCTTTTTCCATCCCCTCACTTTCAGTCTGTATGTGTCCCTAGGTCTGAAGTGGGTCTCTTGTAGACAGCATATATACAGGTTGTGCTTTTGTATCCATTCAGCCAGTCTATGTCTTTTGGTTGGAGCATTTAATCCATTTACATTTAAGATAGTTATCCTTTATGTATGTTCCTATTACCATTTTCTTAACTGTTTTGGGCTTGTTATTGTAGGTCTTTTCCTACTCTTGTGTTTCCTGCATAGAGAAGTTCCTTTAGCATTTGTTGTAAAGCTGGTTTGGTGGTACTGAATTCTCTTAGCTTTTGCTTGTCTGTAAAGGTTTTAATTTCTCTCTCGAATCTGAATGAGTTCCTTGCTGAGTAGAGTAACTTTTGTTGTAGGTTTTTCTCTTTCATCACTTTAAATATGTCCTACCATTCCCGTCTAGCTTGCAGATTTTCTGCTGAAAGATCAGCTGTTAACCTTATGGGGATTCCCTTGTATGCTATTTGTTGCTTTCCCTTGCTGCTTTTAATATTTTTTCTTTGTATTTAATTTTTGATAGTTTGATTAATATGTGTCTTGGCGTGTTTCTCCTTGAATTAATCCTGTATGGGACTCTCTGTGCTTTCTGGACTTGATTGACTATTTCCTTTCCCATATTAAGGAAGTTTTCAACTATAATCTCTTCAAATACTCTCTCAGTCCCTTTCTTTTTCTCTTATTCTTCTGGGACCCCTATAATTCAAATGTTGGTGCATTTAATGTTGTCCCAGAGGTCTCTGAGACTGTCCTCAATTCTTTTCATTCTTTTTCTCTTTATTCTGCTCTGTGGTAGTTATTTCCACTATTTTATCTTTCAGGTCAATTATCCGTTCTTCTGCCTCAGTTATTATGCTATTGATTCCTTCTAGTGAACTTTTAATTTCATTTATTGTGTTGTTCATCATTGTTTGTTTGCTCTTTAGTTCTTCCAGGTCCTTCTTAAATGTTTCTTTTATTTTCTCCATTCCATTTCCAAGATTTTGGATCATCTTTACTATCATTACTCTGAATTCTTTTTCAGGTAAACTGCCTACTTCCTCTTCATTTGTTTGGTCTGGTGGGTTTTTACTTTGATCCTTCATCTGCTGTGTGTTTCTCTATTTTCTCATTTTGCTTAACTTACTGCCTTTGGGGTCTCCTTTTCTCAGGCTGCATGTTCGTAGTTCCCATTGTTTTTGGTGTCTGCCCGCAGTGGGTAAGGTTGGTTCAGTGGGTTGTGTAAGCTTCCTGGTGGAGGGGACTCGTGCCTGTGTTCTGGTGGATGAGGCTGGATCTTGTCTTTCTGGTGCAGAACTACATCCAGTGGTGTGTTTTGGGGTGTCTGTGAACTTAATATGATTTTAGGCAGCCTCTCTGCTAATGGGTGGGGTTGTAGTCCTGTCTTGCTAGTTATTTGGCATGGAGTATCCAGCACTGGAGCTTGCTGGTCGTTGAGTGGAGCTGGGTTTTAGCCTTGAGATGGAGATCTCTGGGAGACATGGGGCTGGGAGGTCTCTGGTGGTTCAATGTCCTGAACTCAGCACTCCCACCTCAGAGGCTCAGGCCTGAAACCTGGCTAGAGCACCAAGACCCTTTCAGCCACAGCAACAAAGAATGGAGGAGCGTTTTTGTGTGGTCTGCTAGTCTTCTACTAGTCCCTGATTTTCCAATCCACTCAGGAAGCAGATTCCTGTTTTCATGTTGTATTGATTTTCTATTGCCATTGTTCTTTCAATGTCTCCTCAGCTATCCAGGGCTCAGCCACCTCACTCTTCTCGGCTGTGGCCCCTGGGGACTCAGAACTGCAATGTGGCCCAGCATCCCACAGGGTTGGGGGAGGGACGGGGGTGGAGGCCCGCCCTAGGCCTGGCATCGGGGACAGGTGAACACCACTAGCCCTGCTCAAGCTATGGAAGAAGAACCTGCAATCTGGAGAAGAAGAACTGGCGTTCAGGCTGGACCACTCTGAAGCCAAGGCCACGTGGCACTTCCTCCTCATTAGATACTCCCAGTATCACATGGATGCCTCCCTCACTCCGGGCTTTCTAACACCTCCCATACTATGGGAGAAAAGTCATTTGATTAACGAAAACTGAAGATGTTATCACTGAGGCCTTGGAGACTTATGATGTACTCCTTTCCTTGTTTCTGGATGACGGTGGTGCTTCAAACACCCACAGCCTCATACTACAGAGTATAAACAGGAAAGATATTTTCTACAATTGATTTATCAATTCAGCATTTATTGAGCATCTATTCAGTGTCAGGTACTGTTCTGGGCACTAAAGATTCAATGATTACTAGGACATATTTTAAGAAAGGCGATCTTTCAAGGCATCACACACAAAGGTGATTATTTATTCCACCTACTTATAAACGTATAAACCTATCTTTGGGACACCCCAATTTCAGGGCATTTAGTTCATACCCTAGGATAATTTTTTCCTAAGTTTCAATATCCAAGAGTGTTCACTATGTTTGAAATTCGAAGGCACCTAAAATTACCCCATTTGCTGAATATTATCATCTGACAAATAATCTACAGTAGCAGCCAGTGAGTAATTCCAAGGAACAGTCCTCATCCTGTTCATGTCCTGTAGCCTGTCTCATTAATGATGCTCTAAGTCCTCATATGGACATGGTGTGCTCCAGTTTACATGTCCTGTTTATTCCTTGTCTTGGGGAAGAATCACTCCACTCTGGCATAGTGAAGAGGGGACAGAGTGGAGAGGAACAAAATTGCTTTGCTCTAGCCCAACCATTCAGTGATTTGTTGCACCAGAGTGTGCTTCCCTTTACCTCCTGTGGATTCTTCTACCTCTCCCACGCTGGCTCCTGCACCCATACTCCACAGAAACAATTGGGCTGAGATTAACAGAGACTTCCCACTTGCCAAATCAATGTCTATTTCTCACCCGCATTGTGCACAAATGTGTCACAATTGATGTAACACCCTAATCTCAATGTCAACTGTTTGGTTAGGAGGAAGTCAAGCTTTGTTCGGGTGAGGGGATCCCCTATAAAAGTTCTAGGTGAGGGAAGGATATCTCCCCTCAGAGCTCATGTCTGCTGCTTTTGTCTTCCCCTTACCCCCTCATGCAGCTATTGCTTTGCTTTCTGCCAGATGCTTGCCACATCTGCATCACCCCTGTGGTAGCTGTTCTCCAGTCCATCTGGCCCCATGACACCCACAGACCCTCGTCAGGCACTACCCGTCTCCCCCAAACTGCCAACAATCACTTATTCTTTCCTTCTGTGACTTATAAGGAGCCTCCCTTTGTTTCTTATAAGCTGCTTTACCATTGCAGGCAATTGGACACCTAAAAACACATTTTTTTTTTCCCCCTAGAAAGCCAACATCTTTCTAGGGCACTGAAAATCTCTAGGATGGAGATGAAGTAGGTGGGAAGGTAAGGGCCCAACCAGCAACAGCAGCCATGGTATTTGGAACTTCTATTGATGCTGCTGCTACTACTACGAATGGAGCTAATATTTATTGAAGCCCTACTATGTGCCAGGTAGTCTTCCTCATGCTTGTTATTCCCATTTTATATATGAGGTGACTTGCTCAAGATACATTTCTTCCTATCTTTCGGAAGCCATAGCCCACTCTATCACTCGAAGACATTTTTTTCCTCCGAGGATCACATTATCTGGACTCCTTGGAAGATCCCATGTGTCTAAAGCCCCATTGTGAGCCAGGTTCAAGTTCCCTCCCACAAAGTTCTTGGGTCCCATGTATTGAGGCATGTTGCTTATGATCTGATCAGGATCTCTGAATGTTCCTTGGCAGTACAGACATTCCCTAGAACAATTAAGGAAGATGGTTGGCTCAGAACACTCTGAAGTGCCTAACTTCTGTGCCAGAGAGTGACCGACTGTCCTCTCTAACCTGGCCAAGAAGCTCTTGTACGTACTTCATCACTCTGAAGCAGTCATATTTGTGGGCCAGAAGGGACTTTCTCAAACCCCTCTCTCCTTTGTTGTCTGGTACACGCCTGAATCCTGCTCCTCCTTCTGCTTTTGTGGAAGTGCCTTTCATGGTCAAATTTGTAGAGATCCCAAATTCAACACCTCCAAAGCCAAACTGCCTCCCCTTTGCTCCTGCTTTTTCTATATTTTCTACCTTAGCACCATCATCCCCTCAATCAAACAGAACTCTTCTCCCCCATCTACTTATTTATGTGAACAAAGTTTCTCAGTACTTAGAGCTATAAAAGAAAAAAAAAGCAATATAAATGATGCTAAATCCTGTCTTATTATAGCAATAAATACTCTTCATCCACTGACACAAGAACTAATCTGGGAGAGAAAAGCCACTCTTGGCTCATTAACTATGCATTTTCCACTTTGTTTACTAGTCATTAATCAACATTTTAAAATATTGTTTTGATCAATTTTGGACAAGGAATCATTTCAAAAGCTAACTCAATTGAGAACAAATTTTTAGCATGTTATAACTTATGATCAATATCAATGTAAATATACTGCTTGTGATATTGTATTACAGATTTGCAAGGTACTACCACCAGAGGAAAATGGGTAAAGGATATGTGGAATCTCTTTGTACTATTTCTTACAACTGTATGTGAATATTTAATGATCTCAAAATAAAAACTTTAATTAAAAATATCACAAAATGTTTATGTTTTTATTCAAAATATGTTTTTAGCAGAAAAATAGGTGACTAACTAAAGACTTTGAAAAAAGTATATTTATATGTTACATTAGTATAAAGTTCTATAGGAGCAATGAAATGGAAACAAATTCAAAGAGAAAAAAGGAGCAATGAATAATTTCTCAATGTTAAAAAAGTGCATGGCCATGAGTTTTTTTAATGAATGATTATCAAATTATTATGTTACCAAAGATACATTTAGAAGAGTAGATTTAAAATGTATTTTTAAATGTCAATAATTTAAAATAATATGCCAGAAATTATATTCTTTGCTATAATTTAAACTTATGGTTAAATTTTTAGGTGTTACTCTTAAAATCGATGAAGTGGTACAGAGTTTTTCAAAAGACTTTTAGGAGGTACAAGAGAGCAAGAATAAGTTTGAAGAGCTCTGCTCTAGCCATTCCAAGGACATTCCACTTCTAAGCAAGTCTAGGTTTTTAACAGTCTAAACCTTGGCATTTACCATTTCTTTCACTATGGAACGCCCTCTCATTGTCTGCCAAGCAAACTCCTGCTCATCTTTCAACTCTCCCCTCAAGCCTCAGCTCCTCTGGGAACTCTTCTCTTCTTCCCTGATGTTTTCAGCACAATCAGGCACTTTCTCATCATGTTCCTACTTGACCTCCTGTGTGGCAGCATCGTGTAGTATTATAAGTGTGTATTTGCATGTCTGTATCCCAGGTGTGCTGTGCAAACCTTTACGGTGGACTTCTTTTAATTATTCTATCTCTGATATCGCCATGAAATAGATTCAACAGTTTTTCTTTGAATGAATGAATAAATAATTATGATATTAATGGTTTATAAAAGGTCTGGTTTACCACTAATTTAAGTCTTCTGCCTTTGAAGATATGTTTTCAGTTTAAGTGCTGTATACTAAGGTTAAAGATATTCAAACAACTGAGCTCAAGGGGATCTCATTTATCCATTTACTTTACTTATAAAAAATTCTGCCCTGCATTACCACAACATTAAAAGTACAAAATCATGCTAAAGGCCAGAAATGGTGTTGATGGACCACAGATTACCTTGGTCTTTCCTCATAGTGACTTAAGCCATTTGTAGTCAGAAACTGGATTCAGCCTTAAAAATAGCGTACTTATCTGCCAGGTCACTCAGCTGACCCTCAAAATACAGGGTCTTGAATGTTGACACAGATAATCTTATCTTGAGTCTCGAAAAGACTCTGATTAGAAAATCCTAAATGTCTTCCTCTATCATGTTATGCCAGCTGTCTGTACTACTCTACACCCGATTTAGGTCAATATGATTCCTTTGTTCAATCACAGTTATGACTGAACAAGAAAAAATAAATAATAACATGAAAAGTTTCATATTGAGTCAGATTTTCAGCTAGTCTTCTACTTCTTAAATGCACATTAAGAAACATGTTGTAGGGGAACTAGTTATTCCTAAAAGTTTTAAGAATAAAATATAAATATCCCTAGCTTCTTTTGCAATTCATTATGAGTCAGTGACTCATGAGATAATTTAAATATTTCTTGAAACTATTTAAATTTAATACCTTCACTCATTTATTCAGTCATCCCTTCAATCAGTGAGCATTCAAAGAGCACCTGCTATATGTGAAGTGTTCTGCTCATGCAAAGAGGCCACAGACCTTATTTAGATTTCACCAGTTTTTGCATGCAAGCTTGTGCATGTGTGTGTATGTGTGCACATGCAAGTGTGTGTTTGTGTGTAGTTCTATGCAATTTTATCACATGTATGTATACCTTTGTGTAACTACCATTAAGATTTCTCCTCTATTATCCTTTAAATCACTCCACACACATACCCCTCTCCCCACCACCCCTCACCCCATTCCTAACTCCTAGCAACGACTAATTTGTCCTCTATCTCTGTTGGTTTTTTTTTTTTAATTTGAGAATACCACATAAAATTTTGAGACTACGACACTAAATCATAAGCGTGCAACTTGTGAGATTTTTTTTTCACTCCATATAATATCCTTGACATCCAACTAAGTTGTTCCACGTATTAATACTTTGTTTCTTTTTATTGCTGTGTGATATTCTATTGTGTAGATGTATCACAGTTTGCTTAAGCAGTTAGCACCGAAGAACACTTTATCATTTCCAGTTTGGAGCTATTACAAATAAAGCTGGATTTCGAGTAGTCATTTCTCTGGGATAAGTGTCCAACAGTCCAACTGCTGGGTCATATGGTAAGTGTATGTTTAATTTTATAAGAAATTGCTAAAGTGTTCTCCAGAGTGGCTGTGCCATTTTACTTTCCCATCAGCAATATATGCAATATCCAGTTTCTCTGCATCCTCATCAGCATTTTGTATTGTTACTATTTTTTTTTAGCTCTACTAATAAGTATAGTGATACCTCATTGTGGTTTTAATTTGCTTTTCCCTAATGGTTAATGATACTGAATATCTTTTCATGTGCTTATTTTCCATCTGTATACTCTCTTTGGTAAAATGTCTGTGTTTTTGTCTGTTTTCTAACTGGAATATTCGTTTGTTTTACTATTGTTTTGAAAGTTCTTAATATATTCTAGATATAAATCCTTTGCGAGATGCGTGGTTTGCAAATACTTTCTCTAAGACTGCCATTTCCTTGTTCATCTTTTTTTTTTGCAGTACGTGGGGCTCTCACTGCTGTGGCCTCTCCCATTGCGGAGCACAGGCTCTGGACGCACAGGCTCAGCGGCCATGGCTCATGGGCCCAGCTGCTCCGCGGCATGTGGGATCCTCCCAGACCGGGGCACGAACCCGTGTCCCCTGCATCGGCAGGCAGACTCTCAACCACTGCACCACCAGGGAAGCCCTCCTTGTTCATCTTAACAGAGTGTTTCTCAGAGAAAAAGTTTTAATTTTGATTAAGTCCAATTTATCAGTTTTCATTTTTATGGACTATGCTTTGGGTGTCATATATAAGCACTCTTCGCCTAGTCTTGCCCTGAAGATTTTCTCTTATGTTTTCTTTTGAAAGTTATACAGTTTTACTTTTTATATTTAAGTCTATGATCTATTTTGAGTTAATTCTTATATAATATAAGGTGTATATAAGCTATCTAAAATTAATAAATCAGTATTTTTTCCAGATACTGGTGTAGAAGGGCCCTTAAATTATATAATTTTATTTACTTCTTGTCTTTCGTGCCATTGTCATCATATTTTAACTCTACATAAATTTTAAGCCAAAAAGACATTGTTATTACTTTTAATATTTTTATCCTTTCTAGTGTGATTCATTTCTTTTTGCATGCCTCTGTTTCCTTTTGGAGTCATTTTCTTTCTGTTTGGATAGCTTTCTTCTTCAGTATTTATTTTACTGCTGGTTTTAAATTATCTAAGTTTTTATCTGAAAATATGTTTAATTTTTCTTCATTTTAAAAGATTTTTGTTGAACATAGTATTATAAATTGGCAATAATTCTCTTTTAGCATTTTAAAAAATATATCAATCTATTGTCTTCTGACTTCCATAGTTTCTGTTGAAAGGTCAGCCTGTCAATCTTATTGTTGTTCCTTTTAAAGTAACATAACTTTTTTCTCTGGTGACTTTTGAGGTTTTTCAGCACTTTTGTTATAATGAATCTAGTTGTGATTTTCTTTCTATTTATCCTTCTTGGGGTTTGTAAAACATTTTGAATCTGTGGTTTAATATTTTTTGTCACCCTGAAAAATTCTCAGCAGCTATCTCTGGTATTATTTCTGCCCCGATATCCTTCTCCTCTTCTTCTAGAACTCCAATTTACGTTAGGAATTTTTCATCAGATCTCAAATGTCCCAAGTTGTTTTCTACATTTTTCCATCACTTTTTCTCTCTGAGCTTCAATATGTATGTTTTCTACAGTTTTCTAGTTCATTAAACCTTTCTCCTGCTCATAAACCAATCTACTAATTTCTTAATTTCAGTTACTGTATTTTTGTCCTAAAATTTCCATTTGATTCATTAATATAGATTCTAGTTTTCTAAAGACACTCTTCACCTTTTTATCTATTTTTGAGCATATTAATCACAATTATCTTAAGCCAATATTCAGTAACTCCAATATATGGATAATCTGTGGGTCTGCGTTTATTTAGTGATTATTTGTTTCTTTGTTTAGTTTAGTTTACCATCATTTGGTCTTATCTCTGGCATAACTGGTAATTTTTTTTTTTTTTTAACTGATTTCTGGCCACTGTGCATGAAAACTTGTAGAGGCTTTTGATGATATTGTCTTCCTCCAGAGCATATTTAATTTTCTTTTGTTAAGCAGTTAAATATAGGCAGATGACCTTCCTCCAAACAGGGATTTAAGAGTGTTTCAGGCTGAATTTTAGGCTTTGTGTAAGCTAGGCTATTTATATTTTCCCTCACACATAGGGTATCTCAAAGCCCCTCCTTGATAGGACCTCAACTTCATTTTTTTGTCCCCTCCACTATGAGATTCCTGAAATCACTGTTCAGCTTTTTAATTGTTAGCAGTTATTTTATACTTGTTTTATGGCCACTGGCCCTGAGCATGCATAGTTTAGTAATTAGAAAAATCTTCAAATAATGAGCAGACTATCAGGCTCATTTTTTTTCATGATTTCTATCTTTCTGGAAGCTTGGTCCCTCAAGTCTGGATGCCTTAGAAGGCCTGACCTTTAATTTTTGTCTCCTCAGTAGTGAGAAGCAAGCTTTAGGCTGCTTCTCCCTGCTCTGCCTCTATTACTTTCACTGAGATTTTGGCAATTTCCCTAAAGGAGAAAAAAATCTGAGTTATATGTAGAGCTCATTTCAATGCATTTTTCTCCTCACTGGGATTGGGTCCCTCAAAACCTCGTTGTCTTGGCTGATGTCTGATGTCTTCAAATAGTTAATTTTTGGAGGGGTGTTATTTTATCCACTTTTATAGTTAAATGAATCTTGTCAATGGCCTAGTGCCAACAAAGTTAGAAAAATATTCAGGGCTCTGCTCCCAGTCCAATAATTCTTATCAAGAGGCCAAGATTTGTCTCCATAATGGCCAGGAAGATCATTTTTTTAGGTTTTTTGAACAAGTAGATTCAGTACTCAATGATAGACCTAGGATTCATAGAAACAATTGCTGGGTAAACCTAGCTGTCATATATACCGAAAAGGTAACCTTTGGTGAATCAGGTATGAACCAATTTGGAGGTAATTTCTTACCGTGTTACATGCTCCTCTGCTAGTATTGTTTTTCATGAGGATAATTCAAGATACTCAAACTCACTGCTAAATGAATTATTGGAATATAACCTTCTAGCCCACTTTGTTGCTACTTTGAAGACTAGAATGACTCACATTAGCTTTCACCTGGAAAGCTCCACTCATCTCACAAATTTCTGACTTCTAATATACTGAGAACTGAAAATACAAAATTTAGTGATAAAAGGACTGCAGAGCCTTAAAACTGTATCAGATACTATAGAGCCAATGAAATCCAGCATAATAACAAAGCATTCAGTTTGGATCACCACAGGTTTAACTTTTCATTGTCTCCTCCTTTGCTTGAGATATATAACCCTTCTGGATGTTGACCTGATTCACTACAAGGATTTTTATGTTCTGGTTTCCTCTTGAACAGCCACAACATTTTTTCACCTATTGCTAACCTACTGCTCATCATTTTCCTTCTCCAATTGTTTGGACACTTGCTCATATTTTATTTGAGTATCATTTCAATACTCTGGACTCCACTTCACAATGACCCATCATACATGGGTTTGACATATACAGTATTATGTGATGTTTATTCAGTTTATTTCTCTCTGCTTTGTATTTGACTACTAAGAAGGTTAATTTTGCATAATCTCTTTTAAATCACTCATAAAATGGTTTCTGGTCTCTTTCAAGCATTCTCTTTCCAACATGAAAAATTCCTCCCAATTATGGTAATTCAGTTTTAAAGTAAGTTTTGGTAGAATCCTATACAAGACTCTTTGAAAGTATATACAAATTATATTGAATAATTACTCTTCATCCACATAAACTGATTTAATGATTCTATTGATTGGTCAGTAATATTTCCTTTATAATAATGATAAGATATTGTAATAAAAGGAATTATCTTTCTTAAGCATGCAGTAGTTCCACTCAGTATTAAGGTGTCACCTTTTTCCTAGGTAAGCAGACAAGCTCCCCACCTGTTTTAATTTCCCAGAATCTCCTCAGGATTCCAATCCATGCAAGAAGCCCAGCAATCTTCTGGCTCAGTGTTTACTGCAAACCAGGTTTCATAGTCTAGCCACCTTCTTGCTAGTTTCCCCCTTGAGGCTCTCCAAGACATAAAATGGATCTTATTCCATGTCAGCAATTTATTAACGTCTAGATTACAGATTCGGTCTAGGATATTCTGAGTTTTTGCCACTGTTTGCTCTAATACATCTTACCTGTCTGCACTGAAACATTTTGAGAGATTCTCCCAAAAGCTATTCTCAGCCCAAAGCAGCTAATTCATTAAGTAAATTTATTTTTCTCTCTGTTTTTTCCCCAAATGCACTTTCATGGATTCCCTTCCAATCTCCTCATTTTTCCTACTATAGTTGGTCTTCACTTTACTTACCCAGGTGACTGATGGCTTCCTTGTCCCAAGGCCAGGTGGCAGCACCTGCAAGGTCTTCCCGCACTGAGCTGGCAAAGTAGACGTTGAGGAAGTGAGTGCTGTTGAGCTGCAGTGCCTCTTTCAGCTCCTTCACACTCATGTATGCCCTGAAGAGCACGTAAGAGGAGGAAATGTCACACCAAAGGATCAGTCCATAGAGAACAGTAGAACCAGACCTAATCAGACTCTGACTCTCCCAACCAGCATTGCTTTTTAGAGGAGAGGAGCAGAGAGGGCAAGACCAGGTGTTATGAAGCTCTCAAAAATGCACTAATACACATTTAGGATACTTATTCCAAGATAAATAATATCCTACCTTTTTAGCACCACAATATTTATATGGATAGTCAGTATTTGACATCATACTCAATTCTCCACTCTACACCCAGATTATTTCTTCAAGATAAATCCAATAATACCCTTAACTCTATACCCTGAGAGTTATCCCCACCCCCACCCCAGCCCACGGTGAAGAAGGCCTTTCAACTCTCAGTCCCTGGTTCTTTCCATCACACTGCATGATCATTATTATGATAAGAAAACCGATTGAATCTCTATTTCAGTATATGCTTGCTTCAGGCCTATTTTTAAAGGTAAATAGTAGCCAGAAAATATAAAGTAAAACAGGAAAAAAAGAGATGAGTTATAGGTAGGAGAGGATATCATAAGCTACTGCAAAGAATGTTAATTTTATATATATTTCTCTTTCTAGTACCTTAATCCATAGACTCTCTACCCCTACTCCGACTACCTTGTGATACTCACCAAGTATCTCTATTGGTGGCCTTCACAGCACTAGGTAATATTATGTTTGAACTTATTCACAGACTTAAAGGTCTATTAAAATCACATGCCCCATGGCCCATAAAAAAGGGAAACAAGCATTTGATCTTTCTTTAAGCTCATATATAGTCAAAGACCTTCATCTTCCTGGCATCAGTGAAACTTAAAACTTTACTATGGGCAAACAGAGCCTCATCATACTCCATGAAGAACTATTTTAAGAAAGAACAACTAAACCAGAACCCAGTGGCCCCTTGGATTCACTGGATGCTTCCTACAGTGGCCATGGGAATGCCACTCCAAAGATAGGAATGATCCTATCACAGCTTCAACTGTGCAGACAGCTCTCTCAACACAGTTGAAATTTCCTTTATAGATTCATGCTTTATTCTTGCTATTCTGGTAGACAAGCTGCAGACACTGAAATCTCTCAACCCAGAAGCTCAGGCTAGAAGAGTATGACCCTTCTTCTTCCGTTCACTCTGCCTCCCAACTACACTGTCGATGCCATCTATTTAATCCACATGTAGGATATACTGGCGAGGAGTACTCAAGAAATAGAGATCCCAAAGGAGACTGTGTTTATGTTCTTTGGCACAGAACCAAAAAGGGGAATAAAAGTAAAGAAACACAAAAAGATTTTGCTTTAGAACCAAAAATGCTTGAGAGAATGGGGATTTTAAAATATTCTTTCTTATTGACTTATAATATCTTGGAAAAGTAATTCTCATCCCCAATAAATCATCCAAATTTCATGAAGTGGTGTCAGATGTGATCAGAGGGATATTCCTTCTGATACTTTCCTGGAGTGTTTTTTGAACTGTTGCCTGGTTTTCCCTGGACATTAGTCACATTCCCTTTCCTTTTCTCCGTTATTAAAAATAATTACAATTTCCGGTATTGATAAATTGATGGTTTGGAGTTATGATGACATCAACTCTTCAACATGGAGGTGGTCTAACTGGTCAGACAGAAGGAGAAGAGGGAGGGTGGATGGGAGGAGAGAGAGAGAAGAAAGAAAAGAGAAAAAAGAAACAAACAGAAAATAAGAGAAAGAAATAAGGGCAGAGAGGATCAGTGATAGCCTATGTACAGCTCAGGGTACCAAGAAAGAAAATCTACACCCTCTGTTCCTATTTCAGAGTTCCCATTAAAATTAGGAATTGGTAACTTGACAGTTTTCTCTCTTTCCTCCCCCCTCACTTACCCCAAATACCCCTGTTCCTGGCATGGTTTACTTGGGCTATCTGTGTGTTCCTGGCTTCTCTGTCTGCCACTTACCAGTCTTGGCCATCATCCTTCTATCCTCCCTCAACCCAGCAGTTCCACTAACCTCCCTTGAGCCACCCTCCAAGAGGCCTCTTCCTCCACTACCAACTCATTAGCTGATTCTACTCATCTCCCATTTCTTCCTTGCCCATTCCACTCTCCAGCCATAAATTACCCTTCCAGATGAGAGTGTTTATGTCATACTTGTGGAAAACTGGGTACAGCCACTCTAATTCCTGCACTCCTTAGAGATATAGATAGAAGTTGGCAAGTATAAGGGATAAAATACATTTTTAAAAGCTAGAGACAGTTGGAAACAGTCACTAATTGAATTGATACAGGAAAGCTTTATTTTGTTGAAGACAGATTTTTGTCCAGATTATTCCATAAACCAAAAAAGGGCAAAGTGTAGATAGCAGGGTGTCCAGTTTTCATGTAGACTGCCTTGCCTATTATAACACATGTATGCCATTTCAGAATTTAATCAGAGCTAATTAAGATAAACGTCTTAGCTTCTCCACTAATGTAACCAGAGCCTGGCTCAGACCTAGGGTGGAGAAAATGGTCATTATTCTAAAATTCAGAGCTTAATATCTTGCTTCAGAAATGATTTATTAAGAGATAAACTTGTCATCCAACCAAAAGAACTTAATGTTCAAAGAAGGGTGAAACGATATACATAACTTTCATAAAAAGCATGGGACCATGAACTGACCAGAACTATGTATGAAGAGAGGTGAACTGCATTGATCTACTTAATTTCTGCCAGGATCTCCCTTTACTCATCCTCTCCACACTCTAGACTGAGATACTCACCACGAACTTCTCCCTGAGGACTCAGACAGACCAAAGAGAAGCTGCACCTTGACCTTTATAAAAAATTTTCTCAAAAACAAGCTTTCCTTGAGGCTGACATATCAAGTTGTTCTGCCCATTGCTTGAGTCTATTATTTCTGACATGCCTCCTGGAAGAATGCGCAGCTGCCTCACTGTTTTATCACTGTGACCTACTGGTTTGGGATTAAACATTGCCTGGTGTCCAGCCCACCACATTCCTTTGTCCCCCAGATGATTTCTGTTGGGATCCCTTGACCGCTGACCCCTAGCCACACTCTAGTATCTAAGTGTCCATGCAAGCCCCAACTCTTGCTTAGTTTCTGACTAAGTAAAAGTGAAAGGATATAAAAATAATGCCTCTTGTGCTCTAGTTTAATAGTCAGTTGAATAACTCCTTTATAGACTGTTAGAAATGATTCAGGCCAGAAAGAAGAAAAAGATCCTGAGCTGTCTGAAGGAAGTTGAGTCAGCATCAAAAATTCGCATGTTAAAAAACAAGACATACAAGACGCATGCATGTATGCCCTGAGATTGGGACCCAGGGCCCTGCTTCCCACAGTCAGACCAAGCTCCCTCCAGAGGAAGATCCTGACTGCACTCCACAGGGGTAAGGCAGCCTCCATGAGAACAAAACCAGATGCCCCCAAGGACCCTCAGCCAATTCCCATCACAGAAATGACCGGTGCCAAACCTGGGATATTCGGGTTTGGTCAAATCTAAACCTTCTTGTCATTACTGTACACCATGGTTCTTGACCCAAAATACACAGAAGGGTTCCCTCTGCCACACCCATCTGCTATCCACTTTGCCAACTATGCTTCCTCCTCTGGGTGAATATCCCCTTTGACCTACTCCCCCGGTCCTCAGAGTACCAACTAGCATTCTCCCAGCTGCCTAGTGCCACTCTGAAAAGTTAGATTTTTTTTTGGTTTTTTTGCGGTACGTGGGCCTCTCACTGCTGTGGCCTTTCCCGTTGCGGAGCACAGGCTCCAGATGCACAGGCTCAGCGGCCATGGCTCCTGGGCCCAGTCTCTCCGCGGCATGTGGGATCTTCCCAGACCGGGGCACAAACCCGTGTCCCCCGCATCGGCAGGCGGACTCTCAACCACTGCGCCACCAGGGAAGCCCAGAAAACTGTTTTTTATTCTCTGTCAAAGTCCTCCTGCTATTGGGCACATGGCACTCTACTATGTCACCATATACTTTCTACTTTCTTTCATTGTCCCATCTCTTGGTTGCTCCGTACACATCAAGGGCTTCACAGTCTGACTCACAGTCTTCCTCCTTACCTTAGATCCTAGAGTCACCTGAGAAAATTTCAACATGTATGTGAAACATCCACTGAAAACACAGTCTTATGTTTTACTTCCTTATTGCCAATGACCCTTGCACACCATTCTCATTGTCACCTTTACTCAGGTGGATTTTCTGATCTCATGTGGATCTTTAGTTCTACTTGTCTAAACTTTTATTTGATTATGGTCATCTCCTCTTCAGGAATTATTTGAAATCTTTACCCTTCTTTACCTTTTCTTGCCCCTTCTCCCCCAGCAACCTCAATCTCCTCTGACCCTTAGATAATCGTGCCTCCTTCTTTGATGATAAAATTGAAGCCATTTATCATGAACTCTATCACTCCCCCCCATACATACACACACACGCGCACACACACACACACACACACACACTCAAAACATTTACTTCCTTACCTATTTTTATTCCCTTTCCTCTTGTCCTACAAGATGAGGTTTCTGAGAAAACCATAGCTAGTACCCTCTTCCTTTCCAATTCAAACTTCTTGAAAGGATAATTTCTTCATCTTCCATTTGTTTCCCTTTTTTTCATGTATCCACTAATCCCACTGTAACCTGGCTTTCATGAGAACCACTTTATCAAAAATGCTTTTGTTGAAGTTGTTAGTAACCTCCTAGTTGTCCCTCCCCACAAAAATGGAAAAAATTCATTCACCTTCTTATTGGAATCCTTTGGCTCATTTTTATATTGTTAGTTACTTCCTGCTTCTTAAAGTTCTCTGCTTCTCTGCTTTTATTGCAACGCTCTTTCCTGATTCTCTTCTTGCTTTTGTGACCACTGATTCTCAGTCTCCTTTGTGGGTTTCTCTTTCCCCTTCTAATCCTTAAAAGTTATTCCCTGGGGTCCTGTTTGTAGTCCATTCTTTTGTCACTCTCTTTGTTCACCGTTGGGAACTTTTCCACTCTCAAACTTTGAAGCACCATCAGTATTTGGAAAACTCTCAGGTAGATATATATATCTCTCTCTACCTAGATCACCCACAGACATCTTGAAGTCAACATGTCAATGTTATGGGTGGTTCTACCTGAGCACAAACAAAATTCGGACACAGTGAGTTTTAATGCATCTCAAATAGTGGTCCAATTACTGAATCTGTGGACATTTTTTCCATGGATATATTTGCAAGAAGTGTCTGATTTTTGGCTAAACACAGAGGCAGTATGTGACAGTGTCCACAGAAAGATAAAAAGGCAAGAACAGGGAAGAACCACAATGGTATTTTGTCCATTACCTAATTTTATAGACTGGATTTCGAGTTCCTCAGGAAGAAACAAAAAGAACTCTTTTTGTAAGAAAATTGGTACAACCCAGGATACATAAGCCATGCTTCATGGCCTAATAACAAAATGAAGTACCAACTGAAGAGAAGGGACACTCTCTCCATTTCTGGAAAGAATTAAGGGATGTCAGCACTATTCTAACACTTGAGAGTTTTACAGCCTTGGGTCGCATTAGAAGCCAGTTCTCTAATAAGGCCAGCTTTTCCCTAGAGAAACAGTGAGGGCAGAGCATCAGCTGGAAATGCTGAGTGTCAGCAGACAAGGTAAATACCATGGCCAGTATTCAACAGCAAACAGCAGTAGAACCACAGAAGCCAGTGGGCATGAATTTTTAAGGCACACCCTTCCGAAGACTCCCAAAAATACTAGAGAAAGAGGACAATGTATGAGGATAAGATTTTATAGCTATACACTGAGCTCATGTAATTTGATTATTAATGGTAGTATGACATCATTCGCCCCCAGGGGGTATGTGGACTGGAGGATATTCTGTTTGTCTCTGACTGAACTCACAGTCTTCTTCCCCACACCCACTTCTCCTCCACTGTCTCTCTGAATTGATGCCACCTATACCACCCTCTCCATGACACAGGAAGAAAAGCCAGGATTCTTCCTTTAATACTCCCCCTCTTCACTTCACTCCCCTCATTATAATCAACCACCTACTAATGACCCCAGGAAGAAAAGACATCATGATGATTATTGTTTCTCTTCTGAATGTCCCCAAAGAGGCTAGATATCATCATCACTCAGACATAATCAACTGGGAACACATTTTTTTCTTGAAATTCAAATATGGAGAAACTGACAGGAATTATTACACCCAAAAACCTCACTTTTGCTAATGCATGTGGGAAAGAGTATTACTACTAGAAGTAAAATGAAATTATTCTCTAGAAAGTTTTATCTGTTGTAAGAACTTGAGGTTGAAATAAAAGAGCTAACTGGAGATTTAAAGGACTTGAAGTCTAATGTCATAATATCTTCTGTGGTAGGCAGAATAATGCTCCCAAAGATGTCCATGTCCTAGTCCCTGGAACCTGGGAATCTATTACTTTACATGGCAAAATGGATTTTGCAGAGGTGATTAAGAGTACAGACTTTGAGATGGGGAGACTATTCTGGATTATCTGAGTGGGCCCGATCTAATTACATGAGTCTTTATAAGCAGAGAACCTTTCCCACCTGTTGTCAGGGAAGAGAGGTGGCAACAGAAGTAGACTAAGAGAAATGCTACATTTCTGGCTTTGAAGTTGAGGGAAGGAAGGGAGCAGCAAGCCAAAGAATGTGGGCAGCCTTTAGAAGCTGGAAAAGGCAAAGAAATGGTTTCTCCTGTAGAACCTCCAGAAAGATATGCAACTCTAACACCTTGAAGTTAGCTCAGTGAGAACCATGTCATACTTCTGACCTATAGGACAACAAGTTAATAATATGTGTTGTTTTCAACCAATAAGCTTGTGGTCACTTGTTGCAGCAGGAATAGAAAATGAATGTATCTTCTTTCATTTAAACATACAGTATCTTTGGAAAAGAAAAGAGCATACAGAGAATAAAAATCTGGCTTCAAAAGATGGTGTCGAAAGAACTTGTTTTAAAAGAACTTGTGATTGCCTTCTGAGGCAGAAAATAGTAAATCCCACGTTTCTAGTTCTTGGTTGTAGTTTACCTACCTTATCAAGGGAGTCATACCCTGAAATTTATTTGGAAGGGGAGCATAAGAATACCCAGATAACTTATTGGGTCTGGATAAGGGAAAAGAAACGCGTGGTGGAAGTGATACCCAGTTGAACTTAAGAAAAAAATAACCCAACCAAAAGTCATAGGTAGCATGTGTCAGCATCCTGAGAACAGGTGTTTAAGCCAGAATGACTTGGTCTGATGTCCCACCTCTAACACTCACTGGTCATGTGGCATTGGCAAGGTGCCTACCATCATTACACCTCAGTGTCCTTATCTGTAAAACGACAATAACGAAAGTATAATCTGCATATACTTATTGGGAAGAAAAATGAGATAACATCTAAAATCACACATAAACAGTTGTCAATAAACCTTATATTATCAATAACAATACCTATGGTCTCAGATGCCTACCTAGCCAGCAACAAAGTTCAAAAATTATAATATAGGAAAGCAAGTATCATCTTAAAGACTTGATGGGGAGCTAATCATAGACTATGTCTGAGAACGGGTATACCTTGCTTGAAAGAAATAAAGTTAAATGAAATAGAAGTAATACCACAGTGCAAAAGGAAGCAAACACAACTGAAATCTGACATCTGAAGTAAACCCACAATGGAAAACATTTAGTGAAAATAAAATAGCAATGAACATTTTCTAGGCATAAAGTACTGTTGGCATGGTCAGGCAAGGGATAGTTTTGATACATCCCAAAAGCAGTTTCCAAAATGGACACAAAATAAAAATATAGTGATGAACCAGAACTTCAGATGAGAATGTCTCTGCCAGAAGGCAGGTGCTGCTAATAGCAATAGCAGCACTTCTGATAAATACTTTTTCTGACTTCCTGATAATATCTCTCAAAAAGGTCAAGAAACAACAAAGGGTCATGATAATTTATTTTAATTCTTATTAATAAGAAAGAACTAGATGGTGATATGGAATGCAAGAGTTCCTTTAATGAAAGAAACTCTATTTAATTTTTTCAATAGCCGAGGCTGGTAACATCAAGGACTAGAGCTTGAGTAAAACAGATTTCCAAAAGGGAGTAATGATTCCAAGGCCTAGGACTCTCAAGGGGAAAATGGCCCTTTGGAGGTAGAAGGGCATAAACCTTGAAAATCAATGTAATTCTAGATTGTCCCAATAAAGCAGAAAGGAGGTAAACATCAAAAAGAACAGGTTCTGTAAGGGAACTCCCTGCTGAGCTAAAATTTTAAGAGAACATACGTAGATTTTGGAAAGAGGAATAGCACAAAACTATTTAAAAAAATAGGGTCAAAAAAGATAAAGCCCAGGGACTTCACTGGTGGCACAGTGGTTAAGAATCCTCCCGCCAGTGCAGGGGACACGGGTTCGATCCCTGGTCTGGGAAGATCCCACATGCTGTGGAGCAACTAAGCCCGTGGGCCAAAACTACTGAGCCTGCACTCTAGAGCCCGCAAGCTGCAACTGCCGAGCCCACATGCTGTAAATACTGAAGTCTGCATGCCTAGATCCTTGCTCTGCAATAAGAGAAGCCATCGCAACGAGAAGCCCATGCACTGCAATGAAGAGTAGCCCCCACACGCCACAACTAGATAAAGCCCGCACACAGCAATGAAGATCCAACACAGCCCCCCCAAAAAAGATAAAGCCCAGAACCAGCATAAACATAAAAAATGCAAAGAATGATAAATTTTAAAATTTACGTTTTTCAGAATAGTAAGCAAAATAGAGTATAATAATACAGAAGGGGAAAAAAAAACTGAACTCTTCAAAGTCTGCCTTGCTGCCAAGATAAATAATCATTAAGAAACCATTGAATAAGTCATTAACCTGGCAATAATTTATTTGCCCCTAATAATAATAGTGATCACAATTAACTGAATCCCAAATATATGGTAGATGCTTCATGTATATTTTCTCATGTAAGCTCACAAGTCTATGAAGTTAGCGTAATTATTTCATTTTACAGATAAGAAACTAAAGCTTACAGAGATAAACTCACTTGCCCAAAACCACACAGCTTGTAAGTTTTGGAGGCAAGTATTAAACCCAAGTTCCTCTAACTCCGAAGCACACATTCTTTCCTCTGTTCTTCAACTGGTTTCACTAGGATCTGTGAGTCACTGTGTTGGGCCTTGGCAATGAAAAGATACAGAAGACAACCCTTTTTCAAGCAGCTCAGTCTAGTGAGGAAGATAACCATGGAAAAATATGATTATAATGCAAGGTGAAGGGCACTATTATAATGTGCATGGAACTAGATGCAAGAATGGGGGACAGAGTGAAAAACCAGCTTAGAGAAGCAGACATTAATAAGGTGTTGTAGAAGTTTTTGGTGGATATTGTCAATTGGCTTGTGTACATCAATTCTACCCTCCCTCTCCTGTGTCTTCCTTTTCTGGAGGACAGAAAAGTTGAAATATACATTTGTCCAGCTCCCTTGCACTTAGGGATCTAGATGTGATTTAGTCTACCAGTCAGCTGTGCTCTAGTTAGAAGGTGACAGTAACATGAAGACCTTACTTCTGACTGCTTCTTCTTTCTCTGTCTGCAAGCAGGGCTGGGCGATAGTGTTCCAGTGCCCAGCCGCTGGCAGTGAGGGTTTGGGGAAGGCTATGGGGACACACCCTCATTGCTGGTGTGGATCTAACAGGTATAGCATGACGCGGTGATGGCAGCCGTGGTTTAGAGACTTTGTGAAAGAAGATTCTATAGAAGTTGGTGACTAACTGGATGTTTAGTCCCAACTTCTGTAGAGTCTTCTTTCACAAAGTCTCTAACATCCATCCTTATTTTTCCCTTCCCACTGTCACTGTCTGGAATAGATCATTTTTTACTTTATTTGTCATGTACTAAAATATCTTCTTATTTTTCTCCCTCTAATGTTATGTGCGCTCCAGTCTACACCATATGACATCAAAACTGGTGTTCTCCTGTTCACTCTTGGTTCCCTGTGCCCTACACAATAGTCCTTTAGGTTTCCTTTAAGTTGCCACTCAAAGTTGCCCTTAATCTGATGACCAGACTACCTTCCAGGATCACTCCAGCACCACTATGCCATTGACCGAGGTAAATTGATTTACTCATTGACGTCAGATAGGCCCCTGATTTTTTTGTTTTGGGTCATTTTGTTTGTTTTTGTGTTTTTCCTCCCTGCTTTGCTTATACTGTTCTTCCTTTACATATATAGTTATCAAAAGTGGATCTGACATTCAAGGCCCATTTTCTATCTCATTTTTTCCGTGAAGCCCACATCAATCACCCCAGCCTGAAATGAGCCCCAAAATCTGAGTTTCTAAGTCATTCAGTCTAGTCTATAACACAACAGATTGTAATATGTAATTACAATATGTAAGCCTACTTTGGCAATATTTGCCAACAGTAGAAATCCTACCTCTATATATTTAACCTAAGAAGGTATTTGTATGAGTTTCAAATATGCACCAACAGCAATGGAATAATAGCAAAAATATATAGTATAATAACATGGCAGTATAATAGCATAGTATATTCTGCTAATAGGATAGCATAATAGCAAGCAAGAGTATAATAGCAAAATATAATGTAAATTCCCATTAACACGGATCTGGCAAGTTAAATTAAAAGTATATAATATTTATGCCATGAAGTCATTAAAAATAATCTAGATTTATACTTATTAAAATGCAAAAATGCTCCCAACATATTATTGAGTGAAAAAGCTGATGGTACAAGAGTAAGTATAATATAACTCTATTTATTTAAAACCATATACATATGTCACTCTAGGTATCTAGAAGGGGATGAAACAGGTCATGGGATTTGAATTAATTTTCTCTTCTTATTTGTATTCTTCTGTGTTGGTCTTTACATATATGTACATTTACATGTATGCATATGTATAACATTTATATGTATTATGTATATATATATATACAGATATATGTATATACAGGTCTTTACATAGATACATATATGCATGTGTGTATGTATGTGTGTGTATATATATATATATATATAATAGAGCATTCTTTATTTCAATATTATAGAGCTTCATTATTTCATAAGCTGGACAATGTTCCCAGAAGTCAAGTACCATGTCTTTCTCAGAGTGAGAACAACTTAGTACATCATCTTGCATATTATTAAGTGCTCATTTAATATTAGTTGAAAATATCAACGGTGCAGATGGGTTTTAACTGGAAGATTAGGCAGAGAATACCCCATTCTTCCCCCTCCCAAGTTCACCAGTACTGCCCTGCTGCAGAATCCACTTAAACCACAGGGCCCGCTTACATCTACAAGAGTCAAACTTCAAGGAGTCGCACATAGGATCTGCTGTCTCTGGTAGAGAGCAAGAGACAAAAATATGCCCCAAGCTGAAGCCCAAAGCCCCAAATACACGCTTTTTGACAACTCTTTATTGATGACTAAAGACAGAGCAGATTCTTGGCAAAAACACTGTATAATGATAAACTCTCAGGGCCTGGGTGGGAATGGGCAATGTAATTCCACAGACATTACACTGGGTTTAAAAATAGGAAGCTTTTCCCGGAAGAAGTAGTCCTTGTGGGTAACTGGAGCCGACAGGATGTGTTTCAACTAACGGTAAAAGTTGAAGTCATCCCGTATTTTAGTCATTTTTTGTGTTTCTTTTCTCTTCTCCTATAGCTTTTTCTTCCACTGTTTTAGAACATTTTTAAAGGTTTTCTTCAAATCCTGTTTTCAAGCAAAACATGCTTTCTGTAATATGTCATACACGTGCACACACACACACACACACACACACACACACACACACACACACACACACAGAAGTCAGTTCCTTTTGACAGTACACATGCACCAAACTGAACTCTCAACTTTATATTCTGCTGACATGGGGAAGGTGAATGAATCCTATAAAACCACTGATGATTGAAAATCCTTTAAACTTTGATTTCAGGAGGTGGGATAACACACTCACTAATTCAGAAAGTATTTACTAAGCACCCACTAAATCTCAGGCTCTGTGCTGAAACACCAGTATACAATGGATAAGCCCAGGTAGCACTCCTACCATCATGGAGTTGGTGGCCTTATGGGGAGATGACAAGGAAATGGGCAGTCACACTGGGACTCAGCAGGTACTCTGGCAGAGAGAGTAAAAGGTGCGGTGAGAATCTGTGGACCAGAGCACTTGACCAAGATTAAGAGAAGTCTTCTCAGAACTGGCACCTATACCAAAACCTGGCAGATGAAAAGGAGTTATCCTGGAGAGGGGATGGCATGGGAAGAAGAGGCAGCCATTGGTAGAAAGGCCCAATGGATAAGAGAAGGGAAGTAGTTCATGAGAGCTGGAGAGAAGTAGAAAGACTGACACTGAAGAGGGTAACAGCAGCTGGATCTTGAAAGGTCTTACAAACCATGATAAGAAGTTTAGAGTTCTTTAAAGCAAGGAAGAAACGCGATTAGATTTACTTTTTGGAAAGACTGGTCTTAAGAAAATATGGAGAATGGATTTGAGGCTTGCAAAACTGGAGGCAGAGAAGCCTATTAGAAGGCTGTGGCTGGCTTTGAGAGATATTTAGGAAAAGAACCAATAGCAATTGGTGATTAATTGGAGGAGGTTAGGGTGAGGAAAAGGAAGAGTCCAAAATGATTCCTAGGTTTTTAAATTGAGTAACTGGTTAGCACAATTCACTGAAGTGAGAAATAGGAAGAGGAACAGATCTGGGTGAACATTTGAAGTCATCTCTGATAACCAAATTACAGATTTTTATTAGACAGGTGTATATATGGTTTTTTAGACCTGAGCAGTATATAAATTCAGAAACTGATGATAATGAAAACTGTAGAATGAATGAGGTAGTGCATTACTGACTTCCTAAGGGGTATACTCAACACAGTGTATCCTCAGGGAACCAGCAGAGGGAGAGAGAGAGAGAGAGCACGCACTAGTTAGTTAATTTTCAAAATTATATCCAGAAGTGTACAATTTGAAAGACTACAGAGAGACAATATTGATTTTGCTTTGTTTAAAAATATATGTTTACTTTTTTTTTTGGCTGCATTGGTTCTTCGTTGCTGCATGCAGGTTTTCTCTAGTTGAGGTGAGCGGGGGTTACTCTTTGCTGCGGTGCGTGGGCTCCTCATTGCAGTGGCATCTCTTGTTGCGGAGCACGGGCTCTAGGCACGCAGGCTTCAGTAGTTGTGGTGCACGGGCTTTGTTCCTCTGCGGCATGTGGGATCTTCCTGGACCAGGGATCGAACCCGTGTCCCCTGCATTGACAGGCGGATTCCCAACCACTGAGCCACCAGGGAAGTCCCCCAAAATACGTGTTTACTTTTGAATTACATATCATGGGACAGTGAAGGGGTGATCTTTTCTGATGATCTCAAAAGCCTCAATCTGGCCGAGGAAAAGGTATATAGAGTGAAAAGAGAAGACACTGAATCAAACACTGAGGAACAGTAACTTTAAGGAACAGGCGGAAGAAAAGAGATCGGCAGAGAGGTCTGAGAAGCCGTGATGAAGACGTAGGAAAGGAATCCAGGAGAGTCGGCGTCTCCAAGGCTAAGGGAGAATATCAATCCAAATGTTCCTGGTGACTGAAGTAAGAGAAGAACAGAAAATTCTCCATCAGAACTAGAAACAAGGTCAGTAACTTTGACAACAGCAATTTCAGAAAAACAGTAGAGGCAGAAACCAGACTGCAATGGCCTGGAGAATGAGTGGCTCTTAAGGAAGAGAAGATAATGAGCATAGACAAGAATCGTGACAGTGAAGATGTAGAGGAGGATGGAAAATGTTTATGATAGGAGATTTAAGCATTACTAAATTAGTTTAATAGGAAGACACCAGTAAGGGGAGATAATATAAAAAGGAAAGAAAGATATAATTAAGGTAATTAAATGCAGAATACATCAGGAGAGATACACCGTACACAGGAGTGTGGTGGATACTGTTGGTGCTCTACCTAAGCAAGTACCACCAAGCCCTAGCTGCTGTGAATATTGGCTGCTAACAATTCACTTTTTTCTTTGGAAAAATCCCCTTTCGCCAAATAGGAGCTGCCTCACAGGACATTATGCTTCTCTCCTCCCAGGGCAGCTGGCAGACAATGACTGATTGACAGGAGGGTACAAAAAGCCAGCCCTTTGCCCCAAGATAGGACCAAATCCTTGGCACAATTCATGCTCCCGAGCTCCCTGTGGGATTGAACTGTGAGACCACATGCTTGCTTAGACCCTTGCCCTGATTTATTCTGTTTTCCTCATCCCTTTCTGCTAAAAGAAACCCTCAGTAAATTACAAAAATTCTTGTCTCAGGCACCACTTCCTGGGAATCTCCCTGAATATCAAGAGGAAGATTCTCATGCATTAGAAAGGGAGGAGGGAAGGGAGAAAAGAATGCAAATAGTTTTGAGGATTGATGGCAGGCATTTCATTAAGGAAATGCTTCTCTAATTTATGCTGCTTTCCTAGTGAAGGAGTAGGTGAGGGGCTTCCCTAAGAGTGGGGATGAAGTGATGGGTAGAGAAACTTGAGAAGACTTAGAAGGTGTGAAATACTCATTGTGAGAGGAGATAGAATAGGAAACCAACCACTTATTAGGGAGAGGTAGATTAGTTAGTTGAGGTTCATGAACAAATATTTTGATGCCACCTTCTCCCAAATCCAGTTAGTTATAACTCCTACTTAGAAAAAACTAAGGAGTAGGAAAAAGAGGAACTTCTGTTGTTACTAATGATTTCAAAGTATATGATTTTTTTCCTAGATTTTGAATTTATAAATATTATGCAATGACAAATCGTTAATTATGAATTGAACTCAAAAATGTTCTGCTTTCATCTTCAACATTCTCAGTAAAATTGGACTCTTCAAATTCACCAATAATCTCCCAGTTTTTCTACCCAGTGGACACCTTCTGTCCTTACCTTCTTGACCTTTCTGGGGCATTTGACATTGTTGATCACTTTCTTCTTGAAACTTCCTCTTCACTTGGTTTCAGTATGTCATCACGTTCTTAGTTTACGTCCTATCTTTAAGGACACTCCTTCACATACTCTCTCAGTATACACGCTCTCCAGCCCCTGGTTACCTGTCAAACTTCGTCTCTGGCCATTATTTGTCTTACATTGTTTTTCTAAATCCCCAAAGTACTTACAGCTCTGCACCTGTTATGTTCTCTCTCTTGGTTCCATGAAAGTTCACAAATATTTCTTCAGTCTAGAATGTGCTTTTCCTTTGTTCTTTTCTGCTAATAACTACCCATTATCAAAATCGGTAGAGGTGTCACCTCTTCCAGGAAAATTTCCTGACATCCGTCCCAACTGCTGAGTCCAGACTTAGTTTCTAGCCTAGGTACTACCTTAGCACAGTCTGTATTCCTCCAACATAGCACTTATTACATTATGCTGGTGATAGGTGGAAAGCTGAAACTTGAACTGAGATGCTTCTGATTCTACAACACTTTCTCTAACTATGGTACAGTATTGCCTCTAGTGATGGACTAAATAGTTCTCAATATTGAGTCCCTGAAAGGAATTAAAATAAATTCCACTGTGGGACATATACATTGGAATGCAGAAAACATTTCTGTGCCCATATTTGACTCCTTTTGATGAAACAATGAAATGCAAAGGACAGCTAAATAATAAAATGGGTGTTTAAAAAATATCCTATCACTCATATGCTCGAGGACAAGTCTGACTGGTTGTAAGGACACACAACATAGGAAGATCCAAATCCACCAGGACTTTCTGGGCCCTTCTGATGGTGCTCACAACTTCTCCTGAAGTCATAGGAACCTGCAGACAAGGCTCGCTTGTCATCATGTCTCAAGGGACAGAGGCTCCTAATTCCACCCTTTCACGCAATAAGTTCTCATAGGCCTTCAGTACCTGTGTGTCCTCTTTTGATGGAAGAGTTTTGTTTGCCTTTTGCCTTACCATTTGTAGACTTGGATTACAGAAAGATGCTAGACCATTCCTGTCCATCTGAAAGTTGCAAGTGCTGTTGTGGCTGAGGAAAGAGAAGTCTGTATACATACACGGAGGCAACCTCCTCACCTTCCCTTCTTCACTCTCACCTCCTGGCTTATCTCTCACCCTCTCCTCTCCTCTGAGAGTTGGGGCCCAGAAAGGCATGCCCTTTCAGCCACTCTGTTGTGCTTCCTTTTCCAGAAGGCCAGGGCCAGCATTCTATCTAAGGAATACATTTCCTTTCCTCAATCTCTCTCCCTCTCCCGCCCTTGACATTAATGCTTTGAAGCCATCTGAGGATCATTTGTTTGCTGAGCGATCACATTCAGACTATGGCCTAGTGATGACTCACGCTCTTGTGGTCTCCCTGTGTTTACCATGGATGTTCTATTCCAGCTGGATTTCCCTTTCCCCAGGAAACCTAGAGCTAAGCGATTTCTCCATTTTTCTCCTTCTACCCCAGTACGCTTCATATTACCCTTTTTCATCACTGATGTCCTCTAAAAGGCGTATATGTGTGTGCATGTGTTTGTGTGTATGTGTGTGTACTCTAGACCAGCGGTCTGCAACTATGAACTACAGGCCAAATCCAGGCTGTGGCTAGTTTTTGTATGGCCTGTGAACTAAGAATTATGTTTATATATTTAAAAGTTGTTTTTAAAAAAACAGAAGAGGATGCAAGAGAGACCATATGTGACCTGAAAGCTAAAAAGTATTTACTATCAGGCCATTTACAAAAAAAGTTTGCCAACTCCTACTCTATACTAAAGTATGGTTCTAAAGCATGAGCCTGAATCAGACAGACCTGAATTTATAGTCAAGCTCTGTCACTTACTGGCTATGTGATCCTGGACACATTATTTAACCCTTCTCAACCTCAATTTTCTCATCTGTAACATAAACTAAGAATTAACTCCAATGACAGATGTGAAGGCAAAAATGGCATGCTATATAAAGTATTTATCATAGAGTTTTACTCATAAGAAGAGCAGAATAAATAAAAGCTACTTTTTTATTGTTATTTTTTGATGGGGGGGGTGTCTAATACAACTTGTATGCTCACATAGGAAAAGGTGACACACAAGAAAGGTGATAGGTGAACCAAATCTCTTAACTGTCCTGTGATTGGATCTCTTCACTGTCAAAAAGAAGGAATGTCATAGCTATGCTTCTATAAAGATTAGAGGTGAATAAGACAAATGCTTCCATATATGGCTCCAAAATGTCTGGATGGGAGAAGAAGATCTCAGAGCTATGCTTTCTGTACCTTTTCACCCTAGGCAGAAACCTGAGAGTAATCCTTTCTCCTCCATATTTATTCTCGACCTTAACATCCACTCAATCACTGAAGCTTACCTAATTTACCTATTAATTATTTTCAACCATCCCCTTCACTCTAATGTCACTGTCATGGGTCCTCATAATCTCTTGTCCAAACGGTGGTCTTCTATCTTCTTGCCTACCTTCCTCAAACTGTTACCCACATAGCTGCTGGAGTTATCCACCTAAGCCACCAACCTCACCAACCTGTGACCTTCCTTCCTTCCTCATCTCTTGTCACTACCCAGCTCATGCTTTACTTCCAACAACATCAAACTACTTACCCACCTACACCCAACTATGCTGTTTAGTGCCTCTGTCCTTTCCCTTATACCTTCTACCTAACCCCTTCTTTTTTAATAATAAAAGTACTACATGGGTGTTATTGATAATTTAGAACACAAAAAGAATTAAAGGAAAATTATATAGTATCCAAATTCTAATCCCTTAGAGATAATTACTATTAATAGTTTGATGTATTTGTTTCTATTTTTATGCATATGCACATACAGTAATTTACAGAATGGGAGCATACATACTCTTGGAATCTTAAGCTCTTGGTATTTCACTATTATTTTTTTTGACCCCCCACACATTTATTTTGTTCAACTAAATATGCAATCAGGTATCCTTTGCAACTATTGTCATTTTAACTGTAATAAACCATAGAAAATTTACAATCGTGATTTTCTCAGCCATTTACTCTTCTGGGCAAAAAATTTTCTCATCTCATTCGGAGGCATTTCTGTAAAAGTAAGCATGCTTTGGGCACTGCCCAGAAAAGGGGAAAAATTATCTTTCACGGGGGCATGGAATGAAAAGGAAATTCTGGGAGCATCAAATCTTTCTTCCTCACAATAAGTTTAGTTATAGAAACAAGTTGCAATTTGGTTAGAGTCAAGTGGCAATCCTCGGAGTAATGTGGCTATTTGAGCTGACTTTACTGTAAAATTGTACACACTAACTTAGACCTCCTTGACTGATCTCAGTGTTCATGAAAACACTGGCGTGAGTCTCAGTAACATCACCATCACCAAGAAGCTCTTAAGACCAATGTGATGATGAGGCTGACTTGGGCTATATTCTGTTCTATGAGAAACAATGGCTCTTTAAACGCTTTTCACAAAAGGAATTCCACAGTCAAAAAGAAAAAAAAAAAGAAAAAAGGAAAGGAGTGCACTTCCCTCTTTATTCTTAATGCAAATTATCCAGGGTTCTGAGACCTCCTGTACTGAACAAAACTAAAAACTGTTTAAATTCCTAGGAGATGGCATAAGTAAATAAAGATTGTAGCTCTGAATTAAGATGACCTGGTTAATTTGGGCTTTGCCATTTTTCTTATGGAATGATTTGGAACATTATATAATCTCACTAAGCCTTCGTTTCATAATTTGAAAAATGATTGTGATCATTTAAAAAATGAACATAAAAATAACCTAAAAAGTGAGAAGAATAATAGCCTGAGGATAAAAACAAGACTGCCTCCTAAAATTGCTGTGCAGGTTAAATGAAACAATGTATGTAAAAGCACATGGAAAAACACAGAGGATGTAGAAAAACAATTGTTATTTAACTCAGCATTCCTCAATTATGTTTAAAAATGACACACTTTTTATTGTTTTTCAAATAATGCTTATTTAAAAACAAGTGGAACATACTTTCACAAACTGATCTAAACTCAGAATCAGGCTTGTTTTCAAAAGTTGAGGAGAGATGGAAAGAAGTAGGGAAAATAGAACAAAGACAGAACTTACAACTATTTCTTTACTGTTTGAAAATTTCCAAAAAGAATGTATTATTCTAGAGGAGAAACTCAATTTTTAAAGAATAAAAAGGGCAAATTAGACCTTGGTTAGAATATTCACCCTATACTGTACCATCTTTTTATATGATAGAACAAAAGCAGCTTCACAATGAAAAGGCCAGCACAGATAAGCTAGTGCATCAAGCCCTGCAAATGAAGATAAAGTGGGGCAACATTTCCCTATGTAAGAGCTTCCCTAGGCAGAGTTTGGGCTACCTAGTCTCTATTATTCTAACTCTACTCCAGTATTTAGAACCAATAAAAGGAGTCAACCAACAATAACTAACAGAGAAAATAGACACATAAGAGGGAAAGGACCAACTAGTTTTTTTCACTTGGCGTACATCCCGAAGACACTCTTGACAAGCTGAAAAGAAGGATGGATGGGTCATCTGTTGAGCCTCATCCTTTATTTAAAAAGAAAAAAGTCAGCATTTCCAACTCCAACATCTATTAACAAAGTATTTTCTACATTCAACATTCTCCATTTATCTCCCCTACATACACACGCACACACACACACACACAGACGCAAGTGCACACACACACACACACACACACACACACACACACAATTTCTCAAAACCCGAGTTTATTTTTAGTCCAGAGAGATTGGGTGTTCCAGATCAGGGCCCTCTGCTCCTGAACAGGCATTCTAAAAAGGCTTCCTTGCCAGATATAAAAAGGCCGCTGTATAATTTATTAGAGGAAATTACACAAAGCTCTGATTACTTTTTAACCAGAAAGTGAAAAAAATATCCAAGAATCCTGATCAGATTCAGTATTGCACTTGGCACATGGGAATCTGTAGGAGCTAGGAATTCTCAGCAATCCCCAGCTCTACAGCCTGTTCATCCACAGCACACCATGAAGGAAGGTTCGAGTTAGCTGGCATTCAGTCTCCTCTTCTCTGCAAATGTGCAATTCCGTTTCCCTAAATAATAGGGGAGTTTGGGCCAAAGAAAACTCAAAACAATATATTCATTTAATAGCTCTAATGGCTCTGCTAAGGCCTGCCAATGAAAACGCTGGCTAAATTGTTCCAGAGAGCCTTCTACCAGAGCTATACAAAACCCGCCAAATCGCTACCCACCACCTCCTCCTTCCTGCCACTCAATTTTTTTTCTTTCTTTCTTTTATTTTTTTCATTTTGGCCTTTTCCAAGAGGAGCATGTAAAATACCCAAAGAATGTTCTCTTTTCAGTATGTATTATGTTTGGGGTACAGATTAATGTTTACTTTTCATGGGTAGGGTGAGCATATTTTCAAACCAAAATCAAGATGTGGATTTATAGTATAAGGATACTTCATAAAACAATAGAATAGAATAGTTGAAATCACAACTGTCCTGAAAAACCCAAGTAGAGTCAACCTTCATTATTAAGGACATAAACGCTTCGGAGGTTGTATGTTGCATTTTCTTTCAAAAATCATTTTTGAGAACTTAACATTTCCTAGCACTGTGCAAGGCACTTCAGATGACACTGAGATAATTTAACTAAAAAGAAAAGATCTCCACCCCAGACAATGATTAACAAGTAACCTCCACCCCCTCTTTTCCCAAGGAAAAGGGTCATGATGACCCTTTGGGACAGACCAAAAGAAAAGAGTGACAGTCAGGAGAAAAGAAAGAAAAATGAGAAAGAATAAAAGAAGTTGGGGAAATAAGAAAAGAAGCAAAAGAGTAGGCAGAGAGAAGAGAAAATAAAGATGTTCATAATAAGGGCAAGGCCAACAACCATTAAATCAAGAGCCACTGTTGTACATCAGGACCATTCTTCCCTACCCTTGTATAATAAAAGCAATTAAAACCAGACAGTTGGAATTAGATCTCATGCTCTCTCACCTTCAAAGTGTCGAGAGAAAGTCATGAAATTCTTTCAAAAGAATGTAATGCTGTCACTACGATTTGGAATGTATCTTCAGGTTTTCTCATCCAATACAGTTCCTGTTAAAACCCCAAGAGTCCCCTATTTTATTATAAATTATGTGACATATAAACAAACTATGGTACCACTTTCCACTGGTTCAGTTCCACCTTGACCACAAGCACTAGACCTGGAGGAATCTGTCATAGATTTAGCGATTCAAAAAGCAGGGAAGGAGCATGTGAAAAATGTTATGTACATTGTTACAGAGGAGAGATTTTGAGCAAGCAGTGAGGAAGCTTTGACCTGAAGCAATGTCGTGAGTCTTGTAACCCATCTGTTTAGAGCCAGGTTGTCCCCCTACCAAGCCATCCTACACCCTGCTGCTCATATCATATCAGTCTCTGCTCAGAAAACCAACCATAGGTCTTCATTGCCCAATAATTAGTTTCAAAATCCTCAGTTTTTTTGTTGAAGGTCTTTTATGCTCTTGCTTATTGGCCTTTTCTTTCCCTATCTTTCTGTAAGTACCCTGATCCAGTTGAATGACATTGCTCTGTATTCCCTGAATACACCGAGAAATTATCTCCAAACTTTCACTCATGCCATTCCCATTGCCTGAAATCCCAAACCTTCACCCACCGAGTCTTATCAGTCCATCAATACCCAGATGAATTTTTATCTCCTTTAGAAGTATGACCTAATTCCTACCTTTTCACTCTTGTTGTGCTATATCTATAATGAAACCCCATACCTTATTTTAACCTGTAACCATATTTTACCTTGCTTCTTGTTTATATTTGTATTTACCCCCATATCACATTATGATTTCACTATGTGTCTTACTTCTTTTTGTCTCCCGTGAAGAACCGAGGTTCTCACTGAATACACTCAGTAATGACTTATTTTTCAAATGAATGAACCTAGGTCCTTAAGTGCCCAAAATGAGTCACTGAGAATTTTCAAACTTTTCTATGCATTACAATCACCTCTGAGATTTGTTAAAGCATAGTCGGTTAGAGTCTAGGCATGAGAACTTTTTAAAAGCTCATCATTCTGAGGTACAACAAAACTTGTGAGGCCATAATCTACAAAATTTTAATGATGAAAAAAGTTTTGAGTTAGTGGTCCCAAATATTTAAGTTCAAGTTAGAAGTTGAAATCAGCCCACTGATTCTACCAACTTTCCCATCTGCAATCCATGTGAACAAAATCAAATTTGTTTGCCCAATATTCCCCCTCTGACCATTCATCTAATTGGTGACTCTAAGTGACTAACAGGTAGAGCCAACCTTTCTGAGAAAGCACGTGTTCGGAGAGCTAGCTATTTAAATACCCAGTTTCCAATATTGAATTCTAATCTCGGTTGTCTAAATTTATAGCTGGGCATTCTTAGTTTAAGCCGCTTAGGCCCCCAAGCATCGGTTTCCCTGACAAAAATATGGAAACAAAGAAACAGGCAAAATCAATACCTCTTAACACTTCTATAATTATCTCTGCAGAATGCGATAGCTCCAAAAGCAATTCTCCACTGATTTATATGACTGTCACTTCACAATTGTGTTTGTTGTCAGAGTCCCTTTCATATTCTCAATAGCAGAGTGCATCAACAAGAAACCATTTTATATGGGTACCACAGAGAAAGGAAAGAACATTGAGGCAAAGCTGTTTCATGTTATTTACTCTGATTCCCTGCTTTCAGAATTGATGACATACTTCACTTGGCATTCCTGGATCTGTGGATTTTGGGTCTCCAAGATTCATTCCTGGTAATGTCAGGTTAACTCAGGGCATTTGGCAGCGCTGTCTGAGGTGCCGTGAGGAACATCAGTTTTGCAACCTCATTTGTCATATAATTAAATTATTATGTAATGAAAACTAGGTACCACACAATAAAAATGTTCATTCTCCTACTGTGGTATAGTATACTTAAGCATAAACAGCCACAAAGGAAGATTGGAAATGACATGGAAAGGTCAGCCTTAAAATTATTTTAATTCATTTAGTTAGAAAAAAGAAACAAACAAATTAAAAACAAGAACAAACCCAGGAAGAATTAATTTCCAAACCAAAGGGACAAAGGAAAGTTGAGTGGAAACTAAGGAAATTAAGGGAGGGGAAAACAAATACTGGGATAGGGAAACAGAAAGAGAGTGAGCCTTAGAGATGGGGCAATTGTCACAACTCCCCATGATAAATTATAGACAGCAGTCATTAATATTTGCTATTATTCCAAGACAACTTGCCAAACTTGAGAACTTACAGTGTCAGCATGTCATCGTGGTACCCTGAATGTTTGAGGGTAGTTATAGGGCAATGTTTTCAAACACTGGATTGTGGACCATTATTAAGTTATGAAACAAATTTAGTGGGTTCCTAACCAACAAGTATTTTTTTTAAAAAAAAGAAGAAGAATAGAAGAGGAAACATCGGCACTGTTAACAGTAGGTATTGCGTTTAGAAACTTTGGGTTTACACATATATGTAAATATATACATATACACATATTGGGTTGCCATGCAAAATGTTCTTCTAACTGAGAGTCAGGGTAAAAAAAAATGAAAGATTCTGCTGTAGGAGTTGATTGTTCTACTTCTTGAATTATTTTCTGTCTTCCTAGAGAGCTCCTCTTTTGCCTCCTCTCTTCTGACACATGAGCTGTCCCCCAAAGTTTAGTCCTCAGTTCTTTGCTCTGCTGTCTATGTATACGCTACCCTATGGAAAATTTAACTACACCTATCAATTCTAAGAGGATCTATATGAAACTTCTGTCTCTCAAATACATCTCTTTCCAGACTGCAAACATCTAGTCTCAGCTACCTACTGGGTACTGCCTCATTATCAATCCCAAAATCAATGTATCTAAAAGTAAAATCATCTGGGTTCAAGTCCTGATACCATCATCTACTGACTGTGTCACTTTGGGCAAATTATCTAATCTCTGAAAGCTTCAATTTCTTCATCTGCTAAATATGGATAATAGTATTTTCTTATATTAAAAACAATAACGTATCTTAAGTATAATAGCTCTTTGGATACATTAGGTGTTTCATAACACCTAATATTTCCCTACCCCCTCAAACCAAATTCCTCATCAGGTTTCCAAACTTTTATAAAATGCAACATTTCTCCAGGACTTGAATTATTGGAATAATTGTTGCCTCCTCTCTCTCCCTTCACCCCTCATCACTTATTGAGTCCTATTGATCCCATCAGGCCTAATTTGTTTCCAAACCTCTGCATCCCTCATCTTCTCCCAACCTAATGCCATTGATTCTCAGACTGAGTCCCATCTATGGGCCAAGGCAGGAGAATTTATCAGCAAATCATTCATCTCAGAGATAAGCATTAAGTCACTTATATAAAGTGGTCCAGCTGCTGCTCTCCATACTAGCCGACTACCTCCCTATGCGTCAATGTCCTCATCTATAAAAATAGAGATAATAGGTTTTCTTCACTCATTTAGCTATTGTGAAGATTAGATATAAAGCACTTAGACCAGTGCCTGGTGAAAAGTAGGTGCTCAATAAATATTTTTTTTCCTCTTTCTCTTCTTTTTCTCTTCTTTCTCCTTCTTCTTCTCTTTCTGCTCTCTCTTCTCCTCTTCCATCTTCACCTTGTTGGTGGTTATTGTTGTTACTGTTAATATTATTAATCTCTTATATCTTGTTTTCACTAATCCACTTCATTAAGTCCTCCATAGACCAGTGGTTCCCAAACTCTTTCCTAAGAGCCCTAGGAACCCACGAGGCTACTCGGGGACTGCTGAAGAAGGGAAGAGTAGGCTGAGAGGCGTGCCTCCAGGTTACTAACAGGGAGGCTCAGTTTGTTCCTTGGGGGGCTGTTTATTAAACTGATTTCACTAAGCAGAATAGCTCCATTGCTAAAATAAGGCTTGAGCAACCCTCTCCCAGACCACTAGACCACTATCAGTATCCACTGACTTCACTTTCTTTCTCCCCATCCCACCCATCATGTTAATCAGTCATTCATCTTGAAATTTGATTCTCTGCTTCTCTTTACATGCAGTGTCCCACAAAATTTCAAAGTTGAATCAATCCCAGCATTTGTTCTCCTGTCCAGGTTCCTGAGAGCTGATGAAAATAAAATAAAACACACACACTTCTAGTTCTGGTCTTCAACCTCAGCTGAATGCTCACTGCTGCCTAGCTGTCCAACACATCTCTCGTAAGCTCCTTCCTCCATTTCTTTCACTATTGAAAATCCTTACTCCCACCTTAAACCTCTAGCAAGCTAAATGCCACTCAACCTTAAAAGATTTGCTTCCCAGCTTAATGGGAAGATAGGAGCTACATGGCAACACTTGATTGAATTTACTCCTTCCCAGCTACAAACAGCTCCATCATCATCTATCCTCTCCCCTTGCACTCCCTCTTCTCCTCTACCTGGGCAATGGACCCTATCACTTTCTACCTATTCATAATTCCTTTTGTCATTCACCCCTTCTCACCCCTGTATTTTAAAACTTTCATGTTCTCCTAGCTCTTCTCCATTTTTAGAGAAATACTGTCTTTACTCTTAGCATTCAGCTCTCTTTTTCCCCTCTCAGGAAGGTTCTTCAGAGTTCACCACTTTCACCTCCTATTCACTCTTCAACCACTGTCATCTGTATGTTACTCCCCCATATCATTAAATTTGCCAGTGATCTCTCCATAGTCTCAAATTCAATTGAGATTTTTCTGTTCTTATTTTATTAGACTTCCATACTGCACTTGATGATTTTACTCCATACTTTTTTCTTTTAAATAGATTTATTGAGATAAAATTCATACAATATACAATTCATCCATTTGAAGGGACAATTCAATGTTTTTAGTATATTCACAGATATGTGCAATTTTAGAATATTTTCATTATGACAAAGAGAAACCCTGTATTACTTAGCTATTATATCCCTATCCCCCCATCTTCCCCAGCTGTAAGCAACCACTAATCTGCTTTCTGTCTCTATAGACTGGACTATTCTGGACCTTTCATACAGGTGGAATCATACGGTATGTGATCTTTTGTGACTGGCTTCTTTCACTTAATACAATGTTTCAAGTTTTATCCATGTTGTGGCATATACCAATAATTCACTCCTTTCTATGACAATAATATTCCACTGTATGGACATACCATATTTTATTTATCAACCTTGTACTCCTTTAAGAAATTATCTCCTCCTAAATTTCTGTGACAACACACCCTCCTGGATTTCCTCTACCTCTGTTTTTTTTCCCAGTTTCATCAAAGGGTTTTTCTTCCAAATTCTCATCACTTAACTGTCTGGTGTTTACATTCTACAGACTCTCCCTGGGTGAATTCATCAAAATCTATGGCATCAACTGTCACCAATTGGTTAATGACTGTCAAAACGATACCCAGGATCCACATGCTATTCTCTAAGTTTCAAACTACATAGCCAAATTTCTACTGGACATTTTTACCTAGATACACTTCTGAGTGTTTCAAATTCAGTTAGTCCAAGTTGAATTTGTCTCTTACCTCCACTTCTTAATCCCAAATCAGCTATTTCTCATCAATTCTTTATTACGGTGAAAAGTGCCCACCACTTATTTGTCTCTGCCATAAACACATGAGTCATCCTTTCTCTCTTCATTTTCTATCAGTTTCCAAGGCCCATATAGACCTTAATGGTCCTCATACATGCAACATCTTCTCTCAGCTTTTACTGTCACTGCCTTCTTTTAGTTTAAGCATTTGTCATTTCTTCTGAGAATTACCAAGATAACCTCTACGATGTCTGCCTCCAACCCATTCTCCATATTTGTACGAAATGCTAATCTTGGCACATAATCTATTTAAATAATCTTCAGTGGCTCCCCAAAGCTTAGCACACAAGGTTCTTCATTATCTGCTCCTTGCCTAATTCTCTGGTATCAAGAGCTTTTTCCCCATACATTTTTTGCTCCAGCTTCACACTCTTGGAATGCAATTTCACATCTGTGTGCTTTTGACAAGCTTCTTATTTTACCTAGAATATATGTATTTACAAAAATAAACATTTATTTTATAAAAATATAAAATATATTTAGTTAGGTAAAAGTAGAAATGCATATATTAATACATGTATTAACAACCTTTACCTAAATAACTCTTTCTTATCACTCAACGTTTACCACTTAGGGGAAGCTTTCTATAAGAGACCTTCCTATCTGATGCAGATACTCTCACTGGTGCTGATTAATTATTGATCACATTATACTGTAAGCTTTTGAAGGCAGGACCTACCTCCCACTTAACTTTGTGTGCTTTGAGTGCTTAGTATATTGGTTGGCCTATGTATGACCTTCAGTAATGTTTTAAGTATCTTACATCTTACATTTTCTGTGAAGCTTTCTTTTTCTCCCCAGTCTTTTTTTCATGATCCACCCAAGTACTTCTAGAAGTACTTCTAACTGACACACTCTGTCATAATACCTATCATACTGCATGATAATTACTACATTTACATACTCCAGTGTCCACACCAGTGCCTGGCACATAGTAGATGTTCAATAAACACTTGCTTAAGTAAGGAATATATGAATGAAAATGAATACATGAATGAAAGTCTTCATCACAGGACCCAGTTTCTGCCATTTCTAATCATTGAACTCACACTCGCACAGTGTCACTGTCCCTGGGTTCACTTCCTTATTAACTTGCTGGGTACCCTAAGCTCACATGGAATTGGCTCCTAGCCTAATTCATACACAGACCCCTCTCAGGGTCTGAAATTCTAAATTCTATCTTGATATTTGAAGTTCTAACAATCTCATTTGTTATCAGTTGCCCACCTGTCTACCTGCATGTCTGGACTTCCAAGGAGATATATATTTCATCCATCATCCCTGTGATCACCCAACTGGATACTCCATTATTTAACATACTGATGTGTCCTTAAGTGACAAAGTTACATTTCCTTTTAACAGGGGACAAATTCTTATCTGGTTGAAATCATTAAAATAATGTTCTATGTATGGAAATTTGGGCATCATCAGCTGGTGGGAGGAACCACTTTCTAATGACCAAGGTCCTCCTAAGAACTCTGAATTCATACCACTTGTGTGTCCACCTATATTCACCTACTCAAAAGGAGGCTGGCTCTGATATTGTGCATAACCTTCTGTTAATAACAGAGGGAGTTATTGGAAGAAATGTCTCTCGCTGGGAATATACTATAAACCACAACAGATGGGGGTCAGGTTGGTCTGTTTACACCATTTCTTGATTGCTTTTCCATTGCTGGTGAAGGTCTTAAGTTTTATGGGTAGCATAAATCACAACTGCAGCCTAGAACTTCGTATTCAGCTCTTAACATAAAAGACCTGTCAAATGTAATACATCTTGTGCAGAGCAGAACCAGAAAGAAAAATTGAATTTTATCTGTAAGTAAGTTCTTTAAAAACAGGAGACTGAAAATCCTTATTCAACACTGAGAGAGAGTTTCAATTTCAGATGATAAACCAAATGAAAAGTCAAATACAAGATTATGTTTTTAAAAGAAATTTTAAAAACCAGCCTGCACAGACTCATTCTATCTACTTCTACATTGCTTGCATTATCAACCAGAGATCAGTCTGTGATTGAATACATTCAAGAGATAGTATTCATTCAAAGAAAATAATCCAATAGTAATCAAGTAATAACATTATAAAACATATAAACACACATAAAAGGTTCTTGTTCCATGTTTTATTATATTTTTTGCGTTATGTTCTATTTTTCGATTAGGTTATAAATCACTTTAGGGCAGAAATCATGGCATATTTCTCTACGTAGTCCCCAGAGCACTTAGCATGGTAGTACAAACATATGATTAATAATGATTTCATTCACTGAAAGTCATACATTCAGGAAATATGCACCAACTGCCTTCTATGTCCCAGTCTGAAGATAGTTCTGAATTTGGCAAATGCTTCCATAGGAAACAAAGATTTCTTCGACATAGACATCATACTTTTTCATCATTAGCCTGCTCCCTTGCATACCTTCTCAACTCCTTTGCATTGGCTTTCTCTTATTTCACTGTACTCCCTTGGCAAAACCTCAAACCTAGTGAAATCAACCTTTCTGAAGGTGCTGTTTGCACCCACGTCGCTTAAGATCACCAGAGAAAAACACACAAATATGCTTCTGGGTTCAGTTTGAATGCATGGCCTTTAACCTCACCTGGGCCCTTATGCTGTCCAGATCCTACTATATTTCCCTAGTCCACTCACTCTCCTATTCACCTAGTAATTATTTCACAACTTATTTTCTCTCTTCAAACCTTCAACATCTTCCTCTTCAAATCTTCACTCTCAATTGGTTACCTTAATGCCTCCTTCACAGGGAAATAGAATGGAGAAGAACATTCAGACAAGCTCCTGCCATCCAACCCACCTATCCCACTGCACCCTATGCTCTGCTTCTCCTACTGTTAAGTGAGTGAGTGGGGCAGGCTCTGACCTAAAACTAATCCTCCTACTGTGCCCTAGATTCTATTCCCGCTCACCTTGTCTAGGATACCTCTCAGAAATTTTCCCCAAGACAGATTAAATTTTAAAATGACATGCTCCAGCTTCCAAGAGTATCTTTCTCATAAGTTTTCCCTATAAGGAAGGGTAAAAATGGATATTGGGTTGGGCAAAAAGTTCCTTCAGGTTTTTCCATAAGATGTTGAGGAAAACCCAAACAAACTTTTTGGCCAACCCAATATTTAAAGTAATGAAGATGACACCTGTGTCTAGATCCTGTTTAAAAGAATAACATCAAAGTAAAAGTCAGTTTACACACACTAACCAAAATAAATCAAAACCTGGAGGTTGCAGAAAGAACTTTGGACCAGGAACAAAGAAGCCTGGGTCTAGTCCCTGTCCTTTGGGCAATTCACTAAACTTCTCTCAGTCTCAAAAGATTAGACTTAAAGATCTTTGCAGTCCCATCCAACTCTCAGATTCTCATCTAGCACTTGCATTCTTTCAGAAAACCAGCTTTTTTGAAAACAATTTATGGGTAACAAGTTGTTGATTTAACCCAAATAACTGTAATCAGAACAAGTGGTTATTTGATACCAATTTGGGTTTGATGCCCAAACCAGTGCATACATATAGACATAGTCTTATAGCAAATCCATACAGCTGAAATTAGTTGAGTAATTAACAGGAAAATACACCTTCCTTGTGTCTGAATCCCTCAGAAAACAGTGCCAACCTTTCTCCTGGTGCCCAATAGCATAGGTCTGGATGTACAGGCCTGAATCATTAAAGAAAGAGGAAGAAATATAGGAAGCTCCTCAGATACAAGAGGAAAAACAGGTGTGATCTGAAGGCTACCCACACATCCAATCTTACAGCATTTCCTTCTCTAAGGAAGAATAACGCACATACCTGGCCCAGAAATGTAGTGAGATTTCTCATTACCCTCTATTGTCTGGACATGAAGCTTCTAACATCCTCACTAATCCTTATTGTAATTACACATTCTCTCCTTTTCTCCATCCCTCAAATGCATTCACTTTTGTTCTCCATGTGAAATCAATTCAGGTATAACTCCATTATTAGGAATTTCCAAAACACTATCTAAGTTTTCATTTTAATCCAATCATATTTTAAATGGCTGCTATGGTAAATCTTTTTGGGGAAAAAAAAAAAAAAAAAACAACTACCCTGAGTATTTGTCAGTTTGGCTTTTCTGAAAGAGGGTCATGGGTGCACATTATAGCTCATTCAGACATTTCCACCCAAAGGGTAGAAGGCAGGCATATTCTCCAGTCATCTCAGCAAAAGAAAGGTTAAAAATAAAATCTCAAAATAAATTAACATAATTTAATGAATAATAATGTTTAGCAGAAGAAGCGAGACACAAATGTATGTAGGAAGATTCTATTTAAATAAAGTTCAAAACTAGGCAAACTAAATATATATTTTAGGAATACATGCATAGATGATAAAACTATAAATAAAAGTAAATAAATTATTATCAGAAACATTAGGATAACATGGATTGGAGGGGTGGAATCAGAGACAAAAGGGTGAACACAGGACTTTTCTAAGACACACTAGTGATCTCTGTATCAGCAAGAGCAGTGGATGCTAACTTTGAATTATTTTAAAAATCATATATGTATGTCTTAATATGCCCTTATTTATGTGTAACATTTTTATAATAAATAATAAATTAACAACAACAACAACAACAACAATTTGAAGTAAATTTGACTTCTTGTACTTTTTAGTTTGGGAAAACAGTGGGATGAAAACATAGGAAGGGCACTCATACTCAAACAATTATGGATTATATCACCTATGTATTGGTTTAGTATTCTCATACAACTGATAGTAGATTGTATGTATGTGTGTGCATTTTATAGGAGCTGGGTACTATTCATTTATCCATTAATTCACTGCTTTAATCAACATCTACTGAACACCTAGCACATGTCAGGCACAGTGTTAGGCAGTGGAGAGACAAAATGAACAAGATGTGAGCTCTATTCTCAAGAGTGTATGAGCTAGTTCTAGAAGACTAGCATCTTTCTAATTTTCAAAAATGACAGTCCTTCCCTGACTCCCCCACTCTTCCTAGCTGGAGGTTTTGATGCTCTTCTGTTGTCTTACTCTCTAATTTCCAAGCCAACTACCTGGACAAGAGTTCCACTGGCAGCCTCACGACCCATCATTTGGTGAAGTGTGGAATTGATCACGTCGCCAGACTTAGTGTCCATCAGGGTAGAGTAAGTCCTGGGCTCCTTCCTTCTGTGATACTGATCAAGTCTACTGTCTAGTTTCTCTTTCTAGCACAGGCCTTGAACTCCTCCTGCCAGTTGGGTTGCCCACTGACCACATCCCTACTTTGGTTTGAGTGATCTATCAGCATGTGGACTCCAGATACCGCCCTTGTGTCATATCCTGAAAGACTCAGTGTTCTCAGATGCAGTGTTCTTCACTGACTGGGCTGCTGATACCCACCCTCTTCTGTCCACCAAGCACCCTCCTGCTTGCCCTTGTGGGGGTCCATCGTGCAACCCAGTTAAGTCTCCCAGTCCTAGACTTGCCAAGTTCTCACTCTCTCTGCCTTATCCCTGAGCAGTCCCAGTAGGCATTGCTCCCAACCCCTTAAAATTATGATGACAATGTAATAAATATAACATTATGATGACAATGTAATAAATATAAATGTAATACATGTAATAATATAAATATTATGTAAATATAATATTTTAGGGTGTTGCTCCGAACCCCCTAAAATTATGATGATGACGTGATAAATATAACAATAGAGATGCCTACAGAGTGATACAAAAGCACAGAGGAAGGACTGGGGATGGGGGTAGGAGTGGAGGAAACAACTGAGCTGAGTCATAAGGAGAAATGTATCAGATGAAGGAGCAAAGGAGTTTTCCAGCGAAAAGGAACAACTTCTTCAAAGGTATAAACATGGGAAGAAGTCTGACATGCTTGGAAAATGACGAGAAATTTTGTGCATTCAAGGAATGATGAGATATGAGAATAGAACAGTAGATAAGAGGAAAAATGAAGAAAGATCTTAAATGCCTTGCTAATAAGAAATGTGCCCTATTTGGCATGCATTTAATATATTCTTGTCACAGTAATGATGAAGTAACCTGACCTGAACCAAAGTAATGTATTCTGTTACTTGGAGATTAGTGTGGGCTTACTCACGCCCATAATTTATAAGGCTTAGCATTCAAGGAACTCAGCCCTTTTAGTACAACTTCCGGTCATCCACACCATTTCCTTGGGTAGGTGATAGTAGCAGGTACAGGACCAGCTCAGAGGCACAGTGATTTTAATGGACTTTTCACACAGTGATAAGAAGGATAATGGACTTATCACACAGTGATAAGAAGATCACACAGTGAAGGAAGGAACACAGGAGGCGTTCAGCAAACTATTGGTGAATATATGTAAATTGAATCCAAAAAAACCCTGATCCTTTGGGAGATCTCCCCACAGTTCCATATACTCAATTCTACTTTGAGGGCCAGGACAGTTCTCTCTCCTGTCCCCTGTAGAAAAGGTAGCTGTTCAGGGAGAGGGGACTTCAACAGGGACAATCCCAGGTGAAATAAGGACTGGCTGATTTCTGGGCCCAACAATAATGAAAGTTGGCTCCAACTCCTCTTGGCACTGTTGGAGTTTACACTATTCATTTCAGGCTGCCAAAATCTCTCACTGCCCAGTGATTTACACTGCCAATAGTGAATCATCAGAGATACAAACAGACCTGTTCACCTCTCTGAATCAGAGACACAGTGACTCAACCAGCCAAAAGGACTTTGTTCAGAACAGAATGAGAAAGGGAAAAAATATTAGGCCAGAGAGTGGGAATCAAAATGGAAGTTCTTGAGAAGATGGAAAATGGTTATAATAAAAATAAAAGGAGAGCCTCCCTGGCGGCGCAGTGGTTAAGAATCTACTTGCCAATGCAGGGGACACGGGTTCGAGCCCTGGTCTGGGAAGATCCCACATGGCATGGAGCGACTAAGCCCGTGTGCCACAACTACTGAGCCCACCTGCCACAACTACTGAAGCCCATGCGCCTAGAGCCCATGTTCTGCAACAAGAGAAGCCACCACAAGGAGAAGCCCACGTACTGCAACGAAGAGTAGCCCCCACTTGCTGCAACTAGAGAAAGCCCACGTGCAGCAACAAAGACCCAATGCAGCCAAAAATAAATAATTAAAACAAATAAATTTATATAAAAAAAGAATAAAAGCAACAAAATATCTCAAGCTATTAATTTGGTCAATGACTTTCCCTGTTGTCTTACCCCATTTTTACTTCTCTCGGACTTAGGTGGGCATAACTGGAGTGGATGAGAGATGATTTTGGAAGTTCCATTATATCAGACAGAGCCCAGCATCATGGTTTACCAACTCCCTGTACCTCAACTGTGCCGAAAGTCAAAACCCCGCCCTCAGAAGGAACATTGCATTCTTACGGTTTACCATCATCAAGTTTGTTAGTAATAAGTACTTTAACAGCTTGATCTCAAACAAAAGGAAAACTCATTGATAAGTGACCTCTGGGGATAGTCCCTGGCCTAAGGTTATCATTCTAGGGCCCATTAGATCTTTAGAGATTGCCCTTGGCCTCCTTAGATCATAGTTAGTATATTTATACCTTTAACAAATTTATTTAGCACAAATTTATTAAGAACGGATCATATTCTCTGTGCAAGATTATACAAGGCAAACTGTGAGAGATTCTGACTGTTTCATCTATCAAATGTGGATAATACTCATCTCTCAGAATGGTAAACGATAAAATAAATATAAAATACCTCAGTGCCTGACACAAAAATCAAGAATTAATAGTCATTTCTTTCAATTGTGGCAGTACAAAGATAAACGGGTATACTTCTCTTCCCTTAAGGAACTCACAGTATAGATCATGCCTGAAATCAACCTCGCATCCTGGAAGTACTACCTGATCCTTCATGGGCCCTGTGAGCAGCCATGCTGGTTCAAACATAATGCTCAGCCTTCTGGGCTGAGAACCCCACGGAGCTTCCTCCTGCATGCATTCTAGATCCTAACTCTACACCACCTTTAGGTGTTACGTTAAAAGAAAACTGTGGAATATTTTAAAATTTAAGTATAATTGATTAATGAGGACACCACCAGAGTGCTGTCAAGTGGCAATGGACATGAATAATAGCTCTGGCCCAAGACACTTCATAACTTGTTGAAAGTGTACATAACTACTATTTTAAATTTTATTTATTTTTTTGGCTGCATTAGGTCTTCGTTGCTGCATGCGGGCTTTCTCTAGTTGCAGAGAGCGGGGGCTACTCTTGGTTGTGCTGCGTGGGCTTCTCATTGCAGTGGCTTCTCTTGTTGCAGAGCACAGGCTCTAGGCACACAGGCTTCAGTAGTTGTGGCACGTAGGCTCAGTAGTTGTGGCTCGCGGGCTCTAGAGCACAGGCTCAGTAGTTGTGGCACATGGGCTTAGTTGCTCAGTGGCATGCGGGATCTTCCTGGACCAGGGATCGAACTCATGTGCCTTGCATTGGCGGGCGGATTCTTAACCACTGTGCCACCAGGGAAGTCCCCATAAGTACTATTTTTAAAAGAGAGAAAGGCATAGAGAGCAATGTTTCCTGGCATGAGGCGGTATTATATCCACTAGAGGAGGCAGTTACTACAACAGACAAGCCATTGATCCCAGTACTGAGTCCTCACTGACAGAGCAGATGTCTCGTGGGAGTCGCTTGTGCCAGAGAAAAGTCACTCCCATCAACTTGTCCTTCCTGGTGTTTTGAGTGGAATTTTAACCTTTACTCCTAAGAAGTCGGCTTTGTCAAAAGCAACTTCCATTGCTTTTTTTTTCTTTTAAAATTTTTTGTGTTGTTTTTCAACGTAAAATCTCGTGTTAAATTACTTAGAAAAGAGAAGTCTAATTGGGAAATATGGATAAAAATGAATAAGGGTGTCTGTTGGTCATTCCAGACATTAGGTCAGGGAGCCAGGGCGCCAGGGTGATGACTGTGAGAAGAGCAACTTTGACCACCAAGTAGGATGTCCCCCACTTTGTCCATTACTGCACCCAAAGCCCTCATTTGTGTTTCTAGGTAAACCCATTATATTCTTCCAGCTTGTCATCTTTCATTGCAATGAATACTTGTTGAGTTTAAAAAACAAAACAGGGACCTCCCTGGTGGCGCAGTGCTTAAGAATCTGCCTGCCAATGCAGGGGACACGGGTTCGATCCCTGGTCCGGGAAGATCCCGCATGCCATGGAGCAACTAAGCCAGCAAACCACAACTACTGACCCCGTGTGCTGCAACTACTGAAGCCCATGTGCCTAGAACCCATGCTCTGTAACAAGAGAAGCCACCGAAATGAGTGCAACGAAGAGTAGCCCCCACTCGCCACAACTAGAGAAAGCTCACACACAGCCACGAAGATCCAACACGACCAAAAAGAAAACCAATCTGGGGACATCCCAGAAAACCCCAAGTAGCTTTCAGATCAATGACTAACCTGATGTCCTCAACCTCCAAAGAAAATACTGAGTTATTAGCATATTCATGAAGCAACAGTTTCCCCTCTTATAAATATATTAAAGATGGCTTCTTCTAGTTTTTCAACAATTCCTTCCGGCCTGACGTTTTCTGTTACTATTGTTTTCTCTCACTTAGGAGCCACTTCATTGCCCCACCCTCTTTCCTCCCTCTCGATCTCCCATGTGGAATCCTTTGCCTCTTTGCTTGTATCTCTATAATTGAAGGCAGAGTGTGCCTTTAGTGTAGCATGCATAAGGATATTATTACGCTTTTATTAGGAAAATATGGAAAAAGAGAAATTAAGTAATAACTACCTTGAGACAATGTACATGAATTTTAAATGCAAACTGAAGCTTAATTTATTTTTTGTACACAATCCCTTCTGAGAGTATTTGCTTCTAGAATAAATTTCTATAAATTGAGTCTCATCTGTAATGTTTCCCCCTTTTCTTCCATTATCTAAAGAAATTTGACTGTGTCAGGCAGAACCTGTCATCTTGAGAATTAATTGGGTAAATATGTTCCCAAGAGCCACTTCTTTACCAAAAGATGTATTAACAGAAACAGGGCAATAAACGTCTTCCAGAACATATGTTTAGCATGTGCCTTTGCAATGGCTGTCAGGAAGCATTTTCACTGAATGAACTGGCCTTCTATACACATTGCTGTATATACATGGTCCCATTCTGGGAATGGTAATGAAGTCTTAATTGTCTACTAGTTTTATCTCTCTTTTCTGAGAAAGCACACCACTATTTTTTATGCATTGCAAAGTCATCTACTTAGACTGAATGTGAATTGAGAGCTACCAAATAATAATGTTCTATTAATATATTGGATTATGATTCATTGACCCAATCAGATCTTCTCTGCTTGGGGAAGGTGAAGGTATGGGAAGGAGGATAAAGCAAAGCATGAAACAGAATTTCTGGAGCCACCTCTAGTACCAGTGGAACAACAGTTACACACTTACACTAATCCTCATTACTTGGGGTCACGAGGACACGTGATAGAGCTAAACTCAAATAGCCCTTATGATTAATTCATTTCTCATAAAGTTCTAAAAAACTGCCTAATGAGAATCACCATAATGTAGTGTGATAGACATCACAATGATGGCCCCCAGTGATCCTTGCCTCCTGGTATTCACACCCTTGTACAATCCCTGCTCCTTGAGTGTGCACTGGGTTTCATGGCTCACTTCTGAACAACAGAATAAAGGCAGAAGGGATGGGGTGTACTTCCAAGATTAGCATATAAAAAGACCGCAGATTCTATCTTGGTTTTTTGTTTTGTTTTTTTGCTCACACGCTCTGACGAAAGCCACGTAGTGGAGCAGACTTACGGAGAGGCCCACGTGATGAAGAACTAACAGCTTGACAACAGCCACATGAGTGAGCTTAGAAACTGATTCAGTCAAGCATCAGATGATTACAACCCAGTCTGATACGCTGACTGCAGCCTCCTGAGAGGCAAGAGGCAGAACCACCCAGCTAAGCCACTCCCTGATTCCTGGTCCTCAGAAACTGTGAGACAACAAAGGTTTATCATTTCAAATGACTATGTTTTGGAATAACATGTTATTCAGCAATAGGTATTATCTGGAAGGGTAGATTTGTACAGGATTGGGCAAACTAGAGTCCACGGGCCAGTGCCTACTTTTGTGAATGAATTTTTATTGGAACGCCCATTTATATATTTTCTAGGACTGCACCCACACTATAATATGGAGGAATCGAGACCGAGACTGTAGGATCCGCCAAGCCTAAACTACTTATTATCTGCCCTTTATAGAAAAAGTTCGCTAACACCTAGACTTATAGAAAAATTTGATTTGAAACAACCAAATAACACTGATTCAGAAGTGGATACCCAAGTAGTGCTCCAGTTTTTTCTTTCTGCAAATTAAATAACTATTGCTTTAAGAGGTAGGTGGCTTGTCTAGCATCATATAGCTAATAGCAAAGCCAGACAAGAAATCCAAGTTTCCTCACTCCCAATCCAGTGGTCTCTTCCATATACCGTACTACCCCACCCTCAAGGTTAGCCACCAAAAAAAAGCTTTATCATGAGTTTCTTGTATTACCTTAACTAAGTCACTACAAGTCTCTTTGCATAATATCCTTTATCAGCATAGTAATATTTATAATGTGCTTCAAAGTATTAGCAGATGACCTTATTACTTGATATATTTAAGATAATTCAAACGTATATGAAAAAGGAAAATGACAGATTATAGAAAGATTACAGAAAGGTCACTTAGCACTGAGAATAGTTATTTGGGTTAACTTCATTATTTTTATTCTTGCTGAAGGATTGTGTGATTAAAAGTGGTAAGCTGAATGATGTATACTTATTTTCAAAAACTACCTGCTTAATTTATGTATAAGTCCTTTTATGAGAGAAAGCAAATGAGCACCACCGCTGTGACTTTCTGTGTCCATAGCAGACACTGCTAATCAAATACAGCATTCTTTCCCCCGGACTGCAGTGCGGTCTCAGAATCTTTCTCCATACCATGATTCAAGAACCTACCATTGTTCAGTTGAAGCTGGCACCTGGGTTGAAACTCATGCACACTCTCTGACTGCTAATAACACTGTAGTCTCTATGCAAAAACCACTGGTACAAATTAGTCTCAGACCTCTTTTTAAGATTGACTGGCTACTGAAAGAACTAACTTCCATCTGCTTAACTCCAAAACAGCACACGAAACATGTATGCCTTACACATGTGAAGGTTAGAGCGAATGGTACAATGTATTTGAGAAAGGATTTGTGACTGTGATTTAAACTTATGTTAGGATCCAGTTTAAATGCAACTTTGTCCACGAACCTTTCCTTGATGTGTGGCCCTATGTTCTGGTTTACCTAGGCAGTCCCAGTTTGTTCCTCTTATGCTACCATAATTATTAACCATACCTCTTTTCTTTTTCAATAGTGTCCCAATCTGTATGAGAAACTATATGGTCATTTATTGATGACCCATTTTGGAAGAGGCCTCTCTCCTTTCTCTAACACCCCTATAGTAATTAATAGCTTGCATATGTCAAATTATTTAACATATAATAATTATTTTTAGTTATAATTTATGCTTCCACAATCCACTCACCAGTCTAGATTGTGAATTCTTTGAGGGCAGCTGTTCTTCACTATACATGGGTACTAAAAGAGATGCAGTAAATAAAATTCCAATTAATCTTTAATCCCTGGTGTCTCACACAGACTAGACACAAAGAAGGCATTTGTTGAATTAACAAATGCTTGAGATCATAAGAGTTCTAACAGCTAAAACTATCCCTTTTAGTAAAAAGTTCAGAGAGAAATAGTACTTTGGACGTATGATGTGTTTTGTGTTTTTTTTCTTTAATTGTGAACTTGCTTCTTAATTTTTTAAAAGGTTATACTCTACATATAATTATAAAATATTGGCTATATTCCCTGTGCTGTACAATATATCTGGACATGCCTTACAAGTGTTGCTTGTGTAAATAAATAAACGAATGAATTCTCAGTAAAGTTTCTTGACCTCATTATTCAATCTTTCTCATTATGTTTTTCACAACCCTATGGAAGAGCATACTGACAAACATTCATTAATTGAGATATTAATTAACATGTACCAATAAAAAAGCAGCATGTTGCCACAGGGTAATTTCTTTTTTGTTTCCTGGTGCATTTGAGTAGTTGATGGAAATATGGTAAAATCTCCTTGTCTAGGTATTTTGGTACGGCTAGTAATAAATATTGGTGCATTTCTGAAGATAGGGCATGGATCCAATAACCTCTGAAGGTCCAAGGGACCCATCTGGAAGAGTTATTTTGACAAGATGGGTCACAGAATTTGAACCATGAACAGAGACCACCAAATTGACTCTACAGTGGCCACGGAGTTCAAGGTTTAGCTTGATATCAAAATATCTCAAATTTCCAAACGGAGGAACTAAAGCTAAGAGACCACATAAATCAGTACTTACTGGGGTCAGAAACATGCTGGGGATTGTCTCTCATGACACAAATTAACTACATTTCTTAAATTCTAGCTTGTGATCCAAATATCACTCTCACAGCTCCAAAGCCATGACTTATAGGTCCTAACCTTCTATAAAAGGAAGAATTGTGAGAGCACCTTTTCGGTCAGCTCAGATTTTCAGACAAGTCATTATAACCAGCAAGATGTCCTGATTCCCCAAGAAGGAGAGACTCTTCAATCTCCTGTGGAGTTTACTTTGACTAGGGGGCTTCTCCACACGCCACAGTTTACTCACAAGTGGAACTAATCATTGCCTTAAAACCCTGTTTCACAATGTGAAGGTTCCGGATGCCTGAGGAGGCCTTTGCATGAACTTGACAGGAAGTAAATTAAGAAAGAAATATAATCTCAGTGGACTTGTTTCTGGCCAAACTTTCAAGTTTTCATTTGTAATAACAGAGTTATTCAACAGGCTTCAGGTAAGCTTAACCTAATACCAGATCCTGCTACAGTACAGTAGATGGCCCAGTTAATGGAACTTCCATATCTCTAGGGAAATGGCTAAGGTAGCCCCTTCATTTGGCAATGAATGGGCTAGCTAGTCTTCATTTAGCTCTTATTAAAGCTTAGTAATTAAGAAGCAAGTCACAAGGATATATTGTACAGCACAGGGAATATAGCCAATATTTAATAATTATACATAGAGTATAACCTTTTAAAAAATTAAGAAGCAAGTTCACAATTAAAGAAAAAAACCACAATTTTTCTCTACACTCCAGTTCTTTCCTTCCTCCACTCATACCCCTCTCTCCCTGTACCATCCAACCCTCTTTATCCCCCTTGCCCTCCCTCCCTACACCCCACCTTGGTTTGGGTTAATGATTTACTCATTCTCCAAGGCAGAAGAATACTGCCTGCTCTGGAAAACTATGGCTTTCTCAGCCCACTCATCATTGGAATTTTTCCTTATTTCCCAACCTCTCCTGTGGCAACTGCCATGAAGCATGGGCACTCGGCTCTTTGTTCTTTTTAAATTGGGATTTGCACGCTGCTCTCCATGTCAACTGCAAAGAGAGAAGCTGCTTGGTCACCAAGCCAGCAGCCTGCCAGGGCTTCCAGCCATGGACACCACAGAATCAGCCCATTCTACTTTCCTGGGAGTCACGTTACCCATAATCACAGGCAGTTCTGGGCTTTATTCTTATTCTGAACTTCACGTCTTCTTTTGCTCAACCTCCTTATTTTTCTCCTTCCCTATCATCATCTACTCTATCAATGATTGTATAATGTGAAACAAGTAGACCATGGCCACATAGATAAAGTAGTCTAATAAGGAATCTGTGACTTCAAACCTCTCCCTCTGAGCCCCTAAATAGTTTTGAAACTTATGGAGTGAAGTAGAGTATGGAATGAAATGAAGGCACTGAGACAGAGACTCATCCTCCATTTGCTACCTAGTAGCTTGAGTAGTTAGGTGCAGTTGGGAAAATAACTAAGAAGCAGATGACCTCCCCTTGGGTTATCCAAGCAGACAATCACCTGGCTTTGCAACTTGAGACAAGCTTCCTCATCCAAAAAATAAAATAAAGCAAAATAAAATAAAATAAAATGGTTGAACTTAATAATCTCCAAGATCCAGCTATGACATTCCATGACTCTGAATCTGAGTAGGTTTACATGTCTTTTGGAATTTACCTTGGTTCCACCTCCTTAGGGATTAGCAGCAGCTGTTTGCAGAATCACCTTCTTTCACAAAAGCTCTTGAAAGAAGGAAATGGGGGTAGATTCATAAGTTTCCTTCATGTTTCAGCACATGAAGATGGACCAAAAAGGGCTATTATGGACAATCTCCACCTTCCCCCTACCTTTCTCTTACCTCCTACCTTGTCTTCTTCTCAAGAGACAACTGCCTCTTTCTTCATCATGAAGATCTAGGCTACCAGGAAAAATCTTTCTCAAATCCCAGCCTGCACGCCAACAACTCGTATATTCACCCTCGCTGCCTTCCCTCCAGTCTCAGAGAAAGATGTGTCCTTTCTTCATTTCATGTCTGCAACTGTTGCCTGGGTTCTGAATCCCTTCCTTTCCTACCTCCACAGAAGGGCCAGTCTCTTGATTATACTTCTTCTTTAAAATTGTTTCAGTATAAAATTATTCCAACCATTCTCTAAAAGGTGGAAATTGAGGTCATAAAATTACCTTTTGCTTGTGCTTAGGAGCAGACCCAAGACTCATTATTTGGGAGAATATTAGATTTTTGCGTAAGAGTGTTGTTGAGAACACTGTTCGTTGCACTATGCAGTTTTCTCTACATGTGGTCCCCTAGGAGAAATTTTGGTCCAGTATGATTACCTATGCTTGTTGTTCTCTTGAGAAGTTGTTTGTTTTCTTCGCATAAGTAAAGTAAGTCATGGAGCTTAGCTCATCTCCCTCTTTGTATTGATTCTGGGAAGTTCATAGCTAAATCTGTAGTCTAACACTCTACTATGCATGCATTCATTCTGCATACTGAATTCACCACTGACAATCTTTTCTTACCTGTTCTTATGTTCCCCTTTTCCCCCTTTCTTACCCATACATTTCTTACTTTAAGTTGCTGTATCATTTTTTTTTTTTTTTTTTTTTTTTGCGGTACGCGGGCCTCTCACTGCTGTGGCCTCTCCCGTTGCGGAGCACAGGCTCCGGACGCGCAGGCTCAAAGGCCATGGCTCACGGGCCCAGCCGCTCCGCGGCATGTGGGATCCTCCCGGACCGGGGCATGAACCCGTGTCCCCTGCATCGGCAGGCGGTCTCTCAACCACTGCGCCACCCGGGGAAGCCCAAGTTGCTGTATCATTTTAAAATACAAGTTACCCCTTAAGTCCTGTCTGCAGTAAGGCAGGGTAAAACTAACCGCTAAACAAATGAAAAACATTTCTTCCAGAGACCTCTTATTTAGAAATATATATGCAAAATGTACAATGATTTCTCTTTCTGTAAAAATTGAGTCTAAATATATTAATAAGTAAAGAAAAACACTGAATAATAAGCCTTAGGAAAGGCTTATATTTGAATTTTAGTATTGGCCAAAATAAATTCTTGAAGTAAGGTGATCCACTCAAATTAATTGCATAGAGATGCTATGACAGCTCCCCAAGAACTCTAAAAACAGGATAGACCACTACTGCAAAGGCCATTTTCACTATGAGTCCTTTCCAAAACTACCTGAGATGGACTAGGCTACTAAGAAAAGGAAAAATGTGATTGTATCTATTTGCTGACCAAGGATCTATGATAATGCAGGAAGGTCCTAGAATGACAGAATTAGGGATGCTGGTTTTTTCCATTATATTAAAATCTATGGGAAAGAAGTAGACCAAACTATTGAACAAAAGAGTTAGATAAAATTACAAAATGTATTTAACTGAAAGTATTATGCTCCACATGGAGTCAGTTTGAATAACTGTCCTTCTAATATTGGACTGTGAATGTCCCATGATGATGTCCCATTTTCATAGTTAATGGTTAAGTCATTGAATAAATGGCAACTATTATTACAGTTACTATCCTAAATCTTCTTATACTATATGATAGTTGCCAATTCTCTGTTGACTTTGAGCTCCTGCTTAATATATCCCCCTTCTGGTCTCTACTGCCCAATTGAGTACTTCCAATTGGGAAGAGCTAAACATATAAATGATTCTTAGAATGATTACTCTGATACAACATACAGAGTTAATTTTTACAGTAAGGTGGAGGAAGACGAAAAGTAGAAAGACAAGTTGGTTAGTTACTATAGAAATTCAGATTTAGGGGGGCCGAAGATGATTAGAGATGATAGTACTTGGCTATATTCTACTCAGTATTGCAATTATATTTATGTATGTCTCTTTCTCCCACCTGAACTCTTTGAATACAAGAATTATATCCCTAGAGCCTGCTACTGCATCTAAAGCATCAATAGTAGTCATTCAATAAACGTTTGTTGGAAACAATGAATTAATGAATGAGTGGATGAACGAACAGAATGAATAAGATGTAAAAGAGGCCATTGTGACTTTTAAAAAATACCTTTTATGCTCATTCTTCAATCAAGCAGAGAGAAGTTAAAAATCCACACTTGAAGGGGAAAAGGGCCATTTTACCATCTTGCTCATCACCACTCTCCTCACCAAACTTTGGATGTCCTCCAGGTTGCCGGTGTTCCTCGTAAAACCTACTGCCCAGAACTAAGCCTAGGCTCCAGACAGAGCCTGATCAGGACTGTGTCTAGAGGGAGCATCTCCTCCAGAGATCTGAACACTTTATCCCTTTTTAACAGAGCCCAGAATTGTTGGTATAATTTTAATGGCCACATCACACTTTTCCGTGATATGAAGCTTATGCTTACGATTATTTTCACATTGATTGCTGTAAACACAACTATACATCAGCTTGGTTTATACAGTTTTTATATCCTAAAGTCTAAGTTCATCCCTGTAAATTTTCATGGTGTTGTGATGAGACCAGCATTCAATCTTTTTAAAATTTTACTTGAAATAATTTTGAATCCCTAACTCTGTCGCAGTCCTAAGTGCTATGACACCCCTCTCCCAATTGTGCAGCACTCATTCAGCAGGCAATTATGAGTACCTACTGCATACTGAGCACAGATGGTAGACCTAGGCCTTCCTAAACCGTGAATCTTTCTGAAAGCATACTAGCAAGGAGATGCTCATTGTACTCAGCTTTGCATTCTTATACTCACACATGAAAGATGCTTAGGAGGGGAGATAGAGCACAGAATCCCTGTGGGTCAGGGTGAATAACGTCTCCTGCTTTCCATTTCACAATGACTCCTTATTACTATATAAGGCACGATCTTGCCCCTGTAAATTCCGCACTGAGATGAATACCTCCTTCACATCTCTTTTTCAATCATATGCTCAACATCTCCTTCAGGATGTCCACCGTCTCTTCAAATTCACTGCCGAACGCAATGCCATGTCTCACCAAACACTTTTAGCTATGATGTATTTTCAGCTTACAAAGCATTTTCAACAAGTATTATCTCATTTGAACATCATCATATTCCTCTGAGGTAGTCAGAGCAGTTAGGCACTTCTCTGCATGTTCTTCACTAATATCATTCCACTGCTTAAGTCACTCTACTACTCAAGCTCTACTGCAGCTTCCCACCTCATTGAAACTAAAAGCCAAAATCCACACAATGGCCTGATAGGCCATGTGACCTGTACTCGCCAACTAATCTCTGTTTAGCTCATTCTGCTCCAACTCCTTGCTCTTCCTCTGCTGTGGATTCCACGTGGCTCACTCTCATACTTCCTTCCTATATCTGCTCAAATGCCATCTTTTCAGGAAGACCTTCCATGGATACCCTTTATCTTGCTTCCACAGCCAGCACTACTCCCTGTCTCCCTCATTTTTCTGAATTTCTTTCCACAGCACTTATCACCATCTGGCATATCATGTATTCACTTGTTATTTGTTGATTGCCTGTCTCCTCACACTAGACTATAAGCTCCATGAGGGAAGGAAGTTTTTTCTTTACCACCTGCAGTGTCTAAAAGAGTGCCTGGCCTAGAATAGGTGCTCAAATAATATTTGTTGAATATCTATGAATATGAACGAATGTATGATTAAATTATGTGACTAGGCTGGAGCTAGGACCAGAGTCCAGTTTTTCTCATTTTTAGTTTCCTAGTTCTTTTCACCATGCCACAATAATTTCCCTAATCATTTTCAACCTGTTGCCTTTTCCTGCCTAAACTACTATAAGAGCTTACAAAGTCATCTTCTTGCCTCCAAGCTCCATGGTTCCTAACACTGATTCTGCATGCTGCCTCCAGATTAGTTTTCTGGAGAGTTATTTCCATTTCTGGTATAAAGAGTTTAGAAGCCCTGATCATCCCTCTACTGGAAACTACTATAACTTCTTGATACAATACAAAAATAAATTTTAAATAGTTATGAAGCTGAAAGGAAATTAAAGGTTACCTCCAGAGCCCACATACAAAGTAAAAATAGGAATCCAGAAAAGTAAACATTCTCTGAAGCAGCTGGCTTCCCTGAAGGCTCTGCTTATTCCTGGTGCCCTTGACCTTCAGTTGGATGGCCTTGTGAGAATCTCAGCTAGGAAACAAAATATCTTAGCCAAGATAGGGAGTTTTATGGAAGAGCTCCACATAAAGCCAGGACTCTGAAGATCTATTCCATAAATAAAACAGAACACCAAAAAAAAAAAAATTTAAAGCTCTTCATCAAGGGGAACAGCAAGGAAACACATTCTGCAATCTTGGCCCAATAAATAAGGTAAATATCTCCCTTGGGAAATAACCATAAGTCATCACTCACAAGTTTTCACTCCAAATTCATAATACCCTATGGTTTAAAAAACCTTATGCCAATTATATATATTTAAAGTGGTTTCATGTTCCTAGTGCCCCAGGAAATTGGCATAAGTAAAAGAGTATATCTTCAATCCAGGCCTGAAAGATACTGGAGAGGTAAAATTTCAAGGATCATGGGCTCCCAATCAAACATCACAAAGCACACATGAGGAAACAAGGCACCATGAGCAAGAACCAGAAAAATTATTCTGTTAACAAATAACAGAATCAGACTAGCTGATATAAAATATAAAAGAGGTATGCTTAATATGTTTTTTTAATTAATTTTTATTGGAGTATAGTTGATTACAATGTTGTGTTAGTTTATGCTGTACAGCAAAGTGAATCAGTTATACATGTACATATATCCACTCTTTTTTAGATCCTTTTCCCATATAGGTCATTACAGTAGAGTTCCCTATGCTATATAGTAGGTTCTTATTAGTTATCTGGCCTAATATGTTTTTAACTAAACTTTTTATTTTGAGATAATTGCTGATTCACATATAAGAACTATTACAGAGTAATAATGAATATCCTTTACATGGTTTCCCTCAATGATAACTTCTTGCAAAAGTATAATACAGTATCACAACTAGGATACTGACATTGATATAATCCACCAATCTTGTTCAGATTTCCCATTTTACTCATAATAATATGTATGGTTTTAGTTCCATGCAATTTTATCACATGTGTAGATTCATGTAGCCATCACCTTAAATTGTTTTTAAAAATAAAAAAGAATATCCAAAGTATGAATAAGTAACAGAAATTGATTTTTTAAATGACTAGGCAGATACAAAAAAAGAATTAAATAGAACTTATGGAGATGAAAAGTATACTAATAAAAATTAAAAATTTACTGGTGGGTTCTAAGAGCAAATTAGCCAAACCTGAATAGAGTCAACTGGGCAATAAATCCAAAAATAGTTACTCAAAGTGCAACACAGAGAGGCAAAGATTAAAAAATTGAAGAGATATTAAGAGACATGAAGTAGAGAGTGGGAAGTGTAACATATATTTAATAGGAAATTCAGAAGGAAATAATAGAAAAATTAGAAAAAAGATATATTTGAAGAGATATGACAGAGTAAATACAAACAAGTGACAATTAGATAGCTAATTTTTCAGTAGTATTAATGGAAACCAGGAGACTGTGGTATAATATCTTGATAAGAGAAACAAACAGCCAATCTAAAATTGTCTACCTAGAAAAGTTACTTTTTAAGAAGTTTGGTTACCAGGGGGGAAAGGAGGGAGGGACAAATTGGGAGATTGGGGTTGACATACACACACTACTATATATAAAATAGATAACTAATAAGGACCTACTGTATAGCACAGGGAACTCTACTCAATACTCTGTAATGACCTATATGGGAAAAGAATCTAAAGAGTGAATATATGTATATGTATAACAGATTCACTTTTCTGTACAGCAGAAACTAATACAACATTGTAAATCAACTATACTCCAATAAAAATTTCAAAAACAAAAACAAAAAAGAAGTTTGGTAAAATATAAAGACATTTTCATAGATATTAAAATTAAGAAAGCATATGACTAGCAAACATTTAATAAAGGAAATTCTAAAAAACGTCTTTCAGGGATAAGCCAAATGATCCCATAAGGAAGATCTAAAATTCAAGAGAGATGGTAAATATTAAAACAGATATATATTTAAAAAGATGTCTATGGATCGATTGATCAATCAATCAATACATAGATATCTCTATACACAGCCCACGGCTCCCAACTGTTTACTGTTCAAATCCCTTAGCCCAACAGCTAAGGCCTTTTCAATATAACTTTTCCAATTTTCTCTCTTTCTTACTTTTCTCTAGGAAATTTCCCTTCCTTTCATATTGTTGTTCTTATGGAGGCCTGAATATGTTTGCACATGACATTTGTATTTGGGTCATATCTTTGTCCTTGCCTAATAAACTCTTTCCTGCTTTTTACTATTCATATTTTAAGGAATCCACATTTTATATAACGTCTTTCCTAAGTACTAAGCTCATAGTGATTTCAATTGCCTTTCCCTCATCCCTTGAGATATATATCCTCTGAAACAATCATTATATAATTAAAATAAACAAATATTTATCATGCACCCACTATGAGCTAAGTACTTTGCTAGGCATGTAAGACTTATTATACCTGACACACAATATAGAATGGTAGTTGGCAACACAGGATCTGTAGTCAGAGTTTCATCACTGTCCTGACACTGCATGATGCTAATTAACTATCTCAGTCTCAGTTTTCTCGTACATAAAATGGAGATAAGCAAACTATCTGCTTCTTAGAACGATAGTGAGCATTAAATAAACTATTTTATTGTGTTTTATTGGTAAAAACAGATAGGTACATGGTAGACAGACACATACAGAGACATCACAGTACCATGTATATATATATGTTATATGGTATATATATATATATAATCTTGCTATGAACTATGTAATTTACCTGGATTATCATGACATATTTGATTGAGATTTGAATTCTAAATCATAAAATCCTAGGAATAAAATTGGCACTAAAATTCTGTGAGAATTACATTACTAGGAGTACCAAGGTCTAAGGTCTAAGAAATTATGTATGTCAGGAGTCTCCAAGAAGTAAAGATGAAAAGCCAGTTTGCTCTACCCAGAGTGTTGGCACCAGCCGAGAGATGTTGCCTTGGAACCCTGAGGAGCCCTCCCTGCCATCCTGTTCTTTTGGCCACAGTTGATTAAATTCAAGGCTGGCCAGAAACCTATGATTTCTAGCCTGACGTGTAAAGATGGATTGGGCCAATACACATTAATTGTCTCCAGAATATGAACCAAGATTCTGCAAGACTGAGGCAATTAGCAATTGGATGTGAATCTTAAGAGAAGATTCAGTGAGATAAAGCAGGAGCCACAGAAAGCTGAGTCTAGTTTTAAACTAAGGCTATTAGAGAATGGGAACTATGAGTAATACAAATTGGGAGCAAGATATGAACGGTGCAGGTGCACTAAGATGTAGAGAACCCTGCAGCCTTTGAGAGAAATGAAGTGTGAAACCTGCCTTAGTCCCTAGCAGCCTTCTAGCTCCACTTCCAGCCCATATGTAATTGTACAATAATTTTTTTTTTTTTTTTTAGTTAACTTGAGTGAGTTTCTGTTCTCTACAACCACAAAAGCCTAACTAAAATGTTTGGTAAGAATATTGGCTAATCTGTGACATCACCTCAAAGAGGCCCTTCTCATTGAAGGGCCCTGTACCCACTTTGCGGGGTCTGCTCTTTCTCTCAATCACTGTCTCCCCAGCTAATGAGGATTCATCTTACTTCCCGGCTACTATAGTTGACTATTTCTCTGATTATCAAAATTTGCTCTGTGTTTCATAGTTTCAGAGCCATCTGGGAGCTCAGCCACTCAAATAATGAGATAATGAGTAAAACGGTTTACAGCCTTTCCCTCCTCAGCTAACATATTCACACTTTCATGGGTATCTTTAGTTACTTTACTTAGTTCTGAATATGGCAATCCTACAACAGTAAGGGGGCCAGTAGGAAGGATTACTAGAGTGTAGATTCTGAATATCCTTCTTTCTTCAATACAGAGTAGCACATTCTACCCTTCCCAAACCCTTGCCCAACACTGTCATTTCCCCCATGTCATTTATTTTCCATTCATTTTTTAAATATCAATTGAGCACTTCCTATGTTACAAGAACTATGAACGAAGAGCCTAAAGTCTTGTACAAGAGACAGATAACAACAGGTAATTACAATACTATATGGTAAATCTGTACTCAAGAAGGAGTGGGCAAACTTTTTCTGTAAAGGGCCAAATAGCAAATATTTTAGGTTTTGTGGGCCACACAGTTTCAATTATAACTATACAACTCTACCACATGAAAGCAGCCATAGACAATATGTAAGTAAATGCATGTCACTGCATTCTAATAAAATTTAATTTACAAAAACAAGTGGTGAGGCAAATTTGGTCCACAGGCCATAGTCTGCCAATCACTATACTAGGGTAAGAACATTCCTTTATTCAACAATTATTTATTGAACACTCTTAGTATTTGTTGTTCTAAGTGCTAGGGTAAAATAGTAACTCAAACATACAAAAACCCCCTCTCTAATGGAACTTACATCCTAGTGGAGAATATGGACGTTAAGCAAAAATTTTAAATACATAGCATGTTGGTGACAAATTCCAAAAAGAGAAGTAAAACGGAGAAGAAACCATGAAGAGTCAGAGGAGTTGGGATTTTAGGTGAGGTCACCAGAGAAGCCTTCACTAGAAGGTGACTCTGAAAAAAGACTGGAAGGAAGAGGGAGCACTAGCCATGTAGGAATCTGGAGGATGCACATTCCAGCAGGATGAAAAGCCACTGAAACATTTATGCAGCAGGAATATGTCTGCCAAGCTAAGGGACAATGAGAAGGCCAGTGGGCTGGAATGGAGTAAACAAGGGAGAGCATGGTGGGAGACGAGGCCACAGAAATAACTGATGCCAGATTAGGTAGGGCCCTGTTGGTTATAGCAATACTATTGGCTTTGACTCTGAATGAGCGGGGAAGCTGCTGGAGAATTCCAGGCAGAGGAATCACTTGGTCTGAAGTATACTCTAATAGGGTTACTCTGGCTGCTCTGTTAAAAACAGACTGCAGGGTGGTGCAAGAGCAAAAGTGGGGAGACCGTTAGGAGGCTATTGTAATAACACAGGTGAGAGACAATGGGATCAGAGCAGAGTGATGGCAGTAGGGAGATAAGAAGTGATACAAATGAGACAGATAATCCCTACTTGAGGACCAAGGAATGTTACCAGGAAAGAGGAAGTGACATTCTAACTGAACTTGAAGGATAAGTAGGAGTCAGCCAAGCATCAGGCTAGGAAAATCCGGTCCACAGTCACAGATAGAGCTCCTGGTGAGAAGTGAGAGATGCACTGGGGTTCAGAAAATTAATGGGTCAACATCTTCCTCCAGGGGATGACGCTCTGATGAAACAAATCTTCAGAATAACCCGTGATGCCCAGACTAACTACATGTTCCATACACTCCCCAACCTACTTCTCTGTGACTTTCATTCAGTCACTAAAGTAATATGCAAGCAGTGTTCCTAGAGAAAAAAAAAGGAAAACATGTGTAAGTGTGCAGCTGTCTTTCAGATTCCTAGGCTTAAATTCTAGGAAAAGATCCCTAAGTGAGATCCTCCGAGACAGACTGGCATCTGGCCAGGGTACCAAAGCCAGAACCCCAGCTCCTAGGAAAATACCCAAGTATCTTGAACAACTGAATGTGTTTGGAGACCAGGGTCTCTCCTAAAAATTTTCTAAGACGAAATATTTTTAACCCAGACATACCACAGGGCTCTCTCACAAGTGTGCCTATTTGCCTAGAAAATAGCCATGAAAAGGAGAAAAACAACCTCTCCCCACTTACCTGGGGAGAAAAGTTCACTGAGTCAGCCAGGTGAACAGAAAAATTGTGGATTTCACTTACTCTATAGAATTGTATCTATTGAAACTATGGAGAAATTGGCCCGTAGAAAAACAACCAAGAGACATTTCTATTTGTTAGTAAACTTTCTGAGCTTACCAGAAGGTATTCTTATGTCTTCTCTCCTATTCCCTTTGCCAGATAAAATGAGAATGAGGTGAGACTTGTCTCTTTAGAGTTTGCACAGCCTGTGCATTTTAGTGGAGGGATTTAGATGTTTTCTTGCTGTTCAGTTTTAAAGTTTCTTCTCCATTTCTTTTTTCTCTGCCTTCTTCTACCCCTTACACTTATTTTCCCCATGCATGTTTTTTTTGGCTGCAGGGAACTTTGAATCCCAACTTCAAAAGAAACCTATAATGAAGCTGGGCTGATGTTTAACAGATCTGCCACTGCAGGGGCCCAGCCCAACCATTCCTTTGGCTCAAACAGCCACAGAGGGTGGGTGAGCAAAGCAGAGCTAATCCAGAGCATCCAGGTCTGTGCAGCAGCAATTTCTCCACCTGTTCCCTTGAATGTCACATGCAACTGTCCTCCTGTCCCATAGATACATATCCTATAGTGTACAACTGCAGACACCACTCTGTGCCATGTTTCTGCAGGGCACCTCCCAGCCCACCCTCCTGAGGTCCCTTTTAGAGGGAAGTAGACCATGCTCTAGCATTGCTATATACAGCAGTTCTTCTGCTCTCAAACTCCCCACCATCAAAACTCAGGAAAGGAGGCAGAGAAGAGACAGTGAGGCACTAAGGCACAGAGACTTCAGCCCACCACAGGCATCAGAAAACAAATGCATGGCATTGCCTTGATCCCACTGTCTGCTTCACAGCATGGCGACACTAGGTGGTTAATGACTCTCACTTAAACTGTTCTCAGCCATTTGTTTGTTGTTGTTTGGGGGGGCAGGGGGGAGGGGGCTCACCGAGCAGCGCGTGGGATTGAACCCGGGCCTTTGGCAGTGAGAGCTCAGAGTCCTAACCACTGGACCACCAGGGAACTCCCCTCAGCCATTTGTTTTTATTTGGTGATTTTTCTCCACGTGATAACAGAGTGATGAAATCTGACACACAGAAACCAAAGCAAAGAGGTAAACACAGTGCTCTAGGTTTGGTTGGCTACCAAGCTCAACTCTGATGTGAAAAGGAGAGAAAGAGTAAGGGATGGAAAGTAGATTCAGCAGCAAAGAGCCCTTCATCTCTGAGACATAATTTTAGAGAGAAAAACAACAGAAACAAGTCATGACCAAAAAGAGGCTGAAGCCTGCAAAGATTAGGGAAGCTGCGTTTCCCTTGGGGCATAGAGATTCCCTTGGCTTGGCTTCCTGGGACGCATCATAGGGAGTAGCCAATGACATTTGTGATTTTACAAAAGCGGACTTTCAAGCCCTTCTTTCCCCCAGCAATTGTAGACCCTCTCTTAGGGCAGCTACTATGTAGAAACATACCTCTGGCGTATGTAGCCTTCCCTTTCCACAAGCCAAGTTTCTCTATCTTGGTAATTCTGTTCAACTGGCTGGGTAATGTATCTATAATTCATATCTCCTTCTGACCAGCCCCAAGTCTGATAAATACTCTCCCTTTGATAGGCCCATCTGGGTTACAGATGTTTGGTGCTGTATTCCTCAGGCTCTCTCCTCCTGTCAGAGCTTTTGGGAGAGGAACTCCTTTGGGCTACATTTCTGGTTTCTTGCTGGGGGAAGAGGGAACATTGAGCAGGATTTGAGAAACAGGAAGGATTGTTCATAAAGCAATCACTGTACTTGCACGTTAGTAATCTATTTGTAGGTGTGTCCCCCACTTCCCAACCACCCCCTACTAAAGAGTGAGCTCCTGAGTAGAGGGACTCTCTGCCTGGCACGCTCTGCTCCTCAAAAAATGTCTGGAAAAATTTGTTGGAGTTGGGTCTCTTTAGAGTCACAAAATAAAGGAATTGTGAACTTGAGCACTGTGATTTAATTGTAATAATAGGGCTGCTAGATATGGGTAATTTAGTTCAGACACAACCACCAACTCTACCAAGTCACAGGCCCTCAGAGAAATCCAGAGATCTACACCTCTATGAATCCAAAGTCCTTTCCAACAGTCTAAGCCATGGCGCAGAAAAGCAGTCTATACTCTATGTTCTGCTTTTAGTGCCTCAGACTGGATTTCAACCCAGGTATTTAGATAAAATTACTAAATCCCTCCACTAAGGTATTCACACTTAGTCTATGTATTCTTTATATCTGTCCCTTTGTTTAGCTTACTGTGTCTGCCACATCACAGGAATTTGATAAATAATTTTTTCAAAATATGGTTCTTGCCAATAAGAGTTATGTAAAACAGTCAATGTTTTTAATAATAAAAATTCAGCACAAGAAATACAAGGCAGAGAAGATGGAGTATGAATAAAAGGTCTGTACATGAAATAAGTATAAGGGAATTGGGAAAAAGAAAACCTATCCTTTCCACTACAGTCTGCCTTCAGATTTCTCCCTCTAAAAGAGGAAATTCATAGATAAATATCCTTTTTTAAATCATAAGAGTAGAGATATGAAAGTGTGTTTCCTACTGTGAATAAGCACTAGACATCTGAGAAAATCCACCAGCATGAAAGACAGATAAGAATTAAGAGAAAAAAAAAAAGGAAAAATAAAAGTTGACTATAGATGAATCAGATATAGTACACAGGGAAAAAATTCAGAATTCATCTTATTTTTAGCCTCAAAAAAGGGTGCATCCTTAAAATAAAAATAGACTAATATAGAAAATCAAAGAGTAAAGTCTTAAATATATGACTGCTAAAATTTAAAAAAATTCAATAGAAGAGTTGGAAGATAAACTCAAGGAAATCTCCAAAATATAGAACAAAATAACAAAGAGACAGAATGTAAGTGAGAAAAAAGACAGAGAATAAGTTCAGGAAATAAATCCTCAGGCATTTCAGGAGGAAAAAGAGATCAGAGAATTAAGAAATATCAAAGTAATAACTTCAGAAAATTTGCCAGAGGTAAGGGGCATGTGTCCAAATTGAAAGGACCACTGAATATCAACAAAAGAAGAATAAAAGGCCAACACTTAAAAAGAAATTATCATAAAATCCCTAAAGTAACAAGGCTAAAATTCAAAAACGATTTTTAATAGGAAAAAAATTCACCTCTAAAACACAGAGGCAACTAACGAATCTCTTCAAAAATGTAAGAGAAAATGTTTTCCAACCCAAAATTTTATACCAGGACAAACTATCAGTTTGGGGTAAAGGCAAAATAAAAACATTTTGAGAAATGCTTTTCTGAAAAAGTTACCTAAAACATCCTTTCTTAGAAAGTTACTTAAGGATGTTTTCCAGTAAAATGAGGTTGTAAATTAAGAGAGGTTCATAAAATTCAAGACATAGTGACTCCAATTCCCCCTCACAAAAGCAGTGAAGAGAAATTCCAGGATGACAACTGTGAAGCAGAACTAAAGATAACTGGTCAAGTCAGAAGAGGAGAGAAAAAAATGGAATAAACTTGAAGGGAGAGCTCCAGAGGAGTGTTTAAAAAAAAAAAAAAAGACACATTCTATAGATTAGCTAATATGATAAAGCATTTGAAAATGATTGAAGATATCAAAAAAGAAGGAAGGAAGGAAGATAAAAGAAGGGAGGGAGGGAGGGAGGAAATAGAGACTCAAGGGGGAGGGTGTATGTGTATGGGAGAGTGGGGGAGCTATGCCAGAAAGGAAATACAGTAAAAGAATAAAACTCTGTTCTGCAACCAAAAGAAAAAGATTCTACAGTCATAATGTTGTAAATATATATATCTGACTCAACCAAAAATAGTAAAATTACTATATTAGAAAAATGCAGAGGAGAGGGAGGAGACAAAGTAAAAGTCTCATCTTTGTAATAAGAGCAAGTTATGCATAATGTTTAAAATTGATGAATCAGTCCTAACCACTGGTGGTTCAGTGGTCAGGACTCCACACTTTCACTGCTGAGGATGCAGGTTTGATCCCTGGTCAGGGAATTAAGATCCTGCAAGCCAAACGGCACAGCCCCCTCCAAATAATAATAATTAAAAAAAATAAAATAAAATTGATGAATCAAGTGATATAAATATAATATGTGGATATATGTACATGGAGGTTATTACCAAAAGAGGCAAGTAAAATAATTAAATATGGGAGAGAGGCTAGAGAGCGGAGAAGGATGAGGAAGAGTTAGGCAGGGGATTGTCATTCTTCCTTTTGGTACAATTTGGTAAAATTGCCTTTTGGTACAATTTGATATTTTAACCAGGAGCGTTTATTTTTTATTTAAATGTTTTCAACTGTCAAAAAAGTATGACTAGTTCCTTTTATTCCACAAAGTGAGTTTTGCATGTAGGGGTAAGAAAGTTTGAAACGTGTCTGGGTCTACAGATAGAAAAGGATAAGTTACCATGGCAACTCTGAAGTGGTAAGGGGAATAAGTTATAAACACCCGGATGAGGGCAGTGGCAGTAAGTATTTAGAGACACAAGGGGCCACTCTAAGGAGAGTGATGCCTGGGTACCTTGAAAGACAGCTCACTCAGTCAAGGCAGTGGGTTGTTGTAATGAGCTAGTAGACAAATGAGAACAAGCCAGATTTCCCTGGAGAGTTCTCTGGAGCTCCTAAGAGTTGGCAAATGTTGTTAGTGAGGTTTAGCTTCTGCTTAAGGTTATCAAAATCTAAAAACCAAACCCAAACAGAATCTTTCTTATGCAAATATTTCTGGTAATGTGATCAGTTCCCTGGGTATTATTATGTAAACAAAGGCTTCCCATCTGTCAGTTCTAATAATGATAATAACTAACGTTAGTTTAGAACTGTTTCTGTACTTTGAAAACTTTAGAGTTACCAAGCACTTTCCTGTACCTTATTTCATTTGTTTCCCAAAAATAACCCAAAGATATAGGTAATGCAAAGTATTACTGCAATCACCCTCATTTTACAGACAAGACATCTGGGTTTACAAAAGTGAGTTGCGCAACTTACATAGCTGGTTAAGTAGCAAGGACTCTGGAACTCAACTTTGTCCCCTGACTGCAAATCTTACACTCGATCCTTGATGTCAGACATCTGAGCTACAGGTGAACCTATTCATTGGTGCTAACCGCCCATGCACAGGGGCCAAGAGGACTGACCACACACAAGACCATGAATTACCACACAAATCATGGCCAAAACCCACAAAGGCAGCCATTCAGGTATTGGGTGGAAGCTGAGATCTAGTCCTCCCACCTCCCACCAACACTACACCCTACCTCAGGTGTGGGCCTTTTTATAATTCGTACAAAGGTACCAGTTATAAATGGGGAACCCTTTCCCACATACACAAATTACTAAGTTTACCACCCACCTCTCTCCTTTCTTACCTCCCTCTAACATTCCCCAACTCATGCATCAACCATCAAATGGAAATCCTCCTATTGGCTTCTGTCTCACAACAGATGACACATCAGATCCATTTATTCATTAAAATAAACATGAAATAAGCAACTATTGTCTCAGCCGCTGTTCTAGGCACTGGGAATGTAACAAGTGTTCTGGTCACATAGAGCTGATATTCCAAGCCAGGGAAAGACAAATAAACAAATACACAGAAAAACATCAGAAGTGATGTGTTATAGAGAGAATTTAAATTAGTTGACAGAATAGCGATTGACTAGTCAACTTGGGAGATCAGGAAAGGCCTCTCCAGAAGGTGACATTTAAGTAGATTTTGGAATGACGACAGAAAACTCACCAAGGGAAGACCAAGGAAAAGAGGATTCCAAGAAGATGAAACAGATAGTGCAAAGCCCTGGGGCAGGAACAAGTTTGATCTGTTCAGTGGAACAGAACAGTCACAGTGAGGCTGTACAGTGTGGGTGGGGAGAGCAGGGGAGGAAGCTAGAGAGGAAGGCAGGGGTCAGGTTGTGATGCAGGAGACAGGAGGGGAGTTTGGATTTTATTCTAAGAACAGTGGGAAAAAAACTAAGAAGGGGAGTGACAGGATCCAATTTACCTTTTACATAGGATCTTTCCAGATGCTGTGTGGAGAATGGAATTTAATGGGGCAAAAGAGGAAGCCTCCAGTCATCTAAAGGAGACCTGTGGTTAGATGTAGAATGTCTTATGTTCATAAAGCTGCTGAACTGCTCGAACTGCTTCGCACATGGGCCTCTTCATGAATTCCTGTTACTTTGCTGGAAACCTAAGACTATAAAAGGAATGCTCGTGTATAACTGGTGCTGATTGGTTTCTATCGACATATACCTTGTTTGCTGTCTGTGAAGTTGCCCTGGCTTCCTCTGATAGACGAAGTTGTTCAGCTGTCCTGTGTCTTAAGCACCTGGTGCGTGTGCATTTCACACCACGTACACAGCTGTCTGCTCCACAGAAAGTGAGTTGTGAGGGCTGTGTCTCGTCTTAATCATCTCTGTGTTCCTAATCACCCAACACAACACCTGGTACTTCATGAAAGTTCAATAATATCTGGTGGAGTAGATGAATGTTTTATTTGGGGGCTGTGTGAACACTCTTTTGTCTCCAGAAGCCAAAAGGATAAAACGATGTTAGGAATGTACCCTACAAGCCAGATACCCCAAGCCCCAGTCCCTTACCTCCTAGGTGAGTCAGGGTCGAAGCAGGTCTTGTGCACGTCAGCCCCCTCCGGGTCACAGCAGTCACCATCATCAAAGTCGTTCAGCATATTGTTGCACTCCACGTGGCAGATCCCATCCCTGCGATTCCAGGAGTAGCACCGGCCCTGCAGGCGGCAGTCGCCCCCATCGTAGCCTGTGAGTGGGTGCTCACACTCAGGGTCACAGTGGTCATTGCCAATCTTGCTGGGCTCACAGTTCACGAGCACAACACGGTGGCGCAGGGTGGAGTTGTGGACCTGGTGGATGTGCAGCTGCCAGCTGATGTTGTAGCGGCTAAAGGCTTCATTGAGCACTTCATGCTGCCGACTGATCTGCTCCTCACTTACGGTGGGGTTCAGGCCCTCGTCGTTGCAGATGTTTACTACCTGGTAGCGGATCACCTTCTCTCCCCGAAGGGGCCAGTGCCAGCTGTACTGGGAAATCAGTTCCACGTTGTCACAAGCTGTTTGCCCACAGAGCGGGGGCTGCAAAGGTGACAGAATCTCAGGCTCCGGCTCAAAGCCCTGGAGAACCTCAAGCCGTGGGTACTTCCCATCTCTAAAGGGGGCCCACTGTTCTTCCAGGGGCTCAAAACTGGCTGTCAGTAGCAGGGTGGTCAAATCCTCCACCTCGCTTGGCTGCTGAGGACTGTGCTGGAGGTGGCTTTGTGGCAGGGCCGTCGACCAGAAGACCAGTGTGCCCAGGTGTCCACGGAAATGGTGCCCGTCCTCGGAGCTATCCCCACCCAGGAACAAAGAGCGACAAGATGCCATGAAGGGACTGTTCAGGGGACCGGACTGATCTGGACTACTAGCCACCTGAGTGCCATCGACATACAGGGCCATGCGCCGTCCATCGTAAGTGGCTGCCACGTGCGTCCACTTGCCTGGTTGATAGCGACCGTGACCCATCATAATGGTGGCTTTCTTCACGCGGTCAGTGCGAAGAGAGAAGAAGAAGCGAGCATCTCGCCTTCCCACATCCTTCCCTGAGCGGATCCCCAGGGCCCAGCCCTTGTCACTGATAGTGTGGGAGCAGTTATCAAACACACCTGGGAAAGAAGGAAGAGTCGAGGGGAGAAATACCAGATACAAAGGGGATGGAGAAAGGGAGAAGAAAACCCATATAAATAGCAAGAATGTAGGTTTTTAATGGGAAAAAAATAAGTGATACAGATTCTCCACCTAAGCTGCCTGTCCAGTACCCCATATCAGGCTGTTCTGGCAACATCTTTCCCCAAAAGGAACTTAACTTGAGATTCCATCCAATTTAAAGCATTCTGGTGTTTTTAAATAACTAAAATGGAAGTTGTAAGGGGATGTCTAATGCAAGTGAAAACCATCCTCACCACTCTGTCACAAACGTTCCTCAGGGTGACTCTGTGTCCATGACTTCCCACTCTTTCCACTTCCTCAGAAGTCATGAGGGCCTTCATGGTTTTTACAAAAGTTAGTAATCTCCTACCCCTTCAAAAGGTCATTTTTCTCTATTGAATATTGAAATGATGATTCTTGTGGGGAAAATAAGGAGAAGACTGTAACATCCCAGACATGTTATTCCCTCTAGTGCCCAAGGGCAAGGATACCCATCCATAGTGAACAGCTGTTCCCCAGAGTAAGCAAAATGACATTGCCCCATGGTCCTAGACTGAAAAAACCTAGTCAAATTATAAGAATGATTGTTTTATAACCAGTAACGCCCACCAGAGTACAGAAGTGGAACTTTCCCAGGTAAACGAAGCTCCTCACCACGTGCTACCTTACTTACCACCTTGCTCATAGGAGGCCCAGCACTATTAAGTCCCATAAACAAAGGAAGGAATTCCTGTAGATAAGTATGTCACTAACAAGTTGGCAGCAGGAAGAAGTAATCAGATGTAACAGGACCACAGATGAAATAGGAAGACTGAAGGCCATTTGGAGGCCTTGAATGTTCCCAGCAATCCATCTGCAGTTATGAACCCACCATCCTCCCGGTCCCTCTTATACTATATAGGCAGGGTCTCAACAGCAGCTTTCAATTGTAATTTACATAGAGGCAGTACATTCACACAGGAAATGCTTAGTAAATACTGCTTTAACTAATGAATGAATGTTAGAAAAGTCGGCTGGCCTTTAGATAGATACCTGAGGCTAAAACCAAGAGTTATTCTTCCCCAGCCTCCCTCAGCCAACAGTTTTACTTATTTACCTGAGCTCCTATATAATCCACTCAAAGAGTACCACTCTATGGACAGTTTGGATTTTAAAGCCATGAGTCCTCCCATTCTAATTGCAGGCAAGTGTCTTAAAAGTAGCTATGTTCTTCATAAATGATAGATTATCTTCTCTTCTGTTTCTAACATAAATCAATAACTTGTGATTTAAAAAATAAAATGTTCTTTTTAACAAAAGCAACTCATCCCCAATCTAGCAATTCTAACAATTAGACTTCCAAGTACTGGTGATGACTAGGTATAACACAATGGTGATGTTCTAGTATTGTTTGGGGTTTTTTGTTTATTCTTACATTGAGGTCTGTATGGTAAAGGAATGTAACAATTACTGCTTTACAAATTCTTGTACTGGGTAGATTTTCAAAAAAGCAGACAAACCTAGTGAGATCAGTAATAAGTTTCCTGCTTCATAGTTTCTCCGTGGTTCACTTATTTTCATAAGTACATTTAGCCTTAATTATGTCCATCCACTAAACTATGAAGAAATGTGCTGCAATATTTAATATCAGAACCATGGAGTTACTAACTTCTCAACTAGTAAATATCAGCTGTTTTTTTAAATTAATTAATTAATTAATTAATTTTTGGCTGTGTTGGGTCTTCATTTTTGTGCGAGGTCTTTCTCTAGTTGTGGCAAGCGGGGGCCACTCTACATCGCGGTGCGCGGGGCTCTCACTATCGTGGCCTCTCTTGTTGCGGAGCACAGGCTCCAGACGCACAGGCTCAGTAGTTGTGGCTCACGGGCCTAGTTGCTCCGCGGCATGTGGGATCTTCCCAGACCAGGGCTCGAACCCGTGTCCCCTGCATTAGCAGGCAGATTCTCAACAACTGCGCCACCAGGGAAGCCAAATCAGCTGGTTTTTAAGAGGAAGAATTGAGGAGGAGGCTATTTCATATTTGTTGCATATACAGGTGTATATGAGTTGTGGTATAAATTATTAGGCTTGACTTATAAATTACTAGATAATTAGCTTGTTACCTGCCAGCATCTAACTGCAATTTTGAACACATTAACTTATTGTCCTTAGAACTTCTAGTAGCAACAAAATAATTGTTCCTACTTATTTAGCTCATAGGAAGCTATTAAAATTCTAGTGTGTCTAAAATGTTATTTCTAACTTCTTGAGACACTACACAGAAGATGGAATTTTCTTTTCATACTAGTCTAGTTCTGATTAATCTAAATTTTAGTAATTATATTAAAGAGGATTTATTGGCCAAGAGCATTAAAATAGCCAATTTTAGTTGGGAGTTGTAGAAAGTATATAGAAGTATTACTTTTTGAATGATTATGAAAGTAATGATTCTTTACTCTCTAATTTAATAAGATGTCACAGCAGCATATGTGAAACCTCACTAGGTACCTAGATAACTGCATTCTATTTGCTGTATTACCACTGCTCATACTTCATCTATAGAAGAGAGTAAATAATTGTTGAAGCACTGCCTTGCACTCATTCCAGAGAAGGAAAGAAAAAAAAAACATATTTAACAAATACAATTTTCCAACCCGATTACTGTGGACTGAACATTTATGTCTTCCCAAAGTTCATTTGCAGGAACCCTGCTCTCTAATGTGAAGATATTTGGAGATAGGGCCTTCAGGAGGTGATTAGGTTATGCAGGTGGTGCCCTCATGATGGGATTAGTGTTCTTTTAAGAAGAAAGCTAGCTTCTCTCTCTGCTCCCCACCATGTGAGGATACAAGAAGACAGACAGCCATCTGCCAACCAAGAAAAAGGTTCTCTCCAGACACCAGATCTGCTGGTGCCTTTATCTTTCCTAGCCTCCAGAACAGTGAAAAATAAATTTCTTCTATTTAAGACACCCAGTCTGTTGTATATTTGTTATAGCAAACCAAACGAACTAAGAAACCAATGTCATCAACACTAGCCGTGGATCAGAATCACAAGTGGAACTTACACAAATACAGATTCTTGCGAAAACATGTTGAGAGCTGCTGTTATTCTATATTTTAAAAACAAATCAAGGGCTTTCCTGATGGCACAGTGGTTAAGAATCCGCCTGCCAATGCAGGGGACCCAGGTTCGAGCCCTGGTCTGGGAAGATCCCACATGCCGCGGAGCAACTAAGCCCATGTGCCACAACTACTGAGCCTGCGCTCTAGAGCCCACGAGCCACAACTATGGAGCCCGCACGTCACATCTACTGAAGCCCACATGCCTAGAGCCCATGCTCCACAATATGAGAAACCACCGCAATGAGAAGCCCGCGCACGGCAACGAAGAGTAGCCCCTGCTCTCCACAACTAGAGAAAGCCTGCGTGCAGCAATGAAGACCCAACGCAGCCAAAAATAAAATAAATAAATTTTAAAAAACAAACAAAACAATTCAAGCTTCTGACTGCTGTTCAGTGGATGGAAATGCAGAAGACAGAAGTTGGGAATCTTAATTTTTCCAACCAGTGGAAAGGAATTAGAAAAATTGTTATCAATACGTTGTCAGACATGAAAGTGGAAATCGCATCTGAAATTCTTTTAAACCATTTGTTTTAAACTATTTGTTTAAAGATCATATCAGATAGAGCATTTTAGGTCTGTCTGAGGTCTCTACGTAACCATACGTTCTTGCTCATTAATTCAGAAAACTAGTGGAATGAAAGGCAGTTAAAAGAAACAGGAGCCTGTTATGAATAAGTGCACAGATATGATGCTGTTAGAGAATATGGTTAATGGATTGTCTAGGATTCATAATTAATTGGGGCTTTTTATTATCTATAATACAACTCACATTTAAGACTACTGAAATGGAAATAAATGTCCCCTGCTCCCGCTAAAAGATCTATTATTCCAAGAGAGGAAATTGTGGCATTGAAGCACAGTATGCTTACATCTCCCTGAGAATCACTGCCAGCCACCTCAACCTCTTCCATGAGATCATGAGTGCGTCCTTGTGGGGATTTTCAAAATTTACAAGGACAGAGTAAATAAATGTTTCTACCCCCTGCATCTTCTATATTCTTATAGTCTGTACTGGTTAAAATCTGTTCCTCCAATCTGTAGGGTATTGAATGGAAAATTATCTGATTCTCTTCTCCCTTGAGACTGAATAAACCAGACTGCAGTTAAACTAGAATTGCAGTCTGTGCTCAGACAAACACAGACTTAGCCCCAACATTGAACCCGTAACCTGGAAGCTCTCTGCTTCACCCCTAGCTGGTGGGAAGAGGATCATGCTTGGCCACTTGAAGTGCTGTCACCCCACTAAGCCTTGAAGGGTTCACATTTCATCTCACTGTCTTGCTCTTCCTAGAAAAAGAAATTCCACTTGGAATTAGTCATTTCAGTTCCTCAAATATTTGCTGAACATCTCATTCATGCCAGATGTACACACTCTTCTCAGCTTTGGAAGAAAAGGTAGTCTTTGCACTTGAGGAGTTATAGTCTCATGGGAGAATAGGCAACATAGGAAGTAATTTTAATATAATATCAGAACTAATATCAAGAAATACATAGGTGAGGGCTTCCCTGGTGGTGCAGTGGTTGAGAGTCCGCCTGCCGATGCAGGGGACACGGGTTCGTGCCCCGATCCGGGAGGATTCCACATGCCACAGAGCGGCTGGGCCTGTGAGCCATGGCCGCTGAGCCTGCGCGTCCAGAGCCTGTGCTCCGCGACGGGAGAGGCCACAACGGTGAGAGGCCCGTGTACCGCAAACAAACAAACAAAAACAAACAACAAAAAAACACAAACAAACCCAAAAAAAGAAATACATAGGTGAGTGAAAACAAAACCTAATCACAACCCATAGTTCAGAGATGATTTCCTGAGGGGATGAGACCCAAACCTACTCTTGAAGAGTGTGTAAGAATTGGTCAGGCTAAAGAATTACAAATCATTCCACACAGTGGCAGGATGGAGAGCACCAAAGGTGAAACATGTCAAGGTAGGCCTTGTATAACACAGTAAGGGGCTTGGACTGTGTAAGTTAGGGAATACCTTGAGGCTTTCCTACTGCTGCCAAATGCCTCTGATATCCTAAGAGCACACAGATGAACTCTAGCATGAAACACCACGTGGTTGACCTTGCCTCACACACTAGCTCCAACTGCAATTAGGAAATTTTTCAAAGCTTACAGATGGACAACTGTGGCATAAGATATACATGAACACCACGAGAGTTCCATGTAGTTAGTTCACCCATGCACTTGTTGGATAGATATTTATGCAGCAATACTAGTCGCCGATCTCAGTACTTGGTGCTTGGGATTTCTGTAATAATCATACGGTTATTTGACATCATCAGGAGTTCAGTATAGTCAAGAAAATAAACCTTAAATAAACAACTACAATGAAATATGCTGACAGTTGGAAGTATAAATAGCTATGTGAACAGCAAAAAAAAACACAAAAAAACAAAAAAACAAACCTTTATTAAAACATGGACATAATAAGCCAAAAATTCTCCCTGAAGTTACTAAATGTCAACTTTCCAGCTCTAGACTACCTTCTTAATAACTTAGTTCCAATCAAATCTGCCCATGAAACTAAGGTCACCTTGATTACTAATCAGAGTGTCTGGGAAGGTTAGGGAGACCCAAAGCCAAAGAATTTCAAGAGGTAAGTTCAGGCATTCCCAGATCAAAGTCCTGCCATTTCACCCAGAAACATTTACTGTAATATTTCATAGAACCTGCATTTATATAAAATATCTACTTTAGCTGAATCTTCTTAACTGTGATGTAGTATTCTTTTGGTTAATATTTTTTTCCTTCACTTCTTATCATGTAATGATATCTCCCATTTATACAGTACTTAAGCTTTCCAAAGCAATCTGCTGTAACTATCACTTAAATGGTAAAGCCGTCCTGTGAGCTAGGCAGATGAGTATCATCACCAGCCTTATTATATAGATGAGGACACTGAGGTTCTGAGAGGGCAGGTGTCAGTCTGGGTGTGTACAGTACACTAGAGCCAACGTGTCATGATTCTGAGCCCAGAACAGTTTTCTATGCTGGGGAAGACCATAGTGCATGGTGGTTACAAGCATGAGTCAGCCAGAAGCTACAGTCTCCAGTCTACCACTTAACATGCTGTGTGACCTCAGAAAAATTACATCATCTTGCTGAACCTCAGTTTACTCACTTGCAAATTGTACCTGTAAAATAAAAATCTGTCCACCACTGGTCTTCTCTTCAGCATCCCTCAACCAGAAGCTGAGATCACAGACCTACCTCATGACATTGTTGTGAGAATTAAAGAACACATGTGAAGGATCTTAGCACAGTGCCTAACTCATACAAAGTGATTAATAAGCATTACCTGTGATGACTAGAAGGAATTTGATGATGAACTATCAAAGGGAAGAACAAATTAGATACAAAATCAGTGTTATGCAGATGAATGTTTAACAACTGGTTCTCTGAAGGGATAAAACCAAACAAACACTGATTGTTGGCATTTGCTAATTTCTGTGGTGTAAATATTCCAACAATGGCCAATTTTAATTTACTGATGTCCCTGAACATGGAGTTGGGAAGAGAAGTGTACAATTGGCTCTGGTGAGCTAGTCTGAGCCAGTGCCACCACTAGAAAGACTCAAAAGGAAAGCAGATACAAGCCACCACGTGTCTCCTTCGCCCCCTGACTATTAAAGTAGATGTGGCTGCTTTGCTGGTCATCTGATTTTTTATAATTAAAAAGGGGTTAAGTGTGACTTTGAGACTTACTATAAAGCTACAGTAATCAAGATATTGTGGTATTGGTGAAAGAGTAGACAAATAGATCAATGGAACAGAATAGAGAGCCCATAAATATAATCAATTTATCTTTGGCCAGGAGCAAAAGAAGCATAATGGAGCAAAGACAGTCTCTTCAACAAATGGTGCTGGAACAACCAGATATCCCCATATAAAACAAAAAAAAATAATATAGACACAGATCTTATATTCTTCACCAAAATTAACTCAAAATGGATCACTGACCTAACTGTAAAATGCAAAACTACAAAACTTGTAGAGGATAACACAGGAAAGAAAACGTACATGACCTTCAGTATGATGATGCCTTTTTAGATATAACACCAAGACATGATCCATGAAAGATATAATTCATAAGCTGTACTTCATTAAAATTAAAAACTAATTTTCTTCTAAAGACAATATCAAGAGAACTAGAAGACAAACCACACACTGGGAGAAAACACTTGCAAAAGACACATGGGGCTTCCCTGGTGGCGCAGTGGTTGAGAGTCCGCCTGCTAATGCAGGGGACACGGGTTCGTGCCCTGGTCCGGGAAGATCCCACGTGCCGCGGAGCGGCTGGGCCCGTGAGCCACGGCCGCTGAGCCTGCACGTCCGGAGCCTGTGCTCCGCAACGGGAAAGGCCACAACAGTGAGAGGCCAGCATACCGCAAAAGAAAAAAAAAAAAAAAAAAGACACATATGACAAAGGATTGTTATCCAACATATACAAAGAACCCTTAAAACTTAACAATAAGAAAATAAGCAACCCAATTTTAAAACAAGTCCAAGACCATAGTGGATACCTTACCAAAGAAGATATACAGATGGCAAAGAGGCATATGAAAAAATGCTCCACATCATATGTCATCACAGAAATCCAAATTAAAACAACAGTGAGATACCGCTACACACCTATTAGAATGGTCAAAATCAAGAATACTGACAACATCAAATACTTTTGAAAATGTGAAGCAACAGGAATTCTCATACATGGCTGGTAGGAATGCAAAATGATATAGCCACTTTGGAAGACGGTTTGGTGGTTTCTTCATCCAGCAATCATGATCCTTTCTATTTACCCCAGAAAGCTGAAACTCTGTCCATACAGAAACCTGCACATGGATGTTTACAGCAGCTTTATTCATAATTGCCAAATCTTGAAAGCAACCACAACAATGAATGGATATATTAGTTGATATATAGGATATATAGTAGTTGAATGGATATATTAGTTGATATATAGGATATATAGTAGTTGAATGGATATATTAACTGTGGTCCATCCCAACAATACAATATTATTCAGTGCTAAAAAGAAATTAGCTACCAAGCCATGAAAAGACATGAAGAAAATATAAATGCATTTAACTTAGGGAAACGAGCCAATCTGAAAAAGCTAAATACTGTATGATTCCAACTATATGGCATTCTGGAAAAGGTAAAACTATAAAGATAGTTAAAAGATCAGTGGTTGGGCTTCCCTGGTGGCGCAGTGGTTGAGAGTCCGCCTGCCGATGCAGGGGACACGAGTTCTTGCCCCGGTCCGGGAGGATCCCACATGCCGCAGAACGGCTGGGCCTGTGAGCCATGGCCGCTAAGCCTGCGCGTCCAGAGCCTGTGCTCCGCAACGGGAGAGGCCACAACAGTGAGAGGCCCGCGTACCGCAAAAAAAAAGAGAAAAAGATCAGGGGTGAGGGGAGGGACATGAATAGGAAGAGCAGAGTACCTTTAGTGCAGTGAAAATGATCTGTAGATATACCTCAGTATACTTTTGTCCAAACCCATAAAAATGTACAGCACCAAGATTATGTACAGCCTAAAGTAAACTATGGTCTTTGGGTGATTATGATGTGTCAGTGAAAAGTCATCCTTGAGAATAAAACATTTAAAAAAATAATAAAAATGAAAGATAAAAGATAAAAAATAATAAAATGTTCAAATAATAAAAAAATAAAAGATCATTCTGGTGAGTGATGTTGATAATGGAGGAGGCAATGCATGTGTATGGGCAAGGGATATATGGGAAATCTCTGTATCTTCCTTTCAATTTTATTGTATACCTAAAACTGCTCTTTAAAAAAAAAAAAGTATTTTTAAAGGGGTGGGGGGTGCGGTATATGTTTCTTCCACTCTGGGCTTTGAGCCTTAAAATTACCAAAGTACTCAGTGACTGACTGTTCCTGTAAAATAAAATCTGTCCATACCAGGTCTGCTCTTCAAATCCTTCAGTCACAAACTCGGATCACAGAAAGACCTCCACGGCTCATCCACATGCCCTCAGGAGTGATCCCCAGCCCTGCCTCCTTAACTCCACCAAGCAGAAGAAGATGGACTTTGATAAAAAAGAAAAATTACCAATCTCCACATTTAGAAGATTTCTCAGTCTAGCAGAGTAAAGGCTGACAAAGCCAACACAGTCTAAGCCAACACAATATACGTGGTGAAATTCTGAGCTTGTGCAACATTGAGATTTTATAACTTTGGATGTACATGTGATAGAAGCAAACACGTTATAACTGTTGTTTATTCATCAAAACCACATTCTTGGGAGGAACAGAGGGACCAGATCATCAACATGATTTATGAAATCACTCAACACCAAACTGAACTATGAAAGCCCATGGGTTAGAAAAATCAGATCAAGTGATGTAACTCGAAAAATGATGGTGGTACTGAAGCCAAACATTTGGGTCACATCGTCTTAAAACTTTAAGAATCATTCTTTCATAGAATGGCTGAATGGATTAAAAAAAAAAAAAAAGAAGACCCATCTATATGCTGCCTACGAAAGACTCACTTCAGATGTAAGGACACACACAGCCTAAAAGTGAAGGGATGAAAAAAGATATTCCATGCAAATGGAAACCAAAAGAAAGCTGGGGTAGATATATTTTTATCAAACAAAAGAGACTTTAAAACAAACACTGTAATAAAAAACAAAGAAAAACAAACACTGTAATAAAAGACAAAGAAGGGTGTTACATAATAATAAAGGGGTCAATCCAACAAAAGGATATAACATTTGTAAATATTTATGCACTCAACATATAAGCACATAAATATATAAAGCAAATAACAACAGACCCAAAGGGAGAAATACCGTAATACAATAATAGCGGAAAACTTAATACCCCACTTACATCAACGGATAGATCACCCAGACAGAAAATCAATAAGGAAACATTAGCTTTAAATGACACATTAGGCCAGATAGAGTTAATAGTTATATATAAAACATTCCATTCAAAAGCAGCAGAATACACATTCTTAAATGCATATGAAGCATTATTCAGGATGAGTCATATGTTAGGCCACCGAACAAGTCTCAATAAATTTAAGAAGACTGAAATCATATCAAGCATCTTTTCTGACCACAATGATATAAAACCAGATATCAATTACAAGAAGAAAAAGTTTTTAAAAAATCACAAATATGTGGAGATTGAACAACATGCTACTGAATAATCAATAGGTAAGCAAAGAAATCAAGGCAGAAATCAAAAAATACCTTGAGACAAATGAAAATGGAAATAGCAATACAACACACCAAAACCTGAAACATGAAGCAAAAACAGTACCAAGAGTGATGTTTACAGCAATAAATGCCAACCTCAAGAAACAGGAAAACTCTCAAACAAACAACCTAACCTTACACCAAAAGGAATCAAAAAAAAGAATAAAAGAAGCCCAAAGTTAGTAGAAGGAAGGAAATAACACAGATCAGAGTGGAAGTAAATGAAATAGAGACTAAAAAGACAATAGAAAGTATCAATGAAAATAAGAGCTGGTTCTTTGAAAAGATAAACAAATATGACAAATTTTATCTACACTCAGCCAGGAAAAAAGAGACAGGGTTCAATGAAACAAAATCAGAAATGCAAAGTGAGAAGTTGCAACACATACCACAGAAATACAAAGGGTAATGGGAGACTATTATGAACAATTATGCACCAACAAATTGGACAATCTAGAAGAAATGGATAAGCTCCCAGAAATATATGATTTTCCAAATAGAAGAAATGTTATGAAGAAATAGAAATTTTGAACAGACCAATTACTAGTAAGGATATGAATCCATAATCAAAAGCCTCCCAACAAACAAAAGCCCAGGACCAGACAGCTTCACTGGTGAATTCTACCACACATTCAAAAAAGATCTATTACCTATTTTCTCAAACTCTTCCACAAAATTGAAGAAGAGGAAACACTTCCAAACTTATTTAATAAGGCCAGCATTACCCTGATACCAAAAACAGACAAGAACACCACAAATAAGAATATTACAGGACAATATCCCTGATTACATAGATGCAAAAATTCTCAACAAAGTATCGGCAAACCAAATTTAACAATACATTTTAAAAAAAATCATACACCATGATCAAGTGGGATTTATTCCAGAGATGCAAGAAAGGTTCAACATCTGCAAATCAATCGTGATATACCACATTAACAAAATGGAGGATACAAATCATGTGATCATCTCAATAGATGCAGAAAAAACATTAGACAAAATTCAACCTCAATTTATGATAAAAACATTCAACGAAGTCAGCATAGAGGGAAAATACTTTAACACAATAAAGGCCATGTATGACAAGTCCATACTTTCACCCATAATACTCAAGGGTGAAAGGCTAACAACTTTTCCTCTAACTTCAGAAACAAGACAAGGTTGCCCACTCTTGCACTTTTATTTAACATAGTATTGGAAGTACTGGCCAGAGCAGTTAGGCAGGAAAATGAAATAAGAGGCATCTAAACTGGAAAGGAAGGAGTAAAACTGTCACTATTTGTGAATGACATGATTTTATATAGAGAAAATCCTAAAGATTCCATTAAAGAATTGTTAGAACTAATAAACAAATTCAGTAAAGTTGCAGGATACAATATCAATATAAACAAATCTCTTGTGTTTATACATACTAACAACAAACTATCAGAGAGAGAAATCAAGACAACAATCCATTTATAATTGCATCAAGAAAAATAAAGTACCTAGGAATAAATTTAGCCAAGGAGGCGAAAGACTCATTGATGGAAGAAATTGAAGAGGACACATATAAATAGAAAGATATTTCATGCTTATGGGTTGGAAAAATTAATATTGTTAAAATGTGTGTATTAGCCAAAGCAATCTACAGATTCAATATAATCCCCATCAAAATTCCAGTGGCATTTTTCACATAAATAGAACAAACAATCCTAAAATTTGTATGGAACCACAGAGGACTCCAAATAGCCAAAGCAATCTTGAGAAAAAACAAAACTGGAGGCTTCATGCTCCCTGATTTCAAACTATTCTACAAAGCTACAGCAATCAAAAGAGCATAGAACTGGCATAAAAAATAGACACTCAGATTAGTGGAACAGAATAGAGAGCCCAGAAATAAACCCACATGTATATGATCAATTCATTTATGACAAAGGAGCCAAGAATACAATGAAAAAAGGACAGCCTCTTCAAAAAATGCTGCTGGGAAAACTGGATTGTCACTTGCAAAAGAATGAAACTGGACCACTATCTTATATCATACACAAAAATTAATTCAAAATGGATTAAAGACTAGAATGTAAGACCTAAAACCACAAAACTCCTAAAAGAAAAATAGAATATAAGTGACTCAACATCGGTCTTGGAAATGATTTTTTGGATCTGACTCTAAAAGCAAAGCCAACAGAAGCAAAAATAAACAAGTTGGACTATATCAAACAAACAACAGCAAAAACTTCTGCACAGCAAGGGAAACCATCAACAAAATGAAAAGGCAACCTACCAAATGGTGAAAATATTTGCAAATCTTATATCCGATAAGGGTCTAATATCCAAAATATATAAAGAACTCAAACAATTCAATAGCGAAACAAAACCCAAAAACATCTGGTTTTAAAAAGGGTAGAAGATCTGAATACACATATTTCCAACGAAGGCATACAGATAGTCAACAGGTATTTCACAAAAGGCTCTACATCATTATTCATCAGGGAAATGCAAATCAAAATGACGGTGAGATTATCACCTCCCACCTGTCAGAATGGCTATTATCAAAAAGACAAGAAATAACAAGTGTTGGTGAGGAGGTGGAGAAAAGGGAACCCTCTTGCAACTGTTGGTGGGAACGTAAATTGGTGCAGCCACTATGGAAAACAGTATGGAGTTTCCTCAAAAACTAAAACTAGAACTACCATATGATCCAGCAATTCTGCCTTTGGTATTTACCTGAAGAAAATGAAAATACTTTGAAAAGATATGTGCACCTCTGTGCTCATTGCAGCATTATATACAATAGCCAAGATATGTAAACAACCTAAGTGTTCATTGATGGATGAATGGATAGAAAGATGTGGTAAATATACTCAATAAAATACTACTCATGCATAAAAAAGAATGAAATCTTGCTATCTGTGACAACATGGATGGATCTTGAGGGTATTATGCTAAGTAAAATAAGCCAATACTGTAATAAACCATAATGAAAAAAAAAAATATATATATATATATATATCTGAATCACTCTGCTGTACACCAGAAACTAACACAACATTGTAAATCAACTACACTTCCATAAAATTTTTTTTTAAGTCAAACAGAGAAAAACAAATACTGTATGATTTCACTTACCACTTCTATGTGGCATCTAAAAAACAAAACAAAACTCATAGATACAGAGAACAGAATGGTGGTAACCCGAAGGGTAGGAGAATGGGGGGTAGGTGTAATGGGTGAGGGGGTTCAAGAAGTACAAACTTCCAGTTGTAAAATAAGTAACTCATGGGTATATAATGTACAGGATGGTGACTACAGTCGATAATATTGTAGTGAATACTCAAAAGCCGCCAAGAGAGTACATCTTAAAAGTTCTCATCACACACAAAACCTATATGTAACTGTGTATGGTGACGATGGTAACTAGACATAGAGGTGATCGTTTTGCAGTACATTCAAAGATCGACTCATTATGTCGCATACCCGAAACTAATGTTATATCAATTATACCTCAATTAAAAAGATTTTTCTTTCAGCTCTTGCTTGGAACTGGCTTCCATTATGCATCAGTGTTTACTAAATGTAAAATTGTTCAAATACTTTACCTTGTATTTAAGTTTTCAGAGAAAGGAAAGTAAATTGAGAGAGCATATCTTTTTCGTTTTATTCCTGCTCTCAACTCCAAAACTTGTCTTTAGAGACCGTGGGTACCTTAACAGAGCTATATACTCATGTGGGTCCTCCAGAAAAATCATTTGCATCCAGTTCTCTACTATCATTAATTGCCAGAATTTAGAATTAATAGAATCAACTAGTCTCCCTGGGTGAAAAAATTTCAAGTAGTAGTGAACATCAAAGCCAGAGAGATATAAATAACTGTTTAATGTAGAAATTTTTAAATGTGGCCCCTGTAGAGGAGTAATCCTGATTCTTTTCGTTTTGGGGTTCTTTCTTTGCACTCAGGAGATCTGCTCATGCCAAAAGGAAATAAAGAGACTTAAACTATCTTTTATTAAATATCTACGACGCTCCAGACACTGGACATGTGCCAGCCCTTTTAAACCCTACCACAAATGTATGAACTGAATTTTATTGTATTCACTTAAAAACCAAAAAACTGAGGATCACAGAAGTTAAGCAAGTTTTCCACAGTCTTACATCTAGGAAGAACCAGAGACAGGGATCAAAACCAGATCTCGTTGCCCAAAAAGCCCATGCTCTTTCCACTGCACTAAAACATTTCAAATTCTAAAAATTAATGGTTAATTTTTCTTTTGGAGCAAGAAGAGCAAAAGAGCTGGTGAGTGTGGCATTAACAAATTTTCAGACTACTTCTTGAAGGTGACTGGGATCTGATTCTCAAAAAAATATATGCAGGCTGACATCCACACCTGGAAATAGTTTGGAGGAGAGAACAGACTGGTTAGCATAGCAGTTAGTATCTCCAGGCTGGGCAATACCTAAGTTGACAGGCTGTCTTACTGACCTTTAGTAAAATGTCTGGGTGGCCCCGCAGGGTTTACTGTGACACATGACACTCAGTAGTCAATTCTAGAGGACCCTGAAACAAAGTGGGAGCTTCGTATCCCAAAACCAGGACAGTGACTAAAGGCTGGAGAAGGTGGGAGGGGAGCTGATGTGAAGAACACTCAGCTGAAAACTCTGCTCCAAGCCAGTGGCTTCCATCTCCATTTCTTCCTTTTTCTTGGTTTCCCCACTAGGTATGTAACTGGTGGAGGAGGACTCTGTATTAGAAGAGAGTGTAACGGAGAAGGGAAATGAGATGGTCCAGGTAGGAGCTGCTCTCAAACAAGCCAGTCAGACTGTTCTGACTGCTCACCTCCTTCACCAGAAATCCCCTCTGCTCCCCTACTGGAATCTTCTGCCAGTTGGTTTTGATAGAATAGGGTCCCCTGAACACAAGACCAGATAGAGGGCGTTACACTTCAACAGTGTTCTTGGCATCCTAATGAGGACAGTATCCACCCCAGGAGTTATAAAAGTCAATATGAAGTGAGAGCAAAAGGAATCTTCTGAGAACTGTCAGGAACCAACCTGTCCTTGGCATTCCTATTTTATGGTGATGACAAATGGGGAAAAGGAGCAATTCATACACTTTTCCTTCTCAAAGCAGAAAAGTGTTTGTGTTTCAAGAACATTATGCAAACTTTGATTTCAGAATGTTGAAATAAATGGAAAAGCCAAAAAATGTCCCCGTCTGAGAGCCTATGTAAGCCCAATGCTGAGAAAGATGCACTGAGACTTCATTCTCATACGCTTCCCGATTAAAATCCTGATCTACAGTCAACATGTCACTTTCCTAACAAACACCACCATTCCAAATACAGTCTCAACCCCACAAATAATGCTATAGAGCTCCCTTTGCCTGAAGTGCCTCCCACCTATGGGTGTGCCCTTCAAAATTAACCTAAGCTTCACTTTGTCCATGAAGCCTTGCTTGACCACTTTAGTCAAAGGAGTTTTCTGCTGACCCTCATGGTACCGCTGCTATTTTCCCTATTTATCCAAGCAATCTGAAAGTTCCTGGAGGACAAGAGCCTATCTTAAACACCTGTGAATTTCCCACAGGGTGAAGGGAAGACCAAGTTTTAGTTCCTACATTGCACCTGCTCTGCTATGAAAGTCAAATTGAGTCATGAGAATCTTGACTCAGAGAAGGAAGATATCCCACCAGTCTCGGAGGTGAGTGGGTGGAGGGCAGGGGTGCCCCTTGATCCTGCAATTGCATCTGACCTAGAGGTATGACGCAAGGGGGACCAAGTGTTCCTTCCACTGTGCATCTACAGGTGCTCAGACTTTCCCATGATGCTTTCCCCAGCCATCACATAATAAGCTGCTTCCTTCTGAGTCCTACAAGGTTGGATTACAGCACATGTGGTAAAACCTGTGGAGAGATTTTCTTGGGCAAAGCCCAATCCTGGAGGGAACATTCATCCATGAGAGAGTCTTATAGAGGAGATCATTTAACTACAGGCCAAGGTAGAAGAAGATAAAGTCCAGGCAAAAGTGCTGTCCTTGGCACAGAAATGGCCATGGAACCTCAATTCCAGGAAAGCCCCAGAGCAGAGTTCTTCTCTGTACTTCTGGGAGGGTTAAAATCGGGAGTGAGAGCTCTGCTTCTCCAGGAAGGCCCACTGGCTTCCAGAAAGGTGAGGCTCAATAAAAGAGAGAAGTCACGAACAATGTCATCAGCTCTGGTAACTGAAAAAACATGCTGTGTGGTGCAAGTTTGTTTTTAGGAGGAAAATGAGCAAAAAATAGGGCCAGGTTAGGTCATGATCATAAATCAACCTGATACAAGGCAAGGTTCTTTCTCAGGATGTTATGCCTATGGCCTTCCTGCACATCTATCTGCTGCCTTCTGCAGAACTACTTACCCAACACCCCACCCCCCAGGGAGAGCATAAGGGGAACAAAAAGGGCCAAGGAGGAGGAGGAGATAGGCCATCCATCAAAGGCCATGCAACCTGGCAAAGAGCAGGGCTGTGTCAGCAGGAACAGTGGGAGAAAGTGAAAAAAGAAGCCCAGGGAGGTTTTTTTCAGCTGTTCTAGAAGACTTTCCTTCAAGACAGGATTAGGCTCAGCTTTTTAACCATGAGCGCAAGCTTTTACAGAGTGGGAGAAAAACCTTCTGAGACTATTTCACTAGCATCTTCCCAGAAAAATTTTAAATCTCTCTTTACAGTCCACTCTTCATTTTAGTCATGCATAAAGATGACAGAAACCAGAATGAGAATTCCCCAGGCTTTCCATAGGCCACCCATGCATAGGGTGAGAGCTGATAAGGCAGATTGGCAGGGAGAGGAGAGGGCTTGCTTTGTCATTGCCTGAGAGAGCAGGGAAACACAGTATGGTGAGATTGGGAGACAAGAATCCAAAGGCATGCGCAACCTCAGAAGAGGTGGCTCATACATAGCAACCATGGAAAGTAATTAGCGAGGTTCCTGACACAGAGTGTCAATAAATGTTAGCTACTCTTAAGGTTATTATTGTTACTGATGAGGAACAGAGCGGACATCGGGAGTTAAATGAAAAGCACCACCACCTTCTACCTTTAATAGGTAGTGCCTGCCGGACCAGACTGAAAATGCACACAGACCTCCTGAAATGCCAGCTCTAGACCAGAGCTGCTCAGATTTTAGTGTGTGTATGGAGAACATCCAAAGTTAATATTAGCAGCAAAGTTAATATTAAGAAGTGAAGAAGAAATTAAGAGCTTTCCAGATAAGTAAATGATAGAAGAGCTCATCACCGCTAAACCAGCCTTAAAAGAAGTGTTAAAAAGACCATTTTAAGATGAAAAGAAAGGGTGCTAATTAATAACAAGAACACATATGAAAGAATAAATCTCACTGGGAAGGTAAATATATAGTAAAGGTAGTGGATGAATCACTTACAAAGCTAGTATGAAGGATAAAAGCCAGAAGTAATAAAAATAACTATGATTACAGTAATTAGTTAAGGGATAAGCAAGATAAAAAATGTAAAATATGACATCAAAAAGATGAAACATGGTGGGGAGAGTAATAATGTAAAACTTTACAATGAGATGAAACTTAGTTGATATCAACTTAAAATAGACTGTTTTAGATACAATTTGTCATATGTAAGCCTCATGGTAACCACAAAGCAAAAACGTATAGTAACTACACAAAAGATAATAAAAAGGAACATATGAATACCATTGAAGAAAGTCATCAAATCACAAAAGAAGACCAGCAAAAAGGGACTTCCCTGGTGGTGCAGTGGTTAAGAATCTGCCTGCCAATGCAGGGGACATGGGTTCGATCCCTGGTCTGGGAAGATCTCACATGCCGCAGATCAACTAAGCCTGTTCTCCACAACTACTGAGCCTGTGCTCTAGAGCCCGTTCTCCACAACTACTGAGCCCACGTGCCACAACTACTGAAGCCTGTGCAATCTAGGGCCCGAGTGCCGCGACTACTGAGCCTGCGTACTGCAACTACTGAAGCCTGTGTGCCTAGAGCCTATGCTCTGCAACAAGAGAAGCCACTGCAAATGAGAATCCCACACACCGCAATGAAGTGTAGCCCCAACTCGCCCCAACTAGAGAAAGACAACGCACAGCAATGAAGACCTAACACAGCCAAAAAATGAAATAATTAATTATTTAATTAAAAAATAAATACATAAATAAATTTTAAAAAAAGAAGACAGCAAAAGAAAGAGGCTACAAAAACAGCCAGAAAATAATTAATACAATGACAATAAGCACATATCTATCAATAATTACTTTATCTATCAATAATAACTAAATTCTCTAATCAAAAGATTTAGAGTGGTTGAATGGATAAAAAAAAGAAGATCCATCTACATGCTGCCTACAAAAGACTCACTTTAGATGTAAGGACACACATAAGCTGAAAGTGAAGGGATGGAAAAAGATATTCTACTCAAATGGAAACCAAAAGAAAGCTGGGGTGTCTGTACTTATATCAGACAAAATAGACTTTGAAACAAAGACTGCAATAAGATACAAAGAAAGCTGTTACATCATGATCAAGGGGCCAATCCAATAAGAAGATATAACATTTGTAAGTATTTATGCACTCAACATAGGAGCACCTAAGTATATAAAAGCAAATAATAGCAGATCTAAAGGGAGAAATAGACAGCAATACAATTATAGTAAGGGCTTTAATACCCCACTTGCATCAATGGATAGATCATCTAGACAGAAAATCAATATGGAAACGTTGGCTTTAAACGACACATTAAGACTAGATTGACTTAACATTTACATACAGAACATTCCATTCAAAAGCAATAGAATACACATTCTTCTCAAGTGCACATGGGACATTCTCCAGGATAGATTATATGTTAGACTACAAAACAAGTCTTAACATGTCTTTAAAAATTTAAGAATTGAAATCATGTCAAGCATCTTTTCTAGACACAATGGTATAAAACAATAAATCAATTACAAGAATAAATCTGGAAATTTTACAGATATGTGGAGACTAAATAACATGCCACTAAACACCAATGGGAAAATGAAGAAGTAAAAGAGAAACCAAAAATACCTTGAGACAAACAAAAATGGAAATATGATGACAAAACTTATTGGATAGAGCTAAAGCAGTTCTAAGAGGGAAGTTTATAGCATGCCTCAAGAAACAAACAAACAAAAATCTCAACTAGACAATCTAAATTTAGACCTAAAGGAACTAGGGAAAAAAGAACAAGCAAAGCCAAAAGTTAGCAGAAGTTCTGAAATGTTAAAGATCAGAGCAGAAATAATAACATAGAGACTAAAAAGATAATAGAAAAGATCAGCAAAATCAAGAGCTAGTTCTTTGAAAAGATCAATAAAATTGATAAACCTTGAGCTAGACTCCTCAAGAAAAAAAGAGAGAGGACTCGAGTAAACAGTCAGAAATGAGAGGAGATGTTATAACTGATACCACAGAAATACAAAGGATTATAAGAGATTAATATAAACAATTATATACCGACAAATTGGACAACTTTAAAAAAATGGATAAATTCCTAGAAACATACAACCTTCCAAGGTTGAATCATGGAGAAATATAAAATTTGACAGACCAATTACTAGTAAGGAGATTGAGTCAGTAATCAAAAACCTTCAAACAAACAAAAGTGCAATACCAGACAGCTTCACTAGTAATTCTACCCAACAGTCAAAGAAAAATTAATGCCAGTCCCTCTCAAACTCTTCCAAAAATAGAAGAGAATACTTCTAACTCATTATACAAGGCCAGCATTACCCTGATATCAAAACCAGACAAGGATACAACAAGAAAAGAAAATTACAGGCCAATATCCCTTATGAACATAGATGCAAAAATCCTCAACAAAATATTAGCAAACTGAATTCAACAATACATTAAAAGGATCATACACCACGTCAAGTGGGATTCATTCCAGGGATGTGAGAATGGTTTAACATCCATAAATCAACAAATGTGATACACCACATTAACAAAATGAAGGACAAAACTCATATGATCACCTCAATAGATACCGAAAAAGCATCTGAAAAAATTCAATTTCCATTTATGATAAAAACTCTCAAACAAATTGTGTAGAAGGAATGTAACTCAACATAACAAAACCTATATATAATAATCCCACAACTAACATTGTACTCAAAGGTGAAAAGTGTAAATCTTTTTCTCTAACATCAGGAACAAGACAAGAGTTCCCACTCTCACCACTTGTATTCAATTTGGTATTGGAAGTTCTAGCCAGAGCAATTAGGCAAGAAAAAAATAAAAGGATCTTAATTGGAGAGAAAGTAGTATACTTGTACCTATTTGTAGATGATATGATTTTATATATAGAAAACTCTAAGGATTTCACTAAAAAATTGCTAATACTAACACATGAATATAGTAAAACTGCAGGATACAAAATCAATACACAGAAATCTGTTGTGTTTGTATGTACTAATAATAAACTATCAGAAAGAGAAATTAAGAAAACAATCCCATTTACAATTATATCAAAAAGAATAAAATACCCAGGAATGAATTTAACCAAGGAGGTGAAAGCCCTATATATGGAAAATTATGACACATTGATGAAAGAAAATGAAGAGGACACATATAAATGGAAAGATATTCTATGCTCATTGGTTGGAAGAATTAATATTGTTAAAAGGTGCATATTTTCCCAACCAATCTACAGAATCAATACAATTCCTATCAAAATTCCAATGGCACTTTTCACAGAAATAGAACAAACGATCCTAAAATTTGTATGGAAGCATAAAGGACCCCAAATAGCAAAAGCAATATTGAGAAAAACAGAACAAAACTGGGGGCAAAATGCTCCCTGATTTCAAACAATATTACAAAGCTACAGTAATCAGAAGAGTATGGTATTGGCATTAAAACAGAAACAAAGATCAATGGAAAAGAATAGAGAGCCCAAAATAAACCCACACATATACAATTAATTCATTTATGACAAAGTAGCCAAGAATACACAATGGGGACAAGACTGGCTTCAAAAAATGCTGTTGGGAAAACTGGATAGCCACTTGCAAAAGAATGAAACTAGACCACTATCTTATATCACACACAAAAATTAACTCAAAATGGACTAAAGCTCTGAATGTAAGACCTGAAACCATAAAACTCCTAGAAGAAAACATAGGCTGTAAGCTCCTTAACATAGATCTTGGCAAAGATGTTTTTAATCTGACACCAAAAGTAAAAGCAACAAGAACAAAAATAAACAAGTGGGACAATATCAATAAAAAAAAGCACGTTTATTGCCGCATTACTTACAATAGCCAAGATATGTAAACAATATATGTCCATCAATAGATGAATGGATTAAGAAATTTTGGTATATACAATGGAATACTACCCAGCAATGAAAAAGAATGAAATCTTGCCATTTGCAACCACAGGGATAGACCTGGATAGCTAATATGCTAGGTGAAATAAGTCAGACAGAGAAAGAAAAAATATCATATGAGCCCTCTTATATGTGAAATCTGTAAATATATATAGGAAAAGAAGAAAAACAAACAAAAAAACCCAAAAGCTCATAGATACAGAGAACAGATTGGTGATTTCCAGAGGTGGGGACTGGAAGGGTGAGAGAAATGGGTAAACTGCTTTTGGTTTTGTGTTTTAGTTTAAAAAATTGAATTAAAAAAATAAAAATTTAAAATTAAATAAAAATCACATTTTAGACGAATATTCAGGAAAACAGGAAGGTGTTTACAGCTTGTTTATTTTTAAAACTATGTAAATTCTAAAACAATATATATACTTTGATCTAAATTTTATAAAATAACAAATATGTGCTTATTTTCATAAATGCAGATTCATAGGAAAAAGGTTTCTTAATTTTTATATTTAACACATTTTCTACAATAAACAACCTCTCTGAGTCCATTTACTTATCTGTAAAATGGAACTAATGATAATGCCTCCTTCATTTGATGGTCAAATGCATTAATATAGGTAAAACCTAATTACAATAAACACTCAAAAATGTAAGCTGTTATTAATTATGGTTATTTTTATCTTGTTTTCTGCTGAATCTCCAGTATCTACAATGGAGCCTGACACACATTAGACACTCAATAAATATTTGTTGAACAAACTGATTAATTAAGAATTATACACTTCATGTAGGACATTGGTAAAATTAAAATCAGATATTTTGGTTGGAATAGATCATAAGGGACATTAAATAAGAGTTAACCAGTTTTGACTTACACTCTGGATGACAAATCAAGAGCCACTGAGGGTTTTAAGTAGCTAAAGATAAGACATGGCAGAAGGAAACCTACTCAGATCTGCTTGTTAGAAAATTGTAATGATGATGCTAGAAAATTTTAAGTAATAATGATAATGCAAGGACAAAAATAAGTTACCTAGTAAATTGATTGTTGCCATTTCTATATGGCTTGGAGGTTATTTAAAGGAATTCTGCACTGTTTGGAAAAGCCTAGAAAGCAAAGGGCTTGGGCCACCGTGACCCCCAGAACTGCAACGAAACAGGCCCAGCACTGCCACTGACCTGAAATCAATCTGGGGCAGCAGGAGCCTCCTTCCTAAGGAAGTTTTCTTGATCACCACAGCAAAATGCAACATTGCTTTAAGCATTCATTACCTACTGCCTGGGTGGTTAGCTATTTTCTTGCTAAAAAAGTAATCCACAAGGGCTAGAAAAAAAGCTACCTGGATAGCCAAGCTGGAGTTCTAGTGTGCCTTTCAGAGAGTGGCCAATGTATTTTGGGTCCTCATGCACATCTCCCAGGACAATCCTGCCTCATCCCAACTTCCCCAGACTCTCCCAGGCCTTAATCCAGACCCAAAAATGGCTAAGGGGAGCCAGCCCAGCAGCCAACTGAGAATCCCAAAGGTGGTTAATACTATTCTAGTTAATAGAGCAGACTGAGGAGTGTGATCCGCTAGATCAACCAAACTTAATAACAGTACAACCTTGAGCAACATTGAGCAATTTCTCTCATTTTCCTCATCCATGAAATGGAGATAATAATGATACCTAATTAATAGGGTCTGAGGGAGGATTAAATTAATTCACACATGTAAAATAATGAAAACAGTGCTTAGCACTCAATAAGCACTCAGTATTATTATTCACTTGTTAATATTATCATTTTAATATATATAGGCCCTATCTCTCCAACTGTATCATAAACTCCTTGAGAGCAAGTAGTCCTGTCATACACTAACTTTGTGCTCAATAAAGATCTGTTGAATAAATAAATTAGTAAGTGAGAGAATAGATTAAAAAACAAATTGAGCTAGGTACTTCCTGTTTCCGGGCCACCTGTTGTCCTCTTTTTTTTAGACTGGCAAAATTAACTTTCTCTAGGAACAGTCTCTCCTTCCCCTCCCACAAGGAATAATGTGAACAGATGGATACACAAAACAAAATTTCTAGGGGGACAATGAGAAAGAGACAATGCATACAAACCAGAAGAAGCAAATAAATAGAATAGATAATTTCTGAAAGTTTAGAAATAATCAAGTTGCAACTACACCCAATTCTTCTAGGAGACTAGTTCCTGGTCAATATTTATCAAGTATAGATATATTTGGTGGGCTGAGGAAGGGAAAGTTGAGGTGGAAGATAAGGGTAACCACCCTTTCTAGTTATTTTCGAGTGAATTTCAAACATTGTAGCCATCTTCCAAATCAATAGGATTTAAAGATTACCATGTTTTCCTGTGCCTACTTCCAAATAGAAAAATTCACTTCACAGTTTGTAAGACTAAATCTTGCCCTGTGTTTGTTCAATCATTCATTCATCCTCTTATCAAACATTTATTGGATGAGTTTTATTTGCTATCAATGCACTAGGTGCTATGGGTATAGCAATGAAAAAAGTACAGCCCCTGACCTCAAGCAGCGCAGGGGGGGAGCTAGCCCAGGAAAGAAATAGTGTGGCAGTAGGGCCATATCTGTCTAACATCAGTCCCCAGCACAGTGCCTGGCACACAGTAGGAGCTGAAAGAATATCTATTGAATGAATAAAAAGTAAGATGGGACTTGCAGTAAGTTGACCTAAGTGTTTTGATAAGGCTGAGTATAAGGTGTTAGGAGAATTCACTGGAGAACAAACCTATATCAGTGAGACCAAGGAAGGTTTTCTAGAAGAGATATCATATTAACTAAAAACCAGAGAGTGACTAGAAGTAAGTTCAGTGAATGTGGGTTTGGGGAGTAGTTTCTTGTTAGGAGAAAAAGTGCAAAGGGCTCAGGTCAGAAGCCAGGGAAAAGAGTGGTGTATCTGTGTCACTGCTAGTAGTTTGGCATTGCTAGAATGTAACTAAGAGTGTGTGTGTGTGTGTGTGTGTGTGTGGTTTTGAATGTGTGTGTGTGTGGTGTGCATATGTGTGCATGTTTAAGTATGTATGTATGTATGTAGGTGCACGCACATGTGCACACGTGTATGGATGGGAGTGTGGGTGTGCATCCACCCTAGAGGGCAGTGATGAGCCTGAGGACATAAGTAGGGTACCATATGGCATACTAAAGAAGTGGACCTTTATCCTGAGCTCACATGGGGGTCATTCAAGGGTTTTAGGCCAGAAAGTGACTTGAGCCGCTTGGTATTTGAGAAAGCTTAAAAAAAAAGTTCAGTCAATTAGCTGAAGAATGAATTGGCCTCTCAGGTGAGAGATGTCCAGGATTAGTGTACTGGCTGTGGGGATGAATAGGACAGGTCCACATGAGATTATAGAGGTAGAACAAACAAGACTTGGTGAGTGATTCCTGGTATTATATGTGATGTTGAGGAAGGTAGGGGTGAGGGGTACTGAAGTGGGACAAGAACCCCCAGGGTTCTGGCCTGTGTGGAAAGAGCTCTTTGCTGAGATCAAGGAAACGGGAGAAATGAGACAGGTGGAAGGGTTCAGCTGAGACATGTTGGGACCCTTTGCTCCTTGCTGCTTCTTCCATAAAAATTAGAGACAGCTTTGCACTGTGGCTAAGAGCATGGACCCTAGGGACGGAGCCCTCAGGTTCAAATGCTGATGCAGCACGAGCAGCTGTGTGTCATTGGGCAACGTCCTATTCCTCTCTGTGCTCCAACTTCTCCATCCACTTCCTTGAGTTGTTCTGAGGAGCTCGTGAGTTAACATTTTCAAAGTGACCATAGTCATATGTGGTTCAGAGAAAGAACTATGTAAGTATTTGTCCAATAAAAATCCTTTCAATAATTTCTTGAAACAACTGGGCATGCTTTCCATTTCTGCTACCTCATCTTGCTTTATTCTCCTGTGTGTTTATGCTGTCTTCTACTTTAGATTACTAGTGCTTTATTACAAGACCTTGAGACTTGGATCTCTCCTACCTTAAAAGAGTCTCTCTAAACCTGTGTCTACTTCTGACTCCTACTCCTTCCCCTCATAGCCACTTTCATTGCAGAGTGTGCTAGACCCTGCTCTAGGTCTTCACAGCCTCCCATCCCATTCATAACTCCATTTGCTGTAATGTGGAGTCCTCTCCCAGCCCCCAACTCCAGGGTGAAACTGCTCTCTCTAAAGCCTCTGATGATTTCCTAACTGCTTCATCCAATGAGCCCACTTCAGACCTGATGGCTTAGTGGGTGCTCCTATGCCATCTGACACTTTATCTCCATCCTTCTCTCTTTTCCCCAATTCTGCTGCCTCCCAGGCCTCCTTCAGTGTCTCTGGTTTCTGGCTCTCCTTCTCTAGCCTCGAGGAATTCTCAGGCTCGCTGAGACAGGACTGGCCCTCCTAGAGGCCGAGCTGTTATGGTACAGTTACAGGTCAGCTCCCACTGGGCAGTGAGCACCTTCCAGGTACAGCCCCTGCCTTGCTCATTCTTGATTCCCCAACACGTGACGTAATGCCTGATACTTCACCTAATAGGAACTCAATAAATGTTGGATGAATGAATAAATGAATGGATGAATTAACAAACAGAAACCCAAAAAGGTATGTTTCTTTGCTAACCTGCCCAAAACGTACCGCAATTACTTGTATGAAAGTTAGCAAATGCTGAGCCACTGCTTGAATGATGATTCACTAACCGATTGATTAAGTTTTAAGCTCTGTGACTTCCCACTCTGACCAGCAACTGGACTTCTGATCCAAAATTGAGCCGCAATTACTGGTCTTGATATCCCAGTTGGTTGCCATGGCAATGCTTCCACTTCAAAATGCTCTGAAATTTTGGGTTCCAGTGACCGTATTGTATATCTGGGCAGAACAACTTTTCTCTACGACTCACTTCTGACTCATAAAGAGAATTGGGATGCTTTTGTTTGCCCACTGGGCTTTATTTCCTGGATGTTCTCTTTTTAAAAAAATCCAAAGAGTAGGATTATTTTAAGGCAGGTAATGAAAACGAGAAGGAGGGGATGCTATTAGTTTTTTGGACACAAACTTAACATAGAGATATGCTTTCTAGAAGGTGCTAGGGTCATGGGGTGTATGATGTGAGTAGGAAGGGGTCTGATGAGCCCCCAGGGTAACCTAATCCCATGTACTGGAGCCCAGAAGCATGGAATTTATGCACTTGTTTATGGCAGCAGACACCGAAGCTAAGGGATGTTCAGGGTATTCAGGCTCAAAATCCAAGCTAACGTGCTGCCTTCCTCTCCTGTTTATTTTGCCTCCTCAAGGCATGGACTAGGATGGGAAGAAGAAGGAGCAGGCCTGCTGGAACACACGTCCTGAATGACTCAGATGGGCTGCCAGCCCCAGAGGAACAATGAAGTAGAGCACAAAGGAGGGAGCAGAAGGTGAAGAAAGACAAAGCATTGCCAGTGATGGGCAAATGGGTGAATGTATTTGGGCCGCCAAAGGTGATTCCTACTTTCCAGCTTCACCCCTATTACTCTTAAATATTTCCAGCCTGACAACCTGTGCTCCACCCAAGAACTGCACCGAGAGTGCCCATAGGTTTCCATCATCCCTGAGGACTGAGAGAACACACAGCCGACAGAGAATGAGGAGAGAGCGGCCAATGGTGGCATGTGGATCAGCCGGGACCCCTCCGCGCTGCACTGTCTCCCTGAGGTTGCGAACGCAAAGAAGGGAGACAGTAACTGAAGCTGGGGATCAGGACAGGAAGCACAATAAGCGGTGTCAGGCCCTGAAGCTGCCATGTGATAAGGAGGATGATCACACAGTCACACTCGGAGGAAACACTTCTGTGCTGCCACCTGGAAGTGAGTCTCCTTCCCCAACCTGCACCCCGAGACACCTGAATGACTCCAGAATCCCAGATCTCATCCTTGTGAGTCAGGCACCAGGTCCTGAACAGAGTGGGCCACAGGGAGATGGCAGTGCTTAAGCACCCAGAGCTGGAATCCAGGGAGAAGTTCAGGACATTATAGGGGAGCCATATGGCCTTTATTTTCCCTTCTCCCCTCTGGTTCTCTTCTTTTTTTCTTCCTGAAGGAGCTGATGCATCAGAATCCGATGCACTGTGACTTTTGAGGGGCTGAGTGTTCCCCACGTGCATGTCATTTGGGGCTCATGCACGTGGAAAGTCATAGAAAGTAATGCAGTTCAGGCCAAAGGAGAACTCCCGCCATACAGAGTCAGGTTCAGGGAAGAATAGGCCATCTTAGGATGCCCTTGAGTAGCTGGAGGACGGAGCTTGATGACAGCTCCCATCTCAACCAGTAAGGCCCCCCTCTGATTGCAGAGGCCTCAGCACAGAGGTCCATGTGTCTACTCATTGTACGAGACAACATCACATTTCTCAAAGACTACCCAGGTGCTACCAGATGTAAGCAATGGCCAAGCCCCAGTCTTCAATGAGGCCACAGAAGTCTTTTTAATTTTAGTGGGTCAAAATATAAAACCAAACCCTCATGCATTCCTGGGAATTGCAAAATGTTCAACATAGTTACCATATGCAATTCCACTCCTAGATGCCTACTCAGCAGAAATAAAAACATAAATCCCCTTGTGTATGGTATTCATTAGCAGCACTATTCATATAGCCAAAAAGTGGAAGCCACCACAATGTCCATCAACTGGAGAAGAGATTTTTTTTAAAAGTGACATGTCTAAGGAATACTACTCAGCAATGAAAAGGAATGAAGCTCTGATGCATGCTAAAACGTGATGAACCTCAAGTGAAAGAAACCAAATTCAAAAGACCACATATTATGTGAAATGTCCAGAGTAGCCAAATCTATAGAGACAGAACATAGATGAGTGGTTGTCTCTGGTTATTGTGGATATGGGAAGGAGGAGAGGGAAATGGGGAGTGACCACTAATGGGTAAGGTGTTTCTTTTGGGTAGAATGAAAATGTTCTAAAATTAGATTGTGCTAACAGTTGCACAACTCTGCAAATATTCTAAAAAACATTAATTGTACAGTTTAAACAGGTGAACTTTATGGTATAAAAGTTTTATCTCGATATGCCATTTATAAAGAAAGAAAATATAGTTGACCCTTGAACAACACAAGGGTTGGGGCACCAACCCTCCATGCAGTCAAAAATCCATGTATAACTTATAATAAGTCCTCCGTATTCCCAGTTCCTCCATATCCAGCTTCCACATCCTCAGATTCAACCAACCACGGACCAGGTAGTACTGTAGTATTTACTATTGGAAAAAATTCCACATACAAGTAGACCTGCACAGTTCAAACTCATGTTGTTCAACGGTCAACTGTAAATAAACAGAAACTCCATCTGGAATGCTCATACAGAAACCATCAGGACTTGTTTTCTGCAGGAAATTTCTGGGAAGTTTTGTTTTTACTTGAATAAAAGGTGTTTCCCTACCACTGATACTGTCAGTCTCTCTGTAGGTATTATCCTGGACAGGGTAGGACTAGGAAGCAAAGAAAAAGAGGGCTATGGAAGAAGCATGGCATGCAGGAAGAGTCCTGAATACCAGGTGCTGGCAAACTATGGCTCACAGGCAAAATTGGGACTGCCACCTGTCTTTAAAAATAAAGTTTTACTAAAACACAGCCATGCTCATTCATTTACATATTGTCTAAGGCTGCTTGCATGCTCTAACGACAGAACAGTTGTAACAGAGACTACGTGGCCTGCAAAGCCTAAATTTTTTACTACCGTGCCTTCACAGAGAAAGCCTGCCTACCCTGCTCTAGATTCACGAGTCTACTTAAGTCTTAAGTCTTGCTGCTTAAATCACGGTCCACATACTAGCAGCAGCAGCACCTAGGAGCCTGTTAGAAACGTTCCCCCAGACCTACTGAAATGGGATCTGCATTTGTGTTAGTTAGCTGTGTTAGTGCAAGAAGCAGATGCCAAGATGGGGTTCAACATACAAGGATTCTGTTAGGAGAGACAACTAGGAGAGAAAACAGGGAGGGGGCCTGAAAGGACTGGGAGAGCCATCAGTTCATGGTACAGGTCTGACCTGAAGGAAGGAAAGAGAGAAGATGGAGTGGAAGAGAGAAGATGGAGTGGAAGCATTGTAAACTGCTATACAGTCTAAAGAATGATCTGCAAGGCCACCACGAGTCCTCAAGGCAGAGACAACTATCAGAGGAGATCTGAATCTCTCAGGAACTGGTTTTCCTTATCCCTGCCACACCAAGGCATGTGGCCTCAGTGGAAATGCAGTGACAGATTCAGAGCACAGCACCTCTGTCCTTGGGCAAGGAAATGCCCCAGAGTTGGCATTCTCATTGCATCCGCTGCCAGGTGTATTCCCATAGCAGCAAGGACATTTTGAGAAAAATACCAGGTGATCTCTATGCATATTTAAGTTTGAGAAGTAATGCTCTAGAACAGGATTTGGCAAAGTCTACAAAGGGCCTCACAGTAAATATTTTAGGCTTTGCAGGCCATACATTCTCTGTTGCAACTACTCAACTCTGCCATTCAAAGTGGGAGCAGCCACAGAGAACACACAAACAAATGGGGGTGGCTGGGTTCTAATAAAACTTTATTTACAAAAACAGGCTTCAGCTTTGGACACACATAGCACACACAGCCTTCCTTTTAAATTCTCTTTATATCTATGTGGATACTTCTGTGTGTGAATCTGTGAAGCTCCACACCCCACATCAACAAAACTCCTCACCCTGAGGACGCCACCCCCTTACTGGGAGAAGGGCTTGTTACATCGTCCTGTGAAATCTCATTTCTCAGGTGTCATTCAAAACAAAAAAGCTATAAATACGCCTTAAACAAGGTCAGCAGATGCTAGCTACCAGGAAATCCAGAGAGCTCTGGAAGTTATGTGAACTGCATGACACGGACATATTTCTGGAAAGTGAGCATAGATTCCATCATATTCTCAGAAGAGTGTATGATCCCAGAAAAAGCCTTGGACCATTGTCCAATGTATTAAATAGTATTGCCCACGCTAAAAATAAAATGATTTTTTAAAAAAACAGAGTCCTTTCAAGCCACTGATTCTACAGTGTTCTCAATCATCTTGAGACCATCTTGCCAAAAACCCTATCTACCGTCATTCCTATTTTACAGATTAGAACACTAAATTCCTAAGAAATTAATATCCTAACTGAGGAAGGACTGCAGGTTGGTGGGTTAACACCAAAGATGCATTGGTTAACACACTGCTCTTAGCCATGATCACCTCCCGCTGTTAATACCACTTCGTAAATAAATTCCACGGTCAAGCCTGTGTTGGGCACTTTACACACATGATTCAATTAAACATTGTAACAACTCTGCAAGACACTGTCTCATTTCTCAATCTGAGGACACCAAAGCTCAGAAAAGTTTAATGGATTGCCACAGGTGGCAGCACTGATTAAGTGTCAGATGGGGTCTGATTCCAGGTCTGACTGACTCCCAAATTCTGCCCTGGAATGTCCTCTGAAACTTGGATCCTCAGAAAAGGAAAACTCATCTTCCAGTCAGGGACAGTTTCTTAGAATCTTTGTATTCCCCACAGAGCCTTGCCCTGCTTTGCATGGCAAGGCACTCAATAAATATTTGTTGAGTGAAGAAACGTGGGCTCGGGCTCCAGTTCTGCCATGGACTTACTGACTCAGTCTCCTGCTCTTGGAGCTGCAGGTGGTTACTCAGCTGGGCAACTTCAGGGAACATTTGAAATCAATTAGGGGTGAGGAGGAACCTATTAAAAGGTCCTCTTCTGTGTATGCTGGGGTTGAAGGAGAGGAAAGGAAGTTGAGAAGGAGAGAAACAGGATGGTTTCAGGGTTGGGTGCTGGAGCTTAAAGATTTCACACGAGGATGGAACAGAATTTGGCTTAAGTCCACTGCTGAGTTCCAACAGCCTCTCCAGATGGGATCCTGACCTCCGGCTACTCCTTGGTGGCCACAAGTCCCTGAACTGCCACGCCCCCGAGTAGTTACTTTGATGGAGGCCCCTACGATGGAGCAGCCACTCACAGTCTTTTCCTAGGCCCTCTTGCCTCACGTCAGAACTACAGGAGATGGGCAACTTCAGAAGGTCTAACTTGCAAGGGGCCCAGCACCATCACTCCCCGTCCAGGGACCAGAATCTTACCCGTGAAAGCCTGTGAGGCCTGCACTGTCCTTGGCTCCAAATGAAAGTATTCCAACAATCCATCCAGAATCCAACTTCCTATTTTGGAAGCACGTGGGAGTTAGGGGTGGGGGGAGGGAGGTAACTCTAGTTGATTTTGTTTTCTTTACCAGATTTTACAAGTGCCAGTTAGTCACAACCCAAAGAATGCCACTTTAGCCCTTTCACATAGGCCCTGCAGAAAGACTTGTATGAAGCTGACCCTAAGGGATGCCTACCAACAATGCTCTGGGAGGGGATGATTAATTACCTCCCAGAGGCCGGGGGGGAAAGGACAGCCCTCCGAGAAACCAGACACATTCCCCACTGCGTGGCTTCCAAGGCACCGCCTACTCTCCTGTGCACGAAGCAACGCTGCCACCTAGTGCCCTGTGTGGGAAGTATTCCCTGAGGTCTCCCATCTCAGGGGGGTTCCTCTACCAGGGCTGGTGCAGCTGAATCACTTAAGATATCTGCCAAGGAGAAAATGCCCCAGGTTTGGTAGATGGAGGACCGGGAAACTGGGTCTATGTTAAGTAGGTAGAATCTGAGGTTTGAGAGCTGTTGGAAGAGAGTATGGGAGTCAAGTTTTGCAGCATCTTGGGTTATCCTCAGTGAAGCAGCAGAACTTCCATGGTTGAATTGTATTTAGCTCTCAGGAACACAATTCAGTTGTGGTCATTCTGCACAGCTGAAGGCCAACCAGCCCAGGAGCGGGCAGTGACCAAATAAAAGGACCAGTGCTAGGGTCGGAGAGGGAATTTGGGCTGATCTGTTGGTAGGAGTGAGTAAGTTAGTGAATCGGAGACCTTTATTCCGGGAGGAAGGCGGTGGGGGTGGGGACTAGCCTTGGCCCTTCATGGTTCTCAGCCCTGGGGCCCCCAGAGGAAGTGTACGGAGCTGAGCACAATGAGCAGACAAGGATGCCTATGTCCTTGGGAACCCGGTTGCTAGAATCCTAAAGAATGAAAGCCTTGTTCCCAGCCCCCATCTCTCCCAGACTTTTACCCTAAATCTCTCCTGAATATTTTCTGATGTGCACAAATCTGAACAGAGATACAGGGTGGGAGGTGGAGAGGAGACAGACCTGCGTATTTCCTGCCCTTCCACCTTCCTGGTGTGGACCTATAGGGGAAATACCAGCACACCTCCAGGAACACTTTGATTTGAAGAGAAAGAAACCTCCGAAGCTAGACTGTCTGCGAAAGAGTTCCTGCCTAATTTTACATGCTTAGGGAGGTTATGAGGATTCAGATGGGCACTTTGGAGAAGGATCTGAGTGTGTGCTGTGGCAGGGTGGAGGTGGGCACAGGAGGGAGAGGTACGGGCTTGCGGGGCAGGGGGGTGAGGGAGGAGGTGCATCAAGGAAGGCTGTAATTGGAATCAAATCCTGACCCTGTTCTCCCTGCTGCAGAGCATGAGACAGAAGGACATGAAAGGGATGGAAAGATCCACTGTCCAGAATCTGTTCCCTCAGGTTTTGGGTTTTAACAACTCAAAGCACTGGTCTCTTAGAGCCTCCCTCCTATATTCCTGCTGCATCCTTCTCTGATTCTTCTGAGCCAGGGAACTGATCCCAGGTCCCTATGCCGCTACTGCCAGAGGAGGGGTAAGCAGAGTGGTAGGCCCCGGTCTAGACTGCAAGCACACAGTTTCCCTGGCAGATGGGTACTAGGAAGTGAGATTAGGCAGCAAGAAGATGTCATCTGGGAAAAACTGTGAAGCTGCCAACTCTGATCAGATAATCATCTCATTATTTCTTCCATTTGGCCCCAGAATAAGGATTTCCTTCTACTCTTTCTCTGCCCCCACCTATCTTACAGCCCAGCCCCTTCTCTATCCCCTCCCTTCACCCTCTCCCACCCCAAAATAAAATCACGCAAAACCACAAGACTCTAGAGCGCTCAGTGTCTGGGAATCCCAGCTTCCAAAAGAGAAATCACAGCCAAAGAGGGGGAGACAGCGTGTCCGGAAGGGATGTTCCAGCAACACCCCATTGCAAGAGGCTCCCTCCTTCCAGATTTCTTTCTCTAGTCTGAAACTTATTTGCAGGCATCCAGTAACCTGAGAAGTTTTTAATACGGGGAGCTGTCAAGCCTTTGAGGGGTTCTGGAGTTCCATTCCCAGTCTGCCTCTGGCATACCTCTCATTCCTTCTGTTACCCCCTCGATGTCACAGGACTGGCAAACATCAAACGGTGTTGCAGACAATCCAGATTAATAAGATTTCAATGGTTCTACTAGGTGCCTAGCCTTGTGTGAGGTTCTGTCACGGGGCGGGGGGGCTCCAGAGGGATAATGGGAAACTGAATGATGAAGTATCACATCTAACCCCCAACCACCCCTTGCCTGAAACCAATCCCCCCACCATCGAAGTAAGGCAAAGGAGACATTCCTAACCCCACTCTTTTCTTTGTCTTTCTGGGTGACTTCCCATGAAAGCCAATATCTGGGTATAGAGTAAAATAAATGTGGGTAGTGTTCCCAAACACTGCCCCTGATTAACACCATAGAGTTATACAAGGTGCATTTTAGGTCCCTTTTACAACGGCCAGGGCAAGAAGCCAGGGTCCTGGCTTGTGAGTGCCCACCTTTTCCAGCAGACCTTGCTCTTCCTAGGCTGGACTCACTCATGATTTTTAGGACAAAGCAAAGGGGACTCAAGGACCTGGACAAGGTAGTAGCTTTCTGCTACATCCCAGGGCTGCTCAGAGAAAAGGAAACCAACCAGGACCCATTGGCTGTGTACCTGGCAGCCTTGTTCTCTTGCCGCCTAGCCCAGACCAGGCTTGACTCGCTGCCCAGGTCTTTACACTTTCATGTAGTTTCAAAGTTGCCTGGGTATCTCATACTGGACTATGAGAAATGGAGTGTGACACCTCTTCCCCACTGACAAAGAACCAGAGATCTTCCCCTTTAAAGAGGGATAAGAGAGTGAGCTGGAGGTCTCCTAAGTGCCAGCACAATGTATAGAACCACATGAGATCAATACAAGGGACAAATGCTCTTGTGGTTACAGAGTCATTAAGGTAGATGATGTCTGGAATCCTGCTGCGCAGATGAATAAAGGCCCTTCCCCCTCTCTGCTCAGCCAGCCCTCCCTGGCCCTCCTGCTCTGTCCCTTTCCCCTCCTTGCCCCCAAAGTCTAACCTCAACAAAAAAGGAAGCCAACCCTACCCCCGCGGACTACGGAAAGCCCAGGAGTGGGTTATTACCTGCAATGATGGCTGGGCTGTTCTGTCCTCCCTCCGGTTTCACCCAGGCTTCCACTGTGAACGCCTCCCGGGGAATGTCAGCCAGCACTTCTGGACGCAGCAACAGCTGCTCCCGCCTCCCAGAGAAGTACAAAACAGGCAATCCTCCTTGGGGGCTAAAGGTCTCTGCTTCCCAGTCGGGGTCCCCTCCACCATTCTGGATGCCGCCCTCCGAAGAGCTGGTTCTGACCCCATGCATAAGGGGATGCTTAGACCAAGGTTGGAAGTGCCGGGGAACAACACTGGGGTCTCCCTGCACACCTCCTGCCTGCCCCTTCGCCACCTGGCGCCGCCGCCTAGTCTTGGTCCGGCCCTTCCTTTGGGTCTCTGGTCCGGGTTCCTTCTGGCGTGGGAAGGTGGTGATCTTGGCGGCAGCCAAGGCTCCGTGCTCTTGAGTCCCAGCCTCACCTAGAGGCTCCTTGGATCCTTGATTGCCAAGATAAGTGTCATCATCTCCCAGTAGCTCCGACTGCCCAATAGGACCATCCTCTACCCACAGGGCAGCTGGCCGCTCAGCCTCACTTGTCACTCCTGCACTTCCAGTCAGGTCTGGGGGAACAGATCTCACAGCCATTCCCTCGGCGTCTGGCTTACTGCGCCCTGCATGGTACGTTCCTTGATCCCCCGCAGGGTAGGGCCTCAGGTAGTTCCCAGGTCTGCTGGGGTAGACCCCAAAGAGGTGATGCTGAGGGGCAGCTCTGGGTCTTCTAACCTTGGCCCCCAGCCAACAGCGTTCTCCTTCCAACAGCACCTGATTCAGGTGTCCTCTTTGAGCCAAGGATCTCTTGCGTGTCCAGCCCAGCTCAGAGCTGACAGTACTGAGCGCCCACCCAGCCAGAATCACCAGGCTTATTCTCAGAATCTTTAAGCACATCATACCTCCGCTGGCTCTTTATACAGAACCAGAAGTCAACTTCTGGGTACCACACCAGGGTGATGGAGAGAAGAGAAAGAGACAGCTGGCAGTAGATTCACAGTCACCGGGCAAACTGTTTTGTTCACGGACCAAACTTTTTCAAGCAGCCCCAAAAGAGAACCTCTTCTGGCTACCTGCGCTGGGTGCTGGGCCAGCGTGGCCTCTGTACCTCACCCACCGTATGTGTTTCCCTCACCCTTCTCCCTTGACCTCTCTCTCCTCGCTCTAGTTTAGTCCTTGCAGAATGAAGTTCGTTTCTCTGGGTTCCTATGAATTTCTTCCAGAGAGCTCAGGTTTCTCTCTTTTTCTTTCTTCAATAGCCCCTCCCCTCGCTGATACTAGAAGAGGGACACATGGGCATAAGCCAAAGCCTGTCAAATACACACTCACTCACAAACACATACCGCTCACTACCTGAAGTCATTCCAAAGAATCTTAGCTTCTAATTTTCTTTTCTCTCTCCTTCTTCCTTCCCTAGGAGTTACCTTCTCTTTGTAGTCTTTAACCTCAAATACATCCACCTTCCAATAAACTGCTAGAAAAACTAGTATACAGACACACAGAATTTGATGCTTATTATCTAAAAAGCCAAAAAGAATCTGGGGGCACAAAAATCCCAGCTGGTACTTAACCTTCACTCTCCAGATGTCCTCCTCAGCCAGCTCTCCATCCAGCCTCCAGTCTGCCTGTGCAGGTCAGAATGCTTCCCTCAGCTCCGTGCTTGGGGTTGGTGAGTGTTAAAGGATTTTTGTTTGTTTGTTTGTTTTTTTATCCCCTTCTAACTTGTTGCTGTGTTGTAAGTCTCCGTAAAGTTCTCCTTTGGGGTGCCAGTCTGGTGTCCTAGTAACCTTATGAGTCTGAGAGCCCTTGACTTCACCTTCTGTGAGTCTTGTGGGTCCCTGGGAAGATGGAAAAGAGAGCGAGAAGAAGAGCATAGCCTTCAGGGGACCTGTTCTCTCCGGTCCCTCCTGCTCCCCTCTCGCCCTTTCTCTCTGCCTGTAATTCTCTTCTTGTTTGTTTCATTTAAAGACAATGATGATGTCAAAGCTAATAAGTTCGGTGCATCTCTCCACCTACTCCCTGTCCCCTCCTCCCTCCTGAAAACCTCCCCACCTCACTGAGGCACAGGGGACAGACGCCACTCTTGGTTTCCCCAGTAAACATTTCTTGCTTTCTCTTCCAGCAGCTGCAGCCTACACAATCAATAGCCAACAATCAATACTGTTTTGGAGCACTCTTTTCTGTGTGTATTCTCTCTCTCTCTCTTCCCCCCCCCCCCACACACACTCTCTCTCTCTCTCTCTCTCACACATGTGTTGTGAACAGACTTGCTTACTGCCTGCCACACCAGGCTTTTAGGGACCACTTGCATCTTTCTTTTGTTTTGCCACACACCTCCTATATTTCTTCTTATTTCAATCATTTGGGGTTTAAAAGAACAATACCCCAAATTCACTTTATATGAGACATTGGGGGAAAGGAGAAATCAATTATCCTGCTGCAAGAAGCATTCAACGGAAATGCCGTGGATTTGTGCGATACAGGTCTTCTTATTCTCGCTCAAGTTTCTCACTCTGAAGTTACTAAAAGTCACCATATGCTGAGTGAGCAAATAAACAAAAGAGATGCTCAAAATAAGTAAATTACAAAAATAAACAGCTAGACCCAAGCAGCTATTTTTTAAATTGATTTGAAATGAATGGATAGAATGTGGAAGTAAATAATGTGATTTTAACCTCCATAATAATGTTTGCCTAGATGTAAGCTATCTCAAAGAGTCCTACCGCCTAAACACAAGTGCGTGTATACACACACACACACACACACACACACACACACACACACACACACACAGGATTCTGAATTCTCAACACAGGTAAGGATGTTTGACCACAGGTGAGTACAAAACAGGTAGAGAAATATATTGGGTCCTTCATTCCATAGTAAGAAAAATCACTTACAGTTCTAAAATCACTGCTTGTGTTGCCCACATATAAAACATGCAGCCCACATATTTTGGAGTCAGATCACACTGCCTCTTTTGCCTTGGGTCTCCCCATCGTCTTCTAAACTCCTCTCCTCTGGCTAATAACTGGCTTACGTGCTTTAAGAAGGCTGTATCCTAAGCACCCCATCCCTGGCATGCCCTGTCTCCCTAAGCAGCATCCACTGAAGCCTCAAAGCAAGTCCCCAAAGAAGATATCCATCCAGGCACGTGGATACCACTACACAGAAATCCCTCAATCCTAGACTGTCCTTTTTCCTCTTATCATCTCCCTGTCTCCCTTCACTTTTCTGACTCAGCCCTTTTCCCTCCCCCTCACCCCGAAGCAGCTCAACAGAAATTGGGGCTTTGGTAGAGGGTAGGGGGAGATTCCAGAGAAAGACAGAAAAGCAGAGGAGATAGAGACATAGAGAGAGAAACCAGGAAAGAAAGGAGGGAAGGAAGGAGAGGGACCTTCGTTGAAATGAAGGGAAGATACCCAGGTAAGAAAAGAAGTAAACTCCCCCCTCCCTCATGCCACCCCCAGGACCCTCAGAAAAAGGTTTCATACCATTCATTTCAGGAAGGAGGGCTAACACAGCAAGGAAGAAGAGTTCCGCCGTGCTTTTCTCCCCCTTTTAGTGTGTGAATGATCTTGCATCCCCTATAGGTCTCTCCTGGCTCTCAGCTGCTAGTAATCCATTCATAAGGTTTCAAGAAGCTACACGAAACTCAAGCTTCCAGTTTAGTTTCTCTCTTCTCCCCTTCATTCCTTTGCTCACCACTCTCCTTCAGCTCTTGGCAGTCCAAAGTTTAAAAAAAAATGTTGAACCATTTCTGTGTTTTCCTCCTGTTGTAACTTTTGCTGTGACATCATAACCCTGCCCACCAACACCCCACCTCTCTCTCTCCTTTCCATCCCACCCCTCATCAGCCCCATGCCCCCAAAATACCCCCCACGGGGAAGAAGGGCTCCTGTCAGTTCCAACCTGTGAAAACACAAAGCTACTGGAAGGTGCCCCCTCTCCCCTCGGTCCCCCTCCTCTCTTCCCCTCCCTGCCTTACCCACCGCTCAGCCACGGCTCTCCCAAGGCTTTAACAATGATCCCATCTGTTTGACATGTGCGGAAAGGTGGGCTGGATTCAAATAATCTGTCAAGTGAATCATCAAAAACCCAGCAACCCCCTCCTCAATTCCATCGCACACGGTCACACACCAGACCCCAGCCAAAGGGTGAGAGAAGTCAGACTTGCACACCACCCACCCTGGATGCCAGGGAGAAAGACACCAAACATGCCAAAGGAAACGCACATTTATATATATGTATAAATTCTGTGGCTTATTTGTTTATGACAAACACCCACACCCCAAGTCTCCTACGCCTCTTCCCCAAACCCTGCCACTCCACAAGTGCACAGATTTGAAAACTGGTAGAATCTGTTTTGAAATCTCCAACGAGAGGGTTTTTCCCCCTTTTTTTTCACTCCAAAGCACTATCTGTGGCGATCAGACTCGAGCAGGGTTGCCAGCAAATGCAGGAGGCCCCTTCTAGGGTACAGGCTTTCAAACCAGCGAAGCTAGAGGGAATGGATTTAAGGACACACAGCAGGAGCTGGCTGAATTTATTTTATTTTGACGGGGGTAGTTGGGGGAGGAATATCATTTCTGAAATGCCCAAGGAATGAAGGGAGAGGATATGGATTTCTTAAACAGTTTTTGCAAGAGGAGCGGTGTCTTGTTCTGCAGGTAAATCTATAAGGCAAGAAATTGGAGCTTACAGATAAACAAGGACCGAGAGGGAGAGGGAGGGAAAGGGGAAGGAGGGAAGAGAGGGGAGAGGGAGAGGGGATGGGGAGTTGGGGACGTGGAGAGAGGAGAGAAGGGGAGAAGAACAGAAGGGGGCGAGGGGAAAAGAGGAGGAGGGGAAGAGGGAGGAGGGAGGAAAGAAGGAAAGGGGGATAGGAGGGAGGGGGGAGGGGAGGGATGGAAGAGGAAAGGGGAGAAATGGAAGGGGGAGGGGAGGGGGACGAAGGGAAAAGACAAGAGTCTGGGAGGAGAAAGGACTGAAAAAGAAAAGCAGGGAAGACAGGAGGGAAGAATGAGACAGAGAGGAAGAGAAAAAGAGAAAGGGGTGGTGAGGCACATAAAATATGGAGACCAGGAAGGCAGTTAGATCCATGATGGTTAAACATAAAGGAGTCAGAGAGGCAGGTGAAGGGACACACTATAAAATGGGGAAGAGGCTTGGTTTTACACACAGAAAACAAAGGGCACACAGTGAAGGGATTCACTCTTAGTGATCGGACACACTGAGAAAACTTAGATTGCCAGGGTGCAACCTTGTTTCTTTAAGTAAACCCCTATCCCTTCCTCCTTCCCTGCCCGCATCTCTTCCTCCAATCCCCACCTCCACCTTCCTTCATGCATCTTTTTGTTCCCAGCATTATCTTCCCCTGGAGAATTCAGGAGTAAAATTCAGAACCCACCTACCCACCCTCCAAATAAAACCCCACCCTTAATAGCCCCTTTCTTTGCTTCTATCCTCAGAGAGCCCTGCGTCCTCTTATCTAAAGATTGAGCTGTTTGTGACAATATGCACTTCACTTCAACTCAGATTATACTATGTTTCCTTTAAGCCCAGGACCTCAGGGCTGTTTTGCTTGTATTTGCTGCCATAGTGGGGCTGGTCAGTTTCCATCAGCATTGTCATCATTATTATTAAGAGTCTTTGAGCAAAGGGAGAAGCCAGTCCACGCTGGCGTCCACCTGCAGTAGAGAGCTACAGTGGGGAGAGAGGGAGGGAGAGAGACCCCTTAATATGGTCACTGATCCTTTCTGACTTTCTGATTCCAAAATCTGATCCCTTGAGGGAAAAGCTCAGCTGGGAGCCGGCCAGGGAGTGTAGTAATAAAAGCCTTCCAGAACACAACCAAATGCAGTATCTATATATAGGAGCCGGATCTGTTTTAGCTACTTGAAGTCTAAAATGACACCCGGAAACAAACATTTCAGCAATATGTTTATTGGAATCTTATTCAGCTAGTGCTGGAAAGAGTGAGCTCTGAAGGATTTCACTCAAAGGCTCAGGGTTGTTGCTTTCTGCCCGCCCCTCCTGCTTTGGTACACAGAGCTGGGGGTCAGCTGCTCTATCATTCATGGGGGTCACTTGAGATCCCTTTGGGGTGACTTATCATAGCCCCTTTTTCCATGGGTGAGGAACAAGGGTGAAGTCACAATTAACGGCACGGACAGATAGGGCACCCAGGGCTCCTGAATCCCAGTCAGCTTTTCTCTCCTCTGGTATGCACCTGTCTTGCTGTGTGCCACCCGCATGCCAATTGGATGGGAGGGCAGTATCGAAGACTGGCCTTTCCGTTCCACATTCAGGCAAAAATGCCCAGGGAATGTATATTGGTCATATGTGTTCTGTAACTCAGAATCACACACAGAAGGAAATGCAAATCTGGATTCCATGCTCCCCAACTGTGCATTTTTATTTTTAAGATTTTGGGGGGGGGGGATGTGGACCATTTTTTTAAGAGTCTTTATTGAATTTGTTACAATATTGCTTCTGTTTTATGTTTCGGTTTTTTGGCCCCAAGGCCTGTGGGATCTTAGCTCCCTGACCAGGGATCGAACCCACACCCCCTGCACTGGAAGGCAAAGTCTTAACCACTGGACCACCAGGGAAGTCCTCCCCTCGACCCTGTGCATTTTAAGCCAAGAGAGGCCCTATCTTTTTGTCAAACTGTTTGGTGCTCCTTATGGTAGATAATCATATTTTTTTCTACAACATTATTACTATTATAAATTATTATCCATGTTAGTGGTAGTGTTTTGCAAAGCTCCTTCATCCAAACAGATCAGAGTCGTTCATCTACAGGTTAGCCTTCCCAACTCCTCCAGAATTGCCTGTTGGAGGCAACAAGCCAGAGAGCTATTTCACCTGGTGTTAGTCCCTGTCTGGATGTTTTCCACAATATTTCGATCCCTGGAACCAGCTTGTGGAACCTTTTGGCTGGGGGAGGGTTAACAGTGATGCTAGACCCTGCCCTGCTCATCAGAGGAACAAAGGCTCTGCAGGGGTTTTGCTTCAGTTAGTATTGCCTTTGCACCTGGAGCCTCTTCAAAAGGCAACCTCATAACAAGAATAACAATTACACTTGTATACTTACTTTTCCTTTGACCCAATGCACATTGGTGTGCATTCTTTCTTCCTAACCACAACGACACAAGTGCAAGGCAAGTGTTATGCCCATTTTACAGATGAGGACACTGAGGCTAAAAGTTAAACAACTTACTGAAGGACCTGCAGACACTAAGAATGCAGCCAGGACACATCTCAAGTGCATTGTGCTAAATGGAAGAAGCCAGACTCGAAAGGCTACATCTGGTATGATTCCATTTATATGACATTCTAGAAAAGGCAAAACTATAGAGACAGAATAGATCAGTGGTTGCCAGAAGCTGGGCGTCGGGGGGAGGGGAAAGTTGAATACAAAAAGCACAAAGCGATTTTGGGGTGATGGGACTGTTCTCTATCTTGATTGTTGTGACAATGCATGACTGTATGCATTTTTCAAAACTCAAAGAACTGTGAACTGAAAAAGGTTACTGTTATGTAAATTATACCTCAGTGAACCTGGGGCAGAAAAACAGAGCCAAGGGTAGGGTCAGGGTCTTTTGATTCTGAATACAGGACTCTTCTGTCTACATCCTGCAGGTATCCAAAGACCAAAGGAGAGCACGACACAATTTGGTCATAGGTTGGGGCCACTCTGTGCCTAAACTCTCCACTGACCTTCTTGCCTACCCCCTGAGATGACCCTGTGGAACCAGACTGAATGGAGCAGAACCAGCTTCTGGTCCCAGCTCCATCAACCCAGAGCATCCTAGCAAATCAAATAAGTAACCCCCAGATGAGCACTGGTGAACGATGAGGCCCCTGATCTGCAATTCAATAGCCATCTGACCTTGGACAAGTTGTTGAACTTCTCTGAGCCATCTGTAAAATGAGAGCTTGGAATAGAAGACTCTAAGTTCCCTTCCAGGTCACACTTAATATTCTCTAATTTTTCAACCTCACACTTATTCTGAGATTTTGTTTGCTCAGTTATTTAAAAAAAAAAAAAAAAAGCCATTGCCCACTTCCCGTAAATATCCCAGAGACTCAAGTGTATATTAGCAATGGACACACAGGACATTTATTTTAGTCCTTAAGAAAGCCATATATTCAAATGTAACTCCACTGTAACAATGATAGGCAAAAAGAGGGGTAGCATGTGGGGAGTTTTCAAGCTCTAATCCATATAGATGTTTATACATATGAGCCATTGCCATGTATTTAGAAAATCAAGTATCAGAACACATGGTATTAGTATGAAAATACTTAAATGGGAATGATTTTTTTCTTTTTTTATTAATTTTTATTGGAGTATAGTTGCTTTACAATGTTGTGTTAGTTTCTGCTGTGCAGCAGAGTGAATCAGTTATACGTATACATGTATTCACTCTTTTTTAGATTTCCTTCCCATTTAGGTCACCACAGAGCACTGAGTAGAGTTCCCTGTGCTATATAGTAGGTTCTCATTAGTTATCTATTTTATACATAGCAGTGTATATATGTCAATCCCAATCTCCCAATTCATCCCATCTCTCCTTCCCCCTTGGTAACCATAAATTTTTTCTGTACATTTGTGACTCTATTTTTATTTTGTTAATTTTTTAAAAAATTTTATTGGAGTATAGTTGCTTTACAACGTTGTGTTTGTTTCTGCTATACAGTAAAGTGAATCAGTTATATGTATACATATACCCACTCTTTTTAGATTTCCTTCCCATTTAGGTCACTGTGACTCTATTTTTAAATTTGATACCGTGCTAGACTCTTCAAGTTTGCTATCCTCCCACAGTGGTAACAATAAAAATATTAATAACTAATATTTATTAGCTACAATATGGCAGGCACTGTTCTGGTCACTTTAGATAGATTAGTTGATGCAATCCTCACAACAGTTCTGTGAGTGGTTACTTCTATTAACCCTATTTTTGAATGAAGAATAGTAGCGGCTAACATCTATTGAGTACCTACTACGTGCTCAATGTAACATGTACTAGTCCATGTAAATCTACGAAGCAATGTACATAAATCACCTCATTTAATCCAACAACTAACCTATGAGATAGCTCCACTGTGATCCCCATTTTTTAGGTGAGAAAACTAAGGCATAGAGAGTTCAAGCAACTTATTTGAGCTTAACCACCTTGAAAAGAACTACCTATCTCCAGAGCCCTTGTTCTTAATCTCCTTACTACACTGCCTCTTCATGGAGGACATAAATACATACTGATGATGACTGGACTCCCAGCACACCAAAACCAGACTTTTCCTGATCAGGACACCCCAGTGGTTTCTCTGGAGTACAGGAAAGGTTTTTTTAGGTCTCTTCCTTAAGTCTCTCCAGGTTGAAGGTCCAAAGCCTCCAAGAAATGTGGCCCTGCTGATAGCAGCACCCAGATACAGGCTGCACCTCTGCCAAAGCTAAGGTACCTTTCACACATCCCCAAGACTTCTCACTGCTCTTGCCTCCCTGATCCATTACGTTCCCACTGAAATCTAAGGGACTTTTAACCAACCAGCCATAAGTGAAAAACCAGTCACTTCCCCAGTTCATTAACTCCATCCGGGAAGTATCATGCAAGATGGATAAATGTTGGGTTGTCTATTTATTATAACTAATACAAACATTTAATACTAATAACAGCTATTAGCTGATGGTCTATTAACCATCATAAAATATATACTTCCTGTGTTAAGGTCAGCTCTGATATAGAACTCGAAGTTTTACCCTAGATTCTAAATACTGAGTAGTATTCATGTCAGTTAATTGCTGAAATTTGGTACATGTGTAAATATTTCAAAATGGACATGCCCCCCAGATGCGTTCAGGAAAGGGAGCAGGCCTGTGTATAGAAAAGGAAATGTACGCTTCTTAAACTCCAGCCCAGCACAGCTTTTCCGTAGATCACAGCCACAGCTGGAGGCAGAAACACAAACCAAAGCTGTCTGAGCCCGTAAGCTTGTCAGATGCCCTTCAACTCATTCAACAGAGACCCTTTCCAGTAGGTGGCAAGAAAAGCTCAAGTTCCTTTTCTGCAGAAGAGTTCAAGTTTCTTTTCTACTAATGTGGTATAGTTAAGAGGGTAGGCTCTGTGGATGACAAACATGAATTCTAATCTGGGCTCTGCCCCCATGGCCTATGTGGTCTGAGGCAAGATTCAGGGCCACCACTGAGGACAAGAGCACGCCTGTGCCATCAGTGAGAGGCCGTAATAAGGCGCATTTCTCAACAATGTGTCTGACACAGAGTAAGTACTAAATAAACATGAGTACTATTGAAGAAGCCAACTCCTTGAACTGTTCTATCCTACAAGTTTTTTATTTTAAACTTTCTATCACTCCCAATGATCCATTTTGATGCCACTTCTCACTGTACTCAAAAGGTAAGCCTTTCCTGTGTCCCAATTGCTCTTTTGTTTATCTAAATCTGTCGTTCTCAATCCTGTCGGTCCCGTAAGTCCCATTTTGATAGCAACTATTTTGTACTGAAAATTCAAATATAGTATGACCTACCTTACATAATTTCAAAAAAGGTTAATGTCCTGTCTATAATATTAAAAAAGAAAATAACTTACACTGAATAAAATGAATTTTAACATATAAATATTTCCGACCCAACTACATTAAAAGAATGAAGTAAAAAAAAGAAAAAAAAAGATCAAGTAAAATGAAGCAATCAAATGCTTGAACCTACTTCTCATAAATAAGTTTGGACTTAAGAGAAATAAGAAAATATTCAACAAACATTACAGGTATTTCCTTTATACTGACATTTTGAATTCAGTGCTATCAAAGTCAAGTCGTATATATTCGTAGTTGGCATGACTACGATAGCTCCAAACGCAGACCAGCAGAGGTGTGTGTATGGGTGACTCAAATACTGTAAGCAGCACTGCCATCAATGGCATGACTTTCCAAAGTGGGAAGCAACTCTTGGTAAAATGTGAAAACAAATCAAAAGACAATCTTCCTTCAAAAACACAGAAGTTGCATTTTTAGGGAGTATATTTGAAGTATACGAAAAATACTTTTGTGGTTCAGCATTTATATTTAAAATAGAATCAGCTCCTAGACTTGGATCATTATAAATGGGTTTTTCAGCTACATGAATGTTTGGCCAGGCATTCAAGAGTCAAGCAGGATGCAAGAGGATTCATCTAGTGGGACTATCCATGTACTACAGGGATGTCTAACGTCCCTGGCACCCACCCACTGAATGCCACAAATAACCTCCAATCATTGTGACACCAAAACCACTCTCACTGTTTTCCAAAATGTCCCTAGGGGGCAGCACTTCCCCCATTGAGAACCAGTCACCTAAACCAAGGCCAAAATATTACGCAGACAAATCTAATTGAACCTTGTATATGTATTTGCACTTGACATACTGCCAAGATTCACAGGGGAGGAAGTCATGTGGAGGTTTCTAACTGCAATTTTTATGGTATTTGGTGATAAAGCTGAAGTATATACTCCTCAATAGTGGTTTGAACTGTGTGTATCGTATATACACACAAAGATGTATAGCACACATTCTGTCAAATGATCATCTTTCTAAATATCATCCAGTGAGATTCTCCGTGCTCAAGTAGCAGTTTACTCAGTTCCATTAAGCTCCCTCTACTTGAAAATAAATAAACACGAGACCCTGAGGATATTATGCTAAGTGAAATAAGTCAGACAGATAAAGACACCATATGATTTCACTCACATATATTTCACATGTGGAATATAAAAAATAAACAAACAAACAAACACAAGCAAAATGAAACAACAAACCAAACCAAAGAAAAATAAGCACATAGGTACAGAGAACAGAGTAGTGGTTACCAGAGGGGAAGGGGCTGGGAGGAGGGTGAAATGAGTAAAGGGAATCAATTGTATGGTGATGGATGGAAAATACATTTTTGTAAGCAATTGTAGGGTATAGAGAAGTAGAAATATAATGTTGTAAACATGAGACTTACATAATGTTATAAATCAATGTTACCTCAGTTTTGAAATAGAAAGAAAAATAAATAAAAAAGTATTATTGAAGGACATAACCCAATTGAATTAGAATGTTAGTGTTTAAATAAATAATCAGAAACAGGATAAATATATAAATAAATAACAAATTAATAGAAAACAATGTCTGGGATTATGAATCTCAAAACTCAAATCATAGATTCTGGTCCTTGGCTACCAATGTCATATAATATGCCTCAAATTATCACTGGAAAATGTTTGTTACAGAGGCCATGGCCATCACGGCTCTGAGCAGCTCTTGGACTAAAGCTGTAAGATCTCAGAAGCCCTAGTAGAGATGCTGGTTATCACTGGAAAAGTGTTTTCCACATAATGCTACACATACACTCTACTGGGGGAGGGTTTGAGTTCTCACTTTCCTTGGCCTGAATTGAGTAGGTCAATTTACCTGGCTATATGGTTAAGAGCCTCATTTTAACTCAATTATTTTGGCCTTATCTTGCCCTCTGAACTAGGTCCAGTGAAGAAACAGTTAAGTCATGATGGCCTTACCTAATCTTCCAGGAAACATAAGTTGAGCACCTTCTAGGTGCCATCCATCATATTAGATTCTGGGGATACACTGACAGTAACATACAAGCACTGCCCTAGATTGCTTCACAGACTTGTTAGAGGAAAGTCCAGAACACGAATACATTGTAAGACATGGCTGTAAGTGCTATCTCAGAAGTCTGAATGAAGTGCTACCAGGCCCCAAGGATAAAGCAACTAACTCTTCAAGCACTAATCCAGGGAATTTCACAGAAGGGGCAATTTTTGAACAGGGTCTTAAATGAAGACTAGGAGTTTTCCAGGTAGAAGGCATTTCAAGAGAGAATGGCATGTACAAGATGCCCCAGTAGCACTTTATTCAAGCCTCCAAGATAGCATGTATTGCTAAGTCCTATAGTTTACCCATGTTTATGTCTCTCTTCCCAGTGACCCTGGAAGGCAATCTAGGATGGTGCCCCAGATGTCTGGGGGAAAAAAAAACAAAAACAAAAAAAGACAAGCTCAATTGAGGAACTATGAGAAATTTTGATTGGCAGGGAGAAGAAATTCTTAGAAAGAAACAACTGGTCCCTCCCTTTCCTCATCTTCCTGTTGAAGAGCCTGGAGCCCTTCCCAGCAGACTAAGACCAGAAAGGACATACAGAGGTTGAAACAGTACCCACAGCTCTCAAAGGTACAATGAAAAAATAATGCTATTTGAATAGCAAAAGGCTACCTGTTCCTTATTCTCCTCCCAGCGTTAGGCTCAGCCAAGTCCAGACCTGAAAGAAAGGTCTGAAAGAAGTCCAGTCCTTCCCTCATGGCCACACAGAAGGAAAGAAACAATCAACAAAAGGAAGACAACCTACAGAATGAGAGAAAATATTTGCAAACTATATATCTGATAAGGGGTTAATATCCAAAATGTACAAGGAACACACACAACTCAATAATTGCACAAAAATAAAAACACTCAAAAATTTAGTAAAGGGGGGGCTTCCCTGGTGGTGCAGTGGTTGAGAGTCCGCCTGCCGACGCAGGGGACACAGGTTCGTGCCCCGGTCCGGGAAGATCCCACATGCCGCAGAGCGGCTGGGCCCGTGAGCCATGGCCGCTGAGCCTGCGCGTCCGGAGCCTGTGCTCCACAACGGGAGAGGCCACAACAGTGAGAGGCCCCGTGTACCGAAAAAAAAAAAAAGAAAATTTAGTAAAGGGCCTGAATAGACATTTTTCCAAAGAAGATATAAAGTGACCAACAGGCATATGAAAAGGTGCTCAACATCACTAATTATCTGGCAAATACAAATCAAAAGCACAATGAGATATACCTCATACCTGTTAGGATGGCTTTTATCAAAAAGACAAGAGATAACAAGTGTTGGTGAGGATGTGGAGAAAAGGGAACTTTGTACACTGTTAGTAGGAATATAAATTGGTACTGCAATTACGGAAAATAGTAATGGAGGTTCCTCAAAAAATTAAAAATAGACTGATCATATGATCCAGCAGTCCCACTTCTGGGTATATATCCAAATGATATGAAATGAGTATCTCAGAGAGGTACCTGCACTCCCATGTTCATTGCAGCATTATCCACAATAGCCAAGATATGGAAACAACCTAAGTGTCCACTGATGGATGAATGGACAAAAGAAAATATGAGAAAGAAAGGAAGAAAGGAAGGAAGGAAGGAACTAAGTGAAAGAAGTCAGACAGAGAAAGATAAATACTGTATGATCTCAACTTATATATGGAATCTAAAAAAGTTTAATTCATAGAACCAGAGAGTAGAACAGTGGTTGCCAGGGGTTGGGGGTGGGAGAAACAGGAAGATGTTGGTCCAAGGATACAAAAAACGATGAATAATTTCTAGGGATCTAATGTACAGCATGTTGGCTATAATTAATAATACTGTATTACAGACTTGAAGTTACTCAGAGAGTAGATGGTAAGCATTCTCATCCCCTTCTCCCTAAAAAAAATGGTACATGTGAGGTGATAGATGTGTTAACCTGATTTTTAAACCATTGTGCAATGTATGTGTATACTAAATTATCACACTGTACCCCCTAAGTGTATATAATTTTTATTTGTCAATTGTACTTCAGTAAAGCTGGAAAGATTATTTGAAGCATGGCCAAAACCAGAATGTTCTCTGACTTCCTGCCTGACATGAGTTCTCCTGAGAATGGAGCAGGACCTAAATGGAGTCACAGTGGAATGAAGGGCAGGAGATCAGGTGTCTCAAGAAATCTCTATTGGCCCACAGGAAAGAGCGTTTTACTGGAACAGCAGCTCTCACTTCCCAGTGCACAAGTCTCCTATGCACCTGCTCAACACACGCCATACAACTTGTGAGGAAAAACCCACACAGTACTCAGCTAGAATCAGAAGCAGCACCCCAGACAGTCCTCTCTCTTGCTATGTCTTCCCTCTGCCCCACACTACGAGCTACTTAAGTTCATGGACTTTTTCTTATTCAGCCCTGTGTCCCTACAACCTAGGACAGGGCCTGGACAGCAAACTAGGAGCCAGGGTAAGTGTCTGCAGAGCTGAGCAGAACTAGAGGCCGTGTGCGAGGGATCCGCCTTGCTGAGGGTGGCAGCATCTGTGGCTCCTGCACTGAGGCCACCATGACCTAAGCCTGTACTTCCCTCCGATTGCCTTCCACCTGCCTCTGGCCACCTCCTCCTTGACTGTGCCCAGTGCAGTCCAGCCAACCCCAGCTCATGCCCTGCACTGCGTACCAACCCAGGCAGCCAGATAAGAAAACTGGCAAAACGCTTGAGCCCTCTAGCTCTGCCATCAGAATGGCTCTTGTCTGTCTGATCAGACCAGCACACAGGCATTTGAACTGAAAGGGCTGGGTGAGGGGCTTATCCAGCAGGGAAGTGAAAGGCCTTTATTTAACACCTATTAAACTCAAATCCCAATTTCATTCATTACCATGTGATCCTCAGGACCCAGCAAGCCATTAGGATTTAGGTGAAAGAAAAAGGATTCAGAGATAACTGAAGTCTCTTCAAGAATCTGAGGGATGGACCTAGAGTCTGTCATACAGAGGAAGTAAGTCAGAAAGAGAAAAACAAATACTGTATGCTAACACATATATATGGAATCTTAAAAAAAAAAAAAAAGGTTCTGATGAACCTAGGAGCAAGACGGGAATAAACACACAGACGTAGAGAATGGACTTGAGGATATGGGGAGGGGGAACGGTAAGCTGGGACTAAGTGAGAGAGTAGCATGGACATATATACACTGCCAAATGTAAAATAAATAGCTAGTGGGAAGCAGCTGCATAGCACAGGGAGATCAGCTCGGTGGTTTGTGACCACCTAGAGGGGTGGGATAGGGAGGGTGGGAGGGAGATGCAAGAGGGAGGGGATATATGTATACATATAGCTGATTCACTTTGTTATACAGCAGAAACTAACACACTATTGTAAAGCAATTATATTCCAATAAAGATGTTAAAAGAATAAAAAAAATTTTAAATAAATAATTTTCCAGTTTAAAAAAAAAAAGAATCCGAGGGATAATCTGTAAAGGCTATGTAAACAGCCATAACTTTAACCAAAACTTTTTAAACCTGTGAGGCCAAGCAAAAACAGACTTTAAGACTTTCAGAACCAGAATCTTGGCTGGCCTCTTTTATCAGTCTGCCTTTCAAAGACCCATGAATGAAGAGCCGGCAGCAGGATATATAAGTGGCTTGAATTTGTGAAATACTGTCTAATGATAAGTAAAGGGATTTTGAAAAGAGGTTGCATGAGTGAGAATTCTGCTTAAGGAACTTGGACCAGCATGGGCTGGGGGGAGGGGGGATAAGGGAAGGGACTGAAGAAACGCAAGACTGATCCAAAAAGGAGTGGAGAATAGCTTGGTTTGGCTTCAGGAAGAAATTTGGAAGAGAACATAGTGGACCAAGGCACAGGCTCTGGAGTTAATCAGATGTGGTTCTGAAGCCTGGTGTCATCATTCACTACCAGTGTGACCTTAGATAAATGTCCTCACCTCCGTGTCTTGATTTCCACTTTTATAAAGTGGAAAAAATAATAGTACTTGCTGCATAGGTTGTTGTGTGGATTAAATAAAAGGATGACTGCAAAGTGCTTGGTTCACTCTGATATCTAACACATGTTCCCGACAAGGGACGACTGATTGTCCTAGGGTTTGTCCTGGATCTATGGGGAGTGAGTGGGAAAGGAGGAAGGAAAGATTTGGAAGAGGAATCCTGTCCCCTGGGAGTGTGTGTGAGTAGAGCAAAAGGTTAGGATGTAAGGGTGAGCAATAATGAGATCAAAACAAGGCCATAGCACTTTGAGTTGAAGAATAAGCAGAGCTGATGCAAGAGCCTTCCTCAGAGAAAAGAAAGAAGTACAGAGGGCTGGGCTGAATGGTTGGACTCAGGACATGGGACACAAGTAGGAAGAAGGAATCCATGAAACATGAGGATGGGTAGAGGTGAGAGAATCAGCAGACATCCAGGTAGCCAAGAGGTAAAAAGGCATTAAGATCAAGGTCACACTACAGGTCTAAGTAGCAGGGCCAGGGTCCCAGAGGTCACAGCATTAACAACCGAAGATGGTTGGTCCTAGGACAAGGCTGCTTATTCTGTTTGTGTTGACCAGGCTTTCAGATGCATAAGGTGGACAAAAACCAAAGACAGCCCCTAATCAAGGCTTCCCAGGAGGTACTTTCCAGGGAAATTGAAGGGTTGTCCCTCCCACACTTGTGAAAGTGTCATACTTAAATATTCCCTAAATTATAATTTTATTCATTAACTATGTCAAGGGAAGAAGCTACATGCATCATACATACGCGCGCGCGCACACACACACACACACACACACACACACACACACACTCACACACACCATACCTCCTCTGCCTTTAAATGACCATCTTCTCTCTTTTTTCAGCAAAAAAAAACCCACAAAAAAAACAAAAGATATGGCTCCTTAAGTACTGAGCGAAGAAGAATGAGGACACAGAACTTGGTGCACGGACAAGGTGCAAGGTGTTTTCTAGTTTTATATGTCAATATCCAATGTACTAGGCAGATATGCAAAAATTTAAAATAAGTCAGAGTATAGAATTAATTGAGAACCTCCTGTATTTAGAGAACCACTTGAAGTATATGCTAGATGAAATGGCATGAGAATAACTCAAGTCCCAAGAGAATAATTACAAGAGGTGGACCCAGAGATGTAAGATGGTACAGCATGGATGGCAACATTCGGATCTCTTCACTTTCTAACACCTGAGTCTTGCCCACTGCCTTGGAGGGAGGGGACAGTGGGCACCCACTGAGTCACCACTGAGGAACAGAATTGAATCTGTACCAAGTGTACTCAAAGCAAAGGAGCTATCAGACTATAAAAATTAATTCTACAACATGCTTTCCCCTCATTTTCAACCAGATCTAGAGGAATCTATAAAGAAAGATCCCTTTAAAAAAATCTCCAGGAAAATAACATGGCCATGAGTGGAAGCAGTGTGGTATAGAAGTTAAATGAATGGGCTCTGGAGTTAGGTAAGTGAGGTCTGAGCCTAGCTCTACTAAATACTAAATCCGTGCCTTCCCTATGCCTCTTGTTCCTCATCTACAAAATCAGGATGGTAATTGTACCTCCTTCACAGGGTTAGAGGCAGATTAAATGAGATAATATATGAACAGAGTTTAGCAGTGTTAATGTAGGCTGTACGTATGCAACATCTGATAGTATTAATAACAATTGTTGCAATTGTTCAATGCCCCCAGTTTCTTAACTCTTTCCTGTTTTGGACTTTGCAGTACCCTCACACATTGGCTCCAGGCTTGGCTGGTGGGTCGTTAGTGAATGTGATCAAGCAGAGGATGACTTGCATGTTTGGATGTATTTGCTCTCGCTGCTCTGCTATGGCCTTGAGAACAGGCAGGCGCTGACCTGCTGGAGGACAAGAACTATGAAGTGGAGTGAGTGATCCCAGTCATCCTGGCTGAGGCCATTCTAGATCAGCCAGTACTAGCCAACCCCACACAGGTAAGCAAATCTAACCCAGATGAGCAGAGCACTCAGTCAACCTGCAGCTAACCTCAGAAGCACGAACCAGTCTAGCAGAGATCAACCAAGTCAAATCAACTAAACCCCACAAACTCCTGAGCTACATAAATCTATATCATTGTGTGCCATTGAGGTTTTGTTTGTTACGATATTGTTTGTTATGTAGCATCATTGTGGCAATAGATAACTGATCCACTATTATTATTAATGTTACTGTTGTTATTATTATAACTTTTCAGAGGAGCACAAAAAGGTCCACGCATGCCCTACATAGCTGTCACAAGCAAAACATCTTTCTCACAACCTGCTATTCTTTTCAGAGAAAGAAAAGAAAGTATTAGACAAAACGAGCAGGTGGCTGCTGCTTCAGAACTTTGTGCCTTGTTTTCCTGACAGGTTGTTGCTAATGATGCTATTATTTTTCTTGTGAGTGGAGATACCCATGACAGTATAACCCCACAGGCTGCTATGATGAATTGTTAATTAGTTTAATTAGTGACGAGCCCTTCTTCCATCAACTTAGATTCTAACCTGTGGGATTCTAATGTTCCCACAGGGACTTAACGGTACTAGGTCCTAGGAAAGCGCTTGTCAGGAGACCTTCAAAATCAAAAGCACTAGATGAAATGAGTCCTTGGGGCTTCCTGCCCCCTCTTTCAAATAATAACAGGCAGCACTTACTCTGTGTCAGGCACTATGCAGGCACTTTATATGTGCATTTTCTCATTGATTCCTCATAAAAATCCAAAAAGCAAGAACTATTTTATCCCCAAAGCATATATGAGAAAACTGAGGCTCAGAGGAGTAACTTCAATGTTTTTGAGGTCACAGGGCTAGTAAGTAACATAGCTGGGACTAAAATCCAGACCTGTCTGATCCCATTCTCGTGACTGCTATAGATGCTGTTTCTCTGGCCCTAATTCCACCCTCTCCCTCTGGCCTGGTGCTCTTCTCCACTCTCCGTGTCTCCCCTTAACATGCTCTCAGAAGAAACCCCAACACTAGCCCCTGGCTCTCTCATGTGCCTTTAGGCCACCGTGCTCCTTTCCCCAAGTTATGTGCATGTTATTCCTCAGTTCTCAGCAGAATTAGCTTAATTGTGAGGAAGAGCAATTCCTGAAGAATAGTAGATTAAGCCAGATGGAAGATTTTTAATTTAGCTCTTATGAAAATGAAATCTGGAGGTCAGCAAAATAGCATAGTATGGGCTCCCCAGTCATCAAGAATTGAGCTCCTTAACTCTCCTGTTGATCCACGATATCAACATGTTCTTCTGCCTCACAGTCCAACATGGCTACTTGAGTTCCAGCGATTACATCTACATTCCAGCCAGCAGTGTGGAGGAAAGGGGAAGAGGCCATGCTCCTTTCTTCCAACATTTTTTCTCATATTTTATGCTTTGACCCTTAACCTCTTTATTGCTTCATTCTCCCTGTTTTTCTCCACCCTGTGGCAAGCTGGTCCATTCCTCTCCACTCTCCACTTTTTATCACAACCTTCTACAATCTCCCTCTGAGCTTGAGAATGGAAACAGGAGTTATGAGGAATACGGTAAAGAGCAATTTTGGATGCTTTTGCAGCCCAACGAGCAAGACATTTGCAAAGGATTTCATTATAATTTCTAGCAGGACTCCCAGAGTAAATCATTTCCGTTCCAACTGTTTGTTAACCCTCCCTCTTCTCTTTCATTCTTCTTTCTAAATCACCCTAAAGCCACATCTCTTCATGTGTGCAGTTGAATCACGTGCAACAAAGCTTCAGGAGTCTCAGTCTTGGATGGCTACCCGTAAGAAAGCAGCTCTGAGTCTGAAAGCACTTGCTGCTCCCAGAGATTAGTTCCAGTGTGACGGCTGCTTCTCTCGGGCACACACCTGCTATAGACTCAGGTTCAGTTAAGCCACAGCACATGTTGAAATAGGCTTTCCTCAGTTAACAGTCCTAAGTAAAATAACCTCCTTCTAATTGTTAATCCATTCTATCTGATGAAGTCGTCAAATATCTTCAAAACTGTTCCTTATTTTATTATTTTTACCATTTGACTTACACCTTAGGGTTGAGATGTTATTTTCAGAAAGCCCTAGGCAACATAACATCCCTAGAAAGGGATGCCCCATATAGGTTTACTTACACCAGATTGAGAATTTGTAGCACACATGCAGGAGGGAAGGAGCAGAAAGGCAATGCTTTGACAGGAATAAGAAAAGGTTTGAGGCGTGAAGCAAGTAATGAATGACTCCAAGGGAGGACGAAGGGCATGTAAAGAAGCAGTAACGGGGAGGGACTTCTCCGGCAGTACAGTGGTTAAGACTCCGTGCTCCCAATGCAGGAGGCATGTGTTCGATCCCCGCTCAGGGAACTAAGATCCCACACGCTGCACGGTGCAGCCAAAAAAATAAATAAATAAAAATACTTAATTTAAAAAAAAGCAGTAGTGAGGAATCAAATACAAATCTCACAAATCTGAGTTTGCCTCATTGTGAATCACCTATATTACTGCCATAAACAAATCTGTGTTAATCCCACTAGTTCAGAGGACACTGGGGTGAGCAGGGAAGCTTCTAGTCTGTCAGGTGTAGCCCCCCCCCCCCCGCGACCAGGGGCTGGTGTTCAATACATGTGTGTGGAATCAAATGATTATGCTGATGCTGGGCACCAGAGATGGACACAAAAACAGAGGCCGAGGGGGATACAAGGAGCATGGAGCAGAAAGTCAGGCAAGGCCACAGAGAAAACATGACGTGGATGTCTGGATCACCTGCATGCATGGCAGCAGCCAGAATTACGCTCCTGCTGCGTCTGGAGTATGAGGGTGATGCTGTGTTGACCCACGGCCAGGTGGGCACAGGAAGCTGGGTTGCCCTTCAGGCCCTTGGCCATCATTAAAGGTGAGTGCCCAGGAAGGGTCTGAACGTTAGACCTCCCCTAGCACACATTTGTCACCAGTGGCCAGGAGGAGAATCAAACAAACACCACCGAGAGTAAATCAGTCACTGTTTGAGCAGGTGCCCTTTTCCGAATGAAATTGCGTGTGTTATTTTTAATATCTCTTGTCCATCTGCTCCGGTTATTTCCTCTGACCCAAACTGGAAGGCTCCGTCGCGTTACCTGGACAGAGATTTGATCATGCAGTCACCTTCGCCGAGCTGCGGGGACGTGCTTGGCTCGTCTGATACACAAACCCCAGGAAGTATAAATAGAAATGTTGCTTTTATTTGTAGACTTAATGTTTATGGGGAAGCTGACTCAGAGGCATAAAAGCTTACCTCTTCCAATTCACCGAACTTTGGGCCCATAATTCTTGCAGTTCAGAAAATCAAATAGAGGTCAGCAATTTATGCCTAAGGTACCAGAGGTGGAGAGCCAGAGCAGGGCTATTAAACTCGGCAAATGTGCTTATGTGTTTTCAGTTTTCTTACGTTGTTTCTGCTGGGGTCTTCCACAACTAAATTGCTGCTGCTTTATGGACTGAAAAACCTCAGAGTGAGAGACAGCTTCTCTTTAGCACTTCTGCCAAAATGTCAGGGCCGGTCCTGAGCCCAGGCATTCCTTACCCAGGAGGTCTCTAGGGAGCCCAGTTCCCAAGATATAGATGTGCTACCATTAGCATCAACTGCAATCCACGCCCAAATGCACCAAAGGGCCAGCTCGTGTTCATTATGCATCCCATAAGATACCAAAGACTACTTACTTGATTTTATATTTGAAGATTTTTTTAACTGACTTGTGTACTTTCCACGCTTCAGTTGGAAAGAAGGTCCTGAGAATTAGTGTACAGAGAAACACTGACACCTAGAACCCTTAATCAAACTCAGATATTAGTTGTTTGTTAAACAACTAATCCTTGTAAGAAGCTCCCGGAAATTCTAGAAAGGAAAGCTGCTCAGTTACTCACTCTCCCTTATGATGGTAGAACAGTAACCAGTGTGCTTGAGACAATTAATTGAAAATCTAGATTCCTTGGGAAAACTTGAAGAGGGCAAATAACACTTCAAGAAATATTACCACTGCTATATTCCCAGCACCTAAAATAGGTTCTCAATAAATATTGATTGACTCTCTGGCTATAATTACATCTGTCTTTATACCATGCTTACAAACATTCTAAACATCCTAACGTCCAGACAGAGCCTTTTTCAGATTTCATCCTTTTTCAGAAAATCAGGCATCTGGCAGCCCTGGCCTTTGACACAATACACTGAAAACCAATGGTGGTGAACCTTGAACATCCACGGGGTCAAGTTGGACTAACTGACATCAACAGTAATACAGAGCTACTGGAAGCAGGCAGGATCCTAGTTGGATCTGGTCTGCCTGCCTGCTGCTAGGAACCATGTTGGTGTGAATACTCCTGTTTACATCGAAAGAGCTTCATATTTGCTTGGCAAACAATTCAATACAAATTAGAACACTCAGTTCTAGTTTGGCCTGGGAGCCTCAGGTAGACAGAGCTAAAACTTTGATCGTCTTTTATGAACTGCCAAAGTAGCCTAAGATATTGGGCCTAAGGAGACTTTTATGTGGTCATAGAATTGATTCTCCCAGTTGGAAGCAAGAAGGAGACATGCATGAAAGTGGAGAGAAAAAGAAAAGGAAAAAAAAATGGACAAACTTCCTTAGCCCTATAAAATTTTGCATTCCAGTTGTTAGACCCTGCTTTTCATACCAATCCAATCAAAATATGTGAGAGGACACCATGAAATATAGACCCCTAATATAGAATCATGCACTTCCCCAACTCTTACAGTTTATGAATAAAGAAATTAAGATCCAGAGACCACTAAGCTATTTGGTGAAAGTATGAGTCTCAGCCTCTTCCTACCTACCACATGACAATTTAATGGGAAAAGGGAGAGTCTCCACAGCTCTCTTAAGATGTAGATGAGTCCTAAGCTTCGCAGATTTCATAACTCCTGACTTTAGACAGAATTCAACACCTGAGAAAAGAGTGAGGTTTTTATTTCTCTTAATTAGAATTGTCATTCCTAGGCCTGGCCGCCTCACATCACTGGGAGCTTCTTGTCTCCCAGGTCTTTGGGCAGCAGCAGGGACTACTGGTCCACATTCTAAGAGCAGGGAGCTCACCGGCCTCTGAGTAGGGCTGAATTGCGAGCCTTACCTTCTTCATGCAGCCCATGCTACATGCCCACTTGCAAACATGAAAGAGAGAAGTTTCCAGAATGTGTGTGAAGTGATATTGTTGAGATTTTTAGCCAGTTCTGTGCATCAAGCATTGGAATCTCTCCAGCCCATTGGTATTACTTCTCCTGGCACTAAAGAGGGGATTAGAGAAGAAAAACTCTAAAGAAATATGGCACAGATGGCAAAAATCAGGGGAAAAAAAAAGAAAGAAAACTTGGCCTCAAGAGAAAGTAAGTAGCAACATGGATGCAAACATGCCGATAAAAAAGGCAAGTGGCCATCTTGCAGGGTTAAAAAAAAGCCTGGTGATGGATCACCAGGCCGGCAAATGTTCCACGGTATTGAAAACAGAGCTAGCCACAAAATCATTTTTTCTCCAGGTTTTTGTTTGGGTTGGAGAATGCAACATCAAGGGCACATTTGGAGGAGATGTGTGTGGTGAGGCAAGGCAGAGCACTAGCTCCTGCAGCAGTTCTCTTGGGCTGATAGCTGCGCCCCTTCCCTCTTCCTTCCCCCATTACCCTCCCCTCATCCCAGGATAGAAGAAAATGCCGTACAACTTTATGTAACTGACATCCCCAGCACTTTGAAGTACGGACCTCGATGAATTCAGCAGCCAGGAGATCAGATCCAGCACATTCTCTGATTGACTGCTTTCCCTGGTTAACTGCAGGCTAGAAGCAGAGCCTTGGAGTGGGCTTCCACCCACAGGGAGCTGTGTCCTGACACTTGGATTAAGGTCAGAAAGATCAGTCTCTGGCTCCTTCTGAGACTTTCTGGGACACTCTTAGAATGAAATGGGCTGCTGGCCTTACTCTTTCACTTCAGTGTCTATTATCTGTTTTTTCCCACCCGATTTTCCTCAAACATATTCCATCAAATTAGCTTTTGTCCCAATTCCAAGTCACACTCTACGGAAAATCTAAAGATTTCCCTTGTCCTTTAATCCTCTGCACTGCATTTCATCAAGTATTTACAGAGTGCCTACTATGTGTAGATTGCTGTACTAGGTTATCTCAGAGATTATTTAAAAACAAAACCAAAAAAACAGCATAGTCTGTGTCCTGCCCTCAAGGAATCCTCTAGTAAGCAGAATGAGTTATTACGGCACGAAATCAATGCAGGGCATATTTAAATCAGGGTATCAGAAAGGAAGGATCAAGGAAGTCTTCATGGGAATTTGAAGCATGGCAGGATCTTGATAAGGGAGGTTGGAGAAAAGAGCCTTCCATGGAGTAGGCCCAGCAAAAGACACGTAGAGGTGGGAAAGCATGGAGAGCCCTGCTTGGCTGAAGCATGGGGTACATGGAAGACATCATGGGCTGTACTCCTGAAAAGGTAGGTTAGAGCTAAAGCCAGCAGTCTTGAAAGTAAGACTGAGAAATTTGGACTGGAAGGAAGGGATGCAGATGCTGTAGGCTAAATAAAATCAATCCAGTGAAACAAAGAAAAAGAGAGTTGTGAATGAGAGCATGTCCAAAAGTCTACTTGAATGAACAAATTGTTGTTTTCCTTTTCATTCAGTGTTTAGGGCCACTGTGCCTCCTAAGGTACTGTAGAATGGAAAGAAAACCAACATTTGGGCCAGACAGAGCTCTATTTCAAGCAGTGATTCTACCATTATTTAGCTCTGGTCCTTTGGGCAAGTCTTGTATAACTGATATGAGTTCTCTCTCACCTCCCAAGATATAAGAAACATCACATTGCCCTCTTTTTCGAAGCCAAATTGAATCTGCCTCTGGATCTTCACTAGCAAGAAAGAAATGTATTCTCTGTCATGCTGGGAGTGGAGGGAGGTCAGGGGATGAGCTGCCCCTCATAGGAATGTTCATGAATCTCAGAAGACTGGTGCATCCAGAGAACAGGGGGAAGGGCCTCTATTCTTTAGTCCATCTCAGCAAACTGAGTTCTTAACATCTGAGCCTTCAGGGTCCATTTGAATGTGGAAGGCTCCATTTCCCCCACACCATGCTTGACAGGATGATCTCCCCCTATAGATCCTCAAGCATGGTGGTAGTGACCAACTGTCCAGGTTTACCCAGGACTGAAAGGGTCTCCAGGATGCAAGGCTTTCAGTTTTAAAACCAGAAAAGTCCAGGGCAAATTAGGATGAATTGGCCACCCTGCCTGGCACTCTATGTCCAAACCAAAGGCGTTCACTTGTTTTCCCCCCACCCTGCCCCCATCAGAGGCTCTGGTCTACCCAGAGCTCTATCAGGGATCAGGATAGGGCCACCAGCCCTGAAAGAACATGCTACTACCTTCCCATCTATGTCTCAAAGCCAGTTCTACTTCTTTAAATCAAAGTACTAACCTGGGTAAGGGATTTCTTCTGAATAATTTGCAACTTCCTCTTTTTTTTTTTTTTTTTCCGACGCTGAACCAAAAAGCCATCAAACAACTCCAGAGGCAAAGTTGTCCAGAAGTCTGAACATACAGGCTTGACCATTCTACCTGCAGGTGAGAGGAGGAAGGCATGAGGACAAAAGCAAAGGAACAAATTACCCTTTTAATCCTCTGAGATGAGTCAGTCATTAAGCCAAATACAACGTGTCCTGTAGAAACACAGCACATACAACGCACCAGGCACTGTGGTAGGTGCTCCGTGTACAGTGGGGAAAAGATGGCAGCCCTCTCCTCATCAAACTTACATTCTATCACTATCCTGAAACAAGAAAGAAGCAGAAAAAAGTGTCTCAAAAAATTATTCAGCTGCAAGTGACCTAGAAGAGCCTCCTGGAGCCATCATAGGCTCAGATGTAATAATGCTCGTAGAACCCTCACTACAGAGCCGCCACACAGGACGCTGCCCAGTACAGCCACGGGGGTACCTCCGACTTCCTGGACTTGCTATTTGAAGCTACAAACTGTTCCCCTTTGACACTTCCTTCAGTTTCTGCCAAACTCTTGCTACATTTCTGAAGAGTCTTTAGATTTACTGGGCTCCATTACCAGATTCATTTACATATGTCATCTCATGTTATTCCCATTTCACAGGGGAAGACTCTCTGGCTTAAAAAGCAATTAGTTTAGGTTACACAATCAGACCAAGAGTGAGAATTTGAACCCATTTCTTCCAGCTCCAAGCCTGTGTTTTTCCTTATGTCACATTGCCCTCCTGGCAGCTCCTTTGAGAGACCTCTTTCCTTTGCCCACTGCTCTGGGGCTCTCAGGTCAGAGATTGGTGTTACAGCTGCAGAGGCTGTGGGTCAAAGGCAGGGCAGCTAGCTGTATTGGTCAGGGGAGGCTCGCGGCTATAAAAAATCATCTGAAAACCTTAGGACTGTCTGACAAGGATCCACCCAATTATTCAAGACTGTTTCTGAATCTTCTAGGGCTTTTTTCATCTGCTGCATTCAGCCTGCCAATGGGAAAAGAGAAAAGGCCCAAAGGATAATCCTGGGGCTTCTTGATGGGCTAAGCTTGGAAGTGGGGTAATCAGCTTTGCCCATATTCTATTGGCCAGAACTCAGTCACATGGTCACATCTAACTACAAGGGATGCTGGGAAATGTAGTGTAGTGGTGTATCCATGAGGAAAAGGCAATGGGGTTTAGTGAACACAGAGCAGTCTTTGCTAGAGGGGGCAACAGCATTTGAATAGCAGCAATGTTCTGGGGATGATCAACTCTTGGAAACACTCCATCCACAAAATGGAGGACTCCAGAGACTGTTTTCTTTGCAGGGATGGTGCAAGGACTAGAGGAATGCATACAGAGCTCCAGAGCCAGTATAAACCCTTAGTCAACAGTCATGGAGGAGAAGCAGAGGGTATAATGAGACAAACATGACCCTGAGTTCCCCTCACCAGTTTTGGGTCACTGGGCAGGTTTATAATCTCTGTGAGCATGGAACTCCATCTCCAAAGTATGGATCCCTGTAGCTAATCTATACTTGTGAGAATAAGAGGGAAGTTCATTTAAAATAAGAACTGCCTCAAAATCCCAAGATAAAGGGGTACCAATTTGCTTTCAGAGAAAGAGGTAGTGAACATGCAATAAATACACTGTTGGTGTAAGACCAGAGAAGCACTAGGTGAATGCCTGCATTAAGAAGTATAACTTTCAGAGAGACCAGTAGTTCCCTCCCAAAAGCTACCTGGGTAGACTCTCAATGGGCCTCTACTATTTGATCTATTTCTGGGTAATTGCCAATAGCTAGGATTTTAGAAGTTTTGATCTTATTTTAAAGAATAAGGCAGTGGTTCTCAAATCTGGTTGAGTATCAGAATCACCTGAGGAAGTTTTCAAAAATACAGAAGTAAGGCTCAGAAATTTGAACTGTTTCAAGTTTCCCAGATAATTCTGAAGTAGCCAGATTGGCACCGTTCCATTAACCACATTAAGAACCACTACCCTAATTTATTAAAAGAAATCCTAAACATCTTTTGATATACCCATTTATCTACCTTATAACCTGTTAAATAAAGCAGAATGCCACTCTAAAGTAACCTTTCAGGGTGTTGAACAACACGAGCAAATGCACCATAATGTGAGCACAGACACTTTAAACTTGACAGACAAATGCTTGAATGAAGACATGGGGTGGGCCAGAAAGCAAAAGAGTTTTATTAGATTGAGTGATTGATTCATTCACTCATTCAACTAATCACTTGACAAATTATTATTGAGCCATATTGCCAGGTACTGTTCTAGGCTCTAAGAATATAAAAATAAATAAGAAATAGTTCCTATATTTCCAGAAGATGGGGAAAGAAAAGCTACAACCAAGTTTGCTTCTTGAAAGTACCCACCACAATGCTTCTGAAATTAAAAGCCTGTAACATTTTATTAAGAGCCTATGCAGCTCTGTAAGAACAGACCAGAGGAAGAGGGGGAAGATGGCGGAAGAGTAAAACGCGGAGATCACCTTCCTCCCCACAGATACACCAGAAATACATCTACACGTGGAACAACTCCTACAGAGCACCTACTGAACGCTGGCAGAAGACCACAGACCTCCCAAAAGGCAAGAAACTCCCCACATACCTGGGTAGGGCAAAAGAAAAAAGAATAAACAGAGACAAAAGGATAGGGAGGGGACCTGCACCAGTGGGAGGGAGCCGTGAAGGAGGAAAGGTTTCTACACACCAGAAGCCCCTTCACGGGAAGAGACTGCGGGTGGCGGAGGGCAGGAGCTTCAGGGCCGCGGAGGAGAGCACAGCAACAGCGCTGCGGAGGGCAAAGCGGAGAGATTCCCGCACAGAGGATCGGTGCCGACCGGCACTCACCTGCCCGAGAGGCTTCTCTGCTCACCCGCCCGGGCGGGCGGGGCTGGGAGCTCAGGCTCGGCCAGCCTTCGGTCCAAGCGCAGGGAGAGACTGGTAGCGTGAACACAGCCTGAAGGGGTTAGTGCACCACGGCTAGCCGGGAGGGAGTCCGGGGAAAAGTCTGGACCTGCCGAAGAGGCAAGAGACTTTTTCTTCCTTCTTTGTTTCCTGGTGCGCGAGGAGAGTGGATTAAGGGCCCTGCTTAAAGGAGCTCCAGAGACGGGCGCGAGCTGCGGCTAAAAGCGCGGACCCCAGAGACGGGCATGAGATGCTAAGGCTGCTGCTGCCACCACCAAGAAGCCTGTGTGGGAGCACAGGTCACTATCCACACCTCCCCTCCCAGGGCCTGTGCAGCCGCCACCGCCAGGGTCCCAGGATCCAGGGACAACTTACCCGGGAGAACGCACGGCGCGCCTCAGGCTGGTGCAACGTCACGCCACCCTCTGCCGCCGCAGGCTCGCCCCGCCCTCCGTGCCCCTCCCCCGCCCCCGCCCGGCTTGAGTGAGCCAGAGCCCACGAATCAGCGGCTCCTTTAACCCCGTCCTGTCTGGGCGAAGAACATTCGCCCTCCACCCACCTACACGCAGAGGCGGGGCCAAATCCAAAGCCAAACCCCGGGAGCTGGGCGAACAAAGAAGAGAAAGGGAAATCTCTCCCAGCAGCCTCAGGAGCAGCGGATTAAATCTCCACAATCAACTTGATGTACCCTGCATCTGTGGAATACCTGAATAGACAACGAATCATCCCAAATTGAGGAGGTGGGCTTTCAGAGCAAGATTTATTACTTTTTCCCCTTCTCCTCTTTTTCTGAGTGTGTATGTATACGCTTTTGTGTGAGATTTTGTCTGTATAGCTTTGCTTTCACCATTTGTCCTACGATTCTATCCGTCTGTTTTTTTTTTTACTTTAAAAAAATTTTTCTTAATAATTATTTTTTTATTTTATTTTACCTTACTTTCTTTTCTTTCTTTTTATACTTCCTTTCTCCCTTCCTTCCTCCCTCCCTCTCTCTCTCTTTCTTTCTTTCTTTCTACTTTTTCTCCCTTTTATTCTGAGCCATGTGGATGAAAGGCTCTTGGGCTCCAGCCAGGAGTCAGTGCTGTGCCTCTGAGGTGGGAGAGCCAACTTCAGGACACTGGTCCACAAGAGACCTACCAGCTCCACGTAATATCAAACGGAGAAACTCTCCCAGAGGTCTCCATCTCAACACAAACACACAGCTTCACTCAATGACCAGCAAGCTACAGTGCTGGACACCCTATGCCAAACAACTAACAAGATAGGAACACAACCCCATCCATTAGCAGAGAGGCTGCCTAAAATCATAATAAGTCCACAGACACCCCAAAACACACCACCCGTGGACGTGCCCACCAGAAAGACAAAATCCAGCCTCATCCACCAGAACACAGGCACTAGTCCCCTCCACCAGGAAGCCTACACAACCCACTGAACCAACTTTAGCTACTGGGGACAGACACCAAAAACAACGGGAACTACGAACCTGCAGCCTGCAAAAAGGAGACCCCAAACACGGTAAGATAAGCAAAATGAGAAGACAGAAAAACACACAGCAAATGAAGGAGCAAGATAAAAAACCAGACGTAACAAATGAAAAGGAAATAAGCAGTCTACCTGAAAGATAATTCAGAATAATGATAGTAAAGATGATCCAAAATCTTGGAAATAGAATAGAGAAAATGCAGGAAACATTTAACAAGGACCTAGAAGAACTAAAGATGAAACAAGCAACGATGAACAACACAATAGATGAAATTAAAAATACTCTACAAGTGATCAATAGCAGAATAACTGAGGCAGAAGAACGGATAAGTGACCTGGAAGATAAAATAGTGGAAATAACTACTGCAGAGCACAATAAAGAAAAAAGAATGTAAAGAACTGAGGACAGTCTCAGAGACCCCTGGGACAACATTAAACGCACCAACACATTCGAATTATAGGGGTTCCAGAAGAAGAGGAGAAAAAGGAAGGGACTGAGAAGATATTTGAAGAGATTATAGTTGAAAACTTCCCTAATTTGGGAAAGGAAATAGTTAATCAAGTCCAGGAAGCACTGAGAGTCCCATACAGGATAAATTCAAGGAGAAACACGCCAAGACACATATTAATCAAACTGTCAAAAATTAAATACAAAGAATACATATTAAAAGCAGCAAGGGAAAAACAACAAATAACACACAAGGGAATCCCCATAAGGTTAGCAGCTGATCTTTCAGCAGAAACTCTGAAAGCCAGAAGGGACTGGCAGGACATATTTAAAGTGATGAAGGGGAAAAACCTACAACCAAGATTACTCTACCCAGCAAGGATCTCATTCAGATTTGATGGAGAAATTAAAACCTTTACAGACAAGCAACAGCTGAGAGAGTTCAGCACCACCAAACCAGCTTTATGGCAAATGCTAAAGGATCTTCTCTAGGCAAGAAACACAAGAGAAGGAAAAGACCTATAATAACAAAAACAAAACAATTAAGAAAATGGGAATAGGAACATACATATCGATAATTACCTTAAATGTAAATGGATTAAATGCTCCCACCAAAAGACACAGACTGGCTGAATGGATACAAAAACAAGACCCATATATATGCTGTCTACAACAGACCCACTTCAGACCTAGAGACACATACAGACTGAAAGTGAGGGGATGGAAAAAGATATTCCATGCAAATGGAAACCAAAAGAAAGCTGGAGTAGCAATTCTCATATCAGACGAAATATACTTTAAAATAAAGACTATTAGAAGAGACAAAGAAGGACACTACATAATGATCAAGGGATCTATCCAAGAAGAAGATATAACAATTGTAAATATTTATGCACCCAACATAGCAGCACCTCAATACATAAGGCAAATACTGACAACCATAAAAGGGGAAATTGACAGTAACACATTCATAGTAGGGGACTTTAACACCCCAATTTCACCAATGGAACGATCATCCAAAATGAAAATAAATAAGGAAACACAAGCTTTAATTGATACATTAAACAAGATGGACTTAATTTTTATAGGACATTCCATCCAAAAACAACAGAATACACAATTTTCTCTAGTGCTCATGGAACATTCTCCAGGATAGATCATATATTGGGTCACAAATCAAGCCTTGGTAAATTTAAGAAAATTGAAATTGTATCAAGTGTCTCTTCTGACCACAACGCAATGAGACTAGATATCAATTACAGGAAAAGATCCATAAAAAATACAAACACATGGAGGCTAAACAATACACTGCTTAATAATGAAGTGATCACTGAAGAAATCAAAGAGGAAATAAAAAAATACCTAGAAACAAATGACAATGGAGACACGACGACCCAAAACCTATGGGATGCAGCAAAAGCGGTTCTAAGAGAGAAGTTTATAGCAATACAATCCTACCTTAAGAAACAGGAAACATCTCAAATAAACAACCTAACCTTGCACCTAATGCAATTAGAGAAAGAAGAACAAAAAAACCCAAAAAGTTAGCAGAAGGAAAGAAATCATAAAGATCAGATCAGAAATAAATGTAAAAGAATGAAGGCAACTATAGCAAAGATCAATAAAACTAAAAGCTGGTTCTTTGAGAAGGTAAACAAAATTGATAAACCATTAGCCAGACTCATCAAGAAAAAAAGGGAGAAGACTCAAATCAATAGAATTAGAAATGAAAAAGGAGAAGTAACTGACACTGCAGAAATACAAAAGATCATGAGTGATTACTACAAGCAACTCTATGCCAATAAAATGGACAACCTGGAAGAAATGGACAAATTCTTAGAAATGCACAACCTGCCAAGACTGAATCAGGAACAAATAGAAAATATGAACAGACCAACCACAAGCACTGAAATTGAAATTGTGATTAAAAATCTTCCAACAAACAAAAGCCCAGGACCAGAGGGCTTCACAGGCGAATTCTATCAGACATTTAGAGAAGAGCTAATACCTATCCTTCTCAAACTCTTCCAAAATATAGCAGAGGGAGGAACACTCCCAAACTCATTCTATGAGGCCACAATCACCCTGATACCAAAACCAGACAAGGATGTCACAAAGAAAGAAAACTACAGGCCAGTATCACTGGTGAACATACATGCAAAAATCCTCAACAAAATACTAGCAAACAGAATCCAACAGCACATTAAAAGGATCATACACCATGATGAAGTGGGGTTTATTCCAGGAATGCAAGGATTCTTCAGTATACACAAATCAATCAATGTGATACACCATGTTAACAAATTGAAAGAGAAAAACCATATGGTCATCTCAATAGATGCAGAGAAAGCTTTCAACAAAATTCAACACCCATTTATGATAAACACCCTGCAGAAAGTAGGCATAGAGGGAACTTTCCTCAACATAATAAAGGCCATATGTGACAAACCCACAGCCAACATCGTCCTCAATGGTGAAAAACTGAAAGCATTTCCACCAAGATCAGGAAAAAGACAAGGTTTCCCACTCTTACCACTCTTATTCAACATAGTTTTGGAAGTTTTAGCCACAGCAATCAGAGAAGAAAAGGAAATAAAAGGAATCCAAATCAGAAAAGAAGAAGTAAAGCTGTCCCTATTTGCAGGTGACATGATACTATACATAGAGGATCCTAAAGATGCCACCAGAAAACTACTAGAGCTAATCAATGAATTTGGTAAAGTAGCAGGATACAAAATTAATGCACAGAAATCTCGGGCATTCCTATACACTAATGATGAAAAATCTGAAAGTGAAATCAAGAAAACACTCCCATTTACCATTGCAACAAAAAGAATAAAATATCTAGAAATAAACCTACCTAAGGAGACAAAAGACCTGTATGCAGAAAATTATAAGACACTGATGAAAGAAATTAAAGATGATACAAATACATGGAGAGATATACTATGTTCTTGGATTGGAAGAATCAACATTGTGAAAATGACTCTACTACCCAAAGCAATCTACAGATTCAATGCAATCCCTATCAAACTACCACTGGCATTTTTCACAGAAGTAGAACAAAAAATTTCACAATTTGTATGGAAACACAAAAGACCCCGAATAGCCAAAGCAATGTTGAGAACGAAGAACGGAGCTGGAGGAATCAGGCTCCCTGACTTCAGACTATACTACAAAGCTACAGTAATCAAGACAGTATGGTACTGGCAAAAAAACCAAAAGATAGATCAATGGAACAGCATAGAAAGCCCAGAGATAAACCCACGCACATATGGTCACCTTATCTTTGATAAAGGAGGCAGGAATGTACAGTGGAGAAAGGACAGCCTCTTCAATAAGTGGCGCTGGGAAAACTGGACAGGTACATGTAAAAGTATGAGATTAGATCACTCCCTAACACCATACACAAAAATAAGCTCAAAATGGATTAAAGACCTAAATGTAAGGCCAGAAACTATCAAACTCTTAGAGGAAAACATAGGCAGAACACTCTATGACATACCTCACAGCAAGATCCTTTATGACCCACCTCCTAGAGAAATGGAAATAAAAACAAAAATAAACAAATGGGACCTAATGAAACTTCGAAGCTTTTGCACAGCAAAGGAAACCATAAACAAGACCAAAAGACAACCCTCAGAATGGGAGAAAATATTTGCAAATGAAGCAACTGACAAAGGATTAATTTCCAAAATTTACAAGCAGCTCATGCAGTGCAATAATAAAAAAACAAACAACCCAATCCAAAAATGGGCAGAAGACTTAAAGAGATATTTCTCCAAAGAAGATATACAGACTGCCAACAAACACATGAAAGAATGCTCAACATCATTAATCATTAGAGAAATGCAAATCAAAACTACAATGAGATATCATCTCACAGCAGTCAGAATGGCCATCATCAAAAACTCTAGATACAATAAATGCTGGAGAGGGTGTGGAGAAAAGGGAACACTCTTGCACTGCTGGTGGGAATGTGAATTGGTACAGCCACTATGGAGAACAGTATGGAGGTTCCTTAAAAAACTACAAATAGAACTACCATATGACCCAGCAATCCCACTACTGGGCATATACCCTGAGAAAACCAGAATTCAAAAAGAGTCATGTACCAAAATGTTCATTGCAGCTCTATTTATAATAGCCAGGAGATGGCAACGACCTAAGTGTCCATCATCGGATGAATGGATAAGGAAGATGTGGCACATATATACAATGGAATATTACTCAACCATAAAAAGAAACGAAATTGAGCTATTTGTAATGAGGTGGATGGACCTAGAGTCTGTCATACAGAGTGAATTAAGTCAGAAAGAGAAAGACAAATACCGTATGCTAACACATATATATGGAATTTAAGAAAAAAAATGTTACGAAGAACCTAGGGTTAAGACAGGAATAAAGACACAGACCTACTAGAGAATGGACTTGAGGATATGGGGAGGGGGAAGAGTAAGCTGTGACAAAGTGAGAGAGTGGCATGGACATATGTACACTACCAAACATAAAATAGATAGCTAGTGGGAAGCAGCCGCATAGCACAGGGAGATCAGCTCGGTGCTTTGTGACCACCTAGAGGGGTGGGATAGGGAGGGTGGGAGGGAGGGAGATGCAAGAGGGAAGAGGTATGGGAACATATATGTACATGTATAACTGATTCACTTTGTAATAAAGCAGAAACTAACATACCATTGTAAAGCAATTATGCTCCAATAAAGATGTAAAAAAATAAAAGAAAAGAAAAGAAGAGACCATACTTCTGCTCTCTTAATCACACTTTACTGGAGGTAACTTGTGTACTCCATGGTGAATAGTCTCATTATTCATTGCAAAGAAGATAATACCATATAAAAGCCTACCTCCTCCAGGAAGCTATTCCTCAAAAATAATAGTTTTCTATAATATGTGTTGTATGTATTTCAGGTCGCTACCCTATCCTTGTGTATTTATTTTAATATTATCTCCCCTCCTTTATAGTGTCAACTGGTTATAATGCTATTTTCTTTTAAATATTTTCAAGAAAAAAAATCCATTCAAGTGTGCTAGACTTTGAGCTCTCTTTCCCATGACCTGTGTACCAGCTCATGAGAGCTAGCATGACAGCCTGATGCCTGCACTCTTGGCCACTGAGTGTTATTGCACCATACTGCAAACACTCCCCACCAGAAAGGGTGCTACCAATGCTACCCTGAGCTGAGTGTGTTCTGCAGAGGGTGTGGCTTATCCATCATATCCTCTATCTCTGCCATTTGTTTTATGGGGTGTTTTTGTTTTTGTCTTTGTTTTGCCACTTGGCTTGTGCGATCTTAGTTCCCCCAACCAGGGATTTAACCCGGGCCATAGCTGTGAAAGCGCCAAGTCATAACTGCTAGACTGCCAGGGAATTCCCCCGTTTGTTTTATGTTTATAGACCAACAGTTGTGACCCATGATAACTGAGAAAATGTCTCCAAATGATAGTACTAGAAAGAAAAACATGAAGAGTAACATGATGGATGTCAAAAGGTAGTTTTGTAAGAGCTTGAAAATTCTTCAGGAAAATGGTCATGGATGAGAAAAGGGAGGGTAAAAGTCAGCAGGCAAGAGACTGATGGGAGTCCTTAGACGTACCTAGGGGCCTAAACCATAACTGTCACCTCAGAGGACTGCCAGATGATTGTATGAATGGGGCCGAAGGAACACAGCAGGTCACAACTTCAAAGAATTTGGAGGGGAGTGAGAGCCATTTGTCAATGTACAAAAGAGGGAATGTAATTCCACAGGGACTGTGCCATAAATAACCCTTATGGCTCTGATTCAGTTAGAGCTCCCTTTTCCAAGAGGACATCAACACTGCCAAACTGGGTAGGTATGGTTCTTTTATTTCTCCTATCGAATCATAAGCTCTTTCAATAAGTGATTCCATGACTCAGTTATATTTGACCTCCTTAGGAGTCTACTATAGAGTCATGACAAAATTTTTTTAAATGAATGAATGGATTTCTAAATGAAACAGACCACTCACCATCTCTGACATGTCACTGTCATGAGTAATAGGGTCTCTAATAGGCTGATAACAAAAATCCCCACATAAGTTGGGGTTCTCTGGTTTATGCCTATTCATTATTGTCGAGTCTCTAGACCTCACTTTCACTCCCATCAAAGTCTCCCCAAAACGGAACATGGCACCCACCCAGAGAGTAGATTCAGAAATTCTTCCCTTCTCACCTAGGCAACATAGAAGAGTTTACACAAAGAAAGAAACACCTTAAAGGGAGCCTAATGGGGCATTTCCTCCACCCTCTAAGAGGAAGGAAGGAGAGGCAAGGCAGTGAGTTGGGTATAGCCCAGGTTTATTACATTTGATTTTCCTTTCAGTCAACACTCGAGAGAAAGAGAGAGACCAACACTGGGTACCTTTGCAGGAAACTGCAGTGATTTTAGTAGGGTAGAAAGTGGAAGAGTGAAATGTTATTACTATAACAACTGACATCATAATTGCTCCTCAGAGGACAACCGTCTCTACTGAGTAAATACCTTGATAAGCGGCTTAGGTTGGAGGGTGAGTCACTAAGCATAATAAATAGATTGGTAGATATTCTATATGAGAAGATGAGAGAAATTTGTTTTGCTACTGAAACATGGAAGGGAGAGAGGAACCATGACATAGAATGAGGTTCAGACAATACTTGGAGTGATATTGCTTGTGAAAGTTCTCCAGTGGTGGGGCAAAGACATTTTTAAGAATGAGGATGGTCTCAGGTTCAATATGAAGTTTATATTGCTATACTTTAAAATCCTCCTCTTATATCCCCAAATTCCTTATTAAAATCTACTAATCACAAAAAAAAATTGCTTTTATGTGTAGAAATTGTGATAATTAAGAGAAGATTTAATGTTTAGGTTGATATTTTGTGACTTGAATTTCGTGTTTAGGTTGATATTATGTGAAACAGAAACAGCATAAAAGGGACAGTGAGATGACCCATAAAAGAAGCAAGAGTTTACAGCCAGGGCTAATGAGGAGACAATAATTTCCCTAGAAATTCATAGTAATTCTGAGGAGCATTTTGGTCTTTCACAGATGTGGAATTAGAACTTCAATCCAATCTTATGCAGATCTCAAGGAAAAAGAAGGGCCCAGCTAACATCAAGGCTACAGGCTGATAACAAAAATCTGTGTATAACGGCATTCTGTGGTTCATGCCTTTGCAGAATCTATAGATCTCACTTTCACTCCCCACAAAATCTCCCCAAATCTTTCTAGATGTTCCTCAGATACATTGCCCATGTATGCCGGAATAAGACTCTCTGCCACCACTTGGTGATCTTCACTTTTCCTCCTTCCCTGCTTGCCTCGTGGGAGTGCCTTCCTGCTGCCTGCACTACCTGGAAGCACTGGTGTTGCTTCCAGAGGCTGTCCCCTTCTCTCTTGACCAAAGGTGCTTTCCACTTAAGTCATTCTTTCTAAAGTGTGGAGATTCCACATGTTTTAGTTATCTATGACTGTGTAACAAACCACCCCAAAACTTAGTGGCTTAAAACAACGACTTATTATTTCTCATGATCCTGTGGATTGACTGAGCATCTTTTCTGCTTCGGGTGGTGGCAGGTGGAGCGCTAGGATGCTGGAAGATCAAAAATGGCCTCATTCACAATGGCTGGCAGTCAGTGCTGGCTGTGTAGGCTGGGAGCTCGGTTAGGGCTGGAGGCTGGAGGATGTGATTCCCCTCCAGCGGGTCTTACCCTGTAGTTTCTTGGGCTTCCTCACAACATGGTGGGTGAGTTCCAAGAAAAGTGAAAGGCAAAGCTGTAGATCTCTTAAGGCCTGATCTCAAAATTTATATAACCTCACCCCTGCAACATTCTATTGGTAAAATCTAAAGGGAGGAGAAATACATTCCACTTCTTGATGGGAGGAATAGTGGGGGAAAAAGAAAAGAAATAACAAAAAATTGCAGTCATCTTTAATCTACTACACCACGCTACTCTGCCATACACACACACACACACACACACACACACACACACACACACACACACACTACTGCTGTACAGTACTTCCTTACGTTGAATCTCAGAGCATACCTCTACTTCCAACCTCTTGCAGACAGTCTATATGAGAAATACTCATCTATTTCTATTGCCAGCACCCTAAGCCTTAGACACCAGAACAGGAGAGTCTGGCAGCAGGACCAATCTACTGAATCGATCCTTCCCTGCCAAGCAGTCTCCTTCTGCCTAAACTCCCTTGCTTTTCAGTCAACCACACTTCCTCTTTTGACCAGGCCATTTATCACAGGGATTGTGTATCCTTTTGAAGCTTTTATTTCATTGGCTTACTCAAAAAAACATTAGTTCACCTTAATCAGACATATGCATGTACCATCTTCAATAAGGGGCTAACTATGAAATGTCTCTGCTACTTATCCAGTACTGGCACAGATATGACAGGGTCTTCAAAGTGTTCATGATAGTCATATATCACTGAAAGTTCCCCAAATCTAACTCAGCACAGCAATTCAGCTCTCTGAAAGCATGCCTGAGCCGCCTGAACCTGAACTACTTTAAAAAGACTCCCAGTGAGTCAAGTTCCTGAACTTAACTGAATTGGTGCAGTTCCAGAATTTTTTGGTGGTTTTGGGAAGCTAAGAGGGTGAAAAACCACAGATACCACCCCCCCAAACAAATCCCCAGTATGGTACAGTCTCTGATCAGCTTTGTGTCTGGATCCAAGGCAAGAAAAAATCCTAGGGGGGAAAATGTAGAAGAGAGAATTGGACAAGGAAGAAGAAGAGCGTAACATTTCTAATTCCCATCTTGTCACCAGCCTAGAAGAAGTCTAAAGCTGCTAACACTGCAAAAGAATGACTTTCCTCCTGCCCCCTCTTCAGGCAACTGAGATTCTGACCTGACCAACTGCTAAAACCTTGCCCCAAGGACAGTTACCAATGAAGCAAATTAAGCCAGAGATAAGGTAGTCTTCCCCCAGTCCACACTTCTGGATTCAAACTGCTCTGCTCCACCCTCACCTTACACAAGAAATGCAGTCAAGAAGAAGAGCACTTGATAACAGCCAAAGGGACAGTGAGTTTCTTCCCACTGTAGCTTCTAGCCAACTACTGACTTTCAGCTTCACTGTCTTGTTATGAATATTAAAAAGGAAAAGGTGCCATCGCAAGTGCAGGGAGTTGGTGATAAATTACTGTCTTGACTTACATTGATTAATTGCAATTCATTATCCAGACAGGTAATGGGCATTCATGTTGTTTCCACTTCCTGGAGATGATCAGTAGCCAAACCTTGTAAACAGCGAGATGGAAAAGCAGGAACAACTCAGGACAGTGAATGGTGGGTTGCTGAATGCTCTGTTTCATTAGTTTTTCCTATCAACATCTCATGGAGAAGCAAATTTCTAATTCAGATGAAACTGGATCTTCATCTGAAAGCAGGAACAGCAAAATAAGTTTTTCTCTAATGAGAAAAATAGTGGAAAGGAGCACACAGTGTTGCATACTGTGCACCTTTGCTGCTGCTATTAGGTCACGTCCTTTTCCCTCCCTGTCCCCCTCTCTCCCTCCACCCTTCTCTTCGTCCATCCAACTCATTCTCAGACTCTATCTTCTCCAAGAGCCACTCTGACCCCACAAGTGAGGCCAGCACTGTTCTTGTGCACCCCTTTGTTTCCTGTGCACACCCCCACTACTGCTCTTACCCCAATGTGTTAAAGTTACTTGGTCATGTGTCTTCAGAAGAGTAGGCTGAAAAAGAGCAGCGTTATGTCTTGTACTGCTTTGCATCATTAGGTCCTAATCCTCTCTCTTGCACATCAAAAGGATTGAATCCGGGATTTCCCTGGTGGTGTGGTGGTTAAGAATCCGCTTTCCAATGCAGGGGAGTCCAGCGAGCCACAGCTAAGGAGCCTGCCAGCCGCAACTAAGACCCGGAGCAACTAAAATAAATAAATAAAATATATATTTAAAAAAAAAAAGGATTGAATCCACCTTGAACTGAGCTGAATGAACATCTATCATACTGTTTTGGGACTTTTAGTATCCTCTACCTTCTCCTCAATGTTACCAAGTAAGTTCTATTATTATGTTTCATAGTCTTGAGGCTAAATTAAGTGAATCTCAAAGAAGTTTTGAGACTTCCTGATCCCTGCTCTCCAGAATAATGTATGTGAACATATAGCAGAAATACTTTCCTATTACTTTCTTGACTTACTCTTTGAGTTGCTTTTCCAATAAGACATATCCTTTGCTAAGCCATTCACATTCTCTCCTGAGTTCCTACTGTGCTAAAGCCAGATGTTTGTGAGTTGTATGTCCATTCTGGGAATGCTGTCCCACTGACTGATAGGACAAACTTATGACTCTCCCTCACCAACCCTGTACATACATACTCCCACACACGTAGGTACATGTACAGGACTGTGCCCATTTGCAGATGGTTTCTGAATTTATCCTTGAAAATCCCACATAAAGATTTTCAGAATCATAAGGACTCTTGGGAATTCCCTGGCTGTCCCGTGGTTTGGTCTTCAAGCTTCCACTGCAAGGGGCATGGGTTTGTTGCTGGTCAGGGAACTAAGATCCCACATGCCATGCAGCACAGTCAAAAACCCCCAAAATATTAAGTACTCTTGATTGGATTTCAAATACATAGTATTTTTTAAAATTGTGCTCAAAAGAATTATTTTCTGCTTACCTTCCTTTCAAAGTCACCAATGCCGAACTTCAAGACCTGAATGTTCTCAGGTATCTTCTGATGGGTTTCTTTTTTTTTTTTTGCCTATCAAGCTTTTCAAAATCAAGGGTAATTCCACAAAGGCACTGCACTCTTCTATTGGCATTCCAGTAGACTGGGATAGATGGTACAGATTCTCTGCATTTGGGTTGAACTATTATGGCCCTGTAGATGGATATTCTCAGATTGTATAAAGTGTGCCTACTATGTGGTACTCTTAGTTTCCTCAAATGTGTTCTTATTTAACGTTAGGAAGGCAGCAACGAGTCTTAGAAAACCTGCAGACTGGTAGTCAGGAGAGGCCTCAAATGTTTTATAGAAGGAAGTGGTACATGAATAGGTAAATACGTAAGTAGGGAGATAGGTAAGGAGGTGGGTACTTAAGTAGGTAAGTTGGTAGGGAAGTAAATAAACAGGATTTCTCTACTAACTAGCACTCTGAGATTGGGAAAGTCATCCCTCCCCTCTGGGCCTCAGTTTCTAGTTCTCTAAAATTAAGGCAGTTGGACTACTTGGTCACCAAGCTCTGTTCAAGTCTTTTGAGTCTATGAAGTCATCTGTGACCAGCTTTCCTTCATCCCACTTTCCCATTCTCACTGCTGGTGTGTTTCCATATTCCCTACCATCCTCTTCCATGGATCTTCTCAAGGTGACTCTAGATCTACTGAGACCTGCTTTCTTCCATTTAAGTTCTTTATTGCCCTGGAATTCTAACACTTCTCGGTTCATGGCCCTTCCCCCATGGTGGCCGGTCACCCTTCAATATTTAAATGCTTTCTTCATGTTAACAAGAAGCAAAGAAAAGCCCCTGACTTCCTTGTTTCCTGTAGCGAATGGTTCTGAAGTGACCTGAAAAGTTAATGTAACTTCCTCAAATGCCTCACTCATTGACCTACAGAGAAGTTGAGCCGCTGGCTCACCCTGGCTGCAGTCATCTGTTTTTAATTGCATCAGTCCCCGTATCAGCCACAGGCTTCAGTTTCACAGCCTGGGATGAGCCGTTTAGGGAGACCGCCTTCCCTGCCTTCCCCAAACACCTCCAGCCTGAAAGGAGCTGTCACAGATATCACCTCACGTTGATAGTTTTCCTTTTAATATTTATAAACAGGAAAGTATTTTTCTCTCCCCCACTTGAAATGTATATATTCATTCATTAAAAGGCATTGACACGGCTGAGGTAATGGCCTGTCGACAGCTTTACAGCAAGAACCATCTCACTGCCTGCAGGCCTGTGCATTTTAATATAATTAAAAGGCTTCTGTTTGGAATCTTAGCTAATTAATATTCATGCCTTCCTCCTTCCACCCACCATTCCCAATTTGCCATCTTTTAGGAGATTGATCATGGCCCAATTAATCCCGCCACCAGTCAAAGCAAGACAGGCAGGGAAGAAAGGGGGAAATGCCATTGCAGTGTTGGCTCCTAATGAGAAAAGAGCTTTTTAAATAATGGAAATCTTCTCCCGGTTTATAAGGAAAGTTGCGGAAGGATCTCTATGACTATGGGAATTGGTAGGAGTGGAAATGTGGACCAGGGACTGTGGATTAATTCCTCACACTGAAGTGAGTTCAATTTATTAATCTTTAAGAGTCTTCACAAGTTTCGTTCATGCCAGAAATCACAGGACAGGAAATTGGAGAAGCAGGTAATATATTTTTTAAATTTTTAAAAAATAATATAAAAGTGAAAATGACAGCAACAGGTATTTCTCACTATTCAGTAGCTGAGAAAACCATCCACAAATGAAAGTGTGGTCACTTACTTTTCTTTGTCTCTGCCATCCTTTAACACCAAGGCTTACAAATGGGCATTGCTTTGCCTGAAAAAAACAAAAACAAAAAACACCCTGGTAAGTGATGAGAATAAGGGTATTTGTAATTAAACTATCCTCAGGTATGTGAAAGCTTGTCACAATGGAGCAAATTAAGCTTTCTCTCTACTTGACTTGAAAAGATAAAAATGGAAATCTTGGCAGCATTTGTGATGAGACACCCAACAGCGACAGACCTGAGCTTGAAGGAGCTCTAAAGTAAGAGAAGGAAGAAATAGTCTCTGCCTTCCCCACACAGTTGCTCTTCCAATCCTCAGTGTCTTGAGAACATGTTGTCCAGTGATGAGGACAAAAGCCATAAAAGAGAGTTGACAAGAAGCGCACCTCACATTCAGGTTAGCTGACAATGGCCAGGTTACTTCACCACTTTGAGTCCCATCTACAAAATGGGAAATACCTCCATCAGACAATTGTTGTGAGAACTAAATGAGAAAAAGCCTTCAAAGTGCCTAGCACAATGGACAGTGAATACTAATTCCAGTTGAATAGCCACAGCAAGCAGACTATGGAACAAAGTGGAGAAGTAATAGCTACTCCATGTCATAGAGAAGAACATTTTCCCAGAAAGAAGAAAGAAAGGGTGGAGAGGCCTTGGCCACAAAATACATAACAAGTACAAAAAAGCCAAAAAGGAGTTGATCACATCTTTAAGCCTGTCTCGCCCAGTGCACTGGGTATTAATAATGGAACAAAGAGGGGTTACAGAAACAAGATAAAAATAAACCAGAAGCACTGGGGTTACACAACAGGTACATGTAGTCTGTCCTGTTGATGAGTCACTGGTCTGAGAAATCTGTTTAGGTTCAGCAGGAAGTCTATGAACAGGCTGCAGCTTAATTGTCCTTCCACCGTGTCTGCTCCCATTGTGAGCTTGGGGCTCTTTATTTCTTAAAAGTATGAGCAATCACATCCTCCTGGATGAGATCATGTAGGGATGTATTGCTGATCCATCCAACTGGAATGCCCTTTTACAGTTTCCAGCTATTAAACTCCCACTCTCACTTCAGGGCAGCAGAAGTGTCCCTTCCTCTGGGAAGTCAGCCCCATTAACCTGGCCAGAGCTAATCATTCCTTACTTTGGATCCCCAAAGAATACTTCTGCTCTATTAACATTTATAAGTCTCTCTCCCTCAATGATAATGATGGTGATATTTGTTAACAGTTATTGAAGTCTTTCTAAGTACCAAGTACTGTGCTCAATGTTTTATGGACACTAGCTCAGTTAATCCTAGGAGGTATATATTTTTATTCTCCCCATTTTGTTGATGATGAAACTAAAGTTTAGTGAATATCATGAGTATCTTGCTTGTCACACGGCTGATAAAACAAGATTAGGACAAAGGCAGTTGAACTCCAGAGTGCCCCCTCCCATTCTGATTCAATATTGTCTCTTCAACAAGGCTTAGTACACACTGAGAGCTCAAGAATGATTTGTACACTGAATAAGGATCATTGGATGGTTGGAGGCATAGACCTGACCGCTGGAACAGGCAAACGCAACTGCAGATATGCATCGGAGGGAGAGGCTCTCCACAGCCCATCATCCTTGTCACCATATTCCCACTGAGCCTTCTTTTTGGTCCTAGTCATACCCAAGATTGTATACAAAGCCCAAAATTTCTTTGAAACAGATTCAACCCATGAAGAAGGCTGTGGAGAAACAAACTTACACCTCTTTTTTTAAGTTTTATGTTTTGTCAAAATGTTATTGTTGGTGATGAGCATAGGTTGCAGTGAAGCAGGGGTTGAGTCCAAATGATTGGAAGCTGAAGGGATTTCTCTATGGGGTTTTGATTTGTTATGCCAAACCCATATAGTAAAGGGAAAGACTCCAGAGGCTGACCTGGGTTAAGCTCTGGGCAATTGAGGCATATCCTGCAGTCTCTCTAACACAGTCATCCATAAAATTGTGGTGACATTGCCCACCCACTCATGTTGAGAGCACGAGTATGAGAGCCCTTAGTGTGAGGGTGTGGTGATCTTTGGAAAAAGTTGCATGGTCATGCTTTCTCCATGGTGAGTTATCTTTAAACCAAGCTCTAGGAAGATGCTTGAAATGCATTCTCTTCCTCCTCCTCAGCTGCCAGCAAGACAATGGGAACTGCTATATAACAGAGGATGCAGTTTCCAAATGAGCAGGGAGTAATTGTGAGGCTTCTATAATTCTTTCAGGGAAGAACTGTGAGAGGCAGAAGAGATCATAGAATTTAGCTCTCTCATTTTACAGATGAGGAAGTTGAGGCCAAAGCCAGAGAGATTGTGGAATGAGGGAATGGCCAACCGGACCAAGATAACATGACTGGTTCACAGGGAGCTGAGATGGGAACCCAGATCTTCCAACTTCTATTGATATCATGCTGTGATTTCTCTTCTCAGAACTTAAAGTTGTATTTCCGATTTTGATAACTGTTTTGTTAAGTGAGAAGTGGAGAGGGAGAACCAGTGAAGGCAAGAGAGAAGCGTTAGATTTTCCCTTTAAAACAGCTGAACAACAAAGAAAGTGTATTGTCACTGGTAGTTAAAAAGAGAGAGAGAGGGGCGTCCCTGGTGGCACAGTGGTTGAGAGTCCTCCTGCTGATGCAGGGGACACGGGTTCGTGCCCTGGTCCGGGAGGATCTCACATGCCGCGGAGCGGCTGGGCCCATGAGCCATGGCCATTGAGCCTGCACGTCCGGAGCCTGTGCTCCGCAATGGGAGAGGCCACAACAGTGAGAGGCCCACATACCGCAAAAAAAAAAAAAAAAAGAGAGAGAGAGAAGGTGGGGAGAGAAAGAAAGAAAGAGAGAAAGGAAGGAAGAAAGTAAATGAAAAAGAAATGAAAATTTTCATACGAAAAATTTTTAAAATATAAGCAAATAACAAGAGTTTATCCAACAAGCTATAGAATACAGGTGAGAAAAATGAATAGGCCATAATCACTCACAGTTTTTAGAAAAACAAGTTCATCCCTAAATTTTGAAATTGTCACAATTCATCAGCATCCTGCAAAACGTCTGGTGAGATTGGTGCTCAAACTGATACCCAGAAGCATGGTTCTTATGAACCAGTGCTACATTTTTTTTCTTTTTTTTTTTTGCGGTACACAGGCCTCTCACTGTTGTGGTCATGAAAGCATAAAATACTGAGGGGTCATTTAGCAAAATATTTTCAATACTTGTACAATAAAAACTACAAAGCATTAAGTGGAGAAATTACATAAATGGAGAAGTATATCATGCTCATGCGAATCAAAAGACTCAATATTGTAAGTCAAGTGTTCCTTAAGTATTGCAGATTCAATGCAATACCAGTCATAATTCCAGAGGCTCTTCTATATAAATTGATATACTTATTCTAAGATTTATATGGAAATGTAAAAGGCCTAGAATAGCCAAAACAATTTTGATAAAGTAAAACAAAGTATGAAGATTTATAATATGTGATTTCAAGCATTTCCACAGAGCTACAGTATTCAAGACAATGTGGTATTCATGTAAGGACAGTTCATGAAACAAAATAGAGTCTACATGTACACCCCTACATACATGGCCAATTGATTTGGACAAAGGAAACAAGGAAATTCAATAGGAAAGTATAGTCTTTTAAACAAATGGTGCTGGAACTAATGAATATTCATATGGGAAATAAATCAGCATTTACCATTACTTTATTTCATAAACATTAATTTACTTGAAATGGGTCACAGAACTTAACATAAAGACTAAAACTATATAACTTCTAGAGAAAAATATGGGAGAAAGGTCTTTGCAACCTTAAGATAAAGATTTTTTTGACATATAAGGCATAAAGCATAAAAAAGAAATTATGAATTATACATTATCAAAATTAAAATTTTTCTTTAAAAGGTTAAGAAAATTAAAATTCAAGCCACAGATTGGGAGACAATACTTACAATATCTACGTCAAACAAGGGACAGGTATCAAGTATATATAAAGAAAATTTACAACTTGATAATAATAAAAAGTGTCAAAATATTTTATTATCACTGCCCAAAAGAAAATATTAAGTGGCCAATACACACTTAAAATATGTTCAGTATTATTACTCATCAAGAAAAGTAATTAAGACCACAGTGATTTACCACTACATCTCTTCTAGGATAACATTTCTAAAAAATGACCACATTAAATGTTGGTGAGAATGTGGAGCAACTGGAGATTTCATACACTGTTGGTGGGAATGTGAAAATCATACAACCAACTTTGAAAACAGTTTGGAAGTTTGTTATAAAGTTTAACATATACTTGTCATAGGACTCAATAATCCAATTTCAAGACACACGAAATTATATAACTTCTTTATAGTTTTTTGTTGCTGTGCTAGTGGTAGTGCATTTTAATTTCACTTTTCCAATTGTTTGTAACTGTATGTAGAAACACAGTGGATTTTTGTATATTGATCTTGTATCCTGTGATCTTGCTAAATTTACTTGTTAGTTCTAATACCCTTTTTTTTTTTTAAGATTACTTAGGGCTTTCTATTATACCATCATATTAATTTGCTAGGGCTGTCATAACAAAATACCAAAGAATGGGTGACTTAACAGAAATTTATTTCTCACAGTGCTGGGGCCTGGAAGTCCAAGGTCAAGGTGTCAGCAGACTTGGTTTCTTCTGAGGACTCTCTCATTGGCTTGCAGACGGCAACTTTTTGCTCTGTCTTCACATGGTCTTTCCCCTGTGCATGTTCCTGGTGTCTGTGTGTCCAAATCTCCTTTTCTTATAACTACACCAGTCAGATTAGATTAGGGGCTATCTTAATGGCCGAATTTTAACTTAATTACCCCTTAAAGGTCTATCTCCAAGTATAGTCACATTCTGAGGTAGTGGGGTTGAGAGCTTGATCATATGAATTTGGAGGAACACAATTCAGCCCATAACCATCATCAGGTTGTCCGCAAATAAAAACATTTTCTTCTTCTTCTCTAACTATATGCCTTTTATTTAGTTTTCCTGCCCTATTGTACCAGCTAGAACCACCAGTCAACTGTTGAATAGAAGTGATGAGAACAAACATCCTTGACGTATTCACAATCTTAGGTGGAAAAGTATTCAATTGTTCCCCATTAAATATGACGTTCAGTGTAGTTTTTAATAGATGCCCTGTAAGTCAGGTTAAGAAAATTTACTTCTATTCCTAGGTTACTTCTATTCTTAATTTACTTCTATTCCTAGTTTTGATTATGAATGGGGGTTGCATTTTTTCAATTGCTTTTTCTGTACTGTAATTCCTGGTAACATACCTTGGTCTAGAATCCACTTTTTCTGATATTAATATAACAATTCCAGCTTTCATTTGATTAGTATTTGTATAGTATATCTTTTTGCATTCTTTTACGTTTACACCATTTGTGACTTTGTATTTAATGTAAACTGTTTTTAGACAACATGCAATAATGACAAGAACAATTAGTTCTTACTTTTTTATCTATTCTGACAATGTCAGTCCTTTAGTTGAATTGTTTAGAGTTTATATTTAATATTATTGATATGGTTAGGCTTGAACTGACTATCTTGATAGTCTTTTCTATTTGTCCCATAGATTCTTTCTTTTCTCCTGTCTTGTTCTGTCTTCTTTTGGATTAAATTAAAAATCTTTTATGATTGCATTTGTGTGTGTGTGTGTGTGTGTGTGTGTGTGTGTGTGTGTGTGTGTGGTACACGGGCCTCTCACTGTTGTGGCCTCTCCCGTTGCGGAGCACAGGCTCCGGACGCGCAGGCTCAGCGGCCATGGCTCACGGGCCCAGCCGCTCCGCGGCATGTGGGATCCTCCCAGACCGGGGCACGAACCCATGTCCCCTGCATCGGCAGGTGGACGCTCAACCACTGCGCCACCAGGGAAGCCCTATGATTGCATTTTATCTCTACTATTGGCTTATTACCTGTCTCTATATTTTCAGTTTTTGGTTTGTGCATGTGTGTGTGTTTGCTTTAGGGTTTAAAATACACCTTTTTACTTATCAAAATCTACCTTAAAATATTATTATACCACTTACATTAGTGTGCTTCCATTTCCTCCTTCCCAACTTTTGTGTAGTTATATATTTTATTTCTTCAAATATTAGAAACCTCAAAATGTATTCTTAATTTTGCTTCAAACAGTTGACTATCTTTTGAAGAAATTTTAAAATGAAAAAAAATTATTTTAAACTTACCCATATATTTGCAATTTGTAGAGCTTTTTATTTCTTTATCTAGCTCTAAATTTCTGCTTCAAGAATATCTTTTAGCATTCCTTATAGTTTAGAGCTTTTGGATACAACTTCTTTCAGCTTTGGTTTGTCTGAAAAGTCATTATTTCACCTCAATTTTTTTGAAAGAAATATTCACTTACTATAGAATTCTAGTTTGATAGGGTTTGATAATATTCTAATATAGAATTCTAGTTTGTTTGCTTTTCTTGTTCTGTTTTTGGGTTTGTTTTTGTTTTTAGTTTCAGCACGTTAAAGATGCTGTTCCACTGTCTTCTGGTTTGCATTGCTTCAAATGAGAAGACTACGGTAACTATCTTCATTCTTCCATCCATAACATGTGATTATTTTTCCCCTCTGGCTGCTTTTTAAGATTTTCTCTTTATCACTGGTTTTTACCAATTTGTTTATGATGTGTCTTAATGTGGTTTTCTTTGTGTTTATCATGCTTGAAATTCCTTGAAATTTTCAGATCTGTGGGCTTACAGTGTTCATCAAATTTAGAACATTTCAGCCATTATTTCTTTAAATATTTTTCTGTCCTCCCCCATCCTTCTGGAACAATGTATATGTTAGACTGTTGGAAATTTTTCCCAAAGTTCCTGAGGCTCTGTTCATTTACTTGTTTCAGTATTTTTCTCTATATGCTTTATTTTGGATGGTTTTTCATTGTTATGCTTTCAAGTTCACTGATTTGTTTTTTCTTCTGCAATGTCTAATCTGCTACGAATTCCACCCAGTGCTGTTTCATTTTGGATATTCTACTTTTCAAAACTAGAGTTTCTGTTTTGCTCTCTATATTATTTCATTTTTCTCCTCTTTATGTTCACATTTTTCTTTAAATACTTATGCATATTTATATTAGCTCTTTAAAAACTCTTGTTTGTTAATTCCATCATCTGTCACTTCTTACAGGTTTCTTTTGACTTATTTTTCTATTGAATATGGATCATGTTTTCCTATTTTCACAAGATTAGTACCTTTTTATTTAATGCTAAACTGGCTAATTTTATATTGCTGAATGCTGGATTTTGTGGTCTTCCTTTAAAGAGTGTTGCACTTTGTTTTGACAGAGAGTTACATTACTTAAAGATTAGCTTGATCATTTTCAAGATTGTTTTTAAGCTTTAGAAAGTGGATCTTGAGTGGCCTTTACTCTATGGCTAGTTTAGCCTCACTATTAAAGCACAACCACCCTGAGGTCTCTACCAAATGCCCCAAGTTTTCAGCAAGGACCCTGGCTGCTCAGAACTTGAATATCTTCTAGCCCTGTGTGAAATACAGCTTCTTCATCATTATTTGCCCAGGCTTGGGGTGTTTCTCCCTATATATGCACAGTTAAGTATTCAACAACAGACTCAAGGGAATCCCTATGAAATTTTTGAACCTTTTTTCCTGCCCAATTCCCTTCTCCCCAATACTCTGTCCTGATAATTCCAATCACTTCAGCCATCTCGACCTCCAGTATTGATTCAGCAACTCAGAAGTTCTGCAGTGCTCTGCTTGGGATCCCCCTCTTTGAACCAGGGTGAGGCAAGTGCCTCCAGGCATAAAGTTGGGCAATCTTAGGCTTCCCTAACTTGTTTCTCTGCTTTCAGGAAACACAGTCCTCTGCTGCCTGTTTCCCAACATCCAAAACGGTTGCCTCATGTAGTTTGTCCAGTTTTCTACTTGTTTATGGTAAGAAGGGACGTTCTGGACCCAGTTACTCCATCATGGCCAGAAGCAGACATTTGTCCCCAAAATTGTTTGTTTTAAAACACAAAAATATCGCTTACTTTGACCTGTGGACAAAATAGCCTGGGAAGTGTTGAAATAGAATAAAACGCCTAAATAGAATGAAAATGCTACATGTGTCAATAAATATTGTGTTGTATTATTTATTAATGGGGTTTTTGTCACTTGATTTAATTGAAGAGGAATTGAGGAGGAAGGAATCAGGAGAAACCATTTCACAACAGGAAGAAATATTTTATTAAAATTTTTCACACTCTGATAGTTCCTTAGGTTGCTCCCTGTATCAGCAGGATAAGCTAGATCATTCTGTGATTCCAAATAATTTCCTGAAAGCAGTTACTTAAGATAATGAAGTTTTATTTCTCTCTCATGCTACCCATCCATTATGGGTGGGTTACAGGTTACAGCTATGTTCCATGTCAACTTCATTCCATAACCCAGCAGAAGGAGTGGTATCTGTCTGGGACTTAAACGGTTTTTATGGCAGAGGGAAAAGACATATGGCTCTTATAACTTCTGCCTTGAGGATGACACATTTTCAACATTGCATTGGCCAAAGGAAGTCACATGGCTATGCATTACTCCAACAAGCCAAGGATATAAAATCCTTCCACAGGGAAAAAAAATTATTTTGTAAATACTAATACAACCTACTGTACTTCTATACCTGTCATCTCTTCTGTCTTGGATTAGTTCCTAACATAAAGCTAAACAGTATCAAGAAACGTAGCTAGGTATTTGAACGTGGCTTCCATCCTGAAACTGCACATAGTCTGTGCTTAAATGATTACCATAAGCCATCAAAATGAAAAAGGGATTCTACATCTGCTGGTATGTGGAGACTACCAAAACATATTGTTAAGTGAACAAAAGTAAGATACAGACTAGTGTTTATAATACACTTTAATTTGTGTGAAGAGAAGAATGTATTTATACACCTGCATGTGTATGCATAGAAATATTCTAAAAGGATGCACAAGACATAGATGCTTCTAAAGTAGTATCCAGGAAACATTTCCTTGGAGCAGAACATAAGGGTCTAGACTGAGAGAGATGTTCTTATTGTATGCCCTTTTGTATTATTTAAATTTTTTCAAGGGTATTTATTATTTTCTTTTTTTCTTGAAGTGTAGTTGATTTACAAGGTTGTGTAATTTCTGCTGTACAGCAAAGTGATTCAATAATATATATATATATATATATTCTTTTTTTACATTATTTTCCTTTATGGTTTACCACAGGATATTGAATATAGTTAAGGGTATTTATCATTTTCTTAATGACTTAAAATTTCCTTTTTAGTATATTCTGAAGAGTTTGGTATCAGTCAACCAATTTCCCCAACAATGTTCCAGGGTATCACAAAAAGTAAAGTTATTATAGCACACTGCTGAATGATCATAACAGAAATCATAGAATCAATTGACAATGCACTCTCAGACCCACTTCAGAAAGCCCTTCACGAATTATGGAGATCAACTTAACGAAAAAATAAAACTATGAAAAAATGTCAGAGGATCCTGTGGGTTTCCTCTCATACTGATGAAATATTTAGTTCATGATACGCTGATCGCTGAGATCAAACAGACTTCAATGCTTTCCCGCCATATTTTCCTCCCTCAGATCTGCCATTAATGAGCCACTCCAGCTCCTAATCTGAAGAGGCATTCTACAGCACCTGCCTCCTGAGCATGGGAACATGGAGATAGCTTTCTAGAATGCTTGTGCCTAAACCTTACAATGAACAGACACCACTTTGCCCAAAACCCCTTACTTCACAATATTGGGGTAGTGGCCCCTTTACTCAAGAACAAAGTCAACTTCACGCTGGAATAATGAACGTATTGACTAAGAAACTCTTGTTCTTATTGTGAGTGTAAATTTCACAGTTATCTCTGTGGCCGTGTTTTGAAAATTTTAATGTTTAGATACTAAGTAGTTTAGATACTAAGCCTCTCTTGAAATTCTTCTTTCTATATTCATGTGGAAGACAGAAGAATGGCCACGCAAAGATGCCTATGTCCTAGTCCTTGGATGTATAAATATGCTGCATTACAAACTGGAAACAAATTATGTTAAATTATATTAAGGCTGCAAGTGGAATTAAGGTTGCTGATCAGCTGACCTTAAAATAGGCAGATTATTTTGGATTATCCAGGAAAGCCCAATGTCCCAATGTAATCAAAAAAGAGTTCTCAAAAGTGGAAGTGGGAAGCAAAGGAAGTGTCAGTGTTGGAGTGATGTGATGTGAGAAAAACCTAACCTCCTTAATAGGAGCATATTAAGAATAATATTAAAAAATTTTAAAAAGAATAATATATACAAGCTTACTTAGCATAACTCAACAACAAAATTTTTTCCAAGAAAAAAACTGATCAGGGCTTCCCTGGTGGCGCAGTGGTTGAGAGTCCGCCTGCTGATGCAGGGGACACGGGTTCATGCCCTGGTCCAGGAAGATCCCACATGCCGCGGAGCGGCTGGGCCCGTGAGCCATGGCCGCTGAGCCTGCGCGTCCGGAGCCTGTGCTCCGCAATGGGAGAGGCCACAACAGTGAGAGGCCCGCGTACCGCAAAAAAAAAAAAAAAAAAAAAAAGATCAACATTTTATCATATAGATTGTATTAACCATTTCAAAGAAATAATAAGTACATAAGAATGGCTGACAATACAACGAAATCCATCGCTAACCTCATAGCTATGGGATAGTTGCTTGTACAACATCATGTGTCAGACATGGAGTTTCACTAGTATTATTTAAATTGAAAGAAAAATGGGTCAGAACTTTGTCTGGACATCACCACTTTGTTCTAGTGTTCTCAAACAAATGGTTAGAATTCTGAAAGGATAGTGCAGACAGCTAGCATGTCTTAAATCAGATGTTTGGAGAAAAATGTGTAATAAAACTTACACAGTTTTTTTTTATTGCTTAATAGGTCAACAATATATTCAACAATAAGTGTTAGTCCTGCTTACTTTTTAAAACAGCTACGTCCAGACATAACAGAGTATTTACAGCAGAAGTTATTCTTTATGCCAGTCTATGTTCATCACTTTTTCACTCATTTATTCCACAAAAGATTGTTATTAGCGACTGTGAAGCTGAGCCACAGTGCATTAATTTTATAAATGAGATGTTGGCATCACTATCACAAAAGGATCAGAGGGAGGCTAGAGAATGTGGAATCACCATGGTGACCTACTGTGATGGTGAGCATCCCAGGAGTAATCGACCACAGAAAAACCATCAGAAAGCTCTCCTCCAGGGACATGTTGTTTTTTACTCAACCACTTAAGGAATGATCAGGGCCACAAAGTCAAGGAAGCAATCACTCTTCTGTGACTATTACAAAGAATGAAACGGAGTCCCTGGGCTCTTCCTCAGCCATTTGTACAGACATAACCTTGAGAAAGCCTTCCCCATCTCTGACTGGAAAATTACATTAGCAAGAGAGAAAAGGTTTTACAAATGCCAGAGGGTATAGTAGTTCATTATTAGCTCATTTGTCCCATTTGTACCATTTTAAGTTTCTGTAGTTTTGTGTTTCATCTGTTTGAACAGAGATTGGGATGTTGTTTGGGGGTTTGGAGAAGAGTGGCCCGAGGGATAAGATGTGGATAAAGGGAGACAGGGTAGCTTCACATAGAAGAATTTTGCATTAATATTAGGCTCTCTTACAAAAACCTGTCATTCCTTGTTTGTTTGTAATTACAACTCAAAATAATAGAAACAGATTGTTAAGGAGGATAACTAAAAAAATAGAAAGGTATTTATTAGAAGCCACATGAAAACTAACTTTTAAGGGATAATAAAACTGTAAGAAAAGACTTTTCCATCAACTGTGGGAATTTGCTTTGCTGCTACAATTTCTATGCTTTTAACTTTTGGATTCAGTCTTATAAGTGGGTGTCTGTTTCTTTCTCATATTTTTTTATAACATATATATGGCTACATATATATGTTATAAAATATAACATTTTATGGTTAACATTCGGAAATGAGTAAGGTTGACGATAGCCGGCTAATGCTAACCTAGCCTTCCAAGTACTATTATACTATAAACGAAAACCAATTTCTTTAGACTGTTAGCAAAGTAAAGCACATATTAGTCAATATTTAAAATGAGCTTCCCCAGGATGATTTTTCAAGGATATGTTAGGTATTATCCAATTAAAATTGCTGACATTAACAATAACCATGGTTTAGATTTATGCTATTGCATACACAGGTTAGGGGAAATTGGTATTGAGTCATTACCAAAGGTTAATTCCAGTAAGAACTGGTTATATTTGATTTATTGAATGACTACAGAAGGTACCTCTACATGAGGTACATTTCCAAATTCATGTTGCTGGTCAAAGAGATTTGAAATAAATATGCATAAATTGTAATTATTATCCTAAGACTGTATAAAACTCATAAATCAGCTGTGAAATAAGTCAATTGGTTATGCATATATGGACACATATTTAGAAGTAAATTTTCTGTAAAAATTAACTTAGGACAAAAAATTTTTGGAAATAAAATATATCACAAAATTGAATTTTTTTTCTTTTAGTGTCCTTTCAGATCTAAGGTTGCTTTTTTCTTATGTTTAGGAATATATAAATACACTATGTTTAATTTGGTTTGTCCTTAAAATCACTGTTTTTCTTATCTTTGAAATGTAAATACCTGGAAAAGAAAAAAAAAAAAACACATAGGAAATTTTTCCAATTTGGGAGGTGGGGAGAAGCAGCGGAGGAAGAACGAAATAACTGGGAAATTATTTTATTTTTACTAAGTTAACAAAATCTCACAACTTTCTCCACACATATACATATTTCTAAATGAAAATTTTCAAAAGTGTCACCCTTCTTTTGACTTGAGTGCATTTATCCATGTGCATCTAAGCACACTTATTTATCATAGGATTCCTGTTTCTAATTATATTGCAAAGGGGTATAAACATTTCAAGCTTAGAGCAGGGTGTTCTCATTTATTATTGAAAGAACATGGTAATCTCCAAATTCATCCATACATACACACAGAGAGACCCAGGGAGTTGTTACAAGTATTTGCTCAGTTACCATGAGCTAGGAGAGAGACAGTAACCTATTCACTGACTCAGAAGGCTATTATCAACAAAATAAATTAAAGCATGAGTTGGTCCATAAAGGATGGATTGTGATAAGGTCAATGTTAGGCAAATTCTCCTTTATGCAGCGGGTCTTTTCAGCCTCAGAACCCCTTTCTGTGAACTGGACAGGGGAGCAGTGTGGAAGAGAGCTGATGGAGGGAGCTGTCCACCGTTGTCTCCCCTCCCCAGCTGGAAGCCAGATCTGTGTTAGAAGTCAAATTTGGGGGATCACAAATGCTCCATAGAAGCAGAAATCAGAGCAACTGAAACAACCCTGTCCTTTTCTACAGTAAGATCTGTTCTAATTTGCACATTTCCTGCCCAAGGATAAATTCAAAACCACTAGCTCAAAATTGGTATGATGAACTGCCCTGCAGAGTTTAGTAGTCTTTAGGATAAGTATGAGGCAGAATCCTAAATACGTAAAGATTAAGTTATTATCTATTCTGGGACCATGGCAGGACTAGCCACATATTCTGAAATTCTAATCAATTAAATCGAATCATTATTTATTATTAATTTACTATTCCTTAGATACAAGGATTAATAAGACATCACTGAAGTCAATTTAGTAAATAATTATTCCCCCCCAAATATGTGGTCCCGAAATGACGGCTGTGGACTAGAAATCATAGGCAATTTATAGTCCATCCTAGTGCGAAGCAGTTTCTCACCTGGCCAGGGAGTCATTTGTTCTTTCACACAGTCACATCACCTGTGAGTTACCCATTTTCTTAGGGAAGATTTTCTTACTTGGTTGTCAGCTAGACAGAGGCAGTTTAAATTAACATAAGACTCTTTACAGAGGCAGAAGCAACACAAGAGGTGGGCATAGGCGAGACCTGAGAGCGCAGCCACTACCACCGTGAGCCTCCTCGGCGAGCCCCCTCCTGAGACGGCCCCAGGCCGGAGGAGCTGCAGAAGCAGAGTTCAACACGGGTCCACCCTTCCTGCTCGCAGAGTCGGTCAACCACACCACCCAAGTGCTCACCGACTGTCGCAACAAGAAATTTCTGGGCCGTGCAAAGGCCTTTGACAGGCACTAAAATGTGGTGCTGGAGAATGGGAAGGAGATGTGGACCGATGTCCTCAAGAGTGGCAAGGTAAACAGTCCAAGCACTGCTACATCTCCAAGGTGTTCCTGTGGGGGGGCTCAGTCATCATGGTCCTGTGGAACCCACTCATCTCTGTCAAGGAGGGGCCTCCTCTGCTCCCTCAGAAATCACTCCCCAGTCCTGCAAGAACCTGCCCTTCGTGACGGGAATAATAACATCTTGTGGTTATTTTTTTTGGTTTTGTTTTAATAAATAAATAATTTTTCTAAAGAAGGAATGAAGGAAAGATGGAAGGAGGGGAAGAGAGGCAGAAGGGGAGGATAGTAAGAAGGAAAAAGAATACACTGGCTTACAAAAACAAAATTTGCAAAGGACAGCCTTAGGGATGACTGGTACCAGGGACTTCAGTGATGATACCTCGTATTTTTTTCTTGTGATTCTGTGTGGTGATTTCTTTCTGACCAGTGTTTCCAACAGGCATGGAGGCTGGTAACCTGTAGCTTCAGATTTTTATCTTTATAATCTCAGAAACCAAAATTTCAAGCTCTGGTTAGAAAAAAATTCAGGAAAAGTTCCTCATTGTCTTGGTTTGTGACAGGTGCCCACCCTGGGATGAATCTCTGTGGCCAAAGTCTCATCAGTAGTTAGCAACTCACAGAGTAGAGCATGGCAAGGAGGAAGAGGTCCCAAAGAAGAGGAGAGGGTTGTGTCCAGAAAGAATGAAGGTGCTGTGCAAACAGAACAGAACCCACTCAACCTGTAACACTTACCAGATTCTCATGACACCTATAACTTAAGAAATAGAAAGGATAATAAGAGTCCATGGTTCCAGGTTTCCAGCACTGTGTTAAGTTCTGGGTGCCATGTTTTAAAAGAGGCTGAGACAAATTGAAGAAATATCCAGAGGAGGGATGGCATTAGAAGCTATACTGTACAAGGTATGGTTAAAAGAACTGAAACCTAAGGAGGACTAAAGACATGTAGAGCAAAAAAACACAACTCTTTCATGTACATGAAGGAGCATATTTGCTCTGTACTGCCTAATTCAAGGGGTCACAAATGTGCCTACAGGACTCAGAAAGGTAATATAAGGGAATAGAGCTAGCCAGATGTTAGAAAAACAATAGTACATGCATGATAATTAATGGCAAGTGACACTCAGCCACAGGATGTAGAAATCTACAGGAAGTGGAGGTCTCTGGAGACCTGGAGAACTTATGCCCCATCTAAAAGAGGCAGTTCCCACTCAGGTCCAGATAACTGTTTCCCTGTAAGAAAGTGGCTGCAATATTACAAGATCTTTCTTTTTTTAAGAAAAGCCAGAAAACCTTATTTTTATGTAAAATCTCTCAATTTCTTCAATGTTGGCTTATTATTTTTAAAAAACACCAAGCAGGCCAAACAAAATGCTATTTGAAAGGGGTCCCCCATGGGGTCCCAGTTTGAAATATCTGCTTGAGAAAGTAAAACTAGAACTTGTCATTCAAAGTTCTTAAGAGTCAGGGTTTTAGTCTTTATAATTTATATATAGTTTAATAACTAGAACTCTTCAATCATAATATGATAGATGTTTTGTGAATTAGTAAGTGCACTGTCCCTGGATGTAGGTAAGTAGAAGCTGATGATATTTATTACGGAATATTATGGAAATGAATCTTGCATTAGGCGGTCTAACTGGCCCTAATAAAGGTCTACAGATTGATTTTGAAATTTTGGAAATGATATCAGAAAATGTTCTCCGAGAAAGATTCTGAAGAAGTAGAAAACAATATTTGAGAACTCTATAATCCACTTGAAGTTAAACACATTACTGAAAGAGACAATGGAGAAAGCCAACATGGCACAATGTTTCTAAGTGCAGGCAAGACCACACTGAAGATATATATCTATGTCCTGGCAACGGGATACGATTTTAATGGACATAAATCCAAATCTTTTTTTGTATAGTTACCAAAAAAAGGCTTCCTTGCCCTAAGTTTTAGCATGTTTGGAATGAGGGGAGTGTGGTTTTGGGGGTTAAGTATTCTGGATTCTTTTCCTTGGTCTGTTATTCATGAGTCATGTGACCATGGACAAGTCACATTCCTCACTTTCCAAACAACTTAACGATATAGCATCGTTTCAAATTCAAGATTGTCAAAACAGCACCCACGCTCACTGTCATTTCTTCTCATGAGAAGAACATGTCCCTTTCTTGACTTCCTCATGTCAAGGAAAGCAGCAAAATTTGACTTTTTCTAGACTCCAGTGGCATATATTTTTTCCACTGTCATGAAAGAAGGTCTCTAAGATGACATCATGAGCAATAAGTTCATGGAAGGAAATTAGGGTTCCTGGTGTAGGAGGACAACGTAAGGAATTTCCACTTGAAACCAAAGACGATGAGGTGCTCAGAATAAGAGAGTAGGTCTATTGCTGAGCCCCAGGCTTTGTGAAAGTATATCCTGGGCAATACAAAAACCAAACCAAAGCTCAAAAATTACCTCTACAGGGGCCTGATAAGTTCTTAGACAAGGCCATTCTCTTCCCATTTTTGCCAGTAAAATTTGGGGCAAGGGAGAATTTTCCACCTTCTGGTTGTAACTGTGTCCCTGAAACCTCCATGTAAAGTAAATATGTATATGTCAAATCATACATATCAAACTCAACTATAACTTCAGATATGCTCTCATAAGGAAAAAGATGACCCATACTAAAAAGCAGTTATGAGAATCCTAACATCGCTAATGCATAGCCTGGATATATTTAATTTTTTTAAGTGACTGCATAAAAATTAGTTGAAGGAGCTAATAGCCAATGTAAACTTAAAATTTGTTTAAATATGATACGCACAAAATTTGTCTTCAAAATTCACTGCAAAATTCATTTCCCTTTCTGCTGAAAAATGTCAAAGATGCCATGAGACTACAATGTTTAGTTAGTCTGGGAAGTTATGCTATTGCTCCTAGGATTTAGAAAAACTGTCTGGTTGAAAAAAAAAAGAAACTCAGACAATTAAGATCACACAAATAGTTCTTAACAAACTCTTGCTAGTAATATGTTTCTGTCTTTCTCAGTAGAATTACCCAGATATCAATAAATATTATTTGACTGATAGCTAATTAACAATAAACAAGTCCTGCATTTTAACTGAGAGGCAGTTTAGCACAGTGAATAATAACCTGACCTCTGAAGCCAGACTGCCTGGATTGAAATCCCAGGTCCACCACTCACTAGCCATTAAGTTTCTTAACTTCTGTAGTTTGCTCATTTATAAAACACTAAACTTACATGATAGGGTGTGGTGAGGATTAAATAATTTAATATATGCAAGACAGTGCCTGACACAAAGCACTGTGTGACTGTAAGCTATTATTACTATCTCTTGCTTTATAGAATCCATATGTCCCATAGTTATTCACTAGGCTGTGTCCTCTATTCCAGGCACCGCACCAGGCCCAGGAATGTTTGTAGCATTTCCTAAACCAGCAGCAGGAGTCTGAGTGGTGTAGGCAGTGCAATCTCAAGCACAAAAATTAAACAGTAAGGTGGAAGTAGGTGCAAGCCTCCTCCTCCTAACTAATTAAATGCATACTTTAGAAACTACACTGAGTATGCTTCAAGGGGAGGTCACCCATAATCTGTTTGTGAAATTTGCAGTTCAACAGTTACCCACTCAGGTGACTTTTGCCACATCTACATTAAATTTGCAACTGGCTTAGATTTCTGTATGAGATGATGCTTCTAATTTGTGTTTTGGGTTAAGGCCCAGCTCCCAGCGTGTGGAGAGAGAGTTACAAAGGAGAAGTTCTCGTTATCAGAAGGCCGGGTGGGACAGAGTTTGGATGTGAGCATGTTGTGCCAGTTCTCATATGTCTACAACCCAGGCCAAAATCTGCCCTCAGTTATGCATGCACAGCTTTCATTGACGTCAGCAAGAACGGTGTTCACGTAACAGGAGGCAGAAATTTGGCTCTTTGATTTTAGCAGAATCAAATGCCAAAATTTTGCTGATGCAGGTTGCAAATTTAAACCCCAAAGGGTCAGGAAAATGCAACAGAACTTTGCTCTATTGGCAACCTCCTCTTTTGAACAGGCCATGTAATTAAGCGAGTCCTGCATTTCTCCAGCCTGACTTGGAAGCTCCTGATTCTCTTGTGCAGATGAGTTGTGTGTAGCCCCCTGTTGCAGTAAGACCTTTAATTGTGATTCCAAGATTTTGCCTGCAGCTTCAGATAAGACTCTAAAACACAGCCCTAATTCATTGTCGGTTGCAGGATTCCATTTCTGGTCTGGGTTTTAACAATGCTGAAATCAGATGGTGGTGCTGAACAGACGCCACTTCCCACCTTAGATGATTGGGGAATTATGTAACGAATTTTAAGGGCTCAGCATTCTCAGCATTTTCAGACTAAGTTGCAGTCTAATTTATGTTCAGACATATCCATAGCTTTGTCTTAATATTTGTGAGGTTTTGTAAAAATTTAATTTAATTTTATGCAATCATGTTAACAACTGGATCTCCCAGACCTGAGCATCTGGTAGTAAGTTTCTGAGTGGTAAAACACAATTCAACAGAAATATGATGCCAGGCCAATGGACCAAAAAAAAAAAAAAAAAAAAAAAAATCCCTTAACTAAGAGTGGAGATATTTCCGATTCCTTTATCCAGCTATTCAAAGTCTGTTTCCTGCTTTGGATCCAGAGAAGCAGGCTTTCTCTTGAACTGTTATTTAGAACTTGGATGGATGCCTGAGTGTGTGTCTTGTGCTGTGAGTTTCCTTATGGGTGACATGACCTAGCAAAGCCTTCTTGGCCACTTGTCACTTCTCACTCCCTTCTCTTCAAGGGAGAAGTAGATTATATGAATGGTAAAATTGGGAGCAAGAACAGAATGTATCTAAGCTCCCTCTCTGGGATCTTCCTGCCTGCAGAGAGCAAGTATTCCACTCTGCTCCCATGCTACAGATTTTGCCCTTGAGAAGGGTGGCAACATTTCCTGTGACTGAGAATGAAGTCTCTTATATTCCAGTGAGTGGTATTCACAAACCCATCATATGTCAACCACATTCTCCAACAGCTTCAGGAGCAATAGAGATGCCATCATGATATCTGTCAGCTTGACATTTTATTGAAGGGGGTGGTGGTAGACAAGTGATAAGAACTTATTAGCTAATGACTAAAAGTGATCAACTAAAAACTAATAGACTTAAGAACACTACTTAGAGGTCTTTGTCCCTGCAGTGAACCACGGCTGCCCCCTGCTTCTGCAGGGGACCCTCCAACACTAGCAGAGTTCCTGCCCAGAGGAACCAAGATGGTGGAGGAGAAGGACGTGCTCTCACTCCCTCTTGTGAGAACACAAGAATCACAACTAGCTGCTGGACAATCATTGACAGGAAGACACTGGAACTGACCAAAAAAGATACCCCACATCCAAAGACAAAGGAGAAGCCACAGTGAGATGGTAGGAGGGGCACAATCACAGTAAAATCAAATCCTATAACTGCTTGGTGGGGGATTCACAGACTGGAGAACACTTATACCACAGAAGTCCACCCACTAGAGTAAAGGTTCTGAGCCCCATGTCAGGCTTTCCAACCTGGGGGTCTGGCAACAGGAGGAGGAATTCCTAGAATCAGACTTTGAAGCCTAGTGGGATTTGATCGCATAACTTTGACAGGACTGGGGGAAACAGAGACTCCACTCTTGGAGGGCACACACAAAGTAGTGTGCGCACTGGGACCCAGGGGAAGGAGCAGTGACCCCAGAGGACACTGAATCAGAACAAACTGCTAGTGGTGGAGGGTCTCCTGCAGAGGCGGGGGGTGGCTGTGGCTCACCATGGGGACAAGGACACTGGCATCAGAAGTTCTGGGAAGTACTCCCTGGTGTGAGCCATCCTAGAGTCTGTCATTAGCCACACCAAAGAGCCCAGGTAGGCTCCAGTGCTGGGTTGCCTCAGGCCAAACAACCAACAGGGAGGGAAGCCAGCCTCACCCATCAACAGTCAAGTGGATTCAAGTTTTACTGAGCTCTGCCCAACAGAGCAACAGTCAGCTCTACCCACCACCAGTCCCTCCCATCAGGAAACTTACACAAGCCTCTTAGATAGCCTCATCCACCAGAGGGCAGACAGCAGAAGCAAAAACTACAATCCTGCAGCCTGTGGAATAAAAACCACATTCACAGAAAGATAGACAAGATGAAAAGGCAGAAGGTTACGTACCAGATGAAGGAACAAGATAAAAGCCCAGAAAAACAAGCAAATGAAGTGGACATAGGCAACCTTCCAGAAAAAGAATTCAGAATAATGATAGTGAAGGTGATGCAGGACCTCAGAAAAAGAATGGAGGCAAAGATCGAGAAGATGCAAGGAATGTTTAACAAAGACCTAGAATAATTAAAGAACAAACAAACAGAGATGAACAATACAATAACTGAAATGAAAACTACACTAGAAGGAATCAATAGCAGAATAACTGAGGCAGAAGAATCGTTAAGTGACCTGGAAGACAGAATGGAGGAATTCACTGCTGCAGAACAGAAGAAAGAAAAAAGAATGAAAAGAAATGAAAACAGCCTAAGAGACCTCTGGGACAACATTAAATGCAACAACAGTCTCATTATAGGGGTCCCGGAAGGAGAAGAGGCAGAGAAGGATCAGAGAATATATCTGAAGAGATTATAGTCAAAAACAACCCTAACATGGGAATGGAAATAGCCACCCAAGTCCAGGAAGCGTAGTGAGTCCCATACAGGATAAACCCAAGGAGAAACATGCTGAGACACATAGTAATCAAATTGGCAAAAATTAAAGACAAAGAAAAATTATTGAAAGCAGCAAGGGAAAAATGACAAATAACATACAAGGGAACTCCCATAAGGTTAACAGCTGATTTCTCAGCAGAAACTCTGCAAGCCAGAAAGGAGTGGCATGATATACTTAAAATGATGAAAGGGAAGAACCTACAACCAAGATTACTCTACCTGGCAAGGATCTCATTTAGAGTTGCTGGAGCAATCAAAAGCTTTACAGACAAGCAAAAGCTAAGAGAATTCAGCACCACCAAACCAGCTCTACAACACATGCTAAAGGAACTTCTCTAAGTGGGAAACACAAGAGAAGAAAAGGACCCAAAACAATCGTTTGTTTGTTACAAAAACAAACCCAAAACAATTAAGAAAATGGTAATAGGAACATACATATCGATAATTACCTTAAACATGAACGGATTAAATGCTCCAACGAAAAGACACAGGCTTGCTGAATGGATACAAAAACAAGACCCATATATATGCTATCTACAAGAGACCCACTTCAGACCTAGGGACACATACAGACTCACAAAGAAAGTGAGGGGAGAGTAAAAGCTATTCCATGCAAATGGAAATCAAAAGAAAGCTGGAGTAGCAATATTCATATCATATAAAATAGACTTTTAAAAAAAGAATGTTATAAGAGACAAGGAAAGACACTACATAATGATCAAGGGATCAAACCAAGAAGAAGATATAAAGATATAAGAAGATATATGCACCCAACATAGGAGCACCTCAATACATAAGGCAACTGCTAACAGCTATAAAAGAGGAAATCGACAGTAACACAATAATAGTAGGGGACTTTAACACCTCACTTACACCAATGGACAGATCAGCCAAAATGAAAATAAATAAGGAAACAGAAGCTTTAAATGACACAATAGACCACATAGATTTAATTGATATTTATAGGACATTCCATCCAAAAACAGCAGATTACAATTTCTTCTCAAGTGCGCACGGAACATTCTCCAGGATAGATCACATCTTGGGTCACAAATCAAGCCTCAGTACATTTAAGAAAACTGAAATCATATCAAGCATCTTTTCTGACCACAACGCTATGAGATTAGGAATGAATTACAGGGGGAAAAAAAGTAAAAAACACAAACACACGGAGGCTAAACAATACGTTACTAAATAACCAAGAGATCACTGAAGAAATAAAAGAGGAAATAAAAAAAAAAACACCCAGAGGGCTTCCCTGGTGGAGCAGTGGTTGAGAGTCCGCCTGCTGATGCAGGGGACACGGGTTTATGCCCTGGTCCAGGAAGATCCCACATGCCGCGGAGCGGCTGGGACCGTGAGCCATGGCCACTGAGCCTGCACGTCCGGAGCCTGTGCTCTGCAATGGGAGAGGCCACAAGAGTGAGAGGACTGCGTACCACCAAAAAAAAAAAAAAAAACCCTAGAGACACATGACAAAGAAAACATGACGATCCAAAACCTATGGGATGAAGCAAAAGCAGTTCTAAGAGGGAAGTTTATAGTTACAGAAGTCTACCTCAAGAAACAAGAAAAATCTGAAATAAACAATCTAACCTTACACTTAAAGGAACTAGAGAAAGAAGAACAAACAAAACCCAAAGTTGGCAGAACGAAAGAAATCATAAAGATCAGATCAGAAAAAAATGAAATAGAAACAAAAAAAACAATAGCAAAGATCAATAAAACTAAAAGCTGGTTCTTTGAGAAGATAAACAAAATTGATAAACCATTAGCCAGACTCATCAAGAAAAAGAGGGAGAGGACTCAAATCCATAAAATTAGAAATGAAAAGGGAGAAGTTACAACAGACACTGCAGAAATACAAAGCCTCCTAAGAGACTATTACAAGCAACTCTATGCCAATAAAATGGACCACCTGGAAGAAATGGACAAATTCTTAGAAAGGTATAACCTTCCAAGACTGAACCAGGAAAAAATAGAAAATATGAACAGACCAATCATAAGTAATGAAATTGAAAGTGTGATTGAAAATCTTCCAACAAGGGCTTCCCTGGTGGCGCAGTGGTTGAGAGTCTGCCTGCCGATGCAGGGGACACGGGTTCGTGCCCCGGTCCGGGAAGGTCCCACATGCCGCGGAGCAGCTGCGCCCGTGAGCCATGGCCACTGAGCCTGTGCATCCGGAGCCTGTGCTCCGCAACTGGAGAGACCACAACAGTGAGAGGCCCGCGTACCGCAAAAAAAAAAAAAAAAAAAAATCTTCCAACAAAAAAAGTGCAGGACCAGATGGCTTCACAGGTGAATTCTATCAAACATTTAGAGGAGAGCTAACACCCATCCTTCTCAAACTCTTCCAAAAAGTTGCAGAGGAAGGAACACTCCCAAACTCATTCTATGAGGCCACCATCACCCTGATACCAAAACCAGACAAGGATACTACAAAAAAAACAACATTACAGACCAATATCATAGATGAATATAGATGCAAAAATCCTCAACAAAATACTAGCAAACAGAATCCAACAACACATTAAAAGGATCATACAACATGATCAAGTGGGATTTATCCCAGGGATGCAAGGATTCATCAATATACGCAAATCAATCAACGTGATACACCATGTTAACAAATTGAAGAATAAAAGCCATATGATCATCTCAATAGATGCAGCGAAAGCTTTTGACAAAATCCAACACCCATTTATGATAAAAACTCTCCAGAAAGTGGGCACAGAGGGAAACTTACTCAACATAATAAAGGCCAAATACGACAAACGCACAGCAAACATCATTCTCAAGGGTGAAAAACTGAAAGCATTTCCTCTAAGATCAGGAAGAAGACAAGGATGTCCACTCTCACCACTATTATTCAACAAAGTTTTGGAAGTCCTAGCCATGGCAATCAGAGAAGAAAAAGGAATAAAAGGAATACAAATTGGAAAAGAAGTAAAACTGTCACTGTTTGCAGATGACATGGTACTATACATAGAGAATCATAAAAATGCCACCAGAAAACTAATAGAGCTAATCACTGAATTTGGTAAAGTTGAAGGATACAAAATTAATGCACAGAAATCTCTTGCATTCCTATACACTAATGATGAAAACTCTGAAAGAGAAATTAAGGAAACACTCCCATTTACCACTGCAACAAAAAGAATAAAATACCTAGGAATAAACCTACCTAGGGAAACAAAAGACCTGTATGCAGAAAACTGTAAGACACTGATGAAAGAAATTAAAGATGATACCAACAGATGGAGAGATATACCATGTTCTTGGATTGGAAGAATCAATATTGTGAAAATGACTATAGTACCCAAAGCAATCTACAGATCAATGCAACCCTTATCCAATTACCAATGGCATTTTTTACAGAACTAGGACAAAAAATCTTAAAATTTGTATGGAGACACAAAAGACCCCGAATAGCCAAAGCAGTATTGAGGGAAAAAAATGGAGCTGGAGGAATCAGACTCCCTGACTTCAGCCTATACTACAAAGCTACAGTAATCAAGACAATATGGTACTGGCACAAAAACAGAAATATAGATCTATGGAACAGGATAGAAAGCCCAGAGATAAACCCACACACATATGGTCACCTTATTTTTGACAAAGGAAGCAAGGATATACAATGGAGAAAAGACAGCCTCTTCAATAAGTGGTGCTGGGAAAACTGGACAGCTACATGTAAAAGAATGAAATTAGAACACTCCCTAACACCATACACAAAAATAAACTCAAAATGGATTAGAGACCTACATGTAATACCGGGCACTATAAAACTCTTAGAGGAAGACATTGGAAGAACACCCTTTGACATAAATCACAGCAAGATATTTATTGATCCACCTCCTAGAGTAATGGAAATAAAAATAAAAATATACAAAGGGGACCTAATGAAACTTAAAAGCTTTTGCACAGCAAAGGTAACCGTAAACAAGATGAAAAGACAACCCTCAGAATGGGAGAAAATATTTGCAAATGAATCATCGGACAAAGGATTAATCTCCAAAATATATAAACAGCTCGTGCAGCTCAATATTAAAAAAACAAACAACCCAATCCCCAAATGGGCAGGAGACCTAAATAGACATTTCTCCAAGGAAGACATACAGATGGCCAAGAAGCACATGAAAAGCTGCTCAACATCACTAATTATTAGAGAAATGCAAATCAAAACTACAATGAGGTATCACCTCACACCGGTTAGAATGGGCATCATCAGAAAATCAAACAACAAATGCTGGAGAGGGTGTGGAGAAAAGGGAACCCTCTCGCACTGTTGGTGGGAATGTAATTGATACAGCCACTATGGAGAACAGTATGGAGGTTCCTTAAAGAACTACAAATAGAATTACCATATGACACAGCAATCCCACTACTGGGCATATACCCAGAGAAAAACATAATTCAAAAAGACATGGCACCCCAGTGCTCACTGCAGCACTATTTACAATAGCCAGGTCATGGAAGCAACCTAAATGCCCATCGATAGACGAATGGATAAAGAAGACGTGGTACATATATACAATGCAATATTACTCAGCCATAAAAAGGAACGAAATTGGGTCATTTGTAGAGATGTGGATGCATCTAGAGACTGTCATACAGAGTGAAGTAAGTCAGAAGGAGAAAAACAAATATCATATATTAACACATATATGTGGAACCTGTGAAATGGTACAGATGAACTGGTTTGCAGAGCAGAAATTGAGACACAGATGTAGAGAACAAACGTATGGACACCAAGGAGGGAAAGCAGCAGGCGGGGAGGGGGTTGTGGTGTGCTGGGTTGGGAGGTTGGGATTGACATGTATACACTGATGTGTATAAAACTGATGACTAATAAGAACCTGCTGTATAAAAAAATAAATAAAATTAAATTTAAAAAATTTTTTTAAAAAAGAACACTACTTAGAAATAGGGAAGTGAATATAAAGGAGAAAAAAACATCTTGAAAGTGGATGCCCTTGATAGGTTGGGAAGGGAGGAGTAATGTGGATTAGGGCAAGAAGCTGCTGTCCTCACTCTCCTTTAAGGTTCAGTCTTATTTTGACACTTGATAACCATTCATAAATTAACATTTACTACATTATGGAACTATGACACATCAGAGTGGAGAAAGTTTAATAGATCTCCAATGTTTTTCAAATTGAGAGTCACAATTGGTTAGCATGTCATGAAATCAATTTATTGGCTTGTGACCAACACTTTGAAATGAAATGAAATAAACAGAATAGATCAGAGAGCATTATAATCTGGATCATGGTATAAAATAAACATTTTTATTGTGGATTATGATAAAAAAATGTTTAGAGTCTATTCAGTTTTTCCAGCTTCCTACTTAACCCTCAACCAATTTCCTTAACTGTGTACCCACTTTACCTACCAAGCCAAGTGGTTCTAAATGAGAGTATGCATACGAAAAAGCTCAAATCATATTTAAAATATTGTTTTGATTTCTTGATGATGTTGATAATGATGATGATGATGGGAAAAATGTTTGACCTTCAATTTTGCACCTCTCTTCAACATGAAAGCAGCCATAGTACCAGCCCAACCCCACACCCACACTCTTCTAAGAAGCTATCAACACTATGTAGGGTGTGGGCCAGCGCCTCAGATCAGCCAGGCTGATCTGGTAGCACCCTTAGGCTGCAGGGTAGGATAATGGTTATGGCAGACTGTGGAGTTATACAGACTGGCATCCAAATTTAGCTCTGCCACTGACTAACTACACAACTTGAGCTAAATTATTTAACTTCCTTGAGTCTCAGGAAATCACCATTATTATCATCACCATCATCAATTCAACTATTTTTGTTTTATATTCTGGAAACATGGAGGAAAAAAAGTACCTCGCTTTCACTGGAGAAGCTGCAGTGCCACTGATGAAACAGATGCTGCCTGAGCTAAGGGAGAGCAGGGGAAGGAGGAGAGAAGTCTCTGCAGCCATTTCCCATGACCCGTGCAAGGTGACTCTTGACACCTGCAGCACTGGGCTCTTTATCACCCAGGCTCTGTGAGCACCACTGACTCTACCCTCTAGTTTTAGAGACATTTCTCATTCCCAAGTCTCACATCCAGCTATTTCCAGTCTCACACAGTTGACCCCCTGGCATTTTGACTCAGGGTTCCATGCTCAGCGTTCCAGAGCATCCTCTGTGCACCCGACCACACACTAACCCGGAACAGAAGAGCCTGGGGTCAGCTACATTGGACAAGTGCAGGTCTTAGGGATGGGAAACCTCGGCTCATATTCCAGTTCTGCCACTTTCTCATCTGACCTTTGCTAAATCATTTCATCTCTCTGATCTTACTTTCTTCCTCCAATAAGATCAGATGAAACCAAGCAGAAAATCAAGAGTCAAAATCCAGTGAGTACAAGGTTCATTACAGCACTACTTACAATAGTCAGGACATGAAAGCAACCTAAATGTCCATCGACAGAGGAATGGGTAAAGAAGATGTGGGGCTTCCCTGGTGGCACAGTGGTTGAGAGTCCGCCTGCTGATGCAGGAGACACGGGTTCGTGCCCCGGTCTGGGAAGATCCCACATGCCGCAGAGCGGCTGGGCCCGTGAGCCATGGCTGCTGGGCCTGTGCGTCCGGAGCCTGTGCTCCGCAATGGGAGAGGCCACAGCAGTGAGAGGCCCGCGTACCACAAAAAAAAAAAAAAAAGAAGAAGATGTGGCACATATACACAATGGAATATTACTCAGCCATAAAAAGAACAAAAACTGAGTTATTTGTAATGAGGTTGATGGACCTAGAGTCTGTCACACAGAGTGAAGTAAGTCAGAAAGAGAAAAACAAATACCGTATGCTAACACATATATGGGATCTAAAAAACAGTACTGACGAACCTACTGGCAGGGCAGGAATAAAGACACAGACATAGAGAGAGAACTTGAGGACACAGTGGGGAAGGGGAAGCTGGGACAAAGTAAGAGAGTAACACTGACATATATACACTACGAAATGTAAAATAGATAGCTAGTGGGAAGCAGCTGCATAGCACAAGGAGATCAGCTCCATGCTTTGTGTCCACCTAGAGGGGTGGGATAGGGAGGGTGGGAGGGAGACACAAAAGGGAGGGGATGTATGTATATGTATAGCTGATTCACTTTGTTATACAGCAGAAACTAACACACCATTGTAAAGCAATTACACTCCAGTAAAGATATTTAAAAAATGCAATGAGTAAAAATTTGGGAATATTTGCATTTCCCCAAACAGAACGATGTTAATGGGAGCAAAACAAACACAATTCACATATTTCAGAAATTCTTTTAAGTAAATAAAAATAGTAATAAATGCTGTTCTTTTTTTAAGTTGATCTTTAGAATTTATACAAAAAAGCAACAACCTTGATTTTTCTCAAGTATACTTCTTATCAATTCAAATAACTTCCTTTGACATTCATTACCTGTTACAATCTGGTTCTACTTAGTTTTTACTTCATTTTCCATTGTTCCCATGACTCCACTCACCCCATGCTGCGCCCACACTCAGCCCCGGCATTTCCCAAACATGTCTGCCGTGTTCATAGCCCCATGTTTTTGTTCATGCAACAGTCTTCCTCCCTCCCCTAATTCCACACTTGCATTCAAGCCCAGCCCAAATGTCACCTCATCTGCGAAGGGAGCTCCCAAGCAAGACTAATTTTTCCCACTTCAGGACTCCCATAGTATGTAACCCACATAGATAATGTAGGACATACCACAGCATATCATCACAGCTGTATTTTTCCCTGCTAGACCATCAGCGCCTTGAGGGCAGGGACCATCCCTCCATGTTTGAATTCCCCAGCCTTTCCATAGTGCCTGGCACTTACCCAGCATATAGTAAATGTCCGATCAAAGAACAAAGTTATCTTGACTCCTCAACATTCACATTCACAGCCTTTGACAAGGTTATGAAAGAGATTCTCATGCTTCTCCTTCAGGCAGCAAAGCCAGTTAGGGCCCCAGCCCTCTTTGCGAGCCACAGGCAGAGCCAGTACTTGTGATCATGTTGTAAATAAATTTTCAGGATGGGTAGACCAGCATATGGTCACCAGACATTTTGCAGTAAGTAGGATAGTCTGTAGTTTGGACTGACATGTATGGTTATCAGGAAAAAATCCCTATTTAGAGGATGTTGAGAATCTTGGGGTCCAGGTAGGCTACAGGGCTCCTACCACAGCCATAGAGTGACTATAAAGAGGGACAGTCAAGTGGCCGGGGTCCTTTAAACCTTCCCACCCTCTGTCATAGTGCACGGCCATCGCTAAGGAGTACTGAACCACGATGGAGCGGCTGATTCCAGATGCCTGTACCAGCTACTTGGAGCTCTGGTCACTTCAGACAAACATGAACCCAGAGCAATCTATATGGATTGATGGAATCTTTCTGCATCCTTGAGTGGAGAAGATGAACACATATGAAGTATTTGGAAGAAAATATGTAGCAATATATAACCAGAGACCAAAAGATGCCAAACAGACTATAAGTCTCCTGGTTTATGATTCTACATCTGAAATACACAAATACAATCTGGGATGGTTTTACAGGCTGGTAGAGAAGATAACCACTTTTGTAATGGAGTTTCAGCACAATGGGTAGACCCTTACCACTCCCCCCAGCCCTATCTCCAAATACCTCCTTTATCAGGCTATCTGTTAACTGAAGGTCATTAAAAGTCTAAATTCCTTTGAGTAGACACTTCTTACTTTTATTAAATGCCCCTGCAAGGGATAATACCTTCACTGAAATAGTTTGTCAAATCCTTTGAGATAGAGAAAATGGACCAGAGGGATCCTGGTACCTCAGCAGAAGAAAAGTGTATCATTAGTAGAAGATAACCCGAGAAAAAAGACAGGATACCTAAAGAAACTTTGCCCAACTGCCACAGGACTTACTCTATTGTAATACAGCCCAAGCCGTACTTGTTCTGATAACAGGGACCCTCTTTTCCTGCAGTCTGGTCTAGCTGACATAGAACAAGGTCAAGAAGAAGGCACTCCTGTCTGAAATTGTTTCACAAATTCAATTAAGCCAATTGGTCAAATAGTTATTGAAGATCTACTATATGCTAAGCACTTTGATAAGATATAGAAATAAATAACTGAATAAAAATCAGTCCCTGCTTTTAAGGAATTCATAGTTTAGTGGGAAGACAAATATATTAACTAATAAATATCATTTAGTGCCATAGAAGATATGATCAATATAAAGTTCAAATTATAGGGTGGGGGAGGCACCATTGAACCTGAGGCTTGGCCAATTTTTCAAACTCTTCATTTCTTGGCACTAAAAAAAAAAAATCATTGAAAGGAGACCCTACCAACACTACAAAGCAAATAAGCCTGGCATGATCCTGGCTTTCTATAGGGAGAGTAGACACAAAGGATGAATTCAGAGAGACTACCCCAAATCTGCAGCAGCTGCCAAGGGCTCCCAAAAGATGTACAACCACCATGGGTTACAGGCATTTACCTGCCAACAATGATGTGTCACCAAGCACGTCATTCCATGGCATGCAGTTTTTGTAATGATATAGAACAGAACAGAATTTTTGTTTTGTAAAAGTTATGTTTCGGTTACATCCATGAGTGTGGAAGTTTGTGATTGTGGGTGTGCACGCATGGATACGTACTAGGTCACTATGTAAAATGTGAGTGGTGATTCATAGTTTGAGAAGCACTGCCTTAGACAACTGTAGCCCAACCTCAATGTAAAGATGAGGGTGCTGAGATCCAGAGAAGTTAAAATACTTGCCCAGGGGACTTCCCTGGTGGTCCAGTGGTTAAGACTTCATCTCCCAATGCAAGGGGTGCAGGTTCGATCCCTGGTCAGCAAGCTAAGATCCCACATGACTCACAGCAAACAAAAAAAAAACCCAAAACATAAGAAACAGAGGCAACATAGTAACAAATTCAATAAAGACTTAAAAAAAAAAGGTCTACATCAAAAAAAAACCTTAAAAAACAAAAATAAACAAAATGTTTGCCCAGAGTTTTAAAGTTTGTTAGTGACAGTGTGAAAACTAAAACCCAGTGTCCTGACTAACACCTCAGTGCTTCCCCACATCCTATCACAATGTACACAGGATATTTTTCCTTTTTTTAACATCTTTATTGGAGTATAATCGCTTTACAATATTGTGTTAGTTTCTGCTGTATAACAAAGTGAATCAGCTATATGCATACGTATATCCCCATATCCCCTCCCTCTTTCGTCTCCCTCCAACACTCCCTATCCCACTCCACTAGGTGGTCACAAAGCACCAAGCTGTTCTCCCTGTGCTATGCAGCTGTTTCCCAGTAGCTATCTATTCTACATTTGGTAGTGTATATATGTCAATGCCACTCGCTCACTTCGTCTCAGCTTACCCTTCCCCCTCCCTGGGTCCTCAAGTCCATTCTCTACATTGGTGTCTTTATTCCTGTCCTGACCCTAGGTTCATCAGAACCTCTGGGTTTCTTTTTTTAGATTCCATATTTATGTGTTAGCATACGGTACTTGTTTTTCTCTTTCTGACTTACTTCACTCTGTATGACAGTCTCTAGGTCCATCCACCTCACTACAAATAACTCAGTTTCATTTCTTTTTATGGCTGAGTAATATTCCATTCTATATATGTGCCACACCTTCTTTATCCATTCATCTGTCAGTGGACACTTAGGTTGCTTCCATGTCCTGGCCATTGTAAATAGAGCTGCAATGGACATTGTGGTACATGACTCTTTTCGAATTATGGTTTCCTCAAGGTGTATGCCCAGTAGTGGGATTGCTGGGTCCTATGGTAGTTCTATTTTTCCGTTTTTTAAGGAACACCCATACTGTTCTCCATAGTGGTTCTATCAATTTACATTCCCACCAACAGTGCGAGAGGGGTCTCTTTTCTCCACACTCTCTCCAGCATTTATTGTTTGTAGAGTTTTTGATGACGGCCATTCTGACTGGTGTGAGGTGATACCTCTTGGTAGTTTTCATCTGCATTTCTCTAATGCTTAGTAATGTTGAGCCTCCTTTCATGTGTTTGTTGGCAATCTGTATATCTTCTTTGCAGAAATGTCTAGGTCTTCTGCCCATTTTTGGATTGGATTGCTATTTTTTGATAATTGAGCTGCATGAGCTGCTTGTATATTTGGAGATTAATCTTTGTCAGTTGCTTCATTTGCAAATATTTTCTCGCATTCTGAGGGTTGTCTTTTCATCTTGTTTATGGTTTCCTTTGCTATGCAAAAGCTTTTAAGTTTCATTAGGTCCCAACTGTTAATTTTTGTTTTTATTTTCATTTCTCTAGGAGGTGGGTAAAAAAGGATCTTGCCGTGATTTATGTCATAGAGTGTTCTGCCTATGTTTTCCTCTAAGAGTTTGATAGTGTCTGGCCTTACATTTAGGTCTTTAATCCATTATGAGTTTATTTTTGTGTATGGTGTTAAGGTATGCTCTAATTTCATTCTTTTACATGTAGCTGTCCAGTTTTCCCATCACCACTTATTGAAGAGACTGTCTTTTCTCCATTGTATATTCTGGCCTCCTTTATCAAAGATAAGGTGACCATGTGTGACGGTTTATCTCTGGGCTTTCTATCCTGTTCCATTGATCTATATTTCTGTTTTTGTGCCAGTACCATACTGTATTGATTAGTGTAGCTTTGTAGTATAGTCTGAAGTCAGGGAACCTGATTCCTCCAGCTCCATTTTTCTTTTTCATGATTGTTAGGCTCTTAGGGGTCTTTTGTGTTCCATAAAAATTGTGAAATTTTTTGTTCTAGTTCTGTGAAAAATGCCAGTGGTAATTTGATAGTGATTGCATTGAATCTGTAGATTGCTTTTGGTAGTATAGTCATTTTCACAATGTTGATTCTTCCAATCCAAGAACATGGTATATCTCTCCATCTATTTGTATCATCTTTAATTTCTTTCATCAGTGTCTTATAATTTTCTGCATACAGGTCTTTTCTCTCCTTAGGTAGGTTTATTCCTAGATATTTTATTCTTTTTGTTGCAGTGGTAAGTGGGAGCGTTTTTGGTTTTTTGTTTCTTTTCTGCGGTACGCGGGCCCCTCACTGCTGTGGCCCCTCCCATTGCAGAGCACAGGCTCCGGACACGTAGGCTCAGCGGCCATGGCTCACGGGAGTGTTTTCTTAATTTCACTTTCAGATTTTTCATCATCAGTGTATAGGAATGCTAGAGATTTCTGTGCATTAATTTTCTATCCTGCTACTTTACCAAATTCATTGATTAGCTCAAGTAGTTTTCTGGAAGCATCTTTAGGATTCTCTATGTATAGTATCATGTTATCTGCAAACACTGACAGCTTTACTTCCCCTTTTTCGATTTATATTCCTTTTCTTCTTTTTCTTCTCTGATTGCTGTGGCTAAAACTTCCAAAACTATGTTGAATAATAGTGGTAAGAGTGGGCAACCATGTTGTGTTCCTGATCTTAGTGGAAACTGTTTCAGTTTTTCACCATTGAGGACGATGTTGGCTGTGGGTTTGTCATATATGGCCTTTATTATGTTGAGGAAAGTTCCCTCTATGCCTACTTTATGGAGGGTTTTTATCATATATGGGTGTTGAATGTGTCGAAAGGTTTCTCTGCATCTATTGAGATCATAATATGGTTTTTCTCCTTCAACTTGTTGATATGGTTTATCACATTGATTGATTTGCGTATATTGAAGAATCCTTGCATCCCTGGGATAAATCCCACTTGATCATGGTGTATGATCCTTTTAATGTGCTGTTGGATTCTGTTTGCTAGTATTTTGTTGAGGACTTTTGCATCTATATTCATCAGTAATATTGGCCTGTAGTTTTCTTTCTTTGTGACATCTTTCTCTGGTTTTGGTATCAGGGTGATGGTGGCCTCGTAGAATGAATTTGGGAGTGTTCCTCCCTCTGCTATATTTTGGAAGAGTTTGAGAAGGATAGGTATTAGCTCTTCTCTAAATGTTTGACAGAATTCGCCTGTGATGCCATCTGGTCTTGGGCTTTAGTTTGTTGGAAGATTTTTAATCATAGTTTCAATTTCAGTGCTTGTGATTGGTCTGTACATATTTTCTATTTCTTCCTCTTTCAGTCTCGGATGGTTATACCTTTCTCAGAATTTGTCCATTTCTTCCAGGTTGTCCATTTTATTGGCATAAAGTTGCTTGTAGTACTCTCTCATGATCCTTTGTATTTCTGCAGTGTCAGTTGTTACTTCTGCTTTTTCATTTCCAATTTTATTGATTTGAGTCTTCTCCCTTTTTTTCTTGATGAGTCTGGCTAATGGTTTATCACTTTTGTTTATCTTCCCAAAGAACCAGCTTTTAGTTTTATTGATCTTTGCTATAGTTGCCTTCATTTATTTCTGATCTGATCTTTATGATTTCTTTCTTTCTGCTAACTTTGGCATTTTTTTGTTCTTCTTTCTCTAATTGCCTTAGGTGTGAGGTTACGTTGTTTATTTGAGATGTTTCTTATTTCTAAAGGTAGGATTGTATTGCTATCAACTTACCTCTTACCTTTTGCTGCATCCCGTAGGTTTTCAGTCCTCGTGTTTTCATTGTCATTTTCTTCTAGGTATTTTTTGATTTCCTCTTTGATTTCTTCAGTGATCTCTTGGTTATTAAGTAGTGTATTGTTTAGCCTTCAGGTGTTTGTATTTTTTTACATATTTTTTCCTGTAATTGATATCTAGTCTCATAGCATTGTGGTCAGAAAAGATACTTGATACAATTTCAAGTTTCTTAAATTTACGAAGGCTTGATTTGTGACCCAAGATATGATCTATCCTGGAGAATGTTCCATAAGACCTTGAGAAGAATGTGTATTCTGTTGTTTTTGGATGGAATGTCCTATAAATATCAATTAAGTCCATCTTGTTTAATGTATCATTTAAAGCTAGTGTTCCTTTGTTTATTTTCATTTTGGATGATCTGTCCATTGGAGATAGTGGGGTGTTAAAGTCACCTACTATGATTGTGTTCACGTCGATTTCCCCTTTTATGGCTGTTAGAATTTGCCTTATGTATTGAGGTGCTCCTATGTTGGGTGCATAAATATTTACAATTATTATACCTTCTTCTTGGATTGATCCCTTGATTATTATTTAGTGTCCTTCTTTGTCTCTTCTAATAGTCTTATTTTAAAGTCTATTTTGTCTGATATGAGAATTGCTACTCCAGCTTTCTTTTATTTCCATTTGCATGGAATATCTTTTTCCATCCTCTCACTTTCAGTCTGTATGTGTCCCTAGGTCTGAAGTGGGTCTCTTGTAGACAGCATATACATGGGTCTTGTTTTTGTACCCATTCAGCCAGTCTATTCTTTTGGTTGAAGCATTTAATCCATTTACATTTAAGGTAATTATTGATATGTATGTTCCTATTCCCATTTTCTTAATTGTTTTGGGTTTGTTATTGTAGGTCTTTTCCTTCTCTTGTGTTTCCTGCGTAGAGAAGTTCCTTTAGCATTTGTTGTAAAGCTGGTTTGGTGGTGCTGAATTCTCTTAGCTTTTGCTCGTCTCTAAAGGTTTTAATTTCTCCACCAAATCAGAATGAGATCCTTGCTGGGTAGAGTAATCTTGGTTGTAGGTTTTTCCCCTTCATCACTTTAAATATGTCCTGCCACTCCCTTCTGGCTTGCAGAGTTTCTGCTGACAGATAAGCTTATGGGGATTCCCTTGTACGTTATTTATTTTTTTCCCCTTGCGGCTTTTAATATTTTTTCTTTGTATTTAATTTTTGATCATTTGATTAATATTTGTCTTGGTGTGTTTCTCCTTGAATTTATCCTGCATGGGACTCTCTGTGCTTCCTGGACTTGATTGACTACTTCCTTTCCCATATTAAGGAAGTTTTCAACTATAATCTCTTCAAATATTTTCTCAGTCCCTTTCTTTTTCTCTTCTTCTTTTGGGACCTCTATAATTCGAATGGTGGTGCATTTAATGTTGTCCCAGAAGTCTCTGAGGCTGTCCTCAATTCTTTTCATTCTTTTTTCTTTATTCTGCTCTGCGGTAGTTATTTCCATTATTTTATCTTCCAGGTCACTTATCCATTCTTCTGCCTCAGTTATTCTGCTATTGATTCCTTCTAGAGAATTTTAAATTTCATTTATTGTGTTGTTCGTCATTGTTTGTTTGCTCTTTAGTTCTTCTGGGTTCTTTTTAAACATTTCTTGTATTTTCTCCATTCTATTTCCCAGATTTTGGATCATCTTTACTATCATTACTCTGAATTCTTTTTCAGGTAGACTGCCTATTTTCTCTTCATTTGTTTTGTTTGGTGGGTTTTTACCTTGCTCCTTCATCTGCTGTGTATTTCTCTGTCTTCTCATTTTGCTTAACTTACTGTGTTTGGGGTCTCCTTTCCACAGCCTGCAGGTTCGTAATTCCTGTTGTTTTTGGTGTCTGCCCCCAATGGCTGAGGTTGGTTCAGTGGGTTGTGTACGCTTTCTGGTAGAGGGAACTGGTGCCTGTGTTCTGGTGGGTGAGGCTGGATCTCTTCTTTCTGGTGGGCAGGACCACGTCCAGTGGTGTGTTTGGGGATGTCTGTGAACTTATTATGATTTTAGGCAGCCTGTCTGCTAATGGGTGGGGTTGTGTTCCTGTCTTGCTATTTATTTGGCTTGGGGTGTCCAGCACTGCATCATGCTGGTCGTTGAATGGAGCTGGGTCTTAGCGTTGAGTGAAAGATCTCTTGGAGAGCTCTCACTGACTGATATTATGTGGGGCCAGGAGTTCTCTTATGGACCACTCTCCTGAACTCAGCTCTCTCACCTCTGAGGTTCAGGCCTGACACTCAGCCAGAGAACCAAGACCCTGTCAGCCACATGGCTCAGAAAAAAAAGGGAGAAGAAAAAAGAAAGAAAATAATAAAATAAAATAAAGTTATTAAAATAAAAAATTATTATAATTAAAATTTGAAAGTAAAAAAAAAAAAGAATAAGAGAGCAACCAAACCAATAAGCAAATCCACCAATGATAACACGTGCTAAAAACTATACTAAAAAAAAATTTAAAAATAAAACAGACAGACAGAACCCTAGGACAAATGATAAAAGCAACCTACACAGAGAAAATCACACAAAGAAGCATATACCTACACACTTACAAAAAGAGAAAAAGGAAAAAAAAAAATATATATATATATATAAAAGGAAGAGAGCAACCAAATCAATAAACAAATCTACCATTAATAAAAGCTCTAAATACTAAACAAAGATAAACATAATACCAGAAACAAATTAGATGCAGAAAGCAAACCCCAAGTCTACAGTTGCTCCCAAAGTCCACCACCTCAATTTTGCGATGATTCATTTTCTATTCAGGTATTCCACAGATGCAGCGTACGTCAAGATGACTGTGGAGATTTAATCCGCTGCTCCTGAGGCTTTCCAGAGAAATTTCCATTTCTCTTTGTTCACACAGCTCCTGGGGTTCAGCTTTGGATTTGGCCCCGCCTCTGCGAGTAGGTCGCCTTCTGGCATCTGTTCTTTGCCCAGACAGGAGGGGGTTAAAGGAGCAGCTGATTAGGGGACGCTGGCTCACTCAGGCTAGGTTGAGGGAGGGGTACGGAATGCGGGGTGAGCCTGCAGCGGCGGAGACTTGCTTGACGTTGCAACAGCCTGAGACACGCTGTGTGTTTTCCTGGGGAAGTTGTCCCTGGATCATAGGACCCTGGCAGTGGCGGGTTACACAGGCTCCCGGGAGGGGAGGTGTGGATAGTGACCTGTGCTTGCACACAGGCTTCTTGGTGGCTGCAGCAGCAGCCTTAGCATTTCATGCCAATGAAGAGGCTTCCTAGTGTGTGGAAACTTTTCCTCTTTCACAGCTCCCTCCCAGAGGTGCAGGTCTCGTCCCTATTCTTTTGTCCCTGTTTTTTCTTTTTTCTTCTGCTCTACCCTGGTATGTGGGGAGTTTCTTGCCTTTTGGGAAGTCTGAGGTCTTCTGCCAGCATTCAGTAGGTGTTCTGTAGGAGTTGTTCCACATGTAGATGTATTTCTGGGGAGGAAGGTGATCTCCACGCCTTACCCCTCCACCATCTTGGAGGTCTCCCTGTACACAGGATCTTGATAGGGAGACCAGATGTGGTAGAAGGTGAGGGAAGGACAGGGAGGGAGGATGAGGATGGAAGAGCTGAACCTTTGTACCTCCATTTACCAGCTAGACACAAGCTGCACTGGGCTTCTGTCACACCCTGTTTGAACAACCATGTTCCATCCTCAAAAGAGCAGAAATAATTGGTAATATTTACCAAGTTACTATGGGCCTTGCACCATGCTAAGTACTTTATATCTCAATCATGTATCACGTATATAGTATTATCATCCCAATTATTCAGGTGACAAAACTGAACATCAGAGAATTAGGTACTGGCCCAAGGCCACACAGCTACTTAGTGCAGAGTCAAGACTGATAACTCAAATCTAATTTCAAAGTCATTCCTTTAAACCCTCTACACCATAACCCTGTTTCCAAATATTTTAACCCTATTTCCCATGTCTTAACTACTTTTTTCCTCTACATTTATTTCCAATTTTATATATTATATAAACAAATATATATTTCTGTGTGTATGTTTATATCTATGTATCTATACCCACACATGTATCTCTATATCTTATCCACATATACACATAGATATATAGATATAAAATCTCCGACCCTCATTATACTCCACATTTTGAGGCATATATTAGAAGATAAAGCTAAAGCATCCCTAAGAAGTAGTAACCTATGACCCAACCCACTCTTCCATTCATTCTCTTATTTTAAATAACAAATAAGATGCCTATAAAAGTTTAGTTACTCTGGGCAATGAGGATGACCTGGGCCTATTTTCTATCCACACAGGACACCTGGAGAAAGAACAGTACCACACAGAAAGGAAAGAATAGAATAGTAGCATGAGGGTTGAATATCTCCAAATATACTTTTGCTGCTCACGCTTGTAACAGGATTTAAAAGCAGTCCTCCCCATTTTTCCTGTTCACCTGCTTAAAATTCCAGATAGGATTCCCACATCAACTTCATTGTTTGAACTGACTGTAAGAAGAGGCCTCAATAACAGAATTTTGGTTTGGAATCTGGAGTCTGGATATTACCATTCTTGGCTCCACTACCTTTTTTTTAACCCCCTCCTGTCCCCTTTATTGTCTCTCTGGTATTATGTACACACATAACTGACCCCTACTTGACTCAGAACCCCTCTGGGAGCAGGAACTACACCAGGTCCCAGCACAGGCCTTGGCACTTACTCACACTCAGTAAATGCTTGCTAGAGTCACTCCTAGGAACCACCCCAGCCTAACCAGCCTGACTGTCAGTGTGTGGAACTGGTCATGTTTCTTCCGGGAATACTCACTCCAGCCCTGGCCACCCACTTGGCTTACCCATTCCTTTATGTCTAGAGTGTTTTTGCCAGAAACTGAGGTCACAGGAACTGGAAAAATACTGAAAATTTAAAATAACAATAAAAGCTTCCAGGGTATTTCGTTTCTCATAACTAAACTGCAGTCATGCTTTAGAAATCTTTCTTTGGAATTTCACCAACTTGCTTCCCAGTTAGATTGTGACTACCTGGCCACGGTAGCCAAGGTGGATATAAACAGCAGCAGACAACGGTAGCTGGTCATCAGCAACTCCAGGAGTGAAGACTCCACATTAGTGCGGTAGCCCAGGGGCAGATATGGAGATTTGGCAGTCGCAGGCTTTCTGAAGACTGCTGGCGTTGGAGCATGTCTTCAAAGGGATGTAGCTTAGATAATGGCTACAGGGGGAACTTTGGTCAAGATGGCCTTGACCAGAACCCCAGCCTCTGTTAACACTGAGTGTTTTCAGAACTGCTCGTTTTGCTGATTCTTAGTGATAACCTACATCCATATTTTCCGAGGCATGTTTTTAAATAGTTGACACCAGATTACCTTGGGGGAAGCAGGGGAGGGTGGTGTTTGTCAGATGGCTCCCCCGCTAGGATCTGGGTAAGCCCTTTTGGCCATTTCCTCCTGTTCTTTGATCTCACCCCCTTTCACCTTCTGTGGACTTGGTTCCACTTCAAGTATTTCTTCTTTCTTCAATCTACCCTCCCCTCTATATGGCATATAAGTCCCTTTCTTTCTACCCATAAGCATGATCAAGCTGTCCAGAGCCTCTTTCTTCAAAAACCCTCAATGGCTCTCAAAGGCCTCCTAAACTCTGAGTGCATTTTCCTTATCTGACATGCAAGGCCAACTATAATCTAGTCCCAATGTGTCTTTCCACTCTCATCTCCCACTGCTGCCGTCCCTACCTATAGAAATACCCCAAACGGATTGTCCACTGGTTTCAAAACATACTCTGTGCTTTCTCACTCCCAGGCCTTTGCTTGTGATCATCCCTCCATCTGAAAGTCTCCATCTAGGAGAATTACGACACTGCTCAAATGCCACCTTCTTCATGAAGTCTTTCCTGATTCCCTAAATTCAGTATGATCTCTCTAAGTTCTAAATCCCAATAGCACTTGATATAAGAACTTCTCTTGGGCTTCCCTGGTGGCGCAGTGGTTGAGAGTCCGCCTGCCGATGCAGGGGACACGGGTTCGTGCCTGGGTCCGGGAAGATCCCACATGCCGCGGAGCGGCTGGGCCCGTGAGCCATGGCCGCTGAGCATGCGCGTCTGGCGCCTGTGCTCCGCAACGGGAGAGGCCACAGCAGTGAGAGGCCCGCGTACCACAAAAAAAAAAAAAAAAAAGAACTTCTCTTGTAGTATATAGATATTCTACCTTGCACTATAGATATGTCTGTACCTGTCAGAGTATTCCTACTAGACTGTATGTTCCTTGAGGGCAAGGACTATATGTTAATTATATCTCTGTGACATACCAGGCCCCAGCACAGACTCTCACACATATTACCAGAGTACACATGCATTCTCTCATTTTAAAAAAGCATTTCTTGAACACCTACTGTATGCTAGGCATTGCAATTATATCAATGAGCAAATGAGACAAAAATCGCTGCTCTCATGGAACCTGTATTTATGTATTACAGTGGGGAGAGATAGACAATAGACAATATACATATTTAGATGTCAGAATCGTAAGTGCTATGGTTGTTAAAAATTGTTTAAAAATAGTCCAAATAGAATTATAAGAAAATACTTCCCTGAGAAGGTGACATATAGGCAAAGAACTGAAGGAGGTAGGAGAATGAAGCATGTGGCTTCTAGACACAAGGACAAGCAAGTGTAAAGGTCTGAAAAATATGTGTCTGGAGAGCCTGAGGAATAGCAAGGAGGTCAGCATGGCTGGAGTGGAGTGAGACAGAAGGAAAGATATGAGATCCGAGAGGTAATGGGGAGACACATCATTTAGGACCTTGTAAGCCCTTACAAGGACTTTGGGCTTTTGTTCTGAGTGTGATGGAAACCATTGAAGGGTTTTGAACAGAAGACTGATGTAATATATCTTAATTTTTGGCACAGTTACTCTAGCTGCTCTGTTGGACTGAAATTGTGGTGGCAGAGAGAGGGCTAAAGCAAGGGATCCAATGAGGAGGTACTGTAATTATCCAGGTGAGAGATAACCTTGATGTGGACCAGGTAGCAGTGGAGGTGGTCTAATTCTGGATACATTCTGTATGTAGGCCCAACAGGATTTGCTGAGAAATTAAATACGGAGTGTGAGAGAAAGAGAAGTGGACTCCAGTGTCTTAGCCTGAGCAACTACAAGGCGGAGTTGCCATTTGCTGAGAGGCAGGTTTGGATTTTGTGCCATTCACTGAGTGAAGACTGGGTTCGGAGGTCTGGAAGCCCTCCCATCAGCGGTCCTCATGGACCAGCTGCAGCTCACGCCCTACAGCTTCTGCCCATGGCGTCTGGCCCATTTCTTTACCACTGCCAGGCTTTGTGTTCTCTGGAGTGGCCACACCAGGCTGAAGAGCTCTGAATCTCAGTTGGGGGTGGATTTCTGAATCTGCTCTTTCTCTATCCTTCAGAGTCCTCTTTTACCCCTCTCTTAGCCACTTTTTCCAGGGTATCAAACAATACACTAGTATAAAACAATTCTTTGTATTATATTTTTTCTGTTCAAATCACTGGTGTAATTTCTGATTGGGTCCTGACTGATATAGTCAGGGAGAGGAAAAGACCCAGCAAAGGAGCAGTCAGTGGAGAACACAGACAGGTGGAGGTGGGTGCGGCCTGGAATCCAAGGTACGAAAACATTTCAAGAAGGCAGGAGTAATCCAGTGTGTCACATAGTTCTGATTTCATGTAAGAGAAGGATGGAGAATTGACTTCGGGATTCAGGAATGTGGAGGATATCTGGTAACCCTGAAAACAGCATAGACCAGTGTTACCTGCCCAGCACCCCTCCCCCGCTCCCCAATTCATGGTCTCAGTGCCCTGATTTTTGTTGGGAAGCCATTCATCGTCTTCTCTCATTACATATAGTTTGAGTAGGCTTGACCCCAGAGCTGGTTATGTGATCTAAGCCTGGCCAGAATGCTGCATCTATTCGTTACTATGATTGGTTCAGAGATGAGCACATAACCCAAATTGCTTCAATGAGATTGACACCCAAGACATACCAAGACTAGAGCATCCAGGAAATAGGAATCCTTTTCCCATCGGACATGAAGCTGAGAAGACAGGCTATAAGCTCAAAGATGCTGGTAGTCATCTTGCCACCCAAAGTGTAGAGCCTGACTGGAAAATGAAGCCAACACAGAGAAAGCGGAGCCAAGAAAAACCAAATTCCAATGACATTTGTGTGAGCCTTTGGACCTAGTTAGCCTGAAGTCACCCCTGGCCTTTTTAGTTACATGAGATGATAAACTCCTTTTTTGTTGTTCATGACCATTGGATTTTAGTTTTCTTCACTTATGACTGAAAAAGTCATGAGCACAATGTTGATGTTTAATTAGTGACTGTAGAATTGAAAACAGTTGATGAGAAAAGTGACTTGCCCAAAGTCTCTGTGGCCAAGATGACTCTATATACACCAGTTCTTTCCACTCTACCAGACTCTGCTAAGGAAAGCAGCAGCATTTGTTACGAATGCCATTAATCAGCTTAGTGGACTAATAGATTTCAGTATGACTGAAAGATTCTCCTGGATTGTGTTGAATGGCTGTTCTCTTTTCCCCCCATGGCATGGGAATGTGTTATAGTGAAGAAACGAGAATGTCAGAGCATCAAAGTGGTGAGGCAATGTGACCAAGGGAACTAGTAAAAACTCTTTATTTTGAAACTAATTGGAAATATGTAGAGATCTATCCTTTTAAGAATATCCATTCTTGTCCAGGGTCAGAGCAATATAAATCATAGCCTCAATTTTTCCTTGAAACCCAAATGTTATAATTAAAACTGATTTGCCCCCTTTATTAACTCAGTTGCAGACAATAAACTAATCTGACAACTGGTCCCCCTCAGCAATGGGTAGCTAGGGAAATCGGCTTCCTCAGTGAGTCACAAATGTGTGTTAAACCACTGTTTGTCTTCTGGACACCTTTCCCTGGCCACACTAGGAGATGTCCCTGGTTAGACACAAATTTAGATCCCTGTGAGGTGGATGGACAGCTCTGTCTCAAAGCTGCCGCATGGCATCACCCCAGCGCTGTGTCTGAGCCCCAGGCACAGGAGGAGGGTATGATGGCCCTGATGCTGAAAAGGTGCTTTGTCTGTGTCTGTGTCTGTGTGTTTTAAAAATCTCAGAGCTTAAATCAACCAATGAAATATTCATGGGGATCTAAAGTAGTGGGCAAGCTAACGGCCTTCTTATGGGAATATCAATATTCTTGGAGCCAGTCTTAATCCAATATTCAGAAAGCTTCTCTTCCCCCTTCGTCACTTTGGATTCAGACTTATTTTCAGAAACCCTCCACCCTTTCACAATCCTGCTGCATTAACAGGATGGGTGGTGACGGGGTTGTGGCGGGGGGGGACCAAGGGCAGAGCAAGATGACGAGAAGGCGGCCCTGTGGGGTGTGGAGGGGGCTGGGGATGAGGAAGGGCTGCTCTCCCACAGGCAGCCATAGGTACGTCCAGGAGAGATGGTCAGTGTGGACACCCTGGGAAGCTGGAGAACGTGTGCACAGTCGGGTGACTGGCTTCAGTGTTTTCGTCTGGTCTATGGTTCCAGGTGTGCACGTAGGATTTTCCTTCCTGGCAAGAGCCAGAGGGAGAGGTGGAGAGAGGCAGAGAAGGAGGTCCTAACCAGTGTCATGGAAGGCAATTACTGCTGGAGAAAGAAAATATTTTCCTTCATCCATTCTCTGTCACATGTGGGTGCCCCTCATGAGGGTAGAAAGAGGTACAGCATGAGCGTCTACAAAGACAGAGTTTGCCCAGCAGACAGCTCGTGTGCTACACAGTGACCCCTGCCTGTCCCCGTCCCCACCTGGTCCTTCAGGCCTGCCCACCTCCACTCCCCACCAACCACATGCCTGCCCTTAAGGTAGGGTGGAATTCTACATTCTCCTTTTCCCTTCTCAGCCTCTCAGTTCAGACTGCCAAAAACGGGGCCAGTTCGGATGGTGGTTTCCTGATGTGGGTACCTGTCTCTCAGGACTGGATTAAGGTCTGCCAACTCATTTCAGGTCTGCCCGCCCAGAAACCATGGAGCTGCCTTCTCCCCAGGGCTGGTCTGTGTACCTGAGAGTTACCCAGCACTGCCCTCTCGGGTGCCCCAGGAGCTGGGGGGAGCAGAGAGACTTCTTGGAGACTGGTGCTCAGAGCAGTACTGCCAAGCCAAGCTGGGAACTGAGGAAGCCCAGTTACAGGCATGGTCGAGGGAGGGAGGTGTGGACAGCAGGACTGGGCGGGGAGAAGGCTTCTCTCCACACACACCCCCTCTTCCCCTAGCTGGCTTCTCTCCAACAAGAGTTAGCGAGCCGCAGTGTTCAGTGCGAGGCCTCAAAGGTTGTCAGTCAGCTGGAAACCCTACCCTGTGGCTAGGAGGAGGTGCAGAGGGGCCCCTGGCCATGGGCACTTCCCTGTGTACTTCTCTTCCAAAGGCTAAATCTTCAAATCCAGGCTTTAGAAAAAAAAATTTTTTTTTAACTTTCTGTGCTTTAAGGCTGATGTGCTATAAATTTGGGGGATTAAGCGATGAAGTCAATTTTACAAATCAACTCACTGTATTTCATCTCGCATGCTGAGGCTTCTTGACGCAGAGCTTGGAAAAGGGAAACTCCTAGAGTCAAAGCACGGTATTTGGATTTTCTCTAGAGAAGCTTGAACCCTACTAGGTACTAAATAACAGGTTGACCAACAGTAAAGAGAAAAGTGCAAGGAATGAAGAGGCCGTAAGAGGCACTCCCATGTTCATGATGTTTCTCTGAGTCAGCCCACTCTCCAATTACTCAGCAAACACCTACAAGAATCCCCAAGGGTCCTCATAGCCCACTAAACTTGAACCACATCACCTCCTGTCTAACACTTCTCCTTCTCCGGACATATCTAAGTCAAGGGGTGTTATTTCTTCAGCACACTTGCTTGCTAGTGTGGTGTGCTCAGAGTCTGTTGTACGATTATCTTGCAATTGCAAAGGCCAAAGAATCACCGCTTCCTATTTTTTATGACTCTGATGAGTATTTCAGAGATGCTACTCCCCACCATCCACCCACCACAACCTTCACAAGAAAAAGTGAAAAGCATGGGTCCACATGCCACTGCTTTATGCTCTCACAGAATCTGGCTCTGTGCTTTAGTTTACTTGCTGTGTGACCTTGGGAAAATTACTTTACTTCTCTGTGCCTTAGTTTCCTCATCTTCAAAATGGAGATAATAATAGTACCTATCCTGTGGGTTGCTATGATAAATAAATGAGATAATATATGTAAAGATTTCTAGAACACATACTAAACGCTGTAGATGTGTTAACTAATATGATTACTATAATAATTATTATTGGTGCCCCCAAAATGTTTGTTGAGTAGAATTCTGCTCAAGTTCCCATGGAGGAAACGTCCTCATTCATTAATTAATGTGGAGATACTGAAGCAGCCAGTCTGCCCTCAAGGCTTTGTATAACTTAGATCTCACCTCAATACAGCTTGATTCAGTTCCACCAAAGGGAGAGCAGAGTTTAACTCCTATGATATAAATAGGTGACTGTAATATAAATAGGTCTTAGTTGAGGACCTGGCTGGAGAGGCTTCACCAGGAACTTAGCAAGTTCCACCATATCTTTGAGCCCAGGATTGACAGACTGAGCACGGAGAAACCTGACCAGTCTTGCTGGCCATTCTTTGTTCTGTCTAACCAGTGGCCCGAGAATACTGTGGCACAATACTGACAGCTTAGATAAAATCCCTGTCTGCACATTCTCAAGCTGACGTCCACACATTCTAACTGAGGTAAAAACAAATCCACTGTCTGAACCTAAATCTGGCATTTGACATAATGCAAGTAATTACTGTCAGGCTATGATTGTTGCTGTGTAATGCACCCTCCCTAACACTTTATGCTTCTTCATTTGATCCTCATAATATCCCTATTGGTAAGTAAATTTTACTTTTCTCCCCATTTTACTGCAACTCAGAGAGGTTAAGTAACTTACCCAAGGGCACACAGCTACTAAGTTGCAGAGCTGGGAACCAAATCAGGGTTTATCTGGCTCCTGAGTCTGTGATCTTAAACAGTAGCCTTTATTGTTAGTTACATTCAAACTGTTTTTAAAAGGATATAAGAATATGGAATGCCTTTTGAAATCAATATAGATTCTTAACAACGATTCCTCAGTCTCCTGTTGTTGAAAATTAAGTGCTTTGATGGCTCGTGCCCCACAGGCTGGCATATGCTTTTTCCTGTACAGTCTTTTCAATAACAGATCCCACTCAGAATATTCAGCCATAGATCCTAGCCAAGGTTAGCATGCCAGCAGTTTCCAGATATGTTGCATCAGGCATTACCTATAAGCTATAACTACTACATATTGAATCCACACAATTGACCCATGTCTTTAAGAGCAAATAACTAGGCTGACAATCTGTTATTAGCTTGAATTCTCTGTTGTTCATTCTCTTCACACCCATATTTAAGATATAGGTCAGTCTGAGAATCCTTATAGCAGTGTTTTTCAAAAATGGCTTGAGCCCCCTTAGTGGACCATAAAAATAATTCTGTAGATCTAAGCAGTGTACTTTTTAAAATTAAACAGAATAGTATAGATTAGAGAATGGAGTGTATCACATGTAGTAAGAGTTCACAATGCTGCGTGAGACTTTTTTTAGGTATGTATGTTTGTAATGAATCACAATATAAAATCCATTTCTTACTGTGAAAGCCATGGTTTTAAAATTTTAGACTCACATTCCCCAGCACTTTGCCTGTCAAAGGGAATACTGGCATGAACCGAAGTCACAAGAAGGAAGTAAAACGGGGCCAAGATCCTGAGAAGAAGGATAGGGCAGGAAGGGGAGATTTTGAGGGGAGGAATAAAGGAATCAAAACCTGTCTTTCTCAACAAAACTGATCTCTCTTCTTGAGAACAGTTAGATGGGATTGAGAGGGTATCTCCTTGGAGCTTCTCTTGAAAAGCTGAACAGGAAGAGGATAGTGTCGGGGCAGAGTTGGGGGCTAGGATAAATTGAGATTGCCTAAGGATGACTTTGGCCCACTTAAAGTTCTTATCAAATTTTGATAGTAGGATTTTGAGGCTCCCAGTGCCTCACTAACATGGTAACAAAGCTGAAAGCACCTGACTCTAACTTTCCCCAGGCAAATACCCATGAGCCAAAGGAGGGGCAATAGACCACTTGGTTCCAAACTGGTTTCACATCAGTCTTTTCTAAAAATAGACATTCCAGGGCTTCCGCCTTATACATACAGAATTATAACCTCTGAGGAAGAATCCAGGAATATGTAATTGTTAAAATCTTCCCAGATGATGCTGGTACAGTCAGCCCAGCCATGGTTCCCAAACTGACAATTGGGCCAACAGATCAACTGAAATAAAAAGTGCCCTTGAAGTGAGAGTTAAGGGCCTTGCTGGCTTTGCAGTATACCCATGAGAACAAATCTTGAGCAACCAGAGTGGTAGGAGGGAGTTCTTGAGTCTAAGCATAAGAGTGGGACAGGTAAATATTCACATGGGAGGACGCATGCCTAGGGCCATGCATGTAGGAGCACTAGCTCACTGGCTCTGGGTGCCTAAGATAGCAGTCTGCTTATGGCTCTGCTTCCATGTGGTCTGAAGGTACCCAAGGTACCAGGCATCTGTTTTGAACCACTCCAGGGTCCCTGAATCTCACACATTAGTTTTGGCAAACTTTAAGGATGCTTTGGTTTCCAGGAGTTCTTTGCCAGGCACCATATTTTGTCCAACAAGAGTTACTGGAAGAAGTCAGCACAAGGACTTGGACAAGGATTAAGGCTTTAGGGCAGGAGAACACTTCCTTATCTTTCCTGTAAACAAGATCTCTAAAGGTCCTTGTTACCAAAGGCAAGAGTAGAGTGAACTCCTTCCAAAGGCTAGTGTTCAGATAATTCTGAAAGGTCTGAATCCCAGGTGTGGATGAGGAATAGCATTTCCTACTGGGAGTCTATTCTCCCCAAGGTAGAGAAGTATTTCTTTTTCCCAGGCATTAAGTTCTATATGCCTGGAGAAAATCTGCAAATGGAAAGGACAGGAGGACTATTCCGTCCTGAAGAGTAACACAGATGCTCATTCTGGCTAGCACGGGCACAGAAGCCACATGGTGCCGGTAAATTTTCCCCGCACTGGCATCCAGAATGCACAGGACTATTCCATTAAAAACAGTCACTGAAATTCATCCGAACCACCAAATTTCTGATTTCCAGTTCTTGTCTTCCATATCTAACTGGCTGCTCTGGTTTCTGACTTGTTTGTGCCAGTGGAATGAGAATCTCTGATACTTCCCTGCCATAGCTATAAGGGACTACTCATTCACACCCTGATACCCATCCCAAATGCCACTTTGGGGATCTCCTCAGACAAAGCCAATGGCCTCCATACACTCTTGCTACTGACCTGGCCCACTCAAGACTCCATCTTTGTCACATCCCATCACAATAAAGCATGTCACCTGGAGGCCAGATTGCTGGTTTTAGGAAACAATGACAGTCATCATCGGTTTTCCTTATTATGGTGGGGACTTGGGCTTCAGCTCTTAGATTCTCAGAACCATGAGTATGGCAGAGAACAAATGATATGCAGTCAACAAATAAGCATTGGGAATCCCCTGTGTGCTGGCACCGTTCTAGGTGTTGGGACGCAGGGAATAAGACGGGCAAGTTCCTTGCTCTCAAGGAACATACGTTATAGACATGAGACACAAGTGTTTGCTGACAGTTTTTGAACCACATTTTACATCCTGAAGGGACTCAGATGTTGGCAAGACTGAGATGAGGCCTTCCTGAGAATGTGTTTTCAATATTTTCCCTTCTCTTTTAAAAGGATACTGGCCTGGTCATCAGAAAAGATATTAGGGTAGATGAGAAATGATTAAAACTTTATGAAACAGTCTTTGCTCTGAAACTTACTAAAGCCTTTTAAAGTCACAGCACCAAATAAGTACAGTAACTCAGAAAATCCAATACCTTACTAATATTGGAAAATTGCACCCTCTGCAAGCCCAGCAATTACTCTTGGTTTCTGTTTCCCATTTCCATAATAGGTACCAATTAGATGTCTCAAGACAGATAATTCAGCTACTTCTCTTTTAACATTTTACCATCCCAATTTTTCAGACTTTCCAAATTAAGTGGACAAATGGCCATGACTCTTTCCTTCCTCCTAAAAACACTTCCCACTCCCATCTTCCAAAAAACAAAGTAAAAGAACACACCAAAATTGCTAATCTCTATTAAAAGGAATATAAGATGTTGAGTTATTTTCTTGGCCCAGCCAAGACATTGCCAGATGACCTTTTTCAATCATTTAACTTGTCTGGTGAGATTTTTAGAAAGTAAATTTGTCTGGCAATTTTTTTCCCAGTTCCCATCCTGGAAAGTCCATAATGACAGGAACTTCTCTAGCCAGGGCTATTCCTGGGTATCAGGAGGACAAAGTGACAGTACACAGGGTTCTTGCTGCTTACTAAAAGAAGCAACCATCTCTCCCCAGTGTATACTTTCCTTCTGTAAGGATGCACTGAGGCCAGTAACAACTGACGCTGGGCCAAGAGTGGAGAATCCGGGCTTTTCATTTTCAGTAACACTCCATTAAAAAATCTTCACCTGTACTAGGTGTTTCGTTATTTGTGAGCCAAGTCATACATACACACACACACACACACACACACACACAATCATTCAGTCAACAAATATTTATTGAGCACCTACTCTTTGCCAGCCCAGAGTTAATGACAGTGTGGCTTTCTCAGCACAGGAAGCCTATTGCACATGCTTTAAATGAGCTACATACCCCAGGAACAGTTTTATAGCATAGAAATTATGTACTTTATTTACCATGTAAATTCATTCTATTTTCATTTTCAACAAAGAAAATATGGAAATACAGAAAAGTAGAATAAGAAGAAATTTCTCTTAAGACCACCAACCAAAGATGACTACTGCATTTACACTTGGTTTATTTTCTTTCCATTTTTTTTCTGTATTGAGCTTCTATTGCAGTTGTTTAACATAGATGTGTTTGTACTGCACATACAATTTTCCATCTTGCTTGTTTCACCCTCTTATTGATACAACATATGATTTTTTCCAAGTGCAAAATCTTGAGGCTTGGAAAAGGATTCTAAGAAGATGGTGGAGTAGGAAGCATCAGGAACCTGTCTCCTGACCTAGACAATAATTGCACTGACAGAACCTGTCTGATATAACCACTTTGGAACTTTGGAGTCTATTGAGGATTGCAACTTCCAGGGGAAGGTTTGGATGGTAAATTGTGGTTAATTTCGGTCAATTTCAGCTTTTCACAGTGGCAACTATCCATCCTGCACCCTTAGCCCCCGTGTCAGGCAACTGTGCATGTGTTTCTCTGCACACAGTTTGCACAAGTCAGGGTGGGCAATAAGAACCCTCTCCTTGAAATATCATGGATCTGTGCTCTGGTCTCTGATAGCTGCTTATAATCATTGAGATGTAGACAAAGAAATGGGCAGCCATTTTTGTACTTCCCCTCTTTGTGACTAGTCCCTCCCCACTGGCTGAAGTGACTTCCAGCAGATTTCTCTTCATTTTTTTCTTTTTCCCCTTTTGGTTGCCAGACATTAAAGACTAGGTTATTCAAAAGCAACTGCATATATAGAAAAATCAGAAAATGACCATGCACACCCAGGGAAAGGTGCAGGCTCAGAAAAAACCTGAGAAGAGCCTAAGTTTACACCTCAGGACTATCCTTGGCGCAAAGAAAGTGTACAACAATTTAAAAATCAAAAACAATAAACAAAAACTACAGCAAAAAAGGCAAACTCTAGGGAATGAGAATCTGATCTCCAGAGTAACCACATTATTAGATTTAAATGTTTAGTTTTCAACACACAAAGAAATCACAAGGCATACAAAAAATGGGAAAGTATGGCCCATTCAAAGGGAAATTTAATAAATCAACAGAAACAGTCCCTGAAAAAGATCTGATCTACTAACAAAGACTTTAAAACAACTGTTTTAAAGAAAAATCAGAGACCTAAAGGAATATGTGGAGGAAGTCAAGAAATGGTGTATCAACAAAATAGAAATATCAATAAAGAGATAGAAAACATAAAAAAGAAACCAAAAAGTAATTCTGGACCTAAAAAGTATAGTAACTGAAATTAAAAATTCACTAGAGGGATTCAAAAACATATTTGAGCATGTGGAAGAAAGAATCAATGGACTTAAAGACTGGACAATGGAAATGATTAAGTCTGAGGAACAGAAAGAAAAAAGATTTTAAAAAATTAACAGAGCCTAAGAAGCTTGTGGGACACCACCAAATGAACAACATATGCATTGTGAGAAGCCCAGAAGGTGAAGAGAGACAGCAGCGGTCAGAGAGGATATTTGAAGAAATAATGGCTGAAAACTTCCTAAATTTGATGAGAGACATTAATATAAACATCAAAGAAACTCAACAAACTCCAAGGAAGGTGAACTCTAAGAGACTCACACAGAGACACTTTAGAATAAAACTTTTAAAAGACAAAGAAAGACTCTTGAAATCAGCAAGAGAGAAGTGACACTTCCTATGCAAGACAGCCTCAATAAGATTATCAACAGATTTCTCTCAGAAACTTTGAAGGCCAGAGAGCTCCAAAACAGAAAAAAAAAAAAACCTGTCAATTAAAAATCCTATATCCAGGGCTTCCCTGGTGGCACAGTGGTTGAGAGTCCGCCTGCCGATGCAGGGGACATGGGTTCATGTCCCAGTCCGGGAAGATCCCACATGCTGCAGAGCGTCTAGGCCTGTGAGCCATGGACGCTGAGCCTGCGCATCTGGAGCCTGTGCTCCGCAACGGGAGAGGCCACAACAGTGAGAGGCCCGCGTACCGCAAAAAAAAAAAAAAAATCCTATATCCAGAAAACTGTCATTTAAAAGTAAAGGAAAAACTAAGACATCCCCAGATAAACAAAGCTGAGGGATGTTGTGACTACTAGACTTGCCCTGAAAGAAATGCTCAAGGGAAAATTGCAAGGTGAAATGAAAGGACACTAGACAAAGCCATATAAAGAAATAAATATCTTAATAAAGGTAAACAGATGGACAATTATAAAAGTTAATATTATTGTAACAATCATTTATAACCCCACTTTTTTTTCTAAATATGACTTACAAGAGTATCACATTTTTAAAAAAACAATAATTAGTCCAAAAGCTAGTATAATTGTAAATATTAGTTTGTAACTACACACTTTGTTTTTTACATAATTTAAGAAACTAATACACTTAAAATAATTATTGGTTTATATTTTGGGGCAATGTATAACAATGTGATTTTGTGATATCAACAACAACTGAAAGGGATGGAGACAGAGAGATGTTAAAGGAGTAGAGATTTTGTGTGTTATTGAAATTAAGCCAGTATAAATTCAAATTATATTGTTATAAGTTTAGGATGTTAAATGTTATTCCCAGGATAATCACAAAGAAAATACCTATAGAATATACACAAAAGCAAATGAGGAAGACACTTAAATATCTCACTATATACTGTGGATCCATATAAGAATGTAAAAATCTATCTAGGGATATTTTTTTAAGCCATTCGTTCTTCATTGGGATTATACTTCTATCATAATAGTATTGAACAAATAATAATGATTATACCTTTACTAAGGTTATTAATTATATTGTGTCAGAAGCTATCACATTACCTATATAATTTCATTAAATCATCAAAGCTATTTTTTATGTACTTTTAAAAATTCTTTGGTCGTACTGCGTGGTATGTGGGATCTTAGTTCCCCAACTAGGGATCAAATCCACACCCCCTGCATTGGAAGTGTGGAGTCTTAACCACTGGACCACCAGAGAAGTCCCCATCAAAACTATTTTTTGAAATTAGTGGTATTTCATCCTCACTTCACAGATTTTTTAAACAACTGTAGCTTAGAAAGTTTAAATGATAATTACATACATTTAGCAAAGAATGAAACAAGAATTGGAACCCAAACTATCTTTTTGAGGTGTAGTTGATTTACAATATTGTGTTGGTTTCAGGTGTACAGCCCAGTGATTCAGTTATATTTTTTTCAGAGTCTTTTCCATTATAGGTTATTTCAAGATATTGAATATGGTTCCCTGTGTTATACAGTAAATCCTTGTTGTTTATCTGTTTTATATATAGTAGTGTGTATGTGTTAATCCCATACTACTAATTTATCCCCCCCTTCCTCCTTCCCCTTTGGTAACCATAAGTTTGTTTTCTATGTCTGTGAGTCTGTTTCTATTTTGTAAATAAATTCATTTGTATTAAAAAAAATAGTCTCACTATAAAAAGTCAACTAAACATAAAAGAAGACAGTAATGCAGGAAATGAGGGACAAAAAAGCTATAAGGCATATTTAGAATAAATACTAAAATGACAGAAGTAAGTACATCCTTATCAGTAATTACTTAAATGTAAATAGATTAAACTCTCTAACAAAAAGACAGAGGTTGGCAGAATGGATTTAAAAATATGATCCAACTTTATGCTGCCTACAAGAGACTCACGTTAGATCCAAAGCCACAAAGAGATTGAAAGTGAATAGATGGAAAAAGATGTTTCATGCAAATAGTAACCAAAAGAGAACAGAGGTGGCTATACTAATATCAGACAAAATAGACTTTAAATTGTTTTTAAAGTTACAAGAGACAAAATAGTGCATTATATATTAATAAAGGGTTCAACAAAGCAAGAAGATATAATAATTGTGAACAGGTATGCACCTAATGACCATAAAAATATAGGAAGCAAAACTGACAGAACTGAAGGGAGAATTACATAGTTTTACAATAACAGTTGTATATTTCAATACCCTGTTATCAATAATGAATAGAACAACCAGACAGAAGGTAAATAAGGAAATAGAGGACTTAACAGTTAACCAACTAAATGTAATAGATATATACAGAACATTCTACTCAAAACAATAGCATACACATTCTTCTCAAGTGTACATGGGGCATTTGCCAGGATAGACCATATGTTAGGCCGCAAATAAGCCTCAATAGATTTTAAAAGATAGATGTCAAACAAAGTATCTTCTCTGACCACAACAAGATGAAGTTAGAAATCAATAACAGAAGTAAAACTAGAAAATTTGTAAACCTTTGGAAACTAAATAGCACACTCTTAAATAACCAGTGAATCAAAGAAAAAAACACAAGGAACTTAGAAAATCTTAGAGATGAATGAAAATGAAAACACAACATACCAAAATTTATGTGACATAGAAAAAGCAGTACTAAGGGGAAATTTATAGTTATAAATGCTTACATTAAAAAACAAAAGAGATCTCAAATCAACAACGGCACTTTACAACTTAAAAAACTAATAAAAGAACAAACTAAACCCAAAGCTAGCAGAAGGAAGGAACTAATAGAGACTAGAGCAGAGATCAACAAAACAGAGAACAGAAAAATAATAGAGAAAAACAATGAAACCAAAACTGGTTCTTTGAAAAGATCAACACAATTGATAAAACTTTACCTAGATGGACTAAGAAAAAAAAAAGAGGAAATATTCCTATTGCTAAAATCAGAAATGAAAGTGGGAAGACTACTACCAATTCTACAGAAATAAAAAAGATTGTACAAGAATACTATGATCAAGGATTAATCTCCAAAATTTACAAGCAGCTCATGCAGCTCAATAACAAAAAAACAAACAACCCAATCCAAAAATGGGCAGAAGACCTAAATAGACATTTCTCCAAAGAAGATATACAGACTGCCAACAAACACATGAAAGAATGCTCAACATCGTTAATCATTAGAGAAATGCAAATCAAAACTACAATGAGATATCATCTCACAGCAGTCAGAATGGCCATCATAAAAAAATCTAGAAACAATAAATGCTGGAGAGGGTGTGGAGAAAAGGGAACACTCTTGCACTGCTGGTGGGAATATGAATTGGTTCAGCCACTATGGAGAACAGTATGGAGGTTCCTTAAAAAACTACAAATAGAACTACCATATGACCCAGCAATCCCACTACTGGGCATATACCCTGAGAAAACCAAAATTCAAAGAGTCATGTACCAAAATGTTCATTGCAGCTCTATTTACAATAGCCCGGAGATGGAAACAACCTAAGTGCCCATCGGATGAATGGATAAAGAAGATGTGGCACATATATACAATGGAATATTATTCAGCCATAAAAAGAAACGAAATTGAGCTATTTGTAATGAGGTGGATAGACCTGGAGTCTGTCATACAGAGTGAAGTAAGTCAGAAAGAAAAAGACAAATACCGTATGCTAACACATATATATGGAATTTAAGAAAAAAATGTCATGAAGGGCCTAGGGGTAAGGCAGGAATAAAGACGCAGACCTACTAGAGAACGGACTTGAGGTTATGGGGAGGGGGAAGGGTGAGCTGTGACAGGGCGAGAGAGAGTCATGGACATATACACACTAACAAACGTAGTAAGGTAGATAGCTAGTGGGAAGCAGCCGCGTGGCACGGGGATATTGGCTCGGTGCTTTGTGACAGCCTGGAGGGGTGGGATAGGGAGGGTGGGAGGGAGGGAGATGCAGGAGGGAGGACATATGGGAACATATGTATATGTATAACTGATTCACTTTGTTGTAAAGCAGAAACTAACACACCATTGTAAAGCAATTATACCCCAATAAAGATGTTAAAAAAAAAATACTATGATCAATTATACACCAACAAATTGGATAACCCAGATGAAATGGATGAATTCCTAGAAACATAAAACCTATCAAGACTAAATCAGGAAGAAACAGAAAACCTTAATAGACCTATTCCTAATAAGGATTTTGAATTAGTAATCAAAATTCTCCCAGGAAAGAAAAGCCCTGGACCTGATGTCTTCACTGATGAATTTGGCCAAATATTTAAAGAACTAACATCAATCTCTCTCAAACTTTTCCAAAAACTTTAAGATAAGTGGACACTTTTCAACTCATTCTGTGAAGCCAGCATTACCCTGATACCAAAGCCAGACAAAGACACTACAAGAAAAGAAAACTACACACCAGTATGTCTTACCAACAATGATGCAAAAATTCTCCACAAAATATCAGCAACTGAATTCATCAGCATGTTAAAGGATTATACACCATGACCAAATGGGATTTGTTCCTGGAATACAAGGATGATTGAACATACATAAACTGATTAATGGAATATACCACATCAACAGAATGCAGGGGGGGAAAATCACATGATCATCTCAACTGATGCATCCAAAGCATCTGACAAAATTCAGCACCCTTTCATGATTAAAAAAACACTCAAAACATAGGAATACATGAAAACTACCTTATCATAATAAAAGCCACATATGAAAAATCCACAGTAAACATCATACTCAATGGTAAAACACTGAAAGCATTTCCTCTAAAATCAAGAACAAGGCAAAGATGCCTGCTTTCACCACTTTTATTCAACATAGTATTGAAAGTTCTAGCCAGAACAATTAGGAAGAAAAAGAAATAAAAGGCATCCAAACCAGAAAGGAAGCAGTAAAATTATCTCCATTTGCAGATAATGTGATCTTACATGTAGAAAGCTCTAAAGCTTTCACACACCACACACACAAAAAAACTGCTAGAACTAATAAATTAATTCAATAAAGTAGCAGGAGCAAAGTCAACTCATAAAAATCAGCTGCATTTCTATACATGAAGAATAAACAATCTGAAAAAGAAATTACAAAAACAATTCTATTCACAGTAGCATAAAAAAGGACAAAATACTTAGGAATTGCCTAAACCAAGGAGGTAAAAGGGTTGTACAATGACAAAGCATTGCTGAAAGAAATTTTAAAAGACATAAATAAATGGAAACATATCCCATGTTCATACCTTGAAAGACTTTATATTGTTCAAATGTCAATATGACCCGAAGCAAGATACAGATTCAATGCAATCCCTATCAAAATCCCAAAGATATTCTTTTGCAAAAAGAGAAAAACTCATCCTAAAATTCATTTGGAATCTCAGGGGACCAAGAATACCAGAACAATCTTGAAAAGGAATAACGAAACTGAAGGACCCATGCTTCCTAATTTTAAAACTTACTTCCAAGCTACAGTAATCAAAACAATGTGGTACTGGCATAAAAACAGACATATACAACAATGGATAGAAGGGAGCCCAGAAATAAACCCTTGCATATATGGCCAAATGATTTTTGACAGGGTAACAAACATCATTCAATGAGGAAAGGACAGTCTTTTCAACAAATGATCTTGGGAAAACTAGATATCTACATGCAAAAAAATGAAATTAGATCCTTAGCTAAGACCATATACAAAAATTAACCCAAAGTGGATCAAAGACATATTATAAGAGCTAAAACTATAAAATCCTTAGGAAAAAAAATAGGACAAAAACTTCATGACATTGTATTTGACAATGATTTCTTGAATATGACTTGAAAGGCACAAGCAGCCAAGGAAAAAATAGACAAATCAGACTTTGTAAAATTTTTAACTCTTTGTGCATCACTAAATGATATCAAGAGTAAAAAGGTAACCCACAGAATGGAAGAAAATATTTATAAATCACTTATCTGATAAGGGATTAATATTCAGAATATATAGAAAGCTCCTAAATTCAGCAACATGAAAATAAACAACCTGATTTAAAAATGAGCAAAGACTTGAGTAGATATTTCTCTAGAGAAAATAAATAAATGGACAATAAGTACACAAAAAGATGTTCAACGTCACTAATATTTAAGGAAATGCAAATCAAAACTAAAATGAGATGCCACCTCACACCCATTAGGATGGCTACTATTAAAAAATAAAATAAAAACAGAAAATAGGTGTTGGTGAGAATGTGGGCAAATTCGAACTCTTGTGCACTACTGGTAATGTAAAATGATGCAGCCTCTGTGGAAAACAGTATGGCATTTCCTCAAAAATTTAAAAATGGAATTTCCATATGATCCAGCAATTCCTCTTTGGAGTATATGCCCAAAAGTATTGAAAGCAGGGTCTCAAAGTGATATATGTATACTCATGTTCATAGCAGCATTATTCACAATAGCTAAAACATGGAAGCAACCCAAGTATCCATTAACAGATGAATGGGTAAGCAAAATGTGGTATAAATGTACAATGGAATATTGTTCAACCTTAAAAGTAAAGAAAAATCTACATATCCTACATGGATGAACCTTGAGGACATTATGCTAAGTGAAATAAGCCAGTAACAAAAAAAGACAAATACTTTATGATTCCATTTATATGAGGTACTGAGCATAGTGTAGTCAAAATCAGAGAGATCAGGAAGTAGAATGGTGGTTGCCAGGGACTTGGGGCGAGAGAGGTATGGGGAGGTATTGTTTAATGGGTATGGAGTTTCAGTTTTACAAGATGAAAGAATTCTGGAGTTACATGGTGGTTATGGTTGCACAACATTATGAAAGTATTTAATACCACTTAACTATATACCTAAAAATAGTTATGATGATAAATTTTATATTATGTGTATTTTAGCACAATTTTAAAAATGGAAAAAATAAATTCCTGGGGCTTGAGAGTGCAAGTACTTTAAGGACCATGGCGAGTTACCAAGTTGTTCCTATTCCTATGGCTTATTTCACAGCTCAGGTTTGAAAACTATCACATTTTCTGGTAGCAGCTTCCTCTCATTTTTGTACTATGCAAATTAAAAGAATTGGTAATTGCAGCTTTTATGTGAAGCAATAAAACAATTATGGAGCTTGTAATAAGTGTGTGAGCCTTGGATAGGAACTAGATGTCCTCGTTTCCCTCTATTCCCTGAAGTCTCCTGCTGAGCATCCCTTCCAATCCCACTGGGTACCACCATTTCCTGCTGGACTCTGTCTCCAAGTCTCAAGTGGGCATTTCCATCACCCCCATTGAGTCCACAATGGCTAACAGAGTATGGCAGAAATAGTGGAATTCACCAAGCATTCCAGCTGATTTCCCACATTTTCCAGCCCTCTTGCAGTTAGGCAGCCATGTGACTAGTGCTGGTCAGTGGACTATGAATAGAAAGGGTGTGTGTCATTTCCAGGTCTGAATGTAGCAAAGCCAACATGGAAACCCTCCAGGAGTCTGTCCCTCTAACAAAGAAGGTCATGTGTTCTTGACTGTACAAACTTAAAATGATAGAGCCTCTATCAATCTGGGTTCCCAATGACTGAGGTAATGAAGCCCCCACCAACTTGCACTGAACATGTGGAACGAGAAATAAGGAAACTATTGTGCTATCAAGCCACTGGGATTCCACACTTGATTGTTTCTGCAACATGCATCATTACCTAGCCTATTCTTACTCCTGGACATAGTTTTTAGTGAAATCATTCTTTTAGTGTTTATCTATAGCCAACCACATCTATAGTAATCAGACATAGGAGTAATATACATTTTACTGTCTTCAGAACTGCCCCTGATGGATTCACCTCCAGGAAACATTTCATGCAAATAGCCTTCTACGTATCTGTTCTACCAATTCAGCAAACATCAGAAATCCATAGTGGATACATCTGAGGCTCATGCTGAATGACCCACCTGCCTGTCACCCTAATTCTAAGTATGGCACACTCAAAAGTAGGTAAAATACAATGAGGTTAGAAAATGGGCGAAAGACCTGAACAGACATCTAACCAAAGGAAGATATACAAATGGCAAATAAGCACATGAAAATTTGCTCAACATGGTATGTCATTAGGAAACTGGAAGTTAAAACAACATATAAGATACCACTATACACCTACCAGAATGGCCAAAATCCAAAGCACTTACAACATCAAATGCTGATAAGGATGTGGAGCAACAGGAACTCTCATTCACTGCTGCTAGGAATGTAAAATGATACAACCATTTTGGAAGACAGGTTAGCAGTTCCTTACAAAACTAACCATACTCTTACCATATGATCCAGCAATCATGATTCTTGGTATTTACCAAAAGGAGTTGAAAACTTATGTCCACATAAACAACCTATATACAGATGTTTATAGCAGCTTTATTCATAACTGACAAAACTTGGAAGTAGTTAAGATGTCCTTCAGTAAGAGAATGGATAAATAAACCGTGGTACATCTAGACAATGGAATATTATTCAGAGCTAAAAAGAAATGAGCCACCAAGCCATGAACAGACATGGAGGAAACAAATGCACATTGCTAAGTTAAAGAAGTCAATCCAAAAAGGCTACATAATATATGATTGCAACCATATAGATTCTGGAAAAGACAAAACTTTGAAGGCAGTAAAAAGATCAGGGGGAGGGGGAAGAGGAATGAATAGGCAGAATACAGAGGACTTTTAGCACAATGAAACTACTCAGTATGACATTATAACGGGGAATACATGTCATTATGCATTTGTCCACATCCATACAATATACATAACCAAGAATAAACTCTAATGTAGACTATGAACTTTGAGTGATAATGATATGTCCATGTACATTCACCAATTGTAACAACTGTACCACTCTGGTAGAGAATATAGGTAGTGGGAAAGTCTGTGTGTAAGTGCGGGCAGAAGGTTAACGGGAAATCCCTGTACCTCTGCTCAATTTTGCTGTGAACTTACAACTGCTCTAGAAAATAAAATCTATTTAAAAAATTAAAAAATAAAACACTCACATATAAAAATGGAAGCAATTGCAGAGAAAAAATTTAAAAATGTAACTCAGTAATCATATTGGTGGCATTAGTACTAGTATTGTTGTTCTGAGACTGTCGTGCTTGTAAAAAAACCTATAGTACCAAATTTGAACTGAAAGTATCAAAATGCACTCATGAGGTGTTTTATCTTTAAAAATATATGGATATTTCCTCGTTCCATCCACTGAAAAGGCCTAGAAACAATAATCAACACAGTAGTAATGAACATACTTTGTACCTGGGTTGTGGCTTTGAAATACCATTGCCTACTGAAAGAAACAAGGGATTCTTGAAGAAATGGCAGATTCCAGGTCTGGGGCAGAAAATGCACAAGATGAGCCTAGAATATCTTGTTACATCAAATAGTAAGGAAGCCATCAAAGACTACTAGGGTCATATCAAAGGATTCTAGTGCCAATGGAAGAGGCTCTCACTGGCCAAAGATGGGATGAATTGAAAATAAAGATAATTATTATAATTGCTTGAAACCTATCCAATATGTTGAATACACGTATGAATACATGGATACACAAGTCCATGATAATTAAAATAAAAAGACATCTTTGTAGGATGATAGGAAACATTCATTATTTTGACACCTGGTAAAGAAAAGAATGGAGCATTTACTTTGCTTTTCCTGTCTGAACTATACCACTGATTAAACAAATAACAGATGAGGAAAAGTGTCTTTTTATAGAAATATTCTAATAAATAAAATTATAATATTCTGCAGTTCACAATAAATTGATGGATCTAGACATTGAGCATCAATATACGCTTAACAGAGAGAGACAACTAGTCATTATATGCTTCCTAATGGCTCACCCATCATCTTGCCTAAGTGATTGACCTTGAGTTTCAAGCCTCTAAATCCAGCTGCCATTTTGCAGGAAATACAGAGGATAGAGGAACCTGCTGAACTGCATCAGGAGTATGCAATTAAAACAAACAGACCACAGGAAACTCTACAGGTCAAATGACCTGGGTTCTTCAACAGATCACTTGTAGGGAAAAGAAAAGTTTGGAAGGGAGAACTGTAGGTTTAAAGAGATTTAAAAGACATATCAAAGTTTTTAAAAATGGACAAAACTCAACTATAGTGTTTAGAGATGCCACTTTGGTAGTAACCAGTGCCCCACCTTAAAAAAAAATAGAAGAAAGTGATTTCTATAGAAGTCGGTATAATGGTTACTTTCAGGGGCAGGAAGGTCCGGTACAGGGCCCTTGGAGGGCTTCTGACATGGCTGACAAGGTGCTCTTTCTTTATCTGGGTGATGGGTAAGTAGGTGCTTGCCTTAACAATCCACTAAGCCCTGAGTTTGTTTTTTTGGTTTTCTGTATTTGTGTTTTATAATTTTTAAAAGGCTTTAAATTAAAACACACACACACACACACATGAGCTGAGGTTTCTGGAGAAGACTTTCCAGAGGTAGGCTATCTTGAACTGGGTCTTAAAACACAGGGCAAATGAAAGTTAGGAATGAAAATCTAATTGGCTTAGAGGGAAATAAGTCTCCCAAAACCTTGCTGGAGCGCCTCATCCCTTTGGGGGAAGCACCTCAAATCCCTCAAACCCAAACCAAGCAAGGTCAGAACCATGCATAATCCTCCTCTCCTAAGCTCTGCCCATTCTTCACTGCCCCACACAGCTTCTTCTTGTGCCAAGTAACAAACACCTCCCTTCCTATGTCCTTCCTGGCTTAGGCATAAACCCCATCCAAAGAGGCACAGTCACCAGGTATCGCCAACTATCTGTAAAAGTTAGAGAAGACAAACTCAGGATCCATAATCAATAGCTCCCTTACATTCTGAGGGTGTGCTTTTTGACTGGAGAAGCCACTGGGGACTTGGAGCGAAACCAAGGGACCAGCTCTTCCTCTCTTTCAGCCCAAAACTTAAAAAAAAAAAAAAAAAAAAAAGAATTTTAATTTTTTTTTAATTCACTGACCCAAAACAGTGGTCTCCAGATTAGAAATCAGATCCAGCCAAGATTAGAGGAGACACCACATGAGGAAGGCTGGCGCAAAGCTGATAAGCACAAAGTATTCTTGGAATTGTTGTGCTGTTTTAAAAATGGTTGTGTTTTCATTTCACATTTTTTGTTGCTTCTGAGCCATTTTCATTAGGGGTTGAACATTTCTCTGGATTTTCTGTTTTGTTGCCATCAGGAACATTAAGTCTTCCTTCATGAAAGCATTCCTTCCTCAATTCAGTTCTATTTCCTTCTCTCCGAGTGTTCCATGTAGCCTAGAGCCAGCCTCATTTCTCTTGATTCTCTCCATTCTGATCACTCTCCTCTCCCCTGGATCTAGAACACGTTGCTCTGGTTTGTCTCTCTTGCTTTCAGGTCTAGAAGGGGCAGGTGAAAAGCATGGATGTTGAGACATCTTCATTAGGAAACTAAAGAAAGGGGACTGTTCTATACAGCTGTCCACGGAAGGGAGGACAGGAGTGAGAATTCTTACCCCTTATTCATTGGGGCCACTGGTAAGCGGAGGAAATAGATGGAAACAGATGTCCACATGGGGCAAGATGAGAAGTTAGCTCAAGTTAATTCTCGGTGTCCTGGGTCTCTCCCTTAATGCTGTGGTGGGTGAGTGAGCCCCACCCAGCATCCTTCCTCACCTCCACCTCTGAAGTCCGGGACCTTCCTGCGTGGTGCTGGAGTGGGGTGGTTCTCAATGACATGTTAGTGTGAATTTCAGTTAGCATTTGCATTTGGGAATTTAACTAAACTGAAAGTTGTGCTTCTCGTTAGAGAAATTCCATCATGTTTTCTGTAAGGCATTTTGGAGGGCAAAGTCCCTTCCTCCAGCACATAAAAATCTATCAAGTAGTTGACAGCTGCCCCTGCAAAGGTATGTAAAGAGGAACCAGGACTAACTTCGGAGAACAGCGGGGAGCGCGCCAGGAGCGCGTATTTGCAGCGGTGGAATGTATACTGCGGGCTTCGATGAGGCCTCTGATGCATCCCGGGATTACAGGTGCTGGGGGACATCTGGAGGATGCGTGAATTGTCTCGGGGGCCCCCTCGCGCTTGGGAAGTGAGAGGTAAAACAGTCCAGGACCTTTGGCCCAATGGATGTTCTCACAAGCAGTCACAGTCGGGCCAGTTCCCAAGAAATACCATAGTCAGCTTTTCTTTTCCTTTTCTAGTGGGAGCTGTTCTCCTGGCCTGGGCGGGAAGTACGAAACTGCTAATGTAATCCTTAAAGACAGCCCTCCCCAAGGTGCCACCCACAGTAAGAGCCCAGCGGAAAAGCTGCTGTACCCACTTCTCCTCACTAGGCAATTAATGTTGGACCATCCATCCTCCACTTATCATCACAGATGTGTTCACAGGGGTGCTAGAGGGATTATAGCATGTGCTTGCATGCCACAGGGACTTAACACTCACACCCAGAGAAATAAAAGAGAAAAGAAGAGAGAAGGAGAAGAGGAGGGACTAGCGCATTCAATGGATGCCAGAGGGAAGTCACAAACTACTTCTCTTGTGATAGAAAAGAACTTTTTCAATAGTTAGGCTTTTAAAAAGCCACAATGAGTTGAGGAAAGAGACGTGTTTTTTGGTCAGAAAGATCTGGACTTATCAAGGAAATTAAAACAGAAGGAAACATTTGCCTTTGAGACCAACACTGTTCCTTCCAGGGTGTGCTGCCCAGCAAGCTGCTGAGTGTATATAATCTCTGGAAGTATTTGGAGGTAGGATGGTATAATGGTTAGAAACAGAGTTTGGAGTCAAAAACTTGGACTCGAATCTGGATTGTTCCACCTACCAGCTACTATAAGTTATTAATTACTCTAGACTTCACTTTACTTACCCTTAATAGGGGATAATAATTGTTCCTACCTTGTGGGACTGGTGTGTTTAATGAGATGATGTGTTTAAATTACCAAAGCAGAGTACCTAACAGGTGGTTTATGTTCTATAAGTATAGCATTATTATTATTATTAATTAAGGTAAAGTTTTTAAAGGATATGTGTCCCCATGAGGGATAGGAGAAGCATTAGCTGGGGATCCACATTCTTCATATATCCCACCATCAGGGAAATGTATACTTCCGGGTCATACCTGGAAGCAGGAGATCAGTTTGCCTTTTTATGTGAGAGATGAAGGATGGGAAGGAACAATAGAACACAGAAAGGACCCCATGCAGAAGATATTGCTGCTGGAACTCCTAATTCTTTCTAAGCCCACTTTACCTGTAAGAGGGTTGGAGCTGGACTAAGTGAGTCCAGCTCATGACTACACCCCCCCAGTGCTTAGCCAGTACGAAGAAAGAAGAGATGGGCTCTACACCTGGAAGGGTGTCCACAACAAGATGCAGTGAGAATTTGCTGAGCTGGTTAAACTGTCTGCCTTCCAAACTGACCCCTCACTAGCTGTGGACAAACCTAAAAGCCACAGGGACTAATTAGCAGATTTGCTTTTTCTGGTGCTGGTGAAATACCCAAATGTTCTTCTTGCATCAACAAAGCCCCTGAGGAATGTAAATTGGTGCAGCCACTATAGAAAACAGTATGGAGGTTCCTCAAAAAACTTAAAATAGAGTCACCGTATGATCCAGCAATCCCACTCCTGGCCATATATCTGGAGAAAGCTCTAATTTGAAAAGACACATGCACCCCTATGTTCACAGCAATTTACAAGAGCCAAAACATGGAAACAAGCTAAATGTCCACCGACAGATGGGTGGATAAAGAAGATGTAATACACACACACACACACACACACACACACACACACAATGGAATACTACTCAGCCATAAAAAAGAATGAATTAATTCCATTTGCAGCAACATGGATGGACCTGGAGATTATCATACTAAGTGAAGTAAGTCAGGCAGAGAAAGACAAATATCATATGATATCACTTATATGTGGAATCTAAAAAACTAATCCAAATCAACTTATTGACAAAACAGAAACAGATTGACAGATATAGAAAACAAACTTATGGTTACCAAAGGGCAAAAGCGGAGGGGAGGGATAAATTAGGAGTATGGGATTGATAGATACACACCAGCATATATAAAGTAGATAAACAACAAGGATTTACTGTTTAGCACATGGGACTATATCCAATACCTCATAATAACCTATAATGGAAAAAAGTCTGAAGCTGTACACCTGAAACTACCACAATATTGTAAATCAACTATAGTTTAATAAATAAAATTTAAAACAATTTAAAGTATACGTATACACTTATATGTGGAATCTAAAATATGATACAAATGAACTTATTTACAAAACAGAAACAGACTCACAGACATAGAAAACAAACTTATAGTTACCAAAGAGGAAAGGGGGGAGGGATAAATTAGAAGTTTGGGATTAGCAGGTACAAACTACTATACATAAAATAAACAACAAGGACCTACTGTATAGCATAGGGAACTATATTCAATATCTTGTAATAAACTATAATGGAAAAGAATATGAAAAAGAACATATATACATGTATAACTGAATCACTTTGCTGTACACCAGAAACTAACACAACATTATACATGACGTATACTTAAATTAAAAAAAAATAAAAGGTACTTAATACAGGAAAAAAAAACAGGCCCCTGAGCACAATGGAAAAACTCAGGCTGAAGCTCTCCAGAAAGGGTATTTTGAGGGAGGAATGTGATGGCTTAGTGATATTCACGGTGGGAGACTCTCAGAAGCTTGTGTTAAACATCACCTTCCTTTCTGGTGCTTATTCAGGTATTCCAAAAGTGAAATAATCAAAACTAATTTGGAAGCTACCTGAATCCACAAATCTTGAGGTAAACGGAGTTTGGGGGTAGTGCGACCTTTTATATTATCCCTGTCTATTGCCTTTTGTCCACTTTGTAATGACTAGCGCTGATCTCACACCCCTTGCTGCCACTTAGCCTTCCCAGCCAGCCCCTCTTGTATAATGTTATCTTTCACATATTTGTCAAATCCACTGGACAGAGAGCGCCTTAATCAAATTTGCATTTTCAGCACCTTGCACAGTTCCTGGAACACATTGCAGTGACTCCATAAAAACTTATTGGATGGATTCATGGCACACCAACCAGCCGAAGCACAATTGAGAAAGTAGTGTGTGCTGAAGCACCTACACCTCTCCCCCAAAACTAATGACTTTGTAAACTGACAGATCAGATCAGGGAGTGTAAGTTAGGACCATTTGTGGAACAGACTGAAGTCAACTGGCTCGAGTGAGAACTGAACCCAGCACCTCACTGTGGTAACTGAGTGAACAAGGTACAAGCTGCCACTGATTCACCAGGCAGCCCAGGTGCCAAGGCCCCCTCCTTTGCAAAGAACCCACCTTTGTAACAAAGAGATAGTTTTCCAACTGTGAAAGCAGATTCTCAAAGTTCAGATGGATAAGTTGAAGTTCACTTCCTGAAAAGCAACTGCTCTCTCTGTTTGCAACTAACTGGACCCGCCAACACTTTTAACAATGTGGATAGAAGATCAGGAGGAAACAACTGGGAAAGGAAAGGAAGAGAAAACCCCTCAGCCCTCTTAGATTGATTCAAAAATGACTAGACTTCCAAGGCCTCAGAGCTACAAGACTTAATCTAGAATTTCTAAGCAAAACAGATAAGCCTAACAACCAGGATTGTACTGTGGAATCCCCAGCTGGAGTTGCCCTTAGTTCTGGAAACAATCTTCCTACTTCATGTAGCAAGGAATTTTTGACTTCCCAAGGTGACCAATCCCCTTTTGCCCTGACTTGACTGGTGACAAACATGCAGGGCCCCACCTAGGCCAGGTTCATAGCCCTCAAGTCACATTGTTGTTTTCTGCACCTGGAAAGGCTTCACACCCCTCTCTACTGCACAGATCGATTCATTCAAGGCTCCCCCCATCCATGAGGACTTCCCTGATTTCTACAGCCCTCCTAAGAGTCCTTCTTTTTGACACCCCATAATACTGAAGTGTGGTCCCCTTGATCATACCACTGGGAACTTAATCTCATTATATCTCAGATAGTATACTGTTATTTAATGGGATAACTTATTTGACCCAGAACGGCCTGAACATACCTGGAGGTAACTACTCATAGACTAGAACTGGAAGGACCCTAGCCAGACAGGCATTGATATTTGAAATTTTACCCTTAAAATTGGAGAAAAAGAATCAAAAATGGTTGGACATCACCCTGTCAGTCCAACCTCTCACCTAGTGCAAGAATCCCCTCCACACCACTCTTGGTGGATGTTCATTCAGCCTTTGCAGAAATTCTTACAATTATAAGAATTTCACTTCCTTCACAGTAACTCATTTTCATAATGAACATCACTAAAGTTTTAGAGAGAAAATAATTGTTTAAGTTCAAAGAATTATTAACAGTAATCCTTAGCAGGAATAACATGTTAAATATGCATTTGTTATCAGCCACTCATATCTAATTCTGCGTGTTCCCTAATACATTAAAAAAAAAACTAAAGTAGTTAATAGATAACTAACTTACAGATACAAAAGAAAGAAAAAGGAGCACTCTGATAAGATAATGAGTAAAGATGTGATTAGATAATTTATAAAAGAGGCATATATGTGTCCAAAAGTTGTATGAAAAATATATTCAATCTAATAAGTAATCAAAGAAATGCTGTTACCTGTAAACCTGGACAACAATTTTAGAAAATAAAATTAGGCAGTATTGGAAGATTTGTGAAATAAGTCCTCTCAGTCACTTACTGGTGAGAGTAAAAATTGCCAGTAATTTGCATATGTGTCTCTGCATACCCTTTAACCAGTAATTCTGCTGTCTGAAATTTATCCGGAGAAAATAACCAAAGAAGCAGACAAAGATTTATACACAAGGATGTTCATCCAAGTGACAGTCGCCTCAGCAAAAAACTGGAAACAACCTAGGTGTCCCCAAAAGAGAAGAAAATATATCATGACACGTCCATGTGATAGAAGGCTACCAACATAAAACACCGTATCTTTGGAAATTATTTAATGACATGGGAAATGGCAAGAAATGGAATTTTAAGTGAAAACGCAGGATTACAAAATTGCAAGCACAGTAGGCTCCTAATTTTAGTTAAAAATATAAATAGGAATAATTAAAATTGAAAATATCTAATATCCCAACACCCAGAGATGACCATTGCATATGAGTGATAGGCTCATAGATTATGTTTTCTTCCTTATATTTTTCTGCATAGTTCAAATTTTGTACAGTGATTTCAACCACTGTTATAACAAGAAACATGTTTATGTAATTTGTAATGTTTTATAGTGAATTAATTAAGAAGGAACTTTTCAAAGGCCCAGTTAGCTAGGACAGTGTTTAGCAGATGACCGTGTGGAAAGCTGTGTCCAGCACCTGGGGTGTTGCCTAGGCAGCAGGCTGGTGACAGCCAGGGAGAAATTTTGGGAAAATCCTGTATCTTTTCATCTTTATATCTCCAGCACCTAATATGGTACCCTACAGGGACAGTGCAAAATGAAAATTCAGGACCACTTGTTCTAGAAATATTACAAATTTCAAGACAACAGCAGTAGTACGCTAAACCAAGCACAGAGCCTTCCTAAGTGGAGGCCCTGTGCAACTAAATACATCTCAAACCCATGAAGCTGGCCCTACCCCACACACTATAGGTGCTCAATAAATATCTGTTGAAAGTAAAGAAAGGAGGGAGAGATAGGAGGATCCCAAACACAAACCTCCCAATTGCGCCTCATAGCAAAACTGCACTCAGCACGGTTCTGAAGTTTTAAGAGGATATGAGGTCGCAGACAGAAGGAAGCACTCTTCCAAAATTTTCCCAGACAGCCTATATTTGAACTATACTTCCTCTTATTGTCGTACATACACCTTTTTGATCACAGTGCACAGTCATGGTTTTTGATCTGGATAACACGATCACTCTATCTACAAAAGAAATGAATATTCTCTCTTTCATCTGTTCAAATAAGATATTTGGCTCTGACTATTATATCCTCCCTCTCTGCTTTTCCCCTCAACCCACTTTTCCTCTTATAACACTTTAATCTTGGCAACAGAACTCTCCCTACCCATCTTTTCCTTCCTGCACCCCCTACATACCCATCCTCAGCGCTCCCTCTGCCTTTAATGCCGCCAAGCAGACACTGAACATGAGAGGGTGTCTGCAGAGGATGTGGATAACCCTCATCCTAATCTCCTTCACGGTCTTCCCACCCAGGCCTGGCCCAAGCCCAGGAGAACTGGAGTTGCCAGCTCGTGGAAGCCGTTGCAGCCCAAAAGGAGACAAGGCAGCCAGGGGTCATCACTTATCAGGGAAAAATGAGACAATTTGTTACAATTTATTAGACTGGGGAAACTGAGCCTCTAAGTGGGAACCTGACCCTTGGACAGGGAGAATGCTAAAAAGGATGCTTGCTCTCAGTTGCCAGGGCCACATCCCAGCCCTCGAATGCTAAAGAAATATGAGACGTCTAACACCCCCTGGCTCACATCAGAAACCAAGCCAAGTTAGCAAATGTCTAGCATCCTCCTCAGTCAGCAGGCAGGCTGTAGTAATAGTACTGATGTCCCCTAACATGTCCTAAGAGTTTTGCTCCTTCTTAATCTCTGCCACGTATTGGAGCCCATTTAATCTTCAGAAGGACTCATGGTATACGGTGGGACAGGTATTATATTCCCGTTTATAGCTTAGGAAACCGAGACACCAGGAGATGAAGGGATCTACCCAAGGTCAGAACTTTAGCTAATGGTGGGTCCAGGACACAAACCCAGGTTTCCTGGGTTTGCTCTCTGGCTCCTTCGACACTGCTATGGTGGGGGTTGGATAGCAGTCTAACAGAGGCAGGGGAGGGATGCAAGAAAGATGAGGGGGGAGGCAGCAGACCCTTGCAGGAATTTCTGGACATTTTGCCTTAATAAATAAGATACAAATAATTTACCATTTGTCTTGCTGTTTAGCAGCTACTCAGCTGTTAATTAATCACATAAAAGCAGGAAGCCTGACCAAAAGTAGAATGAGCAATTTTTATTTCAGTTTAGAATGAGAAGAGGGTTTTTTGCTGAATGAAAATATAGGATTTCAGATGGCCTGGGACCCTTTTTAAACAAGAGAGTGGGACTGCCGTGGTGGCGCAGTGGTTAAGAATCCGCCTGCTGATGCAGGGGACAGGGGTTCGATCCCCGGCCTGGGGAGATCCCACATACCGTGGAGCAACTAAACCTGTGAGCCACAACTACTGAGCCTGTGTGCCACAACTACTGAAGCCCGCATGCCTAGAACCTGTGCTCCGCAACAAGAGAAGCCACCGCAAGGAGAAGCCCGTGCACCGCAACGAAGAGCAGCCTCTGTTCGCCGCAACTAGAGAAAGCCCGCACACAGCAATGAAGACCCAACACAGTCAAAGATAAATAAAATTTTAAAAATAAAAATAAATACATAATAAAATAGTTTCTTTAAAAAAAACAAAAACAAAGAATGAAGCCAGACCTTGAAGGGCTGGCTCAATTTAATGCAACAAGTGTTGTGGAGCACGTTCTCTTCACTCTGCCACCAGGAGGGGGCCCTCGCCTTGTGTCTGAGCCCAGCTCTGTCTCCTGCTCCACTGACGTCCTCAGGCAGACCTGGGGCTTCTTCATGCAAGGCCCCACTTTGCAAGTGCAGGCTTCATCACAGCAGTTACCAGATTCAAAGGTGTTTCTGTGGCTCTTTCCCTATTACACTGTGAGCCCTGGAAGGCAAGGCTCATTCCCTAGACATCTTTACGTCTCAAAAGCCCAGGAGATGATCTGGAACACAGCAGGCCCTCAATAAACCTGAGAGATGAGCAAATGAATGCATAAGCCAGTTCACCTGAAACAGGTCACATGACCTCTTCGAAGGTTCAGCTCTCCCATTTACGAAATGGGTATAGGCACACCTGTCCTGCCTGAGTCACAGGCCTGTAAAAAGACCAAATGTTTGTGTATTGTCAGGCCCTCTCACACATGTCCCAAAGACACACTAAAGTGTAGAAAACCTGAAGACAGGAACCCTGTCATTCTCGTTCCTGGTGTGTCCCCAAAATTTACATTAGCACCTCAGAAGGAAGTGCTCAATGAAGGTTGGTGGAAGAGAAGAGGTGGGACCGAAGGACACAGAATACTTTATAAACACTGTGGCCTCTCAAAAGCTATGATATTTCCCCCCAAGTGTAATAAGTTCTGATCATCAGAAAGCGTGGTGTGCTGCTGAGAGTCTCTGCCCCCGTTTCCAGTTCTGCCCCCTCCATCAACCAGTCTCCTCTGTCACCCACGACACGAGGAGAGTTGCACTCACCCTCCCTTTTTTCAGACAGGGACAATTTTGTCTTTTTCAAACTTTCTGAGATGTAGGAGGGTGGTGAGGGCAGGACTGAGTCATACCATGGAAGCCAGTATCTAAGAAGGATGTCTGCCATCTGTCCTGAAACTTACCTAGAGCCCAAGCCATTGTGCGGGTCACTAGCCCAGGCTGGAAGGGACACAGTGGTACAGACAAAAAGCTGAGCAGGGGCTGAGAGCTGGCCACCACCGTGGAGCTGGAGTAGGCACGGCGGTGTCTCTGTGGCCAGCCCAAGCCAAAGAGCCACCTCAGCACAGGCGCTTCCTGGGGATTAACGAAGCACAGAAAGAAATAACACCTCAAACCATTAACCCCAACCAGCGATAAATCCTCAGGAATTGCACGGCAGAGTGGCTGCTCCTGCCGTATTAAGTTGAAAATGCATGTTTAAAAAGCCTATGGATTTTTTTTAATGGACTACAATATCATTGGTACCCAGTGGGCCTCTCCACAGCGGGAATACCTCAGCCTGGGGCCCTGGCCCTTTATTCAATGTGCGATGTTCCTTCTCCCTCTTCCTGTTACCTGGCTTTTCTTGTGTCCTTTGCTCCTAGAATATTGAAAAACACCACATAAACAGAAAACACTGGAATGAGAAAAAGAGAAGCCCAACCAGCTTGCAGGAGCCACGGTCTGAGAGCAGGTGCCAGCGCTGCAGGTGAGTTCAGTGGGCAGCCAGACGGAAGAAAATCAAGAGTGAAGACTGCCAAGGTGCAGGAATGCTCCATTGACTTCTTTGACATTGAAATTCCCAATGAAAATGTAAATGTTATCTGGTGGAGGAAGCCTCTGAGCCATTTTTAGGCCATTAACAGCTTTGCTACAAATAAATTACCTAAAATAGCCAGTCACCTATTAGAGCCCTGGGCAATGGAACTCAACACAGGTATTAACAGCGGAAGTAAGGAAGGTCAGGAATCATGGGGGCAGAAGGGTGGAAGAAGTAGAGGAAGATGAGAGACCTAAGTGGGCTTGGGGGACGCACCAGGTCCTTGGCCAAAAGATATGAAGGGCAATGGGTGGAAAGTGAATACTGGACTATCAATGACTTCCAGACTAATAACTTTTTCTAGATTAGGCCCAGCTAGGGGATGACTAAAGATGAACAAAAGTCAGAAGAGAAGGCAAAGCAGAGAGAGAAGAAATGAAGGCCAATGGAACAGAAGCATTACTTCTGGCAGTCACGGGAGGCTGAAGTTCCTGGGGGCTCCACCGACTAACAGGTTACCCTTTGGCAAAATACATATCTACTCCAGACTCAATTTCCCTATTAAAAACGTCTCTTGAAAGTAATGTCCCTCAGACTGTCACTCTGGGGGATAAAGAGTTAATATCTGAAACTCTCAAGGCGACTTTGGAGAACAAGTTTCTATTCTAAGTGTGAGAGATTCCTATTATAAGACATTCTGAAGATTGACAAAGCTAAATGGCCTCTACACCGTACGACCATAATCCTCCTCAGTGTACAAAAGTCCAAAAATAAAGACCAGATGTCTTCAGATTGCTGACGTTGATTGAGCTGGTTCCACTCACTCGCAGTGATTGCTAAACCAAGCTTTCCCTGGATGCAAAGCTGAGGGTTTCCATCCTTGTGTTATTGGCTTTTTAGGCCACAATTTGCCTGTTTACGTATATGGGCACCCTTTTGGCCTCCTCGGGTCTGGAACAGAGTTTTCCACTCCTTAGAGGATGTGTCTGCAGAAGCTCAGTTGAAACCCATTAAGTACTTGTGCCTCCTCAGCAGCCTCTCCTGGCATCAAAGAGCCAGTTTCTCATTAGTAGCTGGTTAGAACAGTGATGCCTCCACCAGTGACTTGCTCAAACTCTGGTTACCCAAGAAAACCTTTGTGAAGATCCTGCCCCAGGCCAGCTCTCCCAAAAAACTCCTCCACCCCCTCAAAGCCTCAGACTGTGCTGGGAGGCCCGTGCTTTGTATAGGCCAGCTGGGAGGTTGTCCCTCCGTTTCCTAGACATCCACCCGCTCTGTCTCTTTCTCATAAATTTCCAAGCAGTGTTCTGTAGTGCTAAAACACTTCCTGTTCTTATTCTCATGTGTTTCTCATATGTATTTGCCCTATTAGATCATAAGTTTCTCAGCCATGAGAACTATATTCTGTAATTCCTTTTTATTCTCCCGCTCAACTCTCACAGATGTCAGTACATTAAGATGTTTTAGTAAAGAGCTTGTTGACTGGCTAAGTTTTTCAAAGGGAGAAACAAAAGAAAAAATGAATCGTGACAGTTGGTTGCAGACCAAAGACAAATAGGTGTGTGCTTGGGTGTGTGTGGGGGGGAGGGGGTGTCTGTGTGTGAGTTCATTTGCATATTCACTCATCCCACAAATATTTGTTGCTTACCTACTATGTTCCAGGTGTTATGATAGGCATAGGGATACAGCAAAGAACAAGAAAAATAAACTCCTTGAGCTCCCAGAACACCACTTCGATACAGTTTGCTAGGTCTTTGAGCCTCACGTTGCTTGTGTGTTTGTAAAGTTTATTTCATGGCTGAAAAGGGATGGTGTGTTTGGATTTGTCTCATGTAAAGAAAAGGTATATGTGTCCTATGAGAATATGTTTGATTTAGGCTCAGGGTACAAAAACCAGAAAGGAATGTTAGATATAATTTAGAACCCAATAGTTTTCTTCATGATGTGTGACTCTTTTATCTCGAACCTGGAGGAAAACAGTACAATTTATATATGCAAATGAGGACAGCCAAAACTTGCATACCACTGAATATTTTAGGAAACCCCAAACTGCAGGTTCCTACGAAATCAGAAGCATTGATTTCAGGCCAAAGATTTTAGACAGTAAACATACTGATTTTCAACAAGCTGTTTGCTTTTTAAAAAAACAGAAATTGCTTTCTATCTAATCCTAGTAGCAAAAACCCAAAGTTCATATTGTGTTACTTTTTAAAGCATGGAAAATGGTTTATAGCTTAGATCTAATTTCACTCTTGCTGCACAGAGAGGTAATTGGAAGGATACAATATCTACTCCATGTCGCGTTAAGGTCACATGCTACTCCCAGGTAGGATGAGACGAGAGCTCATGTGAAATATTCTTGACCCTCTCCTCACCTAAGGCATTTCTAATTTTAAATATTAATTGTAATTTTATTTTGAACCTGATGTACTTAGAGAGTTGATTATACCCTCCAGTTCACAGCACACTATCACTATCAGTACGTGCAGGGCTTCTCTCATATTTTATTATTCTCCTTTTATACCTGATTCTAGTCACATTTCCCTCTCTTTCTCTTTCTTTTTAGCCCCTCTTCCACCCTAAAGGCACCCACATTAATGTGTTTGATATAGATAGGCAGATAGATAGAGATACATGTATATATGTACATGGATTTATGTGTATATCTATGTTCTGTATGTATGCATATGAGGAGGGTTATCTTTGAAAAATATGCAGTGTGAGGTGTGTGTATGTGTTCTAAATAGACTTAGGTGGTATTATGCTGGAAATTTCATTGTGTTTCTTACTTTCTTTCATTCTCCTCTTTCATGCCTGTAGTTCTCTGCCTCCGTAAACAAAGCTCTTATGACTATCCTTGTACATTCCCCCTTCCGGTAACACGTGAACATTTCTCTGGGGTATATGCTCAGGCCTAGGGTTCCTGGGTCATAAGGTATACCCACAAACATCACTTTAGCTAGGGGCTTCCAGGTTATTCTCCAGAATGACTGTACCAATGTACATTTCACCAGCAGAGCATGAGTTCTAGTGTCCCCAAGTCCTCACCAATATTTCTAATTTTTGCTATTCCATTGAGTATAAAATAGTATTTTATTGTTATTGTAATTTGCATATCTCTGATTTTTGAATTTGAGCAAATTTTCATATATTTGTTAACTATTCAGATACCCCCTTGTGTGAATTACGTATTCCTGTTTTTGAACATTTTCCATTGAGTTCCCCGAACTGTCTTACTGAATTTTAAGAATTCCTGTTCTAATCTAGATATCTATCCCTTATTGTTATATTGGTTAATGAAAATATCTTCTCCCAGTCATTACCAGTCTATTAACTTGATCTATGGTGTATTCATTGAAGATAACTCTTCTCATTTGTTGTAGTCAAATACATCAACTATTTGCCTTATGAATTGTGCTTTGGTGGTCTTATTTTAAAAGACCTCCCTCACTCAAAATGCACAAGGACATTCTTTTCCACTAGCTTTACAATGACATTCACATTTAGGTATTTGATCCTTCTAGAAGATTAACTTTTAGTGTCATATCGGAATCTGTCTTTTTTAAAAAATATATATATATATTTATTTGGTTGCGCTGGGTCTTAGTTGAGGCAGGCGGCTCCTTAGTTACAGCTCGCTGGCTCCTTAGTTGCAGCCCATGGGCTCCTTAGTTGTGGCATGTGAACTCTTAGTTGCAGCATGCATGTGGGATCTAATTCCCTGACCAGGGATCGAAACTGGGCCCCCTGTATTGGGAGCGTGGAGTCTTATCCACTGTGCCACCAGGAAAGTCCCAGGAATCTGTCTTAATTTTTTCCATATAGTGGCCTTATTTCCTTAATAGCATATATTAAATAATCCAATGACATATACATTTGTGGTGCAACGTCTATCATATGCCAGGTTTCCAAATAAACATGGGTCTACTTTTAATTCTTTGTTCCATTACATATATTTATTTTCCTATTCTTTTCCTCACACTACTTTTTGCTTTTATTACTATGGCTTACTGTGTTTCATATCTGGTAGAATGAATCTTCTTCTTTGCTCTTCTTTTCAAATTTGACTTAGCATCCATGGACATTTGTTAACCTATACAAATTGCAGGATAAGCTCAAGGTCATTTCTGTTATCTTGAAAGACCACATGATCTTTTATTCTCCTCCACCCTAGCCCTTTATGTCATGCCTCTTTATATTGCAGTTAATAAAAACCCAACTAAAAGCAATTTAAGTCAACAATAATAATGCAGCAAGGGCTCAAACAACATCATCAGGACTCTGCCTTTTCTTCTACCTCTTGACTCTATTTTCCTCTGAGTTGGCTTCTGTCACAGACAAAATTTCTCTAGGAGTAGGTCCCCAGCTGCATCTTACTTTTCTAGCAACCCAAGCAGAAAGAAGATACTTCCTCCTTGAGAGTTTCATCAGAGTTCTGAATGGGGCTCTCATGCCCCATCCTGCACTGTCCTGAAACATGCCCCATCCTCAAACAACTGATGTGACCAGACTTTTGAAGACTCTGCTTGGCCAGGCCTGTGTCTTTTGCCTGCAAACCACTGGTTCAGCCCCATATGACACACATGGACTAATAAAGAAGGAGTATTTCCATAAAGAAAAACTGAAATGCTACTTCCAGGGCAAGCAAAACCTACAAAGGTTAACTATCCACTGTGGCAATCCATTGCACTTATTTATTTCTACCTGACTCCTCCTACCAAAATATAAGTTCCTTGAGGGCAGGCCTTGTGGCTCTTCATCTTAGGGGCCCCAGTACCTAGTCAAATGCCTTTATATAGTGGGCATTCAACAAGCATCTATTGAATTTAAGAAAGTGAATGAATGAATGAAAGAATGAATGCCAGGAGTAGCAGTTAGGGCTAGGTTGCATCTTATGGAGAGAGAAGGGGCAACAACAGTAACTGTATCGGACCCTTTAAACTGGCATTTAGCGAGCCAAGATCTCAACCTCAGAAGTGGGGTCATGGCTCCGCTGTCACACAGATATAAAACCTAACAGTTAATTCCACTGACTTTCCCAATGACTTACAGGAAGTCTCCTATAAGAGGAAGTCTAAGGTAGTGATTCAAAGTTTTAGAGTCTGACAGTCCTGACTCCCATCCTAACTCTGCCAAGTTTTATAAAAACTTGATTCATTTAACCATTTGGGGTCACCATTTCTTTTTCTGCACAGTGGGGACTAATATGTAATATGTAGGAGAGTTGCTATAATATTTTAAAAGATAACTATGTAAAGAGCTATGTAAAGAGTCTGGCACTGGGCTATAAGAAAGTCTTTGCCTTTTGGTGTGCAACTTCAGGAGTTCCCTGGGAAAGATTCAAAACTGGTCTCCATACTCTGAGGGCAAGGAGAGACCAAAGAGGTATAACACTCCAGATTGGTACGTGGCAGTTTTAATAAGCAAGAGAACATACATATGAGGCTTATCTTGGGTGGCTGCAAGATGAGTAGATCTTGGCCCCCACTTGCCAGAATCTTAACTAAAGTCAGCTATATATTCTGTTCAGATGGTCTCAACAACATCTTACCCTCTCAAGGCTGTCCTTGAAATGACTGCTAGTGTGGGAATAGCAGGTGGGACATGCATTCCAAGGGCAGGGGAGGGGGTGAGGAGCCTCTGATTGTTCAGGTCCAGCTCACAGGCCAAGCAGAGTTTACCTCCTCTCAATGACCTCCTCCAACACAGCTGCAACAGAGTTTTCAAGTATCTACTAGGTGTCAGGCAAGGTGCTTGACTCTAAGGAACCAAACTAAGCAAACTAAGCATGGTTTGTCTTCTCAAATTGCTCAGAGTCTTGGAGGGAGGAGAGAGAAATTGAAAAGCTAAAGTATAGTAAGGGTCATGCTGGGGAAGTACAGGGTGCTGGGGAGGGACAAACTGAAATACTTAATCCAATCATGATAGCTAGGGAAGGCTTCCCAGAGGTTGTGATATTTTTGATGAAACTGGAAAGATGGGTAAGAATTAACAAAATTAAGGGTGAGAATGTTTACAGAGGAGACTAGTCCAGGAAGATAATTAAGAGAGGCCATGGCAAATTCTTAAAAGAAATTCTTAATGGTTCTCAAAAAGGATTAGTTAATATTTGTGTAACTATCACAATTATAATGACATAGCATTAATATCTATTAACTCGTATTATGCCCTATAGGGTAACCCTTTTTCCTCTCAAGAAAATCTTCCTTGGTATTCACACAGACATATATTCCTTGATTTCCAAAACCTCAGTGTGTTTTACTTGCTCTTAGAGGATTCATCAAGGACCTGACATAGTCAAAGAAGGCTGCATTCTAGATCTGGAGAGCATTTGGAAGAAATAACAGATGTGGATCAAAGGAAATTGGAAAAATAATAAAGAGATCTAGGAATGGGGTATGACCTTGCAGAATGTGATGAGGAAACTGGCACAGTCAACTTCAGGGAAGCTTTCAACCAAAGGAGGACATTCCTATAAAGAGGAAGGTGGCAAGGTAGGAGAAAGAAATAGGAATAAAAGGAGTATCTCTCTTCATTTTGTTTGTTTACCTGGAGGAACAACTGAAGCATAAAAAATTAAATACATGGGCTTTTTGCATTCAGTGATGTTTTCACAAACGCATCATCTAAAATCATTTAAATTTTCAGTCCTTTTTGCTGATAAATATGATATGGATGACTCCAATCACCAACAGTCCTCAACTGCAATATAGTGAACCTCACTCCTGGTGTTGTCATCACAACACGAGTACCATTCCTCTTCTCATTGCTCTTCAACCATGACTGCACCATCACCTGCAGAGGTTTTAAAGTCATTGAGATGCCCGAACTCCAACCCTACTGAATCAAACCTACCAAATCAGAGTCCTGACAGATGAGGTCTGATTCCCCCCACCCAACACTGTTACTTCTCTGACTTCCTTTCCTACTGCTCTTCCCCGGATCACTTCACTTCAAACAAATGGACCTCCTTGCTTTTTGTATTAGGTACCTGTTGCTGTCTAATATATTATCCCCAAATGTAGTATCTTAAATATATATATGTACATTTATTATTTCACAGTTTCTGTGGGTCAGGTACCCAGGCACAGCCTAGTTTGTATAGTGTCTGGCACATGATAGGAGCTTAACAATCATTTGTTGCATGGAACAATTTGTGGCACTATCAGAATATTTTTTTGGTAAATCTTGAGCTCATTTGGGAATTGCTTTATAGAAAAACAGGCAGCCACTCCCAAATATATATACTGCTCCACTTAATGGCTATATCTGTTCTCATCCCAAATCAAGCTACTGCCCAGGGAAACTTACTTTAGTTTGTGTATGACAGTAAGGACCATCTTAGGTCAGGCTCACAGACCCTGAAATGAGGATTCATATGCAACTAACTTATTAGGGAAGTGTTTCCAGGAGAAACTGATAAGGAAGTAGAATAAATCACTTGTAAGAACAGCGAATCAGTAGTAGTTAAGCAAGAGTGTGACCAGGAAAAGTCCCAGCCTCAATCTAAACCCACAGGGAGATCAGCAGCATAAATTACAGCCTCAGAGTTTGTCCCTTCTCAAGACCAGAAATCTGGCCTTTCATATTCCACAGAATCAGCCATTGGCTAACTGGTATATAAACCAAGAAGCTCTAGAAAGCTAAGGACAGTCCTCTGGAGTAGGTGGAGGTGTGAATCATTAGATGCAAAGCACACAGGCCACAAAGAACCAGTAGGAAGGACCTGAGATCTGGAAGGAATGCTGTCTATATTCACTGCAGGTACAGTTAAGAAACAAGCCTCTGGCTCCTTCAAATCCAGACATGCCTCTAACTTAGGACAAGATGAAATTGTCATCTGATCACATTTAATCCTTGCCCAAAAACCTATGAGGTGGTTGCAACTACTATTCCTATCTTAACCAAAGCATAAAGAAATTAAGAGACTTGCCCAAGAACATGTAGCTATTCAGTGTCTGAGCCAGGATTCAAACTCCGATTTATCTTTCTCAGAGTCCATGCTTCTGATTGCTATTCTATAATTAAAAATGTATTTATTCTTTTAATTTCACTAGCATGATGGAGAAGAGACAAGGCTAAATAGATATCCATTGATAGAAAGGGGACTGGTTGCCCAAGTGTACTCATCCCCTTAGTGCCTCTAGCACTGCAGATACTCAGTAAATATCCATTTAATAAGTGAAGAAGTAACTGTAATACAGGGGACTTTTCCATACAGCAGTCCTCAGATATTTATAGACTGGGTGCAAACAATCTAAGTCCCATCCCAAGATGTTGAAAAGATAGGAATAAAATAGACTTTATGTCTACTCTGGAGTAGTCCAATAAGATGCTTGCCATGTTGGAAGATCTACTTATTGTTCAATATAGGTGTGGAAAAACCCAAACCAAAAGCTTTTTGTCTTACTTCTCCTTTCAGGAGAACTCAGTGAGTTTACAGACAGTTCCAGGGAAAGTATATATTTTGGGTTTCAAGAGAAGATGAGAATTTGGTTTTACCGGAGGTGATGACGGAGGTGATATATGGAGATCGCCAAATTCAGCCAAAAAGACCTCTTGCTGCAAAGCACAGATGCCCTCATCTGGTTTCACTGATGTACCTGTGATGCCATGTTGAGCAAACACAACTAATCTTTCTTATGCGTCACCAGGTCACTGGAGCACACCTGGAGCCCTCTGATTACACATAGGCAAAAAGTCTAGAGACCAGATGGGTAGGGTGAGGTGGATACCAATCAATAGGGACTTTAAAACCTTCAGTTTTCATTTTTGGTTTATTTGTTTGCTCATCTTGAACTGTGCTGATAGGGTTGTAGTGAGCTAGTGCCCAATTCCATTCTCTCTTGCAGTCAACAGCACTACCTTTCCTAGGTGACTTTGAAGGTTGGAGTTTAACCAAGTGATCACATAACAGAATGAAACTAACCACCCCCATGATTTCTTTTACCTTCTATCAAATTACAATAAATATGCAGAAAAAAGTATGTATCATAAGCGTATAGCACAATGAACTTTCACAAACTGAACATGTTTACTCACCACCCCAGAAGCCTCCCTTATGTTTTCTTGTGGTCACTGTACACCCCTCCAAGAGTATATAAACTCTCCTGACTTCTAACACCCTTGATTGGTTTAGCTTGTTTTGTACTTTATATAACTGGAATCCTACAGTGTGTATTCTTTTGTGCTCGGCTTCTTGTACTCAACATTATTTGTTGAGATTCATCCATGTCATTGCATTTAGTTGTAGATCATTTATTCTAATTGCTGTATATTATTCCATTGTGTAAAAATGCCATAATTTATTTATCCTATCCTGTCAGTGGGCATTTGTGTAGTTTCCAGGATGTAGGTATTATGAATAATGCTGTTATGAACATTCTCAAACAGGCCTTTTGGTGCTTTTCTGTTGGGTACACACCTGAAAGTGCAGCTTCTGGGCATGAATTCAGCTTCAGGAGATACCACCAAACATTTCTCCAAGAGGGTATTTCACCCGTGATTTTCTCCTATGTATTTTTCACCTGTGATTTTCACTCTCCAACACTGGCCTCATTAACACAGAACTTGACTAGAACTCACCTATTAGGAACTGCGCAACTACCCCTCCGGAGGATGCAAGTCCCTGAAAAGCAGGAATTCCCTGGCATTCTCAAAAGTTACTTTAACCTCTGTAAGAGCTCTGAAAACACGATCTTCCCCCAGGGAGGGAAAAAGCAATTTGGGGGTAATCCCATGCTGTTCGTGATACATGTTCCCATGAGAGAAGAGTTACTGCACTTGAAACCGTTTATTTGCTTTTGGTTCGGGGAGAGTTTCATAAAGTCCAAAGCGATTACAGAGGAGCTTTTGCAAAAGAAATGGGAGTTGGATCAGACCGCTTCCGCTTTCCACATACACCACAGCAAAAGTCCCAGGAGGTCAGCTGGAACAGAGATTGGTTGGAACCCTGTACAGTCCCAATGAGAAGCCTTCCTAAGGTCTCCAAGGTGGAGCATAAATCACCGATGTGTGGAGCTTTGAAGATCTAACTTTTGTTGCTAATCTCTCTGTTCTGAAAGGGTGGGTGGGGAATATATGAAGGCAAAATCGACAAACAAGTCCCAGATAATAGTTTCTGCTCTTGCCAAAGTTGCGGTTCAGTTTTTTAATAAGCTCATTGGGATTTGCTCTTGTTACTGTACTTTACTCATTAGTCCTTGAAGTTACTGTTGGGTACCTTGGGGTGGAGGCCCCAAACCTCAGCATTCTTCTAAAGGGCTTACCACTGCAGGAGGGAGGGGTGGGGTGGGGGGAGCAGCTCGCTCACGCACTCAGAAAGGTGCCGCCTGCCTGGATCTCCTTCCCAGGAAGGAGAAGCAAGGCGCTAAGGTGGAGGCCAGCATTCACACACAGGACTTAACAGGGAAGGCTTCTGCAGGGATCTAGACAAGAGTTCCTCAACATGTGGTTGAGATGGTGGATACACATTATTCTCTTTATTTTTCCTGTATGCATGAAATGCTTTTATAATACAATATTTTTAATTAATTTAAAAAAAAAAAGAGTGCCTCAACACGTGCAGTTCCGGTGCCACAGGAACTGGACCTTTACATCAAGCCCCTCCCATCCTCCGCGTTAGCTTTGGTTGGTTTTCCTATGTACGTTGGGAGAATGGCATTGAGAAAACACTCTTTGACTAATCCAAGTTGCAGTTATACAGATATCATTTCCTTTGACATTAATCTGATTAAAAAAAAAAAACTTACCTTACTACGGTACTTAAAATCTGGTCCCATATTTCCAGTTTTTCTAAATTCCATCCTGTTGGTGTATTTGTGAGTTCTGTTCTTCAAGGAGGTTTATTCAAAGAAAGAGGGAAGAAGAGAAATAAGTTCTTTATGAAATGATGACACCAAATTGAAGCTTTATAAGACTATGTTGCACTTAACACTTGCTGTTCCCCACCCTTTACCATGGGGACATTCTATTAGGCTTATTACACTCTTATTATATTATGCTAATTGAATAAGCCCCTTCCCTGGCTCCTCTGTGTTTTCCGGAAACAATTTAAACTACTTGACTTCCCTGTTAAGGCACTGCACCACTCAGGTCTGGCTGTGTTTCCTTTCTTGACCGAACTTCCTCTCCTATGTAATTCTCCCTTCTGCTTTATTGTTTTTATTCTACCATCCTGGCCTGTAGGAAGACCAAATTGTCTGTTCCTTAAATGCCACCTCCCTATATCCATGTATTTTCTGTCCCTCCTCATGAATTTCATCTTCCAGAATATCCTATCCGCCTTTCTGATCCCTAGAAGAAAAGGGACTAGATTCATTGCCCCTCATCATGGAGAGAAGATGGAAAGGTTTCCTTAAATGTTTCAGAAACATATGTTGTGCTCACCAAAAGGAACCTGGAAAGACTAGTCGTAATCCCATAGCACAGCCTTCCTCAAAGCCTTTTCCAGCTTGTTTTCCCATTTATCAGTACATTGTACATGAAAGTTATAGGGATCGTTTATTGTTAACCATGTATGTGGGCAGAGGGATGAACAGTTTAAATAACATGACCGGTTAGCCGACAGGGAAATTAGAAATCATGTTGTCAATACTTCTGAATTGAACTTTTTATTCTCAAACAAATATTTACTTAGGTAAGTTAACACATTTTAATGCATTTTTATAGACAACCATAAGGTATGATAGCATGCATTGTAATATACAGTGTACAAAGTTCTTTCAGAAAAACTTCAGCACTTGATCCTCACAACCACCCTGCGATGAAATGGAACAATAGTAGGTTTATTTCATGAAGGAAGAGACTCAGACCGAAAGTTCAGTGGATTGTCCTGAGTTTCTAGCTCCTACTTAGTGCTTTTTCCACTATATTGTGCTCTCATAAAATTTGAGACCATGAAAAGGCCCTTTTACACAAGGACATTTCTTTAATAAGCCTACCATGACACCTAAAATTATGCTATTATGGAATCATTCATTTTTTAAGTTTAAGTATTATGTCCCCAGATATAAAACATAAAGCCATAATCATGAGAAATAGTTCTAGCATAGCTGACTGTTATCTTTGATAGCTGCAAACAACGCAACTAAAGATTGAGATATAAGTCCCAAAACTACGAGTTTGTTGAAACACTAGTGGAAAAAAAAAGAAAAAGTCCTTGAAAAATACGGTATGTGTCCTGTCTTCATGACCTGATATTTTGTGATCTTGGACAAATTACCTTTGAACATCAGTTTTCCCATGAGTCCAAGAGAGATAGTAACAATACCAAAATGAAATAAAGTACTGAGACTGTACCCTAGTACACTCTGCAAACTGAAAGTTACTACAAAAATGTTGGTTCCCACCACCATAATAAGTTAAACTATCATGATCTCCTTGAAAGACTGAGTCTTTATAATCTAAGATGATCTATGGGATTTTAAAAGATCACTCTTGTAAATAATATTTAGAGAATTTACAATATTTAGAGAATAATATTTAGAGAATTTAGGGACCAATCATGATGGCAAACCTCTTTTTTGCTATCATGTTAAGTCCCTAAACCACAGAGCATTTTACTATTCCATGATTAGACATCTGCACTCACAGTGTGTTCCAAAGACTTAGGTCAGAATGGAAACAGACCTGGGAAGTTCAAAGCTGCTTTATGAGATAAGTTCTAGAACCAAGCTGAGCAGAGCAGGGCTACTTACAGAGCTTCCAAGGATCTCCAAGTAACTCTGGGAAAAAGGCAAAGCAAATCTGGCTGAAGGCACAACCAAGATAATTTTCGAGATAATCATTCAACCTCTTACTTATTCATTTATTCATTTGTACTTTTAACAAATATTTATTAAAAGTCAACTATGAGGGACTTCCCTGGTGGTACAATGGATAAGACTCCACACTCCCAAAGCAGGGGACCTGGGTTCGATCCCTGGTCAGGGAACTAGATTCCATATGCATGCCGCAACTAAGACCTGGCTCAACCAAAACAAATAAATATTTTTTAAAAACGTCAACTATAAGCTGGGTATTCAGTAACCTTGGGGACTTCATGAGTGAATGGAAGGGCCTGGTTCTTCCCTCAGGGAGCTTCATCTTCTAGTTTTCATGAATGTGGGAAATACTCCAATCACATAGTTCCTATAGTAGTTCTTCAAGGCTTCTCAGAACCTTGTCCTGACACCTTAAAACAATGAAAATGCTCACTGAACTCTTCCCATCATATGTTTCCATTTCCTTGCCACCAATAGCCCTTCTCCTGCCCACCCTATTCATTACCCCCTTGACCTTGCTCTCAGGTATAAGACAGAACCACTCCCCTGTATTAACACACACGCATGTGTGCAAGCACACATACACACGCATACACTATGCCCTCCAACCTTGGCTAAGTCCTATTCATCCATCAGGCGTCAGTTTAAATATCAATACAAGAAAAATGGATGGCAAACAGGTACATGAAAAGATGTTCAGCATGGATAATTATTAGAGAAATGCAAATCAAAACTACAATGAGGGGCTTCCCTGGTGGCTCAGTGGTTGAGAGTCCGCCTGCCGATGCAGGGGACACGGGTTCGTGCCCCGGTCCGGGAAGATCCCACATGCCACAGAGCGGCTAGGCCCGTGAGCCATGGCCGCTGAGCCTGCGCGTCCGGAGCCTGTGCTCCGCAGTGGGAGAGGCCACGGCAGTGAGAGGCCCGCGTACCGGAAAAACAAAAACAAAAACAAACAAACAAAAGAAACTACAATGAGGTATCACCTCACACCTGTCAGAATGGCCATCATTAAAAGTCTACAAGTAAGAAGTTACACGAAGAGGGGCTTCCGGGAAGATGACGGAGGAGCCATCTGTGGCGCTTCCTCCCCGCAGATACACCAGATATACATCCACACGTAGAACAACTCCTACAGAACACCTACTGAACGCTGGCAGGAGACCTCAGACCTCCCAAAAGGCAAGAAACTCCCCACGTACCTGGGTAGGGCGAAAGAAAAAAGAATAAACAGAGACAAAAGGATAGGGAGGGGACCTGCACCAGTGGGAGGGAGCTGTGAAGGAGGAAAGGTTTCCAGACACTAGGAAGCCCCTTCGCGGGCGGAGACTGCGGGTGGCGGAGGGGGAAAGCTTCGGGACCGCGAAGGAGAGCACAGCAACAGGGGTGCGGAGGCCAAAGCGGAGAGATTCCCGCACAGAGATTCCCGCACAGAGGATCAGGGCCGACCGGCACTCACCAGTCCGAGAGGCTTGTCTGCTCACCCGCCGGGGAGGGCGGGGCTGGGAGCTGAGGCTCGGGTTTCAGTCGGAGCGCCGGGAGAGGACTGCGGTTGGCGGCGTGAACACAGCCTGAAGGGGGTTAGTGCGCCACGGCTAGCCGGGAGGGAGTCCGGGGGAAAGTCTGGACCTGCCGAAGAGGCAAGAGACTTTTTCTTCCCTCTTTGTTTCCTGCTACGCGAGGAGCGGGGATTAAGAGCACTGCTTAAAGGAGCTCCAGAGACGGGCGCGAGCCGCAGCTAAAAGCGCGGACCCCAGAGACGGGCATGAGACGCTAAGGCTGCTGCCGCCACCAAGAAGCCTGTGTGCGAGCACTGGTCACTGTCCACACCTCCCTTCCGGGGAGCCTGTGCAGCCCGCCACTGCCACGGTCCCGGGATCCAGGGACAACTCCCCCGGGAGAACACACGGCGCGCGTTAGGCTGGTGCAACGTCACGCCGCCCTCTGCTGCCGCAGGCCCGCCCCTCACACCGTGCCCCTCCCTCCCCCCGGCCTGAGTGAGCCAGAGCCCCCGAATCAGCGGCTCCTTTAACCCCGTCCTGTCTGAGCGTAGAACAGACGCCCTCCGGCGACCTACACGCAGAGGCGGTGACAAATCCAAAGCTGAGCCCCTGGGAGCTGTGAGAACAAAGAAGAGAAAGGGAAATCTCTCCCAGCAGCATCAGAAGCAGCGGATTAAAGCTCCACAATCAACCTGATGTACCCTGCATCTGTGGAATACCTGAATAGACAGTGAATCACCCCAAATTGAGGAGGTGGGCTTCGAGAGCAAGATTTATGATTTTTTCCCCTTTTCCTCTTTTTGTGAGTGTGTATGTGTATGCTTCTGTGTGAGATTTTGTCTGTATAGCTTTGCTTCCACCATTTGTCCTAGGGTTCTATCCGTCCATTTCTTTTTTGTTGTTTTCTTTTTAATTTTTTTTCTTTTTTTCTCTTAATAATTATTTTTTATTTTAATAACTTTATTATATCTTATCTTACTTTATTTTACTTTATCTTCTTTCTTTCTTTTTTTCCTTCCTTCCCTCCTTCCTTCCTTCCTTCCTTCCTCCCTTCCTGCCTCTCTCCTTTCTTTCTTTCTTTCTACTTCTACTAATTCTTTCTTTCTACTTTTTCTCCCTTTTATTCTGAGCCGTGTGGATGAAAGGCTCTTGATTCTCCAGCCAGGAGTCAGTGCTGTGCCTCTGAGGTGGGAGAGCCAACTTCAGGACACTGGTCCACAAGAGACCTACCAGCTCCACATAATATCAAACGGCGAAAATCTCCCAGAGATCTCCATCTCAACACCAGTACCCAGCTTCACTCAACGACCAGCAAGCTACAGTGCTGGACATCCTATGCCAAACAACTAGCAAAACAGGAACACAACCCCACCCATTAGCAGACAGGCTGCGTAAAATCATAATAAGTCCACAGACACCCCAAAACACACTACCAGATGTGGTCCTGCCTACCAGAAAGACAAGATCCAACCTCATCCACCAGAACACAGGCACTAGTCCCCTCCACCAGGAAGCCTAAACAACCCATTGAACCAACCTTAGCCACTGGGGACAGACACCAAAAACAACGGGAACTACGAACCTGCAGCCTGCAAAAAGGAGACCCCAAACACAGTAAGATAAGCAAAATGAGAAGACAGAAAAACACACAGCAGATGAAAGAGCAAGATAAAAACCTACCAGACCTAACAAATGAAGAGGAAATAGGCAGTCTATCTGAAAAAGAATTCAGAAAAATGATAGTAAAGATGATCCAAAATATGGGAAATAGAATAGACAAAATGCAAGAAACATTTAACAAGGACCTAGAAGAACTAAAGATGAAACAAACAATAATGAACAACACAATAAATGAAATTAAAAATACTCTAGATAGGATCAATAGCAGAATAACTGAGGCAGAAGAATTGATAAGTGACCTGGAAGTTAAAATAGTGGAAATAACTACTGCAGAGCAGAATAAAGAAAAAAGAATGAAAAGAACTGAGGACAGTCTCAGAGACCCCTGGGACAACATTAAATGCACCAACATTCGAATTATAGGGGTTCCAGAAGAAGAAGAGAAAAAGAAAGGGACTGAAAATATTTGAAGAGATTGTAGTTGAAAACTTCCCTAATATGGGAAAGGAAATAGTTAATCAAGTCCAGGAAGCACAGAGAGTCCCATACAGGATAAATCCAAGGAGAAATACACCAAGACACATATTAATCAAACTGTCAAAAATTAAATACAAAGAAAACATATTAAAAGCAGCAAGGGAAAAACAACAAATAACACACAAGGGAATCCCCATAAGGTTAACAGCTGATCTTTCAGCAGAAACTCTGCAAGCGAGAAGGGACTGGCAGGACATATTTAAAGTGATGAAGGAGAAAAACCTGCAACCAAGATTACTCTACCCAGCAAGGATCTCATTCAGATTTGATGGAGAAATTAAAACCTTTACAGACAAGCAAAAGCTGAGAGAGTTCAGCACAACCAAATCAGCTTAACAACAACTGCTAAAGGAACTTTTCTAGGCAAGAAACACAAGAGAAGGAAAATACCTACAATAACGAACCCAAAACAATTAAGAAAATGGGAATAGGAACATACATACCGATAATTACCTTAAATGTAAAAGGACTAAATGCTGCCACCAAAAGACACAGATTGGCTGAATGGATACAAAAACAAGACCCATATATTTGCTATCTACAAGAGACCCACTTCAGAACTAGAGACACATACAGACTGAAAGTGAGGGGATGGAAAAAGATATTTCATGCAAATGGAAACCAAAAGAAAGCTGGAGTAGCAATTCTCATATCAGACAAAATAGACTTTCAAATAAATACTGCTAGAAGAGACAAAGAAGGACACTACATAATGATCAAGGGATCGATCCAAGAAGAAGATATAACAATTGTAAATATTTATGCACCCAACATAGGAGCACCTCAATACATAAGGCAAATACTAACAGGGTTGTAAAAAAAAAAAAGTCTACAAGTAGCTTTCCGTGCTACACAGACAGGGGTCCATATGGAGTTGTTCTGGATCCCCACTGTAAATTTTTTTTTTAACATCTTTATTGGAGTATAATTGCTTTACAATGGTGTGTTAGTTTCTGCTTTATAACAAAGTGAATCAGTTATACATATACATATATCCCCATATCTCTTTCCTCTTGCATCTCCCTCCCTTCCACCCTCCATATCCCACCCCTCTAGGTGGTCACAAAGCACTGAGCTGATCTCCCTGTGCTATGCAGCTGCTTCCCACTAACTATCTATTTTACATTTGGTAGTGTATATATGTCCATTCCACTCTCTCACATTGTCCCAGCTTACCCTACCCCTCCCAGTGTCCTCAAGTCCACTCTCTAGTAGGTCTGAGTCTTTATTCCCATCCTGCCCCTAGGTTCTTCATGAACATTTTTGGTTTTTTTTTTTTAGATTCCATATATATGTGTTAGCATATGGAATTTGTTTTTCTCTTTTTGACTTACGTTACTCTGTATGACAGACTCTAGGTCCATCCAGCTCACTACAAATAACTCTATTTTGTTTCTTTTTATGACTGAATAATATTCCATTGTATATATGTGCCACAACTTCTTTATCCATTTATCTGTCAGTGGACACTTAGGTTGCTTCCATGTCCTGGCCATTGTAAATAGAGCTGCAATGAACATTGTGGTATGTGACTCTTTTTGAAATATGGCTTTCTCAGGGTATATGCCCAGTAGTGGGATTGCTGGGTCCTACGGTAGTTCTACTTTTAGTTTTTTAAAGAACCTCCATACTGTTCTCCATAGTGGCTGTATCAATTTATATTGCCACCAACAGTGCAAGAGGATTCCCTTTTCTCCACACCCTCTCCAGCATTTACTGTTTGTAAATTTTTTGATTATGGCCATTCTGACTGGTGTGAGATGATATCACACTGTAGTTTTGATTTGCATTTCTCTAATGATTAATGATGTTGAGCATTCTTTCATGTGTTCGTTGGCAATCTGTATATCTTCTTTGTAGAAATGTCTATTTAGGTCTTCTGCCCATTTTTGGATTGGGTTGTTTGTTTTTTTGATATTGAGCTGCATGAGCTGCTTGTAAATTTTGAAGATTAATCCTTTGTCAGTTGCTTCATTTGCAAATATTTTCTCCCATTCTTAGGGTTGAATTTTTGTTTTGTTCATGGTTACCATTGCTGAGCAAAAGCATTTAAGTTTCATTAGGTCCCATTTGTTTATTTCTGTTTTTATTTCCATTTTTCTAGGAGGTGGGTCAAAAAGGATCTTGCTGTGATTTATGTCATAGAGTGTTCTAGCTCTAGTAGTTTTCTGGTAGCATCTTGTAGGATTCTCTATGTACAGTATTATGTCATCTGAAAACAGTGACAGCTTCACTTCTTCTTTTCCAATTTGCATTCCTTTTATTTCTTTTTCTTCTCTGATTGCTGTGGCTAAAACTTCCAAAGCAATGTTAAGTAATAGTGGTGAGAGTGGGCAACCTTGTCTTTTCCTGAATTTAGCGGAAATGATTTCAGTTTTTCACCATTGTGGACGATGTTGGCTGTGCGTTTGTCATATATGGCCTTTATTATGTTGAGGTAAGTTCCATCTATGCCTACTTTCTGGAGTGTTATTATCATAAATCAATGTTGAATTTTGTCGAAAGTTTTTACTGCATCTATTGAGCTGATCATATGGTTTTTATTCTTCAATTTGTGAATATGGTGTATCACATTGATTCATTTGTGTATATTGAAGAATCCTTGCATTCCTGGGATAAACCCCACTTGATCATGGTGTATGATCCTTTTAATGTGCTGTTGGATTCTGTTTGCAAGTATTTTGTTGAGGATTTTTGCATCTATATTCACCAGTGATATTGACCTGTAGTTTTCTTCCTTTGTAACATCTTTCTCTGGTTTTGGTATCAGGGTGATAGTGGCCTCGTAGAATGAGTTTGGGAGTGTTCCTCCCTCTGCCATATTTTGGAAGAGTTTGAGAAGGATAGGTGTTAGCTCTTCACTAAATGTTTGATAGAATTCATCTGTGAAGCCATCTGGTCCTGGGTTTTTGTTTGTTGGAAGATTTTTAATCACAGTTTCAATTTCGGTGCTTGTCACTGGTCTGTTTATATTTTCTATTTCTTCCTGGTTCAGTCTCAGAAGATTTTGCTTTTCTAAGAATTTTTCCATTTCTTCCAGGTGGTCCATTTTATAGGCATAGAGTTGCTTGTAGTAGTCTCTTAGGATGCTTTGTATTTCTGCGGTGTCTGTTGTAACTTCTCCTTTTTCATTTCTAATCTTATTGATTTGAGTCCTCTCCCTCTTTTTTCTTGACAAGTCTGGCTAATGGTTTATCAAGTTTGTTTATCTTCCAAAAAAAAACAGCTTTTAGTATTATTGATCTTTGCTATTATTTCCTTCATTTCTTTTTCATTTATTTCTGATCTGATCTTTATGATTTCTTTCCTTCTGCTAACTTTGAGGTTTTTTGGTTCTTCTTTCTCTAATTGCTTTAGGTGTAAGGTTAGGTTGTTTATTTGAGATGTTTCTTGTTTCTTAAGGTAGGGTTGTATTGCTATGAACTTCCCTCTTAGAACTGCTTTTGCTGCATCCCATAGCTTTGGGGTCGTCGTATTTTCATTGTCATTTCTTTATAGGTATTTTTTGATTTCCTCTTTGATTTCTTCAGTGATCTCTTGGTTATTAAGTAGTGTATTGTTTAGCCTCCATGTGTTTGTATGTTTTACAGGTTTTTTCCTGTAATTGATATCTAGTCTCATAGCATTGTGGTCAGAAAAGATACTGGATACAATTTCAATTTTCTTAAATTTACCTAGGCTTGATTTGTGACCCAAGGTATGATCTATCCTGGAGAATGTTCCATGAGCACTTGAGAAAAATGTGTATTCTGTTGTTTTGGATGGAATGTCCTATAAATATCAATTAAGTCCATCTTGTTTACTGTACCATTTAAAGCTTGTGTTTCCTTATTTATTTTCATTTTGGATGATCTTTCCATTGGTGAAAGTGGGGTGTTAAAGTCCCCTACTATGAATGTGTTACTGTCGATTTCCCCTTTTATGGCTGTTAGTATTTGCCTTATGTACTGACATGCTCCTATGTTGGGTGCATAAATATTTACAATTGTTATATCTTCTTCTTGGATTGATCCCTTGATCATTATGTAGTGTCCTTCAATGGCTCTTGTAATAGTCTTTGTTTTAAAGTCATATTGTCTGATATGAGAATTGCTACTCCAGCTTTCTTTTGATTTCCATTTGCATGGAATATCTTTTTCCATGCCCTCACTTTCAGTCTGTTTGTGTCTCTAGGTCTGAAGTGGGTCTCTTGTAGACAGCATATATATGGGTATTGTTTTTGTATCCATTCAGCCAGTCTATGTCTTTTGGTTGAAACATTTAATCTATTTACATTCAAGGTAATTATCAATATGTATGTTTCTACCATTTTCTTAATTGTTTTCAGTTTATTATTGTAGGTCTTTTCCTTCTCTTGTGTTTCCTGCCTAGAGAAGTTCCTTTAGCATATGTTGTAAAGCTGGTTTGGTGGTGCTGAATTCTCTTAGCTTTTGCTTGTCTCTAAAGGTTTTAATTTCTCCGTCAAATCTGAATGAGATCCTTGCTGGGTAGAGTAATCTTGGTTGTAGCTTTTTCCCTTTCATCACTTTAAAATGTCCTGCCACTCCCTTCTGTCTTGCAGGATTCCCTTGTATGCTATTTGTTGTTTTTCCCTTGTTGCTTTTAATATTTTTTCTTTGTATTTAATTTTTGATGGTTTGGTTAATATGTGTTTTGGCATATTTCTCCTTGGATTTATCCTGTATGGGACTCTCTGTGCTTCCGGACTTGACTAACTATTTCCTTTCCCATGTTAGGGAAGTTTTCAACTATAATCTCTTCAAATATTTTCTTAGTCCCTTTTTTTTTCTCTTCTTCTTTTGGGACCTCTATAATTCGAATGGTGGTGCATTTAATGTTGTCCCAGACGTCTCTGAGACTGTCCTCAATTCTTTTCATTCTTTTTTCTTTATTCTGCTCTGCAGTAGTCATTTCCACTATTTTATCGTCAAGGTCACTTATCCATTCTTCTTCCTCAGTTGTTCTGTTATTGATTCCTTCTAGAATATTTTAAATTTCATTTATTGTGTTGTTTATCTTTGTTTGTTTGCTCTTTAGTTCTTTTGGGTCCTTGTTAAACGTTTCTTGTATTTTCTCCATTCTATTTCCCAGATTTTGGATCATCTTTACTGTCATTATTCTGAATTCTTTTTCAGATAGACTGCCTATTTCCTCTTCATTTGTTTGGTTTGGTGGGTTTTTACCTTGCTCCTTCATCTGTTGTGTATTTCTCTGTCTTCTCATTTTGCTTAACTTACTGTGTTTGGGGTCTCCTTTTCACAGGCTGCAGGTTCATAATTCCTGTTGTTTTTGTTGTCTGCCCCCAATGACTAATGTTGGTTCAGTGGGTTGTGTAGGCTTCCTGGTAGAAGGAACTGGTGCCTGTGTTCTGGTGGATGAGGCTGGATCTTGTCTTTCTGGTGGGCAGGACCACTTCCAGTGGTGTGTTTTGGGATGTCTCTGAACTTATGATTTTAGGCAGCCTGTCTGCTAATGGGTGGGGTTGTGTTCCTGTCTTGCTATTTATTTGGCTTGGGGTGTCCTGCACTGTAGCTTGCTGGTCAATGAGTGGAGCTGGGTCTTGGCATTGAGATGGAGATCTTTGGGAGATTTTCACCATTTGATATTACGTGGAGCTGGGAGGTCTTTGGTGGACCAGTGTTTTGAACTCGGCTCTCCCACCTCAGAGGCACAGGCCTGACGCCCGGCTGGAGCACCAAGACCCTGTCATCCACAGGGAAAAACAGAAAACGAAAAAAAAAAAAAATATATATATATATATATATATATATATATATATATATATATATATATATATATATATATATATATATCATTGTTCCAAAAGTCCGCTGCCTCAATTTGGGATGATTTGTCGTCTAGTTATGTATTCCACAGATGCTGGGTACGTCAAGTTGATTGTGGAGCTTTAATCCGCTGCTTCTGAGGCTGCTGGGAGAGATTTCCCTTTCTCTTCTTTGTTCACACAGCTCACAGGGGCTCAGCTTTGGATTTGGCCCCGCCTCTGCGTGTAGGTCACCTGAGGGCACTTGTTACCGCTCAGACAGGATGGGGTTAAAGGAGCAGCTGATTCGGGGGCTCTGGCTCACTCAGACCGGGGGGAGGGAGAGGTACGGAATGCGAGGCGAGCCTGCGGCGGCAGAGGCCGGCATGACGTTGCACCAGCCTGAGGCGCGCCATGCGTTCTCCCGGGGAAGTTGTCCCTGGATCCCGGGACACTGGCAGTGGCGGCTGCACAGGTCCTGGGAGGGGAGGTGTGGATAGTGACCTGTGCTCGCACACAGGCTTCGTGGTGGCAGCAGCAGCAGCCTTAGCGTCTCATGCCCGTCTCTGGGGTCCGCGCTTTTAGCCGCGGCTCGCGCCCGTCTCTGGAGCTCCTTTAAGCAGCGCTCTTAATCCCCTCTCCTCTCGCACCAGGAAACAAAGAGGGAAGAAAAAGTTTCTCGCCTCTTTGGCAGCTCCAGACCTTTTCCTGGACACACTCGCAGCTAGCTGTGGTGCACTAGCCCCCTTCAGGCTGTGTTCACGCAGCCAACCCCAGTCCTCTCCCTGGGATCTAACCTCCAAAGCTGGATCCTCAGATCCCAGCTCCCACCCGTCGCGGCGGGTGAGCAGACAAGCCTCTCGGGCTGGTGAGAGCTTGCAGGCACCGATCCTCCCTGCAGGACTCTCTCTGCTTTGCCCTCTGCACCCCTGTTGCTGCTTTCCCCTCCGTGGCTCTGAAGCTTCCCCCCTTCGCCACCCACAGTCTCCGCCGCCCGCGAAGGGGCTTCCTAGTGTGTGGAAACTTTTCCTCCTTCACAGCTCCCTCCCACTGGTGCAGGACCCGTCCCCATTCTTTTGTCTCTGTTTTTTCTTTTTTCTTTTGCCCTACCCAGGTACGTGGGGAGTTTCTTGCCTTTTGGGAGGTCTGAGGTCTTCTGCCAGCTTTCAGTAGGTGTTCTGTAGGGATTGTTCCACATATAGATGTATTTCTTATGTATTTGTGGGGAGGAAGGTGATCTCCACATCTTACTCTTCTGCCATCTTGAAGCTCTAGCCCTCCCATCGTAACTTAAAGGGAAACTTCCACAATGTCTGGAGCCCTTGATGTCCTGCAGATGAAGGAGGAGGATGTCTTCAAATTCCTTGCAGCAGGAACCCACTTAGGTGGCAGCAACCTTGACTTCCAAATGGAATAGTACATGTACAAAAGGAAGAGAACCTAGGAGAAGCTTCTGTTGGCAGCTCGTCCCATTATTGCCATTGAAAACCCAGCTGATGTCAGTGTCATATCCTCCAGGAATACTGGCCAGCGAGCTGTGCTGAAGTTTACTGCTGCCACCGGAGCCACTCCTATTGTGAGCCACTTCACTCCTGGAACCTTCACTGACCAGATCCAGGCAGCCTTCCGGGAGCCAAGACTTCCGGTGGTTACTGATCCCAGAGCTGACCACCAGCCTCTCACAGAGGCCTCTTACGTTAACCTGCCTACTATTGCTTTGTGTAACGCAGACTCTCCTCTGTATTATGTGGACATTGCCATCCCATGCAACAAGAAGGGAGCCCAGTCAGTGGGTCTGATGTGGTGAATGCTCGCCGAGGATGTTCTGCACATGCGTGGCACCATCTCCCGTGAACAACCATGGGAGGTCATGGCTGATCTCTGCTTCTACAGAGATCCTGAAGAGATTGAAAAGGAAGAGCAGGTGACAGCCAAGAAAGCTGTGACCAGGGAGGAATTTCAGAGTGAATGGTCTGCTCCAGATCCTGAGTTCACTGCTTCTCAACCTGAGGTGGCAGACTGGTCCGAATGTGTGCAGGTGCCCTCTGTGCCTATTCAGCCGTTCCCCACTGAAGACTGGAGTGCTCAGCCTGACACTGAAGACTGGTCTGCAGCTCCCACTGCTCAGGCCACTGAATGGGTAGGAACAACCAGTGAATCATCTTAAGCTGTTCTTCCACACTCTTAAAATGGAAATAGGTTGACGGAAAACAAAAAGTTTAAAAAAAAAAAAAGTCTACAAATAACAAATGCTGGAGAGGATGCAGAGAAAAGGGAACCCTCCTACACTGTTGGTAGGAATGTAAGTTGGTGCAGCCACTGTGGAAAACAGTATGGAGGTTCCTCAGAAAACTAGAAATAGAATTACCAATATGATCAAGCAATCCCACTCCTAGGCAAATATCCAGACAAAACTATAATTCAAAAAGATACATGCACCGCTATTTCATAGCAGCACTATTCACAATAGACAAGACATGGAAACAACCTAAATGTCTGTCCACAGATGAATGGACAAAGAAGATGTGGTACATATATGCAATGGAATACTACTCAGCCATAAAAAGGAACGAAATAATGCCATTCACAGCAACATGGATGCAACCAGAGATTATCATACAAAGTGAAGTAAGTCAGAAAGAGAAAGACAAATACCATATGATATCACTTACATGTGGAATCTAAAATACGACACAAGTGAACCTATCTACAAAACAGAAACAGACTCACGGACATAGAGAACAGACTGGTGGTTGCCAAGGGGGAGGGGGTTGGGATAGGGATGAAGTGGGAGGTTGGGGTTAGCAGATTAAGCTTTTATATATAGAACGGATAAACAAGGTCCTACTGTATAGCACAGGGAACTATATTCAATATCCTATGATAAACCATAATGGAAAAGAGTATTTTAAGAAAAGAATGTATATATATGTATAACTGAACCACTTTTCTGTACAGTAGTAATTAACACAACATTATAAACAACTGTACTTCAATAAAAAAGAAAAGAAAAGAAAAAAGAAATGCAACTAGATGCACACCAAACATAAAAGAATGTTCTCAGCAGCAATGATGACCAAAAACTGGGAAAGATCCAAATGTCCATCAAAAGTAGAATGGATAGGGACTTCCCTGGCAGTCCAGTGGTTGACTCTGCGTTTCTAATGCAAGGGGCACGGGTTCAATCCCTGGTTGGGCAACTAAGATCCCACATGCTGCATGGCATGGCCAAAAAAATTAAAAATTAAAATAAAAAAAAGTAGAATGGATAAACCCTTATGTATTTATACAATGTAATACCATATGACAGTGATAATCAGGGAACTACAGTCACATGCAACAGCTATGAATGATTGTCATTGAGTGGAAGAAGCTACCACAAAAGAGTACATGTTGTAGAAATTCATTTATAAAAACTCTAAAAATTAGGAAAAATAATATTTGGTGATAGGATCCCAGTTCCCTTTGGGTATTGGAGGTCGGGGCTGGGAGAGGACATTACGGGGGATTCTTGAGTTCTGGTGATGCTTTACTTCTTCATCTGGGTAGTTACACCCATCTGTTCACTTTGAGAAAATTCATGGCAATAAACACTTAGAATTTTTTAAATAAATAAAATATCACTTCCAAGAAGGTGTCAACCCCATGATGAAGGTTAGCTCTTCTTGTTTTATACTTCTGTATATCGCATATGCTGTCTCTATATAATCTATTTTATGACCCTCTTCACACTCATAGTCACTTGTTCAATATTTTTCTTAAGCTCTGTAAGGGCATAGAGTTTATGCCCCAACACCTAGCACAGTGCCCACAAAGGTAGATAGTTAATAAATATTTTTCGCATGATTAAATGAATCTCAATGACACCTTGCACTAAGGTGAATTTTGAATATGCCTGCTCACTCTTCTGAGTTGATCTCAAACTTTTCTGCTTGCTTGAAAGAGTACATTCCTCCACACTAGTCTCCTGAGAGCACAACCTTTTTTTTCTTCCTCCAAGTGTGATTTCCCTGTCATGTACATTCATGGCACCCATAAATATTAAAAGCATGACCAAATGTTCCGCAGTTGGAATATGTTGAGTGAATGACTCAATGAGAAGTGTCCTTCTGTTGTGTGATTAAACAAGACACATAATATTACATGTTGTCAGAACAGGGTGAAGTCAACATAGTCTAGATTAATGTGGATGTTACTGGCTTGTCCATGGCCAGAATGGATGGGGAATCTGGCATTGTCCCTGGCCAATGGAAAAAAACTTAGACAAGTTCTGAAGCTAATATTTTTTGATCTTTCCATACCCTGAGCAGCATTTCTTCGCTACTGTGGATTGGGGAGAAGGTAGGATTATTCAGAACACATGGAGCACTTGGGGAAAGAGAACACGAAACACTTAAAACTCGACTCTGATAAACATAAAACTTGTGTCCTGCCAAGTTCAAATGCAGTTTTTCCAAGATACAAATTTCATGGATAAGTTCAGGGAACCAAAGGGACATTTGATCAGTTGGCAACTGAGCTGAAGCTGGTTCAGGATCCAAATTCTTTCCTCACATCTTCACATCCAACCCCTCCCCCCACTCGACTACTACTTGGGTATCCCATGGTGTCATATTTAGCCTTCAGATTCTTTCGCACAGGCTGTCTTTACAGGCCTTAATGAGGAGAGGAAAAAATGACAGAAAACAAAGAAACACATGAGCTGTTCTTTCACCTCTCCACCACCTGAATGGATCCAGTGTCCCTCCTCTTTATAAAATTCTGCCCCAAAATGGTGCTGCATCATACGTGTGCCAGCGAAAGTAGGCGTGAGGGTGGGGGAGAGGAGAATTGGGGGTGGATGGTTCAGGTTATGGAGACAGTGTGTTCTTTCAAAAAGAGAAAGAGGGCTTCCCTGGTGGCGCAGTGGTTGAGAGTCCGCCTGCCGATGCGGGGGACGTGGGTTCGTGCCCCGGTCTGGGAGGATCCCACATGCTGCGGAGCGGCTGGGCCCGTGAGCCATGGCCGCTGAGCCTGCGCGTCCGGAGCCTGTGCTCCGCAACGCGAGAGGCCACAGCAGTGAGAGGCCCGCATACCAAAAAAAAAAAAAAAAAAGAGAAAGAAACCTGGGCTTCCCTGGTGGTGCAGTGGTTGAGTCTGCCTGCCGATGCAGGGGACACGGGTTCGTGCCCCGGTCCGGGAGGATCCCACGTGCCGCGGAGCGGCTGGGCCCGTGAGCGATGGCCGCTGAGCCTGCGTGTCTGGAGCCTGTGCTCTGCAACGGGAGAGACCACAACAGCGAGAGGCCCGCGTACCACAAAAAAAAAAAAAAAAAAAAAAAAAAGAGAAAGAAACCCTTTAAAAACAGGAAGAAGCCAGTCTGAAAGTCTGTAAAATGACATTCAACTGAAGTCCCTTTCTTTAAACATAAACAGATGTATAATGTCCAGAAGTCCTCAAATGGAATAATGCCTAAGTACCTAAAGGCAGAATGTGGCTGGATATCCAATAAGAAATTATGATTTAAAACATTGCATTGTCTAAAGAGCGATAGTAAAGATAATCAAATTCATTCTTTCATTCAACTAACATGCATTGAATATCTACACTGTGCCCAGAGACTGTGCGATGTGCCAGGGTATTCACATAGGTAAGAGGCCTGTACCCTGGAGGAGTTTACATTTTAGTGGAGGAGATAAGATAATAAAGAATTGTAGTAACACTGTGAGCATAGAAGGAAGGAAGGAAAGAAGGAAGAGGAAGATAGGTAAGGAGATGGTAGTATGGAAGAAAAACTGCCTAAATCTACCCGGGAAATTCTGGAATGACTTTAGTGGATGACACTAACATGAATAATTAATAGTGGCATTAGCAATAATTGTTATTGTTATTTTTATTGTTGTATCCTGGTGAATCTGGGGTGACATATAATGGTATGAATAATATGGGTCAAGTACATTAAAATAATCCCTTTTTTTTTTTTTTTTTGCGGTACGCGGGCCTCTCACTGTTGTGGCCTCTCCCGTTGCGGAGCACAGGCTCCGGACGCGTAGGCTCAGCGGCCATGGCTCACAGGCCTAGCCGCTCTGAGGCATGTGGGATCTTCCCGGACCGGGGCACGAACCCGTGTCTCCTGCATCGGCAGGCGGACTCTCAACCACTGTGCCACCAAGGAAGCCCCATCCCTTTTTAAGTTAGGAAGTTCATTGTATTACGTAAAAATATCTAAAACAGGCAGTGACATATTGTCAAAAATGATTTTCAGTGAATAGGAAGGTCACTGGACAACAGAATCCCTGACAAAATTACAAGAAAGTAAAGTTGTGCTGCTAATTGCTAATAATTAACCCTTGGTATTTTATAAGACAGTTTAAAAATAATAAAACATTAGAATTAGAAGAGACCTAGACAGACATCTAGCTTAATATTAGTATTCCTTTACTACACATATTTGTCTACCCTTCTATCTGCCCTATTAGTCTGTAAGCTCTTTGAGGGTAGGGCCTGTGTCTTATTTATTTTGTGTCATAGTACTAAACAAGAAACAAGAGCTCAATAACAGGGGCTTCCCTGGTGGCGCAGTGGTTGAGAATCCACCTGCCAATGCAGGGGACACGGGTTCGATCCCTGGTCTGGAGAGATTCCACATGCCGTGGAGCAACTAAGCCCATGGACCACAACTACTGAGCCTGCACTCTAGAGCCCGAGTGCCACAACTACTGGGCCTGCATGCCACAACTACTGGAGCCCACATGCCTAGAGCCCGTACTCTGCAACAAGAGAAGTCACTGCAATGAGAAGCCCACGCACCGCAGTGAAGAGTAGCCCCCGCTCGCAGCAACTAGAGGAAGTCTGCACACAGCAATGAAGACCCAACTCAGCCAAAAATAAATAAATTATTTTTTTTTAAAAAAAGAGCTCAATAATGTTTTCCAAAGGAAGAAACTAAGAGGATATTTATTCAACCCTTTTACTTCAAAAGAATGGAAACTGAGCCTCAGAGTTATGAAGGACTAAAAGGCAAAACAAAATTTTTTAATAGTAAAGAGAAGCCTGGAACCCAGATCTCTTGACCCCAGGCCAGATTACTGTCCATCATATCATATTACCCACCTACAATCAATCACTAATCAGTGGAACATGTAGAGAAGAATGTTTTGGGGTCATAGTTTCTAAAGTTCTGTTATCTTCTTGTAGCGTTCCCCTACATCTTTCACCTCCTCCATGTAGATGCAAAAAAAAAACAAAAAACAAAAAACAAAAAACCCCAGAGAATATAAATTTGAAACCCCATTTTTAAAATGCTGCTAATCATTGAAACCCTAAGTGTCACCTCTGACATTGTCCCCAGACCCCATAGATCCCTAAGACAATTGGAAGTCTCACAAAGTATGTGAAACTAGCCCAGTTTCCCATGTTTTTTTTCACTTTCTACTGTAGGTCATTAGCAGGATTCTATTTTAGGACAGAAATGTTTTTACTACCCCTCAAATCATACCAAAGTAGGTAGTTTTCTACTGAATTGATTCTGCATAGCAAAAAGCACTGCTGGCTTATTTGTTCTTCCAAGCAGTAGAGGGCCTTTCTCTTAGCCTGATATGTTTTTTTATCCCTGTATACCTTGTACTGTGATCTTGAGGGTGGTGATGGTGATGATGGTTTTTATTTTCTATTTGTCTTTGGTTAACATTGATTGAGTTTTGCCTTAAGGATTTCAGGTTAAAAGTTAAGACAGTAGAGGAACTAACTTTCTGAGAGTTTCCATTCATAAATAAATAAAGCAAAAATTTAGGTAATGATCATGGTGCTGTCAGAATACCTTGACATACAGTCTTTCATCTAATCCACCCAGGGCAAGAGGTTTTTATTCTTATTTTACAAGTGAGAATACTAAGCCTCTGGTGATTATCCACACTCACGTAGCTAATGAACGGTGAAACTGAGACCCCAATCCAACACTTTGGACTCCAAATCTACTTGGAATTTTGCCCAGCACAAGACAGGGCAAAGGGTAATCAGCAAAATCCAGCAGGTGAAAATTAAATTTCCTTTATGAGGAAATTAAAGAACTAAAATCAAATAGATCAAATTAAACCAATTTTGTGTCAAGCTCCCAGAATTAAAACTGAATTCTTTTCACTCTCTATATAGGGCCACCGTATTGACCTTGGAAAACTATAAAGTTGGATTATTTTCATCATTTAGCAAGGAGGAAAAAGAAGCTGAAAACAATTAGGAAGGCCAAGCAAGTAGAAGGATGTTTTGACTCCAGTTGGTATAGAAATAGATTCAGAAAAAAGTCAGAAGATGTGAGCCATTCCTTATGAGGCTCCAGTACTCATTTGTCGGGCTTAAATTTGATATTGTATCATAAGTGTGTATTACATAAGATTCTGAAAGCTCAGTGTTTCTAAGTGGTTGTTCCTTCTAGAATATCGTTCTGGCTGCAGAGGTGTACAGTCCTAAAAGCAGAAGGATACTTTATCAAGAAAGCAGAAACTGATTCAACATATTGAGTTTCTAAATTTTACAGAGTTTTCAACACCATTCTTTTTTAATTATGAGACATTGAGATAAATTTGAATCTTAAACTTATTTCACTGGTGTCAGCTGTTGATCCTTTTATGAGCAAACAATCTGATATTCTCACTCAATAGGGAGGCACTCTGACAGGGATCTTGTCCCAAGAAAACTTACTCTTTTTTTTTTTGACTCATTAGAGATCTCAATACATCTCCTAAGAGCATTACTTATTTTCCAGGGTCACACAGACCTTAAATATTCAATTACCCAGAAAAAAAATCAGTGACTGGCATTAAAAACAACTGAATCTACAGATGGCTTAAATGAACATTCTGGGAATCACTAGAGCCACTCAGTATTCTCCAGGGAGCATTAATAATGTAATTCCTAACTGCTGTAACTTAATTCATTACATACTACTGAGCACCAGGTATATGCAAAGTACTACACTCAGTGTAATAGAGAGAAAACAGTGGTTGTCGTTCACAAGGAGTTCACTGTGTAACAAGAGACAGTAGATATGCTTATAAGAGACTATAAAACAAGTACCATAAGAAATGCCACAGGACTCCGATAGTCAATTTCTGCTCCTATTTGCTAACCTCAGATTACTTCCAGCAAAGCTGATGTTCATTTCTGCTATACTAAGAGCATCAAGAACCTTCTGACTGGGTCAGATTCTACCTCAGAGTCAAGGTTTTGTTCTTTGAATCTGTTTTCGCTCCTGCTTTGGTCTTCCTTCTTGTCCCTGACCCTTTCCCAGCTCTTCCTCTATCTCTACCTGCTAAGACTTTAGGCTATTGGTCCTGTATTGCTCTATACTGAGGGTTCTGTGCTCTCTTGATTTCTGTTCCTCTGCCCAGGTTTATTCCACTGCCAGGTTGTGACAACATGTCTGTGACACTGTCAGACTGCTCATCTGAATTCTGCCTCTTGAACCTTGACCCTTAGATGATCTGGTCTACTCTTAGGACTATGTCTGCCTATGTCTTTTCAACCCACACCTAATTCCTGTTCCCTACCAAACTCTTTGACACTGTAGGTACATTGATAGGATCTTAGAGATACAGAATAAAATCACTGAGTAATAATCTAATCAAATTGTTTGAACAAAGATAATGAAAATTATTTCTGTCAGTTAAATGACTGACTTAGAAGAATCTTTTGAAAAGAGGATTCATGCTGTGAACTGACCCATGTAAAAGACCAAAATCACCAAATTAAATACCCTAACAAGAAAAATGTGTGTTATGTAGAAGCAGCTACTTTCTGAGAATTTTTTTTTTTTTTTTTTTTTCGGTATGCGGGCCTCTCACTGTTGTGGCCTCTCCCATTGAGGAGCACAGGCTCCGGATGCGCAGGCTCGGCGGCCAAGGCTCACGGGCCCAGCCGCTCCGGATCCTCCCAGACCGGGGCACGAACCCATGTCCCCTGCATCAGCAGGTGGACTCTCAACCACTGCGCCACCAGGGAAGCCCTACTTTCTGAGCATTTTATCTCAAGGTCCCCAATATAGCATAAAATCATGTATCTAAGAGCTAGAAAGAACTTTAGAGGTTGTCTAGTTAAACCTTGTACTCGTTAAAAAAAAAAAAACCTTCTGTAGATAACCCTCTTAGGAAGGTCTTCAACCTCATTTATCCAACCCACACTTACTGATCATCCACTATGGGCCAATCTCCTGCTACAGCAGAAGATATAAAAATGAAACAAAGATCTAGGCCTCAAGAAGCTTCCAACCAGGCCAGGGATAAACAAGAAACAAATAATTGTAATACTGTGTGATGACTATTATGATAGAAACAAGTTCAGGATTCTGTGGGAACTCACAGGAGTAAAGAATGGAACCTCACTGAGATCAGCATAATTAAAAGTATGAAGGGAGATTAGAACTGACTTTCCAGTACTGGAGACTCTTGGGATGAGCTGGAATCAGCCAAGTCCCAGGAGGTAAACAGGTATACAAGACTGAGATGAGAGCATACACAAGAGCAAGAAGGCATAAGGAAGGAAAAGCAGGAGTGGTAAGCAACAGCTAGATAATAAAAGGCCATGTTTATTCCAACAAGAAGATTGGATGGTACCTTGAAGACAGTGGGGAACCAATGAAGGACGATGAGTGGGAGAATACATGAAAAGATTTGCATTTTAGAAAAAAATGACTTTAGCAGTAATGTAAAGGATGGACTAAAGGAGTATGAGACTGAAGTGGTAGAAAAACTAAGCTAATGCATCTAACGTAGAAAAGTATGGCAGGACTGTGTGAGCTCAATCCCAGGGCCAAAACAAAATCCTGAAAAATAGATAGGAAAAGGAAGTAGTAGCGCCTGGGTAGTGTAGGAAAAAAACAGGATGAGTCATAACCTCTGATCAGAACCCAGTTAACTTCACACCTTCCCTTAAGTCCATACAAGTGCCCAGGAATACAGAAACTATATCATTCATGGTACCAAGGTATCTTTCTTCAAGTCTTTGGTACAGATGTGCCCAACATTGTATAAATATTTCCATCCCTCTCCAATTCCCTTATACATGCCTGCCAGACCATTGCTGGTCAATCTTACCTCCCATGCTTACAAGAGAATGTGAAATTTTATAGTGGCTGGGAATATCAATCTTGCATTGGGTCCCATGTTTCTACTTTTGTCATGGAACTGGAGTTTACTGAGTGAAGAGACAATTACAGTAATCCAGATTAGAAATGACAAGGGCCTAAACCAAAGCAGGTTAGGTGTGACAAAGATAGAGAACAGATTAGGGTGGCCTTTTAAAGAAAGAATTGGTAAGACCATGGATGACAGAGACGGGAGAAGAAGGCTGACTTTGTAAGTGTCTCTGTACTGGTTACCTGCCTAATACCTCCCCTGAATGGAGACAGTGGTAACAGGAAGGCTGTCTAGACATTGAATTACTGTGAAGAGAAAGAGAAAGTGCTTCCTCCTGAGGGTTGTAGATTCTCTGTTGGTTTTTGATTAGGTGTAACACTGATAATCTTTCACTGAAGATGGCTTAATTCAGGCTCATCTACACTTCAGAAAAGGAAACGTAGATATCTTCATACAGTTGTTTTTAGCCTTGTGATTCTGTCTTTGGGCTTTACACCCTATGTTAAAACATTCACATTATGTACTGACAGCATTTGATCCTGTAGAACTGGTTTACAGACATTCTAATTGTTGAATTTCTTGTTATATGCATGTATAATGCACTCATTATTACCCTTTGCTTTTTGTTGTATGCTGAATTCAAGGATTTCATATTAGGGGAGTAAATACATTTAAAAAAAATCTCCAACCAACTGATTTCCTTCCAGCCTTCAATATTATCTGGGCACAAGGTGAACCTAATGCTTTCTATCCAAAAATCTGTTACAAAGGAGCTATCCTGGATGGGCCTCTCTAGGCCTCTCCAGGCAGACTGTGATGGAAAATTCTGTGCTGGGTTTCAGAGGTCACACAAAGAAATGCATATGTGTCAACCCTGGAAAAGTATCATCTGCATTCCAGCAGCAAACTGTTTTGAAAATGTCATCCCTCAGAGAGTTCACGCCAGAGCCAATTAAAGTCATGGTAATAAAGAGTGGAAAGATGACACAAGTGGCCAGAAAAAAATCATAACGCGATAGAACTGAAAGACTTATTAGACATGATCTAGTCTAACTCCTTCATTTTTGATTGTGGAAACTGAGACTAAAAGAGCTAAAAAGCAATGAGTTTGTGGCACTAACAAGACTCCAGATCTCCTGAATCCAGGTCCAGTTCTCTTCCTATCACACATTATCACTTCATGGGATCCCAAAGTTGTATGTAGCAATGCATTCTGGCTGAGATTCAGATATGCTAGCATGTGGAACTAGGCGCCCTCCTGTCCAGAGGTCATCTATGTGCACCAGGCTATTAAGGGTAACTGTCACGGAATGTTTGTGGACACTTAGATAAGAATCTAGCTGCATCCTTTTACTGGTATGGGCCTAGGACCCCCATGGGAAAGAACTTGAACTGTGTTCATAATTGAGGTCTAGACAAATACAGACATTTCTGATAGATTGGGGAGGTCCCAAGGGAAGCTATGCTCCAAACAGCAACAAGCAGGCCACTGAAGGAAAAGTTACCATAAGTAGGGAGGAGTCTCAGGAGGGAGAGACTTAGTATCAGGGCCTGAGTGTAGAAAAGGGAACTGTTATTCTGGGTACAATATGAGGCTATTCTTAAAACACTCTCCATCTAACCCTAACCAGCCCCCTGGGATGTCTATATATCCAAGGCAGAAGAGAAGTGCATGAAAACAAATATACAAAAGAAATCAATCACTCAAAGGCGTCTGCGTTTCTGACAAGAAAATGACCTCCACAGAGGGCTGGATGATGAAAATAAAAGCTTTTACCACTAGGGAAAGACCCCCATAAAGGAGAAAGACACAAGAAGGGGAACAGGTTTCCTCACAAGCGAAAGATTCAGAGAACAAATATGGGCAAAGATGGAGATAAGCTTCAATCAGACAGCAGTGAAAAGAACAGACATATCGAGGGAAGTAGAGGTTGAGAACAGGTTATCAACAGGGTCTAGCATAGCTAGCATGGCAGAGCCAAGCCAGTAGCATCAAGGTGACTAGTGGCACAGCCATAGGCAGTGATGAGACATGCCCAAAAGTACAGGGGCTAAGAGAGGTGCAGCAGCAGGACCCTGTGAATATCCGCAGCAAGGTTGACCTGTGCAGGCAGCAATATATTTTAACCAAGTCATAGCCTAGATCAGGGAAGCACAGTAACTGGAATAGATGAACTACTGAATTGTAGGCTCTTTTCTCACTGCCATATTCCGTACACTTAGCACTTGCTTGATACCTAAATTAAGACAGCAAGTATTCACGTTGCAGTTTGGGTTCTCTAGGATGAAGAAGACTTCTGAGACAGCAAGTCATATGCAGGACCTTTGCTGTGGAGTCCTCTTGGGACTGTACCTATGGGAACAGATGGAAGCAACACTGAACAGATAGAAAAATTGGTTTGTGGTGGGTCACAACAAAATCCTCAGCTGATCCTGGGACTTCCCTGGTGGTCCAGTGGTTAAGACTCCATGCTCCCAATGCAGGGGGCATGGCTTCAATCCCTGGTCAGGGAACTAAGATCCCACATGCCAGCATAGTGTGACATAAATAAATAAATAAATAAATAAATAAATAAATAAATAAGCTTTAAAAAAAAATCCTCAGTTGATCCCATGGGGAGATTTGGAACTGGGATGGCTCTACAGAGTGATCTCAAATTGGGGCAAATCGTGGGCCTTTATACCTCTGTATCAACCATGTGGGTTGCCTCCAGGAAGGAAGCATCACCTTGGGTGAGGAGACATTCATCAGAGGACAGTCTCTGGTGAGGGACTCCACTACAAGCCATAAGTTTCCAACTCTCAACAACTTGAGGAATGAGTGTTTCAGTCCTCAAGGAAGGACCTGGGCAGCATACCACACATGCACCACAATTTGTTTACATAAATGAAGGGCACAGCCTAAATTACATGAGAGACCACACCATCTTTCTGAGGATTCCTAAAGCCATAGGAAATATGAGATCCAACCATTTGATAGATGGGTATTATTGATCACCAGATCTAAGGACAAATTGTTCAAATAATATCAGCCAGATTCTGTAAATGAATGGGGACTTAAAGCATCCAGGCTCCATTAAGACTCTGAAAGGTTAACAGAGTCATTTAGTCCAACCTTCTACCTCTAGAGACTAGATGTCTGAGTACCAAGAGAGCCAAACTGCTAGTTTCGTTACATCACTCAATGAAAAACAAATATGTATGGATTCATGGGCCTACTACTCAGAACATGGGCCTGCTCTCCACCTCAGAACTCTGTCTGATAATGGAACTTTTAACCAAACAGAGATCCAAATATCAGCTTCTTAATGGCCTGGAAAGCATTCAGTGATCCTCAAAGCAGGTGTTCTAATAACTGTGCTGGAGAATACAGTTTATACCAGATGCTAAATGGGGCCCCTATTTTCCATCTTCAATATATACCTTGGCGCCTACACATTTGTGCCATGGGGTCCCACAGAGCAGACCCTGGAGACCCACACCCATCTGGATAAAGAGCCTGCATGTCTGACTCATACAGTCATCACCAGCCTCTTTAAAAAAGCTTTATATGATGACCTGCCCATAGCAAAGCATGGCCTCAAAAATACCCCAGACTCTAACAAAACAGACCAGTCTCTCCCATGAGGAGAAGTGAGCAAGTTGAGAGAAAGGGGATAGAAGCATTTGTAGAAATGTCCCTCTTTGTGCTAACATGGGTCGTAGAATGGGAGGCATGAACATTCTTCCCCAAATCCCAGGACAGTTTCTTGTCAAGGCTCTTTTTGATCATCTCCAGGATAAGAAGTGCGCTGTTCAATAAGAAACCTATTCTGTTACTGAAACCCCTATTGTTAGAAAGTTCTTCACTGTTCTGAGTTGAAAACTGATCCCATTTAATTTCTACTCCTCATTTGTGCTAATTCTGCCCTCTACAACAACCAGAACTATCTGTGTTCCCTATACTATTGATACATGGCAGACAATCAAACAGACTCTGATTCTCCTTCCCATATGCTTCCTAAGCACATTAGACAAAACTCCACAACAATGTTTATCCAATTATGTTGCTAATATGTGTGATCCTAAAAAATGTAGCTTTCCAGACCTCACTCCTTAGGCTGATTCAGTAGATCTGATGTGAAGCCTAGTATGCTACACTGTTTGACAGATACCCGGGTTGTCCAATGATCCTGCTTTTAGAAACACAGCGTTAGACTATGCGGTTCTTAAGGGCAGAGATCTTATCATATTTACCTCTGTATCCCTGGCACTTAGTATAGGGTTCTGAATAAAACTTTATTGAATGAATGATAAATTGAACATTAAAAAAATGAACAATTTTAAAGATAGCTATCATTAACAAATTATCTGTAAGTCTTTTCCTTTTCAGAATAAATATATCTAGTTTTCTTCACAACAGATTCTTCATAATCCTGTCACTCTCCTCTAAAGCGCTACAGTTGTCAATATTTTTGTTAGAATGTGGTGCTACTGTTGGTGGGAATGTAAATTGATACAGCCACTATAGAGAACAGGATGGAGGTTTCTTAAAAAACTAAAAATAGAACTACCATATGACCCAGCAATCCCACTACTGGGCATATACCCTGAGAAAACCATAATTCAAAAAGACAGATGCACCCCAATGTTCACTGCAGCACTATTTACAATAGCCAGGACATGGAAGCAACCTAAGTGTCCATCGACAGATGAATCGATAAAGAAGATGTGGCACATACATACAATGGAATATTACTCAGCAATAAAAAGAAACGAAATTGAGTTATTTGTAGTGAGGTGGATGGACTTAGAGTGTGTCATACAGAGTGAAGTAAGTCTGAAAGAGAAAAACAAGTACCGTATGCTAACACATATATATAGAATCTTAAAAAAAAAAATGGTTCTGAAGAACCTAGGAGCAGGACAGGAATAAAGATGCGGACGCAGAGAATGGACTTGAGGACACGGGGAGGGGGAAGGGTAAACTGGGACAAAGTGAGAGAGTGGCATGGACATATATACACTACCAAATGTAAAATAGATAGCTAGTGGGAAGCAGCTGAATAGCACAGGGAGATCAGCTCGGTGCTTTGTGACCACCTAGAGGGGTGGAATAGGGAGGGTGGGAGGGAGGTTCAAAAGGGAGGGGATATGGAGATATATGTATACGTATAGCTGATTCACTTTGTGATACAGCAGAAACTACCACACCATTGTAAAGCAATTATACTCCAATAAAGAAGTTAAATAAAATAAAATAAAATAAAATGTGGTGCTGAAGTTCAGTTCGTCTTCCACACGTGGTCTGTGCAGGGAATAACCCCCTCCCTTGATCAGAACACAAGAATGCTTCTAAGAGAGCGTGAGATTGCAGTACATTCTTTTGGCAGCCAAATGACACTGTTGGCCTACATTGCACTTACATTCAGCTAAATCTACAAACCACCCCATCTTGAATAGAAGCAGTTGATTTTTTTTAATTAATCGTAGTATTTTTCTCCTACTTCTACTAAAGTTCATCTTATTACTTTCAGCTCATTGTTCCAGTCTGTCAAAAGCCTTTTGAATCTTGATTCTATCATCCAGTGTATTAGCTATGCCTCCCAGCTTTGTCATCTGAAAATTTAGTAAGAGGTTTTCTGTGCCTTCATCTCCAATTCAATTATTAAAATATTAAAAGTGACAGTGACAGAGCCAGAAACCTGAAGTATACCATTATAGATTTCTCTTCAAATGACACAAATCTCTTAAACATTTTTGGAGTGTGGCTATTGCACCAACTATAAACCCACCTAACTATGCTTCATTCAGTCCTTACTTCTTCTTGTCTACAAAGATATCATGAGAAGAACCTGATGTTCTACAAAGAACTCAGACTAGGAAACTTGAGTTTATTCCAAGCTCTATCTGCCATAAACTTACTGTGTGACATTAGGCAATATAGTCATTCTTTCTGGTCTTCCTTTTTCACTTACAAATGAGTAATTTGAACTAAGTGATCTCTGAGATCCCTACCAGCTCTCCAATTCCACAATTCCTGGTATCTTGGTGAAATATGATACTCTCAACACAAGTAAACCCTCAGAAAGTAAAAGAAGTTGCTTTGGTATGACTTGCTGCTAGTGCATTTCTACTGGTTCCCAGTGAAAATAGCATACTTTTCTAAGTTCCTAAAGCTATTTGTTTGCAGTCCTATCTCCTCTCAATGGCAAAAGGAAGCCAAGAGACTCTGATATTGGGCTGAGGTTCAAGAATTCCGGGGGCTGGCATGGGGTTAGGGCACCACTTACCTGCCAACTCTTGAACATGGGCATGGACAGAACCAGCGTAGAAAATTGTGTGAGTCAACTTCAAAGTCTCCCATTTGTAATTTCTGATGTTTATCTTTTCCATTATAAAAGTTAAAATGTTTGCCTCCCTGAAGTGATTGGCAGTATTCTGCTTTGACTTTCTTTTTTTTTCTCAAAGATCATTAGTAGCAGCTATATGCATACTTTTCCAGGTTCATGATTTACTTCCTCTTGGTCTAAAGATTTGAGTATATTTAAAGCAGTCAGATGCCCTTTTGCTTTCACTCATTCATCTCAGTCTTTAATTCTTTATTCTATCTTTCAATTTGTTAATTGTTTTCTTTAAAAGAGAAGGAGGAAAATAAGAGTTAGGCAGGTCTGTATTATCCTCAACAAATGTTAACATTACCTCACCTACTTTTAAATAATGGAACAATCTTTTAATATATTTCTTGCTCCCAAATTCCATTTTTTTCAATCTTCATTTTACCCTTTTTTTTTAGTCCTTTGGGATATGATGATCTTTCGTTTGGTGACTTGAAAATGTGCATGAGAAAAAGACTGGATCTTTGTAGACTCCAAGCCGAAAAGCAGAGCCATTAGGCAGAAAGGAGGACACTAAGTTAGAGCATTAAGACCAAGCAGCTGTTTGAGAAGGACATTTCCGAGTGCTCAGAGAAGCACCCAGGAGACTAAACCACACAGAGGCTCTGAGCCTCAGATGGCAGACCAATAAAGAAATGTGGCTACCAGGAATTAAATCCACTTGTTCTCACAGAATAATAGGCATTTTAAAAGCAATTTAGTCCTTTCTTCTGAAAAACAACCAGATTCATGTTTCATTTCACCTTTGCTCTGAGACTTTTTTTAATTTATAAGGACAAATAAAATCAAATTATGTGTTGTTTATTTAACAAAGTTGTCAACATAAAATAAAAACCACAGGATGGTACAATCTAGTGTTATATCCCTGACTCTGTATTACTCATATCTAAAGAAGGTCTACACAGAGTCTAGTCTACTTTCAACAAGCTCCATTAATAATCTATTGTAACTGTGCACAAAACAGCATAATTTCCAAGAGAAGTTAATTTTCTAAAGAGTTAGTCTAACCCCTTTTAAAGTTATTTTAGTAATGAACTGTCACAAAGATGTTAACTATGTATAGCATAAAATTTGGATTTGGTAACCAAAAGATTAGCTAGCAAGGAAACTATAAGAAGACACCAAAACTTAGAAAGATTTTCATTGTTTTTTCTTACTATCTTCTTCCTCTTGAAGCAGCATAATTGCAGTCATCTAAGGGAAATTCTAGGTGGTATATTTTCCGATTCTGATCCCGGATGCCAGAGATTAGAGAGTTTCAGCCTGATACCAGATTTTTTTACTTATAAAGTGACTCTAAATTATTTTTATGGACCACATAGTTGTACAGAAAGTGGAGAGCTATACTATTTTATTCAAAGACCTCTAGATTTCAAATCTTTCCCTCAACTCAAGAGGAACAGTATAGTTAGTTTATACTGATTTTTCTTACACTGATACCAAGGTGGGATAGAGGACTTTGTTAATTAATTAATCAAAACACATATGTTATACAAGAAACCTATAAAAGCAATTATACAAATAAAGGCCCAAGTTCATCATCTTTAGTAATAACCATAAAAAAACTGGACTTCAAATAACTGATGTTCTTACAGAGTAGAAGAATTACTGTCTGACAAGAGGGATTTCCTTCTTCCAGACAACTATTTTAGACAACTGTGTTCAGTTTTCGTGACCCCAAAAAAGATGTGTCACTAACCTAGGAATAGAGGGGAACTTCCTCAACTTGATAAAGAATACCTGCAAAAAACTTACAGCTAACATCATACTTAATGGTGAGAAACTTGAAGTTTTCCCACTAAGGTCAGGAACAAAGCAAGGATGTCCCCTTTCACCAGTGCCTTTCAACATCATACTGGAGCCCTGGCTAATGCAATAAGATGAAGAAAAAAAATAAAAGGAACACATAAGGGAAGAAGAAAGAAAACTATCTTTGTTCACAGATGATATAAACATCTATGTAAAATATCCAAAAGAATCAGCAAAAAAAAAAAAAACCCTCCTGGAACTAATAAATTATTATAACCAGATTGCACTAAATGACGAGGAGGATGTAGAGCAACAACAAGAACTCTCATACATTGCTGGGAGGAATGCTAAGTGGTACAGCCACTTTGGAAGACAGCTTGGTCATTTGGTTGTTTTTTTATAAAACTGAAAATCTCTTATCATACAATCCAGCAATCACACTCCTTGATATTTATCCAAAAGAATTGAAAACTCATGTCCACAAAAAAAAAAACAAACAAAAAACCTGTACACAGATGTTTATAGCACTTTATTCATAACTGCCAAAACTTGGAAGCAATCAAGATGTCCTTTGGTAGGTGAATGGATAAATAAACTGTGGTACATCCACACAAGACGTTATTTAGTACTAAAAAAGAAATGGACTATCAAGCCATGAAAAGACATGGAAGAAATAGAAATGTATATTACTGAGAGAAGTCAATCTGAAAAGGCTACATACTATAGGACTCTAACTTTATGACATTCTGGAAAAGGTGCAACTATGGAGACCATAAAGAGATCAGTGGTTGCCAGGCATTAAGGGGAAGAAAGGGATGAATAAGTGGAGCACAAAGGATTTTTAAGGCAATGAAACTATTCTGTATCACTGTAATGGTGGCTACATCATTATAAATTAGTCCAAATCCATATAATGTATAACACCAAGGATGAACTCTAATGTAAACCATGGACTTTAGGTGATAAAGATGTGTCAACATAGGTTCATCAGTTGTAACAAATGTGTCACTCTGGTGGGGGATGTTGATAAAAGGGGAGGCTATGTGTATGTGGGGACAGGGTGTATATGGGAAATGTCTGTATCTGTTCAATTTCTCTGTGAACTCAAAACTACCCTAAAAAATAAAGTCTATTTTAAAACTAAGTAAATAAATAAAATTATATATATATATATATATGTTTTTTAATTTCCACATTCTAAACTATGGAACTTGTGAATGTAAATTTATTTGGGAAAAGGATCTTTGCAAATATAATTAAGTTAATGATCTCAAGCAGAGATCATCCTAGATTATCCAGATGGGCCCTAAATCCAATGACAGGCATCTTTATAAGAGACAGAAGAGGAGAAGACACAGACACAGAGGAAAAGGCCGAGAGAGAGGCAGAGATTGGAGTTATGCAGCCACAAGACAAGGAACGTCTGGAGTCATCAGAAACTGGAAGAGGCAAGGAATGATTCTTCCCTAGAGCTTCAGAAGGGGCACAACCCTCCCAACATCTGGATTTCAGACATCTAGCCTGCATAAATATAAGGGAATAAATTTCTGTTTTTTTAAACCACTAAGTTTGTGATAATTTTTTGCAGTAGCCACATGACGATAATATACCAATCCAGCAGAATAATTTGGATTCGGCACGTTTCAAAGACTCAAGTCTTCCTTTCCTTTCTACCCAGGACAATCCCCTCTCTCCATCATCAAAGCCAGCAGTCAAGTCTTTCTTATATCACATCTCTCTAAAACTTTGCCTCCAGCAACATTTTCTTCTCTGGCTCTTCTACCTCCTTCTTTCACTTATAAGTACCTTTATGATTACACTGGGCCCACCCAGATAATAAAGTATAACCAACCTCCCTATCTCAGGATCCTTAACTTCATTACATCTGTAAAGCACCTTTTAGCAAGTAAGGTAACAGATTCACAGGTTCCAGGGATTAGGATGGAGATACCTTGAGGGGAGGTGAATATTATTCTGCCTAATGCACGTAGCTAAAAATGTGCCCATGGATAAATTCACCACAAAACTAGATGACAGGAATTACCACAAGCCGCAAAATAAAAAATGAGAGAGAGAGAGAGAGAGAGAGAATCAGCAACAACTACAAGGCCTGCATGGCATCAGTATCTACACAGAGGAAAATAGCAGGGTGTCTTGAGCTCCTGAGGGTATGAGAACTCCAAAATCCCCAATAGACACTCACTGGAAAGGGCAATGGGCCAATTTAAGGTCAGTAGCTGAACTGGGAGAGGTTCAATGCTCAGGGTGAGTACAGGAGTACACGGTAAAGTATGAAGAACGTAGATCAGTCTAAGCTATGTGAAATCTTGAAATTAACAAACTAAATACTTATCCAGGACAAATCCCAATAGTAAGGAGAAATTCCTAAGTCTATTCAAATACAGCATGACAGAGAAACAGTAGCAAAAGGGGAATGGGGGTAGGGGAAAACAATCTCAGAAAGTATAAGTCTATTTATCAATCACTTTGTGAAAACAACAGAAGATGAAGCTCTTGAATCATGAAATTTGAAAAGTTATCTTGGCCCATTCCACTATCTTCAGGAAACACAGAAAATTTCATTTTGCTTAAAATGAGACCCAAACAAGGATCATGATCAAAACCCATTTTTAAAAAGAAATAAAGAGGAGAATAACATCCTTTTAGACAACAAAAGCACTCCAAAAGGTTATGTGTACAAAACAGATAAAAACTGTAACCTAATATTTCAAAATGAGCTAAAAATCAATTAAGAAAATGAAGGAAGTGTTGAAAGAACACATACATCATAACTAGAATCCTTAGAAAAGAGAATACAGAACTCTGAAAAGAATATAAATAAAATAATATATAATCTCAGTAATTATGACTAAATTAGAAGGGACAAATGAATAGATAAATAAAATAGATAATGCATTAAGATAAACATAAAATTTAAAGAATGAAATTTTTAAACTAAAATATGAAGAGTTTAGAATCTCCAATACCAGCCTAGATGGAATAAGAGGCCAAATTTACCACCTCATATGAACAAGTAAAAAAAAAAGGCAAAATATATAAAACAATGGTTATCAAGACGTCAGACATCTAGCAGTGAAGGGCACCAATCTCTGAAAAAGAGGGAACAAATAGTAGCCCTACTATTGTCCCAGTGTACTGCCCAAAGACAGTATCCAGGCCACAGGGCATGTGGGGAACACTCAAGAATATCTCAGAGTCCTCATGGAGTTGGGTAGAGGTGGAAATCTAGGGAGGTCAAGGCAGCCGGAGTTCACAGGGCAGAATACTAGACAGGAGAGGGGGGAGAGAGGGAGAGAGATAGAGAGAGAGAGATCTGTAAAGGGTCCTCCTTGAGTTTTCATATGAATACTAATCAATCCATTCATATAAGAAAACTACGCAGGCAGGGAAAGAGACACCTAAAAGCATTAGACGAAACAGTTCTTGGGGCTCTTGGAGTTTCTCTTCCCACCTGTCAGAGTGCAGAATTTAACACAGGGCATTGTGTAGAGTACTCAAAAGAGTTTTGCCACAGTATCAGGGAAAAACTAACCCTATGTTAAATGCTGCTCTGTCCCACTAAAAACAAAAGCAAATAAAGAAAAAAACTTAAAATTAGGCATAAACGATGAAACTGTTTCCAAGAAGTTAAATGGTGTCACTGAACAAGAGGCAATAGTATTTATAATAGTTCAAAAATATCCAGTACCCAACAAGGTAAAATTTACAATGCCTGCCATCCAATCAAAATTACCAGCCATCAAAAGAAAGAAAAAGGTCTGACCCATAGTGAGAGAAAAATTCAAGCAAATTGACCCAGCAATGACACAAATAGAATTAGTAAATAAAGATATTAAGAGCATTATTATCCAGTGGTGTACTGAAGTCAGGTCATACTGGCTCAGGAGACCCCATTTTTCAATTATTCTCAATTACTGGGAATTATCATTGTTTAAAATTATATAGACATAACAGTTAAATAATTTATATTTAAAGCAAAGGTAACAAATACAAAAACTCATCACTTGCTAATTATTTTGCTACATTTTAGTATGATCTATGCTTCTGAGGTTAAGGTTATTGTATTTGTATGTTATGAACAGATACTATCAAATAGTGTGCTCCTATTGTGCATCTGTTCTCAACTCTACATTCAGTGATGACACGTTGGTAGCTTGAAATTAGCCAGAGTGGGATAATATAAAGCATAGAAATTTTCAGATGTGACAAATCAAGGCTGTGTTATTTTTTTTGGCCAAAAAGCCAAATATTTTCCAGCACAACACAAATTATAACTGTATTCCCTATGTTCAAGAAGCTAGAAGAAATATGGAACATATTAAGTAGAGACACAGAAGATGTAAAGAGAGATAGATGATAGATAGATAGATAGATAGATAGACAGATAGATAGAATACTGGATAAATATAAGAGTAGGTTAGACTTTGAAGAAGAAAAGATTAGTGATCTGGAAAACAAAGCAATAGAAACAATCCAAAATAGAATGCATAGAGAAAAATATTTTTTTAATTAATAAATAAATAAATACATCATCAGTGAGCTCTAGGACAATTTCAAGTGACCTATATGTGTATGGAATATATGTGTAATTCAAGTCCCAAAGTGGCATAAAGGGAAGAAATAATTTTTTTAATAGTGGCCAAAAGATTGTCCACATTTGATATAAACTGAAACTCACAGGTCAGAGAACCTCAAAGAACCCCCAAGAACATAAAACATTAAGAAAACTACAGCAAGGGACATCATGATCAATTGCTTAAACTAGTGATAAAGATGAAATATTAAAAGCGGTCAAAGAAAATTGGCACATTATATACAGAGGAAGAGGGTCTTTTCAGAAACAATGCAAGTCATAACAATGGAGCAATATAACTGAGAGAAGAAACCTTTCAACCTAGAATTCTATAATGGGTAAAAATATCTTTTGAAAGAAGAGTTGAGAGACTTTGGGAGTGACATCAGTAAAATGGTGGCATAGGAATTTCTAGCTCTCCTTCCCAAAAGAAAATATCAGTTTGAACAACTATCCACATGTGAAAATACCTTCACAAGAGCTAAGGATTCCAGGATTACAGCACCTGGATGAAGCACAGAAATAAGAAAAGATGCATTGAGGAGAGTAGGAAAGATAGATTCACATTACCCCCATCATCCCTTTCCCAGGCAGACCAGTGCAGCAGAGAGGCACCATCCCCATGGGAGAAAGAGAGTGAAGTAAACACCCAACTTCACGATGGATGCCAGAGCCAGCCTGTCCCAGCACCAGGCCCACTCCTGCAGCCCTAGATGACTCCCATGAACACCAGTCCCCAGCCCACTCCAGTGCCAGGCTGGCCCCTGACTCCAGAAAGGGTCCCACAGACCCTGATCCCCAACCCACCATAGCAGGCCAGCCCTGCAGCCTCAGCCTCCAGGCCAAACCCCAGGTTACAGGCTGACTCCAACGACCCTAAGCTCCATGCTTAACCTAATGCCTGGCCAGCCCCCAATGCACCAGCTTTCAGGTCAACTCCAGTGAAATCAGGTTCCTAGCCTGTGCTAGTACCAGACCAACTGTCACAGACCAAGACCCTGGGGCCCAACCAAGTCGTCCCTGGCACCTGATTGACCCCTGTGAACCCAGGATCCAGCTGCACTCACAAAGACCCAGGTCCCAGACCCATTCCCTCAGACTCAAGCACCAGGCCCACTTTAGGGAACCCAGGTTTCAGGCTTGCCCCTGAGGACCTAGGCACCAGGCTGGTCCCCATGGACCCAAGCACCAGGCTGGCTCACCTGCTGACCCAAGGACTGGACCTGCCCACCCATGGACTCCAGCCACCCACAGACACCACCAGACAGCCTACCCAGAATCTCTGGAGGGGCTGACTGGTGAAGGACGTTGCCTGCCAAAGCTAGTCTGTAAAGCCTGTAAGAGGTACCTGCTTCTTCAAATGCACAGACACAAATGCAAGATGATAAGGATCATGAAAAATCCAGGAAACATGACACCACCAAAGGAAACTAATGAAACTCCAATGACTGACTCTAAAGAAATGGAGATCTATGTAAGTTTCTTATAGTATACTTTAAATGTTTAGTCACTTGAAGGTAAACAGTTGTAATTTAAAGATGTGTACTACAAACTCTAAATCAATCTCCAAAATAAAAAGAAAGAAAAGAAAACAAAGAATTATGGGTAAGAAATCAACAAAAAGATTAAATAGAATTATAAAAAATAATCAGTCCAAAAGATGGCAGGAAAAGGGAACAAAAACCAGATTGTATAAATCATATTCTGAGCTATTAAACTAGTCTCAATAAATTTAAAAGTACTCAAAGTATCTTCTCAAACAACAGTGGAGCTATATTAAAAATAAAACACAGAAACTATATAACAGAAACTATCTAAATAACCTATGGGTAAAAGAAGAAATCAAAAGGGAAGTTAAGAAGTATTTTAATTGTATGACAATGAAAAAACACCTCAAAATTTGTGAGTTGCAGCCAAATAGGGATTAGAGGGAAATTTATAGTAATAAATGCCTTTACTAGAAAGTAATAAAGGTTTCAATTAAATTACAGCTCCCACCTTAAGGAACTGAAAAAAAAAGAGGAATAAATTAAACCCATTGTACACAAAGAAAGATAAATAATAGAGATTAGAGTGAAAACCAGTGAAATAGATAGTAGAAAAACAACACAGAAGATCAATTAAATGAAAAGTAGTTTCTTAGAGAAAACAAATAAAATTGATAAACTTCTAGCCAAACTGATTTAAAAGAGAAAGAGAGAGAAGGAAAAAATTGTTAATATCAGGAATGAGAGAAGTAACATTACTCCAAAATTGATAGACATTAAAAGAATAATAAGGAAATATTACAAACTACTTTATGCCAATAAGTTTAACAAGTTAGATGAAATGGGCTAATTTTGTGAAAGACATAAACTCGAAGTTCACTAAAGAAGATGCAGACAGGGCTTCCCTGGTGGCACAGTGGTTTAGAATCTGCCTGCCAATGCAGGGTACACGCATTCTATCCCTGGTCCAGGAAGATCCCACATGCCTCAGACCAACCTAAGCCCATGTACCACAACTACCTAGCCTGCTCTCTAGAGCCCACGAACCACAACTACTGAGCCCGTGAGCCACAACTACTGAAGCCTGAGCTCCTAGAGCCTGTGATCTGCAACAAGAGAAGCCACTGCCATGAGAAGCCCGTGCCCCGCAATGAAGAGTAGCCCCCCCTCGTCACAACCAGAGAAAGCCTGCACACAGCAACAAAGATCCAACACAGCCAAAAATAAATAAATAAAATTTTTAAAAAAGATTTGGAACAAGAAAATAATGTACATTCTCACTTGTATTCAACATTGTACTGAAAGTTCTGGCCACTACAATTAGACAAGAAAAAAAATATCTATATTGGAAAGGAAAATGTGAAATGCACTTGTTCACAATTACAATAAAGTGCAAACATTTCTAAATACCAAATATATATGTATACTATAAGAAAAAGAGATTAAAAATAAAAGACCACATAGTGAAATATTATTTATATAAAAGATTTGTATAGCAAACATAAAATGAAAAGATAAGTCATAATTTTAAAAAAATAATTACCTATAAGTAAAGAATATTATGGAGTGGGCAGAGAAATTCAGGACTTCCCTGAGTATATTTTGTTTTATAAATTTAACTTTGGACACATGTACAAATTTTACATGACTGTAAAAAATTAAATTTAAAAATTCATTCCAAAAAAAAGTTAAAATAAAATGAAACTAAAGAACCTAAATGTGTATCCAACTGGTTACATAACCGCATAGAGAGAAAAACCAAAGGAACTTTAAAAATAGACTCCAAATCATATTGTTGGTGAAAGGGTTGGTATTATTATTCTGAGACTGTTGTGTGTGTGTATTGTGGGATAAAGCAAATGGGTAACTGTATGATATTCTATCATTCCTGTTGCAAACCAAGCGTTCTCAGAATACTTAGAGAGAGTATTGGACTTCCTACAGCCACATAACTCAGGGTCTCCAATTATTGCCATTCAATATCAAAGAAATCCAAAGTTTACAGAGTCTAGAAAATTTTGGAATGTTAAGTTACATTTGGCTTCTAGGTAAATGTGAGTTTACTATCTTTGGAAGTTTTCTAAAAGTAGACTAATAGTAGAAATAAAGAGATAATGACATAAGATGTTCATTGGCATGTTAAGCTCCATTTCTCTTGGCTGTATAAAGCTGTTTAATAATGAGACTTGATTGAGTTAAACATAACATGGTAAAAGGAAAGAGTCAAGAACCCTGGTGTCAAGCCCTGGATCAGTTAAGGCTGACTCTGAACTGAGGGTTGTGAACTGGACAATCTCTATGGTCTCTTGACATTTTCAAACTCTGTCATGGTCCCAGTAAGCATATGAAATGCCATCAGCAGCCTACTGTTTCAGTCCTGTAGTTTCATTAGTAAATAAGCTGACTCATCAGCAAATGTCCAATCTCACTTGAAAGGTGTATAGTATACATGTAGATATATTTTTAAAACATTAATGATATCCCAAGCTTCAACAACCAGACCACAACAGAACATTGGCACCAACATGTTTATCTGGAAGAAAAAGTAACAGAGAATATATCATTAGAGAGGATAACTACAATAAAAATCTCAGGATTGGAAAGCCTGAACAATACCAATTTACCACAAGAGTCCACAAATTGAAGGCCACATTTGCCAGACATGGAATTCCTAAAAGGATTATCTCTAACAATGAGCCACAGTCGTCCTCAAAGGAATTTCCACATTTTGCCAAAACATGACATTTTGAACACTTCACAGTCAGTCCACATTACCACAGAGCCAAGCCCTTTGCAAGGGGTTAGTGGTGAAAAGCTGAAAGAATGAAACTCTAAAACACATTGGACCATGCTAAGACTAATGATGAAGGCCCCTGCCTCAGACTATTTGGAGCAAGGAATGTATTGTGGGCAACTTTCAATTCCCCTTTCCCAGTTATTATAGTCTTAGCATCTCCCCTCAACACTATTATCTATGCGTGGAATGCAAGGGCCTATGGAAGTGAATCTGCTCCTCACACAAATATTGTAAAACTGAATAAAAACAGATATGATAAACAACTCACACCACCAAGCCCTGGTCTAACCCCTCAGTCTGTGAAATCCTATCCCTTAGAAATTATGGTTGACACCAAACACTGAAATAGGAGATATTCTTGCTGGTGATGGTTTGTGTTTAAGATTACCCCAGAGTCCCACAGGGAACATTCTAGAAAAGATTGACATTTTGTTTAATTAGTGCAAGTGTGGTTTGAAAATCTAATATGGGTCTAGACCTGTGCTGATGAAGTACAATCCCGCCTTAGTCAAGGCTTTTTCAGTGGCAAGTAACAGAAGTCACTCAAGCTATCTTAAGGGAAAAAAATGAGAATTTATTGCATAGATCATAGGGGTATATTATGGAAGCCAAGAGAAAGTCATGCAGTTTGTCCTCATTTTGAAGACTATAGTTAGGAACTGGAAAGGTATTAGAGTCAAGGCAGAATGTGATCCTTATCTCTACATTTCTTGTACATTTTGTTTCTTCTCTCTCCCTGCTTATAGCAAAAGATGGTTGCCTGTGATAGGTGGCCTCCAAAATGACCTCAATTATCTCCACATCTTCATATTAACACCCTTATGTAATCCCTTAGACCTGAGTGTGGACTGGACCCTGTAACTCCTAGTATAGAATACAACAGAAATAATAATATGTCACTTCCAAGATTAGGTTAAAGAGATATCCTGCACACTTTCACTCTTCATTCATTCTGAGTGAAACCAGCTGCTATGTTAAAATCTGATCCATGAAGAGTCCCACACAGAAAGGAACTGAGGGAGTCCTCCAAATAACAGCCAATAAGAAAATGAGACCCTCTGTCCAACAGCTCATGAGGAATGGAATCCTGTCAACAACCACACGAGTGAGTAGTTGGCAATGGATTCAACCTCAGGTAAGCTTTCAGATGAGACTGCAGCCCCAGCCAAAACCCTGATGGAAACCTTGTGAGAGATCTTGAGGCAGAGGCATCTAAACAACTTGCATGGAGATTCCTGACCCAAAAAAACTGAGTTAATAAATGTTTATTGTTAAAAGCCATTAAATTGGGGGGATAATGTTTATGTATAGATCCATAATACAGATTTTTGTACCATAACAAATACCCAAAAATATGGGAGTGGCTTTAGGCCCAGGAGGTGGATGGAGGCCAAAAGGGTTATAAGGAGCATGTTTAGAGAAAGCCTAAATTGCCTTGAGCACATTTTTAGTCAAAATCTGGACTTTGGGGATGCTGCCAGTGAGGGCTCAAAAAAATTTAGGGGCATGTTATTGAAAACTGAAAAAAGGAGATCTTTATTACGTAAGGGCCAAAAGCTTAGCAACACTGTCATCTGTAGTTACGTGGAAAGCAGAAAATGTTCCTAATAAAGTGTATGATCTGGTTAAGTAGATTTCTAAGTAGAATGCTGAAAGCACCACCTGGTTTCCTCTTACAGATGTGAGAGAAAAGAAATAAATAGAAGGACTCTTAAACAAAAAGAGACCAGGAATTAATAATTTTTAAAATTTGAAGCCACTTCAAATGGCAAACAATTCTAAAATTTAAAAACATGGTTTCCAAGTAAGGAGCAAATAAAGAGCACTGCTAGGAGAACATGGTTGAAAGACGAAGTTCAGAGTATGACTGTAAAACTTTTTGTTCAGACCTCAGAAAAAAATAGGCGATGCCTAATAGTATTATTCAATCACACAAAAGTTCCTTTACAAAGACTTTTGTAAAGAGTTTCTCAAACAAAAGTTCTTCTAAGGAGCTTACATATACTGTCCCTTGTTCATTTCAGCAGAGGTGAAGAAAGGCTTTTCCCAAAGATATTTATGAGTATGGACTTTATCTAATGGCAATTCTAACTCCAATGACATTCATAGGAAGCCCACAATATTTCTGAGAGAATTATATCAGCAGACTGCCATCTTAGACTCAAAGGGACAGAGGCAGTACAAAAAGAAAAGAGGGAGTTCAACACCCCCAAGTTTAACTAGTAGGAAGCAGGCTGAGAAAACTACTCTCCACTTCATTTAGCTGAAAAATGTTACCTTTTATATAAAAAGAAGAATGATCCACAGGTTGCATCCAAGATACCCAGAAAACAGAACCATGGAGTACTATACTCAGGCCTTGAGACATAGTCAAGGAATTCCAACATTTGCTTGTCCAGATTTCAGAATTGCTATAAACTAGTGACTCCTTTGTGGCTTCTATTTCCCCATGTCTTTTTGAACAGGAATGGACTGGTTAATCTATGCCTGTCCCATAATTGTGTATTATGTATAATGAGGGCAGATAATTTATCTCTTTAGTCTTACATGTCTACAGATTGAGAGGAACCATACTCAAGGAGCTGTACTTAAGGAACTAAGGTGCCTCATCCAAACCTGGAACTGATTTAGATAATGAGGTTCTAGACTTTGAACTGATGCCGTAATGCCATACTTGTGGGAAGGGGTGACTGTACTTTGCATGTAGGAGAGACAAGAATCATTGGGGGTCAGAGGGTAGACTGTGGTAGGCAACCTCTAAGATGACCTTCAATACCTGCTTCCTGATAATTACATCCTTGTGTAATCATCTACCCTTTGGTGTGGAACGGACCTAGTCACTTCCTTTTAATGGACAGAATATGGCAAAAGTTATGAAATACCACTTCCAAGATTAGGTTACAAAGAGACTGTAGCTTCTATTTTGTGCATTCTCCCTCTTTCATGCTCTTGTTCTCTGATCAAAGCCAGCTTCCCTGTGGAGAGCCCCATAAAGCAAGGAACTCAGGGACGCTCCTAACCAACAACCGGCAAGGAACTGAGACTGCCTGTCCAACAGCCCATGAGGAACTGACTCCTTCCAAAAACCATGGGAGTGAGAAGACAAACAGATCCTACCTCAGCCAACCCTTCAGATAATACCACAGTCCTGTCCAGTCAAAGTATATAGAACTTGGATTGCAGCCTTGTGAGAGGTAATAAGGTAGAGGTGCATATCTAAGCCATTCCTTAGATATACACCTAGATAATCAATGTTTCTTGTTTAAAAATGTTAACTTTTGGGTGATTTGTTATACAGCAATAAATAACTATTACAATGGCCCAGCCCTGCGGCCCTGTGCCTATTGCTCTGGCACCACCAACTAATAGGTCCCAGTATCTGATTCCCAAATTCCCAAGAGAAAGATTCTGATTGGCCCAGAATCTTTGGTGCCTTGGGTGCCTACCATTGGTACAAAGAGCTATGGCTGTGGAGACAACAAAGTTGTTTGGTACAGTTATAGCCACAGGGTTTCGGTCCTGTGAGTAGAGATCAGTTCTTAGAGAAAAGGAAGTAAGCCAGTAAAAAGTTTCTTTGAAAAGGAAATCCACCTCTAGTTGGGAAGATGAAACACTTGAAGTAAACAAAGACTTCTAAGGGCAATAAAAGATTAACTACAGGCCCCATGTCCCTATCACCTCAAACACAGTCTAGGGCTGTACCTACTGTGATGCTAAAACAACCAGGAAGTTCTGTTACTAGAATTACTTTGTTTGCTAGGGTTTTTTTCTAATCCATTAAGCTAGCTGTTGAGCAGAGTGCTGAGAAAACAATCAATTGATTGAATCCATTTGTTGACATAAAAAGAAAAGGAAGAAAGCAGGTGTCATACTAGCAAACAAATGCTCCTCTTTGATTGAAGGAAAATCTCTAAAATGTTAGTGCTCTACATGGCATGACTGCTCCAATAAATCCTCTTAAAATTGGTATCTTGTTATGATTGAACAAAAAATTGTTGGAAAGAGGATTATTAAGGGCTAAAGATCTCTCTGAGACCAGAAACATCATGGTTGGATGATGCCAGGAAACAAGCTTCTTATTCCTAACCTTGATATTAAAGTTTTCCGACTGATAAAGACTATATATTACCAAAATGCTGTCCCATAGATTACAAAAATAAGAAGTGAACTAGCAAAGGTGAGGACTGACAGTACAAAGAGGTGGGAGAAAAAAAAAAAAAAACTAGAAATAGGTCAGAAATGGGCTTTAAGTCTAGAAGCAATAGAGAATATAATCTGATTATTTATAGCACTAATTTATACCTAGAATTTTAAAAGTGAAATTTAAAAGTTAGAGATAGAAGTTCAAAGAGTAGTGTTTCCAATCTGTCAGCAAGGTAAACTGGGACAGAGAAAAGCTACAATCATTAGCTGCACAACCACACCCCATCTCCCCCACCACTACCAAAAGTTGTTTTCTCCAAGTCTTTGTTACAACCCTGTTCTCTCACATCACTGAGCAACTCACAGTTCTAATACCACTATTACTAGTAATATCAGCAACAGTTACTATTTACTGTGTCCTGGCCAAGTCTTAAGCAATGACGTAAACACCTTTGGTACATAACATCACTTAATTCTCATAACACTTAATTCTCTATAATGTGGGTGCTATTAAGTTCTTCATTCAGTAGATGAAGAAACTCATCTAAGGCTGAGGGAGATTTACAAAACTTGTGCAAAGATGCACAGCTGGAAAGTGAAAAAGCTGGAATTTGAAATAACTTCAAAGTCCATGACCGCTATGTTAGACAGCCTCCCATGATGTTTCATTTGCTAAGCACTTATATGCTATCACTGTGCTACAAGCTTAGCTTACATTATCTCATTAGGTTATCACAACTGCCTATAAGGTTTGATTATAGCATTTTACAAAACAAGAATCTAAGTAAATGCACTGGTCACCAGACTATTGTCTATTGACCCTCCAGCTAAAATGAACCACTACTTAAGTAACTTACATGTGCAAAGTGACTATTTAATAAGAACCAGCTTTGGGACTTCCCTGGTGGTGCAGTGGTTAAGAATCTTCCTGTCGATCAGAAACAAGAAAGAACTACAATCCTGCAGCCTGTGGGAAAAAAACCACATTCACAGACAGATAGAAAAGATGAAAAGGCAGAGGGCTATGTACCAGATGAAGGAACAAGATAAAACCCCCAAAAAACAGCTAAATGAAGTGGAGATAGGCAACCTTCCAGAAAAAGAATTCAGAATAATGATAGTGAAGGTGATCCAGGACCTCGGAAAAAGAATGGAGGCACAGATCAAGAAGATGTAAGAAATGTTTAACAAAGACCTAGAAAAATTAAAGAACAAAAAAACAGAGATGAACAATACAATAACTGAAATGAAAACTACACTAGAAGGAATCAATAGCAGAATAACTGAGGCAGAAGAACAGATAAGTGTCCTCGAAGAGAGAATGGTGGAATTCACTGCCGCAGAACAGAATAAAGAAAAAAGAATGAAAAGAAATGAAGACAGTCTAAGAGACCTCTGGGACAACATTAAACGCAACAACATTCGCATTATAGGGGTCCCAGGAGAAGAGACAGAGAAAGGACCCAAGAAAATATTTGAAGAGAATATAGTTGAAAACTTCCCTAACATGGGAAAGGAAATAGCCACCCAAGTCCAGGAAGCGCAGTGAGTCCCATACAGGATGAACCCAAGGAAAAACTCACCGAGACACATAGTAATCAAATTGGCAAAAATTAAAGACAAAGAAAAATTATTGAAAGAAGCAAGGGAAAAATGACAAATAATATACAAGGGAACTCCCATAAGGTTAACAGCTGATTTCTCAGCAGAAACTCTACAAGCCAGAAGGGAGTGGCATGATATACTTAAAGTGATGAAAGGGAAGAACCTACAACCAAGATTACTCTACCTGGCAAGGATCTCATTCAGATTCGATGGAGAAATCAAAAGCTTTACAGACAAGCAAAAGCTAAGAGAATTCAGCACCACCAAACCAGCTCTACAACACATGCTAAAGGAACTTCTCTAAGTGGGAAACACAAGAGAAGAAAAGGACCTACCAAAACAAACCCAAAACAATTAAGAAAATGGTCATAGGAACATACATATCAATAATTACCTTAAACGTGAATGGATTAAATGCTCCAACCAAAAGACACAGGCTTGCTGAATGGATACAAAAACAAGACCCATATAAATGCTGTGTACAAGAGACCCACTTCAGACCTAGGGACACATACAGACAGAACGTGAGGGGATGGAAAAGGATATTCCATGCAAATGGAAATCAAAAGAAAGCTGCAGTGGCAATACTTATATCAGAAAAAATAGACTTTAAAATAAGGAATGTTACAAGAGACAAGGACACTACATAATGATCAAGGGATCAATCCAAGAAGAAGATATAACAATTATATAGATATATATGCACCCAACATAGGAGCACCTCAACACATAAGGCAACTGCTAACAGCTATAAAAGAGGAAATCGACAGTAACACAATAATAGTGGGGGACTTTAACACCTCACTTACACCAATGGACAGATCATCCTGACAGAAAATTAATAAGGAAACAGAAGCTTTAAATGACACAATAGACCAGATAGATTTAATTGATATTTATAGGACATTCCATCCAAAAACAGCAGATTACACTTTCTTCTCAAGTGCACACGGAACATTCTCCAGGAGAGCCCACATCTTGGGTCACAAATCAAGCCTCAGTAAAATTAAGAAAATTGAAATCATATCAAGCATCTTTTCTGACCACAACGCTATGGGATTAGAAATGAATTACAGGGGAAAAAACGTAAAAAGCACAAACACACGGAGGTTAAACAATACGTTACTAAATAACCAAGAGATCATTGAAGAAATCAAAGAGGAAATCAAAAAATACCTAGAGACAAATGACAATGAAAACACGATGATCCAAAACCTATGGGATGCAGCAAAAGCAGTTCTAAGACGGAAGTTTATAGCTATACAAGCCTACCTCAAGAAACAAGAAAAATCTCAAATAAACAATCTAACCTTACACCTAAAGGAATTAGAAAAAGAAGAACAAAAAAACCCCAAAGTTAGCAGAAGGAAAGAAATCATAAATATCAGAGCAGAAATAAATGAAAAAGAAATGAAGGCAACGATAGCAAAGATCAATAAAACTAACAGCTAGTTCTTTAAGAAGATAAACAAAATTGATAAACCATTAGCCAGACTCATCAAGAAAAAGAGGGAGAGGACTCAAATCCATAAAATTAGAAATGAAAAAGGAGAAGTTACAACAGACACTGCAGAAATACAAAGCATCCTAAGAGACTACTACAAGCAACACTATGCCAATAAAATGGACAACCTGGAAGAAATGGACAAATTCTTAGAGAGGTATAACTTTCCAAGACTGAACCAGGAAGAAACAGAAAATATGAACAGATGAGTCACAAGTAATGAAATTGAAACTGTGATTAAAAATCTTCCAATAAACAAAAGCCCAGGACCAGATGGTTTCACAGGTGAATTCTATCAAACATTTAGAGAAGATCTAACACTCATCCTTCTCAAAGTCTTCCAAAAAAATTTCAGAGTAAGGAACACTCCCAAACTCATTCTATGAGGCCACCATCACCCTGATACCAAAACCAGACAAAGATACTACAAAAAAAGAAAATTACAGACCAATATTACTGATGAATATAGATGCAAAAATCCTCAACAAAATACTAGCAAACAGAATCCAACAAGACATTAAAAGGATCATACACCATGATCAAGTGGGATTTACCCCAGAGATTCAAGGATTCTTCAATATAGGCAAATCAATCAATGTGATACACCATATTAACAAATTGAAGAAGAAAAACCATATTATCATCTCAATAGATGCAGAAACAGGTTTTGACAAAATCCAACACCCATTAATGATAAAAACTCTCCAGAAAGAGGGCATAGAGGGAGCCTACCTCAACATAATAAAGGCCATATATGACAAACCCACAACAAACATCATTCTCAATGGTGAAAAAATGAAAGCATTTCCTCTAAGATCAGGAAAAAGACAAGGATGTCCACTCTCACCACTATTATTCAACATAGTCTTGGAAGTCCTAGCCACAGCAATCAGAGAAGAAAAAGAAATAAAATGAATCCAAATTGGAAAAGAAGAAGTAAAACTGTCACTGTTTGCACATGACATGATACTATACATAGAGAATCCTAAAGATGCCACCAGAAAACTACTAGAGCTAATCAATGAATTTGGTAAAGTTGCAGGATACAAAATTAATGTACAGAAATCTCATGCATTCCTATATACTAATGATGAAAAATCTGAAAGAGAAATTAAGGAAACACTCCCATTTACCCCTGCAAAAAAAAGAATAAAATACCTAGGAATAAACCTACCTAGGGAGACAAAAGACCTGCATGCAGAAAACTATAAGACACTGATGAAAGAAATTAAAGATGATACCAACAGATGGAGAGATATACCATGTTCTTGGATTGGAAGAATCAATATTGTGAAAATGACTATACTACCCAAAGCATTCTAAAGATTCATTGCAATCCCTATCAAATTACCAAATGGCATTTTTTACGGAACTAGAACAAAAAATCTCAAAATTTGTAAGGAGACACAAAAGACCCCGAATAGCCAAAGCAGTCTTGAGGGAAAATAATGGAGTGGGAGGAATCAGGCTCCCTGACTTCAGACTATACTACAAAGCTACAGTAATCAAGACAATATGGTACTGGCACAAAAACAGAAACATAGATCAATGGAACAAGATAGAAAGCCCAGAGGTAAACTCATGCACCTATGGTCAACTAATCTATGACAAAGGAGGCAAGGATATACAATGGAGGAAAGAGAGTCTCTTCAATAAGTGGTGCTGGGAAAACTGGACAACTACATGTAAAAGAATGAAATTAGAACACTCCCTAACACCATACACAAGAATAAACTCAAAATGGATTAGAGACCTAAATGTAAGACCGGACACTATAAAGCTCCTAGAGGATAACATAGGAAGAACACTCTTTGACATAAATCACAGCAAGATCTTTTTTGATCCACCTCCTAGAGTAATGGAAATAAAACCAAAAATAAACAAATGGGACCTAATGAAACTTCAAAGCTTTTGCACAGCAAAGGAAACCATAAAAAAGATGAAATGACAACCCTCAGAATGAGAGAAAATATTTGCAAATGAGTCAACGGACAAAGGATTAATCTCCAAAATATATAAACAGCTTGTGCAGCTCAATATTACAAAAAACAAACAACCCAATCCAAAAATGGGCAGAAGACCTAAATAGACATTTCTCCAAAGAAGACATACAGATGGCCAAGAAGCACATGAAAAGCTGCTCAACATCACTAATTGTTAGAGAAATGCAAATCAAAACTACAATGAGGTATCACCTCACACCAGTTAGAACGGGCATCATCAGAAAATCTACAAACAACAAATGCTGGAGAGGGTGTGGAGAAAAGGGAACACTCTTGCACTGTTGGTGGGAATGTAAATTGATACAGCCACTATGGAGAACAGTATGGAGGTTCCTTAAAGATCTAAAAATAGAATTACCACATGATCCAGCAATCCCACTTCTGGGCATATACCTAGAGAAAACCATAATTCAAAAAGACACATGCACCCCAATGTTCATTGCAGCACTATTTACAATAGCCAGGTCATGGAAGAAACCTAAATGCCCATCGACAGATCAATGGATAAAGAAGACGTGGTACATATATGCAATGGAATATTACTCAGCAATAAAAAGGAACAAAATTGGGTCATTTGTTGAGACGTGGATGGATCTAGAGACTGTCATACAGAGTGAAGTAAATCATGAAGAGAAAAACAAATATACTCTATTAAGGCATATATGTGCAACCTACAAAAATGGTACAGGTGAACCAGTATGCAGGGCAGAAGTTGAGACTCAGATGTAGAGAACAAATGTATGGACACCAAGGGGGGAAAGCTGCGGGGGGTGGGGTGTGGGTGTGTGATGAATTGGGCGATTGGGATTGACATGTAGACACTGATATGTATAAAATTGATGACTAATAAGAACCTGCTGTATAAAAAAATAAATTAAATTAAATTAAAAAAGAAAAAAGAATCTGCCTGTCAATGCAGGTGACACAGGTTCGATCCCTGATCTGGGAAGATCCCACGTGCCACGGAGCAACTAAGCCCACACACCACAACTACTGAAGCCTGCGCACCTAGAGCTGGTGATCCACAAGAAGAGATACCACCGCAATGAGAAGTCTGTGCACCACAACAAAGAGTGGCCCCGCTTGCCGCAGCTAGAGAAAGCCCAAGCGTAGCCATGAAAACCTAACACAGCCAAAAATAAATTAATTAATTAAAATAAAGTTATAATGATACTTAAAAAAAATAAGAACAAGCTTTGTAGACAATGTGTTTTATGATGACTATAATTGGTGAACAATGTACAAATATCATACAGGGAACCCCTAGTTTCATGGAATACTAAACTCATAGTAAACTATTTCTCTTTGTCTTATTTTAGAAGTCAAAGAAGACTCCTTTTTGCTGTGTATCCATTTATATATAGCCCCTACACAGAAGTCAATGGGTGTTTCAAGCACAAGCAAGACAGATGTAGCTGCTGGGGTGGGATAGAAGATGATTAGCAGCATGCAGACTGTTATGCTTATGTTGTTCTGTGTTGACATCTGATAAGGCTATTCTTGTCTGTGTTTACATGTCCCATTCATCTGGTTCAACCAGACAGGGTTTTATTAATATTATTGATGGTTACTATAACAACAAGCATGTGAATGTACTTTAGCTATGAAATTGTGACAAGTATTTGGTTGATCACAGTCCGTAAATTTCATCATAGGGATGATCTCCAAGGGTGAAAGGAGATGGAACAGGACATCACCGGATGGACACTTGCTTTGATCTCATTGAGGAAACTTACATAATGATTTCTCCTAGAAAAGTTCCTTTCCAGGGGCTTCCTCTGGAAATTTGGAGCTGTTTGACCCTTGGAGAAAAGCCAGTAACTCAACCAAAGATTCTTCCTAGACCATAAATAGCATTCTGAGTTTGCATCCTCCATCTTCATTACTTTTCCTCTCCTGTCCCTCTCAGCCCCTTCACTATTCAGGACATTAATGGAATAAAGTCAAATACTGGAAACTGGGTGATCTTCTTTGCTGCTTTTAGCTCTGCCATCTTAGGTGACATTCCTTTGGACTGCAGATACGTGCTAAAGTTTATGCTGGATATTGTGAGGAGGGAAAAGAAGGGGAAAGATGGTGGATATCTAAGACAGGTAAAACAATCTCTGCCGTTGAGGAATTTGTGGTCTTGTTTAAGGGGTAGGATGACCGAAAGGGTTTAGGTTTAGTTTAGGACTTTGGCTTTTATAACCAGGAGAATCCAGGCCAAACCAGGATGAGTTAGCCACTCTATGAAGTTAGTCTGGGAAATTCACTTCATCTACATAGAACTCATATCTCCCAACTCTAAAAATGAATTTAAAATTTTAACTTCTTTGCCTTAATTCACAGTAACCCATATCCAACAGGAGAAAAAAAATGCATGAAATCTTTAAAAGACAGAGTACAGAGATGCCAGCCATGTCTGATCCTAGAGCATTGGCTCCAGAGAGACAGGAAATCGGGACATCGCAACGTCCATGACCTCAAAAGCTTAGTTTCTCCCTGTGGTACCCCTGGTCTCTTTGAAGCAATGGAGTACCATTTAACAGATTGACTCCATGAAGGTATCTAGTGATTCCCAGGATGTAGCTTATACACTGGAAGAAACTGATTCAACCAATATTGAACAACCAATCTTAAAACTCCCAAAACACAGCTGCATGTTTAGGATGAATGAGATATGATCGGTAAAGTATTTTGATTTTTGAGGGGTTACATCTATAAATACAGCAAAGAAGATACCACATTGAGGTGTTCCATTTAATGTATTGGTTAAGACACATTGGTTAAGTGTATTGGTTAAGTGGGTGAGAGAGGGTAAGGGAAAGAGACAAGTCATCCTGTGTTGATTTCACATCACCATCCTTCTTCTAGTGAGAGAAGAGCAGTCACTGAGCTTAGAATCATCTATTATTCATTTTCTCCAAAGAAATAGGAGTGCTATGAGAATTAAATGTTGGTGCAGGGGAGGAGTACACTAAAAGCCTCTCCCTCTTCCAATTTAGAACATAGTTGGGAGAAGGTAGGAACAGAGTCTTCTCCTCCAGGATAGTAGCAAAGGCAACACCATCCATCCATCTTGGCTCAGCTCAGCCAATAAAGAAAAAGATACTCTACCCAAAGCATTGTCAGAGCTTATGGGCTCTGTGTGAATGAGGCTGAGGAGACAGCTATGACACTGTGAGGCTACACAGATGATCCATCACTTCCCTGTCTGTGGCCAGGAAGGCTTGGTGCATGTGATGGGTTGAATTGTGCCCCGCAAAAAGATACGTTGATGTCCAAACTCCTGGTACCTGTGAATGTGACCTTATTTGGAAATAAGTTCTCTTCAGATGTAATCAAGTAAAGATGAGGTCTTACTGAATTAGAACGAGCCCTAATCTAATGGCTGGTGTCCTTATAAGAAGAGGAAATTTGGACACAGAGACACAGAAGAACAACATGTGATGACAAAAACAGAGATTAGAGTGAGGCATCTGCAAGCCAAGGAATGCCAAGAATTACTGGCAGCCTCCAGAAGTTAAGAGAAAGGCATGGAACAGACTCTCCCTGAGACAGAACCTTTCCGACACCTTGATTTTGGAATTTGGCCTCCAAACTGTGAGAGAATAAATTTCTGTTGTATTAAGCCACACAGTGTGTGGCAGCTTTTTATGGCAAACCTAAGACACTAATACAGAAGTCAAGGGTCTGTCCTTGGCAAAACAGTGAAGCAGGTGTCTCTGGGAACTGAAATTCTTGCCTGATTTATTGTACTCACCTCATTCCACCTTGCTCACCTTCCCACCACCCTCCATATCTATGCTACAGACATACTACTAAAATCCAAATCCTTCCGTGGCTCTCCACACAGTAGAAGCAGACCTACAAACACTGCCGAACATGGACACCATCCATCTTTGTAGCCCTCTCTTGCCTCCCTCATTGTACATAGTCCCTTAAAACTACACTTCTTTTTTACTCCTTGGTGATTTCATGCAGATGTGTTCTTTGCCAATCTAAAGATTCAACTCAAATATCACCTCCCTTGGAAGCCTTTCTTCACCTCTGTAGGTGAAGAATTTGATCTCCGTTCTCTGGCATAGAGCATCAAAAACTCTTGGAATTTCCTGAGTGACAGAAGTGTCTTTGTTATGCTAATGTGTGACTCTTGGTAGGTTCCTAGATAGCTCCGGGATGGAGGCAGGTCACCAGAAGAAGGTTGTAACTTTTCAGTCCCCAGACCTTCAGGGAGTGAAGTAGGACTGGAGATTGAGTTCAGTCATGTGGCCAATGACTTGATTAATCGTGCCTATGTAATGAAACCCCAATAACAACTCTGGATATCAAGCTCATGGAGCTCCCTGGTTGGTGAACACACTAATGTGCTGAGAGGGTGATATACTCTGACTCCACCAGGACAGGGTGTAGAAGCTCTGTACTCCCTACCAGAACCTATCCTATGTGTATTCTTTATAATAAAACTATAATAATTACAGGACTTTCATGAGTTCTGTGACTTGTTCTAGCAAATTTTCACACCTGAGGAGATTATGGAGACCCTTGAATTTACAGTCAGGCACTCAGAAGGGCAGGTGACCTGGGACCCCTCAAAATGCAGCTTGCATGTGAAGTAAAGGCAGTCTTGTAGAGGACTGACCCTTTAATTCGTAGAGTCTGAGTCTAACCCCAAGTGGTTGGTGTCAGAATTGTATAGTAGTACACCCAGTTGGGTTTTGAAACAGGATAACCTTCTATTCCTCCTCTCCACCTCGTCTGCAGTTGGTGTTAGAATCTGTGTTGCTTTTATATGTCCCCAAGAAATCACCTCCGCAGTCAATCCATGTTGTCTGATTGGGACTAATCCCATTTCTTCAGCTCCAGAATAAGCATTTGACCCAGACCTGGCCAATAAGAGTATTCCATTTTCCCTGGTTGCTTCAGAATAGGCATGTGATCCAAGTCAGCTCAAGGAGATCAGTTTGACAGAAAAACACCCTCTTTCCATTAGGGTTGTTAAGCAGATAAGCAAGACCACAGCTGCCTAACCCATCCTCGGCACTATTTGCAGAGAATTTGCCTGAGAATGATGTCAACACACACAAAAAAGAAAAGCTAAGAGACAATTGTCCTAATATAGTTTTTGAGACCCTGAATATAGCTGTGTTTGAAATACCTCCTGAACCTCCTAATTATGTTAATCAGTAAATTCTCTCCTTTATCCAAGTTGTTTTCAGCTAAGTTTTCTGTCACTTGCAACCAAAAGAATCTTGACAATAGACCGTCCTTCCAAAGCTCACCCATGCCTCTCATTTCTATCATCACACTCATTATAATTGTCGATTTGTTTGCCTGGCTCAAGAGAAGAATGATTATGTCTTATTTGTCTTTACAGTCTGCAATACCTACTTCAATGTCTAGAATGGTAGTGTCCAAAACACATTTTTTTGCATGAGTGTTGGGTAACTAACCACCTCTTTCACAAGTGCTCATTTCCTCTCTCTTGGCATCCCTTTCTCCCTCTCATCATCACCCCCAGCATAGTCTCATTCACAGAACAAGAGAGGGGACAAAGGTACCACGTTAGAAATTACAAAAAAAAAATGAATTGTAGCCCTTGTTCTGCTTTTTTCAAGATATGTAGCCTTAGCTGATCCTCTTCTCTCTGTCTAGGCTCAGTAAAGTGAGCAATATCTGAAGACCCTCTAAGGGAAAACCTTGTGTGACTCTAATGCCCTGCTAAACTACTAGTTAAGAAGTAAGACAATACCTTACTAAGGACTAAGCTATGAGTTTTCCCTGGAATTGCTGCATTTTAATAGATGATTCCTGAAGACTGAGAAACTTTAGAGGATTAAAGAGATGAAACTACAAAGGTGGAATGATAAGCTATAGATAAAACTACCTGGTAGGTGTGCCCAGTTTAGTGGCCCCATACATCACCTCTTCCTTGGGTTTTGCCATTGAAACCACTATTGGAAAGATACAGGACAGGACTAACTGCAAAAGATGGAATCTGGTCAAGTCTCTCCAATATGTGCACTACCCTACTCCCAACTCAAATCATCAGAATAAAATCATAATCCAGAACTTGCCCAAAACCCACAGATTGGGTAAGTGGCTCATTCCAGGACATTGACACTATGTTCCCAAGCTCAAAAGGAAAACAGCTGTTACAAGAAAAAGGCAGAAGGACCCAGTGAAGAAAACAGGCTAAACTATGTCTTTCAACACTTACCAAACAGGAATAAGACCTATTGTCCACTTGGGAGATTGTCATAGGCCTCTAGGTTCTTATGGACAGCCACGTCTTTTTCTCCTGCAGGTATGAACTTAAATGTCTTTATTTTAGGCCAAATTCCCCTCAAGGGTAAAGCTAGAAGAATTTCGAGAGAACCATTGAACAGGACACATGTAATGTATCTGGTGTTCCCCACCTGCACCTGCCCACCCAGACTGAGTCTTAACAGGGCATCAAGAAAGTGAGCTTTGACTGTATGGAGTCCACTTTTGTTTCACCCAAGCCCCGAGGCCATGCCTAGTAGAAGCAAGTGGAGGCAAAGAGGATCATCTCAATTATTCAGGCCTTGGATTACTCCTGATACCCTCCCCGGGGTTGAGAGAGGATAGCTATTGTAAAGGGTGGCGGGGTGGGCCAAAATACAGAGGAAAGAATATGTTTTCAAATTATCCAGGCCAGATTATCACACAGTTTTTACTTTCCTCCTGAATAGACAACAAATGACACAACTAGGAGATTCCCAGAGATAACTATAAGGTAAAGGCCAAATACAAGACTGCTCACGAAAAAAAAACGACTTTTTAAAACTCCAGGGAGAAACTACTGCCCACCGATAGCCCACCTCTCTGTACAAAAAGACAAAATAAAACAAAATTTTCCCCACTTGCTCCATATATCTTTAAAACTTCAATTCCTTGATTTAAGACCTTAATTTCTGTTACAGTACATGATCTCCTAGGAAGGTAACATTTTAAGTCGCTATCAGCTACCTTAACCTTAAGGTGAATGAGTTCCTATTCTTTACTGGAGTAACTTTGATGAGCGAGGGAAGCCAGAAAAGAAGTAGAGGAAGACAGGAAAGGAGTGAGAGAGAAGGAGCGTGATCATGAAGGAAGCTGTTCACAGAAGAGAAAGGGAAGGCTAAGACTACTGCCTGCATAACTTTGCAAAGAAGTTGTCCTAGTGAGGCGAAATCAAAATTCTTAAACATGATCCTTTGAAAGTACTTACAATGAGGACCTACAAATCAACTAAGAATCATCCCTGGAAAGAACCCTAGAGTTCGTGGAAATAAATTCTGCATTAGCATAGCAGGAAGCACTCCTTCCATCTTCAGTCACCGTAACAGCTTTATTTCTGAACTGTCTTGCTCCTCCCGTCCACACAGGCATAATCTGGATTTCTTTCAGAGAGAATTAAGCATCTCCCTACCAGTCTCATCTCTCTGACACAAGGTGTGGAAGGCTACAGGTCATTGCTCTACAGTTTGCAGTTCTTGGGCTACTGCCCTCAGGTTCTTCACACTGCAGTTTCTAAAGAAAGAACCTCAGAAAAGAAACACATTAGCAAAAGTTCTTAAACTGTGGGAAGAACTGCCAATTTTCTCTTGGGTAAGAGCACCCTCTGGTGGTGAATATCTGTATTGTGGCCTAGCATCTCCATCTGGACGTATGCTGGGCTCAACCATAAATCCCTCCAGATGGAATGTATTCCAAGATCTCTCTTGGTAGCGTAACAATCCACTGAAATTGAAGTTATAAGGTCTTGGTCTATGGCCTTGCTCTATTAATCCTAGCGTGTGACTTTGGCTTAGTCTCCTTTCTCAGCCTCACTTCCACTATTACAAGTAGGAAAACAGGGGCTTCCCTGGTGGCGCAGTGGTTGAGAGTCCGCCTGCCGATGCAGGGGACGCGGGTTCGTGCCCCGGTCGGGGAAGATCCCACATGTCGCGGAGCGGCTGGGCCTGTGAGCCATGGCCGCTGAGCCTGCGCGGCGTCCGGAGCCTGTGCTCCGCAGCGGGAGAGGCCACAGCAGTGAGAGGCCCGCGTACCGCAAAAAAAAAAAAAAAGTAGGAAAACAATGACAACGTGAGGATAAAATGAAAATGCTTACTACTCAGTAAAGTACAATGTACATTAAAAAAAAAAAAAGAGAGATGCCATTATGGTTTACCAGATATACACAGATTACAATAGTAAGTTCTTAACATTACATTCTTATCCTTGCCAACTGCTCCCCTGTTAATCCTAACAGCTATGTTCATTGAGTCACTCCCCAATTTTGGGACCAAGGACAACCTCCCATGGCCTTGAGCAGGGATCTGCAGGAACCAGAAGTGGCACAAACAAACAGACCTTCCACAACATGACCGGAGGCAGCCTGATGTTCCTCCCTGGCATCCCTGATGTGATAGGATGCATCCTATCCTTTTCTTCTTCAGACTACCAGGTAGTTCCTGGTAAGGGATACAGGGCTTTCATCATCTGGTCCCTGGCTACCTCTCCTACCTCATCTGACTTTGTTCCTTCATATATGTATACATATACATATATATGTATATGTATATATATTACAGTCCACCCAAATCAACCTACTTGTAGTTCTCCAAACAAGTAGATTGCCTCCATAACTTTGTACGTGGGTTTCCTCTGCCTAAAGCAAATTCATCACACTCCTAGTTAATCCTTGCCCACCTTTCAACGTATTCCTCCTGGAGGCCTCCATTCACTCCTTATGTCCAAGGCTGGATTAGGTATATCTCCCCTATGGGTCCCTGAGGCTGCTACTATCACAGTACTCATCATACCATATACTAATTGTCTTTTACTTGTCTCTCTTCCCCTATGGCCAAGCATAATGCTTGGTATTCAATAGGCACTCAATATAATTTGGTGGATAGATGATGGCTTCTGTGTTACCAAATTCAAAGCCTGCTTTTTTGTTCTAATCTTACTCGATCTCTCAACACCACTGGCTGACTACTCCACTTTCTTCCCTTGACCTTCATGACACCAAATCCTCCTGGTTTTCTCCCAGCTCAGGCTCCTCCACTGGAATCCCATATGTTGGAGTGTCCAGGGCTTTGCCTTGAGCCCCCATTCCTCTCTGGATTCATGCGCTCCCTAGGCGACCTCTTTTATCTCACAAATTTTAATGCCACCAATATGTTGATGACCACTAGCCTGTGTGTCTCCAGCTCTTAACTTTCCCAGCAACTCTATGCTCATATATCCAAATGCCTATTAGACAGCTTTGAGAAATTCTTATTACATATAGATCTTAAAGTCAATGTGATCTAAACCAGGGGTCCCCAGCCCCTGGCCTGTTAGGAACTGGGCCACACAGCAGGAGGTGGGCAGCATGCGAGCGAGCAAAGCTTCATCCGCCACTTCCCATCGCTCGCATTACTGCCCGCACCATCCCCCCACCCCACCCCCGTCCTTGGAAAAACTGTCTTCCATGAAACCAGTCCCTGGTGACAAAAAGGTTGGGGACCGCTGGTCTCAACAGAACTCTCAATTTCCAATCTCCCATTCCCAGCTTACTCTTGTCTCGAACTTTCCAATTTCAGTACATGGCCCCAGCATCCACCCAGATGTTCAAGTCAAAACTCAGACAGATGGTGGTGCTAATTTTGATCACCTGTTAAAGACGGTGCCTTCCAAGTTTAAAGTTATTGTACTTCTTCGTTTTGACATGTAAGAAAATAAGTTGAGACATTGTAAAATCTCACTTCTCACCCCACTAGTTTTAGCATTCACTGATGTTTCTTATGTAAATTAATTATTCCTCCGATGGTTGCCAGCGGGGATTATCTAATACCATCATGCCTTCTACATTAGTTGACTTTCTACTATAAGGAAGAGCTTTCTCTTCTCTCCTTTTATTTATTAATTCACTTGTGTATATCAATGCAGACTCATGAGTTAACTGTTTCATTCAGTAGGTCATAATCCATAACTCTCATTGTCATTTTGATGTTTAACTTGTTCTAGATTTGGCCCCTGGGCTTCTGAGGCTAGTTTCTGCATCCTCGCCATGCCCTCATCATTCTTTGAGCATTTTTTTTTTTCTAACACAACAAGATATTTCCAGGTTCATCTTACACTTTTCCCCAGCCCTAGAATCCACCATTTCTTCAAGAAAAGAGTGGTGTTTGGAAACCAAGATCTGGACTCTAGATGCATTTTTACTACTTCTGAGGAATTTCTGTTCCTAGTCCGTTTCAGTGAACAGAACTAGAAAATTATGCACGTGAATACATACATATATATACACCTATGCAAACATATACCTGTGTGTATATGTACACGCATATATGCACACACATATATACATAAACACACTCACTTTACACTTATTTTACATATAGCCATAAGTTCACACCAGTACCTTCAATTCTAACCCAATACCGCACGGTCCATTTCACTCTAGCTGTGCCCTTTCCATATTTGCTTCTTCCTTCTCTGACAATGAGAAATGCATTTTCTCAAACTCTCATTTTGTAGCTAATCTCCTGACCCTGCCAAGCTGCTGCTCCCCTCTAGCCAGGATCCTGACCCCCACTTGTGCCTACCTGCCAGCCCCATTTTGTGCTATCCTCACATACATCACCATATTTTAATTCTCTGAAAAGTGCTTATTTTCAGTCTACCTTTACTAGAGCATAAAGGTATCCTCACACAATGCTTGGTGTATGGTGTGTCCCCTGTAAATATTTATTGAGTGAATGAATGAACTCCTGCATGCATGCTGTATATGCAGGATCCTGAAATAAAAATTAACTTGGGGGATCATGGTGGTAGAAGAAGGAGGAGGTGGCAAATTGTTGATAAGTAGTGCTAAAGCAGGTCCTGAAGTCTAAATTCCAGGAAAGTGAGCAGGTGCTATGCTCTCGTGGGCTCCTCTTTATGGAAAGATAATCATGTATGAAAGCAAGTGAAAATCTTTATACATTAGTGTAGTTAAAATAAAAAGGATGAAATGTGTGTTCCAGAACACGGACAGCAATCTTCAGAAAGTGAGAGAACTTCTAAAGTCAGTCAAGAACAATATGCAGGGCTTCCCTGGTGGCGCAGTAGTTGAGAGTCCGCCTGCCGATGCAGGGGACGCGGGTTCGTGCCCCGGTCCGGGAAGATCCCACATGCCGCGGAGCGGTTGGGCCCGTGAGCCATGGCCGCTGAGCCTGCGTGTGCGGAGCCTGTGCTCCGCAACGGGAGAGGCCACAACAGTGAGAGGCCCGCGTACCGCAAAAAAAAAAAAAAAAAAAAAAAAGAACAATATGCAGAGAGGATGATGAGAGGGGACTTCCCCTCTGAAAAAAAGAGTAAAAATTAAAAAAAAAAAAAAAAACAGAAAGCTCCTGAAGATGGAGCTGGTGACCAAGCCAGTGAGACCTCTCAGCCACCTGGGAAGACAAGGGCCCAAATGGACACCATCACTGAAACCAAAAAAACATAAACAGAGGTGAAGTTAAAATTTCCTGAATAACCAAACCCATGACTTACTGATGACTTGGTTACCAGGCAAAGCTGCTTTCCTCAGTTTACCAGAAGGAATGTGGAATCATCTTGAGGATTATGCAGATTATAAGAACTCTCAAGGAAATATAGACAATAAGGAATATGTTGTTAATGAAATTACGACATACATAAATGCATATGCAGTATAATATTGGACACTCAGCACTCTACGACTTTGAGACCACAGTATTCTGGAATCCTTGCAGATTATTCTGATATGGTCTAGGTGTATGGAACACCACATCTACTGAGATTATTTGTGTGCATCCAAGCAACATTGGCCTGCGTCTCTCTGGATGTAATCTCTGGATGAGAAGAGCTTTGATTTAATAGTAAACTATCTGCACAATTTTCAAATACCTGGCAGAGATTTTTACAACTCTGAATAGTGCCAGCAATTATGAGGTATCATCAGAAAGTTGTGATCTGTCGACACTCATTTATGTTTGGATCTCAGTGGTACGCAGGAAAATGTTTAACAACCTGCTCTTTGGATGAGGGGGGCGGGGGGAGGTGTTGATTTGTAGCATTTGCCAATTTCCAAGGCATAAATACTCCCACCATGATAAATTTCACTGAAGGAGGAGTGGTCTCTCTGGAGCAGGTACAAGCCAACTCCATTCACCACCAGCCTACTATTGTGTACAAACTTTTTTTTTTTTTTTTTTTTTTGTTTGGGGGGGTACGCGGGCCTCTCACTGTTGTGGCCTCTCCCGTTGCGGAGCACAGGCTCCGGACGCGCAGGTTCAGCGGCCATGGCTCACGGCCGCAGCCGCTCCGCGGCATGTGGAATCTTCCTGGACCGGGGCCCGAACCCGTGTCCCCTGCATCGGCAGGCGGACTCTCAACTACTGCGCCACCAGGGAAGCCCTGTATAAACATATTTTTGTTCTTGATCCTTTGGTACAAATGGTGTACTTCAAAATTATTAGTGTAAACAGGAGTGATGTTTAAGCTTGCTTTCTGTTTGTTTTTAAATATAAAATTTAAAAGATACAGCTCCTTTTCTGATTTCATAATTGCTACCCATGTATGAAATGATAGACACAGTGGGCTTTACTGTCTAGTTGATAACGCTGTTCTTGAAAGGCTGGTGGGTCCACTCCTCATATACCACGTATTTTATAATATGTTAATGCTACATGACCAAGTACTGTGATCCCTAGTGCCCAAAGTTTGATTCAATGTATATAACTAAAAACATATCCATTTGTGCTCATTTTAAGTAAATAGCCCTTCCTTTGTAAGTCATGAAGTTTACTAAGATTATTGAATAATAATGGCTTATTTAGTGGTTTTTGCAGTAATGTGGTAATATGTAGTTAGTTTCCTGGTAAAGTTACTTTTTAGCAATTTTTCTTCATATATTCAGTATTTTCCTTGAAGTGTACACATAGGGGGGTGTGTGTGCTTGTGTTGGGTTTTCTCTTGTTTTTTTATGCAATCAGTAAAGAAGCCAGACATGAATGTGCGGTAAACCATTTTCACGTTGGCATGCTGGGATGTTGTTACTAAATTCCTGAAGAAGCTAAGCCTATGCACTAAAGTAAAACACACCTCTTCTGCAGCTACCAGAATCGTGAACCTTCTAATTCTAACATTAGCCCTCACTTTTACAGGGTTTTACAGTTTTCAAAGGGCTCTTAAATGCACGGCATCTTCTGGTGGACCCTTACCAATGTATAATCTTGAATCTAAGGTGCAACATCCTTTTCTTGCACGTTCCAGCATGTTAGCAGAAAAGCTGCCCAAAGAACACAAAAACAAATACTAAGAATTCAAAACTGAAAGAAAGAATGAAACAGATTATTCATTTCAACCTTGGCTTTAACAAAGCAGGTACAATTATATATGGGGAGAGCAGCCAAATATGTTCATTTATTTATTAAATAATCATCATCTAGATTAGTCTAAAGCAGCAGGAATCGTCATCTCATCACACATAAGAAGGGTGACCTCACTGGACAGTGCATGTAGTTGATCGGCATAACAACAAAGAAAAAGGCCAGGAGAAAACGAGTTTTGGAAATTGACATAGACTCCTAGAATATGACCAGATTATGATATAAATAATGAGATTTCACGTTTAACTCAATGGAGCTTAAATTTCCATGCAACCTCCAAGGGCAAAGTTGTGGCAGAAGTAGAAGATAAGACAATAGAAAAAAAAAATTTTGTGACTTGACCTCAAACTTTAAAGGCAGTTAAGAACTGGTACCTAGAATTCACTGCAGTTGGAGCTATGGCTTATAAAGACTGCTGTGATTTTTTTTGGAGCTAGGTCTACTAATGCAGCATTACAACCAACCAATGCAATTCTTCATCTGCCCCTGAGAGAACTGCCTAATTTGAACGATACTCTTTGAACCAGTGGTCATAGGGAATCTGGTATGTGCAGGGGGATTCAGCAAAATACAGAGATTTCCGTTGCCTTCAATGAAAATACCATCTTGTTGAGGAGATAAAGCAATCACACATTTAAAACTAAACAAAAGGGCTTCCCTGGTGGCGCAGTGGTTGAGAGTCTGCCTGCCAATGCAGGGGACACGGGTTCGAGCCCTCGTCTGGGAGGATCCCACATGCCACGGAGCAACTGGGCCCGTGAGCCACAACTACTGAGCCTGCGTGTCTGGAGCCTGTGCTCCAGAGGCCGCGACAGTGAGAGGCCCGCACACCGTGATGAAGAGTGGCCCCTGCTCACCGCAACTGGAGAAAGCCCTCGCACAGAAACGAAGACCCAAACACAGCCAGAAAAAATAAAAATAAATAAAAATAAATTTTAAAAAATAAAAATAAATAAATTAAATAAAACTAAAGAAAATACGACATTAAAAGTTTAAGGGAAAAAAAAATTTTAAGGAAAGGGGAGTGAATTCAGAGAGTGTTCAGAAAAGCTCCAAGGGACTTGATCTGGGTCTTGTAGGGCATCTGGACTGAGATGGACAAACAAAAGGCGAGGAAGGACTTTGAGTCAAATCGGAGCAAATGTGCAGAGGTGGAACATGCAGTGGGCACGTGGAGAACATTAAGTAAACCATGGAGTGGACACTGAGGCTTATTTTTCAACTAATGGTGAAAATATAAAGAACAGATGTCTTCTAAGTAGTTCCTATTCCTCTACCAGCTACAGCATGAAACTCTGAAGGCTGGGTGTATTCAAAGTCCCCAAAGCTTGAAGCATCCTCATTCCTTCATGGAACTGCGAGCAATGGCTGGGACAATATAAACAACAAACAAGCTATACAGCATGTCAATAATTTCTGAGTTCTTTCTAATAAACAGTACAGAAGGGAGAAAATATTGTAACTGCATCCCATTCTACAGTCCACTTAAGAAGAAAAATGGGTGATGGTAGCAACGAGGACAATGTTGTGATGGTGATGAGGATGATGATGATGATACTTAGAATTTACTGAGTGTTTATAATATCTCAGGATTTGTGTTTTCCCTCCATTATTTCACTTTATCCTCACAGAAGCTTCAGGACTATTTTGGTAACAAGTAATGTAAAACTGGCTCAAAATAGCTTAGCATTAAAGGGAATTAATTGTCTGGCATAACTGGAAAGCCCAGGGGTAGATATTCTTGGCTTCAGAAATAGCTGAATCCAGGGGACCAGATAATGTTGTCAGGATTCTGTCACTGTTTTCGTTTCTCAGATCTCTTTTACTCTGACTGTGGCTTCATTTGCAGCTAGTCACTCTTGGTATACCTGGGGAGACTGACTGCCTCCATACTTATTCTTAGAGGTCAAAAGAAGCAGACCTGGGCTTCCCTGGTGGCGCAGTGGTTGAGAGTCCGCCTGCCGATGCTAGGGGACGCGGGTTCGTGCCCCGGTCTGGGAGGATCCCACGTGCCGCGGAGCGGCTGGGCCCATGAGCCATGGCCGCTGGGCTTGTGCGTCCGGAGCCTGTGCTCCGCGGCGGGAGGGGCCACAGCGGTGAGAGGCCCGTGTGCAGCAAAAAAAAAAAAAAAAAGAAGAAGCAGACCTTCGTCTCTTGTTCACTCCCTCCCTCTTGCTCTTCCTGCCCTCTCCCTCTCCTTCTCTCCATCATGGAAGGCTTTGGATGGCCCTGCTGAGTCATGTGCACAACACTCAGACCAAAGGCTCCAAGGGCCTTGAGTCCTGCAGCTAGCCCTTTCCACCAGAGATGGGCAAGTAATGGGATTGACAGACCCGTGGCACCATATGAGTCAGGGAGAGCCGTTCCTTGTGGAAAGCAAGCTGCCCGGCAAATGTCCACTACAGGTAAATACCAACATTATCACTATTTGGCAATGAGAAAATTGAGGCCTTGGCTGGTTGAGTTTGGAACCAGGCTTTGGAATTAAGACTGCCCGTTGTTAAACCAATGGCTGTTAAGCTGAGAAACCTTTGAAAAGGACTGGGCCTGAGCCTCACCCAGATAATTAACCCAGAATCTAGGTGGTAAGAACTGGGTGGTAAGAACATTTTTTTAATCTCCTCAGGTGGTTCTAACACTAGAAATATGAGAAAGCAGCCAGTATTGAAAACCTCTGTCCTAAGCTCTAGGCTCCTGTTAATAATAAACCCCAGAATACACACAGTGCTCCCTTCAGCCACCTTTATCAACCAACTCGTAAGAATGACCTGATGCTTTACCTGCCTGTCTCCCTCACTCACCTTTATATCATCCCATCTTTACAGCTGCAGTCCCTGGTACCTCACCTGACATAGCAGGCATCCGATAAATATTTGTTAAACTGAATTGATGTAGCTCCCTGGATTTTCATGCAAACACTCATGCTGGAATGAAGGGTTCAGAGGGGGGAAAACAGTAAAACTATCTTCATGTCGTAGTAGCGATAATGATAGGAAGGAGAAAAAAGGAAAGGGGAAAGTAGTCCGTTGTCCATATTTTCTCAGTCAAAAAGAAACACAAAAATAAGGAACTCAGTAGGTAAAATTACCATGTGGCATACATTACATTTCAAGTTAACATAACCCTTCAGGGCAGCGTTTCAGCTTTCATTCTACCAGATTCCTTAATTACAATATCCTTATTCCCCAATTAAAGGCTCATTAAGCTTGTCAACACCTTTTTAGAATATTAACTATTATATTCTTTAGAAATCTAGGCATTATTAAACCAGAATCCTTTATGAAAAAGCATATTCTAATGACTTCTTGATCTCTCATTCCATTCGATGACACCATGTTAAACAATCGCTTTAATCTGATCAAGTTTAATTTTTCTGCAGTCAAGTAACTGCCCTTCAGTTAAAAGCTTCTGTTAGAACTACACTAACATAATAGCTCTTGGTTCTGTGTTCCTTTTGGTGATTTCTGTTTTTTTCACACAAAACAACTTGCTCTCAAACTTCCATTTTACCCTGTAGAAACCTGAGCCCACGTGTTTCATCTCTATCTGGGTGTGGAGGCGGGTGCAGGATAACTTTAATTTTTCCCTACTTGGCTGTCTGCTTCCTAGAATCTCTCTATTTTCAGCTGCCCTGGGATTTCCCTTTCCATTGCACCTGCCCTGACTCTGGGCTCTACCCCAGCACTGGCCAACCTTGTGAATGTTTTATGAGACTGTCTGCAGCAGAGACCCTTGGAGCCAACCAAGAACACCTGTTGTTTCCTTGCCCTTCTCCAGACCTTCAGTGCCCACCCTCTGCTGGGCTCAGGCATTCCTTCCATCCAGAAGGTTTCTGAGGTTTGCATATCTGCATAAGCATCTAATCATCAGTCTGCTGGCGAGCTTACTTCCAGAACAATGATTGGGCACTAAAGTGTGTTTCAGGCAACTCAGCTAGGCCTTTAGGCTAAAGAAGTATTTGCCTAAAAGGACACTTTATATGAAATCCAAAGGCTTGCTGGCAATCATATCCCCTTTGGTAATATTTTTTTCCCAAAGTTCTTGTTCTTCCATTTTTATTATCAGTAACCACTAAAGAAAAACAAGGTCTGATTAGAGTCCAGGGGAAGAATGCATGTTTCTTCAGAGGAAGAATCTAGAATTTCCTTTAGGAACCTGACGTTCATGTACTCACTGCCCCTATCCCCATGACTGACACTGCCACCACTCTAGGACTTTAGACTTGGAAATTTAGGAATCTTGATCTCTTTGCTTAATTCTTTATGGACTCAAGTATTTCTTTCATCAGATAGTTTTATGTGTTAGTAGCACTTGAGTTCAGTAGGCTTTGAAGGGCCAGCATGGGAACCTCACCGTTATTTGCAGTACTGCACCTATGGGAAAATGTGTTACACATACACAAAAATAAACATGCAGCAATAGCAACCTGTCTCCTTACCTCATCTCCACACTCAGGCCCTGCCCTTAACCCTACGCAAGGCACTGGACATCCAGCAGCAGTAAGAGGAAACACAGACTCATTTGCTCACCACTCCCTACACTTTTCTTCTTAGTTCAATTTTCTTTCTCCTGAATTACATCTTTCAACAGTTCCTTCAGAAAGGTTCTTTTGTGCTAAATTCTTTCAGTTTTATTTTGTCTGAAAATGTTGTTTTGGAGGGAGAGGAGATTTTATTCTTAAAGTTTAATTTGCTATAGAATTTAGGTTAATATTTATTTTCTCTTAACAATTTGAGGATATTTTGAGTCCTTTGACTCCATCAGTCTGTTGAAAAATCTCCAGCTAGTTGAACTATCATTCCTTTGTTAACTTGTCTTTTTTCTAAAGTTGCCTTTATTATATATTTTTTGTCTTTGATATTCTGCAGTTTCATTAAGATGGATCTAGATGTGTATTTGTTTTACTTATTTTGCCAAGAAACTTGTTGTGCTTCTTGAGGCTTAGGACTAATGTTTTTAATCAACGAAAAATCAATGAAAAAATTCTTTGTTTCTCTATCTTTGAATATTACCTTTCCACCATTCTCTTTATTCTTTCTTATTGAAACCCCTAGTAGATATATGTTTCATCTTCTTATATCTTCAAGGTTTCTTGATGTCTCATTTTCCCAACATTTTCTTTTTTTTTCAGCACTTTCCTGATAATTTCCTCAGATTTATCTTCTGGTATACTAATTCTCTTTTTAGCCAGCATTTTTAACCTGTCTACTAATTTCAGTGTCTACACGTTTTCATCTCTAAGAGTTTTTTTTTTTAATTAATTTATTTTATTTTTGGCTGCGTTGGGTCTTCGTTGCTGCATGCGGGCTTTCTCTAGTTGCAGTGAGCAGGGGCTACTCTTCTTTGCAGTGCACGGGCTTCTCATTGCAGTGGCTTCTCTTGTTGTGGAGCACAGGCTCTAGGCACACAGGCTTCAGTAGTTGTGGCTCGCAGGCTCTAGAGCACAGGCTCAGTAGTTGTGGCACACAGGCTTAGTTGCTCCATGGCATGTGGCACAGGGCTTGAACCTGTGTCCCCTGCATTGGCAGGCAGATTCTTAACCACTGTGCCACCAGGGAAACCTTCTAAGAGTTTTATTTATTTTTAATATGTCTATTCTTTTTCAGAATCTTATGCTTTATGATACTATTCCTTCTTTTATGTCACTTTAAGCATATATATTTGATAGTCTCCACCTAATAGTTCTATTGATGCACTGTCATTCATAAGGAATTGTTTCTCTAGTATTTGATAATTTTGGAGTATGAGCTTACCTTCATTGTGGCTTTATCTGTGGAAATCTTGCATACCCTAGGTTGAAGAAGTGTTCCTCCAGAGAGGTTTTGCATTTTCTTCTGCCAGCTGTGAGGCCCTAAATCATTTATATACTCTTCTCTCAGTTTAGGAGTTCCTAGCCAACCATTCATTTTCATAAGGTTTTTGTGTGCCCAGTGTTCAAAAGTAAGGACTGGCTATCCTTGCTTTGAAAACATTTCAATAAAGAATAAAAGTCCTTCAGCTGAAAGGTTCTCTGTAAAGAAGCCCAGTTTGGCCACTTCGTGTAGGAAGAAATTATACCTAAAGCATACAATGCCATTGGCAAGCTTCTAGTAAATTGAAATAAAACCAGATTTTTACTTTATTCAAATAGCCAAAATTAGGGCCTGAAGTTTCTGATCCTCCTACCTCTATGACTGGTCATAAAGATAAGTTATATAATTTAAATCCATCGTATCTCTGGGCAATACTACCATCTAAGTTTTTATGAGGATTAAATGGGATTGTCCATGAACAGTACTTAGCACAGTACCTGACACATAATAAGTACCCAATAAATGTTATCTATTAATTTACCATCTAATTCTCAATGAATCTTGTAATTAGGTGCTCTTTCTGATACCTTATCTGACTGTCCCTCCTCTTCTAGCAGATAATAACATCTTCCATAGTAATCTATCACATGATTGAAAGGTTTTATTCTTTATGCTTTAATCACTGAGCTTCTTCTCTTCTACTGTTCCTTTGCCATTTATTGAATTTACTTGAAGAGAAGTACAAAACTAGACTCAATGCTAAAGGACTGACAGACACTGAGTATAATGGGAAAATTACTATAATTCTGGATATATCACAGCTTACTCCATTTGAAATGTCCACGTATAACACTTGCTTTTATAATAAAACTATTGTCGACTCGTATTTGGCTAATAGTCCACCATGACCCTTGGGTCTTACTGGGTCTAAACATGCCATTCCCCTTCAGTCGTTTTTTCACCACTATGTGTTTCCTCCTGGTTGATCTGCGGTAAGTGTTTACATTATGTTCCACACAAAATAAAAGACATCTTTCAGAGAACTGCTTCAGATGCCTATGAATAAGAACATCAAAAAGAGAAATCTTGCTGTACAGCAGAAACTAACACAACATTGTAAAGCAACTATACTCCAATGATAATTAATAAAAAAAAGAAATCTTTCAAATATAAAATTTCATCAGCTTGATATCACAATATTTTCTTTGCAATTATATATAACTCTCAGCAATGATGCAAGGAATGTTACTGAATTATGTATGCGTATTACATGTCGATTAAAAAAAGATATTATGGGGCATCCCTGGTGGTGCAGTGGTTGAGAGTCTGCCTGCCGATGCAGGGGACGAGGGTTCGTGCCCCGGTCTGGGAGGATCCCACATGCCGCGGAGAGGCTGGGCCCGTGAGCCATGGCCGCTGAGCCTGTGTGTCCGGAGCCTGTGCTCCGCAACGGGAGAGGCCACAACAGTGAGAGGCCCACGTACCGCAAAAAAAAAAAAAAAAGATATTGCTAAAATATCCACATCTTAGATGAGTGAAAAATATATAAATCATCCTAGTGTTTCAAAAGTTTTGTGTTCTTTAAGTGTTTTGCGATGACTTCTTTGAGCAATTCCTCAAGATAATTTTAATAACGTCATCTTTGTAATTAAGGCTGCATGGGACAATAGAAAGATCCCTGGCCTGGGAATTAGGTGAGATGGATTACAGCCTGTTAACTGCTGATCTTCTGTGCAGCCTCAGGCAATTGATGTGTTCTTTTTGAACCTCAGTTTCCTCTTGGTCCATACTGAACTTCGTAGCTCTGATGTTCTAAGCAGGGCTGATTTGGCCAAACTTAGTTGCATCCTGGGATTTAAAAATCTCTTCACAGGGCTTCCCTGGTGGTGCAGTGGTTGAGAGTCCGCCTGCCGATGCAGGGGACACGGGTTCGTGCCCCAGTCTGGGAAGATCCCACATGCCGCAGAGCGGCTGGGCCTGTGAGCCATGGCCGCTGGGCCTGCGCGGTCCGGAGCCTGTGCTCTGCGGCGGGAGAGGCCACAGCAGTGAGAGGCCCGCGTACCGCAGGGGAAAAAAAAAAAAAAAAATCTCTTCACAGCCCTGTGCTCATGCAGTGTCCACTCCAGTGAGGTACTTGGGGTGCTCTCCAAGCACGCATGCAAGCTCCTTCCCTTGGCAGTCTGCATCTGAGCTGTGTCTGTGTGATACCCTTTTGATCCATAGCTGTGCTGTCTGCTTTTATGAGTCAAAAGAGTAGTTTCTGGTGTCTTTTGTAGATGTGCTTCAGATACATGGAAATGCAACATTAGCAACCTCTGTTAATAAATACCTAAAGAAAGTATCTCAGCAATTCTGATGATGAAATGGCGCAGGGTCCCAGAGATCACTTAGAAACCCTCCCTCCATAAACATCCCTCATTTTTCATGTAAGAAAACATTGCTGCAGCAGGTTAGATATGGAGTAAGACTGGAATCCAAATCACTTGTCTTGGAGAGAGTGGAATTTTCACTGAAGCACGCTACTGCTTCCAAATATACCACAGCGTCAACATCAGGGATTAGGCACTGATATAAATAGAAAATATAAAAATATGTTCACAAGGCTTTACGGTGGACAAGCAACTTACACCTCTATTATTTCAATTGAGCCTCACTGCAAATTGCAGGAAGTTGACACTTGAAAGTGTTAAGTAACTTGCCCAATGTCGCTTAGCCAGGTGGTGAAAGAGCCAGACTTAGAGGCCAACTCCTCTGATCCCGGTCTTGTATGTTTCCTGGACTTAGCCCTGCCTTCCATCAAACAGGCTGATTACCAAGGAATGAAGTAGATCTTTCCACTGCCTCTGGCTGCTGAGGGATCAACCTGAAAAGGGTTGGTCCAGTTGGCAAACTACTCCAAGCTATTCACATGTTCTAATCTACCAAGATCAACACTATAATTAAGTTTACTTTTAGGAAACTTCTGAACAGGAAACCAATCAGAAGCTAGATATTCCAGCTGATCTTTTCTTTTCTTTTTTCCTTTCTTGATTCTCTGAAATGGCTCGTTTCTAAACATTTAGTCATATTAATATGCAATTACATGAATGGGTTGTTCACACAGGCAAAATCACTAGATAAGGTATTTTTGATCCAAATTTTTTCATCAGATAATATTAACAATTCCTTATATTTACAATAAGGAGCTACAGCATAGTGGTTAAGCAGGAGAGCTCTAGTGGTCACATCAGGGTTCAAACCACGGCTCTGTAACCTCGTCACAGTTTTTGTTCATATAATGGAGATAAAATTGTCGCACATACCTCATAAAGTCATTAAGAGAATTAAATGTTGTAATACCTATAAAGGGCTTAACATTGTACCAAGCACACAGTAAGCACACAATAATGCCAGGTATTATTATTATTATTTATACAGTGGGGTGTCATATTATTCTTATTTTACAAACTGAGATTCAGAGAGGTTAGTGATTTTCCTAAAGTCACAAAGTTTTAAGCGGCTTTATGGGAATTAAGTTGCTAAAGCCTTATTAAACTCTAATTCGAAAAGATACATGCACCCCAGGGTTCATAGCAGCACTATTTATAATAGCCAAGATATGGAAGTGCCCGTCAACAGACAAATGGATTAAGAATGTGATGTATATGTACAGTGGAATATAACTGAGCCATAACAAAATGAACTTCTGCCATTCTTAGCTACATGGATGGACCTAGAAAATATCATGCTTAGTGAAATAAGTCAGACAGAGAAAGACAAGTGTTGGATGAGATCACATATGTAGAATCTAAAAAATACAACAAACTAGTGAATAAAACAAAAAAGAAGCAGACTCACAGATACAGAGAACGAACTAGTGGTTACCAGCTGTGGGGGGGAGGGGCAATCTCAGGGTGAAGGAGTGGGAGGTATAAGCTATTGGATGTAAGATAGATTCAAGGATGTATAGTACGATGCGGGGAATATAGTCAATGTTTTGTAACAACTAAATGGAAAGTAACCTTTAAAAATTGTATAAAAATTTGTTTAAATTATACAAATAAAAAATTTTAAATAAGAATTAAAAAATAAGAATAATACAAATGAACATATATGCCGAACAGAAACAGACTCACATCCAAAGAAAACAAACTAGTGGTGACCAAAGGTGAGAAGGATGGGGGAGGAGCAAATTAGGGGTATGGGATTAAGAGACACACACTATTATGTATAAAATACATAAGCAATAAGGATATATTGCAGCACAGGGACTTATAGCCATTACCTTGTAATAACTTTTAATGGAGTATAATCTGTAAAAATACTGAATCACTATGCTGTAGTGATTACCTGAACCTAATATTGTAAATCAACTATACTTCAATAAAAAATAAAAATTAAAAAAAACTTATTAAAGATGAATTCACATCAGGCTGAGAGCAAAAACAAGAATGGGGGAGAGAAGAAGAGAAATGACAGATTGGCTGGGTGGCAGGGACCCCTGAACGACCGCATGACAGAGCTCTGAGCTGAATGCTGCCAACTTCATACTTTTGCTATATTTAATAAGTGACCAGTCTGTGCCGCCCTGCTTTACCTGAAGTGACTTGGTTTTCCCTCAAAGCACGACAACCACAGAAGAATCAGATCAAACAGAATGACACATTTATTAAGATAGCCTCTAGGCGAAAGGCCAGTTGTGTCTAAGCCTCTACCGTGTGACATAAATCTGTTTAAATTTGAGAGCACACCAGTCATGTGGGCACAAACTTCTTTTCTTAAGGGTCAGGAATACTCTTAGCTGACAGTAAGAAAAAAGTCCACTGAATTATCAACTAAACTACCTATGGCATTGTTGTTGTCCTTTTAATTTTCTATCCATCTTGGACTGGTCAGTACTTTGTTCAACAAGTCTACTGTTGCTAGTTTAACAACAATGTCAAACAATGTACTATGGAAGTATCTAAACCCTTATTCTCAATTTCTGTTCTTATCTCTTTACAGAGCAGTAAGAAACAGTTTGTGTACTGACACATACTTCTAACATTTTGAGAAGCATTGGCATAAATAAAAGGACAGTTGTTATCAAGTTCATGAGAAATTCAGAAGTGATCCCAGGGTTAATTTGGAGGCTCCATGTCATTAAAAAAGACCCAGGCTTTTTTTTTATTATCCCATTTTGCCAGCCACAGGGTATTGGTTTCTATCCTCAGGCTTGTAATCTAATGGCCAAAAGCTCTCTGAGGCCCAGACAGCACCTCCTCACTCAACATCATTCAAAGCAGGAAGAGAAGAATGAGAGCAAAGGGGCTTTCACCTCATGTGGTTCTGTATTCACTCAAAGAGGAGTATCTTGTCTAGAAGGTCTAGAAGCACCCCCCAAAGATCCCCCAACTCATCCAGAACTGCCCCTATACCCAACATGCAAAGAAGAATAGGATCTCTGTGGTTGAATGAGGCCAACAAGGGTCCCGTCCCTTGAGGCTCCACAGCACATCGCCGCATGAACAAAGCCAGGGACTCTGGCAAGGAAGAAACAGGAATGGCTGTTAGGTGAGAAAAGAAGTGCCTGCCACAGAAACCTTAGCTCTGTCCAGACCACAGGAGGCTTAAAGAAGTCTGCCCTCAGGGAAAACGTGGCTTTCTGCAAGGATAAAGTAGGTGCTCAACTTTTTTAACGTGATATACCTTCTTATCCTCTAGAAACTTCTGGAATTCAGAAACAACCAGAAGGCAGATCTCCCATCCATTACCTCCTGAGCTGATTTTTTTTTTTAACTTCATAAGTCTCCTTTTCCTTGTTTTTAAAAGGGGCTTATAACAGGACTTTCCTCAGGGATGCGTTATGAGGATTTTAAAAGTTAATAGAAAGCACTTAGAAAAGGTCTTGGCATGTGGCAAGCTCTAAATAAACCTCACCTTACTGTTATTGCTAAGTGATTACTGAGGCTAACTGTGAGTTTCTACATAACCCGGGGTCAGTGTTAGAAAACCCTGAGGGCTTGAGAGTTTGGAGACACGTAGGGCAATTTCTGGGGCTCGTTTCACATGAACACGTGATAAGGAAGGACTGAGCATGCAGAGGGAAATGTTATGGGCAAACGTGTGACTTCTGAAAGAAGAATATCAAGGTACTCACTCTGAATCAGCAGAAACTCAGGAGACCCAAATTTGTCTTAGAGTCCAGCAAAACCCAGTGTGAAATTACAGGCCCTTACAGAGTCTTGCTTCCCCTAAGTCACTTTGGGGGCTTATTTGAAGAAGTTCCGCGAAGAGCTGTGGAGCACTAGAGCTGTGATCTGCCCTTAGCGGTGGTGCTGAGGTTGTGACGCTGTGCTGTCTACTGGCCAATGAGCTATTCCAGGAAGGAAGAAATCCTGGAATGGCCCAGAGGACCTTGCAAACGCTGTTGACAGGAACAACTGGGAGTTACCACAGCCAGCAGAAAATGCTGCCTGGTGTTACTGCATGCAACAATATAGGGTGGAATGGTCACCAGGATCTGGGGCTATCGGCCTCTCCTATCACTGAGGGCCATAGACCACAAATTTCTAAAAGACAGTTCTGGAAACTGCCAATGGAACCGACTCTTATTATTCAAAGCAGCAGACCCTAGGTTGGAACTGGAGATCTTGTCGCTCAGAAAGTCTTGCCCTCCTCACCATCAGTTCAGGGGATTGAAGTGGTGGTAATTAAATAGCAAACTGTAGAGGGAACAGCGTGGGCTCGGAGTCAAAAGACCTGGACCTGAGTTCTGTATTTTTCATTCTGTGACCTTGCTTAAGTCCCTTAATCCTCTGTGCTTCAGAGTATTTAATAGATTAATATATATATGAAAATGTTTTATAACATATAAAGTACCAAGAAAATTAAAAACATTGTAATCACTATTTTTTCAGTATATTCTTAAATGAAGAGCAAGATTAACAATTTTTCACAAGAGAAACTGAAGGGAATAGAGCCCTAGAAAAACTGAGTGGGGTCCCAAGCCAGTTTTAGAGACCCTTAACAGGAGCCTAGCTGAAAGTTCAGGTGAGGTTTGGAGAATGAGAGCCTCACTAATGACTAGGATCAGATTCAACTTTGTGATCTCAAGTCCTTGAGCTTCTGCATAGATGTGGTACGAGTTTTCAGTTGCTTAATGGGCTTGAAATCCCATTTTGTTTCAAATGGAAAACTACCTGAATGTTTCCTGAAGAGGGTTTTTTAGAAAAAAAAACCCAAAAACTTAAGCATAACATATCTGTGGTTGATCTTCTGTCAGTATAGTCCCTTCCAAAGTTCCCTGGGGAAACCAGAAGGCAGCAATGCTCCAGCAGCTGGGAGAGAAGGACACATTACAAAATGTGATCACAGCTGCTGTGTTGAGTCAGGATGCCCTTTTGAGATGTGCAGACTGGTGCTTCTGTGAGGGCAGCCGTGCTCTGCACCCTCACCACTAGTCTGGAGGATTTCCTGCACACATCCAAGTAGTGGCACTACCTACTTCCCTGGGCACCGTCTTCTGTTTTGGAAACTAGTGGTGTTTCTGAAAGACTCCATCTGCCTATCCACTTTGAGTTTCCACTGCACTGGCATCTGGGATTCAAAACTATTCAATCTACTGACAACGGAGTCTTTCTTTAAAAAGAGAGAAAGAGAGAAAGAAAAAGAAAAACAACCACTCAAGAATCCAAACACTATCTAAAATGAAACAGAGAAACAGCATTCTTTCTGTCCTGTTTTTAAATAGATCTTTCCACGCCCCACGTGTATATGCTATAATTAGAAAGTGTGTTGTAGAAAGGGTGTTATGATCACCCTCTAAAAATCTTGTTTTGTAATACTGACTTTACCATATGATATTAATTTGGGGAAAGAAAAAACAGGAGAGCAGCTACAGCACAAAGAGGTCTACAATGCAGTGCTATGGAGTATCAGAGGTAAAAGGAATAGCTAAAATAATAATAATAATGTCTATTAATGTTTTTAGTCATGAAAGTGATGAAATTTAGTTTAAGTCCACATTGACTCTTCTCCAGACTATTGCAATAGACTGAATTGATTATCCCATTCTTTCCCTCCTCTGATTCAATCTCCAGAAATCATTGTCCTGAATCCCAAGTCTGCTCGTGCCCTTGTTCTGGTCAGAATCATTTTTGTAGATGCTCACCACCTACAGAACTAAGGACTGCTCCCAAATTTGGAATCCAAGCCACCTTCAGTCATTTTCTTCAGAGGTGATACTGCCTGCCCCAGGATGTGTTTGAAAATCTTTGGGGATTCTTTTCAGTGGTCAAAATGCCATGCAGCACTGATGGCTTTTAGAAGGCTGGGACCAGAGATGCACACTCCCTAAGATGACAAAGACCCATCCACCTCAAAAAACCAGTAGCATACCCACTGAGAAACTCTGAGACTAACTTTTCAAATTCCCCAACTTTATTTTCTACTCCTTCCTTTGTCATATCCAACTCTGCAGCCACCTTGACTAGTCCCATCTCTAACCTCAATTGGTGTACCCACAGTGGTCTCTAGTCTGAAATGTCCTTCCCAACTCAATGATCTTTGCCATTCTCAATCTTTCAAAACCCAGAATAAACTATTCCCATCGTACAATCAACATCAATTTCTCCATTTCTGTGGTCCCACATCACTTTGCTTATACCTCTACACTTACTGTATTCTGCCTTATATTATTGCCATTTTTATTACTCTATCTCCACTACCAGATAATACATTTCTGGAGGACAGGACCTGCCTTATTCAGCTTTATATACCTTGAACACTAAACACTGACTTAGTGTCTGGTACGTAGTAGATTTGTTGAATTTAATTGAATTACACTCATTATCTGTGAATATTTTTTTCTGTCAAATGTATGTGAGGACATTCTAAATTTTTTAAACTACTAGTGGATTTAACATGTAAAGTCTTATTTTATTAGTTCTTCCTAGGCAAAAAACTGTTTGAATAACTTGAAAAAAAATGGTTGGTTTCCTGCCCCTGTAATTGCGACAGGGTTAAATCCTTTTAAAAGAAAGAGCCAAAAGGATTTAGTCTCTCAAAAGTCACAAGGAAAAGGAAAATATATTTTTCTGTGTGTTACCCACTGAGATCTTTGTGTACACATACCTCCCCAAATGACTAAACTTTACAAATTTATTTGACTTTAATTCAACTTTCCAAAAAAGAAAGAAAATTTTTTTAAGTCACCTTTGGACTGGGATGAAACGTGGAAAATTTCAACTCAAAGTCAGATTTTTTTTTTTTTTTCTAGGAAGCTGTGAGCAAATAAAAACGAGGTTTGGTGGTAGCATTTTACCCATCTACCATAGACGGGTCACTGCCAGCACGATACTTGTTGATGAGACATTTGGCAAAAGGCCTGCTGCAGAAATACAGTCTGTGACTTTATTTTGCTGGAGATTTCATCTGTGAGGATTTTCTTTTCCAGTTACAAAGTTCTCCCAAGAGGGACATAGCTTCTTTTTGGAAACCTGTGAAATGTTGGCAAGTCTTGCCCTGTTTACCATGGAAATTTGTACTTGGATGGAATTACAGTGTATGACCTGGTACAAACATAGATGGACGTCTGATGCCTGCTATTTTCTCTTCATATTGATTTGAAAATTATAAGTCATAGAATCAGATCAAGTAACTTTGATCTTTCCAGTTCATTCGTTCACCGTGGCATACAGTCATACCTGTATAGACTTGAGAATAGATTGGCAGATGACAGAACATATGTTACTATTAAAATTTACGGGATTGGTTCTAATTAAACTACAAAGGGTTGCCTGAAAAGGGAGTAGACTATTTGTAAGCATGGATGATTTAATATTGGCTTATCCATTGTTTTTTTCTTAGGAAGTTCTAAAATATCATATGGCTTCAAAATTGCATTGATTGGTTATATTGTTTTTAATGAGAAAGAAAAAAATGAACTAGCTTTGCCTGTAAACAGAAATTACCTGCTTTCCTCTAAATAACTGTTTAAAGCATCTGGCCCAGAATTGTGTAAGAAATTTGTTTTTATGTCTTTGGGAAATAGTTAACAGTCCCACTCAGGACCTCATCACTTCTTGCCAGGATTACTGCCATAGTTTCTAACTTGATCCTAGACCACGGTTCTCGCACCCCACCCTCAATCTATTTGCCACACTCCTATTGGCACTGTCATTCAAAAATCAGATCTGATCACCCCCAATCCAGTGGTTAAAACCCTTCAAAGGTTTTAGGAGTGCTTTTAGGAGAGAGTGCCAAATTAGCACGGCATGCAAAGCTCTAGCCTCGCCTTCCCCCTTGCCTCACACTGCTCTCACTCGATAGTCCACTGTATACATGTCACTCTCTAAGTTTTCACTCAGCTGTGCCTCTCTGCCTTTGAACCAGCCGCTCCCAAGCATATAACGTCACCTCTGGAACTCCCTGCTCTATCCATGGCTTGCTCCTATTCATCTTACAGCTTACGTGTTACTTCCTCCAGAAACCAACCCAAATTTTCTCATCTAGCCAGGGTGATGCCCACGAGTGTTCCAGTAACACTTGTGCTTATCTCCAGAATGGCAGCTATCACACCACATTGTATTTTAATAGCATGGAAATTCCAAGAGACCACATTTTATCCAGAGCCTAACAAATATCCTGGCATGTAGATGGTACTCAATAGAAACTGATCAAATTGTGAATGAACAAGAGGAGAATGAAGGAAAAAAATGTTGAGGTTTACATTATACTTGTTTTTCTGGTTATACTTTGAGACACTGATAGTCTTGAATTTGCCATTTTGAAAGGATCTCAATGATCAGAAATTATTTTTTCTCTTTTTACCACTTTGAGAAAACGATGTAAATTTAAGAACCAAGTTGACTTCAAAGAAAGTTTAGGCAAGCTAAAAAGGATTGAAGAATGCTCTTTTCATGGCTAGGACAGCCATGACTCATGATCCCAAGAAACATCTATAGCATGTAACAACTCCAAAGCATTGGATGCTGATAAACTGACCAATGTGTTCGTTCCTCGTCCATCTACCAGTCCCCACAAGCCTGAGAGAATGTCTCCCCCTCATCATTTTCTAAGGAACAGACCTAAGTATGCTCTGACAGGAAATGAAGCAAAGATCTGCATGCAACAGTTCATTAAGACTGGTGGCAAGGTCCAAGCTGATATAACCTACCCTGCTGGTTTAGGAGATTTCATCAGCCTTAACAAGACCAGAGAGCATTTCCATCTCTCTATGACACCAAGGGTCACTTTGCTGTTCATTGTAGTACACCTAAGGAAGCTAAGTACAAGTCGCACAAAGTGAGAAAGATCTTTGCGGGCACAAAAGGAATCCCTCATCTGGTAACTCATGATGCTCATACCACCTGCTACCCTGATCTCCTCATCAAGGTGAATGACACCATTCAGATTGATTTGGAGACTAACAAGATTACCCATTTCATCAAGTTTAACACTGGTAACCTGTATATGGTGACCAGACGTGCTAACCTGGGAAGAACTGGTGTGATCACCAACAGAAAGAGACCTCCTGGTTCTTTTGATATGGTTCATGTGAAAGATGCCAAAGGCAACAGCTTTGCCTCCTGGCTCACCAACATTTTTGTTATTGGTAAAGGCAACAAACCACAGATTATCTCTTCCCCAAGGAAAAGGGATCCACCTCACCACTGCTGAAGAGAAAGAAATAAGAGACTGGCAGCCAAATAGGGTGAAATCAGCTCTAGGTTATGTGATTGAAAGGTCTTTGTACTTAACTGAAGAGTATATGGCATTATTATTATTATTTTTTTTTTTGCTGTACACGGGCCTCTCACCGTTGTGGTCTCTCCCGTTGCGGAGCACAGGCTCCGGAGGCGCAGGCCCAGTGGCCATGGCTCACGGGCCCACCTGCTCCACGGCATGTGAGATCTTCCCAAACCGGGGCACGAACCCGTGTCCCCTGCATCGACAGGCGGACTCTCAACCACTGCGCCACCAGGGAAGCCCTATATGGCATGATTAAAAAACAAAAATAAGAATGGCACAAACAATTTAAGAACTTAATATTAATTATTAATACAATCATCATTCAAATGATTTTGTGACCCTTTGCACTGTGTACATTATATTGACCAACCCCGAGCATCTAAAATAAAAATGTCAACTTTACTTTGTGATAAATAAATTGCCTTTAGTTATTCCATAGATAGTGGCAACTATCAGGATAAAATCATTTTAAATTCACTTGAATATAAAACAATTAACATAAGTGATCTTCTTTAGCATTTTTGGTAAAAAGTATTTTATTAACTTGAAAAAGCAATAGGGTTTACAAATCCCCCTCAGAATTGAAACAATCTGCTTGCAGGATCTGTGACTTTTCCACTTGTTTTGTTTCATTCCTGCATATGCATTGACAGTTCAAAAGCTCAGTCTTTAATTCTAGTGGCAATAAATTCAACGCCAGTCCAGAACTTGTACTACCTGACATCTTCCACCCAGTCTCCAAGGGATCAAAGCAGTGTTTGAAATCAGCCTTCTATGTAAAAAAAAAAAATCTACAGTGTGATATGAAATGCTAGAATGCTACAGTGTGATATGAAATGCTAGAATTTCTAGCCCCCAAAATACATCCCTCCCCACCTCCTGTCCTTACCAGTCAATATCTGAAACTACTTTACCAAACAGAAACACACAGTATGAGGGAATAGTCTTAAGATGTCAAAGAGATTATTCACTGATTTAAATTCACACTGCCTATTATGTTTCCCTTTTTGCCTTATTTGCCAGGAGGCTCAGAGCCAAATTTATTATTCAGTTGTAGTAAAACTTTTCTATTTCCTGCTTCTGTTAGAAGTCCCATCCCCTTTTCTATATTTTATGGATTAATGTACCCTCAAAAAATCATATGTTGAAGCCCTAATCCCCCAGTGTGGCTAAATTTGGAAATAAGGGCTTCTAAGGAAGTAATTAAGGTTAAATGAGATCATAAGGGTGGGGCCCTGATCCTACAGGAGTAGTATCTTTACAAGAAGAGACACTAGAGAGCTGGCTACTCTCCTTCTCTCTCCCTCCCTGCATACACACCAAGGACATGTGAGGACACTGCAAGAAGGCAGCCAGGAAGAGAGCTCTCACCAAAAACCAAATGAGCTAGGACCTTGATCTTGGACTTCTAGCCTCCAGAACTATGAGAAAATTTCTGTTGGTTAAGCCACCCACTCTACAGTTGTGCCCAAGCTGACTATTACATACACGATACATGTCTTCTCTTGTTATCTCTTTACTGCTTACCTGGCACCCAGTCTCTCATGTCTGGTCACCATAAACTCTGCTATGCTGCATCTCCTGTCACCCACCTACCAGTTACGAAAACTTTGAAAAAATATTTCATAAACTGAATGAAATTAAGAAAGATAGTAACTCAGCACAATAATTCGGAGTCTACCCTCAAACTATACATGCAACCTTAAAATTAACCTTGTCTATTGCTTTCCTAAGAGTGACCTCTATAATTTTATAAAAAGCAAAGATGACTTTTTTCTTATTATACTTTAGTGTCCAGTTTTATAAGTGATGTTTCTGTAAAACTGGCAAAATTAACAAGCATGATACTGTGGCTTAATTTCATGGGATGGTGTGTCCTTATTGAACACAGAAACCACCTTACTCCTACCCCATTTTCTTTTCATGTTTTTCCATTTTTTCTAATGTTTAATGTGATCCACAACCCTGCCCCACCCCTCCATTCTCAAGCCTCTCCCTCCCAACACACACTGTCAGCAAATGATCTCAGTATTGCCTATTTCTTTGATATCATTCAGCTTAACTTGTGAAAACTGTCTTCTTCTCATAAGACATACGCCAGATAGCCAGACTGTAAGCATTATAAACTACAAGCTCTTCTAAAGGAAGTACAGAAGTTTAGAGCTACAACAGGCTAGTAGTGTTTGATTAATAGTTTTTGTGTCAAGAAAAACAAAAATCATTAAGATAATAAGTTTCCACTATAGCTCACATGCTTAAAACTTTCTTTAAAAATTCTCCTTGTAGGGGCTTCCCTGGTGGCGCAGTGGTTAAGAATCCACCTAACAATGTAGGGGACACAGGTTCGAGCCCTGGTCTGGGAAGATCCCACATGCTGCGGAGCAACTAAGCCCGTGAGCCACTACTGAGCCTGAGCTCTAGAGCCCGTGAGCCACAACTACTGAGCCCGCATGCCACAACTACTGAAGCCCACATGCCTAGAGCCCATCCTCCACAACGAGAAGCAACCGCAATGAGAAGCCCACACACTGCAACAAAGAGTAGCCCCCACTCACCACAACCAGAGAAAAGCTTGTGCAGCAACGAAGACCCAATGCCGCAAAAAATAAATAAATAAATAAATAAATAAAAATAAAGTTCCCTTTAAAAAAAAAAAGAAAAAATGGCCACTCTCCTACACCACTCACAGCATAGCATTTCTTGAGAACAATTTAGCATTATTTATTAAAAAAAAAATTCTCCTTGTAAGTTAAAATGTCCTGTATTTGCATTGAATGAAAAATTGTATTACTGGAATATTTGAGAAAAATCCATTGAGACATTTTTTTCCTTAGGTGTGGAAGCAAAGAAATAATATTAAATTTTTCAAAATTCAGTTATTTTTACAAAAACAACTGAAAAGTGGTTGAACTTTGTTGATTCCCATGTGGATAGACTTCAGTGTGAGGTAATTTTCGTGAAACACAGGAAAAGTAATAAACTAAAGTTGAATGTGATTTGAAAATACTTTATGAGCAGCTAAAAAAAATTCTTAAAGCTCTCTTGGATAAGCTTGTCAAGATTAGCCTCTTGGCATTTAGAAATTGAATAAAGTTAAATGACTCAAGATGTAATAGTGCCCAAATAGAGAATGATTATTTCCACTTAGCTGTGAAGCATGGATACAAGTGTTCCTCTATACAGGGTATTAGAAAAGACCATTGGTCAGGAAAGTGAGCACCAGATATCACTTCTTTAAGAATTAAAGTACTTAGTGTTTTCTAGAAATGTCCCAGAAGAGCTTACCAGGCCTGACATTCACAGTCATCGACTCTCCCATACAGATCTTCTTAGTTTTCTACCCGACAGTCCTATCACAGAACCTAATCTCCAGAGAAACTGAACCCCTCCCTGACAGCACTATCTAATGTCTTCTACCCAATTTATGCCCTATATCACCTTGCTCTTTTCTTCATAATACTTATCACTGTCTGAAGGTATCTAATTTATTTGTTTACCATCTGTTCCTTGTCTCTCAGAATGAAAGCCTCATGAGAACAAAGATTTTTCCTTGTTTAGTGCTGACTATCCAGGGTCTAGGACAGTGTTTGTCACATAGTAGGTACTCTATAAATATTTATGGAATGAATGAATGAATGGATGAAATTTTTATTTCCCATAAACATCTGAACTTCACTGCTTCTGTGTCTTGGCATATAAATTTTCCTCCATCTAGAACGCCTGTACTCTCCTTCCACTCTACACCTTCACGGTCCAATTAAAATTTTATAGCATCTAGGCCTGTGTGGGAATTAACAATGTGCAAGCTTCAGCTCCCTTCAAAGAGCGGAGGATATTTAAGGGATCAGCCTGTGACGTGTTCTTTTCACACACACAGACACACAAGTGCACAGGCACACACATACATACACACAAACTAGCACAGTATCACTCAGTAAGCATTTATTACATTAATTAATGAGACTAGTTCACCATTCAAGTTCTAAATGTGATTTCATCTTAGCTAGAAATATAACAAGAAAAGTGGACCCATCATTTGGTTAGTGCTGTGGCATGGCAGGAGAAATATATCAATTACTTGTGTTCAGTTCACACAGAAACAGCAAGGGTGGCAAAATTCTGATGTAAATTCAGATCATTAGTTAATAAACTTTTGCTCAGTTGTCCCCTGCCAGGCTCCTGGGACATATCCAGGACTCCCTACGGCATTCCATGAGTGTTTGGAAAGAGAGAAGGAAAGAAGAAAAAACAGAATCTTCCCAAATCTACATAAATCTTCAGGGGCCTCCTGTCCATGGGTTTATGTCAGGGTGACCTCTGTTTTGCCCTGCTTGGAGAATCCACCTTGAATGGGTCAGTCGTGGTTTATGAAGGCAGAAAGAGAAATGCATTTGCTCATCTCTTGGACTGAAGGATTTTAGTACCAGGTCAGTCATTCTAGTCCCACTTATTTTTCCAACCACCAAATTCTCTTTTCTCATCCCTATCCCTCCACGCACTCAGTGTCTAACAGCCTATTGAGTAATAAGTTCTTTCAACTACACTCTAAGAATTCTCATGACTTGTAATAACAGCGAGTCCTCTGACTATAAAAAGGTCAATGTTTAATCTCGTCTTTTTCTCTGTGTTACTTCTATGCACATTCTTTGCCTTATAACACAAAAGCATGTCCTTTTTATTTCAAGTTGCTATGTAAGATCTGCGGCTGGGTCTAGAGGTGAATGTAATCTGCAGATGATAGCATGGTTGGTGCATTTATTTTGTTTTTTTTTTTGACAAGTGTGAATGGTGAGTTACAAACTGGCCAATGATTCCCAAGGTTCATTTTGTGATACCTATGTTGTAATACCCCAAAAGGTATCTAAAAACTCTTAAAACTAAATTAATTTGGATTTACCTTTAAATTTCTGAAATAAATATGGAACAATAGCATTCCTTGACACAAAACATAACAAAAGTTGCTGTATCTTCCAACAGATTAGGAACTGTTTATTGTTCTCAGAGACAGACTCAGTCCATTTCATGAATATTGTTCGGTTACTTAGCACCGAGTTTAAATGTTTTCTGATGATAATAAATGAATTTGTGTTTGTTGCATTCAAAGTCATTGTATTTTAAAATATTCACTCTCCTTTAAGCCCTTGGTTAGAAAGCTGATGCGTGGAAAGGTTACAGAGGCAACTGTTAGGAGCTGCGTCCTTACCTCCAGGCTTCAGGCTGCCTTGCAAACATTAAACAGTACAAGAGTTACCTTGTAGTCAAGGAAGAGAGAGCCATATCCAGTGACACTAATCCATTCTACTGATGATGGTTAAGAGTGAGACATGACTATGGCCTGCTCACAAGACTGTCTTTAAAAATGGTTTAAAACAGGGGTTCCGCGGCCTGTTAGGAACTGGGCGCACAGCAGGAGGCGAGCGGCCGATAAATTTCATCTGTGGCTCCTCACAGCTCCCCATTGCTCACATTACCCCTCACACCCCACTGTTCGTGGAAAAATTGTCTTTCCCGAAACTGGCCCTGGTGCCAAAAACGTTGGGGACCGCTGTTTTAAAACATCATATACAAATTGGAACATGAATTAGAAGAAGAGATAGGGAAAGGTTATTTGCACAGCCTGAGCCAACTGCACGTACACAGAGCTGGAAAGTATTTTGCTTAGTACCAGTGCACTCAACACAAATAACATTTAGTACTTTTTCATGATATTTAGAACTTATTACGTACTATTTATTTAGTACTTAGTATCTGCCAGGAATTGTTCAAAGTCATTTAACATATTAATCCTTTAAACCTCCTGGGAGATAGTAGAAGGTAGCTACTTTTATTGTTTTCAACATTTTACAAATGAAGAAACACACACAAAGAGAATAAGCAACTTGCCCCAATGCACAGGGGTTGCATTGCTACAGACAACCTCAAAGAGGCAGCAGACTAATCTAGATCAGTACAGACTAATGTTACCAAAAAGGGTACAATACCTTCATCATCACTAGAGGAAGACATTCCACAGTTACCAAAATAAGAAGTCATGTAAAACCATGCAGAAAAAAATCATGCGTTTGTTATGGACAAATCAAATTACCAAGAAACTTGGTAAATACTATAATGACGGATTTTCCTCAATTATATTTAAGAGGGAGTTAGATATAACCCTCTTAGCATGTCAGCTGCAAACAGGTATGCAAGAAAGAAAATGAACAAATATCAAGTAATGCCATCAGGCATCACTGAACAAATGTCACAATGATCATGCAGGTACTAGAGGTGTTTTGAAGAATCTTCAATTATTCCTTCAAGTCATTCATCTCTTAAGAATAATGGACTACCTCCAAGTCCAGCACAAAACCTCCTTCAGAAAATGTGAGAGGCTATAGCTACATAGCGATAGCTATATCAGCTACTTAGCTGTAATGGCTATAGCTACGTAGCTATAGCTATATCAGTTACTTAGCTATAATGTAGGTCAGAGTTCCGTTACGGGTTAATTGCTTTCTTCATTTTTGTACGCGAGTTAAGGAAAATGAATGAAAGGAAACACTTGCCTTATGAGATACAGGTTTGATGTTATACTCAATGAAATGATCACAGGAAAGGCACCATTTCTAATCTATTCAATTTCTTAGCAGATCACTTGGACAACTATATAGCCTTAACTAAAAATCCTGTTTGGCACATAAGAACTACAAATATATCATTAATACTGATTAATTTTTTAAAAGGAAAATACAAAAGTAAAAATTGAATTAAACCTGCCAATGAAAAAATAAATGATATAAACATATTTAATCATCTAGAAGCAATATTAAGACACTTGGAGATATGCAGAACATTTAACCATAATTTCAAATAACTCCTTTGTCCATGGCCCATGAGTTGCTAATGAATATTACATTTAATGCCTAACGACAGATGAATGGATAAAGAAGATGTGGTATATATATACAATGGAATGTTACTCAGTCATAAAAAAGAATGAAATAATACCATCTGCAACAGCATGGGTAGACCTAGAGATTATCATACTAAGTGAAGTTAAGTCAGAAAGAGAAAAACAAATACTGTATAATATCACTTATATGTGGAATCTAAAATATAACACAAATGAACATATCTACAAAACAGAAACGGACTCACAGATACAGAGAACAGATTTGTGGTTGCCAAGGGGGAGGAGAGATGGGGAAGGGAAAGATTGGGAGTTTGGGATTAGCAGATGCAAACTATTATATATATAATGGATAAGCAACATGTCCTACTGTATAGCACAGGGAACTATATTCAATAGCCTGTGATAAACCATAATGGAAAAGAATATGAAAAAGAATATATATATATGTATAACTAAGTCACTTTGCTACATAGCAGAAATTAACACAACATTGTAAATCAACTATACTTCAATAAATTCTTTTAATTACATGTCTTCCTTATTTTTAATAAATTCATAAACTTAAAAGTTCAGCAACATAATGTTTTAGCATTTACTAACTTGCTCATGCCAGTGATTATATAAACTAATAAAATTATAAAAACAACAAGTTTTTTATTAGTATTAAAATCCATTAAGATAATACACCATTATTCTGACATACATTTCTTTATAAAAATAATTTATAAGTAATAATAATGCTGAATTATATGATATTATAGCTAGGACAGGAGGGAGGGACAGTACAGTCAGATTAAGCTGCCTGAACTAAAAATGTTATGTTATAAAATCTTTCTGAGGAAATAATGTATTTCATTCATTCATTCATTCAACAAATATTTATTGAGTACCTATAAAACAGTAAAACATATGCTGTACTACAACTTTTGACAAATATTAATATATTAATTTATTATATTTTTTATGCACATAGTCTAAGTATGATAAACATTGTTCTTCTTAGATATATTTAATAAATTCAATGATGAAACTCTTGAAAAAATTCCATATAGTTCTCCCAAAAATGTTGTCTCTGGGACCAATTTTTTTTCTGTAAAAAACACACAGTAAAAGATTTGGGGCAATGGGCCACATCAACAATTCCTTACTCCCAAATATTTCAAAGAAAAACATTACTGTGCTATACTTGAACATTTGCTCTGTGAGATTTCTTTTTCAAAATAGATTTTTTACATATTAAAAAAGGATAAAAAGACAGGCTAGACATTGCATCCTTTGAGACTTTTGAGTAGTTCCACTGTAGAATTAAACCTTGAGACTCTAAGCCTTCTTGCTCTGCCTTCCACTTGATAAATCCTTTTCCACTTTGGGACCTTTGCACTTGCATTCCCTCTGCCAGATATTCCTTCCCCTGATTATGTCCATGGCTTTGTTACTCACTGCACTCAGGTCCTTGCTCAGATATCATCTCCTCTGGCAGTACCCTCCTCCATCACTCTCCATCCTTTTCCCTGCTGCAATAGACTATTATCTGAATCTGCCTTGGACCAGTGTGCTTGAAATAACAAAAAGAAATTCATGTGTAATAGATTCAGCATTAAGATGGCTCCATGACATGGATCCTGAAACAAATTGTAGCATTACTCATCCTTATACATCAATAAAGATTCTATTTCCAGACAATGACATTTATTGTTTTGAAAACTATTTTCACCTTAATATTAAAGAATATTACTTTTATTGGGACTTCCCTGGTGGCACAGTGGTTAAGACTCCATGCTCCCAATGCAGGGGGCCCCAGGTTTGATCCCTGCTCAGGGAACTAGAGCCCACATGCCACAACTAAGGAGCCCACGTACCACAACTAAGCAGCCAGCGAGCCACAACTAAGGAGACTGCTTGCTGCAACTAAGAGACCTGGTGCAACCAAATGACTAGACAACTAGTTCTCTTTTTAAAAAATAAAAGAAAAATAAAAGAATAAAGAATATTACTTTTTTAAAAAATCTCTTGGAGGTCCAATGACATTTGCTGATTGAATTTGAAAGTCAAGTACAAATTGGGAGATTGGGATTGGCATATATACACTAGTATGTATAAAACAGATAACTAGTAAGAACCTGCTGTATAATAAATAAATTAATTAAATTAAAAATTTAAAAAAAAAAAGAAAGTCAAGTACAATAAGATGTTCCCTCTCAGGCACTATGAATGTCAGTTTTAAAGTTAGACAGACTTGGCTTCAAGTCTCAGGTCTGCAGCAAACTAGCTATGTGAGCATACTTTTAAACTACTCTCATTAAAAGCACCAAAAACCTTTTTTGATTCAATCTAATAGACACATTCCAGTTCTTATGTTATTGGACCACTCTGAATCATTTGATAAAGATGACAACCGTTTTTTTCCAGAAATTTTGTTTTCTGTATACATTTTTAGCTGCTCCTTATCAGTCACCTTTGCAGACTCCTTTCTTTGTCTTTCAAACATTGATGTTTCTCACTGATCTGAATAAGGCCCTCTTTTCTCCTCACTCTCCATTCTTTCTCAGTGCTATCATCTTCTCTCATGCTCAGACTTCCAACGCATCAACTTACCTTACAGCTCTCTCTTAAGGGCCAGATCCAGGTATACAGTTACCTACTCAATACTATCTTGTAAATTTCCCAGAGATACTTCAAATGGATTGTGTTCAAACCGGAACTTGGCACTTCCTTCACACCGACCTGATATTCTCTTGTTCCCTGTGATACTCTCTTGTTCTCATTCTGTCACCCACTTCATAAACCTGGATCATCCTCTACTCCACTCTCACCTTCACCCTTCTGCTCTCCGATCAGTCACCAAATCTTGTCACAGCTACCTCCTATGTGTCTCTCAAATCTGTCCATGTCCCTTCACCCCCACTGTCATTGCCCTTGTTCAGGGGAAAATAATCACCTCTGTCCTGGATCACCTCTAGAGAATAGATGCTTAAACCTGTAGCACTGCTACAAGTAGTAGTTAATGAGAAACTTCAGGTATTTGGAGTAAATTAATGTTTTACTCTATTGGTTTCTGACTCTCAGGGAAGGTGAAGGTACCCCAGAAGGCCTTTCTTGGGAGTCAGAGACCAGGAGTCTTGACAAGATTGCTTTATCAATCAATGCTGAAGCAGAAAATAAAAGCACTTACCATTCAGGGACACTGACTTGATCGCCAAATGACACTACGCAAGTCCAGACAAAATCTAACCAACCTGACTCTACTGGGTCCAGTTGGTTAAACTGAGTATATTAGCAGTTAAGATTTAGTAAGAGATTTAGGGCTAAACATATTTATAGTAAAATGCTAATACCATTAATGATTGTGCCTTCATATTAATTAAAATGCAATGTCTATGCCTCTTGTGACTGACTCGAAAGCATCAAAATGACAATTGTATAAATATCCTACTTTGTTTAAAGTATATTATGTTTTAGAAATAGTTGCTATTTAAGTACTTAAATAGTTACCACTCTTACAACTTAATAATAAAAAGACAACCCAATTAAAAAATAGGCATAAGGGACTTTCCTGGTGGCCCAGTGGTTAAGAATCTGCCTTCCAATGCAGGGGATGAGGGTTCGATCCCTGGTTGCGGAACTAAGATCCCACATGCTGCAGGGCAGCTAAGCCTGCACACCACAACTACTGAGCCTGTGTGCCACAACTACTGAGCCCATACGGTCTAGAGCCTGATCGACACAGCTAGAGAGAAGCCCGTGTGCTGCAACGAAGAGCCCATGCACTGCAATGAAGATTCCGCATGTCACAATGAAGATCCCGCATACCGCAACTAAGACCCAATGCAGCCAAATAAATAAATAAATATTTAAAAATAAATAAATAAATGACAAGGTATATTTTTTAAAAATAGGCATAAGATCTGAATAGACATTTCCCCAGAGAAGATATACAAATAGCCAAAAAGTCCATGAAAATATGTTCAACATCATTTTAGATGTTTGCATCTTTAGAGAAATGCAAATCAAAAACCACAAAGAGATACCTACTTCATAACCACTAAGGTGGCTATCATCAAAAAAAAAAAAAAAAAGAACACTAACAAGTGTTGGTGAGGAGATGGAGAAATTGGAACCCTCATATATTGCTGGTGGACATGTTAAACAGTGCAACTTCTTTGGAAAACAGTTTGGCAGTTCCTCAAAATATCATCATATGACCCAGCAACTTCACTTCTAGGTATATACACAAGAGAGATGAAAACATGTCTACACAAAAACGTTGTACACGGGGCTTCCCTGGGGGCGCAGTGGTTGAGAGTCCGCCTGCCGATGCAGGGGACACGGGTTCGTGCCCCGGTCCAGGAAGATCCCACATGCCATGGAGCGGCTGGGTCCGTGAGCCATGGCCGCTGAGCCTGCACGTCCGGAGCCTGTGCTCCACAACAGGAGAGGCCACAACAGTGAGAGGCCCACGTAACCCCACAAAAAAAAAAAACAAAAAAACTTGTACACAAATGTTTATAGCAGCATTATTCGTAATAGTCAAAAAGTGGAAACAACCCAAATGTCTATTTATTCTTAGGGAATAAATAGGGAAATAAAATGTGGTAAATCCATGTAGCAGAATATTATTCAGGCAAAAAACAGAATGGTTTATATGCTACAACACATATGAACCTTGAAAACATGAAAATTTTTTTCATTTCTAATTACTTTTCTTTGCTAAGTAAAAGAAGTCAGACACAAAAGGCCACATATTATATGATCCCGTTCATGTGAAATGTACAGAATATGCAAATATATAGAAATAGCAGGTAGATTAGTGGTTGCCTAGGGCTCCGGAGTGATTGGGTGAGGGAGGAGATAGGGAATGACTGTGGATGGATAAGGGGTTTAGTGGGGAGGAAACAAAAAGGATCTAAAATTAGATTGTGGTGATGATTGCACAACCCTGTGAATACATTTTAAAACACATTGAACTGTACCCTCTAAATGGATGAATTGTATAGTATGTTAACCATATCTCACTAAATCTCAATTTCTTAAAAAAAAAAAGAAAAGAAAGAAACAATCAGTACACAAAACCTGTTTGTCAATAGTGTTGGTTAGAAATGCGTTCAACTACGTGTCAACATTCAACTGAAAACAAATGAAGCCAAAAGGAGTTGACTTTTCTCACAGAGCAAGAAGTCCAAAAGTAGGTAATGACTCTTGGCTCTATAACACCTTCATGGATCCGGGCTCTTGGATCCATGGATCCTGCTGTTTGACACCTGATAATTACAAGAGGAATGCTGCAGCTCCAAACATCCAATCAAAGCAGGAATAACAGCAAAAGGGCAATAACAGTCACTTCTGTCCCCTGTTACCAAGAAAGCAAAGCTTTCAAAGACACACTGGCTGACCCCCCACTTATATCTCATTGGTCAGAACTATGTCACATGGCCACCCCTAGCTTCACAGGAGGCTTAAAAGTACGTGATTTTCACAGAACAGCTCCATTCAAAGTAAGAGTTCTGTAGGCAATGAAGAAGGAAAGAAGGGATATTGGGCAGAGAAATAACAGTGTCTGCTGCAACATCTCTCTCCAGGCATATACCCTGAAAACTCTACTAATACAGAATTACATTAACAATCTTAATTTTTAAAAACGCAAAACCTACATTAATGCCCTGGTTGGTACAGGACGTGAGAAAATCTCCCCTTCTTTCACCTTTCCTCATCCCTCTCCTGACCACTGGGATGGCTTTCTTGCCACTGAGACCGCCTTCTAGTTGCTTTACTTTCTAGTCTGTGGAAATCCCCAGTTTGAGTGTCTGTCGACTAAAGAAAAAAACAAAACAAAACAAATATCCTGACCAAATACGAAATGCTCTGATTTTCTAAGGAGGAAGAAAACTTGATTTTTCTTCCCATAATCTGTTTGCTTCATACCCTCCAGCCTCTCACCCCCACACATACAGACCCACAAAAAAACCCTTTTACTTTTCTCTTCAGAGAGTCACCTTCAGTCTCTCTTAGGGCTGCTCTCTTCACCTACTTATATGGTGGTTTTCTCACAGGTACACGCCTATATTTTAGCCATGTTAACATAGTTCTAACCTTATAGGTGGGATTATGGGCTATTATCAGTTACACAGGTTTCTCTCAGAAACCATTCTATTTCAGATGTTCGTGTGGACCTGACAGTTTCCACCATCATATTTGGAAGTTTACCTTTTAATGAGGAAATACCATGTGCCAGACACTATGATAAATGCTTAGGATACATTATCACTATTGCTCACATTACCCTTTAAGATTAGTGTGCTAGACCCTGAGTAGTTGAGTAACTTTCCCAAACTCAAACAACTAGCTAGTTGCAGAGCTGAGATTTGAAGCCAGGCCTGTCAAACTTTAAAATCCATATTATAGTGCCTGAGAGGGAACATCTCATTGTACTTAACTTTCAAATTCAATCAGCAAATGTCATCGGATCTCCAAGAGATTTTTAATAAAAGTAGTATTCTTTAATATTAAGGTGAAAATAGTTTCCAAACCAGTAAATATCATTATGTCTGAAAATAGAATCTTTATAGATGTAAAAGGATAAGTAATGCTACAATTTGTTTCAGGATCCATGTCATGGAGCCATTTTAATGCTGAGTCTATTACACATGAATTTCTTTTTGTTACTTCAAACTCAAAGGTCCAAAGCAGATTCACATAAAATCCTCTTCCCTAAAAATGAAATACCAAATGTATTTACAACATAATGTAAAATAAAAATTATCCACTCAGAATAACTGTATAACAATTTCCCTGATTAATTTTTTTTAAAACCTACTCTATTTCAAAACATAAGTTCACTGAATGTGTATTAAAGGTTATTTCCATAACCTTTAAGTTATAAAGGGATTTCAAGCAGAAGTTTATGAAAGTTAATTAAATAGAATGCCTTGGTAGATTTTTTTCAATTATTCAATGGCTAGAGATTTAGGTATGAAATATATTCCATAAACTCATAAAGTATGAAGCTATTGACTTCTTTATTTACCAAGATAGACAAGTGTGCAGCTCATTTATTCTTAGAACAAAGCCTACCTTTGACATCTCGTATTATGTCACATTTCATTATATTGTAGGAAACAACCTCTAAGATAGAAAAGTAAAACAAATCTCCAGACGTTCCAGTACCTTTTTTAAAAAAGGTACAGCTAGGTCAGTATTTTAGAACTTGAGATGCTCTTTTACATGAGAATGTGATCCATATTAGGACAAGCCAGGTCAGCCCACAAATGCTATCTGGGAAATATATAACATTCCTGAAGCCAAGACCAAATGCTTCTAGTAAATCTATTTGCTGTACTATAATGTTTTAAAGGTAAAATACATTCTTAGTGATCATTTAGTCTTTTGAGGTCACATGTTTCCCCACTGTACCTCCAAAATAAGATCAGAGTCACACTTTCAATGCATTTCATTTTAAGGAATATTTCTCAATCATCTGTACACCTACCCCTCCTTTCTTCACCTCCTACCAAATGAGCAAAGAGAGAAAGAAGTCCCTTAACACAGGTTATGGTTGAAGGCCCAAGAGTGCTGATTCTTGAGACTGTACTAGTCAAGTTTCTTTTCATTACAAATGTCCGACACCCAACTCAAATTAACTTACATTTAAATAAAAATTTTTAAGAATCTATTGGCATATGTATCCGAAAAGTCAAAAAATAGAACGAGATTTAGGTGTGACTTGACCTAGGGATCCGAATGATGTAATCGGGCTTCTTTCCTTTCCATCTTTTACTCTGCTTCCTTCCACAAATTGGTCTTCTCTTCTAACCACAGGCAGTCTTCCTCCCTGTGACTGGAGAAAATGGCCACTGGCAACCCTAAACTCACTGTATCCTAGCACCATTACAATAAAGGAAAGAGACAGTCCTTTTTTTTTTTTTAATAACCTAACTTTCCAGCTCATTTCTTGTATCTTTTTTTTTTTAAATATTTATTTAGGCTGCTCTGGGTCTTCGTTGCAGCATACAGTCTTCTTAGTTGCGGCATCCAGACTCTTAGTTGTGGCATGCGTGCTAGTTCCCCAACTAGGGATCAAACCCCTTGCATTGGGAGTGCGGATTCTTACCCACTGGACCACCAGGGAAGTCCCCGGAAAGAGACAGTCTTCTCCCACTTTTTCTAGCAGAAAAGTCCCAATTTGCTATGTCAGTTTGACTAACATACTGACACCCTCCAAGGAAGCTGGGGTATAATATACACTGATTGACAGTTCTTATATGATCCCATAGAATAAGAAAGGATGTTTCCCCCAAAAAAGATAAATGCTGGGTAAACAAATAAAATGTATGTAGAACAGAGAGTAAGAAGTGGAGGCAGAACTCTCTTAAAGAGATTAAATATGTAATTTAAAACTGTCCCACAGACAAAAAACAAAAGACCCTCCAGATTCAGATGGCTTCACTGTCCTGAATTCTACCAAACATTCAAGGAGGAAGGAATAACAATCTTACATAAACTCTTTATGGGAGGAAGAAAAACTTACCAGTTTTTTTTATGAGGCTAGCATAACTCTGATACCAAAACCTGAAAGCACACTTAAAAAAAAAAGAAAATTACAGGCCAATATTTTTCATGAATACAGATTCAAAAATCCTCACAAAGTATTGGCCAGTGGAATACAACAACATAGAACAAGGATAATATAACCATGACGAAGTGGGGTTTTTGTCTTAGGAATGAAAAGTTGGGTCAACATGAGAAAATCAATCAATGTAATTTACCACATTTACAGAATAAGAAAGGAAAAAAGCATAATCATCTCAATAAAAAGCAGAAAAGCATTTGACAAAATTCAGTACTCATTCCTGATAAAAATCACAGAAACTAGGAATCAAAAATAATTGTCTCAGTCTGAAAAAGGACACTAGCTAAAATCCAATAGGGGTATATTAAATGCTTTCCTCATAAGACATCTGCTCTCATCACTTCTATTCAACACTGTATTAGAAGTCCTAGACAGTGCAATGAAATGTCTTCGTTACATTTTAAAAAAGCAGTTGTGGGTTTTGCATTAATGTGCTGTTTCCCCTGTCATTTTAATGTTATACAGTCTTGAATCTGTTAACTCATCCATCTTATCCACAAAATTATAGATTAAGGAAGCTATTCCACTAAAACAATTTTCAATGAGGTGAGATGGGATTGGATCATTGTGGAAGCACATATGATCCTTTATGTTTATCTAGCAGGAGGAAATAAAAATAACTCCTCCAAGAATAGACTGACTTTACTGCATCAGTGTAATTTGCCTACAATTGCCCCTTTGTCATCAAGCACATTCACATCATCACCTTCTGTGACCAGGGACAAATAATGAATATTTCAACTCTTCTTCCATTTCACCTTCTCACTTTTTACAAGCTTCAAATATCTACTTGAAAAGTAACAGTTCATTATCAAAAACTGCCTTGTTTTTTATTTTTACTATGTCTACATTTTATAACCAATTTATTGTTGTGTGGCATTTGTTGTGACTGTAAAGTTTATGGTACAGCGTGTAAACTTTAAATGTTACTGCATTCAAAGCAATTGTTTTTCAACAACAACATTAGTTACTTGGTAATTGGGAAGATGTTTTCAGCATTTTACATCCTAATATGATAGTTTGTTATGTGTGCATGAACAATGGACCAAATTATGATACATAGATAGATGATAGATAGATAGATAGATAGATAGATAGGATGGATGGATAGATAGATAGATAGATGATGAGAGACATAGAGACACAGACAGAGACAGATAGAGATAGAGACAGACAGAGACATCCCGGCCAGATGGTGGGCAATGCTGCTGGACTGGCAAGTCTTTGAACCTTGAACAAGCCAGCAGATGCCCAGCACTCCCGGCCCTAAGGTGAATCCAGAGAGCCTCTCTGCACCAAGCTCTTGCACACCTGAAAAGGAACTCTCCATTTTGCTGAGATGATATTGCGCTTGTCAGTTCCCATCTGCTTCAGTGCCTTGCACAGTACCTAGGGTACTTCTCCCTGTCCGTGGTTGAGGAGGTTCTTGCTGCTTTCTAAGATACAGCTCATCAAGCAGCCCTGGAGTGCCGCCTTCTGAATCCTCAGAGCCGTGAACCTCTACCTGATCATTTCCATTATTGACCTGGTTAAAAAAGGAAACCTGTCCAAAATCGTCACCTGGATGCCTAATCACCACAGCCTCTTTGGCTGTGAATGGCTACTCCATCTTTCCTTTGGGACAGCAAAGACATACAGTAGGCTCTACTGCCTCCGCAGGCGGTGAGTAGGCTAATGCCCCTCATTTCTCTGAAACCTGCAAATAACTCCTCCGTTGGCAATAACTCCACCCAGAGAATTTGAAAAAGAATAGATACATGTATATGTATAACTGAATCACCTTGCTGGACACCTGAAACTAACACAACATTGTTAATCAACTGTACTCCAATATAAAATAAAAAGTTAAAAAATAAATACATAAGTAAACTCCGCCCAGCTCCAGCAACGCTCCCTGCCCACTTCCAGCCCACTACTGAGATAAAAGTGCCTTGATAGAGATAACTTGGCTTCCCATTTGTGGAGCAACCATACCCTCCCAGGTGTGGCCACCTTTAGGCCTCAAGGAGATACCAGTTCTAGCTGGTTCCTGCCCCACCTAACCCACAAAAAGAATGGAGAGGGTGCCTCGGATTTTCGACTCCAAATTCTAGGCTATAACCCCACTTCAAATAACCTCCTCTGTGTAAGTGGTTCTAGAGAAGGATAAATAAACAATAAACAGATGGTTCTGCTTAGAAAACGGGATAATGAATAAACTAATCCTTTGCTATAAAAAAGAAAGAGTTCTACCAGAAGAAAATTTAACCAGAAAGACATTCATTAGGGTATACCTGCACTGCTTGCACTTTGAGGGAGAGGAAGGAGCAGAAAAAAGCAAGAAGACATTAACTAAATAGCTAACTATTCTGACTGAATGACTGGCTCTTTGTTTCACATGCCTATGTAAAATAGGCATCAATGGCAAAAGGACTTACCTACAAAAAACTGGCTTAAAATATAGTCCATTTTTTAGAAACTGAATTCAGTCAAATGCCAATTTTTCCCCTCCCTTCTGAGTACATATTTCTCACACTGAAATAGATGGCTATGTCGCCATGTACTACACATACCCTTAAAAGTATAAACATTTCTCCCCTCCAACATCACTATTTCAAATTTAATTTCAAGTCTATCTAACAATGGACCAATGTTTGCAGTCCAATGGCTAATCCCTACTTCAGTCCTGGAAATGACCTCCAATAGGCTGAGAGCAAAGGATCAGATAAAGACACTGAAAATGTGGACTTTCTTTACCTCTTTCCTTCTATCCTTATTACCACTCTCACCCCACTTTCCAATCATCTTATCTGGAGAATTTTCTCCTCTGAAGAGCCACACCAAAAGTGGCTTATTCTACAAGTCTAAGGGGAAATAGGATTGGAGTGAAAAGTCTGATCTTACACTCTGAAGTTGATTTCTGGCCATCACAAATGCATCTTAGGTCAAGTAGAATGGGATTGAATCGTAAAATGAATCATAAAAACTTGGTTACAACTACAAAGGTGTAAGTGAGTCACTGAGATATTTTATGATATGCTTTATTTGTAGAGTGGCCATTCTGGAAAATCTCAGCGAGATGGCTTTTCTCCACAGGACACCAGATTTCCTAAGATGATCAGTACTGTCAAGAGTAATTTGTTTATTCCTTTTTTTTTTTAAATCAAATAGCACACATGCAGGGGGAAATAACTTAGGGAGTTCCTTCCTACTCCAGGCCCTTGGCCAGTTCTGCATCTCAAAATTCCCTCCAACTGAAGTTTCTTATCTTTCCAGAGTTTCCATACATATATATGTATATGTGCTTTAATAGCAATCCATCTAATTTTAGTGTTTTATACAAATAGAAGAATATGATTTATTCTGTATTTTTAAATACAGCTATCCCTTTTTAAGAACTGTGTAATATTTCCCTATTGCTGTATATTTAGGTTGTCCCCCAATTTTTTTCTCATTACCAATTATGCTGCAACAACTTGCATATGCATCTTTTCAGACCTGTATGAAATTGGATAAATTCCTAAAAGTGGAATACCTGGATGAGAAGCTTTGTGCATATTGAATTTTAATGGATATTGCTAAATTGTCCTCCACAGAGTAATTTGCACCAATTTGTATGTATCTTATTATCCAATTTAAATCCTTTTCAATAATCTGATAGGTAGAAAATGACATCTCCTTTGTGTTCTTTTCTTTGTTTGTTCCAACATGCTTTGTTTTTTTTTTGGCTGCTCCACACGGCTTGCAGGATCTTAGTTCCCTGACTAGGGATTGAACCCAGGCCATGGCAGTGAAAGCGCTGAGTCCTAACCACTGGACTGCCACGGAATTCCCTCAATATGCATTTTTTAATTTATGAACGAGGTGGACCTTTTTTGATGTGTTTATAATCTACCTGCATTTATTTTTCTGTAAAATACCTATATTATATGATAATTATTTTTTCTTTTTTATAAGCTTGTATTTTTCTTGTTAATTCTTGTTATAAGAATACTTGTGGGGACTTCCCTGGTGGTGCAGTGGTTAAGAATCTGCTTGCCAATGCAGGGGACACAGGTTCGAGCCCTGGTCTGGGAAGATCCCACATGCTGCAGAGCAACTAAGCCCGTGCGCCACAACTACTGAGCCTGCGCTCTAGGGCCCTCGAGCCACAACTACCGAGCCCACGTGCTGCAACTACTGAAGCCCACGTGCTCTAGGGCCCGAGCTCTGCAACAAGAGAAGCCACCGCAATGAGAAGCCCATGCACCGCAAAAAGAGTAGCCCCCACTTGCCGCAACTAGAGAAAGCCCGCACATAGCAACAAAGACCCAATGCAGCCAAAAAATAAATAAAATTAAAACAGAACATATTTCAATAACGTTAAAAAGAAGAATACTTGTGTACTAAGAAAATTAGTATTTTGCCTGAAATGTTAGATATATTGGAAATTTGCAATTTTCCAATTATCTTTTGAATTTGTTTAGAATATTTGTTGCTATACAGAAAGCTTCTTTTTCTTTGCTATATAGGCATTTATCAGTATTTTTCTTTCTATCTTTGTTTTTGTATCTTCATTAGAAAATTCTTCCTTACCCCAAATTATTAATTTTTTAAATGTACATATTTTTCTTAAATACTTTGTTTTACTTATTTCTGACAACTTAGGAGTTGATAGAGATTCAGCTATATTTTTCCCCAAATGGAAAGTCAGTTGTTTCAATACCAAGTTAATAAATAATTTATTTTTATTATTTATAATAATATATATTATATATTAAAACATATTTAAAGGTTACCCTAGGTTCAAATCCAGGCTATCTAGGTTCAAATCCAGGCTCCATCCTTACTGGTTGTGTGACCTTAGGGGGTGAATTATTAATTTACCTTGTTTGAAAGGTAATTAAAGCAATTTGCTATTATTATTGCTTATTTGCTTTTGTTTTCTTAGGAATGGATGTTAAATTTTATCAAATACCCATTCAGCATCCATGAAGATAGGCCTGGGCTTCCCTGGTGGCACAGTGGTTGGGAGTCCGCCTGCCGATGCAGGGGACACGGGTTCGTGCCCCGGTCCGGGAAGATCCCACATGCCACGGAGCGGCTAGGCCCGTGAGCCATGGCCGCTGAGCCTGCGAGTCCGGAGCCTGTGCTCCGCAACGGGAGAGGCCACAACAGTGAGAGGCCCGCGTACCAAAAAAAAAAAAAGATAGGCCTATGTGTTTTAACCCTTTAACCTATTAACATATGAATTAAATCAACTGGTTTCTTAACATTGAAGCAAATGGTCATTCCTGGCAGGAACTTTGCTTAGTATGTATTATTCTTTTAAATTACTAATAGATGCTACTAGCTAATTTTTTTTTAGAGTTTTGATATTCAGAAGTTACATTTGTCAATGATTTTCTTTTTCTCCTGTACCACCTTTATCAAGTTTTGGAATAATTGCTTTCTGGCACCATAGAGAATATTTGAAAGCTGTCTCTATGCATTGGAACAGTTAAAATAGCATTATTTGTTCTTTGGAGGTTTGAGACATACCATATGTGAAGAATTCTGTGCTTAGTATTTCTTAGTAGGTAACTCTGACAACTTCCTCTATTTCTTCTAAGAAAATCAGTCTGTTTACATTTTGCATCTTCTCTCTCAACAATTTTGGTGATTTAAATTTTCCTAGAAAGCCATCTATTTTGACAAGCTTTTCAAATAGTTGATCAAAGAAATCTATGATAGTTCTTTTAATTTCCTCTGTGTGCATGGTGATATTTTTCATCCTGGTATACAGTGAAGTTGCACACCCATTCATATAATTTCTAAGCTAACTTTAGAATCTAACCCCTCCAACAAATCTATTGAGGTTACAAACCTTAACATTATAACTGAATGGAGTAAACCTAGCAAAACTCTAGCATTTTCCTTTTATCTTTCAGGATTTAATAATTATATTAGTCAACAAAATTTTTAATGAGTATCTGCCCAATACTGTTGTAGGTAATAGTAATAAAGTGGAGAATATGGTTTAAATATCCAAATGTAATGGGAACTTTGCCCATAGCATTCCAATAATCAGATTCATATATATCAGTTTACTGAGAGATATTCAAATTCAAACCATTTTAAAATAGGGCAAAAAAAAAGATGTCTGCTGACTGGATTTAGTTTGGTGCTAACACCCTCATGTCCCTTCATACCACAAAGACACACTATCCGGCAGTCCCCAATGACAGCAACTTGCCCAAGACAAGACTTGTTATATCTAAGGATCTACCTACTGACTTCCTCAAATACCTTCCTGGCATGTAAAGTACAAAGAGCACTTTTCTTTCTTCATTCTTTCTTTTTTTTTTGTTTTGCCGTACCTCACGGCATGCGGGATTCTAGTTCCCCAACCAGAGATGGAACCAATGCCCCCGCGGTGGAAGCGCAATGCCTCAACCACTGGACTGCCAGGGAAGTCCCTAACTAGCACTTTTCTTAAATACCATGCTCAACTTCATAGAATTCTTCTTTACATGAAAAATTCAACTCAACAGAATACTTATATAAATATTATACTCATACAACTTGTTGATGACCTTGAGTGCCTGTCCTTGCAGGGTTCCCGGTCTGGACATCCCCTCTTACTATATTTTCTGTCCCATTTCTTCTTCAGTGACACTGATGGTAAAGACATTGAAACTCCTTTGCCTGTCGTGCCAGTTATTAATTCATTGCGTTTCCTCTCCTTCACTGCCTGTTCTATGACAATTAGGATGGACGTATAAATATTTCTCCTTTGTCAGTGGGCACACTAGAGGAGAAAGAGGTTTCTCTTCCTGGTTCCACTGTGCTTTTCCAGGCAGGCCCCTGCAGCACATGCAGCTTCTGCAGTGCCCTGATCCAGCAGCACACATGGTTCCTCCAGGAGCAGGTTCCAACAGCTCTCAGCAACAAGAAGCACACGGCACCTCGCCAAGGGAAACTTCCCCTAGAACGCTCTGCCTGCCCAGCACCTCGTGGTGGACAACTTCACAGCCTCAGTGAATTTGCTTTGCAGTGAGGCACAGCACACCCTCTCCACGAGATCTGGATCTCAGACCTGAAGGGAGGGAAAAGAGGTCTTCAAGAGCTTGGGTAACCTATCTTCCTCCACTAATATACCTCATTCCAAAGGGTAGTAACTGCCACCTGTATCTTCTATTTAAGTATTTAGAGTTCTTTTTACTCCTTCTTAGCTATTATGGACTGAATTGCGTTCTCACAAAATTCATACTTTGAAGTCTTTAACTCCCAGTACCTCAGATGGTGACTATATTTGAAGATAGGATCCTTAGAAAGGTAATTAAGTTAAAATCAGGTCATTAGGGTGGGCCCAAATAAAATATGATCAGTATCCTTGTAATAAGAGGAAATGTGGACACAGACACAGAAGACAAAGGGAGAAGATAGCCATCTATAAGCCAAGGCGAATGGTCTCTGAAAAAAATAAACCTCGGTGACACCTTGATCTCTGACTTCTAGCCTCCAGAATTGTAAGAAAATTAATTTCTGTTGTGTAAGCCATCCAGTCTACAGTATTTGTTATGTGGCAGCCCTAGTGAATGAATACACTAGCCAATCCCTCATTACTCCAACCACTTGTCATACTTAATGATTTGTTATATTATGCTTTCCTAGCGCCAATTACTCTCTAGTTTCTGCTGCATGATTGGACCCTGTCTCCCATACATATTGTTTTCTTGAACATTTTATTTATATATATATATTTATTTATTTGTTTGTTTGTTTATTTATTTCTGGCTGTGTTGGGTCTTCATTGCTGCTCACGGGCTTTCTCTAGTTGCGGTGAGCGGGGGCTACTCTTCATTGCGGTGCTCAGGTTTCTCATAGCAGTGGCTTCTCTTGTTGTGGAGCACCGGCTCTAGGCGTGCGGGCTTCAGTAGTTGCAGCACGCGGGCTCAGTAGTTGTGGCTCGCGAGCTCTAGAGTGCAGGCTCAGTAGTTGTTGTGCACGGGCTCTAGAGCGCAGGCTCAGTAGCTATGGCGCACGGGCTCAGTTGCTCTGGGGCATGTGGGATCTTCCCGGAGCAGGGCTCGAACCCGTGTCCCCTGCACTGGCACGTGGATTCTCAACCAATGCACCACGAGGGAAGTCCCTCTTGAACATTTTTAACTCTTTATTCTTTTAATTACTTTTTGTATATGTTTTTTGCAAAATTTTCTTGAATCTGTCTTCCATACAGCTTTCTCAGATCTGATTTCCCTACAAATTTTTTATTTGTTTTTAAAACTACTTTTATTCCTGCAATATGGTTTTTTTCACCCTGCCATTTCTTTCCTGCATGCTTTCAGATCACGTTTCGTCTCTTTATGTTGTCTTAGGAATTATTTCTTTAATGCTGGTAATTCTTCCTATGTTCTTGTTTCCAAAACATCATTTAAAAAATTTCTTTGATATCACTGAAAAGTGTTTATTTGAAATGTTCGACTACCGCTTAACACATATTCTGCTGCTATGCATTCATCTGCTACCTTTTGTGCATTTGGTTCTTGTCCTCCTTTATACTCATTGTGCTTCGGTTTAAGCCCTGTGCTTTCTAATCCATTCTCTCCAGGCCTATTATTTGCAGAAGAAAAAGCCAGGGAGTTGTGTTGAGTTGCCACAACAGGCACGTTCAATAACGACATGTTTTGCTCAGATATTTTCCCACCACGCTGAGTGCTCCACAGTACTCAGTACTCTACCTCTGTGCTCTCACTGTGCCTCAGGCCACATAAATAAGATGATTTTTATACCAATTGAAAGATCGTTGTTTGCCCTCTTCAAGTCTGAGCCATCTATTTTGGGGAATCCTGAACACTGTTCAAAAATACAGAGCTAAAGTATCTCTTTCACATTTTTCCTTTCATCTGATTTTACTAATTTGTCAGTTATCCTTTATCGTTAGTGTCGAGTGATTGTTATTTCCATCAGTGAAGATGTTTCCTACTCTTTAACCTTTGTGTTGCTTTTAATTATTTAAGAGATGAAAATGGGGTAGAATTACCTTTACCACCTTTTAACCACAATTCTTGCATGATTAGCAATTTGAACCATCACCCACACTTCAGACATTCAAACCATACTTAGGCACAATAGAAATGCAAGCATGCTATCTCCCTCTTGCAGTGTGTTCCCTCTGATCAGTCATATAGCACTGGGATTGGACTTAGTCTTAAAACCCTTCTCAGCCTAGCTTTCCAAGTACCACTACCAATTGATCAAAGTTGGCACATGACAAGAAAATCATTTGCCATTCTGCGTCTACATGTGTGATACTTGCATAAATAAAACATTTAATTGTGAAATTCCTCCTTTTCAACTTCAAAGAGCGCCGTTTGTCCAGTTAACCATAGGGAGATTTTTCCAGTGACGTTACTGGTGTATGATCTTTGCCGATGTTTGGACTCACAAAAGTCCCACTTGATTCATAGTTTTGACTGCCAACATGACCCACAGTCAGAACAAGTTTTAAAACTTCTGACTTAACGGCACAGACACATATCAGAGAAATTTGAGAGAGGAGCATTCCCAGATGTGACCCTAAGTGTCTTCCTCTGTGAGTCAGAGCCTAGTAAGTTCTACTCTTGCACAGTCTTCACAGACTCAAAAAGTTTTAGCTGGAATGTATGATCTGCAAATGGATGGGACAAATTACTAAAATAAACCAAATTTCCTATTTGTTCTGGAATGCCTAAGATTAGCAAACTTCTAGTTTTGGATTTATAGACTTTGGTCCCTGAAAAATACATGTATTTTTTAACATCGCTATTGAAAGATGATCCACAAGCTTTGTATTTATTCTATTTGCAAAAGATAATTTTTAAATTCATTCCCTCTGTCTCTGTCTCTCTCTATCTTGCTTCAACAGAAGTTCCAAAGGTTGAGAATATAACAGATGCCATATATATATATATATATATATATATATATATATATATATATATTGCACAAACAAGGTGCTTGGCTGTTTCTTCATTCACTCATGTGTTCAGCATACATCTATGGAGTGCCTACTATGTATCAGGTATTCTTCTAAAACCCAATGATACTGCAGTAAACAGAACAGACAAAATAGCCTGCTTTATTACTGCTTAGATTCCAGTGGACATCGGAGACACTGTGAAACTAGCTCTTCAGTCACTCACCTCTTGATTGAGAGATGACTAAGAATCCATTGGGAGGGTGAAGAGGCTGCTAAGGAGGAGTTGTTTTTTGTTTTTGTTTTTTCTTTTTGGAAGACTGTTGTTAGATGTTACAACACAGATGAAGAGTGTTGTAAGTTTCCTCCCTCCTCACAAAGGGATACTCCCTCCTCACTTTAAGCCCATTGAAATCTCAAAAGAACCATTTGAAAAGCTAATATGCATTCTCTGGAATTTAAAGGGACATAGGAACAAATTACCTGATCCGTGACTGACCCGAAAAGCAAAGGTAAGTATAGCTAGAGCTGCCTAAAGAAGAAAAAGTTAGTATCAATATTAAGCTACACATGTACTGACAGCAGGGCAGGGGGTCTGTCTTCCCCGGATCAGATACAAACCCTGCAGAGTGGAGTGACTGATAGTCAAGTTGATTAGCTGGCCAGGAATCCCACCAAAATCCCCTGCCAAGAGTGAGGCAGCCACAACAATGAGAGGATAAAGATGCCCCATGGATGCCGAAGTGGAGTGGAGGGATGAAACTGGCCACAAGGAAGCAGCATCACTCCTGCCAGGAATTGCAGATGAAGGTCTCCAAGGAGAGCATTGCTAAACTAAAAGAGGCACCTCAGGGGGAAAAAAAAAAAAAGGGTAAGCCTTGGATTCCATCATGCTCACATGGCATCATTACCACATTATAACTTTACCAGTCCAGAAGGACTTTTCTGCCCCTTACTACTCTTTCCCCTATTCTAATATTAAACAGCAACTATTAAGTGTAGAATGCAGTGAAGCAAGAAAAGGAAAAAGATCAAAGCCTCTCCTTTTCCAAACCCTTCAATCCTCTAAGGCTGAGGTACACCTAAACTGGCAAAGAAGAGATCTTAAACTGAATGAGAGTTTGGACTTCTGATATTTGACTATAGGTGCTGTTAATTATTTAGTGAGACAGAAGAAACTTGGGACCCAGCTGAGATTTTATTCCAGGGGCTGGAAATATGTAACTAATCCAAAGAACAAGGGAAAAAAATAATGGTGCTTTCTGCTTCATTCTACTGAATGTAGCTCGTTTAATAAACCAATTAAATAAGTTTAGCTTGTCATAGTAGGAAGAAATCCCAGTTAGGAAAAGTTCTGACCTAGACTTACTGGGAGAACAGGGTGACATAACTGTGAAGTCTTTTGATATGAAAAGTGAAGCTAAACAAAGCCTCCTTGACCAATTTCCAAATACCCTATGGCAATAGAAGATTAGAGATTCATAGAAAAATAATAACATGTACTCCACTGTTGGGCATCTTCCTGAGTTTTTCCAAATACCACTAATTTTTTCTATCATCTAATCTCAGAATAGGGAGATTGTGACCTCTGAACTACAGAGCTCCTGTGTGGGTAATTGTTTTTCTTTTTTTCTAAAGCTGAATTTGAGTAGGAAGCCTGTAAAAAGGTTCAACTGTGGTCAAATAAACAAAGTTTCTACCACATTTGCAATAGGATACAAAGTTCATCCACAATAGGAGATAAATGAGTCAGAGATTAAATACAGTGTATGTTTTCAGATCAGCATGCCCTGGTAGGTAGATCCAGGAATATTTAAGACATGTCCTGAATTTATCATAGAAACAATCTTTCTGAACACATGGTAGACAGCTATGAAGCCTAAAAACAATAAAGAACATGGGTAGGGCCTACTTCTAAAGAAGAAAATAAAGTAATAACCCTAAAAATTATAGCCTGGTCACCTTAACTTTGATACCTGAATAGACCAAACTCATCAATCATTTCATTTATAAAACACTAAAAGATCACAAGATGCCAGTGAAGAATAAGCAGGACTTTGGGAAGGATAAATCAGTCAGACCTGTGTAATATCATTCCATGACAGACTGCCAGGCATTTTGATAGAAAGGGGAGAAAAAAGTCTTTAATCCTATTGTTAAAGGACATACTCATAAATAAAGCTGGGAAAATATTTTCAAAGTATATCACTATATGAATTCTCAATTTATTAGAAGGCAGAACAGATGGAGTTTTACTCTCCCCTTTTCTTTCCTGGAGAGAGGACAACAAGAGGTATGGTTACATCTTAATTAAATATACAAGAAAAAAAAAAAACCTCCACCAATTTTTTGTAAATTGGGAGGGTGTCATTCATTCTGCAAGGGGAGAAAATGTATTTGAATTCACAGTATTCAAAGTCTGTAATATCCATCTGTAAATGGCTTTGCAGATGGATTTATTTTATGAAACATTAATCTAAAAAGAATCAAAGGCTAGAGAATGTCTCTCCCAAGAGAAAATGAGAGTGTGTCGAGGTAATTCAGAAAAAGAAAGCTAACTGGGGAAAACCAAAACAGACTGAACAAAAATAGAGGAATTCTTGGGATCTGAGTAAGGTTTTTCATACCAAGGAAATGGAAAGAAATTTAATCTGTGTTGATAGAACCATGTGAGAACAGGAAATGAGTGCTAGATTCCATTGACTCTGAGACACTTTTAATCTGAAGCCAAAGGGGTACATTCCTACATGGATCCAAGACACCTCAAGGGAATTACTCAAATTGTGAGAAAGACTAGTTTATATAGTCTCAGAATTTTCCACAGTTGTTTCCTCAACTAAAACATGGCTTTGCTGTGATAATACAGCTACCTCATGAATTCTTTTAACCAATGGAAGTCCCTCTCGTTAATTGGATGAGAGGAGATTCAGTTCTGAATGTTTCTTGCTCCAACCCACTCTATCAATTTATGACAGCTTTTCACCACGCTTATTACCATCACTTACAGGTCATACCCCCATTCCTGATGACTTTGATCAATGAGCTAATCTTTCTATTCAACCGATCCCCTACACAATACCATTCCCATTCTTATTGACTTAACACCTACTGCCCTGGCCACAGAATTCTTCAGTTCCAATGACATTAACTAACACTTCACTTCAGTTACAAGATGACACAGGCACACTCTGGATTTTATTATACAATGTTGCTCCACCTCCAAATTCATAAAACCTGGTTTCCTCTATATGACTTTCATTCCCTCACTTGTATTGAACCCTTTCTTAAACTTCATTGTGACTCTTTAACCTTGGACATTAAAGTAAACAAAACTAAATTTAAATACAAATGTTCACATTTACAGGCCCTATGACTTTATACGAGTTACTCCACAATTCTCGGTGTGCTTCGCTGTATAGCAATGTAACAGCATTGCCTGATACAATTCAACTCACACCCAGCTCACCATTAAAATATCAACGACAGGGACTTCCCTCATGGTGCAGTGGTTAAGAATCCACCTGGGGCTTCCCTGGTGGCACAGTGGTTGGGAGTCCGCCTGCCGATGCAGGGGACACGGGTTCGTGCCCCGGTCTGGGAGGATGCCACATGCCGCGGAGCGGCTGGGCCCGTGAGCCATGGCCGCTGAGCCTGCGCGTCCAGAGCCTGTGCTCCGCAACGGGAGAGACCACAACAGTGAGAGGCCTGCGTACCCGAAAAAAAAAAAAAAAAAAAAGTATCCGCCTGCCGAAGCAGGGAACACAGGTTTGATCCCTGGTCCGGGAAAGACCCCATATGCCACGGAACCACTAAGCCCATGTGCCACAGCTATTGAGCCCGTGTGCCACAACTACTAAAGCCTACGCGCCTAGAGCCCGTGCTCCACAACAAGAGAAGACACCGCAATGAGAAGCACACGAACTGCAATGAAGAGTAGCCCCCACTTTCCGCAACTAGAGAAAGCCCACGCACAGCAATGAAGACCCAACACAGCCAAAAATAAATAAAAATAGATTTTTTAAAAAAGAGCCAATCATCTTATTTTTTTTAATATTTATTTGTTTGGTTGCACCGGGTCTTAGTTACAGCAGGTGGGCTCCTTTAGTTGCATCTCGTGGGCTCCTTAGTTGTGGCGCGGGACTTCTTAGCTGTGGCATGAGAACTCTTATTTGTGGCATGCATGTGGGATCTATTTCCCTGACAAGGGATCGAACCCAGGCCCTCTGCATTGGGAGCTCGGAGTCTTAACCACTGCGCCACCAGGGAAGTCCCACAAATCACCTTTAAAAAAAATCTACAATACACAAAATGATAAAAACTAGCTACAACTTTGTCATATGAGAAGACCAAAGGACAAGTCCAAGGGGAATTTCCATTACCTGCATTGCCAATCAAAATGGGTTAAGAAACATTTTTGGACTATAAATCACATTTCTATAACCAAAATAAAATACCATAGAAAATGCCCCCCAAAAAGAGAGGAAAGGTCTTCACCTCTCCCTCACTACGTGTCTCCAACTCTAAGACACAGTGAATATAATAAGCAGCAAAACAAATGACTGTCCATCAATGATATCAGCCAAAGCCAGAATCACAAATAGCCATGTTCTTTGATTTTTCTACTTTATTATTTCCTCTTTTTGTATATCTATTCAAAAACTACAATCTTTAGTGCTCAATTAGGTAAAAGCAGACAGGATATTTGGAGATACAGTCATCTAATCATTCTTAGTTGTCTATTTAGGTGAAAACATTATTGATAATATAACTTTTCATATCACACTATTCCAGAGGAAAAAAATGTATCTTATGCTTTAGTAAATCAGAGAACCCAATTGTTAAACCAAGCAAAGATCTAATGACAGTTCAGCCGGCCCACATAAGATAAATGTCTGCTAGTCATTGTACACACCAACCTATTTAATGTTTAAAAAGCACCAAATCTTTTTTTTTTTAACATCTTTATTGGAGTATAATTGCTCTACAATGGTGTGTTAGTTTCTGCTTTATAACAAAGTGAATCAGCTATACATATACATATATCCCTATATCTCTTCCCTCTTGTATCTCCCTCCCTATCCCAAACCTCTAAGTGGTAACAAAGCACCGAGCTGATCTGCCTGTGCTACACTGCTGCTTCCCACTAGCTATCAATTTTACATTTGGTGGTGTATATATGTCCATGCCACTCTCTCAATTTGTCACAGCTTACCCTTCCCCCTCCCCGTGTCCTCAAGTCCATTCTCTAGTAGGTCTGAGTATTCCCATCCTGCCTCTAGGTTCTTCATGACCATTTTTTTTTTTTAGATTCCATATATATGTGTTAGCATACGGTATTTGTTTTTCTCTTTCTGACTTACTTCACTCTGTATGACAGACTCTAGGTCCATCCACCTCACTACAAATAACTCAATTTTGTTTCTTTTTATGGCTGAGTAATATTCCATTGTATCTATGTGCCACATCTTCTTTATCCATTCATCTGTCGATGGACACTTAGGTTGCTTCCATGTCCTGGCTATTGTAAATAGAGCTACAATGAACATTGGGGTACATGACTCTTTTTGAATTATGGTTTTCTCAGGGTATATGCCCAGTAGTGGGATTGCTGGGTCGTATGGTAGCTCTATTTTTAGTTTCTTAAAGAACCTCCATACTGTTCTCCATAATGGCTGTATCAATTTACATTCCCACCAACAGTGCAGGAGGGTTTCCTCTTCTCCACACCCTCTCCAGCATTTATTGTTTGTAGATTTTTTGATGATGGCCACTCTGACTGGTGTGAGATGGTATCTCATTGTAGTTTTTTTTTTTTTTTTTTTTTTTTTTTGCGGTACGCGGGCCTCTCACTGTTGTGGCCTCTCTCGTTGCTGAGCACAGGCTCTGGACGCGCAGGCTCAGCGGCCATGGCTCACGGGCCCAGCCGCTCCGCGGCATGTGGGATCTTCCCGGACCAGGGCACAAACCCGTGTCCCCTGCATTGACAGGCGGACTTTCAACCACTGCGCCACCAGGGAAGCCCTCATTGTAGTTTTGATTTGCATTTCTCTAATGATGCTGAGCATTCTTTCATGTGTTTGTTGGCAATCTGTATACCTTCTTTGGAGAAATGTCTGTTTAGGTCTTCCACCCATTTTTGGATTGGGTTTTTGTTTTTTTTGATATTGAGCTGCATGGGCTGCTTGTGAACTTTGGAGATTAATCCTTTGTCAGTTGCTTCATTTGCAAATATTTTCTCCCATTCTGAGGGTTGTCTTTTCGTCTTGTTTATGGTTTCCTTTGCTGTGCAAAAGCTTTTAAGTTTCATTAGGTCCCATTTGTTTATTTTTGGTTTTATTTCCATTTTTCTAGGAGGTGGGTCCAAAAGGATCTTGCTGTGATCTATGTCACTGAGTGTTCTGCCTATGTTTTCCTCTAAGAGTTTTATAGTGTCTGGCCTTACATTTAGGTCTTTAATCCATTTTGAGCTTATTTTTGAAAAAGCACCAAATCTTGATAAAATAAGATTTGCCAGAAATTTTGGAGATGAAGCCAGAAAGGGGAAATAAATTGAAATAAAAGAGGAGGTAAAAAGAAGATAACTGAAATAAGAATGACAGAAGGAAATGTGAAATACAATGCCAAATTAAGATCCACATCTAAGATGGCAAAGAAAAGAATAAGTATTTTTTTTTAATAAATCTATTTATTTATTTTTGGCTGCATTGGGTCTTTGTTGCTGCGCATGGGCTTTCTCTAGTTGTGGCGAGCAGGGGCTACTCTTCCTTGCAGTGCCTGGGCTTCTCATTGCGGTGGCTTCTCTTGTCGCAGAGCATGGGCTCTAGGCACGTGGGCTTCAGTAGTTGTAGCATGTGGCTTAGTAGTTGTGGCTCGCGGGCTCTAGAGCACAGGCTCAGTAGTTGTGGCGCACGGGCTTAGTTGCTCCGTGGCATGTGGGGTCTTCCCAGACCAGGGCTTGCATTGGCAAGCAAGCCCTGCATTGGCAGGTGTCCCCTGCATTGGCAGGTGGATTCTTAACCACTGCGCCACCAGAGAAGCTGAGAATAAGTATTACAGGAACTTGAATCAACAAATTTAATCCATCAATAACAAAAAGGATAACACTTCTCAACCAATTGAGGTTCATACTAGGAATCCAAGTTTATTCCAATATTCAAATAACAATCAATATAGTTATATTAATAGACTAAATAAGAAAAATCATATGATTATCTCATTAGATAGAGAAAAAGCATTGAACAAAACTCAATGTCTATTCATGATATAGACTCTCAGCAAATTAAGAATACAGGAAAACCTCCTTAACTTAATAAAGGCATCTACCAAAATGCCTACCACTCTGTCACCACTCCTATTCAACAACATGTGAATGGTTAAAGACTGAATGTTTTCTCTGAAGATCAGGCAAAAGGTAAGATGTGTTCTCTCACCATTCCTATATAACATCATACTGGAAATCCTGGCCAGTGCAATAAGACAAGAAAAATAATACAGATAGAAAAAAAGAAATAAAACTTTCTCTTTTCACACATGACAAGATTATGTAGAAAATCCCAAAGAATCTACAAAATATCTCTTAGAGCTAAAAAGTAAATTTAGCAAGGTTGCAGAATTCAAAGTGAACATACAAAAGTCAATCATATTTCTATATATCAGCAATGAACAGTTGGAATTTCAAATTACTAAAAATACTAATGACCATATCACAAAAAATTAAATACTTAGGAATAAATCTAACAAAATATGAATAGTTTCTGTATGTTTAAAACTACAAATCATCAATAAAAGAAGATCTAAATCAATGGAGAGAGGGATCACACTGATGAACCAGAAGACTCAATATTATTAAGATATTAATTCTCCCCAATTTGATCTATAGGTATAATGCAATCCTAGCAGATATCCCAGCAAGGTTCTTTTTTTTGAGATATTAACAAGCTTATTCTAAAATTTATGTAGAAAAGTAAAACAACTAGAATTTCCAAGACAATTCTGAAAAGAAGAGTAAATTTGGAGGACTCAAAGTTATAGCAAATCATGGCAGTGTGGAATTGACAAAAAGAATATAGTTGCCATGATAACCCAATAGATGCTAGAGACATGAAGTTCAGTTCTCTCACCATCCCAGACATATGAGAGAAATGATCTGAAACTCTTTATATACCCCAACGATCCCACCATCTGACTGCAGTCACATGAGTGAGCCCAGGAAAGACCAGCAGAACCATCCAGCAGAGGTCAGCCAAAATTACTCACCCAGAGAATTTTAAACTAATAAATGATTTTTTTTAATTTGGGAGGAGGTTTTTTTTTTTTTTTTTTTTTTACATAGCAATAAATAACTGATATACCACAGTAACTCCAAGGCCAACTGACAGTAATAGAACTATGATAAAGGGGAAGCCAGCCTGGAAAGAAATGATGGTGATCTTAGCAAACTGTGTTTAAATATCTTACTTTTGCAAATTTTACAAAAATATGTGATCATGTGAACACACTGCCCAGGGTCTTGAAAGGGACATGTGTAAGTGGGAATCTCTGCATCTGAGGCTTCATTCAAGGTAAATGTACCTCTGGTAAGCATCATGTTTAATTTTGAAGCACTAATAACATCCTCTTTAGTGCCATAGAGAATAAAGGAATGCCTGCTACAACCTTACTATATAACTCTGTTCTAGATGTCTTGCCCATAAAGTAACAATGACAGTATATTTAACACTTATTATGTATCATGTAGTACACTAAGCATTTCACCTGAATTGTTTCAAGCATTTCACCTGGATTATTATTACAACAAGATCACGCAGTAGGGACTTTAATAACACTCTTCAGATATAGAAACTGAAGCTTACAGTGGTTGTTAATTACCCAAAGTTGCATAGTTAGTAAATGTAAGGTCTGTGTTAAAATCCGTGTTCTTAATAACTATACTTTGTAATGCAGGTAAGATAAGTGATATAAAATCATTAATCTTTCCTGCATTATATTCCTCCATTAAAAGGAGAATATTTTATTTTTGGTTATTACACATTTTTTTTGTAACTTGAAGGGGATTTTTCTAATATATTTTCTAGATATAAAGGAAAACTATGTATATTAAATTTATTTTAGAGATAACCACTTTACTGGTCTCTCCAATAATTTTAAGCTGATGTTCTGGGACTTCCCTGGTGGTGTAGTGGTTTAGAATCCACCTGCTAATGCAGGGTACATGGGTTTGATCCCTGGTCCGGGAAGATTCCCACATGCTTTGGAGCAACTAAGCCCATGCACCACAACTACAGAGAGTGAGCTCTAGAGCCCACGAGCCACACTGCTGAGCCCACGTGCTGCAACTACTGAAGCTCGCTTGCCTAGAGCCTGTGCTCCACAACAAGATAAGCCACCACAATGAGAAGCCCATGCACTGCAACAAAGAGCAACCCCCGCTCGCCGCAACTAGAGAAAGCCCACGTGCAGCAGTGAAGACCCAACACAGCCAAAATATTTAAAAAATTAAAAAAATAAATTAAGCTCATGTTCTAGGATTATACTGGTAGACAAACATATCATCTAGAAATAGAGATGAGAGCATTCATTTTCTCCCACACAGACAATTCTAGAGAAACAAGTGGAAGATGTGTTAGAAGTATTATAACTAAAAGATAATTTATTAAAATGAAATACACATATCTTCCATTGTCTCTTAAGCAAATAAAAATATGTACTCTTATTTTCCCCCTTTCTTACTGAAAGGCCACATGCCATAAAAAAAAAAAGTGAAATATACAATACAATTATTTTTTAAACTAGTTTTCTTCAAAGGCAGTAGTAAACAGTGAAAAAATATAATAGGAACATATGGTATTTAGAGTAGCATTAAAATATAATGTATCTAGGAATAATACATGAAATATACAAAGCCTATTAAGGAAAATTTCAAATATTAAGTCAGACATTAAAAATCCTTCAAATAAATGACTTTACATAATTTCCTATATGTGAAGTTTGAATATTACAAAGTTGTCAATTCTTCCCAAATAACTGTATGAGTTTAATTACAACCCAATAAAAGCCTCAATATTGTTTATTTATTAGTTTTCTTGTTTGAAGTTTTTAGAGGTGATACATTCATAGGGTTCAACATATCAAAGATACCATATGATGGATCAAAGAACCTAAATACAAGAGCAAAAACAATAAAACTCCTAGAATAAGTCATAGGGGAAAAAGCTTCATGACATTGAATTTGGCCATGATTTCTTGGATACGATACCAAAAACACAGGCAACAAAAATAAAAACAGGGCTTCCCTGTTTTTCTTTCTTTAAAAAAGAAAGAAATTCTGACATATACTATAATGTGGATGAACCTGGAGGACATTATGCTAAGAGAACTAAACCAGTCACAAAAAGGCAAATACTATATGATGCCATTTATATGAAGTATCTAGAGTAGTTGAATTCATAGAAACAGGAATTAGAATGGTAGTTGCCAGGGGCTGGGAGAAAGGGGAGATGGAGATCTTTTTAATAAGCATATAAATGTTGATTTTACAAGATGAAAAGAATTCCCGGAATTAGTTTCACAACAATGCAAATATACTTAACATTATTGAACTGTATACTTTAAAAAGATTAAGACGGGGAATTTTATGTTATCTGTATTTTACAACAATGAAAAAATTGTAAAACATACAAACACATGGTTCAACATAGCAAAGATACCAAATGATAGATTAAAAACTTAGACATAAAAGCTAAAACTATAAAACTCTTAGAAGAAACCATGGGGATAAATCTTCATAACCTTGAAATGGGCAATGGGCAATGGCTTCTTAGATATGACATAAGAAGTATAAGCAACAACAACAAAAATAGATAAATGAACTTTGTCAGAATTTAAAACGTATGTGCATTAAAGGACACTATCAAGAGAGTGAAAAGACAATCCACAGAATGGGAGAAAATATTTATAAATCGTATATCTGATAAAGGTCTAGTATTCAGAATATATAAAGAACTCTTACAACTCAACAACAAAAAGACAAACAATTCAATTTTTAAAATGGCAAAGGACTTGAATAGATATTTCTCCAATGAAGATGTATAAATGTCAAATAAGCACATGAAAAGACGTTCAAGACCTTAGCCATTAAGGAAATGAAAATTAAAGGCACAATAAGATATCCTACATTGTCTATCAAAAAAGTTAAAATATTAAAGAGTGACAACACCAAATGATGGTAAGGATATGAAAAACCTGGGTCACTCATACATTGCTGGTGAGACTGTATAATGGTAAAGCCACTCTGGAAAAGTTTGTCAATTTCTTATAAAACTAAATATGTGATTATCATACAACCCAGCAATTTCACTCTTAGGCATGTACCCTAAGGAAATGTAAAATTATATTCACACACACATGCACACACACAAAGTGTACATGGATGTTTATAACACTTTTATGTGTAATAGCCCAAAGCTGGAAAAAATGCAAATGTTCTACAACAGCTAAATTTTTAGACAAATTGTGGTACATCTATACCACGGAATATTACTGAGTAATAAACAGGAGCAAACTATTGATATATACACAATGATTTAGATGGCTCTCAAGGGAATTTTGCTGAGTGAAAGAAGCCAATCTCAAAAGGTTATGATTCTATTTACAAAGCATTTTGAAATGACTAAATTATAGAGATGAAGAACAGATTAATAGTTGGCAGATTTTGAATGACCAGGTGAAGGAGAGAGGTGTTGGTGACTATAAAAGGATAACACAAGGGATTCATGGATGGAACTATTTTGTATCTTGACTACAGGTAGTAATCACACAAATCTACACATGTAATAAAATTGCATAACTAATTATACACACACACACACACACACACACACACACACACACACAGAAATCAGTGCATGCTGAATTGGTGAAAACTAAATATGATCGGGCTTCCCTGGTGGCACAGTAGTTAAGAATCTGCCTGCCAATGCAAGGGACATGGGTTCGAGCCCTGGCCCGGGAAGACCCCATATGCCGCGGAGCAGCTAAGCCCGTGCGCCACAACTACTGAGCCTGTACTCTAGAGCCTGCAAGCCACAACTACTGAGCCCGTGTGCCACAACTACTGAAGCCTGCGTACCTAGAGCCCATGCTCTGCAACAAGAGAAGCCACCGCAATGAGAAGCCCGCACACCACAACAAAGAGTAGCCCCCGCTCATCGCAACTAGAGAAAGCCCGCGCCCAGCAACGAAGACCCAACACAGCCAAAAATAAAAACAAATAAATGAATTTATTTTAAAAAATAGTATGATCAATAGATTATATTAATGTCAGTTTCCTGATTGTGATATCATACTGTATCTGTGTAATACATATGTAATACATGTGACCCCTGGACTAGCAGCATTACCAGGAACTTGTTAGAAACACAAACTTTTTGGTCTCAATTCTAGAGCTACTGAATCAGAAACACTGGGGTGGAGCCCAGCAATCTGTTTTAACAAGCTCTTAGCTGATTCAGATGAATGTGAAAGATTAATAATCATTGCTTTAGTTTATAAGTTGCTGAACCCCTGGAAACCATATCCCAGATAGAAAGAATTATTTATCACCTGGAGATTAAGGTTTTCAGGCTGGAAGCAGTAATTGCATAGACTTTCGGGTTGTTGAACTTGGAGTAGTGATAACTATGTTCCATGAAAAAGGATAAAACGTGTGTAGAAAAATTGTATAGCCATAGGGATGGACTCCATTTGTTGGCTTGGCCAATTTTTTCTCCCTTCCTACCTTCTAGTTGGGAGTGGCCACTTGACACTGCTCTAGCCAATGAGATGTAACAGGAAATCTGTTGTGGGATTCCTAGGAAAGCTTGTTTTCTTAATCCAAATGTTGCCACTTTCCTTTTTTCAATCTAGTGAACCCACATGTAGGGGGGTCTATCCTAAGGAAATAATCAGATACGTATATAAAGATTTAGTTCATGTTGTTCATCATTGCGTATTTTACGGAAATAACCTTGATGTTTAATTATTGGAGAATAAATTAAAAATATTAAATAATTTCTGGTGTTTTCTCAAGATGGAATTTTTATGGCCATTAAGGATGATGACTACTAAGAATTTTGATGACATGGAAATACTTAAAATATTAGGTGAAAAAATCAAAATTAGAAACTATATACATATTTGATAAACAATTTTATACATATATATTCACATATATATAACCTTTAAAACTTAAAAATAAATGTATATTATTAATCAATCTTTTGAAGTAGGAGTGAGGATCATTCTTTAAGCATTGTTCAAATGACTGCAGTTTCAATTCTTCTTTCTTACGTAGAGCAAACTGATAATCATTTTTTTTAACTTTCATTATTGTTACATATATAGTGACATTAATAATGATTTTTAATGTGCATCCAGGATTGAGAATTATCAGTATACTATGTGTATGGATGTGTGTGTGTGTGTGTTTGCTTTTAACATGTAAGAACACTAAAATGTTAAGAAAGCTATAACTGGGTATAATTTCCCCATTCCAATGCATTTTATATTTTTGTGTACTTTTATAATTTTCTACCCCATAAGTATCATTATTTTTAATACCCCCCAAAATAATTTTTTGTGTTTTTTTGGGGTTTTTTTTTGCGGTACGTGGGCCTCTCACTGTTGTGGCCTCTCCCGTTGCGGAGCACAGGCTCTGGATGCGCAGGCTCAGGGGCCATGGCTCACGGGCCCAGCAGCTCCGCGGCATGTGGGATCTTCCCGGACCGGGGCACGAACCTGTGTCCCCTGCATCGGCAGGCGGACTCTCAACCACTGCGCCACCAGGGAAGCCCCCCCAAATAATTTTTTAATATTAGAAGGGGAAGAGGAAATAATTCAAGCTCAAGTTAGACCAACAGAGCCATAGAAGCAGCTCAAGGAGTGAAACAAGTTACCTGAGAGGTATTAAATACCTGCCCTCAAATGGTAGCATCTCCTCACCAGGCTCCAGTTTATGGACTGACAGCTGCCTCCCTGTTTACTTGCTCTTCCATTGGTTCAGACAATGGAATTGAATTAATTTACTGAGCCATTCCAAAAATTACAGATAAAAAGGTAGATAGATAACACAGATATAGATATATAGATACACACACGCAGAATAAGTTTCTTTTATGCATGCATAACTTTTTCCCTAATTTGAGATAAATCCTTTCACTAACCCATGTTTTTGCCTTTAGGAAGCCCCTATTTTAAGATTCAAAAAAGGTAGAAAATAAAAAATGCATTGGGAAAAAAAAATAGCTCTTCAAGGAGTGGTGTGATCAATGATATTTCCATGCACCACCTCTTGGCTCCAGTTCTACTTAGAAGATGTAATATGGAAGGATAAACCAGACCCTTAATATTTTATCAGGTATTTCTCAAGCAGTTTATGATTCTAGAACTCAAATTGATTTTTTATTATAGAATAAGGATTTAAAACCATTAAAATTTGTCAGGAGTTTCCACTGCAGAGCTGGTGATAATGACTGATCATTGAAGTAAGAGCCACTCCTCCCAAGGCAACACTCCTGCCATATCCAGTTCATTCAATGACCATAGGAGTGAGATTTTGTTTCCCTTACTACCTAAGAGTCTTACCATTGATTCCAATAGAGAGTCAAACTTAAAAGGAATGCAGTTCATGGTCTGCTTTTTGCCATTGGTAGAATATAGAATATATATTGAACTGAATATGTAAATTCTAAAATGAGCCTTATTGATGAATTTATTAAAACACTGAATTATTAGATGACTTGTGGGAAATCAGGGTAAGTCCAGCATTACTGAACACAGAGCACAAACCAGAATTTAAAGAGGAAGGAAGAGATGATGAGATACTTACTACTATGCATACCTAGAAGACACAGATTTATTGATGTATATAGATGTCCAGAGCCACAAAATTCAGATGGCTGTTTATTGAACTTTTCTGTTCTTTTTGAAAAGATGACCTCAAGTTCTTGAATTTACATGACCAAAAAATACCTAGCTTTTGAGGAAGGGTATATTCAATTTGTTAACAGACATATTTTTAGAAAATAATGACAATTTTGCGAACTTTCAAGGCAGATATTATCGAAGTCACCTGAAAGCCAAACAGTTGCTGTCATTTCCACAGCGTGAGTCATGGGAACCAACTAGACTGTTTGAAGGTCATTTTTTCAAGACCAGGGATCTTTCAGAAACTCAATCACCTTACCCTTGGCTGATGCTTCTGACAGGCCGTACATTTATTCTTTTTAAACATCTTTATTGGAGTATAATTGCTTTACAGTGTTGTGCTAGTTTCTGCTGTATAACAAAGTGAATCAGCTATACGTACACACATATCCCCATATCCCCTCCCTCTTGCATCTCCCTCCCACCCTCCCTATCCCACCCCTCCAGGAGGTCACAAAGCACTGAGCTGATCTCCCCGTGCAATGAAGCTGCTTCCCACTAGCTATCTATCTTACATTTGGTAGTGTATATATGTCAATGCTACTCTCTCCCTTCATCCCAGTTTACCCTTCCCCCTCCCCGTGTCCTCAAGTCCATTCCCGACGTCTGTGTCTTTATTCCTGCCCTGTCCCTAGGTTCATCAGAACCATTGCTTTTTGCTGTTATTTTTTTTTTTTTTAGATTCCATATATATGTGTTAGCATACGGCATTTGTTTTTCTCTTTCTGACTTACTTCACTCTGTACGACAGACTCTAGGTCCATCCACCTCACTAGGCCATAGACTTGCCAGGGGATTCATGAGACTAGTTAACTAGAAAATCTTTCAGTCAGCTAAATTCAGTGTGCCTTCTACCGTTATGCTTGTTCTGTCATGAAGCTGCTCTGGTCATCTATGCCTTCCTACTACACTGCTCTTAGCCTCCCCACTGATCCAATGCCTATTGCTACCCTTTCTCCCAAACCTTTCGACGGTGCCCTCTGAAATCTCCAGACCATGGAAGACAATCTTTTTTACATTATCAACAGTGAATGTTCCTCATGGACATTTCTTCTCTTGAATCCTTCTTAAACGGGTACTTCTTATATCCCACTAACCCCTAAATCATGTGTAGAATTTGTGTTCTCCTTACTCCTCAATGTCATTTGAAGACCTTTTCCTTTGCCCTCATGTAATACATCTTTCTCTTGGTGTAATCAGGAATGTTGGTATGTGTTGGTATGTGTTAATGATAAAACGTAGTATATAAGGATAATGCAAACTTCAGAAGGGTGTAGCCTTCGTTTGAATGTATTCACTATTTTTTATCATTCCATACTCCCAATTAGTTTGGAAATTATATATTGTTTTTGTACTTTTTAATAGTTACGCTAGAGATTACCACATCCCTCCTTAATTCACTATAGTCGATCATTTTAACCTCTTCCAAGACAAAGCAAAGTCCTGATCACACTTTAACTACATTTATCTTCATTTCCCATTTATAAGTTTATTTCTGCATGTATTTATTTCTCTAGCTAGCTAGCTAAATTCTAAACACAAGACAATTATTTTATGCAATGTTCATTTAATGAATATTTCGTTGCTCTTCATTTCTTTCTAAACCTCTGACCTTCCGTCCACGGTTATTTTCCTTAAATCTGAAGAATACCCATTAGACTCTCCTTTTTGTATGATTATCTCAGTTTCTGTTTGTTCAAAATTTTCTATATTTTTTCCTCATATCCAAAGGATTCTTTCACTCTGTAGAGTCTTCTAGGTTGGGTGCCATTTTTTTCATCACCTTGAAGATACTGCATTGTTTTCTGGTCTCTATTTTTGCTTTTGAGAAGTTAGCTATAACTCTGTTATGCCTTTAGGTAATATCTCTTTTCTTTAGCTGCCTTAAAAGGTTTTCTATTTGATTTGTTTGATGCAAATATTTGAAAAGATAATGGCTGAGATTTTCTAGAACTTATGAAATACATCAATACAGAGAAGTTCAATGAATCCCATGCTAGATAATAAAGAAATACACATCTAGATATTTCATGGAGAAGTTGCAAAATGTCACTCTTCATAGTTGTTAGTTTTATATTTTTAGATGATGCTTTTATTTATGTATGTGTATATTCTATTTATTTTTAGTTGTCTTCAGCGGGAGGGTTTGTCCAAATTCTCTAGTCTCGTATTACTGGCCTTTCTTGTCTATAATTAAACTCATCTTGATTTTGAGCCTCCATCCTCTAGGTAGTGACAGGAAGTAATTTAAACTTTCCAGCTAAAGGCATCTTAGTCTCTTTGGCTTTAAAACAGTAAATTCAGTCTCTTTTAGAAAAATTTGTCTTTGAGGGTAAATATTGAGTGCTTTAGGATTTCTCCTCACCCCCTCTACCCAAGATGTAATCAGGTGTATTTGGAAGATTATAAATCCTTAAAGAAATGAGGGAGGTGCCTTGAGTCCACATGTATGACTTTAGGTTAGACTCTGAAACTCTGAAGTCCCTGGGTAATGAATCAGTTGGTGTGTTTTCTAGACACAATCAGGGTCTGATGGTCCCACCTTAGCTCTTTCTGGGGCTGCAGATCCTCTGAGTCTCAGCCACATCCTCCATCTTGCCCTCAGATAAGACCATGAAACCAGGGGTGTCCACTGTAGAATCACCCTGTTCCTTGACAAGGTGGCCCCATTGCAAGGGTACCTGTTCTCTACTTGTCTATCTTCTATGTTTTCTACATGAAGTACACTGGGATTTCTAAATCTTCTGTACCACACACAAGTCATGAAGCCCCTATCTTTTCCAATGCTGCTCTCTTGCTCCTGAAGCGTTTTAGGTATGGCCCCGTCTGAATGTGGGTCAAATTGGAAAGTTTTCCCTCATGTACTGCATATGCCTAGAAAAGCTAGTCACTAGTTCTGATGTCTTCTGATTTCCCTATGCCCATCTATATGTACTGCCATGTCTTCTGATTCCCAAGATTTGACCTGAAAGGGTATATGATGATGCTAACTTCTCACTTCACTTAGCCTTTTTTTCTCTCCAGACCTCTTAAGTGGAAACGTTCCTCCTTTTCCCGACTATTGGATGTTTCTAGCCTTAATCCTGGTTTTTTTCCATCTTACACTTATGATAGACTTCCTATCCAGTGCTCCAAGTCTTGCTTTTGATAAAGAGGAGTGTTTGCTTGTTTGTTTAGAAATCTCTTTAGACACTTAACTCTCGCTGTCAGATTAGTGTTTTGCCAGAGACTCCAAAAAAATCAGCTATGAACCTTCAAGTTGATTGACTCTGTTTTAGATGGAATCTTCCCTGTTTCTGAATAGGAACAGTTTCTGGGCAACAAGGTTTACAATCAATGAGATTATACCTAAAAATACCTCAAATGTAGTAAGCTCAAAAATGGAATAATTAGCACTGAGATGTGCAAAACATGCAGGTTTCTTTTATTTTCCATAACAAATCCAGTGTTCCTCTTGTATACCTATCCTGGTGAGTGGTGCAGGAAGGCGGAGGGAAGATAAACTAGCCGGTTTAAAGTAGCTCATTCTCTTTTAATAATTTTTTTTTTTTTTTTTTGGCTGCGTGGCGCAGCTTGTGGGATCTCAGTTCCCCGAACACAGATTGAATCCGGGCCACGACAGTGAAAGGCCAGAGTGCTAACCACTAGGCCACCAGGGAACTCCCTTAAAATTTTTTCTTTCAGCTTAAATACCTCATTTACCTTTTCCTGCTCCTCCTCCCTAAACATATAAACTCTGGATTTAGTGGAAAGCTTAAATGCCCTCAAGCAGTGGAGTAGGGAATAGGGAATGGTTCCAGATGTTTCCACGTCAAAATGGGACAGTCACTCCAAAGTGAAATCGGCAGAATGAATTCGCCAAATGGATAGAAAGCCAGAGATAGTGCTAATATCCTAAGGAATCCAGAGATTCCTATGTGCCCTGTGGAAAGTTGTAAAATGTAGATGATAGTGAAGTTGCCGAGGGATTGCTACAGAAGGGACAAGCAAGAAATGTGGTTGAGAACCTGCGGGCAGGTTCCAAGAGGAATCACATGAAAGTCTTAGCCAGATCTCAGAGGTCCAGAGGCACCAGTAAAGGCTGAAGAAAGGCCTACTCACGTGGAAGTTGGCCAAACTCCCTGCAGATAATCCCCACACTGAGAGAGGAGACCAGGAGTTTCACCAGCAGAGCTGAACAGCAGAGTCCCCTGAAGAGCCAGGACAAAGCCTTCCCCTTCCCCATCACCAAAGAGCACAGTTTTCCAGTCAACTATATGCAGATGCTACCTTTGGGAAGAAGAGAGGTAAGAAACTCAGAAAGACCAAGCTTTTATCCAAAAGCTCCAGTTTTAAAGAAAAGAGACTCTTATCTTGAAGATAATAAGATATTTCTAAATACAAATATACGTTTACTTTTCCATCATTCACTGGTATATGAATTTATGAAAATACTCAGATCACTTGTAGAAAATAAAGAAACTATAGTTTTCAAGGTTTATAAAACTTGAAGCACAGTATATAAATTTCAATACCATTCCACATTTTTCAAATTTATTGAGTTATAAAAAATTTGCCTATAATTTCTTTCTTTTTTTTCCATAGCTATCATTTCTCCATCTTCATCCTGAGTTTTATGTGTTTGCATTTTCGCCCTCATATCTTGATAGGTTAAACTAGTGAGTTTTCTATTTAATAAAGTTTGTTTTCAAGAAAATAGCTCTTAGGTTATATATTTATTCTATTGTTTCTAATTCATTAATTAGTACTTTTATTCTTACTTGTTCTTTCTGTTTTTGTTAGGTTTAGTTAATTATTTTCCCAACACCTGAGTTCAATATTAATTTGATTTATTTTAATTTCCTTGATGCATGCAGGCAGAAAGAGAGATCTTGTGTCTTTTCCGCTGTATAAGAGCATTAATCCTATCATGAGGGTCCCATCCTCATAACCTAATATAATCCTTATTACTTCCCAAAGCCCTTACCTCCAAATACCATCACATTGAGGATTAGGGTCTCAATATATAAATTTGGGAGAAGCACAAATATTCAGTCCATAGCAATATTATATTGGAGGTTATAGCTACTGCAATAAGACCAGAAAAGGAACAAAAGGCATAAATTGGAAAGGAAGAAATAAAATGGTTTTTGTTTGCAAATGACATGATTGCCTACATAGAAAATCCAAAAAAACTGACATAAAAATTTCTGGAATTAAGAAGTAATCATAGCAAACTTGCACGATACAGGTTAATATGTAAAAGTCAATCGCTTTCTTATATACCAGCAATGAACAGTTGGAATTAAAAAAAATTTTTAAACCACATATAACAGCCACCCCAAAATAAAATCCTTGGCTATACATCTAACAAAATATGGTCAAAATCTATATGCAGAAACAGCAAAATTCTGATGAAAAAATCAAAGAGGCTCTAACTAAACAGAGAGATATTCCATGTTTATATATTACAAGCCTCAATATTGTTAAGATGTCAGTTCTCCTCAACATGATCTATAGATTCAATGCAATCCCAATCAAAATCCCTGTAAGTTATTTTGTAGCTACTGACAAAATGATTCTAAAATATACAAAGAAAGACAAAATACCTAGAATAGCCAACATAATACTGAGGAACAAAGTTGGAGGACTCACATTACCTGGTTTCAAAACTTAGTATACAGCTACAACGGTCAAGAGAGTATGTTATTTCTTCAAAACTTAGTATACAGCTACAACGGTCAAGAGAGTATGTTATTTCTTCAGCAAGTGGTTTTGGGAAAGCTGGACAGCTACATATAAATCAGTGAATTAGAACACTCCCTCACACCATATACAAAAATAAACTCAAAATGGTTTAAAGACCTAAAGAAGACATGACATCATAAAACCCCCAGAAGAGATCATAGGCAAAACATTCTCTGACATAAATCGTAGCAATATTTTCTTAGCTCAGTCTCCCAAGGCAAAAGAAATAAAAGCAAAAATATACAAATGAGACCTAATCAAACTTACAAGCTTTTGCATAGCAAAGGAAACCATAAACAAAATGCAAAGACAACTTACACACTGGGATAAAATATTTGCAAATGGTGCAACTGACAAGGGCTTAATTTCCAAAATATACAAACAGCTCATACAACTCTATAACAAAAAAATCAAACAACTGAATCAAAAAGTGGGCAGAAGACCTAAATAGACATTTCTCCATAGAAGACATACAGATGGCCAATAGGCACATGAAAAGATGCTCAACATCACTAATTATCAGGGAAACGCAAATCAAAACTACAATGAGGTACTATCTCACACCAGTCAGAATGGCCATCATTAAAAAGTTCACAAGCAATAATGCTGAAGAGGGTGTGGAGAAAAGGAAACCCTCCCTCCTACACTGTTCGTAGGAATGTAAATTGGTGTAGCCACTATGGAAAACAGTATGGAGGTTCCTTAAAAAACTAAAAATAGAGTTACCATATGATCCAGCAATCCCACTCCTGGCCATATATCTGGAGAAAACTCTAGTTTGAAAAGATACATGCACCTCAATGTTCATAGCAGCAGATTTACAACAGCCCAGATATGAAAGCAACATAAATGTCCATCTACAGATGAATGGATAAAGAAGATGTGATAGATATATATAACACACACACACACAATGGAATACTACTCAGCCATAAAAAAATAATGAGTAATGCCATTTGCAGCAACATGGATGGACCTAGAGATGATCATACCAAGTGAACTAAATCAGAGAAAAATAAATACCATATGATATCGCTTATATGTGGAATCTAAACTATGATACAGATGAACTTATTTACAAAACAGAAACACACTGACAGGCATAGAAAACAAAAAGAATATATATATATATATACATATATACAGGTATATACATATATCTGAATCACTTTGCTGTACACCAAAACTAACATGACACTATACTTCTACTATACTTCAATTTTAAAAAAAGCAAGTAACAAACAAGACAGAACTAAATCCAACCATATCAATAATATCTTTAAATGTTAGAAAAAATAGGTTAAAAAGAATGAAAATGATACACCATGTAAATGGTATGCAAAAGAAAGCTGAGTTTTCTCAATATTAGACTTAATGGACCTCAAGACAAGAAGAATTATCATAGATAGAGACATTTATAATGATAAATAGGTCAATCCACGAAGAAGACACAGCAAACCTAAAATGTAGGTGGCTAATAACTGAGCTTAAAAATAGATGAAGCAAAAGCTGACTGAACTAAAGAGACCAACAGACAAATTTACAAAGTAGAAATATCAATTTCCTCTTTAATAACTAGATAAAAATCTAGAAGGATGTGGAAGATCTAAAAATATTAACCACTTTAACCTAACTGACCTTTACAGAACAATATATCCAATAAACCACAGAATTCACATTCTTTCCACATGCACATAGAGCATTAACCAAGACAGATCTTATGCTGGGACATAAAACAAGTCTCAGTATTTAAAATCTTAAATTTTACAGAATATTTTCTCTAAGCACAATGAAATTAAATCAGAAATCAATAATAATTAGATATTTAGAAAAGCCTCAAAAAACTAAACAACAAGCTTCTAAATAACCAAAGAAATCAGAAGAAATTAATAAATATTTGAAACTAAATGAAAATAAAAATACATCAAAATATTTTGGACAGAGCTAAAGTGTACTTATAGGAAGGTTATCAATCTGTCTTCAAGTTTGCTAATTCTTTATATTCTGCCATTCAAATCTACTGTTGAATCCCTCTAGTGAATTTTTAAATTTTAGTTACTGTAATTTTAGTGGACATGGACTGCCATATCAGTAAACAAAGGATGTTGTGGCCATCAGACACTGCAGCTGCCCCCCGCCCCACCGCCCCGCTGTGCATGCTGAGGGGCTTGAGGATGGAGAAAAACAGGATACTGGCCCTAGATAGTTAAGGTACATATCAAAGGAATGATTTCAATGAACCCAGACTTTTGCACCTTCCCATACACAGAAAAGCACAAAATTCATTCACTTGAGATGTCTGGTTTTCTTTAATTAGCAGTGATCATTTGATGTTTGACTACTAGGTTTGTTTGTTTGTTTGAACTCCTATATATCCTGGCTCCTCCCTTACCTCTTCAGTGTAGCCCCCAGAGCTATCTGAGAGGTTGCCTCCTGTAGCTGAGTCTTCAGCAAGTCCATCGAATAAAACATAATCCTCAGCTTTTAGGTTGTGCATTTTTTTTTCCATCAACGCTTTCAACTTCAAATTCAAAGGAATTTGCATTTGGCTTTTCTTTATAATTTCTATCTCATCACTGATATTCTATTTGATGCCACACTGTCATCATATCTTCCTTACATCTTTAATCATGCTTTCGTTTAGTTCCATGAGCATATTTATAATGGCTACTTTGAAGTCTTTTTCTCTTAAATCTCTCATCTACTTACTCTCGCAGACAGTTTCAGTTGTATGTATACGTCACAATTTCCTGTTTTTTGCACACCACAAACTTTTTTGTTGAAAAATAGACATTTTTCATAATATATTGCAGCAACTGCAATACTGCAATACTGGTCCTCCCAGCCCCTTTCCAGGGCTATTTTTGTTATTATTATTTTTTTCTTTTCTTTTTTTTTAAGAGAGGGGTGGGTACCAAATTACTCTATTTGAAGGAATGGTACTAACGAAAAAACGTAGGTAGATGTTTTGGTACAACTTATAGAAAAGGTAAAGGAAACTCAGACATGCATGCACTGCCTTGGTGACCTGGGAAGTCACCCATGGCTACAGGAAGCCAGCCTAAAGCTTAGCTCTCGTTGTTGTCACTGTTTCCCAGGGTGTGCTTGTCAAAGAGATAACTCTGCCATGCCAGATTCGGGAAGGCCCCCATCCTTCGCAAGTTGGTTACATGGTTACTCAATTCTTTAATGGATTTCACCTACTCACTCAGGTAATGAGTCTCAGTAAAGTCACACAAATGGGGGTCATTTTTGTCAGTGGCCATTTTGTGCAGTTCCAGTAGTGACTGATTTACATTTTTTTCCAAGTGTAGCGCACATTCCATTGCATTCAGCCCATTCTCCCAGTCTTCACAGTCTGGTTTCTTGATATCCTGAAGGAAGATTCCGCCACCTCTCTGGTTCTGCAGCTTCATCAGTTTCTCAGCATGTTCCCTCTCCTCAGGAGATTGGTGAAGAAAGTATTTGGCAGAGTTCTTCAAAGCCACATCATCGCTGTCAAGGTAGTCTGACGTGGACAGGTGGCATAGAGCTCCAGGTTGATCTGGCGGGTGATGGCGGCCTCCGAGTCCAAATGGCAGCTCTGGCGCACCTGCGAGGGGGCCGCGGTCCTCTCTGCAGGCAGCTGAGGAGATGAGGCTCCGGGGCTGGAGCGGACGTGAAGGACCTTGAGGCAGTGAGAAGGCGGGCTCCCTCCAAGCACTGTTGAAGCAGGAAATCGAGGCGACTCTCCAGCGAAGACTGTGAATTGTTTTTTGTTTATGTATATAAAAGTCTTCTTTACTCACTACTCACTGAATACTTGTGTACTTTCAGTACTACTTCACTTTTAGTCGCCGTATTTGGGAGTTTCCCCACAGCAAGCAATTGTGCAAGGCCAGCTGGGTGTCCTACAATTTAATTCAGTTTTGTATCTACCCGGAGTCAACAACAGATTCCACAGGTTAAGGACACAGTCTCACAAGACTGCCCCCCTCCTTCCCCACCTCACTTTAGATACTACTTACCAAGTCCAGCATATTAGCTGTACTTCTGAAGGACTGACTGGCTATAAATCAGAGGGTTCCACAACCTCCTCAGGTTTGATTAATTTGCTAGAGCACCTCACGAACTCAGGAAACCAGATTACTTACTAGATTACCAATTTATTACAAAGGATGTTAAAGGATACAAATGAACAGCCAGATGGAGAAACATGTAGGGCAAGGTCCCAAAGGGTTCCAAGTTCAGGAGCTGCTGTCCCCATGGAGTTTGTGGTATGCCACCCTCCTAACACATGGATGTGTTCTTGTTCACCAACCTGCTTTTCAACCCTCTAATTACCCTAGTTGGTTCCCCTGGCAACCCGCCCCCATCCTTATCCGGAGACTTTCCAAAAATTTCCTCATGCACATAAACTCAGGTGTGTTTGAAAGGGTTTGTTATGAATAACAAAATGCACCCACTTTACCTTTATCACTGTAAAACCATTGCAGGAATCAAAGGCAAAAACCAAATAAAACAAAAGATGCCCCCACTGCTCTAATCACTTCGGAAAATACAAGTTTTTAGAGCTGAGAGGCAGGAATCACAGACAAGCACCAAAATATATATTTATTATATCTCAGTATCACGGGCCACCCCCTAGTTTTTGAACACAGGTCCCTTACAGCAAAATGATCATACCTATCAAAGCACTTACATTTGGTGTAACGTTTATATTATAGAACAGTTCTTGCAATAGTACTTACTGTTAAATAACAAAAATTCAAATGAGGAAATTTGAAGATCCAGTTGGCTTCATTAAATGACTCATGAAATGGGCACCATCCAACCTAGCAAACAGAAGGAGCTTCATCTAGCTGCAGAAAAGGAAAGGTTTTCAGTTTTTTTAAGGCAGAGAGGGAGCAGGAAAAAGGAAATTATTAGCAAAGAATGCATTGTTTTAGGTAAGGCCACTCTCCTAATGGGAACGGAAGGGCCTGTTGGCCGAATACCCAGCGCTAACCAGGTAATTCCAGGTTGACTCATTAAAGGTTACACTTCTGCGGGAGGTTGTAACTGCAGTTAGGTTAGGTATTAAGTCTTGGTTTGCTGATATGGGCTTGAACACAAGTGACTCCGTTTCAGACCTGTTGTTTATTTTTAACGGAACCAGTACAAATATGCCTAACATTTGAAGAAGCCAGTGTGAGGTAGGGACAGATTTAAGGAAACAACTAATTCAACTAATTTAAAGAAACAACTAATTCAACTAATTCATCCTCTAAAGCCATTATAAACATCTTCATATTTCATATTCTTGCACTAGTTTGATTATTTTTTTCCCTTGAGCTATTGCTATTTATACCTTATGATAAACGTGTGCAGAACTATTTAGCACAGAAATCAGCTTATGGTTAGCTAGATCTAGTTCCTCCTTAGGTATTACATCCCGAGGAGGCTTTAACTTAATCTCGCAATACATTTGATCATGAGTATCAGTATCATAGGACACACTGACATGAGGCAGTTACATCTTTCCAACAATACCACACTGCCATATGGTCAGTGCAATTCAGCTTCCTTACAGAACAAATCGGTAAGGATTACAGAGATGTATGCTTTGTGCACCCAACAAGATCTACCCTTGCCCACATAGCAGAAATTATTACGAAAAGACAGGTATCATTACAGCTGGCCATGGCTTAGTTTTATCTGGGTTAATTCAAGTTAATTGGAGGGAAAAGTCAATCACCCTCCCCATCTCGTAGGCTTGTACTGAGACTGGTTTTCATTGTGTATAAATATAGCAGAGCCCATCTTCCTCCCAAGGGGAGGATACGAGCAGTATTTAGAATAGTTCCTATCCCTGCTAACTATACTGCAGGATATGTTTTATTTCAACTTATTCTGGGGGCAAGCACAGTCATTATACATTGGTGTAAGTTACAAGTGCCGTGCCCACAGAGAACTTCCATAAGCTCGCAGGCCTTAAGATTTCCACAGGTGTACCCCCTTGAGGCCCAGGGACTAGGATAGAGGACCATTGTTTCCTGGCCACTTCAGCCTCTATCCATATTAAAATAGTCAAGAGGACCTGTCAGTTCAGGGTGCAGGCCCTTTCCCAACCCTGGGTTCTAGCATTACCAAGCATTACTTGTGGAGTCGGCCTGATGCAGTTTGCTGGTGCTTCTTTATCTCTCCAAGCTGCTTCTTATCCTTTACCTTCTGCCTGGAAGAGAACTCCCTCTAATATGTCTATTCTAGTGAATAAATCTTCTTTCTCTGAATGCTGCTCCTCATTAAAAGCAAACTCTGCTTGTCCCAGAATACCTAGACTGGCATCTATCTCCCCTTTTCTGACTTGTGGGCCATTGTTGTTTAATCCACCATGCACGTTGTTGCTATTGCCTATTAACAGCCTGGGTGCAGTTAGGATACATATTTTGTACCCAAAAATATTGGGCACCCCATAATAGGGTTGGTCGGTCAAAGCCAGCTGTAATTTAGTTTGAGTATGTCATATGTCCTCCCACAGCCTTCCTGTCTGAGTGGGACTGTTCCCCAGGGGACCCAGATCCACCACATGATGCCCACTGCTTTAATCCCAGTAGGAACCCATTGTTTTTCCCCATTCTGCTTATAGCTTTCCAATCCACAAAAACCAGGACGATTGTGTTTGTGCATAGCACACCACACTGTGGCATGTTGGGCAGGCTGCCATTGTATTCTGTCTATTATAACCAGGGACCTTTCTAAGCATCTGCTCATCAAGGTTTATAGCTACACGGTAATCAGTCTGCTGGGAGCCATCCACCACAGGGTCTGAAATTCCAGTAGGAAGCAGTTCTCAGAAATCCCTTCCCAAATGATATCTTTTATAGTATTGATAGATGGAGCCTGAAAAATAGTCAAAGATACTGGAACATTATTAGGGCTTGATTTAGTCAGTAACACTGATCCTGCTCGTCAAATATATCCTATGACCAGAACGTCTCCCAGACTCAGGTTTGCAGGCTGCCATCTGACTTTGCAGGATCAAAAGCAGGGGTGGTCTTGGCAAACATAGCTTTGCCCGTCTGGGCATCTGGTATAATTCTGCTAAGAAATAATATTATTCTCGTTCTCTGAGCCTCTCTTGAGGTTGGATTTCTCTCATTGCATAACCCACTTATATACTCCTTTACTCTCAGCTATTATTTCTCCTTCTCTCATTTGTCATTTATTTTCATCCAAACTTTTCCACATTTGGAAGGGACATTAAGTTCAGCCACTGTGCTGGCCCAGATTGCTAGCAGCAACACTAGTCTAGCAAGTGCCTCCCCACTCAATTTGTTTCGTGATTGGCTGGATTATTTTAGTGAAGTCTAGTCTCCCTGCCAACTCATGTGCATACACGCACACATAAACACACATATACACAGTGTTAAACTTCTCATATTGCTCCTTAAGGCGTGACAGTTTTGGATATGCCCACAGTCACTCTGGGATGAACTTGTTCTCTTCCTCTCTTTCCCTGACCACACCCAGATGTCCAACTCCACTAATCGCCCGTTAGCTGCTTTATTTATTTATTTATTTTCATCAATGTCCTGGGGGCATAAATTGCTCGATAAACTAATCCCATCAAACTGTAACTCCTTTAAAGAAATAGTTTCTGAAGGCAGTGTTCTATATATTTTTCTGACTCCAAAAGGAGTCCTCCCAGCTATCCTGTTCCTCAGTCCTCCTAAACCAGCCAGCCTACAGTCTGGTCTGTATCCTTATTAAATGCACGGGTCTCTATCCAACTTCCTCTCATCACAGCCTCTACTGTTCAGGCCCGTAGACTTGAACTCTCCAAACTCTGCTACAAATGAAGTCATTTCCTTTGGGGAAAGATCAGGAGTTATCTGTTTTATGGCCCACTTCTCTCCCCAGGAAAAATTTCTGAGCCCAAGCTCTGAAGCTGGAGTTGGGAACAATGGCAAGTTTCTCTCTGAGCGACACCCCTGCTGTAAAAACTGAGTGCTCAGTGACGTTGGGGGGGAACCAGCAGCCTGAGACCCTCTCAGCTTGCCTCTCTTGGCATGGAACAATTGCTCCTAAGCTGGGGCCAAGACAAGTGGGCCCCAGTCTTCTCAGCAAGCTGTGACAAAGGCCCTGGATTTCTCTTAACTCACACAATAGCCCCTACTTCCTAAGTTGGCAGTCCTTTAAGTCCTTAATACGTCATTGCCACAGCAGTACCATAGACACCTACACAGATTCCTTTGATATTAATAGAATGTCTCAGTTCACTCTCTTTCTGCCTACTGCCATCAGGATGTCCACATTTATAAATTATTCCCTCCTAACAACCCAAAATTCTCCAGTTAACTTAGTGTAAGTTGTGGGAAGTTGGCTTTCCTGCCTGTTTCCATTGGAAAGTATGAAAAAATCATGTCCTCACTGACATGCAAGGCTTTCTCTTACCAGAATGAGGGATCACTTTCTCCCCAGGCTCTATTATACTTATCCATTCCTAAAAGATAGTGAAACAGAGCAGGCCCCTGTGGGACCCTCCTGAGTAAAAAAGCCTTTCCATGTCCCCTGTTTTCTTGCTTATAGGAAAAAGGCTTCAGCCTCCTAGAGCTTCCCTGAGTTCCAAAGGTCAGATTCAAACAATTACTAATTATGGAGGGAATGCAGAAACAAAGGAAAAGCAGTCAAGAAACAATAATGGAGAAATAAAGCAGAGTCCTGGCTCCTCCTCAAGGGATATACATAACAATAGATCTTTGAGTTCTTCTATAGGAACTAAGCCCTCCACCCAGGTGAAGGTTGGTAACTGCAGGCTGAGCACAAGATTTCTGGAACACCACCCTGTTACCTACCAGTCAGAAGAAAGTCAGACACCCTGTAGCCCTCACCCCAAATTTTGCCTTTAAAAACCCTTCTCTGGGGACTTCCCTGGTGGTGCAGTGGTTAAGAATCTGCCTGCCAATGCAGGGGACATGGATTCTAGCCCTGGTCCGGGAAGACCCCACATGCCGCAGAGCAAATAAGCCTGTGAGCCACAACTACTGAGCCCACATGCCACAACTACTGAAGCCCACGCACCTAGAGCCCATCCTCCCCAACAAGAGAAGCCACTGCAATGAGAAGCCTGCGCACCGCAACGAAGAGTAGCCCCTGTTCACCACAACTGGAGAAAGCCCGTGTGCAGCAATGAAGACCCAAGGCAGCCAAAAATTTAAAAAGTAGAATAAAAAATAAAGAAATTTATAGTAAAAAAAAAAAACCTCTTCTCTGAGATCCACTGGGGAGTTCAAGTCTTTTGAGCATAAGCCACCTGCTCTCTTTGCTTGGCCTTTACAATAAACTATTCTCTGCTCCAAACTCTGACATTTGTTTGGCCTCACTGTGTGTTGGACTCTTGAACTTGTGTTCGACAACAATAGGACTTTCTGAGGTTTATTATAATAAAAACAAGGTAACATTTTGAAGGGTAGCAGAATATGTCATCCCAAAATATGCCTCTTTGGCATAAGGATTAATGTGAACTGATTATTTTTAAGAAACTGTAGATATAGGAGAAGCTCTGAAAACAGAGTAGAAATACTCTTTTGTAAGAGACATCTACATTTATAAAGGAAATCTACGTTAGAAATGGAGCATACACCAGGAAGAGGCCTATTTCTAGAGATAATTTTTTCACTTGAGAGACTTATCTGCACAGCAGGGCAACCTTTATTTACCAAACACTTTCACTTCTCAACTAACCAAGAATTGACTTTTCCTCTTTGAAGCCCCATAAGTATATAATTAAAATCATTATGTTTCCTCCTGTTAATCTGTCTCCTTACTCCAGGCCCCTACACTTCGGCTCACCCTCAACCTAAGCCAGTATACATCCTCTCCTGAGAATAAACTGGCCTCAGGTAAAATAAAATGTTCCCTGGTCTAGTACCTGAATGTGCCACGCATTCACACACATCCTGTTCCCCACACCTAGTTCTTTCCAGCTTTGTTTACTCTTCTCTTTTTGCCTAACTCTGCAGTTGCTTACAGACCTTATGGTCAAAGCATTCTTTCTCCCTGTAAGGCCAGCAGGTCCGGGGAAGGGCCCAGGGAGCCAGACGGAAACACCGCCAAAGTGGCTGATGCAACCGACACCTGACATTGCCACACCACTCGGTCCCGGTCTTCCCGCTCCCCGAGGGGCGGAACCAACAGCTCTGAGGCTGATGCAACCGACACCTGACATTGCCACAACACCCGAGAGATTACCAAAAAGGGGCTGCTTCACACAGCAAGCACCTCCCCTGCGTCCACCCCTATAAATTGTTCGCGCCCACACCCGGGCGGGACTTCTCTGGCCCCTTTCTCTCGGACCAGTGAACCTCGACCGGGAGCGTTCCCAAATAAAGCTTGTTTAAGCTCTCCTCCATTTTTCGTGCCGTTCCTTACACTCCCTGTGGCAATAACCTCCCTCCTCAATTTGCAATAGTTCATTTCCCTCACTTGCAATAATCCTTTCGAATACAGTCTCAACTTCACTAAATCCAGATTTGATTTTTATTCCAGTCTCATCAATGATTTCTCTTGGTATTGCCTACTCTGTGACATCCCAAACATAGGGTTTTATGTTTTATAGTTAACCTTGAGTTAATACTCAGGATAAAATAATGAGACACCACATAGAGTAGAGCAGATTGCTGCTGTTCCAGCTGAGGTCATCATATACCATCTAGCCTCCAGCCAATCCAGCAGACACAGGAGGGACTCCAAGTGAGACCTGAAGAACTTCCCAGTGGAGCTCAGTAGAAATTGTCAGCTTGTAAAGTTATGGACTCAAGTGACTGTTAGTGGTATTGTTTTAAGCCTCTAAGTTTGTGGGTATTTGTTATGCAGCAGTAGACTGATGATACATTGACTGAACACATGAATGAAAGAATGAACAAATGGATGAATGAACAAATGAATAACAACAGTCTGGAGACTGTATTCCTTCCCAAGTAGGAGGAAGGCAAACAAGGACTTCCAAAACAGATCGCAACTGGGGCTTCTGATCTGAGATGATATATAGTATATAAACTGACAAGGATGAAAATATGACTTTTGAGTGTATTTTTGAAACTTCAGTTGCTATGGGGGTGTTTGGAAGTGTATCAAATATATCACCCACCAAAAATACGGAATCATGATACTAAGAGGATATTAGTTCTTTGAGTCATGCATTCACACTAGACTAGAAAATATCTTCATGATATTGTAAAAACTCAAAATCACAAAGGAAGTTGGATAGGTCTTTAAGGTATCTTGAAAATATGGGAGCATCTTAATTCAATATCTACTTAGTAAAAAATATATGAACCTTGTCCTCTATATACCACACACTTTGCCAGATGCTGGGAATAGACCAGAAAAGACATAGTCATTGCAATCAAGAATCTGACAGTCTAAATTTTAAATACATAATGTATACAAAATTTTATCCATGTCCAAGAGATCCAAGTTTTAAATTACCATTTATTTTGTGTAGGAAAGTTTATAAATTCTGATCTCTATCATAAACATCTGAGTCAGAGTAATTCAAACTTTTCATGGATCTGGAGAGAGATAGAAATGGGGAAGATCAATGGGCTTTTGTCTCATTAAAGCCAATGCTGTCCCAAGCATTATTGTTTTTAATTAATTAATTTTTTTGGCTGCATTGGGTCTTCATTGCTGTGTGCGGGCTTTCTCTATCTGCGGCAATCAGGGGCTACTCTTCATTGTGGTGTGCAGGCTTCTCATTGTGGTGGCTTCTCTTGTTGTGGAGCACGGGCTCTAGGCATGCGGGCTTCAGTAGGTGTGGCACACAAGCTTCATTAGTTGTGGCACATGGGCTTAGCTGCTCTGCAGCATGTGGGATCTTCCTGGACCAGGGATTGAACCGGTGTCCCCTACATTGGCAGGCGGATTCTTAACCACTGCACAACCAGGGAAGTCCCAATCATTATTTATTTCACTCAGTGTTTTATTTCAAATTTACTCTCTGAGTTGTAATATGCTATGACCATTGTTAGTATACTTAATTTACCGAAGTCACTAATTATGATACCACATTGCCAAAACCACTGACGAGAAATTGATTTAAAAAAATTTTTGTTTCTTCATCACTCTAAGCAATCAGAATGGATGATTGGTCAAACTAAAACTGTTATTTTTATGTCATAAATTATATTTTTCTGGAGCTTTGTTGACAGAGAGTTCCTATAATTTTACATATGAATCAATAGAGAACCAGAAAATTTAAATGGCCTTCCCATGTTCAAACAGCTAGTGGGTAGTAGAACTGAGGAGGGGATCGAATTATTTTCTCTTGTCATGAGAAGTGTTGTCTCTTTTATATCATGTTTTCTCTGATTGTCTAAGGTTGCCTACTTTATGGTGACTTCTCCCCTTCAGAGTACAGTATTAAAAAGTGGTAACTTGGTAAAATATAATAAAGATGTAAATACATTTATATTCATTTATACTTTCTGGGAATGTGCTTTCAGGAAACAAAAGAGATGCAGAAATTTTAAAAAAAAAGAATCTGACAGTCTAGTTGAAAGGTACTGACGATTATAATGTTAAGTGCAATGAGAGCAGTAAGAAATTTATTGCCTGTGTAACTAAATACTTTGGGTTAGTGCTGATATCAGGTATGGCACGATTCAGGGCTGAAACGACTGGTTAGAATTTCATTTCTCTCCATTTATTAATTTTGCTTGCGTCTATGTTGATCTCATTCTTGGGTTCCACATGGTAGCAAGATGGTACCAACATGGTGGCAACAGCTATGACTTCTTTGGCTTCAGATCCAAAGAGAAAGGAGCAAGCTCTCCTTCCTAGATGTCCCAGGAAAAGCTCCTCTTTCTTGAGTAATTTGTCCATTCCTGAACCAATAACTCTGCTGGGAAGGGTGGGGGAGGCACTAAGAATGTGATTCACTGATTTAAGTCTGGATTATGTGTTAAATTTGCTGGAATTTTGAGTTTTGGCTCTCTCTCCCATGGACCCAGTCTCATGGACCGAAAAGGAGAAAGGGCACAGATCCACACATGTCACCCGCTTACGGGATCTTAGTTCCCTGACCAGGGACTGAACCCATGCCCTCGGCAGTGAAAACGTGGAGTCCTAAGCACTGGACCACCAGGGAATTCCCACCACATCATTGATTATGCATTCTTTTCTCATGGGAAAAAAATGGAAATAAACTGTGAGTCTTAATACAATATCATTCTCTGGAAAGTCCCACCAAGTACACCATTAAAACAAATGGAACATATAATTTTGCACAGTTTCTATGAATAAAATCTCTATTCAAATTTTAACAGTTTACTATTAAAAATGGCTCCTGGCCACCTATTAGTTCACTAGGGCTGCTATAACAAAATACCACAGACTGGGTGGCTTAAAAGACATACATTTATTGTCTCACAGTTCTGGAGGCTAGAAGCCTGTGATCAAGGCATCAGCAGGGTTGGTTTCTCTTGAGGCCTCCCTCTTTGGCTTGTAGATGGCTGCCTTCTTGTTGTGTCCTCACGTGGTCTTTCCAATGTACATGCCCCTGGTATCTCTGTGTGTCCGCATTTTCTCTTCTTATAAGGACACCAGTCATATTGGATTAGGGCCCACCCTAATGGCCTCATTTTAACTTAATCATCTCTTTAAAGACCCTATCTCCAAATATCATATTTTGAGGGATGAGGGATTAGGGCTTCAACATACAAATTGGAGCGGGGAGGAATATAATTTAGCCTCTAATATTACCTTTCTGACCTCATTTCTTCTCTCTCTTTCTCTTACTTTCTCTCTCCCCCTAACATGCTGCTCCAGCATACTGGCTTTTGAGTTTCAAATACTAAGCATTTCCCCTGCTCAGGGCCTTTACACATGCTCTGATAATCCCTGCCTAGAATGATCCTCCCCTGCTGTTCCCTTGGCCCACTTCCTCTTTTATTTCAGATCTCTGCCCAAACATTAGTCTCAGAGATGGTTTTGACCAACTTAAGAAAAACAGCATTTCCCTCAGTCAACTTTGTTTCACAGAACTTATCTGATTTAAATGTTAACTTATTTTTTTACTAACACATAAAACACATGAGGAAGGAACCTTGTGTAAGTACTCTATCTCCAGAACTCAGTATAGTGGTTGATACATGGTAAGTGTCCAACAAATGCTTGCTGAATGAATGTATATAATTACTGAAGAATAGAGAAAGACTGACCCACTGAACCTCCTACAAATGAGTAATTAATTTATGATTGGATGTTATTTACTAATCATATCTGTCTCAGGAACCAAAAGCTATAAAAAAGGAACCAAGTGAAAATATTTGGTAGGAAAAGTATAATAATTGATAGGATAATAGCAGATGGATGTAGCCATAAAACACATTAGTGAGATAAGATAGAGAAACTCTACTAGAAGGTAAAAAATAAACAGAGAGAATATAAGTATAAAATTATATACATATATATATGTAAGGGGTAGAGAGGATAGAAATAAAGTACTTAACTGAAATTTCAATTAATCGAAATCTTAGAAGGAAAGAAAAAGGAGGAAGTATGTGATGAAATATGCAATGATCAATTTTCCAGAATTAAGGAAAAATAAAATAACTCAGATTGAAAAGGTACATAGATTGGTAAATGAAAGAGATAAGAAAAAAGGATGTATATTAACAAACTGAAGGATAAAAACCATATGATCATCTTAATAGATGCAGGAAAAGCTTTCGACAAAATTCAACACCCATTTTAGGAACTTACCTCAACATAATAAAGGCCATATATAACAAATCCACAGCCAACATCGTTCTCAGTGGTGAAAAACCGAAACCATTTCCACTAAGATCAGGAAAAAGACAAGGTTGCCCACTCTCACCACTATTATTCAACATAGTTTTGGAAGTTTTAGCCACAGCAATCACAGAAGAAAAAGAAATAAAAGGAATCCAAATCAGAAAAGAAGAAGTAAAACTGTCACTGTTTGCACATGACATGATACTATACATAGAGAATCCTAAACACGCTACCAGAAAACTACTTAAGCTAATCAATTAATTTGGTAAAGTAGCAGGATACAAAATTAATGCACAGAAATCTCTGGCATTCCTATACACCAACAATGAAAGATCAGAGAGAGAAATTAAGGAAACAATACCATTCACCACTACAACAAAAAGAATAAAATACCTAGGAATAAACCTACCTAAGGAGTTAAAAGACTTGTACTCAGAAAACTATAAAACACTCATGAAAGAAATCAAAGATGACATAAACAGATGGAGAAATACACCATGTCCTTGGATTGGAAGAATCAACATTGTGAAAATGACTATACTACCCAAAGCAATCTACAGATTCAATGTAATCCCTATCAAACTTCCAATGGCATTCTTCACAGAATTAGAACAAAAAATTTTACAATTCGTATGGAAAGACAAAAGACCCCGAATAGCCAAAGCAATCTTGAGAAAGAAAACTGGAATTGGAGGAATCAGGCTCCCTGACTTCAAAATAGACCACAAATCTACAGTAATCAAGACAGTATGGCACTGGCACAAAAACAGAAATATAGATCAATGGAACAGGATAGAAAGCCCAGAGATAAACCCACACACATATGGTCACCTAATTTATGACAAAGGAGGCAAGAATATACAATGGAGAAAAGGTAGCCTCTTCAATAAGTGGTGCTGGGAAAACTGGACAGCTACATGTAAAAGAATGAAATTAGAACACTCCCTAACACCATACACAAAAATAAACTCTAAATGGATTAAAGACCTAAATGTAAGGCCAGACACTATAAAACTCTCAGAGGCAAACATAGGCAGAACACTCTGTGATATACATTACATCAAGATCCTTTTAGACCTACCTCCTAGACAAATGGAAATAAAAATAAACAAATGGGACCTAATGAAATTTAAAAGGTTTTGCACAGCAAAGGAAACCATAAACAAGACCAAAAGACAACCCTCAGAATGGGAGAAAATATTTGCAAATGAAGCAACTGACAAAGGATTAATCTCCAAAATTTACAAGCAGCTCATGCAGCTCAATATCAAAAAAAACAAATAACCCAATCCAAAAATGGGCAGAAGACCTAAATAGACACTTCTCCAAAGAAGATATACAGACTGCCAACAAACACATGAAAGAATGCTCAACATCACTAATCATTAGAGAAATGCAAATCAAAACTACAATGAGATATCATCTCACACTGGTCAGAATGGCCATCATCAGAAAATCTACAAACAATAAATGCTGGAGAGGGTGTGGAGAAAAGGGAACCTTTCTGAACTATTGATGGGAATATAAATTGATACAGCCACTATGGAGAACAGTATGGAGGTTCCTTAAAAAACTAAAAGTAGAACTACCATACGACCCAGTAATCCCACTACTGGGCATATACCCTGAGAAAACCATTATTCCAAAAGAGTCATGTACCACAATGTTCACTGCAGCTCTATTTACAATAGCCAGGACATGGAAGCAACCTAAGTGTCCATCGACAGATGAATGGATAAAGAAGATGTGGCACATATATACAATGGAATATTACTCAGCCATAAAAAGAAACGAAATTGAGTTATTTGTAGTGAGGTGGGTGGACCTAGAGTTTGTCATACAGAGTGAAGTAAGTCAGAAAGAGAAGAACAAATACCATATGCTAACACATATATATAGAATCTAAAGACAAAAAATGGTTATGAAGAACCTAGGGACAGGACAGGAATAAAGATGCAGACATAGAGAATGGACTTGAGGAAACATGAAGGGGGAAGGGTAGGCTGAGACAAAGTGAGAGAGTTGCATAGACATATATATACTACCAAATGTAAAATAGATACCTAGTGGGAAGTCACCACATAGCACAGGGAGATCAGCTTGGTGCTCTGTGACCACCTAGAGGGGTGGGTTAGGGAGGGTGGGAAGGAGACTCAAGAGGGAGGAGATATGGTGATATATGTATATGTATAGCTGATTCACTTTGTTATAAAACAGAAACTAACATACCATTGTAAAGCAATTATACTCCAATAAAGATGTTAAAAAGAAATTACACTGTAAAAAAACGAAAAAGGATAAAGGATGTGATCTCAGGTTTAAATACTAAAAGAGGGTGAGAGATGAAGGTGGGGAATGATGCAAATACAGGCAGTCTTGCTCTAAAGCCTGAACCCCATTCACTGTGACCTAAATGTCACAGTACCCTGATATCACAAGTTATGAAAAAGGTTATATTAGGCTCAGTAATGATATATCAAAAATATTAGCTATTATTTGATAATTATTTTATATTTAAACTTCAATTTATGTTGAATATATATATATATATTTTGCATGGTGTGAAGGACTTCATTTATAATCCTTTTAAACAGACAATTTCCCCAGCATGATTTATTGAATAATATTAGCACTGTCTCTGTCTAATATTTATATATCTTCCTTTTTTTTTAGTGCTTGCTAAGAATTTGAAAAGCATATTGAAATTTTTGTGAATTATTAGCTAGGGTAATTTGCACTAGTTGCTGCAATAAACTTTCACATTTCAATGACTCTTCCTCATTCTGTGTGAGCTTTGGGAGTTGTCCCCCTGCTACTTTGGGTGGTTCTTTCCCTAACTATCCTCAGGCAGTTTCCTCACATGCTTGTCCTAATCAGTATTGAGCTGAAGACTTGAGGAAGAAACTCTTCAGATTGTTGGAGCTCTCTCTTTGTACAGCCCTTTCCTCTCTGCAACTCTGCCCTGAAAACTGGATTCTCAGCCACTTCTCAGACTCCCACTTCTCTTTCCTTATCTGAGACCTGGGTCCCCCTCCCTGTAGTGTGGCCTGGAGCTGTTCTTCAGGCAGTAAGCTGGGGCAGTTGTAGGGCTCACCTCACTTTCTTCCCCTTTCTCAGGGATCACTGTTCTGTACTACCTGATATCTAATATCTAAAAGCATTGTTTCATTTAGCGTGCCCTTTTTAGTTGTTTCATGTGGAAGGACAAATTTGGTTCACGTTACCCCATACTGTTCAGAAGAAGAAGTTCCCTGAGTGTGTAAATTGGAGTTCATTCTTAAGCAATCTTTTTTTTTTTTTCCCCAGAATGTGTAGAGCATGAGATTGTGTTCCCTAGAAGCAGAGCCTGAGATGGGAATTCTTATGAAAGTGATTTAATGAGGGTTTGCTCTCAGAAGAACAGGAGTGAAGGAAGCAGGATAGGGTAGGGGAAGAAAACTAGGCAAGACTGAGGTCTCAACTGGAGACTACTTTCAGTCTAGTCCTCCAGGGAGCCTGGGAGCACCAACTACACTGCAAAGTTGGTCCCAAGGAGGATGGATTTTCGTTTACCCTCGTGTCAATCATTGGCCATTGGCTGCCAGTGTGGGCGGGGTGGTAGAGGGATAGGAGCAGGTTAGTAAGGTTAACATTCCAATACACAGAAGAACAATTTTCCAGAGCCCTTGCTCCCAGCTCCAGTATCCACAATGGCAATCCTCCAGAGAAGGCAGCTGTCAGCCATTAGCAGCCAACACTCAGCAGCTGGGTGCCAGGTAAACAGAATCTGGGTTGGGCACCATCAGTATCTACAATACGTGGTAAGCATTTCATGTACTTTGATGTGTGAAAATATTTTTATTTTGCCCTCACACTTGACTGATAATTTAACTGGTTTAAAAACTTCAGGCTCAACATAGACTTCTTTCAGAACTTTGAAGGCATAGTTTTCTATTAGCGTGTAGCTTATAAGACATCTGTCTTAGCTTGGGCTGCCATAACAAATTTCCATCGAGTGGATGGTTTAAACAACAAACATCTATTTTTCACATTTCTGCAGACTGGGAATCCAAGATAAAGGAGCTGGCAGATTTGGTGTTTGATAGGAGCCCAGTTCCCGGTTTGTAGATGGTTGTCTTCTCCTTGTATTTTCACGTGGCAGAGAGCAGGGAGAGAGAGAGGCAGCAAGCTCCTCTATCTCTTCTTCTTTTTTTATTTTTATTTGTTTTTATTTTTGGCTGTCTTGGGTCTTCGTTGCTGTGCACGGGCTTTCTCTAGTTGCAGCGAGCAGGGGCTACTCTTTGTTGTGGTGCGTGGGCTTCTCATTGTGGTGGCTTCTTCTTGTTGTGGAGCACGGGCTCTAGGCGTGCGGGCTTCAGTAGTTGTGGCACTTGGGCTCAGTAGTTGTGGCTCACGGGCTCTAGAGTGCAGGCTCAGTAGTTGTGGTGCCCAGGCTTAGTTGCTCTGCGGCATGTGGTATCTTCTTGGACCAGGGCTCGAACCCATGTCCCCTGCATTGGCAGGCGGGTTCTTAACCACTGAGCCACCAGGGAAGCCCCTATCCCTAATCTAATTAGCCCCTAGCACTAATCCCATTCATGTGGGCTCCACCCTCATGACCTCCTGATCATTTCCCAAAGGCCCCACCTCTTAATACTGTCACACTGGAGGTTAGGATTTCAACATATGAATTTGTGGGTGGGGACACAGGCATTCAGACCATAACAACATGCAGTGTCAATCTGATTCTCATTATTCTTTTTTTTTAATTCTGTATTTTTAAATTTTTGGCCACATCGTGCGGCATGTGGGATCTTGCCTGGGAGTGAACCTGTGCCCCCTGCAATGGAAGTGCAGAGTCTTAACTACTGGACCTCCAGGGAAGTCCCTGATTCTCATTACTCTTAAGTAATAGTTATCTTACTCTATATTGAAAATAATTTAGTATTTCCTTTTTATCTCTGATGATCTGAAATCTCATTGGCAAAAACATTTTTTTCATATTTTTGCTTGGCAATTTTTGGGTCATTTGATCTCACTGTAAAGTTTTTATTCTGGTCTGGGAAGTTTTCTTCTAACATTTCTTTGTCTCTTTTTGCCCTTCAATTATCCCATATCTAATACTCAAACCTCTGGAAATTTATTTTTATTTCCATGTGTTTTTAAAAATTATTAGACCTCATTATTTAGAGCAGTTTTAGGTTTACAGACATATTCAGCAGAGAGTACATACAGCTTCCATATCTCTCCTCCCTGCCAACAGTTTCCCCTACTATTAAGGTACTACATTAATGTGCACTTTTAATTTTATCAGTAGATTATGGATTATGTAGTAGGCAGATTAAAGCCCCAGGAAAGATGTCCACGTCCTAATCCCTGGAACCTGTCAATTGTTAATGGTACAAGGTAAAAGAGATTTTGTAACTGGAATTTGTTGACTTTAAGCTAGGGAGGTTGGGAATTCCCTGGCTGTCCAGTGGTTAGGACTCCATGCTTTCACTGCCAAGGGCCCCAGTTTGATATCTGGTTGGGGAGCTGAGATCCCACAAGCCTCCCAGCATGCACACCCCCCCCCCTCCAAAAAAAAGATAGGGAGGTTAATTTAGGTTGGTTCAATGTGATCACACAGGCCCTTAAAAAGTAGAGGAGGAAGGCAGAAGATTCAGTCAGAGAGATACGGTGTAAGACGGTCTTGACCCACCTACTGGGGCTGGTGATGGAGGAAGGGGGCTGTGAGCAAAGGAATGCAGGTGACCTCTAGAAGCTGAGGCTTTTCTTAGTAAAGAAAAACCAACATCAGTCCTATGACCACACAGAATTCAATTCTGCCAACAACCTGCGTGAGCCTGGAGGCAGAATATTCCCTAGAGTCTCCAGGAAGTAAAGTAGGCCTGCTGACACCTTGATTTCAGTCTTCTGAGATGCAGGCAGGGAAACCAGTGAGCCTAAATTCTGTTACTATAAACTCCTAAATTTGTGGTAATTTGTTTTGGCAGCAATAGAAAAATCATACACTGCTATTGGTCCTGCAGTGGATACCAGTACTCAATTAGATTTTCAGCATGGAATTCAGCTTGTAACTTCTTCAGAGGTATTATCAACATTGGTTACATCTTGGTACCAACCAAACATTTGAGAGTTACGTAGTATTACACAGCAAAGGAAGAATGAAGAATGGTATATGATACTCAATTTTAATTTATGATTTGGGTTTAACTGACTCAAAACCATTACATGCTCTTGTATCAGTTCAACTATCATCAGAGATCACCCAGATTTAGCAAACCTCAGCTGTGGAACGTAGGGTGGAGTGCTGGGATTTTGGCCAGCAGCTTTACTGCTTTGACCTAATTTTTCTAAACTGAAGATGAGGTAATACCAGTTTCTACTATTTCACAATAAATTGATAAGTGCAAATGCAGTTGATGAACTGGTTTAATGGAAGATGCCCAGGGTTCTGTGTGGGAGGACTCAATGAGTGTTGAGAAAAGAAATACCTGCTATATCTGAGTATTCACATTTAGAATATAAGAATTACCATAGGAACTCAGGAAAAAGAGGAAACATATTGGCAGATGGAATATTTTGTTTTACTTGACATCACCTTCAAAGGTTAAGAACAGACTCCCAAACTAACTTCTCTTCCAACCTGATATAAATCTAATTATTATATCCAAATACTCTTCATCCTTCATTCTAGGCTGTTTACACAAATTCATCATTCAGTGCTACTTTAGCATTCCCAGTTTCTTACAGAATTCAACGGGTGATAGGAGTGGGTATTGGAGGAGATAACATAGTATGATTTGCCAGCAAATACATCCTAGTATACTCAGGGTACTAGGCAGAAAGAAATATCACTCATGATCTAGGAAGAGACTTGATACAAATTACAGTGGATAAGGTACTGTTTTAAACCTTTCTTTTTTTTTTTGCGGTACGCGGGCCTCTCACTGCTGTGGCCTCTCCTGCCGCGGAGCACAGGTTCTGGACGCGCAGGCCCAGTGGCCATGGCTCACGGGCCCAGCCGCTCCGGGGCATGCGGGATCCTCCCAGACCGGGGCACGAACCCGCGTCCCCTGCATCGGCAGGCGGACTCTCAACCACTGCACCACCAGGGAAGCCCTAAACCTTTCTTGATTCTAGCTATACATACGTTACCAGATCTCTTAGGTATGTGACACTACATGCATGGATGGTCAAATCCCAGGGGCAAATGACCTGCAATGTTATATGCTTCAGTTTCAGTGTGAGGTGTTTTTTCTTTGGCTCTTTAATATTACCTGGTCTCCACCTCATGATGACATCAATTGTTCTGTTTTTGCAGAAAGCATTAGACCTCATTTTGGTTTATGATCTTTAAGTGGATCTAAACCTACCCATATATTCATAAAATCTGTACACATTCACCACACATAAAACAAGTTTATGTTTTTCTAGTCAATGTTGGCTTTTCCCAATCTTGCTTTGTTTTTTTTCAGCTGACTAAACCTATTCAGTAACTTGCATTCACATTCATACAGCTCTACCTATAATTCTTCATTGTTACTTCTGATTGGCTTAGGCCGTATTTTACAAGTACTTTGACTAAAATTGCTAGCAGTGGGTTGCAAAAGGAAATCAACTTCTTTTAATAGGATGACTGACTTACTAAGGTATTAATGTTGTTAGTTTACCTTCTCTAAAAAGTGCTTGTAATTTTATACAGAAAGACTAGAAGGGCATAAAAGCTAATGATGCAATTCCAGCACTGAAAACAGCATGGTAGACATTTTCAGAAAAGAGTTGTCCTCAAATTATAAGAAATTAGCTCTCCACAGGTAACAATCTACCTCTGGTTTTGATGGATAAATTGGAGCTTTTAATTTTACCAGTGGATTATAGATTATTTTCTGCTGGATGCATTACTATGTTATTGCATTTCATAAACTCTTCTATTTCTTTCCTTCCATTCACATGGACAGAAAATATTTTTCTCCTTTTTCTTCTCAATTTAGCTGTTTTAGGTAGGATCTTTTTGGGAGATTGGTTACCAAAGGGCAGGGTTAGTTGAAGATGGAAACCACTGGCCATATTTCCCTAAAATATTGTATTTAGGTAAGACACCTTAGAAATAGGTCTGGGAAGTTCAATCCTCTTGGTAATTCCAATCCATCCTTAACTACATGAGACTTTACTTCAGAAGTGTTTTTGTAGAAGACTTTGGAATTATTAGGACTTAGTTTTTATTTCACTTTTACTTTTATTTTTCAGTAATGTTCTCTTCTCTTCTCCTGTTATCTACTTCTCCTGAATTGGCTGACTTCCTGTGTGTGTGTATGTGTATGTGTGTGTGTGTGTGGGTGTGTGTGTGTTTTGCCATTCTTCCTCTTTTCTCTTCTGCTTTCCCAGAAGATCTTGCCATTAGAAACTAAAAAGGACTGTGTACTTTCAGAATAGTCTTTATACATTTATCTGGTATAAAAGGGAAATTCTATTGCATCACATTCCCTCAGCTTCCTTTTGTGAATTCAGATTTTACTGAAGATAGGTTCCAAAGAGATACAAATAAGCATTGATAATTTTTTCCTAGGAGACTTCTCAGCTGGGGTCATATCACTTTCTGTCCCCTGAATAAGATAACTGGAAGGAAGAGGCTATTTTACCTATTTCTCCTATACTCCCTACAATACTAATCACAGTATTTCTCAAAAGGTTACCTGCATCAGGTTCACCTGGGTGATGATAAGAATGCATATTCATAGGTCGTAGCCCAGAACCATAGATTCAATATCTCTGGAGACAGAGCTCAGGAACCTGAAAGTTTTATTTCTGTTACGTGCTGAATTTTCTCCTGTGCCTTAGCCTGAATTTTCAGTCACTGGCTAGATATGCTTTCTTGAATGTATTTTCATCCCACGCTCACTTAACACATCCAAAATTAAACCATCCACTGTCCACCTCTAATTCTGTCATGCTGGTATACGTGAAGCTATCATTGGAGTCACTCATCCTCGTGTTCCCTCATTTTTACTTAATCAATTTATTGGCCTCTGTGCCAAGCACTGGGAAAGACAGTGATGAACAAGACAGACATGGGTCATGCCCTCAAGGATCATGAAGATTCTTTTACAGAGAGCAACTTAATCCTGTAGATTCTCTTGTGGTTTTGTTTGTTTTGTTTTTCAGAATACTCCTTTACTTTCCTTGTCTGCACCCTAATCTAGAATCTCATCAATTATGCTTGGACTGCTATAATCTTTTCCTAATTAGTCTCTTTGCTCCTAATCTCCCAGCTCTTCTCAAAGATTAATCTGCTGAAAACGTAATCTTCAAAACACCACTTTCAATATATTTATCCCCACTTAATGGCTTCATTATTTCCAACTGCTTGTAGGTTATTTTTCAAAGTAGAGTCAAGGCTCTTTACAATATGGCCCCCAAATGATTTTTTACTGAATGAACTCTTTTACCCCTATCAAATAGACATCTGAACTTGATGTAAGCATTTTTTACTTATTTATTTTCTGGGCTCATGACTTTAATTACACTTTGACCAAACCATACTTTTCTCTTCAGGCCTAACTTTTCCTCCCTCAGCATGGCTGGCGCTAAGCACTTGCTCTTGCTTCAGTTCCTACGTTGATTCTCTGCTTTACTCATTAAGCATGTGCACCCTGGTAATATTACTTATCTTTCTATGTATTTTTCTAATTCTTCAATTATTCCATAAACTTTCTGAATGTAGAAGCAATGTTTTATATATGTCTTTATCTCCTCCTTGCCTAGTCCAGGCCTATATGTAATAAATGTCCAATAAATATTCATCAAATTCTTTATATTCATTTATTCATCCATTCTTTCATAAAAAAATTATGGAATGCCCACTGAGAATATAGTCCTCTTTTGCATGGAGCTTAAATTTTAGTGGGACAGAGTTTAAGCAAATAATTAAGATAAAAATGAGATCAATTGCTTTATTTGTTTGCCAAGAAAAATTTAACAAGCACTTACCATAGGCCAGGAATTGTGTTACGTGCTGAATTCGCTGGGAATACAAAGCTGAAGTTGATAGGCTAGTAGAGGAGAATTATACATATAAGCTACTAAAATACAATGCTTTAAGTGCAAACAAAATATCCTAGGGGCACAAATGGGGGCAACTCTTTCTGCCGAGGAGTCAGTAAGGCTTCATTTAAGACCCATTCTAAAATGGGTCTTAAAAGTGAATTTAAACAAAGGACTGGATAACACAATATTCATAAAAGGAAGGTGGTTGTTGGAAATCTGACATGCCCATTCTTATATCATTATTCTGAGCAGAAACCTGAGCTGGGAACATGAAGGTGATCAGCTAAGGCAGACTTGAGCCTTACGATGGTTCACTGCCAGGTGAATAGCTAGCTATTGTTGCTGGGCCTTCATCTAGGCCCTTCCCTGGCCCTGTCCCCTCAGCATGGACAGCTGTTCCTAGGGAAAGGCCGTCTAGTTGCCCCTATAGTCTTCAATACCCAGAACAGAATTAACTCTGAGATCTTTCCCTCTGAGAATCATAGAATGATAGCGTTGTAAAGGATACTGAAATCACAGTTTAGTTGTTTCTAATTTACATCCCCCAGGATCTTAGGGAGTCTCAAAATGGCAAAAGAAAATCTGAAATCAACTTTCAATATTTCAAAAAGCCTACCATAAATTGCATCTTTTGGTGGTATTAACTGCCAGGTTTCCTTGTTTTGTGCTAAAAATCATATCAGACTCACCTTAGACGGAGATTTTAACTGAGCTGTGGTCCGATTAGGCATGATTTGTTTTCCCATTATTATTATGCTTAATTTGGTAAATAACTTTTCAAAACAAGATATCATGGTCGAATGCATACAGTTGGTGACACTTGCTACAATGTTTGCAATTTACAAAGCACTAGTCACTGACTTCAATACTGTGGAACGGCTAACAGCAAAGCCCAGAGTCCTTGACTCTCAGTCCAGTGCTCTTTTCAACTGCTCAGAGCTTCTAGATTCTTTCCGCGTGCCCCAGTCTTCAGGGCCTTCAATCCCCGACTCGGAAGTACCTGTCGTACCCTCGCCACTGGGTTATACTGCCTGCCTCTCAAGCGACAGCTACCGCTCCCGGTTAACGTTCAGGAATGCGGCTCGCCCTCACGCATGCGTGGTGCAACTGCCCCGCGCCGGCGCCGCTCTTCTTGGCCTGGAGCGGGAACCTTGGGTAACCCGCAAGGGTCGGCGCCCAGGGCGCGCGTGCGCAGTCGCTTTTGGAGCGCTTTCCCCCCTCCCCTTTCCCCAACCCCTTGCGCCACCCCTACCATCCGTTCCTCTCTCCGCAGCCCTGTCACCCACTGAGACGGCCCTACCCTCGGGCAAGTCACGAAGGAAACCAGCTCTCGACGAGGGCGGCGGTCGCTACTAGGCCGCCGCCGCCGCCGCCTAGGGCACGTTGAGCTTGTCTGAGCGGCGCCCGCGCCGTGTCTAAAGTTGTATCCCCCGCCGCTCCCGCCCCTTCCGCCGCTCGCGTGCGCGCACGGCCGGCCCACGGAGCGCCCGGGTTGGCTGCGGCGGTGATCGCGGCGGCGGCGGCCTAGAGAGCGGTAGTGGTTCCTGCTCTTGTTTTAATAGTTCCCTCCGCCCCCTCCCGTCGGACGCTGCTGTGTGGTTGCCGTACAAAAATCAACTTTATTGTTCCTCAGCCCCACCTCCCGGCGCGGCGCGCCTACTCAGGATGTACTGAGGCAGAGGGGAGGGAGGCGGCGGCGGGTCGCAGTCGCGGTCCCTCTCCTCCGAGCGCTCGGCCGGAGGGGAGGGAATCACGATGTCTGGGAGCCGCCAGGCCGGGTCGGGCTCAGCCGGGACCAGCCCTGGCTCCTCTGCGGCCTCCTCGGTGACTTCCGCCTCCTCGTCCTTATCCTCTTCCCCGTCGCCCCCTTCCGTAGCTGCTTCGGCCGCGGCGCTGGGGTCCGGCGGGGCGGCCCAGGCCGCGGGCTCCGGCGGCCTCGGGGGCCCGGTGCGGCCTGTGCTGGTGGCGGCCGCAGTGTCCGGCAGTGGCGGCGGGAGCGGCGGCGGGGCGGTGTCCGCGGGCCTGTCCCGGCTCAGCTGCGCAGCCAGGCCCAGCGCCGGCGTAGGAGGGAGCAGCTCCAGCCTAGGGAGCGGCAGCAGGAAGCGACCTCTGCTTGCCCCCCTGTGCAACGGGCTCATCAACTCCTACGAGGACAAAAGCAACGACTTCGTCTGGTGGGTTGGACGAACAGCCTCCTAGCCCTCTCTGCGTTAGGAGTTTCTGCTCTTGGGGCTGCTGGGGTCCGGGGTGAGGGAGGTCTGTTGGGTGCTGTGGCGGTGTCTGCAGAGGCATTCGAGCGTTTGCAGCGGTTGGTGGGCTGAGGTGGGGGAATGTTGGAGTCCTGAGGCAGGGTGGGAGTACTAAAGAGGTCAGTGCTGGTGGGGAGAAGTGAAGGGAGGTTAGAGAATAATAAATAGGGGGGGAGATGAAAGGCCAAATAAATGGCTGTGCATAAAAGGAGAAAGCTGGGCACGGAGGTTGGGCCTTGAATTTTCTGCCTCGCTGGTGAATTAGGTACCCTGTCAGTCCGGATTTCTCGTTGAGGTGAATTAAACTTGTAAAGGGAGAGGATTAAGCTTCCCGGGATGCTGAGGGAGGGAGTTGTGGGTCAGAATTTGCTTATTGAAGCATGGTGGATGATGCTCTAAACATGGGTATGGCTGTTTTAAGAAGTGGTATTTGATGTAAATATCCATCCTGTGTACGTGTAAATTATCTCCTCCCGCTTCAAAGGCTGGGTCACTTTTAAATCTGTTGTTGAGGCTCCTGTAGTCAAGAAAGTCTGTTCACAACAACTTCCACCTCTCAACTGAATGTCTTGAAAGAGGGGACCACGTTTATTAAGTATCATCCATGTGTCAGATGTGACTGCACTACACTTGTATTAACACATCAGCGTATATACTGGAACTTCGGATTTGAGAAAAGCTAGGAATTAGACGTGTTGTCATCGTAGTTAGCATCTTGAATGCTACGCAGTAGTCCTCCGTTATGACATTTGGCATAGAAGGATTATACATATTAAGTGAAAAATGGAGTTGATTGTCTTGCTTGAGAGTGTTTCCATTTTCGTTGGGTTTTGTGTTCAAAATCCAATTCAAATGGTAAGATTGCAAGAAAGGATTTGCTTTTAGCTGAGTGAGAACTGGTAGGATTTTGTGCTTTTTCCTCTGGAGGAAATTGTTGATAGAATAGAATACTAGTGATGTAGGAAGTTGGCTTGTACTGTCACTATACGGGAAGTTGATTCACTTCAGGGTTGAAGATGGTCCGAGTTGTCATTAAATATGATAAGACTAGAAGTTGGGACTCTAGGAAGGTTATTGATTAGACTTATAGTTTCTAGTTCTTGCAGTAAAAATACCTTTATTCATACTTTTGCTTTCGTCATAAATTATTCTGGATTCAGAATTGATTCATTTTTCACTGAAATTGGGCTATAATTGTAATTTGTAAATAATTTGAGCAGCTTATCGTTGGGTATAAGATGTGTTTGTGTTCATAGCCAGTAGAGAATCCCATAAGATAAAGTAGAAGCTAATGAAACAAAGTGAGGGTTTGCACAGTTTGTCTTTTTAGCCACCATTTGCATTTTACTTTTTAGTAGGTTAAAAGAAAACAAACGTGCCAGCATCCATATAGGTACACTAAGATAGTGTAAAAGGTGTGAGAAAGAGGGAAATTAATCATTCATTCAACAGATATTTCTTTGGCACTCACTGTCTGCCAGGCACTGTATGCATCTCATTATACTTACTATAAGCCATTTTATAGGAAGTTGGAGAGGCTTGGGAGAGTATAAGCAGCTGGCACTAATTTTTATTGTTTAGGGGTAAGATTATTAAAATTTTTATTAGTCTGTCAACTAATTTTTAAAAATTAAAATCCAGTCTCTTGAGTCTTAACCATGTTGTTTAGATTTTTCTGCTTTCTTTTTTTTTTTTTTTTTTTTTTTTTTTGCGGTACGCGGGCCTCTCACTGTCGTGGCCTCTCCCGTTGCGGAGCACAGGCTCCGGACGCGCAGGCTCAGCGGCCATGGCTCACGGGCCCAGCCGCTGCGCGGCATGTAGGATCTTCCCGGACCGGGGCACGAACCTGCCTCTCCTGCATTGGCAGGCGGACTCTCAACCACTGCGCCACCAGGGAAGCCCCTTCTTTCTTTTATATTCCAAGAGGAAGTGTCCAGTGAGAGTCATGAGTTAAAAATTCCGAATATTTCACTTTCTAAGAATTTCATAGTCCTCTGTTTCTTTTTCTGGTGAGGTTGAATATTCAGAAGAATTCATTAATGGAAATCAGTTTTCCTGATTCTCCAGCTAGATTTGATTTGGCCAAGCATTTGGGGTAGGAAGGTGAGGATTAGGCAAGGCCCAAGGAATCCTTTTCATTTCTAATTGGCTCTGGGTGGTTGGTCTGTCTGCTTCAAGGTCAAACTGTGAACCAATCCAAATTATTCTAAGCTTTTACATCTAAATGAGGCTTAAGTTTGAATAATGATAACAATTCCTTATTCATCATATTTTAAAGATATGTTTATACTTCATGTTTCATTTTATCCTAGAGCAATTCTGTGAAGTTATATAGAACTTCCAACTTTATATAATACTAATATAATTGTATTCTCATTGAGGTACAGAGAAGTTAAGTAACTTGGTTTCAGATTGGGTAGCTCAAGGACAAAATTAAAACTCATATCTCCGAATTCTCAATTTAGTGCTTTCTTTGTATGGAATTTAAAAATTTCATATCTATAAGTTGAAGTACATGTATTTAGCTTCGTGGTTCTTAAATGTGGTAGACTGAAGGGAAACAGCTGTTTCATAATCACAGGAGATAAATGTCTTTATCCTTAAATACTCTCTCCCCTGCTTGCCCATATCCCAACAGGACAAAACTGAATTGGAGGCTAGAGTGGGCAGTGTAGTTTGCAGAAGCTCCCTTGTTAATAATGAAATGTCCTCTTCCCCTCCTTGAGAATGGTTGATTTAAGGTCAAATGCCTAATATCAATAATACATATTGGCCTCTCCTGACTCATATTTGAAAGTAAGTTTATATTTAATTGCAGAATTGATGAACATTTTAGGGATTTATAGTTTTTACTTTAATATTTCTTTCAAACAAAGGATTGAAAGTATCGTCAAGTTGCAGATAATTCTAACAGTGTTTTATAGATGGAGAATCTGTAGTACAGTAGAGAGTAGTATATAGCTTGAAGTTGGATAAATCTCGGACATTCAAAGGAAGTCTTCGTTACTTTGATTTTTCAAATTTTTCTTACATGATTCGTTTAAATTACGATTCGTTTAAATTAGTTTAAATTACGTTTAAATAGCCTGTGTTTGGAAGACAATTTCTTTCTTTTATGTTATCATATTACTACTGCCTCTGCATTAGCTTTTCCAACCCCCTGAAATAACCTTTTCTACCTCTTCAAGTCCCAGATAATCTCTGAGTTGTAGCAGAAATAAGTATTTTTAGGTAGATAGTAAGCCCCTTGTGGGAAGATTACCTCTGCCTGATAAAATGTAGGTAGAATCTACATGAAGTCCATCTACCATTTAATAAATTCTCATGTCAGCTATTAAAAATGGACTATCCTGAAGGAGCTCACGATTTAACGTGAAGAAAGACTTTTAATCACATAATTATAGTATCACATCCTGGCATTATTGCTTCTCTTAGTACCATGGCAGATGCTAAATACTTTTCTGAATTCAGATGTTGTCTCACGGTCCTCAACATAGCACTGCAGGCAGCCACTACCTCTTAATTACATTTAGCCCTAAAGATGAAATCTGTTGACCATTCTTGCTACTATAACTGTTTTCCAAACTATTAAAAAGTGAAATAAAATAGCAGGTATCATAGAACCTGTCATTATAAAGATAGTTTGATGAAACTTTTGGTTACATATTTATGTACAATGTATAAGTACTTACTGGGTATGAAAAGATAGTTTGATGAAACTTTTGGTTACATATTTATGTACAATGTATAAGTACTTACTGGGTATGAGGCCTCAGTTTAGTTTAAGGATGGGCTTTTGGCTCAAAGCTCAGTTCGTATAGTTAATAATGGTGGTATCAGTATTTATATCCAGACGTTTTGACTCAAAGCTCAAGTTCTTAACCACTATATTGCTTTGCCCTTCAGAGGCTGGAGATTTTGTTTAAAATCAGCTTTATTAAGATATAATTTGCATACCATAGCAGTCACCAGTTTTAAGTGTATAGTTCAATGAATTTGACAAATAAATACATCTATGTTACCACCCTAATCAAGATACAGAACATTTCCATCACACTAGAAAGTTCAGTGTACTACACCTTAGCACTCTGTCTTCGAACCTCATCTCTGACACCTGGCAACTGGTCATCTGTTTTCTATCAATATAGTTTTGCCTTTTCTAGGATATTATATTAATGGAGTCATTCAGTATGTAGACTTTTGTGCCTGACTTACTTGGAGTAATGTTTTTGAGATTCAATAATGTTGAATGCCTCACTAATTTTCTTTTAATTGCTGAGTAGTATTCCATTACATGGATATAACGTGATTTCTTTATATACTCATCAGTTAAAAGATATTTGAGTTTCTTTGTTTCTAAAGTTTTCAGTGATTGTAAAGAAAGCTGTCGTAAACATTCACATTCAGTTTTCTGTGTGCACCTGTCTTCACATCTCTTGGGTAAATACATAGGAGTGTATTGCTGTGTTGTATTGCCAAGTGTATATTTAGCATTATAAGAAACTGCAAAACTGTTTTCTAAAGTGACTATCATTTTGCATTTCTACCAGCAATGTATGAGTTTCAGTTCCACATTCTTGCCAACACTTGCTGTTTCCAGTCTCTCAAATTTCAGTCATTCTAGTAGACGTGTGTAGTAGTATCTTATTGTCATAATTTGCATGTAAGTCCTAAATATTGTGATGTTTTCTCCCAGTCTGTTGTTTTCTTTATAGTTTTCTGAGCAGTCTTCTGAAGTGCAAAAGTTTAAAATTTTAAGTCCAATTTATGGACTTTTTTCTTTTACAGTCTATGGCTTTTGTGTTCTATTGAAGAAATTGTTGTCTAAGTCTTCTTGTATATTCTAGAAGCTTTATAGCTTTTTTGTGGTTAGGTATATAATCATTTCATGTTAATTTTTATATACTGTGTGTGGTAAGGGTTGGAGATTTTTTCCCTCCACTGTAGATGTCCAGTTATTGTAGCACCCATTTGTTGAAAAGACCATCTTTGTTCATTGAATTTTCTTGGAACCTTTCTCAAAAATTAATTAATATGTATAAGTTTATTTCTGGAGTCTTCGTTCTGTTCCATTGATCTATGTGTTTATCCTTATGCCAGTACCACATTGTCTGGATTTCTGTATCATTGTTGTAAATCTTGAAATCAGATAGTGTAGTTTTGTTCCTCTGTTTCAAAGTTGATTTAGTTATTTAGGATGTTTGCATTTCCACATAGATTTTAGCTTACCAATTTCTTAAAAAAAAGCATGCTAGGATTTTAATTTGAGTTACTTTGAATCTATGACCCAATTTGGGAAGATTTGACATCTTAACAATATTGAGTCTTTGAGCCATAAACAGAGTATGTTTCTCCAGTTATTTAGGTCTTTAATTCCTCTTAGCAGTGTTTTATAGTTATCCGTTTTTGGATCTTGCACATGTTTTGTTAAACTTACTCCTAAGTAGTTCATGTTTTTGATGCTGTTGTGTTATTTTAATTTCTAATTAAAAATTGCTAATTTGCTGTTCAATTTCTAATTGTTGCTAATATAAAAATAAAATTTATTTTTGTGTATTGACCTTGTGTCCTGTGAATTGTTAAGTTCACTTATTACTTCTAATAGTTTTTTGGTAGAACCGATGTGATTTTCTGAGAAGACAATCATGTCATCTGAAAATCAATATAGTTTTACTTCTTTCTTTTCCAGTTTTATGCCCTATTTACTGATTTTTTTAAAGAGATATTTTGTATTTTTATTTATGGGTGATATTGGTCTATGGTTTTCTTATAATATACATATATTTACTTTATATATTTTGGTTTTGATATCAGGGTGTATTAGTTTGCTAGGGCTGCTATAACATAATTACAGACTGGGTAGCTTAAAAAATAGAAAGTTATTTTCTCAACAGTTTTAGAGGCTAGGTGTCCAAGATCAAGGTGTTGTCAGGTTTGGGTTCTTCTGAGGCTTCTCTCCTTGACTTGCTGATGGCCACCTCTTGTTGTGTCTTCACATGGTTGTCCCTGGGTCTGTGTGTTGTCTGTGTCCTAATCTCTTATAAGGACACCAGTCATATTGGGAGTAGGTCCCACATACATGACCTCATTTTACCGTAATTAGCTCTTTAAGGCCCAGTCTCCAAATACAGTCTTCTGAGGTACTGAGGGCTAGGATTTCAATGTATGGATTTGGGAGAGGATACAGTTCAGCTCATCTTTGTCTTCTGAAAGAGTTTGTGGATTGGTATGTTTCATTCTTAAGTGTCTGGTAGAATTCATCAGTGAAGCCATAGTTTTTGTGGCAAGGTTTTTATTTAGTATTTCAGTTTCTTTAATTGATAAAGGGCTATTCAGGTTCTTTATTTCTTAAGTGAGCTTTGGTAATTTGTCTGCTAAGGGATTTCTCCGTTTCACCCAAGCTATTGAATTTGTTGGCATAAGTTCATAATACTTTTTTTGTTTATTGGAATTTGATTTTATTTATTTATTTTATACAGCAGGTTCTTATCAGTTATCTAGTTTATACATGTTAGTGTATATATGTCAATCCCAATCTCCCAATTCACCCCACTCCCCCACCCCCCGCTTTCCCCCCTTGTCCATACATTTGTTCTCTACACCTCTGCTTCTGCCTTGCAAACCGGTTCATCTGTACCTCTTTTCTAGATTGCACATATATGCGTTAATATACAATATTTGATTTTCTCTTTCTGACTTAGGCTTTAATACTTCTTTATGTTTTAAATGTTTGTAGGATTTGGAGGGATGTCCCTTCTTTCATTCCTGATACTGGTAATTTGTGTTTTCCCTTTTTTTTTTCCTTGAACAGTTTAGCCAGAGGATTGTCAGGTTTTTTTTTTTTTTTGGCGGAACGCGGGCCTCTCACTGTTGTGACTTCTCCCGTTGCGGAGCACAGGCTCCGGACACGCAGGCTCAGCGGCCATGGCTCACAGGCCCAGCCGCTCCGCGGCATGTGGGATTTTCCCGGACCGGGGCACGAACCCGTGTCCCCTGCATCGGCAGACGGACTCCCAACCACTGCGCCACCAGGGAAGCCCAGGATTGTCAGTTTTATTAATCTTTTCAAATAACTGGTTTTGGTATTATTGATTTTCTAAATGTCCATTTTCTATTTCCCTGATATTTGGCTTTATTTTTATTCTACTTTGAGTTTCATCATTTTCTGGCTTCTGACTACAGAATCTTAGATTATTTTGGCCTTTTCTAAGAAAAACATTTAATTCTATTAGTTTCTCTTTCTAATCCCTGCATTAATTTTCATTCAGTTTAATATACTTTTTGTCATTTCCACTGATTTTTTTTAAAACTTTTTTTTTGGTTATTTATTTATTTATTTATTAATGGCTGCGTTGGGTCTTCGTTGCTGCGTGCAAGCTTTCTCTTATTGTGGCGAAGGGGGGCTATTTTTCGTTGCAGTGCATGGGCTTCTCATTGCAGTTGCTTCTCTTGTTGCGGTGCACGGGCTTCAGTAGTTGTGGCATGTGAGCTCAGTAGTTGTGGCTCGTGGGCTTTAGAGAGCAGGCTCAGTAGTTGTGGCACACGGGCTTAGTTGCCCCGTGGCATGTGGAGGCTTCCCGGACCAGGGTTCTAACCCGGGTCCCCTGCATTGGCAGGTGGATTCTTAACCACTGTGCCACCAGGGAGGTCCCCATTTTGATTTCTTATTTGAAGAATGGGTTATTTAGAAATGTTTTAATTTCTAAATGAGAATTTTCTGGATATTCTATTATTAAGTTCTAATACAATTCAGTTTCATTCAGAGAATATGAATTGTGTGAATTCAGTCCTTTTAAATTTATTGAGACTTGTTTCATGGTTCACGGTAAGCTTTATCTTGGTTAATGTTCCATATGCATTTAAAAAAATGAGTTTTCTGCAGTGTGTAGACTGGTATATTCTATAAATGTCAAGTTTGTTGGTGTGTTAAACTCTGTATACTCCTACTGATTTTCTATATACTTGTTCTGTCAGTTACTGAAAGGGGTGTTAAAATCTTTAACCATTCCAAGTGTAATTGTGGGTTTTGCTATGTTTCCTTGCAATTCTGTCAATTTTGTTTCACGTATTTTGAAACTTTATTAGTAGGGCACATGCATTTAGAGTTTGTGGATTGATCCCTTTATTATTTTGAAATGTCCTTGCTTATTCCTGGTAATATTCGTTGTTCTGAAATCTGTTTAATCTGATAGCATAACCTCTCCAGCTTTCTTTAAGTGTTTACATGGCATGTTTTCTTGTCCTTCACTACTTCTTTTATCTGTTTTAATTTTTAAAGTAGGTTTCTTGTAGATAGCATATGTTTGAGTCTTTCTTTTTTATCAATTATGACAATTTGCCTTTTAAGTGGCTTGGTTAGACTTTTTGCATTTTAACATAATTATGATGTGCTTGGTTTTATGTGTATGTCTTGCTTGCTCTTTGTTTTCTGTTTGTCCCCTCTATTCTTCTATTCCTTTTCTGTCTTTTTTCCTTCTTTTCCTGCCTTCTTTTGGATTAATTGGGTGTTTTTAAGATTTCTGTTTTGTTGCTACAGTTGACTTATTAGTGATAGCTGTGTGGGATGTGTGTGTGTTTTGGGGGGGAGTGTTTGCTCTAGGGTTTATAGTACTCATTTTTAATTTTTTATATTCTAAAATCATGTTTTGTCATTTCACATACACTGTAAGAATCTTGTAATAGTATGCTTCCATTCGGTAGGATCCATTCCAGTTACTCCCTCAATCGTTCTCTATTCCTTTTTTAAAAAAAATTGAGGTAAAATTCGTACCTCATAAAATTCACCATTTTAACCACTTAAACTGTGCAATTCAGTACATTGACAGTGTTGTGAAGCCATCATCACTGTCTACTCCCAGAATATTTTCATCACACCAAAAGGAAACCCTATATGCATTAAGCAGTCACTCTCCTTCTCGTCCCTTGGCAACCACAAATTTGCCTTCTGACTCTATAGATTTGCGTGTTTTTTGGACATTTCATATAAATGGAATTATACAATATGTGGTCTTTTGTGTCCGGTGCCTTTCATGGCCTATGTTGGGTGCTCTTCTGAATTAATGACTAAAATATAGCAGTTAAATCTTGTTGGAATTGGCTTGAAACAATATATTGGGTCAATCATATTTTGTTTAAGGAATTTGAAATTAAAAAATACACTTGAATTGGCCTATATGAAAAAAAAATAAAGTTCTTGTTGTAGTGCTGGTGCTGGAAGGGCTATATAGTTGACCCTTGAGTAACACAGGTTGGGGTGCCCACCTTCTGCCTAGTCGAAAATCCACTTTAACTTACAGTCAGCCCTCCATATCCGCAGTCCCTCTGCATCTGTGCATTCAACCAACTGCAGATTGTGCAGTACTGTAGTACTCATTATTGAAAAAAATCTGTGTGTAAGCCGACCCACGCAGTTCAAACCTGTGTCATTCAAGGGTCAGTTGTATATTGTAAGCTGATATCCTTGAGAAGCAGAAAAAGAAGCATTAGTCACATAAAGAGTAGAGCACTAGCTTCTTCTCCGTAAAAACACCAAATGGCGGATGACGCTGGTGCTGCGGGAGGGCCTGGAGGCCCCAGGGGCCCTGGAATGGGAGGCTGCAGTGGCTTCTGCAGAGGCTTCAGCAGCGGCCTCCAGGTCCAGGGTCGTGGTCGGGGCCGAGGCCAAGGAGCTTGCAGAGGCAAGGCTGAGGATAAGGAGTGGCTCCCTGTCACCAAGCTGAGCTGTCTGGTCAAGGACATGAAGATCAGGTCCCTGGAGGAGATCTGTCTCTTCTCTCTGCCCATCAAGGAATCCGAGATCATTGACTTTTTCTTGGGGTCATCCCTCAAGGACGAGGTTTTGAAGATTATGCCTGTGCTAAAGCAGACCTGTGCTGGCCAGCGGATCTGGTTCAAGGCATTTGTTGCCATTGGGGATTACAACGGACGTGCTGGTTTGGGTGTCGAGTGCTCTAAGGAGGTAGCCATTGCTATCAGTGGGACCATCATTCTGGCCAAGCTCTCCATCATCCCCGTGCGGCGAGGCTACTGGGGGAACAAGATCGGCAAGCCCCATACCGTCCCTTGCAAGGTGACTGGCTGCTGTGGCTCAGTGCTGGTGTGCCTCATCCCTGCCCCCAGGGCCACTGGCATCGTCTCAGCCCCTGTGCCCAAGAAGCTAGTGATGATGGTTGGAATTGATGACTACTACGCCTCTGCCAGGGCTGCACCACCACCCTGGGCAACTTCACCAAGGCCACTTTTGATGCCATTTCCAAGACCTACAGTTATCTCACTCCTGATTTCTGGAAAGGTGGTGTTCACCAAGTCTCTGTATGAGGAATTCACTGACCATCTTGTAAAGACTCACACCAGAGTTTTCGGGCAGAGGACCCAGGCTCCAGCTGTAGCCACCACATCGTTTTCTATGAGAAAAATAAAGTGAATGAAGCCAGTTTAAAAAAAAAATGGAGCACTAGTGAAGATGTGTATTCCTATAAGTGCACTGAAGTCCCTAGATCCACCTTGAATCTAAGACTAGGTCCTGTGAGCCCTGGTCATGGTGTTTGCTATGAGATAATTCTAATTTTTCCACTTATATTATAGCTACACAAGCCTAATTAAAATTATTCGCCAACTCTAAGCCTTTAGTCATTAGAACTGATGCTCTGTTTGAGTAGAGGAATGTTGGGAGTGTGTGAGTAGAATAAGATCCAGGAAGAGATTGAGAGTGTATTGCAGTCATTTCACACTGGGAGGAATCAGTAGTGACACTCTTTGGCCATATTTGGTTTCCTGATCCAGTCTACTTTTTTTAAGGGGGGGGGTTGGGGGGGATGGAACACCAGAGATTGCTTCCCCTACTTATCTTTTTTTTTTTTTTTGCGGTACGCGGGCCTCTCACTGTTGTGGCCTCTCCCGTTGCGGAGCACAGGCTCTGGACGCGCAGGCTCAGCGGCCGTGGCTCACGGGCCTAGCCGCTCCGCGGCATGTGGGATCCTCCCGGACCGGGGCACGAACCCGTGTCCCCTGCATCGGCAGGCGGACTCTCAACCACTGCGCCACCAGGGAAGCCCTTCCCCTGCTTATCTTTTCATGCCTATCACTTGTATTGATCATGGTGTCCTTTTTTTCCTATACTATGTGGTCTCTATTTTTTTTTTTTTTTAAAGAAAACTCTGCCCCTGAAGCTAGCACACAGCTATTTTGAATACACTCCCCCTCTTTTTTTTTTTTTTAAAGATTTTATTGTTAAATTAGAGTCTAAGAAGTTTGCCTTCTATTCCTTTTCTTCCTTACCTTTCCTGTCCTTATTCATAGAATCCTGTGACATAAACCAAAGTTAAATACAGGTCTTAGTGGAGATAGGAAAAAAATCTCGTTGCAAAATACCAAATAAACTTAATTTTTATTAAAAGAGACTTTTAAGATTTTTAGGGCTTTTTATCGTATCAAATGAAACTAGGAAGGAGTGAGATGAATGGACAGAGGCTGGAACTTAACTGCTGCCTGTGAAGATTGGTGCTGGGGATTTAGTGTTACCAGTGTAGGTGTTAAAAAATGATTTGAGGTTTATTATTTTCCTTTTCATTTATTTCCTTGTCTTTCAGTTCTGAATCCACCTGGGGCCAGTTGAGAATGGAGGATGGCTTGGGGATGGTCACAAAGCAGCTGGTTTAAGGGGAAGGAGGCAGCTAGAGAAATGTCAAGTTTTGGACATTTTGAGAGGAAAGAAGAAACATTTCTGTGGCTACTGACTTTTGCTGCGTGTCTTTCACTCTTGAAAGGATGTATATAAATTTCAGCATATTCAAAGTAGTTGTTTCCAAGGTTTTCTATATGTTGATAGTGATTTGAAATTTCATGGTCACAGTGATGCATGTAAGTATTTGTTTCCTTTCTCTTCTGAGATCATAGCATGAGGCAAAGGGCACTGGACTTGGCATTAAAAGCCCTGAGATTTAACTTCCGGCAAATATATGTTTGACTTAGAGTATGTTTTTTCATTTATAAATTGAGATATAATGGTATTCCATTATAGGATTGTGAGGTTTAGATTATATAATACATGTATAAAGACATCGTAAATTATAAAATCATGGAAAGGAATCAGGTGGTGTTTGCCAGGATTTCACATTTGGTACCAAAATATGAAAGTGGTTCTTTGGTCCTGTTAGGTAAGATGTAACCACTCCCTATTTTCCTAAATAACTCTAAATTGTACCTGGCTCTGATTTATCTTGATGTTATGTTTTTTAGTACTTAACCTTTGAAAGATTGAATGCTTGGTTACTTAGAACCAGTACTACCATGAGACAATTGACACATTTTGTAGAACTGTAATGGAGTTAGTGTTAGTACCAAAATATATATGGATTGAGCAATGTCCTTATTATTGTACCATTTATTATTACTATACCATTTGATAAGTTTGGATACTGCTTTTGAAGCAGGTAATACATTAAAAAGTTAGGCAGAGTATAAATAAGGCACTGATTAAAAGTTTAACTTGAGAGTCAAACTGATTGCCATAAGACCCTTGCTTAACTGAGATGATGTGCCTTATAAATAGAAAATAGTAGAATTAAATAATTTTCTGTATCTATATCTGTTCTGCATTGTTGGTTTTTAAATGCAGTTAAATGACACACATAACCTTTTGGCAAGCTTAAGGTTGTGCAGTATATCTACCTTTAGTTTTGGCAGTTGGTATGAAAATGTCTTCTTCACAAGATTGAACTGAAGATCATTATTTTAATAAAACAGTGACAAGATGAAAAGTTCAAATAATCACTACTAATAATGGTTTGAATAGTACTAGGTTCACTTTGTGGTCTATCTAAAGTTCTGTGGTAAGGTTGCAAAATCAGATGCCTAAAATGGCCATCTAATTTTCTCTTAAATCAGTATCCATTATGCTTATTTGCTCTTATGTCTTTCTTTTTCTTTATTTCTAAGTTTTTCTGAGTTCTTTCACCTCTTTTCAAATAAGCTTTTCTTCCTAATACTTGGTTTCTGAGGTTATCTAATTGAGAATTTTCTTTATCTTTCAATGCTTTTGTCATTTTCTTTATTTTTTTTAGTACATCTTAAAAATATTAGATTTTAATTTCCATTTATCTTGTTTTCCTGTTGTGCTTTCGTTGTTTCTAGTGATGGTATTATGCTCCATATTCAACGGTGAACTCTTTGTGCTGCTTATGTTTTAGAGTGATTAAACATAAAATATGTTTCATGCTTATATTCATTGTTACCATTTTTAGAGCTCTTTATTTATTTGTGTGTATTTGCTGTCCCACTTTGTATTCCTTCTTCCCGTAGAACTTACGTCAATATATCATGCAGTGAAGGTCTGTGTACGATGAATTCTTTAAGTTATTTGTATTTGAAAATTACTTGTTTTGCCTTCATATTCAAACATTTTTTTTTGCTGGGTATAAAATTCCAAGTTTAAAGTTTTTTTCATGCAGTATTTTGAAGATGTCACTCCATTGTCTTTGGCTATATATATATACAGTGTTTTTTAGTATCAGGTATACAGCAAAGTGATTCAGTTGTACATATATATATATCCTCTTTCAGATTCTTTTCCATTATAGGTTATTGCAAGATATGGAATACAGTTCCCTGTGCTATACAGTAGGTCCTTGTTGTTTACCTACTTTATGTATAGTAGTTTGTACCTGCTTGTTTCAAACTCCTAATTTATCCTGCCCCCTCCCCACCCCACTATCCCCTTTGGTAATCATAAGTTTGTTTCTATGTCTGAGTCTGTTTCTGCTTTGTAAATAAGTTTATTTGTATCATTTTTTTAGATTCCATGTGTAAGTGATATCATATAATATTTGTCTTTGTCTGACTTCACTTAATATGATAATCTCTGGGTCCATCCATGTTGCTGCAAATGGCATTATTTCATTTTTTATGGCTGAGTAATATTCCATTGTGTATATATACCACATCTTCTTTATCCATTCATCTGTTGATGGACAGTTGGGTTGTTTCCATGTCTTGGCTATTGTAAATAGTGCTGCTGTGAACATTGGGGTGCATGTTTCTTTTCAAATTAGAGTTTTCTCTGGATATATGCCCACGAGTGGAATTGCAAAATCATATGGTAACTCTATTTTTAGTTTTTAAGGAATTTCCAGACTGTTTACCATAGTGGATGCACCAATTTACATTCCCAACAGTGTAGAAGGGTTCCTTTTTCTCCACACCCTCTCCAGCATTTATTATTTGTAGACTGTTTAATGATGGCTGTTCTGACTGGTGTGATACCTCATTGTAGTTGTGATTTGCCTTTCTAGCAATTAGTGGTATTGAGCATCTTTACATGTGCCTGTTGGCCATCTGTATGTCTTCTTTGGAGAAATGTCTGTTTAGGACTTCTGCCCATTTTTTGATTGGTTCTTTTTTTTTTTTTTTTTTTGATATTGAGTTGCATGAGCTGTCTGTCTATTTTGGAAATTGATTCCTTATTGATAGCATCGTTTGCAAGTATTTTCTCCCAGTCTGTAGGTTGTCCTTTTGTTTTGTTTATGGTTTTCTTTGCTGTGCGAAAGCATATAAGTTTGACTAGGTCCCATTTGTTTGTTTTTGTTTTTATTTCCATTTCTCTCGGAGAGGGATCCAAAAAAATATTGCTACGATTTATGTCAAAGAGTGTTCTGCCTGTGTTTTCCTCTAAGAATTTTGTAGTATTTGGTCTTATATTTAGGTCTTTAATCCATTTTGAGTTTATTTTTGTGTATGGTGTTAGAAAATGTTCTAATTTCATTCTTTCACTTGTACAGGTTTCCCAGCACCGCACTACAGCCGTTTAACGATTGTCACTGGGCAGGCAGTGCCTCTAATACTGGTTATGCTAGAGGTGATGTTTTTGGTAAACAGGCGGGGTTTGTGTTTGCCGAGTTCCTTTTACTTTTTTTAATCTTTCCTTAATGCAAGCCTGTGTTGGGTTAACAGTGTTTTTAATAAATAATTTAGTGTTGGGTTATATTTATTAGCTGTTAATTATCAGTGTACTATCAGTTACTGATGTAAGCTTGTGCGAGGAGAAAAATTTTTTTGTTACTCATATTTAACAGTATTGCTTCTATAGTTATATAGATTAGTCCAATAGTCAGGCTAGGAGTTGATTTACTTATTGTTGGAATTAAAACATTGTTTTATTGTTGAGCTTGAATGCTTTTTCAATTGGTGGCTGCTTTTAGGCCAACTATGGTTTAAGTTTATTTTACTCTCTAGTTAAGGTTGTATCCATTTCTAAAATGCTGTACCTTTTTAGACTAACGATTAAATATACGTTGAGACTTGATGTGGTTTTTAGTATTATTTAGCATTGAACTGAAATTCTTTTCTTGGACAACCAGCTATCACCAGGCTCGTTAGGCTTTTCACCTCTACTTATAAGTCTTCTCACTATTTTGCCGTATAAATGAGTTTGTTCTAGTTACTGCTCGTAAGTAGCTCATCTGGTTTCGGGTAGTTTAGCTTACGGTCTCTTTGCTAAGTTGTTACTAGTTAAGTCATTATGCAAAAGGTACAAGGGGTAAGCTTTGCTTTTTTTTTACTTTTAGTGTTTCTTTCATCTTTCCTTTATGGTACTTTCTCTATAGCGCCATTGGTGGTTGAATTTCTATCTCCTATACTTTAGATGTATAATGAATGTTTTATTTGATTGGTTTATGGTAGGAGCGGTGGGGGGGTGTGGGCTAGATTTAGTTCAAGATATACACAGGTTGTGGAATCTTCTAGGTATAAACTAGATGCTTTGTTTAAGCTACATCTTGTTTTATCCAAGCACACTTTCAGTATGCTTACCTTGTTACAACTTGTCTCCTCTCGTATAGTTGCTTAGCATGGGTTAGTAAGCTGGGGCTTTGCTGTGGTACTTGAGGAGGGTGACAGGCGGTGTGTGCGAGCTTCATGGCCTTATTCAATTAAGCACTCTGCTCTTAATTTACTACTAAATCCTCCTTTGGTTTTTAGATTTCATAAAAACTTTCGTGTGAGTATGAGGGGTGTTCTTAGTATAGAAAATGTAGCCCATTTCTTCCCATCCCATAGGTTACACCTTGACCTAACGTTTTTATGTAGCGTAGTTATACTTACTTTCGTTTCCTTTTAGGGTTTGCTGAAGATGGCGGTATATAGACTGAAGTAGCAAGGGTTGGTGAGGTTGATCGGGGTTTATCGGTTACAGAACAGGCTCCTCTAGAGGGATATGAAGCACCTCCAAGTCCTTTGAGTTTTAGGCCGTTGCTAGTAGTACTCTGGCGAATAGTCTTGTTCTGTGACTATTTAGGTTTACGACTAAGCATAGTGGGGTATCTAATCCCAGTTGGGGTCTTAGCTGTCGTGTAGTCAGATTGTATTAAAGTCACTTTCGTGGTTTAGCTTAGTTTTAATTATGGCTTTTTACAGCTTAATTAAGATTTGACTTTATTCTGTGTGATTCCTTAACGCTCTTTACGCCGGGTCTCTATTAATTTGGGTCAGTTGTATGACTGCGGTGGCTGGCACGAAGTTTACCAACCCTAGTTATCCTGACGTAGTCAAACTTTCGTTCATGGCTTAATTTTTATCACTGCTGTGTCCCGTGAGGGTGTGGCTAAGCAAGGTGTTGTGAGCTGCTAGTGTAGCGTGCTTGATACCCGCTCCTTTTGATCTTTGTGATTTGGAGGGCATTCTCACTGGGATGTGGATGCTTGCATGTGTAAGTCTGTTAAGAATTAATAGAAAGGCTGGGACCAAACCTTTATGTTGATGGGGCTGGCGAGCCCATCTAGGCATTTTCAGTGTCTTGCTTTATGAAAAATTTAAGCTACATTAACCTATGGGATGTGAAAGATGTTCATATAATTTCATTATGGGGCTTGTGTCAGATTTAGTATTGATTTATGAATAAAATGGTTTGTAGATCTAGAGAGGAACCTGTCTAGGGGTGTGGTGAATATCTAAGCAGATGGTTAGTTTTGTATGGGATAAGGGGGGTTTGATCCACTACGAGATACAGTTTTTTGAGCCCGGGGGGAATAGTGGAGTACTATGTCCTGTAACCATTAATTTAATTGCACATGTTGGTTGTGCTAGTCAAATAACAAATACATACAAGTCCAGCTACAATTTGCTTGACTGTGACGAGACCTTTTAAGGTCATAGCTGAGTCTGTGCAAATCCCCCCCCCAAATATAAAAAATACCAAATGTATGAAATCTCAGTTATGTGTGAGCATGGGCTGATTAGTCATTAACCCATCGAGATGTCTTATTTAAGGGGAACAAGTGGGCGATTTTAAGTTAAAATGGTCCTGAAGTAAGAACCAGATGTCTTATAAAGATCACCGTTAGCTACCCGCACGGAGTATGGGCCCCGTGCGAGAAGAGGGATCCCTGCCGAGCGGGTTGCTGGTTTCACGCGGCATGCTGATTAAGCTCGTGATCTATTGGAGGGGCCATAATGTTAGTTGACTTAAACTGATTTAGGGACATGTCCTATGTACGACCAATAATTTATACGTAATATGTAAAATTAATGCAATTCAATACGAGCTTCAACTGCTCGTGGGGAAAATAATTGAATGCACAGTTATACATAGCATGTACATATATACATTTACAGGAAGACGCTATTATTGACATGTGGGAGTACATGTGTGTATGATTTATATGACAAAAGTATTATAAAATAAATTATTTTCAATACTGACATAGCACTGTAGCCTTGTGGTTATTCTACAATAAACCTTTTTCAGGGAATAGTTTATGTAGAATTTCAGCTTTGGGTGCCGGCGGTGAGGTGTTAATGCTTCTTCCTTGAGTCTTAGGGAGGTGTGGTTTTCTCCTTTTCCGGTTTACAAAGCCGGGGTATTTTGCTACACTACAAAGACTCTTCATTTTAGGAGTTTATTCTCAATAAGACTAGTTACTAGGATTAGGAGAAAATATAAGATGGATGCTAATTGGCCTACAATTATTGGGTGTTCTACGGGTTGGCCTCCAATTCATGTTAGGGTCAGGAGATCTGCGACTAGTACTCAGAATAAAAGTTGGCTGAAGGGTCGGAATATTATGCTTCGTTGTTTGGTTGTGTGGAGTATGGGGATGAATATTAGGATAAGGATTGAGAGTAGTAGGGCTAAAACTCCTCCTAGTTTGTTGGGAATTGATTGTAGGATTGCGTATGCAAATAGGAAGTACCATTCTGGTCTAATGTGTGGTGGGGTGTTGAGTGGCTTTGCTGGGGTGTAGTCGGGGTCTCCTAGTAGGTCAGGTGCGAATAAGGTTAATGTAAGTAGGGTTAAGATTAGTAGTAAGGCACCCAGGATGTTTTGATTGTGTAGTAGGGGTGAAATGGGATTTTGTCTGTGTTGGATGGAATTCCTGTGGGGTTGTTAGATCCTGTTTCGTGGAGGAATAGTAGGTGGACGGCTGCTAGTGCTAGGATGATAAAAGGGAGAATGAAGTGGAAGGCAAAGAAGCGTGTTAGTGTTGCTTTGTCTAGGGAAAAGCCACCTCAGATTCACTCGACTAGAGTGGTACCAATGTGGGGGATTGCTGATAGAAGGTTGGTAATGACGGTTGTGCCTCAAAATGATATTTGTCCTCAGGGTAGGACATAGCCTACGAATGCAGTAGCTATAACTGAATAGTAGGATTACTCCAATGTTTCATGTTTCTTGGAAGGCGTGGGAGCCATAGTATAGGCCACGTCCTACGTGGGCGTAAAGGCAAATGAAGAATATGGAAGCTCTGTTTGCATGTAGATATCGAATAATTCAGCCGTAATTAACATCTCGGCAAATATGTGTGACAGATGAGAAGGCAGTTGTCGTGTTTGGTGTGTAGTGTGTTGCTAGGAATAGGCCTGTTAGGATTTGTATGATTAGGAAGAGGCCAAGTAGGGAGCCAAAGTTCCATCATGAAGAGATGTTTGATGGGGTGGGAAGGTCGATAAATGTGTTATTGAGAAATTTTATTAGTGGGTGTGCTTTTCGAATGTTGGTCATTAGTGTTCTTGTAGTTGAATGACAGCGATGATTTTTCATGTCATTGGTCATGTTGAAGTCCATGTGAGAATAATGATGACATACATTGTTTTCATTATAAGCATTATTTTTGTAATTAGTTTTGTGGGGGTTTCTTCAAAGCCTTCGCCTATTTATGGGGGTTTAGGGTTGATTGTGGGTGGTGGTGTTGGGTGTGGGATTGTTTTAAACTTTGGTGGTTCATTTTTAGGTTTAATAGTATTTTTGGTTTATCTGGAGGGAATATTGGTTCTGTTTGGTTACACGACAGCTATGGCTACTGAGCAGTACCCTGAGGTTTGGGTTTCTAACAAAGTTGTGTTAGGGGCATTTCTTTTAGGATTAGTGGTAGAGTTTTTGGTAATATTATACGTTTTAGAGAGTGAGAAAGTGGAGATTGTGTTTGAGTTTCATGGGTTGGGGGATTGGGTTATTTATGATACAGGAGATTCTGGGTTTTTTAGTGAGGAAGCTATGGGAATTGCTGCTTTATACAGTTATGGTACTTAGTTGGTGATTGTTACAGGTTGGTCATTATTTATTGGTTTTGTGGTTATTATGGAGATTACTCGGGGTAATTAAATAAGAGTATACTAAGAGTAATAGTGATAGGAAAGATAAAAAGTAGAGTTTGATAAGGCCTTGTTGGTTTGAGGTTAGCATGGAAGCCTTTAGTTGAATAAAGGCTGTGGTTTTGGGTAGGATGATTTCTAGTCAGGTTAGGTCTAGTAGGGAGGTTGCTAGTTTTTGGCCTATTGGTAGGTTCAGGTGAGGGGGTAGGCGATGTATGATTGTGGGGAAATATCCTCATAGAGTGGAGAATTTAGTGGAGTTTGAGGAGTGTATATATTTTAAGTTTTGTGTGTTGAGGTTGATTTCGAATGTGAGGATAAAGCCTAAAGTCGTTATTACGAGGGCGTTAGTTTTAGGTGTAAGGGTGTGGTTATTAAGGGAGTGGTTATTGGAGGAATGTTGTTGGATAGAGTGAAGCCAGCAAAGATGCTTCTGATGTTTGATAGGGTTAATTAATAGGGGATTGTTTTCAGTAATGTTCATGGAGGCAGGGAAGCGAGGTTGTCCTAGTAGTGTGAAGAAAATGATGCAAGTGCTATAGATAGCTGTGAGGGAGGTAGCGGTTAGAGTTAATAATAGGGCTCAGGCGTTGGTATAAGATGAGGTGGCGGCTTCAATGATGGTGTCTTTAGAGTAGAATCCGGTGAAGAATGGTATTCCTGTTAGTGGGAGACAGCCAATGATAAGAGCGGTTGTGGTGAAGGGAAGGGCTTTGTATAGTTCTCCTATTTTTCGAATGTCTTGTTCGTTATTCAGGTTATGGATGACAGAGCCAGAACATAAGAAGAATATAGCTCTGAAGAAGGCGTGTGTGCAAATATGTAAGAATGCTAAGGTTGGTTGAGACCAATTGTTACTATTATTAAGCCTAGTTGGCTGGAGGTGGAAAAAGCAATAATTTTTTTGATATCATTTTGGGTGAGAGCGCAAATGGCTATGAATACGGTGGTGAGGGCGCCTAGAGAAAGAGTTATTGTTTGAATGAGTTAGTTATTTTCTATTAGGGGGTAGGAACAGATAAGTAGGAAAATTCCTGCTACAACTATTGTGCTTGAGTGGAGTAGGGCTGAAACTGGGGTGGGGCCTTCTATTGCTGAAGGGATCAGGGGTGAAGTACGAATTGGGCTGATTTTCCAGCTGCGGCTAGTACAGTTATTGAAGAGACTGTCTTTTCTCCATTGTATACTCTTGCCTCCGTTGTTGTGGATTAAATGATCATGAGTGCATGAGTTGATTTCTGAGCTTTCTATCCTATTCCATTGATCTATATGTCTGTTTTAGTGCCAGTACCATACTGTTTTGATTACAGTAGCTTTGTAGCATAGTCTGAAGCCAGGGAGCATGATTCCTCCAACTCTGTTCTTTTTTCTAAGGATTGTTTTGGCTATTTGGGGTCTTTTGTGTTTCCATACAAATTTAAATTTTTTTTGTGAAAAATGCCATTGGTAATTTGATAGGGGTTGCATTGAATCTGTAGATTGCCTTGAGTAGTATGGTTATTTTAACAATAGTCTCAATCTTGGAGAAGTGACCCTCCGTAGGAGACATCTTACTCATCCCAGCAGTGCACTCCCCTCCCATCACCCAAGGGCCAGGTGCCAGACGGTCCCAGGGTAGAATCTGGCCTGCCTTTGCAGACTAGGTCTGCAGGCTGTGGGACTGTCATTTTCTTGCTTCTGGTGTCTGCCTTCTGGTGAGTGAGGCTGGTCTAGAGGCTTGTGACACTTCCTGGTGGGAGGGGCCAATGCCTGCCTCCTGGTGGGTAGAACTGGGGCCCTCTGGTGGGCAAGGCTGTGTCTAGGGGCATGTCTGGAGGGAGCTGTGTGCTTAGGAAATCTTTAGGTAGCTTGTCTGCTGATGGGTGGGGCTGTGTGCCCACCCAGTTTGTTGTTTGGCCTGAGGCATCCCAGCCTTGGAGCCTATAGGTGTTAGGTGGGACCAGGTCTTGGTGCCAAAATGTCAGCCTCCGGGAGACAGCTCTCTTGCCCTTGGTCCCAGTGGGTGTGAGGTTTTGTTTGTGCCCTTTAATAGTGAAGTCTCTATTTCCCCCAATCCTGTGGAGCTCCTGTAATCAAGCCTCACTGGCCTTCAAAGCCAAATGCTCTGGGGGCTCTTCTTCCTGGCGCTGGACCCCTGAGCTCCAGGACCCGACTTGGAACTTTCCCTCCTGTGGGAGAACCTCTGTAATACAATTATTCTCCAGTTTGTGGGTCACCCACCCAGGAGGTATGGGATTTGATTATATCACGAATCTGCCTCTCCTACTGGTCTTTTTGGGGTTCCTTCTTTATGTCTTTAATTGTAGAAATTTTTTCTGGTACGTTTCAGTCTTTTTCAAAGATGGTTGTTCTGCATATTGTGATTTTGGTGTGTTCGTGAGAGGAGGTGAGCCCAAGGTCTTTCTATTCTACCATCCTGGCCACTCTCCCCAACCCAGTTTTTTTAAATGGGCAAAAGAGTTGAAATAGATACTTCCTTTATGGAGTATTGCAGCAACCAATTCCCCTCTTTGCAGATGATCCATCACCTCTAGAAGTTGGATAATGACTGTTACTGGTTTAATATGAAAGGGTATAACTCAGGAACAGCCACATGGAAGAGATGCATAGGACAAGGTATTGGGAAAGGGTGCAGAGCATCCACGCTATCTCCAAGTGTGCCACTCTCCCCGAATCTACAGGTGTTAACCAATCTGGAAGCTCTCTGAACTCTCTTGGCTAGTATAGTTTCTGATGAGAGGTCTGCTGTATTCTTATCTTTGTTCCTCTATATGTGATGTGTCTCTATATGTGATGTGTCTTTTTTCTGCCTTCAAGATTTTCTCTTGATTTTTGCCTTTATCAGTTTAAATGCATTGTATGTGTCAGGGTGTTTTTTTGTTTTTTAAAATTCTGCTCGGACAGCAAAGGAAACCATAAACAAGACCAAAAGACAACCCTCAGAATGGGAGAAAATATTTGCAAATGAAGCAACTGACAAAGGATTAATCTGCAAAATTTACAAGCAGCTCATGCAGCTCAATAACCAAAAAACAAACAACCCAATCCAAAAATGGGCAGAAGACCTAAATAGACACTTCTCCAAAGAAGATATACAGACTGCCAACAAACACATGAAAGAATGCTCAGCATCATTAATCATTAGAGAAATGCAAATCAAAACTACAATGAGATATCATCTCACACCAGAATGGCCATCATCAAAAAATCTACAAACAATAAATGCTGGAGAGGGTGTGGAGAAAAGGGAACACTCCTGCACTGCTGGTGGGAATGTAAATTGACAGAGCCACTGTGGAGAACAGTATGGAGGTTCCTTAAGAAACTAAAAATAGAACTACCATATGACCCAGCAATCCCACTACTGGGCATATACCCTGAGAAAACCGTAATTCAAAAAGAGTAATGTACCACGATGTTCATTGCAGCTCTGTTTACAATAGCCAGGACATGGAAGCAGCCTGAGTGTCCATCGACAGATGAATGGATAAAGAAGATGTGGCACATATATACAATGGAATATTACTCAGCCATAAAAAGAAACAAAATTGAGTTATTTGTAGTGAGGTGGATCGACCTAGAGTCTGTTATACAGTGAAGTAAGTCAGAAAGAGAAAAACAAATACCGTATGCTAACACATATATATGGAATCTAAGAAAAAAAAAAAAGTCATGAAGAACCTAGGGGTAAGATGGGAATAAAGACACAGACCTACTAGAGAATGGACTTGAGGATATTGGGAAGGGGAAGGGGAAGCTGTGACAAAGTGAGAGAGTGGCATGGACATATATACACTACCAAATGTAAAAAAGATAGCTAGTGGGAAGCAGCCGCATAGCACAGGGAGATCAGCTTGGTGGTTTGTGACCACCTAGAGGGGTGGGATAGGGAGGGTGGGAGGGAGGGAGATGCAAGAGGGAAGAGATATGGGAACATATGTATATGTATAACTGATTCACTTTGTTATAAAGCAGAAATTAACACACCATTGTAAAGCAATTATACTCCACTAAAGATGTTAAAAAGAAAAACAGTTCTGCTTGGGGTTTTCTGAACTTCTTGGATATGTGGTAAAATGTCTTTTTTTGTTGTTGTTACTTAAAAAAATGTCAGCCACTGTCTCTTCATGTATTTTGATTCATTTTATATTGACCCACAGCCCATAGATGCTCTGTTTTCTTTTTTCCCCTTTGTGTTTTAATTTGGATACATCTTCTGATTCACTGCTTCTTTTCTTAACTTGTATTTCATGTATTAATGAACCCATGGAAATGATCCTTTGTCTCTGATGTTGTGATCTTGTGGAGTTTTACCTTGGGCATGTGTGACTAGTATTCAACAATGAACTTGATGAGAACACTATGTAGACTTTTTAGGATTTTCTTCTTGTAGCTCGTCCGTCTCTGGGGTTCTGCCCTGTAAATTCTTTCCCTTTTATCCTTCCTGAACTCAGCAAGATTGTGGTGCTCTGCTTGTGTGCTCCCTCCTTGGGCCTGTGAAACTTTCTGTGAAGGCAAAAAGCTGAATCTATGATAGTGTTCACTTCATTTGTTCCCCTTCCCTCAGAGATCTCAGTACTGTGTTGCTTAGTGTCCAGTGTCTAAAAGCAGTTGCTTCATTTATCTTATCCCTCTCTCCCATTTTCTAAGTGTGTATGGTAAGAGGGTAAGTTCGCGTCAATTAAATTTTGACCTCCAGTGCTAATCATGAGCTAATCATGTTCACATTGTTCATTCACCACCCAAGGCTCCTCTTTTGCTTTGTTTTACTTTGTCATATTTCTTTGATTCTAATTTTTGCTTCATTTACTTTGACATATTTGAAAATTAGGTTATATGTTATAGATGATGGAATTAAGAAAAATTCTTCTTGGCTAGGTGGCAGTTGGAGGTAGCTGTCATTTCATACAGATGTGTCAACAGAGAAAATGCCTGCCTCAAAATATGAATATATATTTCAGCAGATTGGAAGAAAATCTCTCAGACAATTGTGAATTACTGTTTTATTCCCTGTGAACTAAATGTTTGAATGTGGGAGAGAGAGGTGGAGGAGATTTTGGAATTTGGTGAATTAGAAGTGTTTAGCAACATTCCTAAAGCTGGAGTCAAATGTAGGTGAGCTGGCTGAACGTAAACTTGGCTTACAATCCCAAGAACAGTAGCTTTTAGTTAGTTCTATTATGGATTCTCTCAGTAAAGGATACTTTACCAAAGTAATAGACAATATTATGTGGAAAAATCTGCATATCAGTGACTTAGTCAAAAAGTGATTCAGAAAAGCTAGACCCTGAAGAATGAGAATTAGTTGGAAAACCTAATTATTATTATTTAAATTTCATTTTTTTTAATTTATTTATTTGGTTGGTTGGTTGCGTTGGATCTTCATTGCTGTGCGTGGGCTTTCTCTAGTTGCATCGAGTGGGGGCTACTCTTCGTTGTGGGGCGCGGGCTTCTCATTGCGGTGGCTTCTCTTGTTGCAGAGCATGGGCTCTAGGTGCGTGGGCTTCAGTGATTGTGGCACATGGGCTCAGTAGTTATGGCTCACGGGCTCTAGAGCGCAGGCTCAGTAGTTGTGGCCCATGGGCTTAGTTGCTCTGAGGCATGTGGAATCTTCCTAGACAAGGGATTGAACCCGTGTCCCCTGCATTGGCAGGCAGGTTCTTAACCACTGCGACACCAGGGAAGTCCCTGAAAACCTAATTATATATAAGTATATGTGTGTGTGTGTTTTTTCCACAAGAGTGGTGTATGATAAAACTTGTTTAAGTCTAAAAGAACTTTTTAGAAAAGGGTAAAATTCCTAACTGATAAGAAAGTATTATCATAGTTTAATTAGCAGAATTGTTTCTTTTTTAGTTGCATGTGATGGTACAGCTTATTATTGATGTCATTTTTAGATTCTGTTGAATAAGGTATTGTATTTCTCCCCTTACTTCATTTCTTATTCTCCTGACCTCTTCTCTTGGTTTTCTATTCTATTGTAATTTATATATGTTTTTGAATGTGTGTATACCTGTGAAATATATTTTTTTGTATTTTAATTTTATGTAAATTGTATTGTGTCACAGATCTTATTTTAATTTCTATTTTCACTTGACAAAATATCCAGCAATGGTGCTCCATGTACCTTTGGTTCATTCCTTTTGACTGTTGCATGATGTTTTGTAGTATTTAGGTACATTTTATTTCTCCATCCTAGTAATTTTGAGCATTAAGGCTGCCTCTAATTCCCTACTGTAACAAGAAGTATCCAGTTTGTTGCAAGTATCGTCATAGGTATTCCCTGTTGACAGATGTGGATGTTTCTCTCTTAGCTGTACACACACATGCACAGACACACATATATATACATAAATGGAAACACAGCTATACGTATATATTTACATATATGTACACACATGCTACACATATACTCCAGGATGTGTATATGTTTATATCTGTACCTATTTACAAATAATCTCAAGGTGGGATTGCTGGGTGATAAGTATATGAATATGCAATGTAAGTTGCTAGTTAGAGTAACTCTTCATGAAGATTCTTGTTTCTCCATATCCTCCCTAACATACTTGATATTCTAATTTTCTAATAACTTAATGGGGATAAATGTTATTTTTATTATTTTAATTCGCATTTTTTGATTACTAGTGAGTTGGAACATCTTTCTACGTACTTGAAAGGCAGTGTGTTTTCCCCTGCTGTGAATTAGGAATTGACATTCTTTCCCATTTTTTCTATTGGATTTTCTGTCTTATATGTTGATTTACAAGAATCGCTTGTGTTATGGTGCTACAAGAGACATGAATGGTCACAGCAGGGGCTTTAATCCATTTGTGATTTCTTCCCCCTTTTTGATGCTACTACTTTGTCAGATGTCCATAAAAAGTTTTGAGGGGTGTCCATAAACATTTTGGGGGGTCTGTATAAAGTTTTGGGGGTTGTATAAAATTTCAGGTGTCTGTGTAAAGTTTGACCTGGCTGCCAATTCATATACTTGCTATGCTTGTACTTATGCTTAGGTCTTCTGGCTCATCGTCCTTCAATGCTATTGATAGGCAGAGTAGAAGGGGTTCTAAATTGTTTGTTTACAGTTTTTCCCAGAACCTACTCCGGGTATGTTCTTGCTATTCAAAATTGGGAAGAGCTGGGAGTTGGGAATTCCCTGGCAGTCCAGTGGTTAGGACTCACGCTTCCAACTGCAGGGGTCACGGGTTCAGTCCCTGGTTGGGGAACTAAGATCCCACCTGCCGCACAGCATGGCCAAGAAAAATAACAAAAACAAAAACAAAAAACAAAATTGGGAAGAGTTAGTTGTGTTTTGTTAGGATCTCTTCTGTATTTCTATATTTCCTGCATATTTCAACCCTTTCTTGGGAAGGGGAGTGATCAGTTAGTCCTTTTCTTCCTTTATTCTATTGTAGGTATTTCTTCAAAAAAATTTTTTTTGTTTTTGAAGTACAGTGTCTATTGAATGTGTACCATAAAGTCAAAAAATTGTAACTCAAATCACTGTAAGTCAGAGACCATCTGTTCAAGCTTTTTGCCCAGTTTTTAAATTGGGTTGTTTATTTTGCTGTTGTTGAGTTGTATGAGTTCTTCATATATTCTGGGCATAAGTCCCCTCTTGGATATGTGATATGCAAATTTTCTCTCCAGTTATGTGGGTTGTCTTTCGAGTTTTTTGACAATGTCCTTTGATGCACAAAAGTTTTAAATTTTGAATAAGTCCAATTTATCTATTTTTTCTTCTGTTGCTCATGCTTTTGGGGTCATATCTAAGAAACCATTGCCAAGCCCAATGTCATGAAGATTTATTGTGCCTTTTTCTAATAGGAAAATTCCTTCAGGTTTTTAGCTTGGGTGGATTCTACTCTTCCCACATTTGTATCATTGCTACAGATTTTTCCTTTTTTTTTTTCTTTTTGTGTATTCTGCCATTTATTTAATATTGTATACCAGGAATTGTACTAAGTATTTAATAGATATTTTGTTAATCAGTACAGTGATTCTATGATGTAAATATCATCCCAGTTATACCAAAGAGGAAACAGGGTTAGAGAGATTAAACTACTTGTCCAAAGTCAGAAAGCTGTAGGTAGCCTAGCTAGGATTAATTTCAGTTGAATTCCATTTTTATTGGCAGTCTTGACCTTTAATGTGGTTGAAAAGCTAGCTTTTGGTGAAAAGAATGGAGACTTTCTTCTCTTTAATTCACATGGTATTCAGAAGCCAGTCCTTAAAAACTACTTATTGAAACTGATCTGATAGTAATTTTTAGGTACTGCATGCAATTTTTACTATTCGTGGAACATATTATATGACAAGTTATATCATGTCCTGCTCTTTGTTTTTTTTTAAATAAACTAATGGGTGATAGAGCTCTATGTGAAATAAACCTATTGTCAATTCTTTTTGTTTTCAGGCCAAAATTTTTGATTCATTTTTCCCTCATACCCAACATCTAATCCATAGGAAACCAAAGCTGTACCTTCAAATTATATTTAGATTCTGACTAACCCTATTGCTATGCTACCCGCTTAGTTTAATCCAGCACCCAAATTATTATAATAGCTTCTGTTTCTACAATTGCTTTCCTTAAGTCTTTTTTCAACATATAGGGTAGAGTGATCAAGTTCATCAGTGTCAAATCATATCACTCCTGTGTTCCAAATCCTTCAGTGAATTCCTGTTTTATTCACTGTAAAAGCCAAAGTCCTTAACTTGATTTAAGGAAGTCCTTTGATATGACCCCTTGTTACCTCTCTGGCTTCCTATTCTACTATTTTCCCACTTGCTTATTCTACTCTAAACTGACCATCTTGCTAGTCTTTGAACATTGACCTCAGGATATTTGCACTTACTCTTACTGCTAGGTTGTGGTTGCCCCAGATTTTTGTGTGGATCATTTTCCTGCTATTTAGAAATATTTACTCAAATGTAAACTTCTCATTGAAGCTTCTCTGACTACACTATGTAACCCAACCCAACACTTCCTATCCCCCTTCCCTACTTAATTTTTTCCTTATCATTTATCACTATCTAGCCTTACTGAATAAGGTCATTTTTATTTATCTCATTTATTAAATGTGTTTTCCACTAGATTGTAGAACCATGAGGGACTTTTGTTTGTTTTATTCACCTCTCTGTCCTTGGTATCTAGAACAGTGTCTGGTATATAGTCAGTACCTAATATATAATTTGTTGAGTATATGACTGTTTTAAGATTTTTGGAATTTTCTGAGGGTATTGATAAGTATTCACAGTTGATTCATTCTGGTTGCTGAGGCCAGTCCTAAAAATACTTATTGTTGGCACTGTTGGAAGTCTAGACTGAGAGATCAGTCTGTTAAGATATTTTGCATCTTGCTTCTAAGCTTCATTTAATGCAGTATAAAACAGATGTGATGGTATTGTTACTCAGACTTACAAACATACTTACTTTGGGAACAGAAAGATCTCTTCCTCCAAATCTTAAAAATACTTTATTAGTGGTTTAAAAGGTTGGTGTATTAATATCTAGACCTTCTGTAATAGAAGAATTGGAATGTTTACTCTTGTTCACTTAACAGCTGAGTTTTAGAAATTAACCATTATTGGGACAACAGAGTTTCATCCAGAGGAACAGTTTTTTAAAATCAAAATAATATATGGAGTTATTACGACAATGTGGTGTTGGCAAGAGTAGACAGTTCAATATGAACGAACAGAGAGTCCAGAAATAGACCCACGTAAATGTAGTCAACTGATCTTTGACAAAGTAGCAGAGGCAAAACAGTGTAGGAAAGATAGTCTTTCTAGCAGATGGTGCTGGAACAACTGTTCATCCACATGCAAAAAAAAAAAAAAAAATCTAAAAACAGACCTTATCCCTATTCACCAAATTACTTCAAGATGTATCACAGACCTAAATGTAAAATGCAAAGCCATTAAATTCCTAGACAATGACAGGGGAAATCTAGATAACCTTGAGTTTGGTGATGACTTTTTAGACACAACACCAAAGGCATGATCTATGAAAGAAAGGATCAAAAACAAAACTTCTTTAAAACTAAAAATTTCTCCTCAGGGTGAGAGACACTGTCAAGAGAATGAAAAGATAAGCCACAGATTTGGAGAAAGTATTTCTAGAAGACATATCTCATATAGGATTTTTATCTAAAATATACAAAGAACTCTTAAAACTCAACAGTAAGAAAGCAACCTGATTTATTTACTAAAAATTTTTTTTAAAAATGTTTATTTATTTTCTTATTAGTCACCCATTTTATACACATCAGTGTATACCTGTCAATCCCAATCTCCGAGTTCATCACACCACCACCACCACCCCCTGCCACTTTCCCCCCTTTGGTGTCCATACGTTTGTTCTCTACTTCTGTGTCTCAATTTCTGCTCTGCAAACTGGTTTGTCTGTACCGTTTTCTAGGTACCACATATATGTGTTAATATACAATATTTGTTTTACTCTTTCTGACTTACTTCACTCTGTATGACACTCTCTAGATCCATCCACGTCTCTACAAATGACCCAATTTCGTTTCTTTTTATGGCTTAGTAATATTCCATTGTATATATGTACCACATCTTCTTTATCCATTAATCTGTCGATGGGCATTTAGGTTGCTTCCATGACCTGGCTATTGTAAATAGTGCTGCAGTGAACATTGGGGTGCATGTGTCTTTTTGAATTATGGTTTTCTCTGGGTATATGCCCAGTAGTGGGATTGCTGGGTCATATGGTAATGCTATTTCTAGTTCCTTAAGGAACCTCCATACTGTTCTCCATAGTGGCTGTATCAATTTACATTCTCACCAACAGTGCAAGAGGATTCCTTTTCTCCACACCCTCTCCAGCATTTGTTGTTTGTAGATTTTCTGATGATGCCCGTTCTAACTGGTGTGAGGTGATACCTCATTGTAGTTTTGATTTGCATTTCTCTAATAATTAGTGATGTTGAGCAGCTTTTCATGTGTTTGTTGGCAGTCTGTATATCTTCTTTGGAGAAATGTCTATTTAGGTCTTCTGCCCATTTTTGGATTGGGTCGTTTGTTTTTTTAATATTGAGCTGCATGAGCTGTTTATATATTTTGGAGATTAATCCTTTGTCCGTTGATTCATTTGCAAATATTTTCTCCCATTCTGAGGGTTATCTTTTCATCTTGTTTATGATTTTCTTTGCTGTGCAAAAGCTTTTAAGCTTCCTTAGGTCCCATTTGTTTATTTTTGTTTATATTTCCATTACTCTAGGAGGTGGATGAAAAAATGTCCTGCTGTGATTTATGTCAAAGAGTGTTCTTCCTATGTTTTCCTCTAAGAGTTTGATAGTGCCCAGTCTTACATTTAGCTCTCTAATCTATTTGGAGTTTATTTTTGTGTATGGTGTTAGGGAGTGTTCTAATTTCTTTCTTTTCCATGTAGCTGTCTAGTTTTCCCAGCACCACTTATTGAAGAGGCTGTTTTTTCTCCATTGTATATTCTGCTTCCTTTGTCAAAAATAAGGTGACCATATGTGCATGGGTTTATCTCTGGGCTTTCTATCCTGTTCCATTGATCTATATTTCTGTTTTTGTGCCAGTACCATATTGTCTTGATTACTGTAGCTTTGTAATATAGGCTGAAGTCAGGGAGTCTGATTCCTCCAGTTCCGTTTTTTTCCCTCAATACTGCTTTGGCTATTTGGGGTCTTTTATGTCTCCATACAAATTTTAAGATTTTTTGTTCTAGTTCTGTAAAAAATGCTATTAGTAATTTGATAGGGATTGCATTGAATCTGTAGATTGCTTTGGGTAGTATAGTCATTTTCACACTATTGATTCTTCCAATCCAAGAACATGGTATGTCTCTCTATCTGTTGGTATCATCGTTAATTTCTTTCATCAGTGTCTTATAGTTTTCTGCATACAGGTCTTTTGTCTCCCTAGGTAGGTTTATTCCTAGGTATTTTATTCTTTTTGTTGCAGTGGTAAATGGAAGTGTTTCCTTAATTTCTCATTCAGATTTTTCATCATTAGTGTATAGGAATGCAAGAGATTTCTGTGCATTAATTTTGTATCCTGCAACTTTACCAAATTCATTGATTAGCTCTAGTAGTTTTCTGGTGGCATCTTTAGGATTCTCTGTGTGTAGTATCATGTCATCTGCAGACAGTGACAGTTTTACTTCTTTTTTTCCAATGTGTATTCCTTTTATTTCTTTTTTCTTCTCTGAGTGCCGTGGCTAGGACTTCCAAGACTGTTGAATAATAGTGGTGAGAGTGGACATCCTTGTCTTGTTTCTGATCTTAGAGGAAATGCTTTCAGTTTTTCACCATTGAGAATGATGTTTGCTGTGGGTTTGTTGTATATGGCCTTTATTATGTTGAAGTAGGTTCCCTCTGTGCCCACTTTCTGGAGAGTTTTTATCATAAATTGTTGTTGAATTTCGTTGAAAGCTTTTTCTGCATCTATTGAGATGATTATATGGTTTTTTTCTTCAGTTTGTTAATATGGTATATCACATTAATTGATTTGTGTATATTGAAGAAGGCTTGCATCTCTGGGATAAATCCCACTTGATCATGGTGTATGATCCTTTTAATGTGTTGTTGGATTCTGTTTGCTAGTATTTTGTTGAGGATTTTTGCATCTATATTCATCAGTGATATTGGTCTGTAATTTTCTTTTTTTATAGTACCTTTGTCTGATTTTGGTATCAGGGTGAAAGTGGCCTCATAGAATGAGTTTGGGAGTGTTCCTTCCTCTGCAATTTTTTGGAAGAGTTTGAAAAGGATCGGTGTTAGCTCTTCTCTAAATGTTTGATAGAATTCACCTGTGAAGCCATCTGGTCCTGGACTTTTGTTTGTTGGAAGTTTTTAAATCATAGTTTCAATTTCATTACTTGTGATTGGTCTGTTCATATTTTCTATTTCTTCCTGGTTCAGTCTTGGAAGGTTATACCATTCTAAGAATTTGTCCATTTCTTCCAGGTGGTCCGTTTTATTGGCATAGATTTGCTTGTAGTAGTCTCTTAGGATGCTTTGTATTTCTGCGATGTCTGTTGTAACTTCTCCTTTTTCATTTACAATTTTATTGATTTGAGTCCGCTCCCTCTTTTTCTTGATGAGTCTGGCTAATGGTTTATGAGTTTTGTTAATCTTCTCAAGGAATCAGGTTTTAGTTTTATTGATGTTTGCTATTGTTTTCTTTTTTTCTCTTTCATTTATTTCTGCTCTGATATTTATGATTTCTTTCCTTCTGCTAACTTTGGGTTTTGTTTGTTCTTCTTTGTCTAGTTCCTTTAGCTGTAACATTATGTTGTTTATTTGAGATGTTTCTTGTTTCTTGAGATAGGTTTGTATAGGTATAAACTTCCCTCTTAGAACTGCTTTTGCTGCATCCCATAGGCTTTGGATCATCGTGTTTTCATTGTCATTTGTCTCTAGGTATTTTTTGATTTCCTCTTTGATTGGTTTAGTGATCTCTTGGTTATTTAGTAATGTATTCTTTAGCCTCCATGTGTTTGTGTTTTTTATGGGTTTTTTTCCTGTAATTGATGTCTTATCTCATTTCGTTGTGGTCAGAAAAGATGCTTGATATGATTTCAGTTTTCTTAAATTTATTGAGGCTAGATTTGTGACCCAAGATGTGAATTTTCCTGGGGAATGTTCCATGCGCACTTGAGAAGAAAGTGTAATCTGCGGTTTTTGGATGGAATGTCCTATAAATATCAATTAAATCTGTTAGGTCTATTGTGTCATTTAAAGCTTGTGTTTCCTTATTAATTTTCTGTTTAGATGATCTGTTCATTGGTGTAACTGAGGTGTTAAAGTCCCCCACTATTATTGTTACTGTCGATTTCCTCTTTTAGAGCTGGTAGCAGTTGCCTTATGTGGTGAGGTACTCCTATGTTGGGTGCATATATATTTATAATTGTTATATCTTCTTCTTGGATTGATCCCTTGATCATTATGTAGTGTCCTTCCGTTTCTCTTGTAACATTCTTTATTCTAAAGTCTATTTTATCTGATATGAGTATTGCTACTCTAACTTTCTTTTGATTTCCATTTGCATGGAATATCTTTTTCCGTCCTCTCACTTTCAGTCTGTATGTGTCCCTAGGTCTGAAGTGGGGCTGTTGTAGACAGCATATAATGGGTCTTATTTTTGTACCGTTTCAGCAAGCCTGTGTCTTTTGGTTGGAGCATTTAATCCATTCACATTTAAGGTAATTATCGATATGTATGTTCCTATTACCATTTCCTCAATTTTGGGGGCTTTGTTTTTGTAGGTCCTTGTCTTCTCTTGTGTTTCCCACTTAGAGAAGTTCCTTTAACATTTGTTGTCGAGCTGGTTTGGTGGTGCTGAATTCTCTTTGCTTTTGCTTGTCTGTAAAGCTTCTGATTTCTCCATTGAATCTGAATGAGATCCTTGCTGGGTAGGGTAATCTTGGTTGTAGAGTCTTCCCTTTCATCACTTGAAGTATATCATGCCACTCCCTTCGAGTTTGTAGAGTTTCTGCTGAGAAATCAACTGTTAACCTTATGGGAGTTCCCTTGTATGTTATTTGTCATTTTTCCTTTGGTACTTTCAGTAATTATTCTTTGTCGTTAATTTTTGCCAATTTGATTACTATGTGTCTTGGTGTGTTTCTTCTTGGGTTTATCCTGTATGGGACTCTCTGCGCTTCCTGGACTTGGGTGGCTATTTCCTTTCCCATGTTAGGGAAGTTTTCGACTCTAATCTCTTCAAATATTTTCTCAGGTCATTTCTCTCTTTTCCCTCTGGGACCGCTATAATGCAAATGTTGTTGCGTTTAATGTTGTCCCAGAGGTCTCTTAGGCTGTCTTCATTTCTTTTCATTCTTTTTTCTTTATTCTGTACTCCAGCAGTGAATTCCACCATTCTGTCTTCCAGGTCACTTCTTCGTTCTTCTGCCTCAGTTATTCTGCTATTGATTCCTTTTAGTGTATTTTTCGTTTCAGTTATTGTATTGTTCATCTCTGTTTGTTTGTTCTTTAATTCTTCTAGATCTTTGTTAAATGTTTCTTGCATCTCCTCGATCTCTGCCTCTATTCTTTTTTTTTTTTTTTCTGCCTCTATTCTTTTAATGAGGTCCTGGATCATCTTCACTATCATTATTCTAAATTCTTTTTCTGGAAGATTGCCTATCTCCATTTCATTTAGGTGTTTTCCTGGGGTTTTATCTTGTTCCTTCATCTCGTACATAGCCCTCTGCCTTTTCATCTTGTCTATGTTTCTGTGGTTTTTGTTCCACAGGTTGCAGGATTGTAGTTGTTTTTGCTTCTGCTAGCAACCTGATTTAAAAATGGACCAAAGGCCTTGACTGTCACCTCAAAGATATACAGATGGTAAATAAGCATGTGAAGAGATGCTCCATATCATCATAGCCATCAGGGAAATGCAAATGAAAATAACAATGAGACATCGCTAAAACACCTTTCAGAATGGCTAAATCTTGAGCACTGACACCACCAAATACTGAGGAGGATGTGGAGCAACAGAAATCTCATATTTTGTTAGTGGGGATAAAAATGGTGCAGGTACTTCGAAGACAGTTTGGTTGATTTCTTACAAAACTAACCTACTCTTAGCATATGATTCAACAATTTTACTCCTTGGTATTTACCCAAAGGAGTTGAAAACTTAGGACTACACGGAAGCCTGCACAAAGATGCTTGTAGCAGCTTTATTCATAATTACCAGATCTTGGAAGCAACCAAGATGTCCTTCAGTAGGTGCATGGATAAATAAACTACCGTATACCCAATCACTGGAATATTATTCAGCACTGAAAAGAAATTAGCTATCAAGCCATGAAAAGATATGGAAGAACCTTAAATGCATATTACTAAGTGGAAGAAGCAAATCTGAAAAGGCTATGTACTGTATAGTCCCAACTATATGACTTTCTGGAAAAAAACAAAACTATGGAGACAATAAAAAAATCAGTGGATGTGGGTAAGGGGAGAGAAACGAATAGGCAGAGTATAGAGGATTTTTAGGGCAGTGTAAATAATATGTATGATATTATAATGGTGGGTATATGTCATTATACTTTTGCCTAAACCCATAGAATGTACATGAAGAATGAACCCTAAGGTAAAATTTGGAGTTTGGGTGATTATGATGTGTCATTGTAGGTTCATGCTTGTTTAAAAAAAATGCCCTGTTCTTGTGAGTGATGATAATAGGGGAGGCTGTGCACATGTGGGGGCAGGGGAGATCTCTATACCATCCTTTCAGTTTTGTTGCAAATGTAAAGCTCCTCTAAAAAAATAAAGTCTTTAAAGTGGGGGATAAATATTGCCTCTACTCTGGGTTTTGGGTGTTAAGATACCTGCTTGAGCACCCACTGTACCAGTGTGAAATAAAATTTGTCTATCTCAGATCTGTTCTTCAGCATCGTTTAGTTGCAAACTGAGATCCCAGAGCAGCCTCCACAGCTCATCCACATGTCCTCAGGAGGGAGCCCCACCCCTGCTTCCTTAACTTCATCAGGCAGGAGCAAGATGGACTCTGTTCCAAAAGAAAAATTACCAAATCCCCACATTTAGGAGATTTCCCTTTATTCTGAGTCTGGGAGAGTAAAGACTGACAAAACCAGTGCAGTCTAAGCCAGCACACTATACATGATGAAACTCTGAGCTTGTGCAACATTGAGATTTTATAACTTATTTATAACCTCACATTCTAAGATAGTATTTATGCCCAGGAAACTTTTCTTGAAGGGAGTGGGTAAATTTTCATTTACAGTTTAATTGTCCCGTGACATCAATAAGCATTGGATTTGTATACCAGTAACAGGAAACTCAATAATTACTGGCTTAAGCAAGTTAGGATTTACTTTTTCATGTAATGTGTAGTCCAGAGATTGACAATCCATGGATGATGCAACTGCTGAAGGATGTTATCAAGGAACCCATATCCTGTCTTCTTAGCTTATGTTTGTTGTCTTCATGATCTCAAGATGGCTGTTGTATCTCTGGAGACTTCATCAGAGTTTTTGGAGGAAGGAAGGGGGAAGGATAAAGGGAAATTGCTTCTTAGAAGGCTTTGCATTCTTCTGGTAGACGGTACCCTCTCAGAGATTGATAACCCCCTTTCCTTGGCCAGAACATGTGGCATAGTTGGTATGACTTAATATTTATCTCATGGTATCTGGAAGTAGAATAGAAGAGTGGTTGAGAACATGGATCTGAGTTTGAAAATTGGCTGTGTTACTTCCTAGCTGTGTGACTTTTAACATTCTGTGTCTCAATTTCCTTACCTATAAAGTGGGTCTAGTAATAGGTAGGTACCTATGCTGTTGAAAGGATTAAGTGAGTTAATATATGTCATTGTTTTAATGGACATGCATAGTTTGTGTTAAGTATTAGTTATCATTAGCATCTTCACTACCTAGAAGAGTTATTGAGATTGGAACTAAATTTTTCACTCAGGAAATTCGTTTTCTTTGAGATAGGAAATAGAGCATTTAGATGGTTTTGTACCAGGGATGATTGAAAAAGATGGTAGAACTTAAGCACTCGTGATTGCATTATACTATCAAAATTTATGGTCAGGGTAAAGTATTGGAGTCAGTTAAATTATTCATTTAATTCATCTTAGAACTTGATGGTGCTTAGGGCCATCTTGAACAAATTGTCATTTTACCAGCAGTCCCCTAACGTTCATTCAGCTCAATAGAAATTTCATCTCATCAGTAGAAAGTTTGAAGACTTAGCTATGTATTGAAATATGATTTTGTTGGTATTGTTACTGACTTTTTCCAATTTGTAATCACTCTACTTAAAAAAATGTATTAATTATTTTTCTATTCTGTTTTTAGCCCTATCTGCTTTGATATGATTGAGGAAGCATACATGACGAAGTGTGGCCACAGCTTTTGGTAAGATGATTTAATTTAGTGACATTGTCTTTTGGCAATTTTTAACTTGTGTGTAAATGTAGCCAGTGAGAAGTTATGCTTTTAAAGCTACTGTTGGTTATTTTGAATCATATTTCCTTGACCGATACACCTTTACAGGTTTGAGAGCTCAAGGCAAACATGTGGTTGCTGGTATAATTTCTGTGAAATACTTAGATTTACTATCAGCCTTATAGATGAAACTATAATAATAAACTTTTGGGTTTCTTAATTGTTTAAAGAGCTTTGACTGCTGTTTTAGGAAATTGGGGGGTGCTGGGTAATTAGGATGAAGCATGAAGCACCTTTAACTCACTTGTGGCGGATAGATGCGAGGGCCATTAAAGCAGGGTGGAAGGTCATTGGAAAAGGATATTAGAGGATTAAAAAGTTCTGTGTTCTTTAACACTTTGCTCAGTGCTGTCTTTAGGTTATATGTCATGCTAATCTGTATATTTTAAAAGATTTTCAGTTGTGATAAAATATACTTAACATTTACCATCTTAACCATTTTTAAGTGGAGTAGTATTGAGTATTGTAACATTGTTGTGCAAATCAGTCTCCAGAATGTTTTTATCTTGCAAAACTGAAACTATACCCATTAAACAAGTGCCATTTCCCTCTTATCCCAACCTCTGTCAATCACCATTCTACTTTTTGTGAATGTGACTACTCTAGATACCTCATATAAATGGAATCAAACAATATCTGTCTTTTGTGACTAGCTTATTTCACTTAGAGTGTGCTCAAGTTTTATCCATGTTGTAGCATGTGTCAAAATTTCCTTCCTTTTTGAGGCTGAATAACATTCCATTGCATATACAGTTGGCCCTCTGTATCTGCGGGTTCAGCATCTGTGGTTCAACCAACCACGGTTCCAAAGTATTTGAAAAAAAATTCCAGAAAATTCCAAAAAGCACAACTTGAATTTGCAGCTCACCGGCAACTATTTACATAGCATTTACATTGTATTAATTATTATAAGTAACCTAAAGATGATTTAAAGTATACAGTAGGATGTACAGTAGGTTATATGCTAATAGTACACCATTTTATATAAGGGACTTGAGCATCCTTGGATTTTGGTATCTATGGGGGTCCTGACAGCAATTCACTGTGGATACTGAGGGATGACCATATATATCATATTTTGTTTGTGCATTCTTCTCTCTATGGACACTTGCATTGCTTTCAGCTGTTAACTATTGTTAATAATGTTTCTTTGAACATTGGTGTATAAATAGCTTTTTGAAATCCTGCTTTCAGTTCTTTCAGGTATATACCTGGAAGCAGAATTGCTGGATCATATGGTACATCTGTGTTTCATCTTCTGCAGAACCTCCATACTGTTTTTCATACCTGCAGTACCATTTTACATTCCCACCAACAGTGCACAGGGTTCCAAATTTTCCACATCCTTTCCAACACTTGTTATTTTCTGTTCTTTTTTAATAGTGGTCATCCTAATGGGTATGTAATTTGTGTATGTTTAATTCCTTTAGTTTATTTACCTATTTATTTGATTGGAGGTGGTATATTCTACTTGCAGTCAGTCATCTCCCTAAATTATTTACCCTCTTTGTTTAGTATTTCTGTTGTGTTCTAATATATCTTATTATTCTAATTCATGTTGAAGTTAGACCCACAATTTTATACTGAGGTTGAATATGATATCTGGTAGGTTGATATCCATTAGTGAAGACGAGTATTGTCACCAGTTTGTAAGTCCTTTAGTTTGATCTGGAGTGCAGTGCTTTGTTGATAGGTATATCCAATCTGCCAGTCATTTAGAAAGAAATTTTAGAATAAAAATAGCTTCCTTAGCTTGCATTATCTATGTCCTTTATTAAAATAAAAGTTATTAAAATCATAAGAACAATGTATACTGTTGGCTATAAAAACTTTCATTGTACAGAAAGGTATAATATGAAATGTAAATGTTTCCTTTCCCCTAGCCTTTCTTTTCTACTTTCTCAAAGATTATCTCTGGTAAGAAGTGACTGTGTATTCTTTCAGAATCTTTTTGTTGGTTTTTTAAAAAAGGCCATCTTGCCTTCTTAAATAATTTTTATTTCCTGGTATATATTGCATTTACATTATTATCATTTGTGAATCACTTTCTTCTATATATTGCTACTGAAATTCTGGTCATGTGGGTCTTGACACATGTATGGGCTTGGTCTTTTCAGGCTGATTGTTTAGCAGTAGTGTTCTCTTTGGTCCATTAATTGATCCAGCACCTTAGCATTCCATAGGAAATCATATACTTCTCTTAGAGACATTGGGTTTTGATTATTCTGGAAAATTGGGTGATTTATGGTAGGCTTTCTCAACCTTGGTAGTATTGACATATTAGACCAGATAATTCTTTGTTGTGGGTAGCTGTCCTTGGTATTTTAGATTGTTTAGCAGTATCCCTGGCTTCTGTAGTAACCCAGTAACAACCCTTTTACTCCAAGTTGTGACAACCAAAAATGTCTCCAACCATTGCCAGATACCCCTTAGAGGACAAAGTAGCCCTTAGTTGAGAACTACTGATATAAAGCTAAAAGAGCAAGTTCTTGAAGTTGGTGGACCAGGAATCTAGGTCTGGGTCTAAAACTTACCTTTGTCAAGTCAGTCAATATATCATCTTCTTCTGCTCTCTGGCCCCCAACCCCCATTGTCTTCCTACCCTTTCACTTCTCTTCTTTCATAGATTTGAAGGTGTTGAAGTGTGAAACAGATTGTAAAGTGAGGTTTCCATTTTTCCTAACTGCCCTTGTCTAACATATTCACTGTGGCATTTAAAAAAGCTTAAGAGTCTGCTGAATCAGTTCAATGATCTTGCTTCAGTATGTTGTGAAGTACAATAAATTACTAATTGACTTTATAACTAGACAGGCCGGGCCTTTTCAGTGAGTCCTGTAATCTTCATGGTGTGAGTTTAGTTCGTTGGTTTCTTAAATACCTTCTTTTTACCTTTAAATAAAAATAAAGGTTAGATCTTTGTTACAATTCAAGTTACTTTGTTACACTCTGACGTGATCGTGTTTTTTTAAAAAAAGTATTTATTTTTTTATTTTTAGCTGCGTTGGGTCTTCGTTGCTGTGCGCAGGCTTTCTCTAGTTGTGGCAAGTGGGGGGCTACTCTTTATTGTGGTGCGCAGGCTTCTCACTTGTGGTGGCTTCTCCTGTTGTGGAGCACAGGCTCTACGGTGCGGGCTTTAGTAGTTGTGGCTCGCGGGCTCTAAAGTGCATGCTCCGTAGTTGTGGCACACAGGCTTAGTTGCTCTGCGGCATGTGGGATCTTCCCGGACCAGGGATCGAACCCGTGTCCCCTGCATTGGCAGGCAGATTCTTAACCACTGTGCCACCAGAGAAGTCCCTGTGATTGTGTTTTAAAATACCTACCAGAAAGCAGGTGTTGGTAGGATAGGGATGATAACATTGGTAGGAGCCAATAAACCTGGAAGCTGACAGTCCCATTGCCAGGCTTGATGAACTGTGAGACATTTTGTTCTTTTGTTGAAAGCAAAAGCTCTTAATTATTTACGGTGAGACATGAGAGGCCTGTGGAACTTCAGTCATTAACAGTAGCCTGTTGTATCAACTGTTTGCTAAGTTGAACCCTGGCTGGTTACCTGGAGACAAGCAGAATACCACTTCAAGGCTCCATCCAGATTATTAACACTAAATCAAATTGGGCCACATCAACTGTTTATTCCTTGTCCCACTTAAAAATGATAAGTCTTTCCTAGTAACAGGTTGGAGACATTATAGCGGGAAGTTCTTTCACTTTAAATCATTCCCACTTCGCAGTGAGCCTGCTATTAGCTATAATCTAACTGAAACTCAATGATATAATTTTAAAAATCTGGCTTCTGTATGACATAGAGGTAAGGTTTGCTCTTTTTCTTTCCCCTTTGCTGCCTCCAGCTTGTCCCCTGCCCTCTGCTTCTCAGACCTCATGTACGTCAGCTCCTGATTTACTGTTTGCTTCAATAGAAACTAGTTATAATTAACAGGGTCCCTCAGTGTTGTCATCTTGCAGCATACCTGTGATCAAGCCTGGGTGTCAGTTTGCCTTTTGGGACTTTTGACTAATCCATCACCTCATACCTTACTATTAGTCTTTTTTTGTACCTGGTTCTTATATAGAACCACTGGTACTGATTTTTTTTTTCTTTTCTTTTTATAGTTCCTTCTTTTTTGAGAATTTTCTAATTATTCAGTTTTCTGTATCTACTCATCCCTGTTGACACAGACAGAAAAATCAATTATATTTTGTAGGTAGGTATATACTTAATAGAAGAAACAGAGCAACTGTATACATCTGTGGAGGAATATTCATTCTTTGTGGTCAGATCTACACTTATCAGGGGACATAGGTACCGTTAGCACACTGTGGTACTGAATAAATTTTTTTAAGAGTTGCAGTGTGAGTAGCTATTGAAAATTTCTCAGGTAGACCCAAAATATATATCCTTCTTATCTCTTTTTGCCCACCTATTTTGATCACTAGTTTAGGCATATACTCTTCTTTTGGAATCCAAAACATTGCATTTGGGCTGGTGATGGTCAAGGAGATAGATGAGTGAGAATGAATTAGAGTTACTGTATTGAGACTTTCTCGCAGTGTTTTATATGACCCAGAAGGCAGCAGAAGTACGTTTCTTTTTTGGTTATATCTATTTTCTCATGCATTCAGAATTTATTGAGTTCCAGCTCTTTAACAGGATATTGTGCTAGATATTGAGGGTACAGAGATGAGTAAAACAAATCTCTGCTTTTAATGAGCAAACAGAAGAGGGGCTGACAAACACATACACGGATTAAGTACAGAATAAGACAGTTACTATTTCTCAGACTAGGGAGGGTCTACCCAAGGTGGTAGTGAGGCAATAGATGTTATAAAATAAACTTGATGCATCTTGTTATCACTGCAGTTTTATACAGTGGCGTGTCATTTGATTCATTTAAATTTTATAGTATAGATGGTTATTATCAAGTACAATGCAGAAAAGTCATTTGAGCTTCTGTTTCTGAGGACAGTTCCTTCTGGTTGTGTCCTAGACTATCTTTTTCTTCTAAGAGAGGATGGTATGGTAGTAAGCTTACTGACAAGGGATATGATTAGGATGCTGAAGAAGGGAGAGGAGAATGTTCTATTGGATTCAGGAATAATTTCTTGTATATTGACAAACTCTTTATCTGGCTTAACAATTTAGCTTGTTTTTCTTGTCATTTTATTTGCTCATTTTCTGACTACCATTTCTTTTCAAAAGCCATTTGCTAAAACCCCAAATGTCCTTCTTCTGCTTATCTGTCAATCCCTGTCTCCTGTCTTTAATAACCCTCTCATAGTCTCTCCTTCATGACTTGCTTTATTTGAACTTGCAGGTTTTTTTTTTTTTTTTTTTGGCTGCACAGTACAGCTTGTGGGGTATTAGTTCCCCAACCAGGGATTGAACCTGGGCCACGGCAGTGAAAGCACTGCTTGAGTCCTAACCACTGGACTGCCAGGGAATTCCCTGCAGGTTTTTTTTTTAAAGGATTAAATCTTGTCATGTATTCTGGTAATATTAACTCATTTCCTTTTCCCCTAAGCAGACTATAAATGTTCCCATGTTGGAGCTCTTAATCTATTGTATTTGCATATCTTCTTTATGCTTTTCCCTTGCAATAAAATGAAAAAAAAATTTAGAATGTTATTTCTTTCATTGAAGTTTCCATGTAGGAAGTTTCCTCTCAGATATGGAGCCTATCTTTTGGTAATGTGGTATTCCTAGCCTTGTCATAGTTGCAGGAGCTGAAGATATTGTTTCTGGAACACTGTGCAAGTCATTTGTTCTGTATGTAATATTTGAGTACCTGTTATATGCCAGGTGTTTAATCTTTGGGCCCCTGTACTGTGCCAAAGACCACGCTACATTGATTCCCTATAATGTCCTTCTTTTTGCTTGTCTTGCAAGTAACAAATGTGAGATGAGAAAGTAGATGATAACTAGAACAGAGCAACCTGATGGATGTAGCATTTTGTTTTGATAAGGTGGAGGGAAGTAGGTAGATATAAAAATCTGCTTCAGTTTATGAAGCTGAAGCAAATTTATAGTAATTTGGACACAGGATAAAAGAGTTACTGTCTTTTTAGGAATCATCTTATATGTAAATCACCCTTTAAATTTCTTAGAAGTAATTTTTTTTCCTGATTGTTAGGAGCAGTACATGTTTACTATAGAAACTTGTAGACACCTACAAAGAAAAAGTTTCCCATAATTATATTACCCAGTGGCACATACTGTTAACATTATGGTGAATGTCTTTTTCGGTTTATTTTAAATGTTCACATTTAAATGCTTTCAGTTTTTGTGTGGAATCTTTAGGATTTTCTATATAGACTATCATTTCATTTGCATACAATGACAGTTTTACCTCTTCCTTTCCGATCTGGATACCTTTTATTTCTTTTTCTTGTCTGGTTGCTGTGGCTAAAACGATTAGAACTAGTAAATGAATTGCGCAAGGTGCAGGATACAAGATCAATATACAGAAATCTGTTCCATTTCTTTACAGTAACAATGAAATATCAGAGAAAGTAAAAAAAAAAAAAAAAAAATTCCATTTAAAATCACATCAGGGCTTCCCTGGTGGCGCAGTGGTTGAGAGTCCGCCTGCCGATGCAGGGGACATGGGTTCGTGCCCCGGTCTGGGAAGATCCCACATGCCGCGGAGTGGCTGGGCCTGTGAGCCATGGCTGCTGAGCCTGTGCGTCCAGAGCCTGTGCTCTGCAATGGGAGAGGCCACAACAGTGAGAAGCCTGCATACTGCAAAAAAAAACCAAAAAAACAAACAAACTAAAAATAGAGTTACCATATGACCCTGCAATCCCACTCCTGGGCATATATCTGGAGAAAACTGTTAATTCAAAAAGGTTCATACACCCCAATGTTCATAGCAGCACTATTTACAATAGCCAAGGCACGGAAGCACCCTAAATGTCCATCAACAGATGAATGGATAAAGAAGATGTGGTATATATACAGTGGAATATTAGCCATTAAAAAGTGAAATATTGCTATTTGCAGCAACATGGATGGACCTAGGGATTATAATACAAAGGAAGTAAGTCAGGCAGAGAAAGACAAATATTATATCACTTATATGTGGAATCTAAAAAAATAATACAAATCAACTAACTTACAAAACAGAAACAGACTGACAGACCTAGAAAACAAACTTATTACCAGAGGGGAGTGATAAATTAGGACTATGGGATTAATAGATATACATTACTATATATAAAATATATAAACAGCAAGGATTTGCCATAAAGCACATGGAACTATATTCAATCCCTTGTAATAACCTATAATGGAAAAGAATCTGAGGCTGTTCATCTGATACTAACACAATATCGTAAATCAAACTATAGTTTAATAAATACAATTTAAGAGTTTTAAAAAATGTACACGTACATAATTTTTTAAAACAAATGGAATTGTATCCACTGTGTTAGAGGTTATTTTTATTTACTATCATAATTATATAGTGACTTTTTTCCTAATGTCGATTTGATATTTCTTTGGGGTTTAGTTGAATGACATTTTCAAAGTTTTTTGTTATAAGACAATACACAATTGTAAAAAAACAAACATTACAGAAATATATAATCTAAGAAGGCAAAAATTTCTCATAATCATATTTCTCCAGCTGTACCTATAAATAGTTATTAGATTATTTTTCATGGCGTATAGTTACATGTTACAGTGTGACTTTTATTGGCTGTATACATTGCATTGGATTGATGTTTACAAATTTATGTAGTCAATTTCCTAGTGTTTTGGTTGCTTCTAATTTATTTTGCTATTTACAGATAACTTTGAATGGGACATCTTTCTACATATATATATCTGCTTATTTCTATAGGATAAATTCCTAGAAGTAAAATCACTACATGAAAGAGAATACACAGCCTTAAGTTTTTCCATACAACTTGCCTTCTAGAAAATGGCAGTTCCTGCAGCAGTACATGAAATTATTCATATCTACATGTACTCTTTAACTCTGACAGTTTTTTCTTTATTTTTCTATTCTGATTGGTAAAAACTAATATATAATTTTAAATCAATTTTTCATCCTAATGAAAGTGATGATTTCCCATGCTTAATGACTAATTTTTGTCTTGCTGATTTTTCTGTTCTTCTCTTATTTTCTTTTCATTTGAATGAGCTCTTTTTGTATTGAGGGTATCAGCATTCCAAGGATACAGATAGTCTGTTTGCTTAACTAAATTACAGGCATTTGTTTTTCTTGGTGTTGTTATATACTGTTTAAATTGCATAAACTTAAAAGTTAATATATCTTTTAAAATTTTATATCTAGTAGGCTTGTTATTTGAGTTTATTTTTAAATAATATTTTAAAATAACTTTTGTATACTATTATCTAATAAATGACCTATGTATCTTCTAATATAAAAGTATAAGCTGAAATAAATTTGGTAACTGCTAGATAACTTATGTTGAAAATGAGGAATAGAAAACTAATAGGCATTATTTTGTGACTAGTTTATTAATTTATCACTGATTTAATCAAGCTATTTTATTTTTTCTCTTGTTTATAGCTACAAGTGTATTCATCAGAGTTTGGAGGACAATAATAGATGTCCCAAGTGTAACTATGTTGTGGATAATATTGACCATCTGTATCCTAATTTCTTGGGTGAGTCTTTGGAATGATTTTTAATTTTTAAAAATATTTAGTTCCCAAAAGGGTGTGTTAGCACTAATTTATTTAGAGAACGTAGCTTAGAGGTAAGCAGTCTCTCCTACTCAGCAGGGTGCTTTTCCCAGTCTTCCCCGGGTTGTGACGTTGATTCTATACCATATGTACCATATCATATTATATTTAAGTTTCATTAAAAAAAAAAATTGACTGGTACAACTCTTAGATTCTTACATTGATGGCTGGACAGAATGTGAGGCTAAAGGAGAATGCCAGAGTTCCAGATACCTGTCTGTATATCATGTTGTGCATTCCTGTTGTTTCTACTTCTGGGGCAGAAGTGAGAAGCAATGGAGGAAAAGGTTAATGGAGAGGCGGAAGGGAGATAAAACTTGTATATGAGGACTCCTAGATGGAGGAAGAGAGTCTGTGACCTGGGGAGGCGATTGAAAAGTAAAACTGGGGAAAGAAAGACAATGGATATGGAATTTTTGAGGGAGGAATGGTGACTGGAGAAGAGAGGCACAAATAGGGAACCCTTAAGGTAAATGGTAAGTGATTGGGAATAGTATCTAGTCAGAGGCCAATTATGAAAAATCTAAAAATTCTACATGTTGAAAAGCCTAAGATATTGTGGAAAATCTTTAGTTTGAGTTTTTGGAAATGAAGATTAATTTTCCAAAGATTAATTTTCAGGTATGGGTAGGCATGAAGTAGGGCACTACTGGGTATGTATATCAGAAAGGATAATTCTTCATTCTAAAGAGTAACACACTCAGAGTTAAGGATGTGGTGTCTACTTGTGTATTAGATTCTGACTTGCCAGTGCTTTGGTTGCAGTTTGATTTGTTTGGTGGTTTATAATACATCATGAATTGGAACCTTTTCAGCCATGGCTTTCCTTTTTTATCTCTGCTCTAAAATTACATTGGCTTCAGTCCTTTTTTCTCTTTCACTCTTCAGTACAATCCAATATATTTTCATACAGGAAAATCATCAGATGATTGCATAGCAGAAATGAACTCTGAAGGAAATATTTTGAAGATTTTCTGTTGGAATACCAAGTTCTTCTAGGTAGATAAAGTCTTGTGGCAAACTAGGAGAATGAACTTAGGAAAAGAAGAAACACTGAGTGGTATGATACTCTGTGGGACTGGACTTCATGAGCTAAGTTAGGTGAAATGGAAACCAAAGTCCCACAAAGCAGAACCCTTTGTCCATGAACTCACAAACATGGATTGATGCTGCTTTGTGCATCTAGAATCACTCTTCTATGAGTTGTCATAACTTTCGAAAATTACTTCTTCTTTTGGAATGGTTAAATACAGAAAGGAATCCAGTGGTCTGAAGATTTTGGTATTGATATTTACCCAATTTAATGAGTCCAAATTCTGTTATGTCAATTTCTAAATAGTGAGATAGAGAGAGAGAGAGAGAGAGAGAGAGAGAGAGAGAGAGAACACCATTATACTGATATGGAAGGAATATGAAAATACAGCAGTAAGATGTAAAGTAATTTCATACTTTATATATTCTCAAATGTATATATTCAGTGAATAGTGAAGTCATAATTACTGATTTCCTAAGCTAGAAATTATCTTGTCAATGATACAGTTTTTTTTTAAAAAAATTTATTTATTTATTTATTTGGCTGTGCCAGATCTTAGCTGTGGCACAAGGGATCCTCACTGCCGCACACGGGATCTTTGTTGCGACATGTGGCCTCTTAGTTGCGGCATGCAGTATCTAGTTCCCTGACCAGGGATTGAACCTGGGCCCCCTGCATTGGGGGCAGGACTCCATTGTGGAGTGGAGTTAAGACTCCATTGTGGAGTTAAGACTCCATTGTGGAGTTAAGACTCCATTGTGGAGTCTTAACTGCTGGACCACCAGAGAAGTGTTTTTAACCTTCTCTTTATATGGATAAAAATTTTTGGTTTTGGGTAATTGGAGTGTGTTTTATGCCCATATTTGAAATCTTTTAATTATAGTGCAGCTTCCAGTGTGATTATTTATGTCAGCCATAGAAATAACATTTTATCCTGATATATCTATTTCTGTTTTACTGCCCATCACCCTTTCCAGTCTTTAGCTTTGTACAGTGATGGTCAAATCCTTCGGTTCCCATGCACTCAGGATGCTACTGAGATCTATTTCTGAAAGTGGAATATCATTTGTTTTTTCTGAACTGAAAAAACTATTCCCATTGCTTTAGTCTGATTTACATGATTTGTATAGTGCCTGTAATTCTTGGTTGGATTAAAAAGACCTTGAACCTTTTAAAAGTAATTTCAGATTTCCTCTTGAGCATGGTGAAATAAGTATAAGTTCTATGATTCTGAAGTGTTCTAGGTAGACTTGCACCTTTTTTATTGCTAGGTTAGGACCCTTCACTTTTAATGCTTTACGTTTACCTTAGTCATGGATAGAGGGCTGGGCTACCCATTTTCTGTAGCAGTGGTCTTCAAACCTTTTTGCTTGGGTGACCCATATAAAAATTCTGAAAAATAATGTACTTCTTCCCACATTGATGCCACATTTTAAATGAGCATCCACATTTTTTCTTTATAATTTAAGTGTTTGTAAAGGATATAATTTTAGGAGTATTGTAAATATGGTTATTTAAAAATAAGCTTTATCTCTTTTTAAAATATATGCAGTAGAATCTGAATAGTATAGTGATTTGATACTTATCATTGATTCAAAAATAAATACTTTTCATTAACAATGGGAAATTTCATTCTTTGTCTCTTTGAACTTATTCTTAAATTGCATATTGCTCACATAACTTTTTCCTTGTATAATATATTTCATGCTTGAAATTCTTACTGATTTATCTGTCATACTTTTCTGTAACAGAAAATAGAACTTATAGACCTTGAAGTTTCTTTTGAACATAATTTTATATTAAGTATTTTAAAAATCTTAAATGTTTTATCTGAGTTGTTATTGTAATTATTAGACATGCAATTGATCAAATAAATATTTACAAATTTTATAAAGTATTAGACATAAAATTTATTGAAAATCGGCTGCTTAATGTGTGATGGTGTCCTCAATTAGTTCCATTGCCATTTGTGGTTATTACTAGGACAAGGACTCAGTTTCATTTGTATTCTTTTTATTTATTTATTTAGGATCATCACAGCTTTTTAAAAAATTGAGATATATATAATATTGTGTAAGTTTAAGATTTTTCCTTTTTATTTTTGAAAGGGTAAGTCATGAGAAACTTTGCTTACATAAATAATTTGATGGGGTTTGAAGGAACTTTGTTCCTGCTACATCACTTAGTTCTTTGATCTCCTTCTGAATTATGTGCTTCAATAAAAGCACTTACTTAGTCAAAAAAATTTTTTTAATACCCTATTAGTTAACAAGTCCACTCCTTTCTTCACTTTTAATGAAAGCAAAGAATTGGAAGCTAAACACTCAAGTAGGATTAGGTTTTTCTGGTCATTAGAGTCATGCGCTTTTTTGTCAAGACAGATATTTTGATTTTTCCTTTCATGCCCTAAGCACTACAGTAAAGTCCCTCGTTTTTCTTCTTCCTCTACCCCCGCCCCCCCCAAAAAAGGCTCACTCTCACTCTTCACCTTTCTATCCCCTTGGTCTTGACAGCTCTCTTTCTCTCTCCTGATCCTGGAAGGCTCATGTGGGGTGAGGGGGTGTCTCTCCTCCCACCTCTGCAGTTGCTCTCCTACACTCTTGCCAAGGCTTAGCTCTCCCAGTCCCTCCATGATGCATGATCTCTCTCCAGCTACCAACCCCTGCCCCCCACCCCCCAGCAATCCCTTTTCTAGTGTTCTCTGTGTATAAAATTTGTAAATTGAATATTTTTATCTCTCTAATGAATGACCCTCTTATTCTTTAATGTAAAAGGTAACGTACACGCAAAATTTAAAATCCTTGTTTAAAAAAATGTAGGCAGCTCACATAACGTCTTACTACTGCCAAGTGCTTTCCCAGGTGCTTTATGTGAGTTAACTCATTTAATTCTCCGTCCTATGACATAGGTAATTGTTGTCATCCTCATTCCTCCAGCGAGGAAACTAAAGCACAGAGAAGTCAAGTAACTTGTGTAAAGTTCTACAGCCAGTAAGTGGCGGAATTGGGATTTGGTCCTAAGCAGTCTGGCTTGAGTATGTGCTTTTACTATACTATCCTGCCTCTGAAAAGACAATTGCTAGAATGAAAGCTTTAGCAGTAGAAAGGCATTGTTTGTTCTTAGTACTATGGCTATTATAAGGATCCAGAGAATTATAATTATGGATATAGAATATTCACGTTCAGTGGTATATGAGATTTCTTGGTAAAATCCAATGTGGTGTACATATTTAAGTATTACAATTATTTAAGTTACAATTTTTATTTAAATAGCTAATTCTGTAACTGAAACATTAAATTCTTATTCACATACTCCTCTTTATTCCCACTACGTTATTTCAAGTTCTCTCCTTTATCTTCCCTGGATTATAATAATAACTGCTTGTGAGATAACAGACTCCTCAGAATCAGGCTCTGATCTGTCTATAGTTCCAGCCTTAGTTCTTAGCCCCTGTTAATCACTGACAAAATCACTCTGATCCTGTGTTTCAGCTATATTGATTTTAAATCATCTTATATCCTGCTATTTTATGACTTTACCCCCTCCACGCACACACCATTTTTTTTGGCCGTGGAATCTTAGTTCACTGACCAGGGATTGAACCCAGGCCCATGGCAGTGAAAGCGCTGAGTCTTAACCACTGGACAGCCAGGGAATTCCCCCCACACACCCTTAATGTGAGTTCTTTTCCACTTTTCGTCCTGTTTAGTAAGTCCCTGTGTGCCTGTTATGGCCCAGTTCTAATGTCACCTTCTGTGTGAAGCCTGCTTGTTAATATTTTAATTGATCCTTGTCCTTTGTTCTTTTAAAATCTATTTCAATGATAGTACTGATTATCATATTATAACTGCTGCATCACATATATTTCTCTTCCTACTCTGAGTTGCTTGAGTCTTGAATTAAGTCTTACTTAGGTTGAGTCTTACTTAATCTTTAAAGCTTGGCTCCTAGTGTGGCCCTGGAACCTCTCTGATTTGTTCGAAAATATTTGTAGTAGATTGTGGTATAGTGGGAAGTATTAGATAGTTGGGTTTGTTTCCCAGCTCTGTCTTGTATTGTATGTCACCATGAGTAACTTCCTTATGCTCTTTCTAATATTCCCTCATCTCTAAAATGTGAAGAATAACCCATAGGATAATGTCTAGGAATTAAAGGCTAATAAGGTAACAAGCTTAGTGCTAGTTGTCCTTTTCTTTATCAGTTTATTTTTTTTATCAATTGGGTGTTAAACACAAAAGAATCCAATTAAAAGTGGTTTGAACATTAAGGAAAATGTATTGATTTATACAAAAAGAATTTTTAGAATTAGTTAAGTTGGTATCTCAGTGATATTATCAAGTTCTTTCCATCTTTCTGGCCTTCTGTCTCCAGCAGATGTGTTGGTTCTTTGGCTAGCTCCCCTCAAGATTGCAAGATGGCTTTAAGCAGTTCCAGATATCATCCCTTAATGAAGGGAGAAAAAGAACTTGTTTTCTTCTATCCTTGTCTTCTGAAAGACAGCATACCCTTCATTGGTCAAAATTAGGTCACATAGTTAACCCTCCATCAATTGCTGGCAAGAGTGTGTGACTAGATTGGCTTAGGTTAGTCAAGATTCATACCATGGGGCCAGTGAAGGATCTAGCCTCTCTGAAAGTATGTGACAGTTGGCATTCTGACATTTGGAAAAAAATCCTATTTTTATTTTTAAAAAAGGTTAGAATGGTTTATGAATAGGTAACTGACAGTGTTTGCCATGATATTTATGGAAAAGTCACAAACAAAAAGAACAACAAATAAAAATCTTTAGTGCCTACCTCATAGAATCGGCCAGTTACCCTGTAGAGCATGGGACGATCTCATACAGTGAAGACTTGTCTTTCTCCAAGTGCTGATAGTGTCATCATTGAGACATGTAAGAGAAAGTACATATTCTGAAGAATTCTCCTCTCGTAGTAATAGTAGTGGTAATAATAGTAGTTGTAGTAGTAGTAGCTGCGGCAAAACTGCTTCTAATTTGAAATAAAATAAAAACTTAGCATTTTCTGCTTAGCATTTTTTAAGGTTTGGGACTTTTTAAAGTTAAATAGAATCCATCTAAACAGAACAATTGGACGATACATTTAATAAAAATATAGATTTTGTGTGCTTTTTGTTTTGTTTCTGTTTTCAGTGAATGAGCTCATTCTCAAACAGAAGCAAAGATTTGAGGAAAAGAGGTTCAAATTGGACCACTCAGTGAGTAGCACCGTATGTTTCAACTCTTACTACTATTTTTAATAAATATCAATTTGCTGTTTTTATTGGTTTAATATTAATTAGGTATTAAAGCTTAGCATATTATTGATTTTTCTTAAAGGAGATTTAAGATTATTCTATTCAATAAAGAACTTTCTTACCTGCATTGTCTAAAATTTACTCTTATCTTTTGAAAGGTCTGGTGAGATTACATAGAGCCAGAGTTGGCTTGTAATACATTACATTTGAAGAATTATATGGCAGGGTGAAACTATGGGTGGTAATTTGAAAAAAAAGACTCTCAGTTTAAGAGGATTAGCCCAAATTATTGAAGCAAATGAGCTTAAATTAATACCTTACCAAATACAAAGTTGCAAATATGGTTAGACAAGTAATTAAAATCCAGGCACTTATTTTGAAGAGAATTATACCTTTAGAGATGCTGACTTAACATGTCTTAAATATGCCTTTCATATCCATTGTTTAAATTTATTTAGGGGAGAAATAGTGATTAAATTATAATTAGAAGGCATTGGGGAGCCACTAGCTGGGGAAGGAATAGGTTGGAATGTCATAGTTTATTTTTGATATGTTATCTAATAAGCATATTAGGAAGTAGCAAACATTTATTTTTGACTCTCTGAAACAATTGTCTTAGGAAGTTGTGTTTCTTCTTTTCTTTGTTTTTAGAATGGCCACAGGTGGCAAATATTTCAGGATTTGTTGGGAACTGACCAAGATAATCTTGATTTGGCCAATGTCAACCTCATGTTGGAATTACTAGTGCAGAAGAAGAAACAACTGGAAGCAGTAAGTGGCCCCTGAACTTTAAAAATTTTGTTTTAAATGGTGCTCTGTCAGTTGCATTGAAAAAGATCTAGAAATGTTTAAAAATAATAGGGTAGGATTACTCAGTCCATCCAGTTTTATTCAATAAGAAACATCTGCAAGCTACCACTTCTAACAGGTTCCCCTTTTTCAATTCAAGGAAAGAACAAATTCCTTATAATACAACTTACTGGCAATGGCCAGTTTGTATTAACAAAAGCTGAATGTTAAGATCATGAGAAAGTACAGTTTCATTTTAAAAGGGAACAATTACATTGGTTATTTTTTCTTCTAGTGAATCTTCCCCTCTTCACATATGGGATTTGGAGGAGAAAACAGTGATTATTTCTACCTACATAAAATCCTTCCAGCAGGTGTTGATTGGCAGTAGCAGCAGTCTGTGGCTTAACTAAGGGTATTTAGAAAGATGGGAACTAGAAAGAAATTATATTCTGTTTCATGTAATGGAATCTAAATAAATGAAAAATTGCATTTATTTCTGGTAAATAAATGTAAACAATATAAAATGGGAATTTGCATGTGTTCGTTAGGAATTGAGTATGCTTCATTATAAAGAATATATACCTTAGCACAAGCAAATACCCACCCTGACCTAGCTTAAACAAAAAGGGGATATAAATTGACAGAATAAGGGACTGAGTAGCTTACACACATAAAAGGAAGAGCTTAACAACCAAATGTTGGGAAGATTGGAACCATCACTTCTCTGGAGACTATATGCAAATGAAATCAGATACTTGAATGTTGTTGGGAGATTTTCTTTTTTACTTTTCATGACTGTTTCTTTAGGACAGGTCTGATTTTCTTTTCTCGGATTTTTATTATGTGGCGGATAATGTGGTCACCTGTACTTCCTCATTTATATTTATGTTTTTTTGATCAAAGAAGAAAAAGAGCTTTGTAGCTTGATTTTAAAAAATTCTGTGGATAGATTCTGATTAACATAGCCTGGATCTGGGTACCACTTAATATAATGAGAATCTCTTAGTAGGAGAAAGGAGTAGGTGAGGTTGAGCTGACCAAAATGAGTCTACCATGCTGTGTCTTTTTTGTGGTGGGAATTTCTCCTGTGTTTTTGGTCGGGGGGTGGGGGGGACTTTAATTTATTTTTTTCTTTCAGTTTTGTTGAGATGTAATTGATATATAGCACTGTGTAAGTTTAAGGTATACAGCATAATGACTTCATGCATATATTGTGAAAGATTACCACAGTAAATTTACTTAACATATATCATCTCATATAGATACAAGAAAAAAGAGGAAGAAAAAGTTTTTTTCTTTGTGATGAGAACTTTTAGGATTTACTCTCTTAGCAACTTTCAAATATACTTTCCAGCAGTGTTAACTATAGTCATTATGTTGTATGTCATATCGTCAGTACTTATTTATCTTAAAACTGGAAGTTTGTGCTTCTTGACCTTCATTCAATTCCCCCATCCCCTGCTTCTAGTAACCACAAATCTGATCTTTTTTTGTGAGCTTGGTGTTTTTAGTTTTTTTGTTTTCTTCTTTTAAGCTTCCACATGTAAGTGAGATCATGTAGTGCTTGTCTCTCTTTCTGACTTATTTCATTTATACTGCTCATAAAGTCCATCCATGTTGTCACAAGTGGCAGAATTTCCTTCTTTTTTATGGCTGTATAGTATTCCATTGTATATATACCACATCTTTATCCAATCATGCATTGATGGACACTTAGGTTATTAATATATCTTGGAAACTGTAAATAATGCTGCATGAACATGAGGGTGCAGATATTGCTCTGACATAGCAATTTAATTTCCTTTGGATATATACCCAGAAATGGGATTGATGGATCATATGGTAGTTTTATTTTTAATTTTTTTAGGAACCTCCATACTATTTTCCATAGTGGCTATACCAATTTACATTCCCACCAGCAGTGCACAAGGGTTTCCTTTCCTCCACATCCTCACCAGCATTTGTTCTTTCTTGTCTTTTGGATGGTGGCCATTGTGACCTGTGTGACGTGATGTCTCCTTGTGGGTTTTTTTTTTTTCTCGCAGTATGCGGGCCTCTCACTGTTGTGGCCTCTCCCGTTGCAAAGCACAGGCTCCGGACATGCAGGCTCAGTGGCCATAGCTCACGGGCCCAGCTGCTCTGTGGCATGTGGGATCTTCCCGGACCGGGGCACGAACCCGTGTCCCCTGCATCGGCAGGCGGACTCTCAACCACTGCGCCGCCAGGGAATCCCCCCTCCTTGTGGTCTTGATTTCTATTTCCCTAATGATTTGTGAGGTTGAACACCTTTTCATGTACCTGTTGATCATTTGAATGTCTTATTTGGAAAATCCTTTGCCCATTTTTAAATTGGATTATTTGGGGGGTTTTTTGCTATTGAATTATATGAATTCTTTATATACAGTATTTTGGATATTAACCTCTTATCAGATATATGATCTGCAAATATTTTCTCCCATTGCATTGGTCGCATTTTCATTGTTGATCATTTCCTTGGTTGTGCAGAAGCTTGTATGTTTGATATAGTCATACTTGTTTATTTTTGATTTTTTTGCTTTTGCTTTAGGTGTCATATCCCAAAAATTGTTGCCAAGACTCTCCTATGATTTTAAACATAGTTTTCTATTAGCATCTACTGTATGCTAGATGTTGTGTTAAGGGTAGTGGAAAAGACAGGATTCTGCTGTGTGTGTGTGTGTGTGTGTGTGTGTGTGTGTGTTGGGGGGGATAGGGTGGAGTAGCTGAGGAGATAAACTAAATATTTTCACATAGTAAATATTTTCACATAGTGATATGTGAAAAGTAAATATTTTCACATAGTGATAAGTGATATAAAAATACTTCTCTATGATAGACTGAACAAACAGTCTTGCTCCCTTAATGCTATTAAAATGACAGTAGAGAGGAACTTTAAGATTGTGGAAGAATAAGACGTGGAGATCACGTTCCTCCCCACAAATACATCAGAAATACATCTACATGTGGAACAGCTCCTACAGAACACCTACTGAATGCTGGCAGAAGACCTCAGACCTCCCAAAAGGCAAGAAACTCCCCCACGTACCTGGGTAGGGCAAAAGAAAAAAGAAGAAACAGAGACAAAAGAATAGGGATGGGACCTGCACAGCGGGAGGGAGCTGTGAAGGAGGAAAGGTTTCCACACACTAGAAGCCCCTTCGTGGGCGGAGACTGTGGGTGGCGGAGGGGGGAAGCTTCGGAGCCACAGAGGAGAGCACAGCAACAGGGGTGCAGAGGGCAAAGCGGGGACATTCCCGCACAGAGGATCGGTGCCAACCAGCACTCACCAGCCCAAGAAGCTTGTCTGCTCAACCCGGGATGGGTGGGAGTTGAGAGCTGAGGCTCCGGCTTCGGTCGGATCCCAGGGAGAGGACTGGGGTTGGCTGTGTGAACACAGCCTGAAGGGGGCTAGTGTGCCATGGCTAGCCGGGAGGGAGTCCTGGAAAAGGTCTGGACCTGCCTAAGAGGCAAGAGACTTTTTCTTGCCTCTTGGTTTCCTGGTACGCGAGGAGAGGGAATTAAGAGCGCCGCTTAAAGGAGCTCCAGAGACGGGCGCGACCCGCGGCTAAAAGTGCGGAACCCAGAGACGGGGATGAGATGCTAAGGCTGCTGCTGCAGCCCCCAAGAAGCCTGTGTGCAAGCACACCTGTGCAGCAAGCCACTGCCAGGGTCCTGTGATCAAGGGACAGCTTCCCTGGGAGAACACACAGCACGTCTCAGGCTGGTGCAAAGTCATGTTGGCCTCTGCCGCCGCAGGCTTGCCCCGCATTCCATACGCCTCCCTCCCCCCAGCCTGAGTGAGCCAGAGACCCTGAATCAGCTGCTCCTTTAACCCTGTCCTGTCTGAACGGGGAACAGGCACCCTCAGGCAACCTACATGCAGAGGCGGGGCCAAATCCAAAGCTGAACCACAGGAGCAGTGTGAACAAAGAAGAGAAAGGGAAATTTCTCCCAGCAGCCTCAGGAGCAACGGATTAAATCTCCACAATCAACTTGATGTACCCTGCATCTGTGGAATACCTGAATAGACAACAAATCATCCCAAATTGAGGAGGTGGACTTTGGGAGCCACGATATATATATATATATATATATATATATATATATATATATATATATATATATATATATTTTGTGTGTGTGTGTGTGTGTGTGTGAGTGTGTATGCATATGCTTCTGTGTGTGATTTTGTCTGTATAGCTTTCTTTTTACCATTTGTCCTAGGGTTCTGTCTGTCCCTTTTTTTTTTAAGTATAGTTTTTAGCACTTGTTATCATTGGTGGATTTGTTTTTTGGTTTGGTTTGGTTGCTCCCTTCTTTCTTTTTTTTAATACTTTTTAAATCTTTTTTGATAATTATTTTTTATTTTAATAAATTTATTTTATATTATTTTATTTCATTTTATTTTATTTCATTTCATTTTATTTTATTTCATTTCATTTCATCATCTTTCTTTCTTTTTTTCTCCCTTTTAATCTGAGCCATGTGGATGACAGGATCTTGGTGCTCCAGCCAGGCGTCAGGGATGTGCTTCTGAGGTGGGAGAGCCAAGTTCAACACATTGGTCCACCAGAGACCTCCCAGCTCCACGTAATATCAAACGGTGAAAATCTCCCAGAGATCTCAATCTCAACGGCAAGACCTAGCTCCACTCAACGACCAGTAAGCTATAGTGCTGGACACCCTATGCCAAAAAACTAGCAAGACAGGAACACAGCCCCACCCATTAACAGAGAGGCTGCCTAAATTCATAATAAGGTCACAGACACCCCAGAACACACCACCAGATGTGGACCTGCCCACCAGAAAGAGAAGATCCAGCCTCATCCACCAGAGCACAGGCACTAGTCTCTTCCTCCAGGAAGCACAACCCACTGAACCAACCTTAGCCACTGGGGGTAGACACCAAAAACAATGGGAACTACGAACCTGCAGCCTGCGAAAAGGAGACTCCAAACACAGTAAGTTAAGCAAAATGAGAAGACAGAGAAACACACAGCAGATGAAGGAGCAAGGTAAAAACCCACCAGACCTAACAAATGAAGAGGAAATAAGCAGTCTACCTGAAAAAGAATTCAGAATGATGGTAGTAAAGATGATCCAAAATCATGGAAATAGAATGGAGGAAATACAAGAAACGTTTAACAAGGACCTAGAAGAACTAAAGAGCAAACAAACAGTGATGAAGAACACAATAAATGAAATTAAAAATACTCTAGAAGGAATCAATGGCAGAATAACTGAGGCAGAAGAATGGATAAGTGACCTGGAAGATAAAGTAGTGAAAATAACTACTAAAGAGCTGAATAAAGAAAAAAGAATGAAAAGAATTGAGGACAGTCTCACAGACCTCTGGGAGAACATTAAATGCACCAACAATCGAATTATAGGGGTCCCAGAAGAAGAAGAGAAAAAGAAAGGGATTGAGAAAATATTTGAAGAGATTATAATTGAAAACTTCCCTAATAGGAAATAGTTAATCAAGTCCAGGAAGCACAGAGAGTCCCATACAGGAAAAATCCAAGGAGAAACAGGCCAAGACACATTAATCAAACTATAAAAAATTAAATACAAAGAAAAAATATTAAAAGCAGCAAGGGAAAAACAACAAACAACATACAAGGCAATCTTCATAAGGTTAACAGCTGCTGTTTCAGCACTCTGCAAGCCAGAAGGGAGTGGCAGGACATTTTAAAGTGATGAAAGAGAAAAACCTACAACCAAGATTTCTCTACCCAGCAAGGATCTCATTCAGATTTGATGGAGAAATTAAAACCTTTACAGACAAGCAAAAGGTAAGAAAATGCATTACCACCAAACCAGCTTTAAAACAAATGCTAAAGGAACTTCTCTAGGCAGGAAACACAAGAGAAGGAAAAGACGTACAATAACAAACCCAAAACAATTAAGAAAATGGTAATAGAAACATATATATTGATAATTACCTTAAATGTAGATGGATTAAATGATCCAACCAAAAAACATAGACTGGCTGAATGGATACAAAAAAAAGACCCATATATATGCTGTCTACCAGAGACCCACTTCAGACCTAGGGACACATACAGACTGAAAGTGAGGGGATGGAAAAAGATATTCCATGCAAATGGAAATCAAAAGAAAGCTGGATTAGCAATCCTCATATCAGACAAAATAGACTTTAAAACAAAGACTATTATAAGAGCCAAAGAAGGACACTACATAATAATCAAGGGATCAATCCAAGAAGAAGATATAACAATTGTAACTATTTATGCACCCAACATAGGAGCACCTCAATACATAAGGCAAATATTAACAGCCATAAAAGGGGACATCAACAGTAACACAATCATAGTAGGGGACTTTAACACCCCACTTTCATCAATGGACAGATCATCCAAAATGAAAATAAACAAGGAAACACAAGCTTTAATTGATACATTAAACAAGATGGACTTAATTGAAATTTATAGGACATTCCATCCAAAAGCAACAGAATACACTTTCTTCTCAAGTGCTCATGGAACATTCTCCAGGATAGATAATATCTTGGGTCACAAACCAAGCCTTGGTAAATGTAAGAAAATTGAAGTTGTATCCAGTATCTTTTCTGACCACAATGCTATGAGACTGGATATCAATTACAGGAAAAAATCTGTAAAAAGTGCAAACACGTGGAGGCTAAACAATACACTACTTAATAACGAAGAGATCACTGAATAAATCAAAGAGGAAATCAAAAAATACCTAGAAACAAATGACAGTGAAATCACAGTGACTCAAAACCTATGGGATGCAGCAAAAGCAGTTCTAAGAGGGAAGTTTATAGCAATACAATCCTACCTTAAGAAACAAGAAACATCTCAAATAAACAACCTAACCTTATAGCTAAAGAAATTAGAGAAAGAAGAACAAAAAAAGCCCCAATGTTAGCAGAGGGAAATAAATCATAAAGATCAGATTAGAAATAAATGAAAAAGAAATGAAGGAAACGATAGCAAAGATCAATAAAAGCTGGTTCTTTGAGAAGATAAACAAAATTGATAAACCATTAGACAGACTCATCAAGAAAAAAAGGGAGAAGACTCAAATCAATAAAATTACAAATGAAAACGGATAAGTAACAACTGACACTGCAGGAATACAAAGGATCATGAGAGATTACTACAAGCAGCTGTATGCCAATAAAATGGACAACCTGGAAGAAATGGACAAATCCTTAGAAATGCACAACCTTCTGAGAATGAACCAGGAAGAAATAAAAAATATGAACAGACCAGTCATAAGCACGGAAATTGAAACTGTGATTAAAAATCTTCCAACAAACGAAAGCCCAGGACCAGATGGCTTCACAGGCGAATTCTATCAAACATTTAGAGAAAAGCTAACACTTATACTTCTCAAATTCTTCCAAAATATAGCAGAGGGAGAAACACTCTCAAACTCATTCTACAAGGCCACCATCACTCTGACACGAAAACCAGACACAGATGTCACAAAGAAAACTACAGGCCAATATCACTGTTGAACATAGATGCAAAATCCTCAAGAAAATACTAGCAAACAGAATCCAACAGCACATTAAAAGGATCATACACCATGATCAAGTGGGGTTTATCCCAGGAATGCCAGGATTCTTCAATATACGCAAATTACTCAATGTGATACACCATATTAACAAATTGAAGGAGAAAAATCATATGATCATCTCAGTAGATGCAGAGAAAGGTTTTGACAGAATTCAACACCTGTTTATGATAAAAACCCTCTGGAAAGTGGGCATAGAGAGGACTTACCTCAACATAATAAAGGCCATATATGACAGTCCCACAGCCAACATCGTCCTCAATGGTGAAAAACTGAAACCATTTCCACTAAGATCAGGAATAAGACAAGGTTGCCCACTCTCACCACTGTTATTCAACATAGTTTTGGAAGTCTTAGCCACAGCAATCAGTGAAGAAAACGAAATAAAAGGAGTCTAAATCGGAAAAGAAGAAGTAAAGCTGTCACTGTGTGCAGATGACATGATACTATACATAGAGAATCCTAAAGATGCTACCAGAAAACTACTGGAGCTAATCAATGAATTTGGTAAAGTAAGAGGATACAAAATTAATGCACAGAAATCTCTTGCATTCCTGTGCAGTAATGATGAAAAATCTGAAAGTGAAATTAAGAAAACACTCCCATTTACCATTGCAACAAAAAGAATAAAATACCTAGGAATAAACCTAACTAAGGAGACAAAAGACCTGTATGCAGAAAATTAGAAGACACTGATGAAAGAAATTAAAGATGATACAAATAGGTGGCAAGGTATACCATGTTTGTGGACTGGAAGAATCAACATTGTGAAAATGACTATACTACCCAAAGGAATCTACACCTTCAGTGCAATCCCTATCAAATTACCAATGGCATTTTTCACAGAACTAGAACAAAAAAATTCACAATTTGTATGGAAACACAAAAGACCCCGAATTGCCAAAGCAATCTTTAGAAAGAAAAACGGAGCTGGAGGAATCAGGCTCCTGGACTTCAGACTATACCTCAAAGCTACAGTAATCAAGACAGTATGGTACTGGCACAAAAACAGAAATATAGATCAATAGAACAGGATAGAGAGCCCAGAGATAAACCCATGCACATATGGTCACCTTATCTTTGATAAAGGAGGCAGGAATATACAATGGAGAAAGGACAGCCTCTTCAATAAGTGGTGCTGGGAAAACTGGGCAGCTACATGTAAAAGAATGAAATTAGAACACTGCCTAAAACCATACACAAAAGTAAACTCAAAATGGATTAAAGATCTAAATGTACAGCCAGAGAGACACTATCAAACTCCTAGAGGAAATCATAGGTAGAACACTTTATGACATAAATCACAGCAAGATCCTTTTTGACCCACCTCCTAGAGAAATGGAGTTAAAAACAAAAATAAACAAATGGGACCTAATGAAACTTAAAAGCTTTTGCACAACAAAGGAAACCATAAACGAGGTGAAAAGACAACCCTCAGAATGGGAGAATATATTTGTAAATGAAGCAGCTGACAGAGGATTAATCTCCAAAATTTACAAGAAGCTCATGCAGCTCAATATCAAAAAAACAAACAACCGAATCCAAAAATGGGCAGCAGATGTTAATAGACATTTGTCCAAAGAAGATGTACAGATTGCCAGCAAACACATGAAAGAAGCTCAACATCATTAATCATTAGAGAAATGCAAATCAAACCTACAATGAGATATCATCTCACACTGGTCAGAATGGCCATCATCAAAAAAATGTAGAAACAACAAATGCTGGAGAGGGTGTAGAGAAAGGGGAACACTCCTGCACTGTTGGTGGGAATGTAAATTGATACAGCCAGTATGGAGAACCGTATGGAGTTTCCTTAAAAAAGTAAAAATAGAACTACCGTATTACCCAGCAATCACACTTCTGGGTATATACCCTGAGAAAACCATAATTCAAAAAAGAGTCATGTACCACAATGTTCATTGCAGCTCTATTTAGAATATTCAGCATATGGAAGCAACCTAAGTGTCTATCGACAGATGAATGGATGAAGAAGATGTGGCAAATATATACAATGGAATATTACTCTGCCATAAAAAGAAACGAAATTGAGTTATTTGTAGTGAGGTGGATGGACCTGGAGTCTGTCATACAGGGTGAAGTAAGTCAGGAGAAAAACCAATACTGTATGCTAACATATATATGGAATCTAAAAAAAAAAAAAAAAGGTCATGAAGAACCTAGGGGCAACACTGGAATAAAGATGCAGATGTACTAGAGAATGGACTTGAGGACACAGGAAGGGGGAAGGGTAACCTGGGACAAAATGAGAGCGTGGCATGGACATATATACACTACCAAATGTAAAACCGATAGCTAGTCGGATGTAGCCACATAGCACAGGGAGATCAGCTCGGTGACTTGTGGCCACCTAGAGGGGTGGGATAGGGAAGGTGGGAGAGAGGGAGACGCAAGAGGGAAGAGATATGGTGATATATGTATATGTATAACTGATTTACTTTGTTATAAAGCAGAAACTAACACACCATTGTAAAGCAGTTATACTCCAATAAAGATGTTAAAAAGAAAATAAAATGACAGTTAAGGGACTTTTAAAAGGCCAAAGAATGGGAGAAGAGACAATGGCAGCAATGGATGAAAAGTAATAGATTAAGACATCTGAGAAAGCTGAGCCAGCAGTGAGGAAGAGCTAGGAACGAACCCTTTTTATATTGTTAAACAAAGGCCTTGGAATTGGTAGCATGAGATAGCTCTTACAGCAAAGGCTGAAAACAGGATGATTTGTTGAGGATCTGACTAAGAAGCAGTTGGATTCTCTGATCCCTTCTTGTACAACTCATAGCAAATGATTCTCCCTTTTCTACCTTAAGAGAACAGTAGAATTTTTTTTCTGTGGTGGTGGTTAAAGAGAGACTTTCTGGACTATTGCACCACAGGCTCACTTAAGGGTGTGTATGGGCTATTTACTGAAGATAGGTAAGTTTACATACTGAATGTGAGAGCTGTTAACCTTATTCCCCCTTTGACGTGTCAACATTAATCTTTGCATGCTTTTTTTGTCTCTGTCTTAGAATTGAGGAAGTACAGGTATCTTAGTTTTAGAACCCAGATCTTTTCTGTTATTTTTTGATGAGGGAGCCAGTTCAGAATCAAACTTCCTGTTACAGGTATTATAGCATTTTTATTATTGTTTTCCTGTTTTACTTTGCATTATTATTTAACTTGATGAATATTTCTAACATACAGAAAAGTACAGAAAATAATGAGACTCTTGACTTACCTTGCAGTTTTAATAAATAGTAACACTTTACCATATTTGTCTTAGGTCTGCCTTTTGAGAATTAAATATTTTTTTATACTTAAAACCCTCTCATCTCATTCCATTCTCCCAGAGTAACCACCATATGAAGTTGGGAAGGATCCTTCTCAAGCGTGTATAAGCTTTTTTTAAACATATATTGTATCTACAACTGTATATAAAGTATTGTTTGTATAATTTAGAATTTTATATAGTTTCAAACTGTAGTTATCTTTTTGACCTATGCCTTTTTGTTTACTTTTTGAGGTTCCTGCTGATAAATGTAGATCTAGTTTAATTATTTTAACTTCTCTGTAGTAATCCATTGCATGAACATTTCTATTCCCCTGTTGATGGACATTTAAGTTGCTCTGAATTCATAATTGTGAGTGTCAGTACTGCATTTAGTATTGTTATTCATGTCTCCTTGTGCTCATATATATATACTTAGTGATTTAAGGAGTGGAATTGCTTTTCATAGGGTTTGAATGCCCATTTTAACCATATTAAATATTGCCATATTGCTCTTTTGTGGGTTTGTACCATATCGACACTTGGTATTGTTTTTTAGTTTCTGCCAGTCTGATAGTTGTCAGATGCTTGTGTTTGTGTGTGTGTATGTGTGTGTTTTGTTTTGTCATTTTGTATTTTTTGTATTTCTGTGATTACTAGCGAAGAGAGTTTCTTCATTTGTTTGTTTATCTTGGTTTCTTATTTGATGAATTGCCTATTCATAGCCTATAACCATTTTCCTAATAGATTGTTTCTTTCTTCTTATTGATTTGTTAGAAGTATGTCTGTGTGTGTGTGTGTGTGTGTGTGTGTGTGTGTGTGTATGTGTATTTTGGATATTGCTACTTTGCCAAATGCTATTTTGGTAATTGAGTTCTAGTTGTATTGTGAGACTGATTTATATGATTTTAGATTGAGTATTTTTCATGATTTCATTTATTTGTCTCATTGGCTTGTCAGATAGAACATTTTGTTTGGTTTCTTAGTGGTTGCTTTTGGGATTTTAATATAATTGCTATTACATTGTACTTTTGAGTAATATTATCCTACTTCATCAGTATTATAAGAACCTTACAACAGTATACTTCCATTTCTTCTCTCTCAGCCTTTGTACTATTTTTTGTCAAATGTTTTACTTCTATATATATTATAACCATCCCCCCATAAATCATTATTAATTTTGGTTTAAACAATAAATTATGTTTTTTGGAGAATTTTAAAAAGTTCTGTATATACATGTATTTATCATTTCTGGTGTACTTCATTGTCTTGTTTTCCATTCACTCTTTCATTCATTCTTTCATGTGTGTTTTAAAAATATATATATATATATATTTATTTAGGGCTGCATTGGGTCTTCGTTGTTGCGCGTGGGCTTTCTCTAGTTGAGATGAGTGTGGGCTCCTCTTCTTTGTGGTGCATGGGCTCCTTGTTGCAATAGCTTCTCTTGTTGCAGAGCACGGGCTCTAGGCACGCAGGCTTCAGTAGTTGTGGTGCACGGGCTTAGTTGCTCTGCGGCATGTGGGATCTTCCTGGACCAGGGATTGAACCTGTGTCCCTTGCATTGGCAGGCGGATTCTTAACCACTCTGCCACCAGGGAAGTCCCCATTCATTCTTTTGAATTCCATCTGTAATTTTCCTTCCACCTGAAGGACAGCTTTTATCATTTCTTTAGTGTAGATCTGGTGATGAATCTTTCACCTTCTATATCTGAGAACGTCTTTATTTACCCTTTATGCCAGAAAGGCAGTTCCAAATGAGTATAGAATTCTAAATTTACTTTTTTTCTTTCAGTATTTTAAAGATGTTGCTCCATTGTCCATTGTCTTGCATTGTTTCAGATGAGAAGTCTTTATCCTCAGAATGAAATGTATTTCTCAGTTTAAAATGTTCTTTTTGTGGTTTTAAGTATTTTGACTTTGATATACCTTGGTATAGTTTCCCCCCCGCCATGTTTCTTGTTCTTGGGGTTCTTTGAGATTCCTGGATTGGTAGGATTATAGTTTCCATAAGATTTGGAAAATTTTTGGTCATTATTTCTTCAGATATTTTTCTGTCACCTTTTCCATTTTGGGAACTCCAATTACACATCTGTTAGGTTGGTTGAAGTTATACCATAGCTCACACATAAACAGTTCTGCTTATTTATGTTTTATCTTTTTCCCCTGTCTAGTTCATTTTGGATAGTTTCTATTTCTGTTGTCACATTCACTACTTTTTTCTATAATCTGTTGTCTCTCCTTACCTTGGAGAACACATATAGGTAGTTATAGTAACTTTTTTATGACTGTATTTGCTTATTTTATTACTTGTGTCGTTGCTGCATCTGTTTTTATTGATGGATTTTTTTCACCTTATTTTGGGCCGTATTTTCCTTATTTGCGTGCTTATTAATCTTTTGATTGGATGCCAGAAATTGTACATTTTAACTTGTTTAGTGTTGCTATTTTTGTATTCCTTTACACATTTCTAACCTTCGTTCTGGCATGTAGTTAAGTATTTTCAAAACAGTTTGATTATCTTGAAGCTTGTTTTTTAAGCTTTGTTAGGTAGAGATAGAATAGATTTTTGGCAGTCTCATTGAGTGTTCTACCTGATGCCTGTGTATGTTGAGGTTTTTCTGCCTAGCTCCTGGGATAATGTATTATTTCTGGTCCTTTGTCTGAAATTCATCCATTCATATAACTAGCCTGCTGTTTTGTTGATTAAAGTAGGAATTCTATCTTTCTCATTGCATTTTAGCCAGTAACTTCAATTTGTTTGCTTTTGGTCCATTGAAATTTATTGTGGTTTTTTTTTTTTTTTTTTTTATGGCTCACTATATGGTCTGTTTTGTTAAATGTTCACCTTCATTTAAAAGCTGTGTTATTTGCTGTGCTTTATAAATGTAGAGTTTGTTAATATTATTCAAAAACTTATTTTCTCCTTGCTCCATCAATTATTGATTGGGGTATGTTAAAAATACAATTTTTGATTGTTTATTTTTCATTGACTTCTATGATTTTTACTTCATGTATTTTGAAGCCCATTATTAGGTGCATACATGTTTAGGATTGTTACGTCTTCTGGATGAATCATCCCCTTTGTCACTATGAATTGTATATGTTTATTGCTGGAAATATACTTTGTTCTGGAGTCTGCTTTTATATTTTCTGATGTTAGTATAGCCTCAGTAGCTTAGTTATGACTAGAGTTTCTATGGTATATTCTTCTCTACCCTTTTACTTTTCTTCTGTTGTTTTTATATTTTAAAAATGTGTCTCTTAACTGTATGTAATTGAGTTTTTAATGCAATCTAGTAAGCTCATTAATTCAAATACTTAAGTTCATTTAAATGTAATATATAATAATTATCAATGTGGTCAGGCTTGAGGTCTACCTTGTTGGTATTTGCTTTCTGTTTTTCCATATATTCCTTATTTACCCTTTCTCCTTTCTTGCTTTCTTTAGAGATCATTGAGTTTCCAGGGTTTCATTTTAGTATAGCATCTTCTCTGTTTTTCGCATATTGCTTATTATTGTATTTCTAGTGGTTTCTCTAAAGATTGCAAAATGCCTTTTTTACTTTGCACAGTCAACCTTGAGTTTATAGTATGCCACTTCAAGGACATTGTATTCACAGTCAACACTGAATATACAGTTGACCCTTAAACAATGCAGCTATTAGGCATGCTGACGCCTGCGAAGTTGTAAATCCGCATCTAACTTTATAATCAGCCCTCCATATCCACGGTTCATTATCCATGGATTCAACCAGCTATGGATCGTGTAGTACTGCAGTTTGTATTTATCGAAAAAAATCCATGTATAAGTGGACCCATGCAGTTCAAATGTGTGTTGTTCAAGGGTCAGCTATATACCATTTTATGGAAAGTGCAAGACCTTATAGTATTTCAGTTTACCAAGCTCCTGCCTTTTGTGATTCAAATTATATTATAAACCCCACCAGTTATTTTTGCTTTAAACAGTTAATAGTCTTTTGAAGAAATGATGCAAAAAAAAATAAACAGAAAAGACCCTTTTAAACCAAAATATTTACCCTTTGAGATGTCTCCATTTTCTCTTGTAGATCTGAGGTTCCATCTGAGTCATTTCCCTTTTGTCTGTATAATTTTCTTTACTATTTCTTGTATAGATGATAGTTCTGTATAGAAGTCTAGTTTTTTTTTTTCTTTTAACACTTTAAAGACATATTTTCATTTTCTATTTGCTCCTTTGTTTCTGATGAAATTTTCAGTCATTCTTAATCTTCTTCCCCTAGTGTATCCTTTTTAGCTGATTTTAAATGTTCTTTTTGACATTAGTTTTCAGTTTGACTGTGATATTCCTAGCTTTCATTTAAAAAATATTCATCCTGCTTGTGTTTCACAGAACAGGAGGATCTGTTTGTTGGACATGTGAACCATTATTTATTCAACCCTGTGCTCTCTCTCCTTTTCCTTAGGATTCAAGTCATATGTTTTATTGTTTCATTTTTAAAAAATTATTTATTTTATTTATTTTTGTCTGCGTTGGGTCTTCATTGGTGCACGCGGGCCTTCTCTAGTTGTTGAGAGTGTGGGCTACTCTTCGTTGTGGTGTGCGTGCTCATTGTGATGGCTTCTCTTGTTGCGGAGCATGGGCTCTAGGCTCACGGGCTTCAGTAGTCATGGCACGCCGGCTCAGTAGTCGTGGCACACAGGCTTAGTTGCTCCGTGGCATGTGGGATCTTCCCAGACCAGGGCTCAAACCCGTGTCTCCTGCATTGGCAGGCAGATTCTTTTTTTTTTTTTTTTTTTTTTGGCAGGCAGATTCTTAACCACTGCGCCACCAGGGAAGCCCTTCATTGTTTCATATTATCCCACATATTTCTGATGCTCTGTTTTTATTTTTTCTCTCTCTGAATTGGATTGAGTAATTTATATTGAACTGTCTTTGAATTCGTTATTCCTTTCCTCGGCTCTGTCCATCTGTTCCTAACTTCATTTATTATTTTTTTATTTCAGACTTTTTATTCTTCATTTCTAGGTTTACACTTTGTTCTTTCAGTTCTTTTCTAATTCTCCTTTTTTTCGCTCATTTTGTCAATTTTTCTTTTTTTTATACAGCAGATTCTTATTATCTGTTTTATACATATTAGTGTATATATGTCAATCCCAATCTCCCAGTTCATCCCACCAACCCCCCCCCTTAATTCTTTAATAATATAGAGAAATATTTTAAAGTCTTTTTGCTCATTCCAGCAAGTGGGTCACCTGTGAATTTCATTCTTTTGCCTGTGTTTTTTTTTTTTTTTTAATTTAATCTATTTTATTTATTTATTTTTGTCTGTGTTGCGTCTTCGTTGTGGTGCATGGGCTTCTCATTGCAGTGGCTTCTCTTGTTGCGGAGCACGGGCTCTAGGCATGTGGGCTTCAGTAGTTGTGGCACGCAGGCTCAGTAGTTGTGGCTCGCGGGCTCCAGAGCACAGGCTCAGCAGTTGTGGCACACGGGCCCAGCCACTCCGCAGCATGTTGGATCTTCCCTGACTAGGGCTCGAACCCATGTCCCCTGCATTGGCAGGCGGATTCCCATGGGCCACCAGGGAAGTCCCATTTTGCCTGTTTTTTTCTCTTGACTTTTCCTACTTCTTTCCCTGTCTTGTAATTTTAAAGTTGTATTCAAGAGCAGTAAAGAGACTAAAGTAGTTAATACTTTCTTTCTGAATGGTCTTGTCTTTCCATTTGTCAGGGAGCAAGGATAAGAGACTCACCTCTTTGGTCTAATCAGTAATTTAGCTGAGTTGGTGCTCAGTTGTTGCTTGAGCTAGTTTCAGTTCATTGAAAGTGAAGTTGGGAATTCTATGACAATCCAGTGGTTAGGATTCTGTGCTTTCACTGCCGAGGGCCTGGGTTCAGTCCCTGGTCAGGGAACTAAGATCCTGCAAGGTGAAGTGGCCATGCTTTTTTGTAGTATGTGCAATATCTCAGTGAGTCTTCAAATTTTGACTGGCGTATTCTTATCAGTCTACAAACATATAGATTCCTGGAATCTTTTCTAGAGTAACAGAATCATATAAAATCCATCCCAGTGTCTATTTTAAAAAATGCCTCAAATAATTCTGTTGCATAGCCAGGTAAATGAAAGTTTTATTAATCTTTCTTGTTGTTGTTTGTTTTAGAAATGCTCCACTGGACTTTTTTATTCTTTTAAAATATATGTAGGAAAGTTAGAATTGTAGTTGTTCATAAAACATGTCTTATTGTTATTCCACTTTTAGCTTTTGATATTCTTTTTATGTATATTTATCAGATGTAGCTGAAATTCATTGGTTCATTGTGTACATTTTAATAGTAAAAGGTATCTTTTTGTAATTTTATTTAATTTATTTATTTTGGCTGTGCTTGCGGGATCTTAGTTCCCCTAACAGGGGTTGAACCCACTCCCTTGGCATTGAAAGGGCAGAGTCCTAACTATTGGACCACTAGGGAGTTCCCCTGTAATTTTATTTTTTGATAACAAAAAATGTTAAACTTATAATCACCATTTATCTATTACATCTTTGTTTCTGTTACCAATGTGTGTTATTTTACCCCCCCTCCACTTGATAATATTAAAATTTTGTTTTTAAATTTTTGAGTTTAACTGAAATCTTTCATAGAAAGATATTAATTCTCACATCTGTGTGAGTAATTAATGACCAGAAATAGTAAATTAGATTTCTGAAAAGCATGAATTTCTTCCTATTTATTATGTTTCTTACTCCCCTGCAAGTTAAATTCTTATGGGGAAAGTGATTTCAGTGTTTAGAAACTACATTGGCTCCACTATGTTTTTGTTTTTTAAATTAAAAAAAAATTTTTTGGCCACACCACACAACATGTGGTATCTTATTAGTTCCCCAACCAGGAATCGAACCCCCACCCCCTGCATTGGAAGCACAGAGTCTTAACACTGGACCACCAGGGAAGTTCCTCCACTACAGTTTTTGTCTTGATGTTTTATTAGTTTGGTTGGGGAAGAGAAAGCCAGGACAGATAACAGAATTGCCATTTCCGATAAATAGTTTTTTCTGCATGGTCAATGAGAAATGTAGTTGAAAACACCCGTTTACCCGTTTTTTTCAAGTTAGTTTTAGGGGAAATGGCTTGCTTTTAAAAATGCCAGTTAGCAAGTGGAAAATGACTAAATAGAAATAAGAGACTAACTTAAGTGGATGAGTTAGGTTGCTTCATACTGATTATACTGTGGTGTTAAAGAAAACTTTGAACTCAAAGTTATGTTTTTAAAAGAACAATTATAATTTTCTATTATAGGAATCACATGCAGCCCAACTACAGATCCTTATGGAATTCCTCAAGGTTGCAAGAAGAAATAAGAGAGAGGTATATTATTTTGTGTATTTTACGTAATGTGTCATTTACTATTGTTGACTCTTCCCATTTTTTTCTCCATTTTTGTGAAGGCATTTCAGGTTAAAAATTTTATTTAAACATTTAAAAGCATTTGAGTTTTCAGGAGTTTTATTTTTTTTTAAACTTTGTTATTTTAACTTCTTTTACGTTTACAACTTGATATTTTAAAAATCCCTTTCTGGAGGTGTGCTAAAAAGTTTTCTATAGGAGTGAATATAATGATGTTACCTCAAAGCTATAAAGAATAGATAGTAGAATTATCAAATGGCAGCCTAACTTTCACCCTGAAAAGAAAACGTAGGAAAATTTAGATAATGAAGTCTTAAGTAGAGAGGGTTACAATTTTCCTATGATTAAAATACATCTTGGTGGGGGGAAACAAGTAAAAATATAGCTACCTATTTAGAACTTGGAAAGTGTAAGTCATGCAGGATAACTAACAGATAACTTTTTATTAATAATTTTATAACAGAATGTCCTAATTTAACATTTATAAGATTCCTCAGTCATTTCACAATAGTATAAAATATGGGAAAATGAAAGGCAAAATCCTGTGTTCTTGGTAGCATGCTAAAATAACTTTGAAAACTGTTCTATATTTAAATTACCAACTGTTATATTTTTACTTTCAGCTGTCTAATTAGGACATTTTTACTCAAAAAAAAAAAAAACCTTATTTGTTAGGTTCCAGGCCATCTTTATTATTATTATTTTTTTTTTTTTGCGGTACACGGGCTTCTCACTGCTGTGGCCTCTTCCGTTGCGGAGCACAGGCTCCGGACGCGCAGGCTCAGCGGCCATGGCTCACGGGCCTAGCCGCTCCGCAGCATGTGGGATCTTCCCGGACCGGGGCACGAACCCGTGTCCCCTGCATCGGCAGGCGGACTCTCAACCACTGAGCCACCAGGGAAGCCCCATCTTTATTATTTTTGAAAATAAAAAGATGAGAACTTGTTTTGATGAAGTACTTTAAGTGTGCATTGCCAGAACTTTGCATTATCTTAGTTTGATATTTCTGCTTTTTTTGGACTATTCATGATGTCTGTTTTTAACTTTTTCTTACTTTGTTCAGATTGGATTTTTCTGTGTTGTGCTAGTGTTGATAGCTAAATGTTCTTTACCTGGTTTATGATTGTATGTTTCTTTAACTTTTACTGAGGTAGCAGTTGTGATTTTAATGTTTTAGTATCTATTAAAAATTATCTTCAGTATGAATTTGAGTTTTATATATTCTTCTTGACTTTTAATTTTATTTTTTTGGTGGGTACCTTAACTTCAATTTGCATAAGAATAGCCTGAGGATCTTCTTAGAATCCAAATTCTGATTAAGAGGGTGTGTGTTTGAGCCTGATAATCTGCATTTCTGGCAAGCTGCAGATGATGATGCTATTGGTCCGTGGACCACACTTTGAGTAACAAAGCTGAACATTTTATAGCATACGGAAACAAAATTATTAATTCAGTATGTACACTCAACCGTCTTTGCTATAGCAAATTCTTTGAAAAGTGATAATTTTTTATATTCCGTACATACCTTCTCTCCTTTAAAAACAGAATGTGAAATTGTTTTCCAGTAGTTTTATGTAGTTCTTTTCACCTTCGACTTTGAACTCATCGAGTGAGATTTGGTACACAGGAAATAACCTGATAATGAATCAATTAAGTGAACAGTCCAAACATATGGATATCTGGGGGTTAAATGAAATGGCTGATCACTGTGTATGATCTGAATTATTTAAGGTTTTCATTAGCCTCTGAGGTTTTTCATACTTCTCTAGTGTCTGTTAATGCTTGCAATATATTTAGATTTGAAATTTTCTTAGGTAAGAAGGATGCAGCATATAACTATAAAATAAACAACTATGAATATTCTGGGATTTTTACTAGCAAGCTGACAAGTTAGTCCGCCACAGTTTCATAGATGCTGGCAGAAGACATGAGACTTCTGGGTTGGAAATAGTCTTGACTACTCATGGCATATCTGGCAGCATCAGCTTCATGACCTGCAAGTCCCTCAGGGGCGGTTTAGAGATGGGCCTTGGTAGATTCTGCATATACAAAGGATATATATTACAACCAAAGAACCTTGAACTTAGGAAACCCCAGTCTTTTAAAGGGGTCTGCTAGCAAATCTGTTCAGTCTTTGCCCTGCAGGGAGACACTATTTTTATTTTATTGATCAGAAAACAAATCTGCCCCCTCTCCTGGACGAAGTCAATATTTCTGTCTTGCCAGGGTGTTCACTAAACAGACATCCTTGAAAAGATAATTTGGAACAAAAGTTATCAAAAGATGTGCAGAAATGGGAGAGATCAGTGGAGAATGTTTCCCAACGATAGCTCTTCCTTCTTATATTAATTTGTTCTCTCTCTGATGCAGTGGCCTCCAATAGCTTCTTCTGTGATATTGCCTTTGATCACATAGCCCTTAGTATCAGTGTTCCTATATTTTTGTTATTATGTCTGGGTTAATTGTGCTTTAGAATTTTTCAACTTGAGTTTAATTTGAATCTTACAAGATCCTTGTGAATGATAGATTTTTTTTCTCTCTTGGATCATATTTTCTTATGATAGGCAATTTAACCTAGAAACATACTGGTTCCAAGTACTTCTGGATATTGGTGCCTCTTAATATGCAATGATTATACGGTCATTAATATATTTTGGTTTTCTTGTTTTTAGTGTATCCATAATTGAGTGATTCTGAGTATATCAGGTTTAACTACACAAGGGACTCTGAGGAGCTAGGTTAACAAAGTTTTAAAACTTTGAAAATTTGGAGCTAGGATAACAGACTTAAAAACTTACCAGTTACTTTGATTAAATTTCATTAATTTTTCTGTGATTGGAGTCAACACTAGTGATTTGGAAATAGTAAACTTTAGTCTAGAAAATGTAGTTGATTAATACCTCATGATTTAGTACAGACAGAATGAAGTGAGTGGTTACTTTTTTTGCATATATTATAAAGTATATATTGTGTGTTTAATCCTCAAAGTGTATATGGTTGTTAAAGGTCTTATCTCCTGTAGTATAATTTATACTTGAACTTATTCAAGCAAAATACAGACTGACCAGGAGACAAACTACTATTTCTGATTTTCTTTTCCTAAGATTAACATTCAGACTTTGAAAATTAACTTTGTGATTTTATGCTTGACTTTTAATTGCAGTTATGATGAGTCTAAACCAAGACTCTGAATCTGCTTTTCAGATTTAACATACTTATTTGTTCCAATGTCACATCTTGCTGTTAGAATCCTACCTTTAATTTTTATTTGTGATTTATTTTTTTCCTTGACTCTCCTTTGAATATTAAGAGAAAGGAATGTGCAAGGCACATAGTAGGCATTTTCATTAGTTATCTATTGCTGTGTAACAAGTTACCCTCAAATTTAATGGCTTAAAAACATCATTTAATATCTTGTGTCAGGAATCTTGGTGCAGAGTAACTGAGTGCCTTTGCTCAGGGTTTCTCACCAAGCTACGCTCCAGGTGTTGGCCAGGGCAGCAGTTATCTTAAGGTTCGACTGGGATAGGAATGCTTCCCAGTTCACTCGTTGGCTGTTGGAAAGAGATACCATATTCTTACCACATGGGCTTCTCCATAGGATAACTTACTGTGTGGCAGCTGACTTCCCTCACAGGGAGCAAGAGAGGGTTTTGAGGACAGCAGTCACATGCTTTTTGTAGATTAATCTTGAAAGTTACATCTCAACAAGTGTTCTGTTTTTTCCATTAGAAGCAAATCTTTGGGTCCAGCCTATACAAAGAGAGGGAATTACATAAGGGTGTGAATTCTGAGGTGGGAATCTTTGAAGGCTTTCTTACAGCCAGCCTACCACAGCACTTAATAAATATATGTTTTTAAATGAACATGTTATTCTTTCTTCATGGTCAGATTGAACAAAAGAGCTTTAGGTTCCATGTAAAAGCCAGTCTCCTCTGTGCAAATTTGTACCAGCATTTGAACAATTGCCTTATATTTCATACGATTTAATTTTAAAATATACTTTTGGATATTTGTGGTACCTGTTTAATTCATTGTAATAGGACAGTTTTGATGAGTCTTGGTTTCCTTTTGGTTTTGTTCGGAATTTTATTTTGAATATTTGAAAGAATTGAATTTTACAATGTTTTTATATGAAATAAAGCACAGAAAAGTTCGTAAAACGAATTTACAGTTTAAAGATTCATAATAGAGTGATCATCCGTGTGACCATCATCCTGATTAAACAATAGATTTTTGCTAGGCTTCCTGAAGCTCCCTCCCTACCCTTTCCAGATTATAGCCTTCTCCCTTGCCCATTAGGTAGTCAGTATTCTGATATTTATGGTAATCACCTCTCTGTTTTTCTTTATTGTTTTGATGCCTAAGTATTTATAAGTCTCTTCTTTTGAACTAATATAAATGCACTTCTGCATTATATAATGTTTTGTTCTTGTCTTTGGCTCAGTGCTAAGATTCATCCCCATTGTTGTATATGGCTATAATTGATTCATTTTTGTTGTTGTATAGTATTCTATTAAATGAATACACCCCATTTTTGTTGTTGATGGACTTGTGAGTTGTTTTTGGTTTTGAGCTATTTACAATGTTACTATCTTATATATGTATCCAGGTATATATTAGTATATATCTTTCTATGCTACACATGTAGAAGTGGAATTAATGAGTCATAGGATATGTACATCTTCAAATTTAATAGATAATGCCAAACATGCCTGAGCAGTTGTATTGGTTACTCTTCCTACAGGCATTGTAGGAATGTTCCTATTGCACTATATTATTGCCAGTACTTGGTGGCAATAGACTTTTTTCAGTTTAGCAAATCTTAGGATATGCATTGCTATCTCTTTGTGGTTTTAAGTTGCATTTCCCTGAGACCAGTGAGGTTGAGTACACAGTACTATGAATTGGCCATTGGGATTTTTGTGTATGTGTGAAGTACTTGGTTAAAGCTTTGTGCATCTTTTCTATTTAGTTGATTTTCTTATTGGTTTATTGTTTATATATTCTAGATAAAAGTTCTTTGTTCTATCTATCTATCTATCTCTATATCTACTTATCTATAGCAAATCTTTTACCCCTCTAATTGGGCTGCTTTTTCCATTGTCTTAATGATGTCATTTGATGAGCAGAAGTTTCTGTCTATAATAGAGTCAAATTTATTAGTCTTTCCTGTTATAATTAGTACCTTTTATGTTAGGTAAAGAATTCTTCTCCACCTGAGGTCATGAAGACATTTTACTATATTACCTACTTGAATCTTTACCTTTTATTTTTCATACTCGCATCTATAATCTACTTGGGAATTTTTTCATATGGATGTCCAGATGTCCAAGCATCCTTAATTAAAAAGTCCATCCTTTTCCCATTGCTTTGAAATACCACATCTGTCATACATCATGTGTCCATACATGTGTGGGTCTGTTTCTAGGCTCTCTTCTGCTCCACTGGTCTGTTTGTCTGTCTTTCTGGCAATACCACATTGTATTAAACACTAGAACTTTAAAGTAAGTTACTGTTCTTTTTTATGAAAGTCTCAGCAATTCATGGCTCTTTGTATTTCTCTATAAATATTAGAACCAGCTGATACATTTCCATGGTACACCTGCTGTGATCTTTATTGGGATTACTTTGACTCAATAGATGAATTTGGGAGACTATCTTTACAATATTGAGTCCTCTAGCCTTTGAACGTGGTATTTCTTTCTGTATATCTAGGTCCTTAAGAATGTCCTTAAAAATTTTGATATTTTTCAGGGGATTATTCTTACATGTCTTTATTTTAGAGTTGTTCTTAGGTCTTCAATCATTTTTATGCTATTGTAAGTGATGTCTGTGTCTTTAATTTCAGTTTCTTACTATTTGTTGCTGGTATATAGAAATGCAGTTGATTTTGACACATTTCTTTTGGTATCCAGCAACCTTGTTAAAATCATTAATTCTAATAATTTATTTGTAGATTATTTTATGTTTTCTGTGTACGCATCATCATCTGCAAATAATAACAGTTTAGTTTCTTTCTTTATGATCCTTATATCCTTTATTTATTTTTCTTGTCTTACTCTGCTGGCTAGGACATCCGGTACAATGATGAATAGAAGTGGTGATAGCGGGGCATCCTAGTCTTGGTGCTGATCTCAAAGTGAAAGCTTTCGACGTGTCACCATTAGGTATGATGTTTTCTGTAGGTTTTTGGTAGGTATTTTTTTTTTTATCATTCAAGGAGCTAAGTTTCTATTCCCAGTTTCCTAAGAGGATTATTTTTTAAATTATAAGTGGGGGTTGAGTATTCTCCAAAATTTTTGTGCAGTTGAGATGATATTTTTTTTTCATTATGTTAAACTGGATAATTACATTGGTTTAACATTAAAAAGTCAATCAGCTTTGCACCTAGGGTGACCAACTGTCTTGATTTGCCCAAGAGTATTCTAGTTTTATCACTGAATGTTCTGCGTTCTAGAAACCCCACCAGGACAGTTGTTTGCCCTACTTGCCTTCCTTATTGCATCTGTATTCGTTAATGAGATTGTTCTTTAATTTTTTTTTTACACTGATCTTGTCCAATTTTGTTATAAAGATAGCTTTATCAAATGAGTTGGGGAATGTACCCTTTTTTTCTGTTTTCTGGAAGAATCTGTATAATCTAGGATCGATGTCTTTGCTGAATGTTTAAGGATTTTGCTGGAGAAGCTATCTGGACCTGTTGTTTGCAGAAGCTTTTAAAGTATTGATTCAGTTACTGCTTATTCAGGTTTTTGTTTTAGATACCATTTTTGACATGTTATACTTTTTCTAAGCATTGTCTGTTTCATCTAAATTTTCAAATTTATCGCTATTAGCTTGGTCTTAATACTAAGTTTTTGATGTCCCCAGAGTTTTTAGTGATGTCTTTCATTCCTGACTCTGCTTATTGGTGCTGTGCATTTCTCTCTTTTTTCTTGATCAGTTCTTGCCAGGAATGTAACAATTTTGAGTTTTATCTAGGAACAAACTTTCAGTTTTATATTCTCTATTTTGTTTTCCATCTTATTAATACCCTCTTTATAATTACAGTTTCCATCCTTCTACTTTCTTTGGTTTTATTTTGTTGTTTCTTTTCTAATTTGTTAATTTGGATATACATATTAGTAGGCAGACTTTTTTCTAATATAGGCATTTGAGGCCACAATTTTTCTTTTAGTTGAATCTAAAAATTATGGTATGGCATTTTGTTTTGTTTGTTATTCCTTAGTTCAAAATAGTTTCTAATTTTCATTATAGTTTTTCTTAGGCATGTGGGTTATTTAGAGATAAACTTATTACTTGGATGTGGGGATTTTCTTTTTTTTTTAATTCTGGATTTCTGTTATAATTGCATTGTTATCAGAAAATAATTAGTGTTTTTCTTAATATGATATTTGCATTATCACCCGTTAGTTCATTAAATTTTGAAATATTTGTGCTTGAAAAGAATGTGTTTCCTGCAATTGCATGGTGTGGTGTAAAGTTTGTTAAATATATGGTGAGAATTTTTTGCATCCTTACTGAGTCTTTGGTTCCTTGTTATATCACTTATTTATTTGAGGTGAGTTTCTTATAGACAGCAGAGGTTTTTCTTCACTTTGCCTGACTCAGCAGTCTTAGAATTTTGTATTTAGTCCATTTACATTTAATGTAAATTTAGAGTTTAAGCCTGCCATTTTATTATTTGTTTTATGTTTCTTTTCTCTTTTGATTTTTTGTTCTTATGTTTTTTCTTTGTTACTTGAATGTATTTATATATTTTTAAAGACCTTGTTTTTTAGAGCAGTTTTAAGTTCACAGAATTGAAAGGAAGCTACAGAGATTTTCCATACATGCTGTAGTAATATGCATTTAAGTTTCCTCCATGTCTTTTCATGGATTGAAAGCTCATTTCTTCTTAGCATTGAATATTATTCCATTGTCTGGATGTATCACTATTTATCCATTCATTTTCTGAAGGACATCTTGGTTGTTTCAAGTGTTGGTATTATGAATATAGCTGCTATCAGTGTGTTTTGGGAATCTTAAGTTTTCAACTCCTTTGGGTAAATACCAACAAGTGTAATACTGGATCATATGATAAAAGTGTGTTTAATTTTTTAAGAAACTGCCAAACTGTCTTCCAGAGTGGCTGTACAATTTTTCATTCCTACCAAGAATAAATGAGAGTTCTTGTTGCTACACATGTTCGTCAGCTTTTGGTGTTGTCAGTGTTCTGGGTGTTGGATGATCTGATCGGTGTACAGTGCTTTCTTTTTTTTGAATTTTTTTTAGTGCTTTCTTGTTTTTATATCCATATATTAATTTTGCTACTCTCTTTTTAACCAACTTTTTTTCTGAAAGTATTCTTTTGTTCAGTTTTGAATATGTCAGATAATTGAAGAAGTCTTGGCAGCTATAATGTATTCTAATTATATTAGCTCTAAAAAACAAAATACTGAATTTAATACTTAAGCATGTTTTTATCAAATCATAGTGATGGTCAAATAAATGAGTGCTGATGATACCTACCTGCACCAAAGCTAATGTCAATAAAAGGGGGCTCTATTTTTGAATTCTTTTCTGTTTTAGTCTTAAGGGTTTCTGAGACTTTCTTTCTTCACTTTTTAAATTTAAATTGTTTTAAAATTTTCTTTGGGTTTTGGTACAGTATGCTGTGTTAAGAGAGTGCTTGCTGTTGATGGCTTAGGACTGTGTTCTCAAATAGCATTTCTCCATCGTATGTATTTATTATTATTATTTTCAGTAGACCCCAAACTCATAATAGTGTTAAGGCAAATTTGATCCAGAGGTTTGTTTATTATCATTCCCAATTTGTGATCGATTTTCATTTAGATAATGACAGTTCAGCTTTATAAGGAATTCCTTCATATATCTCCAAAACATTCTTGGACTCTGGTTCATGCTTTTATTCTAGATTCTGCCTCTTTGGCTTATGAAACATATTTGCAGAGTGAAGTTAGCCCAGTTTTCTTTATGCTTTTTAAAATGGTTATCCTTTGTCTTTCTTCTGTTTCCTCATACTATAATGTCTTATATTGATGCCTGAAAGGAGAACACTTGTTTCCATTATGCATCACCACTCTCCATATTGCTGGCCACCGAATGTGTAGATCATTTCCCACACCAATTTTCCAGTTCTCTTTGGACACCAACTGAGTGTCCTATAGTTCAATTCAGTTCAGTTCAATTCTATCTAACACTGTCTACCTGGAGTTAGCCCCGGATTCCACTGGTTAAGGATTCAGTCCCACAAGACTGAGCTGCTCCTTCAGATGAAAATTGCAAGTCCAGGAAGTCACATGTGCATCTGACCTACTGGCTATAAATTGGTAGTTCCCATGTCTGCCTCCTTGGGTTTGATAATGTGCTAGAATGGGTCACATAACTTAGGAAAATAGTTTACTTACTAGATTACCAGTTTATGGTGAAAGGATACAACTCAGGGGGCATGGAACTTCCATACCCTCTCCAGGTGTGCCATTCTCCAAGCATCTCCATGTGCTCACCAACCTACATGTTCACCAACCCAGAAGCCCTTTGAACCCCTTAAATTAGTGTTTTTTATGGAGGCTTCATTCCATGGACATGATTGATCGGCCATTGTTGATTCAACTCAGTCTCCAGCCCCTCTCTCTTTTCTGGATGTTAGAAGGTGGGGCTGAAAGTTCCAATCCTCTAATCACATGGCTGGTTCCCCTAACAACCAATCCCCATCTGGAGGCCCTACAGGAGGCTATATTTCTTATTATAAATCAGAATAACACAATGTCTTAATAATTTAGAGCTTTAAACTTCTTCAGAATTTCGTCTTGAAATGTAAACACCTCATTTAACATGTGCTCTCTAAATAGTTTCCATTCACTGAAATTTAAGAAAAAATTTCTTGTCTTGACACCTTTTCAGACTTTTTCACATAAGTAGTTTACATCATTTTGTTTTATCGATACACTATACCTATGTATTTATTACGGCAGCCCTTGTACCTTGGTTGTTTTATTTTAAATTGAACCATATGAAATTGCTGCTTTTGGAAGTAAAAATTGTTTGAACATTGGTAGTTTTATGTAGTTCATCTAATATACGGCCTTCATATATAGTAATGGATGTATTATCCAGCAAAGCTTTGGGGCACTGGAAGGATGGGACATTATCTTCAGAGGGTTGGGCATTAGCATTTAGTATTTTGAGATTTCAGGTGATACTGGATTTTTTTTTCTTGGTACTTCAATTGCAGAAGTGGAATGAAAATTGTTAATTTGATCTTAAATATGTATTATGTATCATACAAGTGATATTGGCTGTCTCTGGATGTTGATATTTTAGATGTTTACTTTCATCCTTCTCTTTAAATGTGTTTTGAAAACAATCATACTAAAGACCCCGTCAGCATTTGTTTAAATAGGGGTTTCAGCAGTGGAGCATTTCAAGCTAATTAAATGAAAAAAGTTAAGGGGTGACCATGGGATGTTTTGCTGAATTAGAGGTTAGGGTCAGCGGAGTCGAAAATGGCTATGGACCAAAAGGCAAAAGGATTTAGTGATGGTAGGAAATAACTGGGATATTTGTAGATGTCTTAGATCTGTTGACAGTGATTTGGCTGCTTGGATTGAGCCAGACCAGAGTGTTTTTTATGTTAGAGTGGAAGACTAATTATTGGGAATGGCCAGTGAATGCAGTAGAAGTGGAAGTCCCCATCTAGTCTGGGGCATGAGAGAATTTATCACTTGACCAACTTTTATTTGAAAGAGTTCCAAGGCAGGCTGTGTCCTTGAGGGAGAGCAAAGTTTCAGTTAAGGTAGGAGTATTGTGTGAAAAATTTTAGGGTGGAGTAAAGTTTATTAAACTAGATGGAAGAATTGAAAGAATTTGACAATGCTAATCACTTTTTTTTTAACCCCCTCCCCCTGTCCCAACCATGGTTTCTGTGATACTGTGCTATCGTTTCTCCTGGCTTTTGCCCTTGCCCTTATTGATGGTTGACATAGAGCTGCTCCTTCTTCCTTTGCCTATCTCTTAGCTGTTGGTGTTCCCTACACCCAGTTTTTGTTCTCATCTCTTCTGACTATACTGATTGACATTGGGTGATTTCATTCATTGTCATAAATTCAGATTTATTATTTCCCTTTCTCATAGCTTTTAGGTCTTTGTGTGTTTTATTATTTACTCTGTTTATTCTGTCTTTTCCCACCTTTTTTCCACCTGGCAAATTACTGTTAGTCCTTTGATGCTCAGCATTTCATTTAATTTCAGATCCTATTTCAGTTATCCAGTTGCCTTTTCCCTCTCCCCAAGTTTTCCATCTAGGTTAGGGGCAGTCTGTGTACCTTTAATTCTTTGTACATACCATCATCATAATGTTTTCTATGATATTTCAACTATTGGTTTACTTTTTGCCATCTTCCCTAGACTGAGTTCCATGAGGGCAAGGGCTAGAGTTTTCTAAATCCTGTTTTTCACAGTGCTTAGCAAAATGCTTAGGATTGGCAAATATTTGAATTAATATGTTATCAATTGTGTATATATTGCCACAGAAGAAAAGGCGCTTAAAAATCTGTTTGTCTGCCATGTATTTGCTGAATAATCTTGGACAAGTCACTTAACCTTCCTGTGCTTCATTTTCCTGTGTAGTAGTTCCTATTTCACACCTGGCAATAAATATTATTACATAAGTATTCATTATTGTTATTTTACATTTTAAAAATTGGCTCAATATATTTGGGTTAGATTAAGACAGCCACTTATACATAATAGTGATAGAAATTTAAATTTGATAGTGTTTCTGAAAAGCAGTTTTTTTTATGCAGTGAAGATTTGCTAGCTTTTTCTTTTGATCGAATAATTTCATTTTTAATAATCAATGAAATTTGAAATGCAGACTAGTATGTTCCAGAATTACTTATGATAGTTTGCAAACAACTTAAATCTCTGATGGTTAAATATATTGTTGAATGTGATGCAACAATTAAAATGTTTGCATTTTAATGGCGTGGAGAAAGGTTATGGTGCAGTAGTAGGTAAGATATCAAAGATAAAAGATTATCTTAAATATGTTTTAAAAAATGCTTAAGAGGCTAATTTGTGATTGCTTTGGGGTGGTAGAATTTAATCTCTGAGACTTTTTTTATTTTTAAAATGGGGTTAACTGACATGCTGACGTTAATTGCTGACAGTTAAATGAGGTAATTTGAAAATTCTTCGGATGTCTTCTGTTTTTATTAAGTCATATTGTCATTGTTGTTCATCTTTAATATTTTTATTATAAAGCCAATCCTTGTATTAAAGAAAATACTGTTTTCTTAAATATTAAGTCTTTACATTTACTTTTTAACATAGGAACTTACAGCACTTTTTGTCTGCAGTATTTCACCCTGACAACCATTAGTGCAGATTTTCCTAGAAATCATTTTGTAAATGTTAAGTTATTTTATGATTGTGGTGATGCTTGTGTGGTTTGGTTTAGGCTTTTTATTTCCTCCTCTTTAATCTACAGCAACTGGAGCAGATTCAGAAGGAGTTAAGTGTTTTGGAAGAGGATATCAAAAGAGTGGAAGTAAGATATCAAGAATTTCTCACATCTCTAGTAATTTTTCAGTTTCATGAAATTTTTGCTTTTCCTTTAAATTGCTGCATTAAATTTATGGGATTGGTCTCCATTGTATAGAAAGTCACAGTCATAATTTATGCAGTAATAGTTTATTAGGAGGCCTTTTCCTCTAGTTAATGATCAAAGTTAGAGTTTAATCCATTGTTTACTCGAAAGCTAATATTTGAATCAAGAGGAATGCTACTTATCTTAATGTTTGCAGAGAATATTTTTGAAGTAGAGACTGACATATCATGTTTTTCTGTGCTTTGCAGAGTTGAACCTAATGATCCAGTTGCCATACTGTCATATTTATCGTAATATTTATCAGTAGGGTCTCACCTGGATTAATGATTAGCTAGTTCACTATTCACATAGTGTACTGTACATCTCATTCAGATTATTTACATTTGTCTTTTTCTGCATTCGGGAGCTTCATTAGTGATGAATATTTATTAAAGTGTTTCTGGTTCTTTAAGAATGTGTATCATACAAAAGGCTTGTCTCTTAACTTTCAGATATCCTTGCCTTTGTACTCTGTGGAAAGGAAGCCTTGAGAAATTTGGGTGTTGAGACAAAAAGGGACTGATAAAACCTGGGATTGGAAAAGAATATAATATCATAACTCCTTTTGATTTATACATCTTCTCTTTGGAGTGTCTGTAACTCTAATAATTGTGCTTCCAGGAAATGAGCGGCTTATACTCTCCTGTCAGTGAGGATAGCACAGTGCCTCAATTTGAAGCTCCTTCTCCATCACACAGGTACAAATCTTGAAACTTGTAATTGCTTAGGATTTATGTTACAGAGTGCACATATGGTATTAATCCTTAGGAGCCTTTTCCATGTAATGTACAAAAAACCCTGAGAAATTACTTTGGTTATGATCTAGAAATGAGATTGAGATAGGCTGTTTCCTTAATGCTTTGAATTTTCATGCCAGGGACAGTTAGTGAGTAGAATATTATAATACTGTGAATTCACTGTTGGATTAAAAGTTTGGTGGATTTCTTAAAATAATGGCAGCTTTAAATACTTTGTGAGTTAAAATAAGATGACATTAGAAATCTACAACTGGAGAACATGAAATGGTAATATTAGGGGAGAATTAGATAAACTAATACCTTTAACTTTTCCACTAAGCGGTTGAATTTTCTTGCAGATCTCATTCCCCAGATTTAAAATGAGGCCATTAGATAGATCTGTTAGTTTAGATATCCCTGGTATTTTCTTTATAACTCCCCATTATTAATTTGTCTTCCCTTCTGTACCCTCTATTAGAGCAGGAATTACATTTGTCTTGCTCGTGACTGTTTCCCTAGGTTTTTGAGTAGCAGTAGTGACTGGCCTCCTTCAGTAAGTTTTTGTGAAATAATAGTGAATGTCTGTGGTCCCTATATAGCTCTAAAGTTCTATTTGAAATATCTACTACCTAAAATTTGAATTTGAACTTTTTTGTTGTGTTCAAAGCGAGAGCAATTTTACATGTTTTTAACTTGCTAATCCATTTAGGATAGTGGTCTAATGTAAGCTTTTCGGACAGATAGTTTTAGGATAACACATGGATTATCAGGCAGTCCAATGACAGTACAAGAGATTACACTAACCTTCAGAGCCAGTGTCAGTTCAGGAGAGCTATTTTAGATCTAGTTTGGGACAATATGTGGGGAAGGGGCACAAGGGATATTCAGTTAAAGAACATTCCTGGGTTGTTTGAGATTTTTCATTAACCATTTTATGGAGAATCCTCGTGAGTACTAGGTGATTCTGGGGTCACTTTACCTGTGTAATTCAGCTTGTTTTTGTCCATATTTTATTTTCTTTAAAACACTTGGGAATGACTCAGCTGTGGGATATTATCTTTAAGCTTAACATTCACTTCCTGATACACATGGAATCTTTGTCAGTAGAATATTTATTATGTGAGTGCATGCAGGCAAGAAAAAGTTGTCATATCACAGAATCTTCTCTAATAAACTGATAGTTCTCATCGTCATATGACTCTCTGTCATAGCCTTTAACAGTAGTGTTTCTTTCTATCTGTGTGTCCAGGTCTTTGTTAATCTTACTGACGACTTTTAATGACTTGTTGACCATATAGTATTATATTCATTTAACTGGCTCTGTTTATTTAATGCCTCTGATGCACTGGGCACTGTTCGAAGTGTTGAATCTAGCTGGCAAATTTCCTGCCTTTATGGAGCTTACCTTTTGGGGGTGTGTGTGTGTGGAGGTTGGGGCAGATGCTAAATAAGCAAAAATATAATATAGTAGTAGTACAAAATATGTAAGTAGTACCCTAGGAAGGAAATTAGATGTATTAGAGAGCTGACACATGAATGAAGTGAAGTGAAGAGATAATAAAAAGTCATGGGGGAGTTTTGAGTAGGATCTGTTTTAGATTTTAAAATATTTACTGGGGTTCCCATGTAGAGGATAGAGATTCTGTGTCCCTGTCAGCCCCCTGCCATTGGAAGCTAGGACAAACGTTAGGAACATTGCAAGAGTCCAGAAGAGAAGAAATGGTGGAATTTTATTGGATTTTATAGGATTTTATTGGTGGAAGAGAAGGAAGTGGTTGTATTATAAAGTAAAATAGCTGATCTCATAAAAGATAGAGGATTTCATGATATCTATGAAAACTTTGTTGAATCGCTAAAATCGTATGGAACACTATTGTCAAATGAGATTTGGGCAGAGGTGAGACTGGTTAACAGTTGAAGATGAGAAAATAGACAAACATGATATTTTCTTCAAAAGAGTGTTTTGATATTTTCTTGAAACGAGTAATTTGATTATCACTCAAGGTTTGAGCGAGACACTTGGGAAAATGATGTGGCTTTAAATATTCTTGGGAAATGACCCTTAAGATTTGGATGTGAAATTAAATATGCGAAGAATGTTATGTTATACTATCAATATTTGAGTTTTTTTTATTTTTAAGAAATAGCATGTAGTTGAATTATAATTTTTCCCTCATAATTATTAGCTTCATTATTTAAATGCCAGACATATTTTTTTTATTTCTGTTGATCATAAATTTAATTCATTTTTTAAAAGATGCATACATAAGTTTAAATTGTGAATTGCTTATTGAACTTTTCTGTGGTGTAGACCAGGGATATTTATAAATAAAATATATAGATAAGACATTTATATAAGACACTTTTGATTATATTTAACTACTCTATCAGGTATTTTTGAGACTTAATCTTTCATTTGTGTGTCTGTCATTTTTTAATAAATAAATAAATAAATTTATTTATTTATGGCTGCGTTGGGTCTTCCTTGCTGCACATGGGCTTTCTCTAGTTGTGGCGAGCGGGGGCTACTCTTCGTTGCGGTGTCTGGGCTTCTCACTGCAGTGGCTTCTCTTGTTGTGGAGCACAGGCTCTAGGCGTGTGGGCTTCTGTAGTTGTGGCGCGTGGGCTCAGTAGTTGTGGCTCGCGGGCTCTAGAGCGCAGGCTCGGTAGTTGTGGCGCACGGGCTTAGTTGCTCTGCTGCATGTGGGATCTTCCCGGACCAGGGATTGAACCCATGTCCTCTGCATTGGCAGGTGGATTCTTAACCACTGCACCACCAGGGAAGTCCCTGTGTGTCTGTCATTTTTGACAAAGGTCCAGATGAATCAAAATGAAAGAAAAAGCAAGGGGTCACTTTATGGATGTTAGAAGTATTTAACTATTATAATATATATATATATATATATATATATATAATGGTGAGTTAGTACCTTGTGAATTTGTATATTTTATCATTTGAGTGAATAAACTAGTAAAATTCAAGGAATTTGATATTGTGTAATGGCTCTTGGACTAGGTTAAGAAATTCCTCTTTAACTCACCCACACAACTCTATGCAGTTATACTTACCCCCGTGACATGCCCCCTCCCCCAAGTTATTAAAAAAAAAAATGTGTGTGATGGGGAGAGGGTGGGTGGTGGTTAGGGATGGCTCTTTGGTATAGTGGATGAAAATGGACCCATCTTCTCTGTTATTGCATATTGGGTCTTTGGCTGGATTATGATCACTGACCAGAGCAGTGTTAATGGCTTCTTCTTCACATATTAATGCTTAAGTTTTTGGTACTTTTGGGCAATTATTATTGGTTTAACTGATTTGTTTTACTTGGGAAGATAACTTTTTAAATTTTATTTTATTTATTTATTTATTTTCTTATTTAATTGTCTTTTATTTATTTATTTTTTCACCACACTGCGTGGCTTGTGGGATCTTAGTTTCCCAGCCAGGGACCGAACCCTGGCCCTTGGCAGTGAAAGTGCGGAGTCCTAACCACTGGACTGCCAGGGAATTTCCTAAGATAACTGTTTTTAAAACATAGGAATTGAAATGTTCTTACGGTCAGGTCTAACTCTAATCCTTACAGATTTGTCCCTAATTTATTATATATTTTAAACAAATGTTCTACATAAACCTAAAGAGTTTTTCATATAACATTTATTTCCCTTTATTGAGGAGGGGAATTATACAATATAGGAAATTCTCCATACACAGCCTGACACTATTTTCCATACAGTAAGTCTCCTACATACGAACGAGTTTCGTTCCTAGAGGTGATTCTTAAGTCCGGTTTGTTCGTAAGTGCAAGAAAGTTGGCCTAGGTACCCAACTAACGCAATCGGCTATATAGTACTGTACTATAATAGGTTTATAATACTTTTCACACAAATAATACATAAAAAACAAACACAAAAAATAAAGAAAACATTTTTCATCTTATAGTACAGTACCTTGAAAAGTACAGTAGTACAGTACAACACCTGGCATACAGGGGCTGGCATCAAGGGAACAGGCAAGAAGAGTTACTGACTGGAGGAGGGAGAGGAGGTGGGAGATGGTGGAGCTGAAGGATCGTCAGCAGTAGGAGTCGGAGGGCAAGCTGCTCACTCCTGACGTTGATGGCACAGGTTCTGGTTCCTTGCTGGATTCAATTCTATCTACTCTTGAAAAAACGATCCAGTGATGTCTGGGTAGTAGCCCTTTTTTTCTTTTCTTGTCACATGGTAGCACTCGATTGCATTCTGAATGGTAGCTGCAACCTTTGTGTACCGTTCTACATTCAGGTCCTATGCCTCAAAAACTAACAGTGCCTCCTCAAAGAAAATCCCTTTGCCATTTCCTGTATCGTGAATCTCTTCGGTTCTTCAGTTACTTCTTCTTCCTCTTGTCTCTCTTGGTGATTCTTAGCGGTATCAGCTACATCACCACTGCTTTTACCATTGCTTCTGGACATCCTGGGCTTGAAATAAAGGTACTGTACTACTGTACGCTATACAGTACTGTACAGTAAAGTACACAAAAGCACAACCACTTATAGAGGAGGCATGCGTGTGACAGTGTACACCAGACACGTGAACTAACTTATGTGATTGGACATGCGAACACGTTTGCATCTTTGAAAGTTTGCAACTTGGAGGTTCGTATATAGGGGACTTGTATTTCCAAGGTTAGATGATTATGAACAGATCTTAAGAAATCTCTGCTACGCTTGCATTTATTGTTGCGAGTACTGAGGATTACTTGCCTTAACTCTGACCCTATACCATGCAGAGGAGTTGAATTTGATGCCATAGGCGACGGAGGATACTGAAGAATCTTATGGAATTTTCAACTTGAACAAACACAAAGAAACGCAAACACAGAAAACAAATTTCCTTGGCAATAATGTAAAGGGTACTCTTCATACATCTGTAGTTTCTCATTAATTTGATAGGTAATAGAATTGCAGCAAGTAAAGAAAAATGTTTTTGAAATAGTTCAATTTCCTTTATTTAGAATATTTGAAGAATTCTTCAGTCACTAAGCCAGTTTTTGGAGGTGTATCAGGCATGTATAAAACACAGTTTTAGGCACTGGAGATACAGTTGTGAATATGACAGACCCTAGAACTCTGCTCACATGGTTATATAAAGGACAGAAAATAAGTTATGCTGTCAAATTAATTATTCTGCTTAAAATATGGTATAAATAGACTTTTTGATTCCAGTAATTAAAATAATCAAAATACATTTAAATTATGTTTGATGAGTAGGTATTTCAGGATTTTTGAAAAACATCTTCGGGTTCTTGTTATAAACTGTAATTGTCACTGCTTGATGAAGATACTACCAGTCCTTTCTAATTCTGAAATCTGAGGTGTGAATAGGACAGATTTCGATGTGCATGAGTATCAACCAAACCTCTTGTTTGACATGCAGATTTTTGAACCCCACCCCCGAAATCTGATCATTAGGTCTGAGGTGAGTTCCTGAGATTCACATGTAGGCCTGGAGGATCATACTTTAAAAATATGTAAATACTGGTTTAGTGGGTAGTGAATATGTCTGTATTACTGACATGTTTTAAAAATCTCTAAGTAAGATATATTTATTTTCTTTTTCATAAAAGAAAGCTCTGACATTCAACACTAACGTTTTATAACTATCTTAAGTTTATTTCATTTTTGGGGAAGATAGGGTAAAATTTTCTATTTACTCTCTACTTTGTAAAGTTACATATCCTTCTGTAATGTCTTAAAAATGCCTCGAGTTATGTTCCTGGGCTTGAGAGAGCCAAAACAGTTTTAAGTTTCTTGGAAGGAAGCAGATTATTGGTATTTACCAGCCATTCCCTGTTGATTCCATTCATATTACTGTGATTAGACCCTCTTGCTTATGGCCTTTTGTGCTTTCAAGTTAGAGTCATGTAGGAAACTTTTCACCCCTTTGCTTATTATAGGTGTACCTTGATTCTGGGAGGTCAGGGATGGGAGAAGCTGGGAAAACCAAAGCTATACATTGTAACCCTAGCCTAGATGTAAGAATAATTGAATGCAAGCATAAAATTTCATGTGCTGTCACCATTTTCTGTTTCTGCTGTTTACCGTCTCTCCTCTACCCAAGTTCCAGTATATTTTTCCCATTCAGATCCTCTACCTTTGAATCTTTTGTTGCTGTTTTTGGAATGCTTCCTCTACTTTGTTTTTAAAACCTTTTTCTGAGATGATTTCAGAGACCTGGGTTTTTGTAACACTAAGATTTATGGCAGTTACATCATCTGATAATTAAAAATTTCTCCTCTGTGAATTATAACTAAATTGTAACTATTATAACTATTCCCACTCATTGATAAGTGGTTAGAATATAATGGAGTCAAAGGCAGTACTTAGCCTAACAAACTGGGACTTTTATTAGCTTTGTTGGAGACAAATGAGTTTTGTCAGTCTTTTTCTTTTGAGCTTATTATTCTGTTTTTGAAATTCTACCAAGCAAATTATTTACTTCCAAAGGCAGTAAGCAGTAGATTCAGACCTGCTCCATCTTTCAGAAATTTTCCGTCACATGTGCTTTTCACATCTGCCAGCAGTAAGTTTCTCCCTGAGGAAGCTCTTATAATGAAAACTTTAAAATGAATTGCCCTTTTGCTTTTCTTTTTAAACTTTAGTAATATTATGGAATTACAGACCTTTTAAAAGGCAGCATAATATGAGGTTCATACAGTCCTCCTATGTACTGTATATCTACAACCCTTTCTAACCATCTACCATTAAAAGGGGACAAAGGGTGTTGGAGGAAGTTTTTCCTGGATATTTGAAATACTCTGATAACTTCTGTTCTTTGAAGAATAAATTGAATCTCTTTTTCCTAAAGATCATAGATACGTACTCTGGAGCCCAATGTTTTTATTATTGAACTACCCTTACGTTCCCAAAGTAAATCCAAAGCTTGTATGATATATAGGTTTTCATAACCTTTTTGGGAAACCTTTGGAGTCAGATGTGTTTCATTATGTGGTGTTATGTCTTGCCCCCATACCCTTCCCTCCGCAATTTAGAAAGGTAACACAGTACATATGCCATATATTACATATACTGGAGGAGGAGTAAAACGCGGTTCCATATAATCAAGCACATTAATATTTCAGCATTGAAGCATGCATATTAGCAGTCAGTGAGATAAACGATATCAAAATCTGTTCAGGTCAGGTTTTCACTTCAAAAAGTTACAAAAAGTGTTTGATTTTCATAGTTTTGGGTTTTAGGAATTGAAGTTTTCTGTAATCTTTTTTGTTGTTGTTTAACATCTTTATCGGAGTATAATTGCTTTAAAATGGTGTGTTAGTTTCTGCTCTATAACAAAGTGAATCAGTTATACATATACATATATCCCCATATCTCTTCCCTCTTGCATCTCCCTCCCTCCACCCTCCCTATCCCACCCCTCTAGGTGGTCACAAAGCACCGAGGTGATCTCCCTGTGCTATGTGGCTGCTTCCCACTAGCTATCAGTTTTACATTTGGTAGTGTATATGTGTCCATGCCACTCTCTCACTTTGTCCCAGCTTACCCTTCCCCCTCCCCGTGTCATCAAGTCCATTCTCTAGTAGGTCTGCGTCTTTATTCCCATCTTGCCCCTAGGTTCTTCATGACCATTTTTTTTTCTAGATTCCATATATATGTGTTAGCATACGGTATTTGTTCTTCTCTTTGTGACTTACTTCACTCTGTATGACAGACTCTAGGCCCATCCACCTCACTACAAATAACTCAATCTCGTTTCTTTTTATGGTGGAGTAATATTCCATTGTATATATGTGCCACATCCTTTATCCATTCATCTGTCAGTGGACACTTAGGTTGCTTCCATGTCCTGGCTACTGTAAATAGAGCTGCAGTGAACATTGTGGTATATGATTCTTTTTGAGTTATGGTATTCTCAGGGTATATGCCCAGTATAAAATTGCTGGATCGTATGGTAATTCGATTTTTAGTTTTTTAAGGAACCTCCATACTGTTCTCTATAGTGGCTGTATCAATTTACATTCCCGCCAACAGTGCAAGAGGGTTCCCTTTGCTCCACACCCTCTCCAGTATTTATTGTTTGTAGATTTTTTTGATGATGGCCATTCTGACCAGTGTGAGATGATATCTCATTGTAGTTTTGATTTGCATTTCTCTAATGATTAATGATGTTGAGCATTCTTTCATGTGTTTGTTGGCAATCTGTATATCTTCTTTGGAGAAACATCTGTTTACATCTTCTGCCCACTTGTGGATTAGGTTGCTTGCTTTTTTGATATTGAGCTGCATGAGCTGCTTGTAAATTTTGGAGATTAATCCTTTGTCAGTTGCTTCATTTGCAAATACTTTCTCCCATCCTGAGGATTGTCTTTTCGTCTTGTTATGGTTTCCTTTGCTGTACAAAACCTTTTAAGTTTCATTAGGTCCCATTTGTTTATTTTTGTTTTTATTTCCATTTCTCTAGGAGGTGGGTCAAAGAGGATCTTGCTGTGATTTATGTCATAGAGTGTTCTGCCTGTGTTTTCCTCTGAGAGTTTGATCGTGTCTGGCCTTACATTTAGGTCTCAATCCATTTTGAGTTTATTTTTGTGTATGGTGTTAGGGAGTGTTCTGATTTCATTCTTTCACATGTAGCTGTCCAGTTTTCCCAGCACCACTTATTGAAGAGGCTGTCTTTTCTCCATTGTATATTCTTGCCTCCTTTATCAAAAATAAGGTGACCATATGTGTGTGGGTTTATCTCTGGGCTTTCTGTCCTCTTCCATTGATCTATATTTCTGTTTTTGTGCCAGTAGCATACTGTCTTGACTACTGTAGCTTTGAAGTATAATCTGAAGTCCGGGAGCCTGATTCCTCCAGCTTCATTTTTCTTTCTCAAGATTGCTTTGGCTATTTGGGGTCTTTTGTGTTTCCATACAAATTGTGAAATTTTTTGTTCTAGTTCTGTGAAAAATGCCAGTGGTAGTTTGATAGGGATTGCATTGAATCTGTAGATTGCTTTGGGTAGTATAGTCATTTTCACAATGTTGATTCTTCCAATCCAAGAACATGGTAATCTCTCCATCTGTTTGTATCATCCTTAATTTCTTTCATCAGTGTCTTATAATTTTCTGCATACCGGTCTTTTGTCTCCTTCAGTAGGTTTATTCCTAGGTATTTTATTCTTTTTGTTGCAGTGGTAAATGGGAGTGTTTTCTTGATTTCACTTTCAGATTTTTCATCATTAGTGTATAGGAATGCAAGACATTTCTGTGCATTAATTATTTTATCCTGCTACTTTACCAGATTCATTGATTAGCTCTGGTAGTTTTCTAGTAACATCTTTAGGATTCTCTATGTATAGTGTCATGTCATCTGCAAACAGTGACATCTTACTTCTTCTTTTCCAATTTGGATTCCTTTTATCTTTTTTTGTTCTCTGATTGCTGTGGCTAAAACTTCCAAAACTATGTTGAATGAGAGTGGTGAGAGTGGGCAGCCTTGTCTTGTTCCTGGTCTTAGTGGAAATGGTTTCAGTTTTTCACCATTGAGGACGATGTTGGCTGTGGGTTTGTCATATATGACCTTTATTATGTTGAGGTAAGTTCCCTCTATGCCTACTTTCTGGAGGGTTTATCATAAATGGGTATTGAATTTTGTTGAAAGTTTTCTCTGCATCTGAGATGATCATATGGTTTTATGTAAGTTTTTTGAGCCATATATATATATATATATATGTTTAATTTTATTATTTATTTATTATTATTTTAAGAAATATTTATTTAGTTATTTATTTGTCTGCTTCGGATCTCAGTTGCAGGATCTTCGTTAGGGCATGCGGGATTTTAAGTTGTGACATGCAGGTTCTTAGTTGCGGCATTCGGGATCTAGTTCCCTGACCAGGGATCGAACCTGGGTCCCCTGCATTGGGAGCGTGGAGTCTTAACCACTGGACCCCCAGGGAAGTCCCAAGCCCAGTATTTTTAAAAGCCAAACTGTATATTGCTGAAAAGGCCATTTTAATCACTGATGTTTATTTGTATAAAATCTTTTGTATAGAATTTGTTGTACTATCTTGTTGAAATTCTTACAAATACCACAATATGAGTAGTAGTACTGTCTATTCTAATGAGTCCGAGACACTGTAGAAGAAAAGATTTCACCTTAATTTTCAATTGAATTTTGCATCAAAATTTTCTCTTAGCTTCCTATTCATTTATAGATATAGCTTATATGTGAAACTGAGTTAACAGTCTTTTAAAAATTATTTATTTAAACATATTTTTTATTTCTTTTTTTTTTAATTGAAGGATAGTTGATTTGCAGTGTTGTGTTAGTTTCAGGTGTACTGCAAAGTGATTCAGTTTTATATATATATATGTATACACACATGCGCACATATATACACATAATACACACATATACGTATATACACAAATACACACATAAATACATATATATACACATAAATACATATACATATATATTTTTTTTCAGATTCTTTTCCCTTATAGGTCAATACAAAATAGTATAGTTCCCTGTGCTGTACAGTAGGTCCTTCTTGATTATCTATTTTATATATAGGGGTGTGTATTTTTTAATCCCAAACTCCTAATTTATCCGTCCCCCCCATTTCTCCTTTGGTACCATAAATTTGTTTTCTATGTCTGTGAGTCTGTTTCTGTTTTGTATATAAGTTCATTTGTAAAAGTCTATCTTTTAATTACAAAGTATATCTTTGCTTTTGGAAGCAAATAATTTAACTGACAGTAAGTAGTTTTGTGACATCTACTTGCATAACTGTGAATTTCCCTTGTAACTTGGATTAACAGCTGTATAGTTTTCATATGTTTTTAGCTGAGCTCCTCATTGTCACCAGCAAGAACATTAAGAATTTTTTTATCATCTTATTTTCCCCATCATGAATAAAGAGTATTATTCCTAACTCAGTTTTAGTTACTATCTTGAAATTTTCTTCTTGCCCTTGCCATTTTTTGGTGGCTTTATTTGTGTAACTTATTTGAAATAATTTGAAGTTATTTATTTGACATTTATTTGAAATAATTGATGACTCTCATATTTATAGGTTGCCATTTTTTTCCACTTTTCTCCTTAAATTATGTCTATGAAGTGGGTTGGGCTAATCCAGGATTTCCTCACTCTTCAGTTGTAGAATGTGATGTGCCTAAGGAGCATAGCATGGTGGTTCAGTGTAGACTCTAGAACCTGACTCCATGGCTTTGAATCCTAACTCTGCTATTGACTAACTTTGTTAACTTGGGCCAAATGTATAATCTGTCAGTGGCTGAGTTTCCTCACTTGAGAAATGGGAATGATAATAGTGTCTACCTGAGTTATGAAGTTTAAATTACTTAGCTCAGTGCCTACAGCATGGTAAATGCTCAATAAATGGTAGCTGTTAATACTGCTGTTGTCATTACCATCTGTGGATTGTGGCTAACTCAGAGATAAGCAGTAGAATAGCACCAGAATCAAGAGAACCCAGCCCAGGCAGTGCTTTCTAATATTCTCTTTTAATCATGTTACTTTATACACACATAGAAACACACACACACACACACACACACACACACACACACATTTTAAAAAGCAGAATTAAAGGGATTTATTTTTTCAGATTGCTTCTGTTGCGGTTGTATATGCAATAATAAATTTCCTTAGTGAATAAGATTACGATCTGAAATAAAATAAATTTCAAACTCTGCAGTTATTATTAATAAAATACTATTTAAAACCTGTAATTTCAATACCTTCAACAAACTGATGAGTACTATTTTTAAACATGTATTTGAAATGCAATGTTATCTCACTATATACACTGATATATCAATATCATTGTTCCAGCCTGCAGTCAAAGAAGTCTGAATTATAACACCATAAAATAATCATATCTAGAAATAGTTCTGTTCTATCAACCTCTAAATGTGCAACTTCATAATTTTATTAATGTTTTTACAGGTAATAGGGAATTGGGTTTCATTAGTGGAAGGAACACAGATTTTTTTTTTAACATCTTTATTGGAGTATAATTGCTTTAATGTTGTGTTAGTTTCTGCTGTATAACAAAGTGAATCAGCCATATGCATACATATATCTCCATATACCCTCCCTCTTGCGTCTCCCTCCCACCTGCCCTATCCCACCCCTCTACGTGGTCACAAAGCACCCAGCTGATCTCCCTGTGCTATGCAGCTGTTTCCCACTTGCTATCTGTTTTACATTTGGTAGTGTATATATGTCAATGTTACTCTCTCACTTTGACCCAGCTTACCCTTCCCCCTCCCCATGTCCTCAAGTCCATTCTCTACGTTTGCATCTTTATTCCTGTCCTGCCCCTAGGTTCATTAGAACCTTTTTTTTTGTTTTTTAGATTCCATATATATGTGTTAGCATACGGTATTTGTTTTTCTCTTTCTGACTTACTTCATTCTGTATGACAGACTCTAGGTCCATCCACCTCACTACAAATAACTCAGTTTCATTTCTTGAGTAATATTGTATATATTGCCACATCTTTGCCACATTGCCACATCTATTGCCACATTGTATATATGTGCCACATCTTCTTTATCCATTCATCTGTCGATGGACACTTAGGTTGCTTCCATGTCCTGGCTATTGTAAATAGTGCTGCAGTGAACATTGTGGTACACGTCTCTTTTTGAATTATGGTTTTCTCAGGGTATATGCCCAGTAGTGGGATTGCTGGGTCTTATGGTAGTTCTATTTTTAGTTTTTTAAGAAACCTCCATACTGTTCTCCATAGTGACTGTATCAATTTACATTTCTACCAACAGTGCAAGAGGGTTCCCTTTTCTCCAGATCCTCTCCAGCCTTTATTGTTTCTAGATTTTTTGATGATGGCCATTCTGACCGAGGAACACAGATTTTTGAATGCATGACATTTCTTCATTTTTAGCCCTGTTAGTCCCTGGTTAGAGTATACTGAAAATAGCGTGTGATCCTGTCATACCAGTTCATGACTCTGTGCAAGGAAAGTGAGCATTGGTTACATTTCATCAAAAGAAATTCATTACAAGATTGTGTTAATTCTTTAATTTGTAGTATAAGTGCTTTGAAGGGTCTTTCTTACATAAGTCTTACTATAGGAATGGTTAAGATCACTGAATATCTATTATTATGTATTGCTTTATAAAAAAAGACTACTGTGAAGACAGTTGCATCTCACTTATTATATTTTTGAAAGCATAAGTTTGTATATTATTGGTGAATTTTATTCATAGAGGGTAAAATTTATTGAACATCTACCGTTTTTTGGCATTGTACTGAGAAATTAACCCACTTAACTAAATCATATACCTCTCTGAAGTATCTTACTCATTTAGCAGATGGAGAAGCTAGCAGCCAAATAAGATCAATAACTTGCCCAGAGTCATTTAGCTGCTAACAAGTGAAATTCAAACCCACTCTGTACTCTTAAGAGTGCCTCTCATATTATAACCTTTGTGATTATTTGAGTACTAAAGTGAATAATGATTTTGTATATTTATGTAAAGAGACACACTGAAATTAGTATACTTAATTGCTTAAATTTCATTAGGGTAGACAAAAATATAAACATTTCTATAGTAGAAATAGGGAAGAATTTTTAAAAATGTAAAAAACTGTTGATCTATCATGGTTGATGTAGAAGTTATATCATTTTCAGGTGTTAATAGTCTTCATAAGCTAATTTATTTAAAGAAGGGAGGGAGGTAAAAGTGACGTGATAAGATAGATATGGTAAGATGGAACTCTTAGAAAGAAAAGCTAGTCGGGACTTCTAGAGGTTTTTCTAGGGTTAGGTAGGAAAATGCACAGAGAATATATATAATCAAATAGAAAGAACCAATGGAGAAAGTAGATTCTGTTCCACTAGGGCAGAGGTAATTAGAATATAGATTTTGGGTTATGAAAGAAAGATTATTGGTATTTTACCATTTCTTCCATTCCTTTGATAGTTTTCTTTCACGTGAGGTGATTATCATAACATTTTGGAGCTTGAAGGGACTCTAGATATAGCTAGAGATAGCTAGTCTCCACTCATCTCACTTTTCAGTTAAGGAAACAGTTATTATAAGGTATTTGTCCAAGGGCACTAGCTCTAGTGTCATAACAGGATCTGTTAACCATAGCTTTTGATTGCATGCTTGTGCTCTTTTCCCAATATTCTAAGTCCTCTTTTCCTTAGAGTTCAAACATATTAACCTATCTGAAAATGAAATTGTAGGAAATACTTCTGTATATACACCTATCTTATGATTATTCCCTACTGACATTCTTTCAAGGTGGGTATATTTAAGGTGGTGGGATGAAGGGGTAAGTTGTTTAAATATTTACTAATTTTTTTGTTTATGGGATATGTATTTATTTGATGTCTAATTAAATTATTGGTAATAAATATTTGCTTAGAAATTAGAAATATTGGATTTATATATGATATATTTTAGATTTACTTTTTCTGTTGCTAAGAGAATGTAAAAACTGAAATCACATTTTTCTTTCTTCATTTTGCAGTAGTATTATTGATTCCACAGAATACAGCCAACCTCCAGGTTTCAGTGGCAGTTCTCAGGTAAATGATACATCTAACAGTACTTTACAGTGGTACCATAAATATAATCACCTGAGTTGTAAAATCACAGATGAGTTTACTGGAATGTCCTGTCATAAAGACAGCTGTTTTGAATGCTGTGGCATTGATTAGGACTTGAATAGCTCTGATACATAATCAGATATATATTTGCTCATCACTGAGTTTAAATTTTTTTTTAATATACTGGTAACCTCAGACCTTGAGAGGAAGGAAATACCATAAGAGGAAATTATGAGTAATCAGGGCATTGTTTCTCTCAGATAAGAAAGTTGTAATTTATTGATGAATTACCCATTATTATGTTGAAACATGTAGCTTTTCTGTGGAAAGTAAACTACAGGCTTGAGTAAAATAGACTCTGGCTTCTCCTTTTCTTTAATTAATTGTATGATTATTTTGATTTTTACTGTCTTCATCTCTGTCTTGGGGATGTTGATATTTGTCAAATATAATTTTGAGGCCAGACTTTTTTTTTTTTAAACTTTTCACATTGAAATAACTTCAGACTTAGAAGTTACAAGAATGGTAAAAAATAATTCCTTTATATTCTGTATGCAGATTATCCAGATGTTAACATTTGATCACATTTGCTTTATCATTCTCATTCTGTCTCTCTTTTATATATACACACATAAAATTTTTTCTTTGGATGTTTGAGCAGGGTTCAGACATAATGTTCCTTTATCTCTAAATACCCCAGTGTATATTTCCTTAAAAACAAGGATATTGTCCTATGTAATCACAATATAACTTTAAAATTCAAGAAGTTAGTGTTGATATGGTGCTATTATCTAATGCCTATATCTTACTCAGATTTTACAAATTGTCCTTCCACTATCCTTTATAATATCCTGTTTTCCTTAAAAGGAAAAAAAACATAAGGCATTCAAATGAGGCATGTTCATTTGTATATTCATTTTATGTAATAGTGCAGTTATTTTTATCAAAGTGGAAAGAAAATTCTTTCGGATCATACAGCTTTTATTTGTGTTTTTCTTTCCCCACTACTTAAATAACTGCCTCTATTACTTTTATGGTTAGTTTGTATAACTACTCTGTATATCCTGTGTTATCTTCAACTGCATGCTTGGATTTGGCCTGTTGTTTTTTTATAGTAAGTTTATAGATTGGTTTGTATCTGTTTCTGAACAGCCATGAAAACACCAGATCTAGGTGTTGTTTTTTTTTTTTTTCTTTTTTTTCGGTACACGGGCCTCTCACTGTTGTGGCCTCTCCCGTTGCGGAGCACAGGCTCCGGATGCGCAGGCTCAGCGGCCATGGCTCACGGGCCCAGCTGCTCCGCGGCATGTGGGATCTTCCCGGACTGGGGCACGAACCCGTGTCCCCTGCATCGGCAGGCGGACTCTCAACCACTGCGCCACCAGGGAAGCCCTAGGTGTTTTTTTAATAAGACAATGGGATATATCAGGAGAAATTTTTAAGAATTAAATTGAAAAAAAAGAAAAGAAAAAAAAAGAATTAAATTGAAACATCCTTAAGAACTTGAACAGGAAAAGCAGTCTCTGAATCTGGAAACAAGCTTGGCATTCACAGCTGGGCCTTGATGTTCTCCTTTTAAACATAATCTCACAGAACATCAACATCAGACATAGTCACTCTGGGACGGTGATGAAATGAAGCAAAAACCGAGATCACTTCATAAATTTATTAAGCACATACAAAAAGAAGTCACTGTGTAAGCCACATAAAATACCAAACACACCTCCATCATGGCTAATATGAGCAGTTGCTGTTTCTTTACTAATTACAACTTTAGTCTCACTGTAGTTTTCTGTTTGTCTAGGTAAGATATATTAAGGTGCTCAATCACAGAATTATCCCCACTTCTTGATAGTGTCCAATCTAGAGCAAAGCCTTACTTCCTTGAACCCTCCCCCAAATCACTTAACATGGGCCTATATCCTATAAGTAGTTTGTAACATCCTCTTACCTTAACCTGTAGTGTGCTGTATTCTTTGTTGCAATGAGCAATAATAAAATTTGTTCAACTACAGGTGTGTTCCTATTGGTCTTTGGCTGCAGGGCTTTGACAAAGTCTACATAGAGGAACAGAGAAGATTTTCTACTATTGCCATTTATAGAACATTGATTTGGAATTTCTAGCAAATTCCATAAGCTAGAAATAATAGAAATTGAATAGAAAAAAAAAGCAATCAGAATAGTTGTTTTTTTTAAAATTTTTACTGTTTGCATATAATAAAGGAGACTTCTGGTTTGAGATTGTACACTAAGCCAATGTAATCCCTCCAACCTCCACCCACTAGAAATCCCATTGACATATTGCTATTCTCACACTGAAAACTTAAAAAGAATTTGTAAAGATAAAAAGAATACTTAGGAAGTCCACCTAACATATGAGTCACTGTATGCAGAGTAAAAGTGTGCTTTTGGATGAAGTAGTCTGGGTCTCTCAGGAGACTACAACCTTATTATCTGCTGGAGGACAGGGAAGTTGCTGAGGAGGAAAACCTACTAGTGCTTATGGGACAGAACTAATATGACATATTGTGCCGAAATCCTTAGGCTTCATTTCTAGGTATACTCTTTAGAAGAGACAGACTTAAAACAGATTGACACAGAAAGACTTGAAAACAAAGGAGTAGTTGAGGATAAGCCTGGCAAATATAAGAATGGTAAGGAATACAACAAAAACAAACAAACAACAAAAAAAGAAAGAAGAGTAGACCAAAGTAGAACTCAAGGAAAAAATCATAGAAGACAGATACAGGTTTTCACATAATGAAAGGTATAATCCCACAAAATAGTAATTTGTGTGACATAATCTAAAGCATTGGTATTTATATAAAGCAAAACCTATTAGAAATTTTCAAAAATTGATTAAAAGTTAAACATGGTAAGAGATTTTAAGGTATAGTCATCCTTCAGTATCCATGGGGGATTGGTTCCAGGAACCCCTGCAGGTACCAAAATCCAAGGTTTCTCAAATCCTTGGATAAATTGGTGTATATTTGCATATAACCTGGGTATCACATCATCCTATATACTTTGTCATCTCTGGATTACTTGTAATAACTAATATAATGTAAATGCTATATAAAAAGTTTTAAATACAATGTGAATACTGTGTAAATAGTTGCCAGTGCAGCTGCAAATTCGTTTTGCTTTTTGGAACTTCCTGGAATTTCTTCTTCTTTTTTGGGGGGAGGGTGGCGTGTGGATTTTTTTTGTCTGCATTTGATTGAATTTGTAGATGCAGAACGTGCGGATATGGAGGGCCTACTGTATAATTCAAGAAGTAATTGAAGTAGAAACAAAAGTATTTAGGTAACATTTATTTTGCATTTACTATTCATGGATATTGCTCAATGTACTTTACATGTATTAACTACTTTAATTCTTAGAATTTCCCTATGAGATAAGTACTATTACTATTATTTTCTATTTTATTGAGGAGGAAACTAGGGCAAAGAGAAGTTGAGGAGGTTGCCCAAGGTAATATAGCAGAGATTTTAACTCAGGCATTATGGCTTCAGGGCAGGTGCTTTTAAATATTAATTTATTCAACCAAAAGTTTTTTTGAATACCTCCTATTTACCAGACACTATTATAGGCTCTGGTTATTGAACAAAAACAAAACAGACAAAAATTTATGTTGTAGCCAAACTTACAGTCTAGTTGGAGTGATACTAATAGTAATAAGAATAGATTACCTTTGAACAAAGAGGAGGTGAGGGAGCAAGCTATGTGAATATCTCCGGGAAGATCTAGGCTGAGTGAAAATAAGTACATGAGCCTTAAGGTACAAGAATGCCAGACACAGTCCAGAAGTCCAGTATGACTGGAGAGGAATGAGGAAGGAGGAGAAAAATAGAAATGAGGTAAGAACCATGACAGAGGCCACTTTGGTGCATGATTTTCTTATGTCATTATAAAGACATGGGATTTTTTCTTTGTTTGAGATGAGTCAAACTTGGTTTAATAGGTACTTGTGTCACTTTATACTTTGCATCAAGGGATATACATTATTTATAGTAATCTTAGAGCATTTAGAAAACTGGATTGATTCTGAAACAATAAATTGTACCATCTACATTCTCTGAATCAGAACCTCAAATAAATAACTACTTAGACAATCTGGAAGAGAGAAAACTAAATACTTCTCTTAATACCTTTGTGTCAAAGAGTATACAGACGTTGCTACAAAACAATTCAGAAAATAATGCTAGTGAAAATATTATATATCAAAATTTATGAAATTTTGGTCAGAATTTTCTTAAAAAATTGTATCATTAAATGAATTCATTTTTAGATGCAAATAAAAATAAATGAACTAGGCATTGAACTCAAGACACTGGGAAAAACTTAAGGCGGCAAATGTAGAGAGAAATAAAAAAGATCCTGTATGTTACAATATATAATTGAAATTGGCTATTATAATATTGAGTAGATTAAAATAACTTAGTGCTGATGCATATTAGTAAAAATAGCAGTCTTAATAAAATGTATAAATTTCAAGGAAAATAAAAAATATTAAAATAGGTTAAAGCAATTGTTAAACATTTTGAATAGACCAATAACCATAACTTAATGTGATTCCAGTTAAAAATCCTCAATATTTTTTAAAGGTCAGTAGAGAGTGTGACCAATTGACTTTAATGGTTATTTATAGAATGAATGCTGCGGAGGTATAATAATTACAAGGGCATTTACCCATTAAGTTATTATAATGTATTCTAAGACTGCTGTAACAAAATGGGCACAATAAAAAATGTAAAATCTAACAGGAAGGTAATGAAGAGTTTACCCTATGGTGAAGGTGGATATGCAGATCAGTGGTGAAAGGGAAGACTTTTTTCTTGAATTTTAGTTTATTTTTTTATAGAGCAGGTTCTCACTAGTTATCCATTTTATCCATTATACATGTTAGTGTATATATGTCAATTGCAATCTCCCACTTCATCCCACCACCACCACCCACCCACCCCCCCTGGCACGTTCCCACCTTGGTATCCATACGTTTGTTCTCCTCATCTGTGTATCTATTTCTGCCCTGCAAACCAGTTCATCTGTACCATTTTTCTAGTTTCCACTAATATGCATTAATATATGATTTTTTTTCTCCTTCTGACTTACTTCACTCTGTATGACAGTCTCTAGATCCATCCACATCTCAACAAATGACCCAATTTCGTTCCTTTTTATGGCTGAGTAATATTCCATTGTATATATATACTACATCTTCTTTATCCATTTGTCTGTCAATGGGCATTTAGGTTGCTTCCATGTCCTGGCTGTTGTAAATAGTGCTGCAATGAACATTGGGATGCATGTGTCTTTTTGAATTATGGTTTTCTCTGGATGTATGCCCAGTAGTGGGATTGCTGGATCATATGGTAATTCTATTTTTAGTTTTCTAAGGAACCTCCGTACTGTTCTCCATAGTGGCTGTATCAGTTTACATCCCACCTTGCAACAGTGCAAGAGGGTTCCCTTTTCTCCACACCCTCTCCAGCATTTGTTGTTTGTACATTTTCTGATGATGCTCATTCTAACTAGTGTGAGGTGATACCTCATTGTAGTTTTGATTTGCATTTCTCTAACAATTAGTGATGTTGAGCAGCTTTTCATGTGCTTCTTGGCCATCTGTATGTCTTCTTTGGAGAAATGTCTATTTTGGTCTTCTGCCCATTTTTGGATTGGGTTGTTTGTTTTTTTAATATTGAGCTGCATGAGGTGTTTATATATTTTGGAGATTAATCCTTTGTTGATTCATTTGCAAATATTTTCTCCCATTCTGAGGGTTGTCTTCGCATCTTGTTTATAGTTTGCTTTGCAAAAGCTTGTAAGTTTCATTAGGTCCCATTTATTTAATTTTGTTTTTATTTCCATTACTCTAGGAGGTGGATCAAAAAAGATCTTTCTGTGATTTATGTCGGAGTGTTCTTCCTATGTTTTCCTCTAAGAGTTTTATAGTGTCTGGTCTTACATTTAGGTCTCTAATCCATTTTGAGTTTATTTTTGTGTATGGTGTTAGGGAGTGTTCTAATTTCATTCTATTCCATGTAGCTGTCCAGTTTTCCCAGCACCACTTTTTGAAGTGGTGTCTTTTCTCCATTGTATATCCTTGCCTCGTTTGTCATGGATTAGGTGACCATAGGTGCATGGGTTTATCTCTGGGCTTTCTATCCTGTTCCATTGATCTATATTTCTGAGTTTGTGCCAATACCGTATTGTCTTGATTACTGTAGCTTTGTAGTATAGTCTGAAGTCAGCGAGTCTGATTCCTCTAGCTCCGTTTTTTTCCCTCAAGACCGCTTTGGCTATTCGGGGTCTTTTGTGTCTCCTTACAAATTTTAAGATTTTTTTGTTCTAGTTCTGTAAAAAATGCCATTGGTAATTTGATAGGGATTGCATTGAATCTGTAGATTAGGTAGTATAGTCATTTTCACAATAGTGATTCTTCCAATCCAAGAACATGGTATATCTCTCCATCTGTTTGTATCATCTTTAATTTCTTTCATCACTGTCTTATAGTTTTCTGCATACAGGTCTTTTGTCTCCCTAGGTAGATTTATTCCTAGGTATTTTATTCTTTTAGTTCCAATGGTAAATGGGAGTGTTTCCTTAATTTCTATTTCTGATCTTTCATCATTAGTGTATAGGAATGGTAGAGATTTCTGTGCATTAATTTTGTATCCTGCAACTTTACCAAATTCATTGATTAGCTCTAGTAGTTTTCTGGTGGCATCTTTAGGATTCTCTATGTTTAGTATCATGTCGTCTGCAAGCAGTGACAGTTTTACTTTTTCTTTTCCAATTTGTATTCCTTTTATTTCTTTTTCTTCTCTAATTGCCATGGCTAGGACTTCCAAAACTACGTTGAATAACAGTGGTGAGAGTGGACATCCTTGTCTTGTTCCTGATCTTAAAGGAAAATGCTTTCAGTTTTTCACCATTGAGAATGATGTTTGCTGTGGGTTTTTCATATATGGCCTTTATTTTGTTGAGGTAGGTTCCCTCTGTGCCCACTTTCTGAAGAGTTTTGTTCATAAATGGGTGTTGAATTTTGTGAAAAGCTTTTTCTGCATCTATTGAGATGATCATATGGTATTTATTCCTTAATTGTTAATGTGGTGTATCACATTGATCGATTTGCATATATTGAAGAATCCTTGCATCCCTGGGATAAATCCCACTTGATCATGGTGTATGATCCTTTTAATGTGTTGTTGGATTCTGTTTGCTTGTATTTTGTTGAGGATTTTTGCATCTACATTCATGAGTGATATTAGTGTGTAATTTTCTTTTTTTGTAGTATCTTTGATTTTGAAATCAGGGTGATGGTGGCCTCATAGAATGAGTTTGGGAGTGTTCCTTCCTCTGCAGTTTTTTGGAAGAGTTTGAGAAGGATGGGTATTAGCTCTTCTCTAAATGTTTGATAGATTTCACCTGTGAAGCCATCTGGTCCTGGACTTTTGTTTGTTTGAAGATATTTAATCACAGTTTCAATTTGATTACTTGTGATTTGTCTGTTCATATTTTCTATTTCTTCCTGGTTCAGTCTTGGAAGCTTATACCTTTCTAAGAATTTGTCCATTTCTTTCAGGTTGTCCATTTTATTGCCATAGAGTTGCTTGTAGTAGTCTCTTAGGATGCTTTGTATTTCTGCAGTGTCTGTTGTAACGTCTCCTTTTACATTTCTAATTTTATTGATTTGAGTCCTCCCCCTCTTTTTCTTGATGAGTCTGGCTAATGGTTTATCAATTTTTTTTATCTTCTCAAAGAACCAGGTTTTACTTCTATTGATCTTTGCTATTGTTTTCTTTGTTTCTATTTCATTTATTTCTGCTCTGATCTTTATGATTTCTTTCCTTCTACTAACGTTGTGTTTTGTTTGTTCTTTCTCTAGTTCCTTTAGGTGTAAGGTTAGATTGTTTATTTGAGACTTCTTGTTTCTTGAGATCGGCTTGTATTGCTATAAACTTCCCTCTTAGAACTGCTTTTGCTGCATCCCATAGGTTTTGGATTGGCCTGTTTCATTGTCATTTGTCTCTAGGTATTTTCTGATTTCCTCTTTGATTTCTTCAGTGATCTCTTGGTTATTTGGTAAAGTATTGTTTAGCCTCCATGTGTTTTTGTTTTTTATGTTTTTCTCCTGTAATTGATTTCTAATTTCACATTGTTGTGGTCAGGAAAGATGCTTCGTATTATTTCAGTTTTCTTATATTTACTGAGGCTTCATTTGATGTGATCTGTCCTGGAGAATGTCCCATGCGCACTTAAGAAGAATGTGTAATCTGCTGTTTTTGGATGGAATGTCCTATAAATATCAGTTAAATCTATCTGGTCTGTTGTGTTATTTAAAGCTTGTGTTTCCTTATTAATTTTCTGTTTGGATGATCTGTCGTTTGGTGTGAGGTGTTAAAGTCCCCCACTATTATTGTGTTACTGTCTATTTCCTCTTCTGGAGCTCTTAGCAGTTGCCTTATGTATTGAGGTGCTCCTATGCTGGGTGCATATATATTTATAATTGTTATATCTTCTGTTTAGATTGATCCCTTGATCATTATGTAGTGTCCTTCCTTGTGTCTTGTAACGTTCTTTATTTTAAAGTCTATTTTATCTGATATGAGTATTGCTACTTCAGCTTTTTTTTGATTTCCATTCGCATGGAATATCTTTTTCCATCCCCTCACTTTCAGCCTGTATGTGTCCCTAGGTCTGAAGTGAGTTTCTTGTAGACAGCATATATATGGGTCTTGTTTTTGTATCCATTCAGCAAGCCTGTGTCTTTTGGTTGGAACTTTTAATCCATTCACATTTAAGGTAATTATTGATATGTACGTTCTTATTACCATTTTCTTAACTTTTTTGTGTGTTGTTTTTGTAGGTCCTTTTCTTCTCTTGTGTTTCCCACTTAGAAAAGTTCCTTTAGCATGTGTTGTAGAGCTGATTTGGTGGTGGTGAATTCTCTTAGCTTTTGCTTATATGTAAAGCTTTTGATTTGTCTGTGGAATCTGAATGAGATCCTTGCTGGGTAGAGTAATCTTGGTTGTATGTTCTTCCCTTTCATATCTTTAAATATGTCATGCCATTCCCTTCTGGCTTGTAGAGTTTCTGCTGAGAAATCAGCTGTTAACCTTATTGGAGTTCCCTTGTATGTTGTTTGTTGGTTTTCCCTTGCTGCTTTCAGTAATTTTTCTTTGTCTTTAATTTTTGTCAATTTGATTACTATGTGTCTCCGTGTGTTTCTCTGTGGGTTTATCCTGTATGGGACTCTCTGCACTTCCTGGACTTGGGTGGCTATTTCCTTTCCCATGTTAGGGAAGTTTTCAATTATGATCTCTTCAAATATTTTCTCAGGTTCTTTCTCTCTCTCTTCTTCTTTTGGGACCCCTATAATGCAAATGTTGTTGTGTTTAATGTTCTCCCAGAGGTCTCTTCAGCTGTCTTCATTTCTTTTCATTCTTTTTTCTTTATTCTGTTCCATGGCAGTGAGTTCCACCATTCTGTCTTCCAGGTCACTTTTCCATTTTTCTACCTCAGTTATTGTGCTATTGATTCCTTCTAGTGTAGTTTTCATTTCAGTTATTGTTCATGTTTGTTTGTTTGTTCTTTAATTCTTCTAGGTCTTTGTTAACCATTTCTTTCATCTTCTCAATCTTTGCCTTCATTCTTTTTCCGAGGTCCTGGATCATCTTCAGTATCATTATTCTGAACTATTTTTCTGGAAGGTTGCCTATCTCCACTTCATTTAGTTGTTTTTCTGGGGTTTTATCTTTTTCCTTCATCTGGTACATAGCCCTCTGACTTTTCATCTCATCTGTCTTTCTCTGAATGTGTTGTTAGTTCCACAGGCTGCAGGATTGTAGTTCTTCTTGCTTCTGCCCTCTGCCCTTTGGTGGATGAAGCTATCTAAGATGCTTGAGCAAGTTTCCTGATGTGAGGGACTGGTGGTGGGTAGAGCCGGCTGTTTCTCTGGTGGGCAGAGCTCAGTGAAAATTTAATCCACTTGTCTGCTGATGAGTCGGACTGGGTTCCCTCCCTGTTGGTTGTTTGGCCTGAGGTGACCCAACACTGGAGCCTACCCACACTCTTTAGTGGGGCTAATCGTGACTCTGGGAGGGCTCACGCCAAGGAGTACTTCCCAGCATTTCTGCTGCCAGTGTCCTTGTCCTCCTGGTGAGGCACATCCACCCCCCGCCTCTGCAGAAGACCCTCCAACACCAGCAGGTAGGTCTATTCAGTCTCGTATGCAGTCATTACTCCTTCCCTTGGGTCCCGATGTGCACACTACTTTGTGTGTGCCCTCCAAGAGTGGAGTCTCTTGTTTGCCCCAGTCCTGTCGAAGTCCTGCAAACAAATCCCGCTAGCCTTCAAAGTCTGATTCTCTAGGAATTCCTCCTCCCGTTTCTGTGTCTCCAGGTTGGGAAGCCTGACATGGGGCTCTGAACCTTCACTCCAGTGGGTAGACTTCTGTGGTATAAGTGTTCTCCAGTTTGTGAGTCACCCACCCAGCAGTTATGGGGTTTGATTTTATTGTGATTGCACCCCTCCTAGCATCTCATTGTGGCTTCTGCTTTGTCTTTGGATGTGGGGTATGTTTTTTGGTGAGTTCCAGTGTCTTCTTGTCGATGATTGTTCAACAGTTAGTTGTGATTCCAGTGCTCTCGCAAGAGGGAGTCAAAAGCGAAGATTAAGTAAATTATGCAGTGTTAGCCAGGAAACATTTGAAGGAAATTTAGCTTTCTGTTTTATCTGTTACTGTAAGAGTCCAGATCAGCTAAATAATGATTTAAATAATAATAGAACTGTAGAAAAAAAGAGGGCTGTATATAAGAAAGCACCATAAACAAGCTTTTAAACCCAAACTGGGAAAGGTTTTGTCAGTTGCTTCACATTGCTTCAAAATGAAAAAAGTTTCTTAAACCAATTTCATTCTTTTGATGAAGGCTCCAAAAATATTTTTTTAAAAAAGATAAAGAACATGGGGGAAAAAGGCAAATTCAGATGGTCAGCTCATATATGAAATAAGACTCAACTTTCTAAATAATAAAAGCACAATATGAAGTAGTGTAAGGTACCAAAGAAGTCACCTAATAGTGGCTAAGGATGTTTCAAAATGGGAAATCTTCTTGCTTACTGTGTGCATGTACATGTAGTGTTGAGGATGGGATGGGGGACTGAGAGAGAGGGAAAAGGGGAGGGGGGAGAGAGTTGGTTGTCTTACAGGAAGACTATTTGGCGATATATACATACGAGAAATGCTAAAAATGTGTGATTTGGTAGTGATAAACATAGGAATTTTTTATAAGAAATGATTCAAAGTACTATGTAAAGATTATATACCAGTATTATTTATAAAAGCAAAAATTCTAGAAAAATAAATATGCCCAATCATAGTAGAATAGCTATAGAAACTATGGTACAGCTATTGGGTATATTATTTTACTACTCTTAAAAATAATGTTTATAGTTGTAATTGAACTGAAAAAAATGTTAACAATATAATGTAGGTGAAGCCAGAAACAATTTTTTTATACCACTGAAGTTTTATAATTGCCTGTTCATTTTGCTTTAGAATTTTTATATAAGCTTAGTACAGTTAGTAAAATCAGGAAATTTAATGTTAATGCAATATTATTATTTGAGATAATATAGTTAAATTTTAGCAGTTTTGCCACTAATATTCTTTTATAGCAAAAGAAAAAAATTTTCCTTTTCCAATATGAATCCGGAATCACTGGTTACCTTTAGTTGTCATGTTTCTTCAATCTCCTCTAAATTGTTATAGTTCCTTAGTTGTGCGTGATGTTGACGTTTTTGAATAAGTTATTAATTTTGTAGAACGTTCCTTAATATGAGTTTGTGTGATATTTCCTTATAACTAGATTCAGATTATCCATCTTTATCAGGAATACTACAGAACCGATGTGGTATCCTTTGTTAGTTTGTCATATCTCGAGCCATATGATATGAGTTTGCTCAGTACTGGTGATGTTAACTCTGATCACTTGATTAAGGTAGTGCCTGCCAGATTTGTCCTCTGTAAATTTACCATTTTCTCCCATTTGAGCATCTATTAATAAATCTTACTTGAAATAATTATTAATGTGTTTTGCCCAAATGATAATTTTTAATTCGTTTTTTCTTCCACATTTATTTTTTAAACTTTTTTATTGAAGTATAGTTAGTTTACAGTGTTGTGTTAGTTTCAAGTATACAGCAAAGTGAGTCACATATATATATGTGCACTTTTTCAGATTCTTTTCCATTATAGGTTATTATAAGATATTGAGTATAGTTCCCTGTGCTATACAGTAGATCCTTGTCATTTACCTATTTTATATAGAGTAGTGTGTATATGTTAATCCTAAACTCCTAGTTTATCCACCCCCACTCTTGTACTATCCCCTCTGGTAACCATAAGTTTGCTTTCTATGTCTGTGAGTCTATTTCTGTTTTGTAAATAAGTTCATTTGTATCATTTTTTTAGATGCCACATTTAAGTGATATCATACAGTATAAGCTTCCTCTGTCTAACTTGACTTAATGTGATAATCTGTAAGCCCATCCATGTTGCTGCAAATGGCATTATTTCATTTTTTTAAATAGCTGAGTAATACTTCCACATTTATTCGTTAGCATTTCTACTGAAAGGGAGGATCTTTCCCTCCCTCCCTCTTTGTTTGTTTATATGGTTATGGAATCATGGAATTTTAATTTTTTCTGTTAATCATTTTGAAACTGAAGTTGTTCCCTGTTTGTCTAGTTGGAACTCCTTCAAGCTGATTTTCATGTTCTTATCATTCTTTAAGTGACTTATTACATTCTTAGACAACAAGATATACCAGCATCATCTTGTACTTACCTTGCCCCAGTCCTGGAATCAGCCGTGTATCCAAGAAGCCCTGTTTTCTTTTTTTTCTTTTTGCGGTACGCGGGCCTCTCACTGTTGTGGCCTCTCCTGTTGCGGAGCACAGGCTCTGGACGCACAGGCTCAGTGGCCATGGCTCACGGGCCTAGGCGCTCCGCGGCATGTAGGATCTTCCTGGACCGGGGCATGAACCCGTGTCCCTTGCATTGGCAGGCAGACTCTCAACCACTGCGCCACCAGGGAAGCGCAAGATCTGGGTTTTAAGTGTGCTCATTGCACTTAGGGCATCATTGCTTGTAGGTCTTCTCGGTGGACAGAGCTAGGAAATATGTATATCTGTATATGTAACATATTATAATATGTATCCATTAATTATATATTATTCACCTTAAGTGTTTGATGAAAGGACTCACAGGAATCAAGCAGTTTATACTTCTGGAACATCATTATAGGCAATGGATATAGTACAGCCAAGCAGAAGAAGGGTACTCATTGAAAGGGATATGAAGACTTCAGGCACAGTCTTCTTTGTCCTTCTACCACCGAGTCACAGAGGAATTGCTTTGTTTCCAGGTTCAGAACAATTGCTAGCTTGCATCTCAAGCACCTTAGTAATGGGAAATTCAAATTTGGCTTGAGGTCGGATCTCTTATTTTAACCTAGTCACATGGGCAGTGCATTCTAGTTATGTGACCAGCCATTAAGTTACAGGCTCCACTGAAATCAGGTGAATCATAAATTCACTTATTATTACTAAACAATGCTGACAGACTGATACAGTCTGCTCCCAAACAACTCACAGGCCCATGGTTATGGAATATCATTTATCTTCATTTAGTACATTTTGTGGGCTTCCCTGGTGGCGCAGTGGTTAAGAATCCACCTGCCAATGCAGGGGACACGGGTTCGAGCCCTGGTCCAGGAAGATCCCACATGCCACGGAGCAACTAAGCCCGTGCGCCACAACTACTGAGCCTGTGTTCCAGAGCCCATGAGCCACAACTACTGAGCCTGCGTGCTGCAACTGCTGAAGCCCACGCTCCTAGGGCCCGTGCTCTGCAACAAGAGAAGCCACCGCAATGAGAAGTCTGTGCGCCGCAACGAAGAGTAGCCCCCACTCGCCGCAACTAGAGAAAGCCTGCATGTAGCAACGAAAGACCCAATGCAGCCAAAAATAAATAAATTAAAAAAAAAAAGAATTGTTAAAAAAACCCACAACATTTTGTAATGTAGGTAAGAGTCAGCTGTTCTGGAGATAACCATGTGGGCAATACAGACTAGCTGAGATTAATCTATGCTATTCAGTTTATGCACATAATATTTATGTAATCATATATGTAAATAACATGTCTGTGTTTCTGCATCTGTCATAAAAGCTATGAGTTCATACTGATGAGCTCTCATTGCAGTTCACTATCACAGGGTTCGTTGTAGCTTTACATTGTACCCTTTCTATATCTCTATTTCTCTTTTCTGACAGAAACCTAGCTCTCATTATCAAAATAAATTTTACTTATTGTCATAGTCTTAGAAAAAATATATATATAAACTAGTATGGAAATTACTAAGAAAACAAATCTACTAACTAGTGATATTTAAATTTCTTTTTGTCTTTAGTCTGAGAGAATATAGTGTGAAAATATAGTGTGTTCAAAGTTTACTTTGTTTTGATTGTTAATTTTCATCAGTATAAACTGTTATATTTCTTTGAAATACAGTTAAATTCATTTGCTTCTGTTTGTGTTCCACCACCCCCCATTTTTATGACATACAGACTTTTTTGAATATATGAAATATTAACCTGATTCTAAAAGTCAGAGCTGTACAAAAAGTCATACTCAATAAATACCACCCGTCTAGCCCTTCTTCCAATTCCCATATCCTTTATCTTTTCCCACTACATTGTTTCTTACCCCCTGTTGGTAACCAGTTTTATTAGTCAGGTTTTCATGATACATATTCATATTCTCTCATTTCTTTTTTCTTACACAAAGGGTAGCTTTCCTAGTGATTCTCTTCTGCACTTTGCTTTTTTATTTTAACAATGTATCATGAAAACAAATCCACAGAAGTTCATAGAACTCTTCGTCATTGTTTTTATAGCTGCATAGGATTATTTAATCAATTAGTTACATAAAGACAGGTAGTTTACATTATCTTGTAAATACAAGTAGTGCTGCAGTGATTAACTTGTGCATATGTATTTTCATATTGTTGGACAATGTATCTTAAGTGTAAATTCCTAGACATGGGGTTTCTGGGTCAAAGATGTAGATGGATGAATGGATGGATGGATGGATGGACGGACGGACGGATGGAGAGAAAGACAGAGATTGATATTGCCAAATCATCCTCTTCCCCCAAAGAATTGTACCAATTTGCATTTTCCCCAGCAATATATGAATGTGCCTGTTTTCCTACAGTCTTTCTCAGAGGCTCTCTAAAAGAATGAGTTTTACTTTAAAATTTTTGCCAATCTTTCAGGTGAGAAATATATCTCAGAATAGTTTTATGTTTCTGTAATTATGAATGAAGCTGAACAACCATCATATGATTACTTGTATATTAATATACTTATTAGTGGATTATGTATTCATATTTCTGGCCTTTTTTTTTTTTTTGCGGTACATGGGCCTCTCACTGTTGTGGCCTCTCCCATTGCGGAGCACAGGCTCCGGACGTGCAGGCTCAGCGGCCGTGGCTCACGGGCCTAGCCGCTCTGCGGCATGTGGGATCTTCCCAGACCGGGGAACGAACCTGTGTCTTCTGCATCGGCAGGCGGACTCTTCAACCACTGCACCACCAGGGAAGCCCTGGCCTATTTTTTCTATAAAGTTTTTGATCTGTTTTGTTCAATTTTTAAGATTTGACGGTATATTAAGAATATTAGCCCTTTATCTGTGATAAATGTTGCCTATATTTTCTTCTGTTTTTCTTTGAAACTGTTCAAAATTTTTAAATTATTATTTAAAGTTACCAATCTTTTGTTACCTCTGGGTTTTGAGTCATAGTTCAAAATGTCTACCTGTAACTAGAATATAGAGAAATTTACCCATGTTTTCTTAAAATACTTGTCTCGTTTCATTTTTTACATTTAGATTCCTGTTCTGTTTGGAGTTTATTGTTGTGTATGTTTTGAGGTGTGGATCTAATTTTATCTTTATCCAAATGTCTAGTCAGTTGTCCCAGCCCACTTTTTAAAAATCTATCTTTCATCGAGAGTTGTGATATGCAGCCTTTCTCATATCAAAAATTCTGTGTGTAAAATGGATTTATTTCTGGTCTTTCTCTTCTATCTGCTGATGTGTTTCCCTTTTCTCTATCACCTCTTTATGGTATGTTTTAATGTCTGATAGAACTAATTCCTCCAACCCCCCAGCACTTCTTTTTCAGTGTTTTACAGAATATTCTTTCCTGTTTGTTTTTTCACATGAACTTTATTATTTTTTTAAATTTATTTAATTTATTTTATTTTTGGCTGTGTTGGGTCTTCATTGTTGCACATGGGCTTTCTCTGGTTGCAGAGAGCGGGGCTACTCTTCATTGTGGTGCGTGGGCTTCTCATCACGGTGGTTTCTCTTGTTGCGGAGCACGGGCTCTAGGTGCTCAGGCTTCAGTAGTTGTGGCTTGCAGGCTAAGTAGTTGTGGCTCGCGGGCTCTAGAGTTCAGGCTCAGTAGTTGTGGTGCACGGGCTTAGTTGCTCCGCGGCATGTGAGATCTTCCCAGACCAGAGCTTGAACCCGTGTCCCCTTCATTGGCAGGCGGATTCTTAACCACTGCGCCACCAGAGAAGCCCTCACATCAACTTTAGTATCAGTTTCTCTAGCTGCATAAAAAAGCTTCTTGGTATCTTTATTAGAACTGCCTTTAACTTATAAATTACCTTACGAGGAATTGATATATTTATGATATTAAGTTGAGTCTAGGTTTTATTTATTTCTTCATAAGTTTATTCCTAAGTTTCTTTAGAGTTGTAAAAATAAATTTTTAAATTTTGAGATAACTGTAGATTCATATGCAGTTGTAAAAATTAATACAGAGAGAGCCCATGAAAATTCCCTGGTGGTCCAGTGGTTAGGACTCCATGCTTCTACTACTGGCAGCCTGGGTTCAATCCATCCCTGGTTGGGGAACTAAGATTGCACAAACTGTGTGGTACGGCCAAAACAAAACAAAAAGCATTAAAAAAGACAACAAACCAGAGAGAGCCCCTGTACCCTTTACCCAGTTACCATAATGGTAGCACACGAACAATATTGAGCTTTCCAGTCCATGAATATGGTATATCTTTCCATCTATTTTGGTCCTTTAAAAATTTCTCCTGGCAGTGTTTGTGTTTGTAATATAGAGGTCTTCCATGCTTTCATTAAATTTCTAATTCTTTTTGATGCTATTATTGATACAATTATTTTAAAATTTTTATTTTCTACTTCGTTGTGAATATATAAACGTAGAATTGATTTTTGTACGTTAGCCATATATTCTTATTAGCTTGCTAAATTTATTAATTTTCTTTCTAAATTTATTAATTCTAGTAGTTTTGTAGATTCTCAGGAATTTCTATGTAAAATCATATGATCAGCAAGAAGATATTTTTACCTTTTCTAATCTTTGTGTGTTCTTTTCTGTTTCCCCTCACCTCTTCCCCCCTTCTCCTCTCCTTCTTCCTTCCTTCTCCTCTCCTTCTTCCCTCCCCTCCTCTCCTCTCGCCACATCTCCCTTCTCTTCTTTTTCTTCTTTTTCCCTCCCCTTTCCCCCTTATACTTCAACTTACATGTTAGCTCTACATTTTGGTAGATGCCCTTTATCAAGTTGAGGAAGTTTCCTTCTGTTCCTAATTTGTTGAGAAATTTTAACATGTATAGGTGTTGAATTTTGTCAGATGCTTTTTATGCATCTCTTGAAAATTTTTTTTAATTTAATTTATTTATTTATACAGCAGGTTCTTATTAGTCATCCATTTTATACACATCAGTGTATACATGTCAATCACAATCTCCCAATTCATCACAACCCCCGCTGCTTTCCCCCTTGGTGTCCATATGTTTTTTCTCTACATCTGTATCTCAATTTCTGCCCTGCAAACCAGGCAGAAATTTTTATATGGATATCTCCTTTATTCTGCCCACTTGATGAATTGCGTTGATTGATTTTCTAATATGAAAACAACCCTGCATTCTTGGACTGAACTCCATTTAGTCATGATGAGTTATTCTTTTTACATGTTGTTGAAATTGATTTGCTGTTATTTTGTTGTGGGTGCTTGTTTTCATGAAGGCCCTTATTCCCCTTCTTCTTTCCTTCCCTTCCCCAGTGTCCTCGCTGGGTTTGGGTATTACAGCTATGCTGGTCTCAGAAGACAAATTGGGAAGTGTTTTCTGAAATAGTTTGTGTACAATTGATGTTATGTCTTCCTTGAATATTTGGTAGAATTTTCATGTAAAAGTATCTGGGTCCTCTCTTCTGATGTGTATGCTGGTTTTCAGTGTATTTATTGTCTTATTCTTGAACCCCATAAATTAGATATTATAATTAATGTATGTAAACAATATTTAAAATCACTTACTTGGTTACTAGTTTCCTTACTTCTCTTTCATTTTGTGTCTCAGACCTTCTGGTTTGTGTTGTTGAACTTTTCAATTACATGGTTTCAGAAATTTTTTAAGAAGTAGCTTATTGGTGATAATCCTTGTTTTCATTTACATGAAAAAATATTTTGCTCGTGTTGTTGCAGGACAGTTTTGTTGGAATCTGAATTTTAGGTTGGGGTTATTTTATTTCAACTTTTAAGGATAACCAAAGTTTACTTTGTTCTAACTTCTCTTATTGCTTTTGAGAAGTATTTTGCTTGTTTAATTGTTCCTGTTAGGTGAATTAACTTTTCTGTTTGTCTCATTTTAAAATCTTTCTGTTTTGTAAAAAAATATACTTTTGCTTTAGTGTGTCTAATTGCAGATTTCTTTTTTTTTAATTAACTTACTTTTATTTATTTTTGGCTGCGTTGGATCTTTGTTGCTGAGCGCGGACTTTCTCTAGTTGGTGGCGAGCAGGTGCTACTCTTCGTTGCAGTGCGCAGGCTTCTCATCGTGGTGGCTTCTCGTTGTGGAGCATGGGCTCTAGGCGTGCAAGCTTCAGTAGATGTGGCACGTGGGCTCAGTTGTTATGGCTGTGGGCTCTAGAGCGCAGGCTCAGTAGTTGTGGCGCAGGGGCTTAGTTGCTCTCTGGAATGTGGGATCTTCCCGGACCAGGGCTCGAACCTGTGTCCTCTGCATTGGCAGACACATTCTTCGCCACTGTACCACCAGAGATGCCTTGTGGATTTGTTTTTAATTATCCTTCTTGGTAGGAATAATTTCTATGTCTGTATTCATGTATGTTTTCAGTTCTGGAAAATTGTCAGCACCAACTCTTCAGATATGTCTTCTTCAGTCTGTTACTCTTTTCTGGGTCTCTGGGGGCCCATATTTTAAACCTTATTATTCTTTTTTTTTTTTTAACGTTTCTTTTTTTTTGGATTTAATTTAATTTATTTTTTTATACAGCAGGTTCTCATTAGTTATCCATTTTATACATATTAGTGTATATATGTCAATCCCAAGCCCCCAGTTCATCACCCCCCGACTGCCCACCCCCGCCACTTTCCCACTTGGTATCCATACGTTTGTTCTCCTCATCTGTGTCTCAATTTCTGCCCTGCAAACCGGTCCATCCGTACCACTTTTTAGGTTCCACATATATGTGTTAGTATACGATATTTGTTTTTCTCTTTCTGACTTACTTTACTCCGTATGACAGTCTCTGGATCCATCCATGTCTCTATAAATGACCCAATTTCATTCCTTTTTATGGCTGAGTAATATCCCATTGTATATATGTACCACATCTTCTTTATCCATTTGTCTGTTGATGGGCATTTAGGTTGCTTCCATGACCTGGCTATTGTAAATAGTGCTGCAATGAACATTGGAGTGCATGTGTCTTTTTGAATTATGGTTTTCTCTGAGTATATGCCTAGTAGTGGGATTGCTGGATCATATGGTTATTCTATTTTTAGTTTTCTAAGGAACCTCCGTACTGTTCTCCATAGTGGCTGTATCAGTTTACATTCCCACCTTGCAACAGTGCAAGAGGGTTCCCTTTTCTCCACACCCTCTCCAGCATTTGTTGTTTGTAGATTTTCTGATGATGCCCATTCTAACTAGTGTGAGGTGATACCTCATTGTAGTTTTGATTTGCATTTCTCTAACAATTAGTGATGTTGAGCAGCTTTTCATGTGCTTCTTGACGATCTGTATGTCTTCCTTGGAGAAATGTCTATTTAGGTCTTCTGCCCATTTTTGGATTGGGTTGTTTGTTTTTTTAATATTGAGCTGCATGAGCTCTTTATATATTTTGGAGATTAATCTGTTGTCCATTAATTCGTTTGCAAATATTTTCTCCCATTCTGAGGGTTGTTTTCTCATCTTGTTTATAGTTTCCTTTGCTTTGCAAAAGCTTTTAAGTTTCATTAGGTCCCATTTGTTTAATTCGTTTTTATTTCCATTACTGTTGGAGGTGGATCAAAAAAGATCGTGCTGTGATTTATGACAAACAGTGTTCTTCCTATGTTTTCCTCTAAGAGTTTTATAGTGTCTGGTCTTACATTTAGGTCTCTAATCCATTTTGAGTTTATTTTTGTGTATGGTGTTAGGGAGTGTTCTAATTTCATTCTGTTCCATGTAGCTGTCCAGTTTTCCCAGCACCACTTATTGAAGAGACTGTCTTTTCTCCATTGTATATCCTTGCCTCATTTGTCATGGATTAGGTGACCATAGGTGCGTGGGTTTATCTCTGGGCTTTCTATCCTGTTCCATTGATCTGTATTTCTGTGTTTGTGCCAGTATCCTATTGTCTTGATTACTGTAGCTTTGTAGTATAGTCTGAAGTCAGTGAGTCTGATTCCTCCAGCTCCGTTTTTTTCCCTCAGGACCGCTTTGGCTATTTGGGGTCTTTTGTGTCTTCATACAAATCTTTTGTGTCTTCATACAAATTTTGTGTCTTCATACAAATCTTCATACAAATTTTAAGTTCTGTAAAAAATGCCATTGGTGATTTGATAGGGATTGCATTGAATCTGTAGATTGCTTTAGGTAATATAGTCACTTTCACAATATTGATTCTTCCAATCCAAGAACATGGTATATCTCTCCATGTGTTTGTGTCATATTTAATTTCTTTCATCAGTGTCTTATAGTTTTCTGCATACAGATCTTTTATCTCCCTAGGTAGGTTTATCCCTAGGTATTTTATTCTTTTTATTGCAGTGGTAAATGGGAGTGTTCCCTTAATTTCTCTTTCAGATTTTTCATCATTAGTGTATAGGAATGCAAGAGATTTCTGTGCATTAATTTTGTATCCTGCAACTTTACCAGATTCATTGATTAGCTCTAGTAGTTTTCTGCTAGCATATTTAGGATTCTCTATGTATAGTATCATGTTATTTGCTAACAGTGACAGTTTTACCTTTTCTTTTCCAATTTGTATTCCTTTTATTTGTTTCTTCTCAGATTGCTGTGGATAGGTCTTCCAAAACTATGTTGAATAATAGTGGTGAGAGTGGACATCCTTGTCTTGTTTCTGATCTTACAGGAAATGCTTTCAGTTTTTCACCATTGAAAATGATGTTTGCTGTGGGTTTATTTTATATGGCCTTTATTATGTTCAGGTAGGTTCCCTCTTTTCCCACTTTCTGGAGGGTTTTTTTTTTTATCATAAATGGGTGTTGAATTTTGTCAAAAGCTTTTTCTGCATCTATTGAGATGATCATGTGGTTTTTCTTCTTCAGTTTGTTAATATGGTTTATCACATTGGTTGATTTGCGTATATTGAAGAATCCTTGCATCCCTGGGATAAATCCCACTTGATTATGGCGTATGAGCCTTTTAATGTGTTGTTGTATTCTCTTTGCTAGTATTTGTTGAGGATTTTTGCATCTATATTCATCAGTGATATTGGTCTGTAATTTTCTGTTTTTGTAGTATCTTTGTCTGATTTTGGTGTCAGGGTGATGGTGGCCTCATAGAATGAGTTTGGGAGTGTTCCTTCCTCTGCATTTTTTTGGAAGAGTTTGAGAAGGATGGGTGTTAGCTCTTCTCTAAATATTTGATAGAATTCCCCTGTGAAGCCATCTGGTCCTCGACTTTTGTTTCTTGGAAGATTTTTAATCTCAGTGTCAATTTGATTACTTGTGATTGGTCTGTTCATATTTTCTATTTCTTCCTGGTTCAGTCTTAGAAGGTTATACCTTTCTAAGAATTTGTCCATTTCTTCCAGGTTGTCCATTTTATGGGCATAGAGTTGCCTGTAATAGTCTCTTAGGATGCTTTGCATTTCTGCAGTGTCTGGTGTAACTTCTCCTTTTTTCATTTCTAATTTTATGGATTTGAGTCCTCTCCCTCTTTCTTGAAGAGTCTGGCTAATGGTTTATCAATTTTTTTTATCTTCTCAAAGAACCAGCTTTTAGTTTTATTGATCTTTGCTCTTGTTTTCCTTGTTTCTATTTCCTTTATTTCTGCTCTGATCTTTATGATTTCTTTCCTTCTGCCAACCTTGGGTTTTGATTATTCTTCTTTCTGTAGTTCCTTTAGGTGTAAGGTTAGTTTATTTGTGATTTTTCTTGTTTCTTGAGGTTGGCTTGTATTGCTATAAACTTCCCTCTTAGAACTGCTTTTGCTGCATCCCATAGGTTTTGGATTGTCGTGTTTTCATTGTCATTTGTCTCTAGGTGTTTTTTGATTTCCTCTTTGATTTCTTCACTGATCTCTTGGTTATTTAGTAACATATTGTTGAGCCTCTATGTGTTTGTGTTTTTTACGTTTTTTACCCTGTAATTGATTTCTAATCTCGTAGCATTGTGGTCAGAAAAGATACTTGATATGATTTCAATTTTCTCAAATTTACTGAGCTTGATTTGTGACCCAAGATGTGTTCTATCCTGGTGAATGTTCTGTGTACACTTTAGAAGAAAGTGTAATCTGCTGTTTTTGGATGGAAAGAAATCAATTAAATATCTATATTATTAAATATTAAATATCAATTAAATCTGTGTGGTCTGTTGTGTCATTTAAAGCTTGTGTTTTGTTATTAATTTTCTGTTTGGATGATCTGTCATTTGGTGTAAGTGAGGTGTTAAAGTCCCCCACTCTTACTATTATTTTTTTTTTTACATCTTTATTGGAGTATAATTGTTTTACAGTGGTGTGTTAGTTTCTGCTTTATAACAAAGTGAATCAGTTATACGTATATTCCCATATCTCTTCCCTCTTGCGTCTCCCTCCCTCCCACCCTCCCTATCCCACCCCTCCAGGCGGTCACAAAGCACGGAGCTGATCTCCCTGTGCTATGCGGCTGCTTCCCACTAGCTATCTACCTTACGTTTGGTAGTGTATATATGTCCATGCCTCTCTCTTGCTTTGTCACAGCTTACCCTTCCCCCTCCCCATATCCTCAAGTCCATTCTCTAGTAGGTCTGTGTCTTTATTCCTGTTTTACCCCTAGGTTCTTCATGACATTTTTTTTTCTTAATTCCATATATATGTGTTAGCATACGGTATTTGTCTTTCTCTTTCTGACTTACTTCACTCTGTATGACAGACTCTAGGTCTATCCACCCCATTACAAATAGCTCAATTTTGTTTCTTTTTATGGCTAAGTAATATTCCATTGTATATATGTGCCACATCTTCTTTATCCATTCATCTGATGATGGACACTTAGGTTGTTTCCATCTCCAGGCTATTGTAAATAGAGCTGCAATGAACATTTTGGTACGTGACTCCTTTTTAATTATGGTTTTCTCAGCGTATATGCCCAGTAGTGGGATTGCTGGGTCATATGGTAGTTCTATTTGTAGTTTTTTAAGGAACCTCCATACTGTTCTCCATAGTGGCTGTATCAATTCACATTCCCACCAGCAGTGCAAGAGTGTTCCCTTTTCTCCAGACCCTCTCCGGCATTTAGTGGTTCTAGATTTTTTGATGATGGCCATTCTGACTCGTGTGAGATAATATGTGTTTGTCGATTTCCTCTTTTATAGCTGTTAGCAGTTGCTTTTTGTATGGAGGTGCTCCTATGTTGGGTGCATATATATTTATAATTGTTATATCTTCTTCTTAGATTGATCCCTTGATCATTATGTAGTGTCCTTCCTTGTGTCTTGTAACGTTCTTTATTTTAAAGTCTATTTTATCTGATATGAGTCTTGCTACTCCAGCTTTCTTTGGATTTCCATTTGCATGGAATATCTTTTTCCATCCCCTCACTTTCAGTCTGTATGTGTCCCTAGGTCTGAAGTGGGTCTCTTGTGGACAGCATACATATGGGTCTTGTTTTTGTATCCATTCAGCAAGCCTGTGTCTTTTTGTTGGAACATTTAATCCATTCACGTTTAAGGTAATTATTGATATGTATGTTCCTATTACCATTTTCTTAATTGTTTTGTGTTTTGTTTTTGTAGGTCCTTTTCTTCTCTTGTGTTTCCCACCTAGAGAAGTTCCTTTAACATTTGTTGTAGAGCTGGTTTGGTGGTGGTGAATTCTCTTAGCTTTTGCTTATCTGTAAAGCTTTTGATTTCTCCCTCAAATCTGAATGAGATCCTTGCCGGGTAGAGTAATCTTGGTTGTAGCTTCTTCCCTTTCATCACTTTAAGTATATCATGCCACTTCCTTCTGGCTTGTAGAGTTTCTGCTGGCAAATCAGCTGTTTACCTTACGGGAGTTCCCTTGTATGTTATTTGTTGTTTTTCCCTTGCTGCTTTCAGTAATTTTTCTTTGTCTTTATTTTTTTCCAGTTTGATTACTATGTGTCTTGGTGTGTTTCTCCTTGAGTTTATCCTGCCTGGGATGCTCTGTGCTTCCTGGACTTGGGTGTTTATTTCGTTTCCCACGTTAAGGAAGTTTTTGACTCTAATCTCTTCAAATATTTTCTCGGGTTCTTTCTCTCTCTCTTCTCCTTCTGGGACCCCTATAATGCGAATGTCTTTGCGTTTAATGTTGTCCCAGAGGTCTCTTAGGTTGTCTTCATTTCTTTTCATTCATTTTTTTAATTCTGGTCTACAACAGTGAATTCCACCATTCTGTCTTCCAGGTCACTTATCCGTTCTTCTGCCTCAGTTATTCTGCTATTGATTTCTTCTAGCGTATTTTTCATTTCAATTATTGTATTGTTCATATCTGTTTGTTTGTTCTTTAATTCTTCTAGGATTTTGTTAAACATTTCTTACATCTTTTCGATCATTGTCTCCATTCTTTTTCCAAGGTCCTGGATCACCTTCACTATTATTATTCTGACATCTTTTTCTGGAATAAACCTTATTATTCTGTCTCCTATGTCTCTTTTCTTGTCTTACAAATTTTTCTTTCTTCTTGACTTTATTCCTTCATTTTGAGTAATTTTTGCAGATTTGTCTTCCACTTTGGAAATTCTCTTTTTATTCTCCAAATCTAATACTTGTTCTTTCGTAGGTATTTGTCCTCAAATCAGATTGTCCCCTTGTTTCCCCTTTTCTACACTCTTATATTTTGTTTACTGTTACCTCTCTGAGTTCAGCTTACTGTTCGGTTGTTTATCTTTTGGAAAATAGTCCTTTTTTTCTTTTGATCCAAGCGCAGCTTTAAAATATATCTTAGTTACCATTTACTTTTAGCAGGAGTTCACTTTAGATAAGTGTTTTTTGTTCATTGTAGTAACTTAATATTTCTTACTTAATACATTTGCAGTTCTGGTATTCTTATTGGTGAACTTGTGTCATCTCAGGATCTCATTTTGTGTCTTATCTCTTTATCTGTTAATGTGCCACAAGCATAATAGTAACCATTTGTGGAAGGGTTTTCATACCCTTTTAATTAACATGGTGTTGGTAGTATTATATATTTAGGATTATAAACTTTTTAAATAAGATTTATATGCCAGTATATTTCAGATTTGTTGTTGTTCTCTAAGTATGTGTGTGTGTGTGTGTATATATATATATATATATATATATGTGTGTGTGTGATTTAGTTATTTGGGTCTTCTAATGTATATGTCAAACTATACATATTAACTACCCCTTAACCTAATAATCAGTGTTAATTTAAATACCTATTCTGTACAGCCAAGCAGTCTTCCTGTTATTCACAAGGTATAGGTTGCAATATAGGGATGATGAAGCAGTAATTAGTTTTCTTTTGGTAATTGTTTTCTAACAATTGATGCATATTAAAGTAAAATTCTCAAAATTATACTTTTTAGAATAGCCCTTATAATAGATTCTATCTTCATTTAATTTGGAGAGTTGAAAGAAGCTTCTCATTTTATTCTCATAAAATTGACCTATTTTCCCTTTAAAATAAGAATTCGAAATATGGTCTAAGAACTATGGGATTTTGCTATTTGTAAGTATTTTAATGTGAACTTTTGAAATTAAATATTCAAGCATTTGGATATTCTGTGCAGAGAAATAGTATGATTTGTTCTGAGTTACAAGTGTCTTTTCTTGTTATCACCTTAGACAAAGAAACAGCCCTGGTATAACAGCACATTAGCATCAAGACGAAAACGACTCACTGCTCATTTTGAAGACTTAGAGCAATGTTACTTTTCTACAAGGATGTCTCGTATCTCAGGTACATTCAGGACTTCTTAAAATATCTCAGATTCATGTTTCATATCCAAATCTAGCTTCTTATGCTGGATTTATGGAAAGCAAAAGTGTCTGTTTTCAACATAGTCTAGCACAGTATTGTGTAGGTTCTTAGACATCTTGGAGAACATTGCTTTTCCATATCTATTTTTGTTCTCTTTCTTTATTTGGGAATTTTTTATCTGTATATAGTGAGCTGTATAAAGTTAAAAACAAATCAGCCATGAATATGTAGCTAGCAAAAATAAGTTCCATTCAGTTGCCTTCTATTCTTCATTTATTAAGTTGTAAGCACTATCCTCTGTGCTAAGAATAAAAAGATGAAAGTACTTGTTCTTGTCGTCAAGCAGTATTATGAATTTAGTGGGGGGAAGCAACAGGTAAATAATTCTATGTGTCAGGCTTCCCTGGTGGCGCGGTGGTTGCGAGTCTGCCTGCTAATGCAGGGGACATGGGTTCGTGCCCCGGTCCGGGAGGATCCCACATGCCGTGAAGTGGCTGGGCCCGTGAGCCATGGCCTCTGAGCCTGCGCGTCCGGAGCCTGTGCTCCGCAACGGGAGAGGCCGCAGCAGTGAGAGGCCCGTGTACCGCAAAAAAAAAAAAAATAATAATAATAATAATTCTATGTGATATTTTATGTTATATACATATGAAAAGGGCATTAAGGGAATAGAGAAGAATATCCACTAATATAACTGGGAGTGAAAAAGCCGTGCCATGTTGAAAATGGAGAAATGTGAGAAAATGATTCCTGTAGGGATTTCAGAGATGTTGTATTTAGTCAAGGCTAGTATTAATTAACTAAAAAAGGTAATTAGAAACATATTCAAAGTAGAGGAAATAACTTATGCAAAGATTTGTACACAATAGTATAGAATATTTTTATTGCTATAGAAAAGTAACCGAGTTCTGTTCCCTTTTTGTTAGTTCTCTGATCTTTAGCCTTTCTTGGTGTCTTTGCTCACCAGTGCGGTAGGGACATTTACACCAACCCAGCAGGGTTTTTTTTTTTTAAGGTTTATAGATGATGCATGTAAAATACAATGCTTGGTATAAGTTAGATTCTCAATTAATTGATGTCATTTGTAATACACCTGCTCAAAATGAGGACCACCAAGGAAAAAATGTCTGTTATTTTATTAATTGTTAAAAATTTTTCCTTGGTTTTCTCTTGAATAGGCATGTTTGTATTATAATCCACACGTTATAGAGAGAGAATCTTTGGAGAAATTTGCCTCAGGACTGGAGGTGGCAGAAAAATGTATATAGATTCACATAGCATTTTTCCTCTGAAGACTAGAAGAAAGCCAAACTTTGTTTTTAAGTGTGTTTGAAATTAATAGTCAACAGTTTTCATACAGATGCAAAGCTCTCATTGCATTGTCTTGAGAATTGAACCCCTTATTAAACTTCTGTAATAGTCTGTAAACTACAGTAGGAAGCTGTTACATTGAAAGTGGTCTTAGACCTACATTCTACTGACTGGCAGAGGGTTCATGTTAACCCTTTCAGATGTTATTTGTTGGTATGATGTTGAAATACAACCACAGGCAAATGACAGACATTAAAAAAAGAGAGAGAGCAAGATGGGAAAGAGAGATTGGAGTAGGCTATTGATTAATAATTTGTAAATAACTATAGCATAAGCATGCTGTGGGATAGTAAAGGTAATCACAAACCAATTTAATTTATTTTGGAGATATAGCTTTATAGGGAGGTAGACTAGTAAGTTAAAACCAGGAGGAAGATTAGATTTTTATTTTTGTAGACATGGCTGTATTGTACTTAACACATGTTGTCTTTAGTTTTTAGGAATCTCAAATTTAACTTAACAAATTTGCAGTGTCTACACTGATCATATTGCTGAATATGGAGTCCCTCTTAGTGTCCTTGGCTGTCAAAGAGGAAATTTAAACTTCTTTGTAATGGGGTACCTAAGCGTTTGATTGTCCTTTTGTATATTTTCAAATGAGAACACACTCCCCATCCCCAACTTTTATTTTCATCTATGAAAATGAGACATGAAGACTAAGAAAAAATGCTTTGAACTCTTAATTGTAATTGAAAGAGAAACTAAATTATAAAGCATTAGAAGAGAGAAGAGACACTGAACACACTTTTACAAACTGATCTGTAATTAGAATAGGAGGGGTGATATGCCATCAGATATGTATGGGTATTGATCAGAAACCAACCAAGCAAACAAAATCCTACCTTTTTACAACCAGATAAGTGAAATCTAATCCCTGTGCTTTCAGATACTGAAATAACTGCTTTTAGTGTTATTTTTATAACTTCTGTTGAAAGTAGGTGTTAAATGAGTGGATATGATGGCTGGAAGTTCAACTACCCTAGAAAAGGATTGTGATCTTCTGCAGAATAGACATTCTTGAATGCTTGTGAATTTTATGTACTTAGGGATTGATGTCAAAATGTTGAAAGAATATATTAATATTAAAACAATTTTTAAATGGTTAGCTATAAATTAACTGTCTTTTCAGTATTTACTGCATTACGTAGCTCACAGTAATAGGGTTATATATAAAAAGAACCAGTTACATGGTTGGATGCATGTTGTATCCAAACCACTTTGCAGTGCAGTTGATACCCCCCCCCCTTTTGCAATAACCTATGTTTTATTTATCATTTGTTGAATTTCCTGAGAATAATTTTTGTGGACCAAGTACTTTAGCTCAATAACATCTTGATATTTCATGCTAATTGGGTTTGTTCCTTTTGTGTTTTCTAGAATGGAAACACTACAAAATTGAGCCCTTTTAATGTAGGTTGTTAGATGACTATGTTAAGTTAGTGTTTAAATCTTTAAAATGTAAAATATTAGGGATAGAAGCTTACTTAGTTTCCTCAAATAATTGTTTGTTTTTCTTTATAATAATTGTTAGATAAAGTACTTCATGTCAGCAATTCAAGATAACTGGAAATCTCCAGATAAAATAAATAAATTCTTTATTATATATCATATAGTAGAGTAATAGTAACTCTTTTGACTTAATGATTCTTACAGCTTAATTTCTTTTTGCTTACTAGTATTTTCAGAGGACATTTAAGAAGGGAAATCACAAAAGTTTACCTTAAAAATGTTCTGTGTGTGTATATGTATATGAGCTAAGAATAAGGAAGAAGGTATGAAAACACTGTGTTATAACAGGCTTATTTCAAGTTTCAATATAGAAAGCTAACTAAAGTAATTGTGTTCTTTTCTTTCTTTGGAAGGGAAAACGCAAGTCCAAACTTCAAGCAGTTTTGAAAAACAATGTTTTTATTCATGCTTTTACTGTAGGCCTGTTTCTACATTGGAGAGTAAATTAGCTGTCTTCTCAGGTCCTTTATAACCTGATTTTGTGATTTAAATTCTACATCATTTAGTTATGAATAGTTTACTGAAATGGACTTTACTCAAAGTATTTGTAAAGAGTTCTATTGGATGGAATTATTGTTTTCCATATTCACCAAGACATTTGAGTGAACCAATTTTTATTTATTTATTTATTTTATTTTATTTATTTATTTATTTTTATTTTTATTTATTTATTTTTTTTTGCGGTACGCGGGCCTCTCACTGTTGTGGCCTCTCCCGTTGTGGAGCACAGGCTCCGGACGCGCAGGCTCAGTGGCCATGGCTCACGGGCCTAGTCGCTCCGCGGCATGTGGGATCTTCCCAGACCGGGGCACGAACCCGTGTCCCCTGCATCGGCAGGCAGACTCTCAACCACTGCGCCACCAGGGAAGCCCGAGTGAACCTATTTTAAGTTTGATTTTGAAAATTAGTAATTCATACACTGCAGTTTTTACTCTCGTCCCATAATTGGATTTGAAACACTTCGAAGTATTATGTGAACAAATATTTCACTTTCTTTTTACTTAAAAATCTATTTTTAATCTAAATTATGTTATTATTGTGTTTTGACTATAAGTAAACATGAACATGAAGATGTATCCCTGTAAACATGTTCCTTTAACAAATACCCTGTCCAGTATATGTACTTGTCTCTCCACCCTCACCTTCTTCATTGATAAGGGATTTTGTTTTAATAAATGATTTAACGTCTCTTGATCAGAGGTACTTTTTTTTTGTTTTTGCAAGAAATTATTGCTTAAAAAAGAAAAAGAATTCACAGTATGTTCTTACTGGTGTTGAAAGAGACTGTGTCTTTCAAGAACCACTGAGAAATTTTTTTTAAAAGTTGAAAAATCAGCTCAATAATTTGTGTATGTTAGTCCTCTCTAAGTACTCTTGAAGAGTTGTTGTTTGTGTTTAGTATATAGTTTTTAGTCTGTGGATATTGCTGTTTGACTTATGTTTCAGTTCAATTCATTTATTTTATTTTGTTTTCTTCATATAGATGACAGTCGAACTGCAAGCCAGTTGGATGAATTTCAGGAATGCTTGTCCAAGTTTACTCGATATAATTCAGTACGACCTTTGGCTACATTATCATATGCTAGTGATCTCTATAATGGTTCCAGCATAGTTTCTAGGTAAGTATGGGGCAGCATACTATTTTCTTACTATTTTCTTTTGCAGGAGTGTCTAGAATTTCATTGAATTAGAGAAACAGTTATAGTGTTATGGTTAAGAGCCTCTGTTGTGAAATCCAGCTTGCCTGCCAATTTTTAGCTCTGCGGTCTTAGGCAAGTTTCTAAATCTCTTTAGTCCTCAATTTATCTCTAAAATGTAATGATTGTTAGTATCCGCCTCATAGGGCTGCAGTTTGTTTTCTTGTAATTCTTTTGTGTGGTTTTAATGACAAGATGTGCTCTCCTAATAAATGCTCTCTCCTCTTTAGTTTTTTAGAAGAGTTTGTAAAGAATTGGTGTTAGTTCTTCCTTACATATTTTGTACAATTCCCCAGTGAAGCCATCTTGGTCTTGAGTTTTCTTTGAGGGAAGATTTTTAAATACAAATCCAATTTTTAGGAGAGATGTAAGGCTAATCAGGTTATCCATTTCTTCTTGATTGAGCATTATTTTTAGTTTGTGCCTTTCAAGGAATTTGTCCATTTCATCTAGGTTATTGAATTTACTGGCATACAAGTGTTTATAGTATTCCTTTATTATCCTTTTGATTTCTTTAGATTCTGTAATGATTTTTCCTTTCTCATGCTTGATTTCAGAAATTTGTTTCCCTTTTTTTTTATACTTAATAGTCTGGCTTAGAAGTTTTCAATTTTATTTATCTTCTCAAAGAACCAGCTCCTGGTTTATTGATACTGTCTATTTTTCTGTTCTCTGTTTCATTGATTTCTACTCTTAACTTTATTATTTCCCATTTTCTGCTTTCTTTAGGAGTAATTTGCTCTTATCTTTCTAGTTTCTTAAGGGAGAAACTGAAGTGATTGAGTCGAAACCTTTCTTCTTTTCTAATATAGATAATTTGTGTTATAAATTTCCCTCCAAGTGTTGCATTAACTGCATCTCACAAATTTTGATATGATAGATATCTTGTCTTTTTTCCAAATTTTTTTTTATTCTGGTAAAATACACATGACATAAAATTTACCATCTTAATAACTGTTCAGTGGTATTAAATGCATTCATAATACTGTGCAGCTGTCATCACCATCCATCTCTTTAATACTTGACATCTTGTAAAACTGAAACTCAGTACCCATTAAACAACAACTCCTTGTTCCCTCTTGCCCCTAGTCCTGGCAACCACCATTCTACTTTCTTTGTCTATGATTCTGCCTATTGCAAGTATCTCATATAAGTGGAATGGTGCAATATTTGTCTTTTTGTGACTGGCTTATTTCACTAGTGTGGTGTCATCAGTGTACATCCATGCTATAGCATATGTCAGGATTTCCTTCCTAAAGGGCTGAATAACATTCCATTGCATGTATATAACACATTTTGGTCATCTGTCTGTCAATGGATACTTGTGTTGCTTCCATGTTTTAGCTACTGTGAATAATGCTACTGTGAACATGGGCAAGACTATCTCTTTGAGACCTTGCTTGCGATTCTTTTGGGTATATACCCAGAAATGGAATTGCTGGATCAAATGGTCATTCTATTTTTAATTTTTTGAGGAACTGCCATACTATTTTCCACCAGGGCTATACCATTTTGCATTTCTACCAGCAGAGCCTAAGGGTTCCAATTTCTCCACATCTTTGCCAGTATTTATTTTGGTTTTTTGATTGTAGCCATTCTGCTGGGTATGAGGTTAGGTTTGATTGCCTAGATTTGATTTGAATTTCTCTAATGATTACTGATGTTAAATGTCTTTTCACATGCTTATTGGTCATTTGTATATCTTCTTCGGGAAAATGTCTTTTCAAGTCCTTTGTCCATTTTTAAATTGAGTTTGTTTTTTATTGTTGGTTTCAGGAGCTTTCTATATATTCTGAATATTAATCCTTTATCAGATTTATAAATATTTTCTCTCATTCTGTGGGTTGCCTTTTTACTCTTGATATTGTCTGTTGTCAATGCATACAGTTTAAAAATTTTTATGAAGTCTTATTTGTCTATTTTTTCTTTTGTTGCTTGTGCCTGTGGTGTCATATCCAGGAAATCATTGCCAAATCCCAAGTTGTGAAAAGAGTTTTATGGTTTTAGATTTAGGTTTTTGATCCATTTTGAATTAATTTTTGTATATAGTTTTAGGTAAGGATCTAAATTCATTCTTTTGCGTGTGAATATCTAGTTTTCTCAGAACCATTTTTTGAAAAAGCTGTCCTTTCTCCAGTGAATGGTCTTGGCACGCTTGTCAAAAATCCTTTGACCACATATGCAAGGGTTTATTTCTGTGTTCTCTCTTCTATTCCATTGGTGTATATGTCTGTTTTTAGCTATGTTTTTTGATTACTGTAGCTTTGTAGTAAGTTTTGAAATCAGGAAGTATGAGTCCTCTAGCTACTTCAGGTCCTTTGGAGGTCCGTGTGAATTTTAGGATGGGCTTTTCTATTTCTGAAAAAAAAAGTCATTGGGATTTTGACAGGAATTGCATTAAATCTGTAGATCACTTTGGGTAGTATTTGACAACAATATTCAGCCTTCCAGTCCATGAACATGGGGTATGTTTTCATTTATATCTTAGTTTCTTTCAGCAGTGTTTAGTACTTCTCATTGTACAAGTCACCTCCTTTGTTAATTCCTAAATATTTTTTTGATGCTCGTGTAAATGAAATTGTTTCTGTAATTTTCTTTTTAGATTGTTTATTGTTATTATATCAAGGATATGATATTTTTCATTTTCACTCATTTCAAAAATCTTTTAAATTTCAAATTTCATTTTATTTTGACTCATGGATTACTGAGACATTAGTTTTCAAATATTGGGGTTTTCTAGTTATCTTTTTGTTATTAATTTATATTATTTTTATCTTCATCATCTTGACCATTCTTTAAAATTTTTAAATAAATTTTCTAATATACATAAAGATGGAAAGAATATAATCCTTTATACAGTCATCTCCCAGACTCATCAGTGATCCAAATTTTGCTATACTTGCTTTGTTTATACTCTTCATTCCTAATTTCTTTGCTTAAGTATTTTGAAGCAAATCCCAGGTATTACGTCATCTCAACTGTAGATTCTTAAGAATCTCTATGTCTTAAAATATGGATATTGTATAACCACGGGGCTTTATCACCTCTAACACAATTAGCAGTAGTCCCTTGGAATCATCAAATTGCTAGTCCATGTTCAAATTTTCTAGACAGAATGAAGAAGCCTTAAAAAAAATGTTTTTGATGTGTATCAGGAATTTGACAATTTTTAGCTTTTTAAAAATTACTGAAACTACATGTGCTTTTCCATTTTCATGACTGAGATTTTTATTTATGTATATGAATATTGATCTTGAACTTCAGGCCATTAGCTAAAGAGACTATTGCATTAAATCTTTTATTGTATTCAAGCTTGTTGTTTAACTTGGTAACAAGACAAAAATCATACATTTATTTATTTTTCTATATGTTTGCAGTGTAAGTTTTCCTAATCAGGCACTGGAGTGATTAAAGTTTTAAAATGCAGTAAATTGTGGGTTTTGTTTAACTAATTAATTAAATTAGTAATTAACCTATTTAACAAAAATTCATTGACTACCTAGTGTGGGAGAGGCTAGGAGTGTAATCATGAACAGGCCAGCTTTGATGCTTGGATTCAGGAGACCTCTCAATTTTATTTCAGTGCCTTTATAGAAGAAATAATACTGATCTGGTATGTACACACTTATAATTATATGGCTCTACCCAACTGAAATGTAATGCAGATTAGAACTCTGTTGTAATAACAATTAATGTCCCTGACCATTGTGAATTCATCCTATATTGTATTTTCTTCTCCATTTAAAAGTGAACAAAAAACCAAAAACAAAATAAAAATTTCCTTCTTAACTTCATATTACAAAAGCAGCATTTCTAGTTAGAAAATATAGGATTGGTTATACATCTCTAGGTATTCAAAAAAGAGTAAGAGCTAGCTATTCTTCATTCCTGAAAGCCATTTTAGCTTGATATAATGTAATTTTGTTTTTTAAAAAATAAGTAAACCTTGATCATATAAAGACATTTATATCAGAGTGCTATGTTTTCTGAGGCAGACATTTACTGTTATAGGAAGACAAGATTTCAGTTTAGAAAAATAACTTACTGAAGGTGAGATTAGTTATATCAAAATATGTCAAGCAAAATAAAAAATTTAAAGGTACCTTTAGTTTTTTCATCTTCATGTTGACATCCATTCTTTTCTCCTATTTACATTGAATTAACATTTCTGAAGGAAAAATTTCCAATTCAGGAAGTTTATCAGGCAGAACGCTTGAAGGACTATAGTAGGCAGCAGCAGAGGAACATAGTATCCATAGTATTGAAGGGACTTTGAAACTTTCACAATCCTGGTGATTTTTTGCTTTTTCTAGTTTCTCACATTCAGACACATCATTGATAATAAATTCATTTTAAAGACTTTTAATTCCTTGCAAATTAGGACATTTAATGAATTTCTTTTGGAAAGAGGGGTGAAGACTTGTTAGAGATGACAAATAATGTTGAATTTGGTGCATTATTTCATTACATTGTAAAATAAATTATTCTTACTGTAAAATGGCATGACATGTATTTAGTATTGGTCATTTATTGCAGTGAGAATCTCACTGAGAGAAAAAGCTGAACCGGAAACTTTCACTTTTAAAATTTGTCTTCCTTTGCTTATGGATCACTTTGGGTTATTTAACACCATACTCATGAGTCCACAAGGTGGCAGCATTTGTTTACTTTGACAATGTCTCAACTAATAGACAATAGACAAGGTATGGAAATCAGTGGCTTATAGTGAAGTTCATTCTCATAAATACTAGATGGTCCTAGGTTAACGTCACCAAATAATAGAAAGGATAGAGAACTTTTCTTACACATAGCAGTAATGGAACATTTTGCATTTTTTTCTTGAATTAGGTATTCATGACCACCAGAGAGGAATGAAACTGTATTGTTTAAACTTACTGAATACTTAGTAGCAATGGCTGTTGAATTCTTGGTTTGAACGTTGCATACCTAGATTGTTTTGGTTAAAATTGTTATACACTCCCTCTGTAGTTTACAGATTATCTTAACAGTTTTGCTTATATTTTCTCAAACTCTTGAAATAGACTTACATCAGGCATTAGTAAATTCATAAGAAGAAAATGATTATATATTGTGGCATTTTTTTGCTGCTGGTAATGTAGTGTTTGATTACTTTTCTTCAGACACCATTGTAAGTATTTTACATGACCTTGTAAGTATTTCACTAACTCATTTAATCTTTACTGTGGAGTAAGGCATTGCTGTTAATCTCATTCTACAGATGAGCAATTGAGGTAGAGAGAAATTTTCTAACTTGTCCAAGATCAACACAGTGCTAGTAAATGACAGAACTAAGATTTGAACTAAGGCATTCTGGGCCCTGTGTTCTGCTGTTCTTTTGTCCCTTCTGGATCTGTTGAAACCTTGGGAAAAGTTTCTGAAAGCACTTTACTTTTGAGACAAACAAAAGAAGTAATTCTTTTGAGTTTCTGATACTTTGTATCCTTATTACTGTCTTGTCTAACTTGGCCTCGATAATGAAAATTTTTTATTTTTAATTTAATATAGATATGACGTTCCAGTGTCACTTTTGCCATAGTTTGAAAGTATTCAAGTTAAATATTTATTTTTTTTGCAGTAGCCAGTTATAAGGATTGTTTTTTTTTACTAAACTTCAGTTTATAATGATGGTCAGTGCTGATCCAGGTTTAGGGTACCTTTTAATATATGCTTTATTGTAGAATGCTGTGAGTTTTAAATTTGTACTTAAAAATAGGTTGTCTCCAGGTAATTAACTACTTGGTAAGGATGTATGATTTTTAGGATGACTTATGCACTTCTCTTTTTGTCAGAAGATATTTCTGTTATTGTCTAAAGAGTTATCGGGCCATCTGGGGTTGATGAGAAATGGGAGGAGTGGGAGTGCAGAGGAAAGGATTTTTTTTTCTTCAGAATTTGGCCCAGGACCAGTTTTTTAAAGCAGTAATTTAAAAAATTGTGTTCTAGGCTTGAAGCTTCATCAGGGAGGGCGTCTTATCTGCCTTACTTCCCGCTGCATCTCCATGCCTGGCACATGGTAGGTGCCCATTAGTAAATAGTTGTTGAATGAATGCATGAATGAATGGAAAACATGCTGCATGCTCTGGGAGGACCCAGAGCAGGCGGGGCTCTAGCAGTTGTCTACCTTAACCTGCTTTTACATATTTGCTTTCTGATAAGTATTCCTTTGAAGAAAGTATCCCTAGGCTAAAAAAGAAGTCTGTAAATCACCAATGACACATGACAGAAAAATAAGTTAATGTTAACAACTTAAAATAGAAGCGTCCAAGATTGTCAGCATGTGTTAATGAGTTTCCTACTTCTGTGACAATTCAAGATACAGGCTAAAGATGAAATACACACAGTCTAAGTTTAAGCGTTAGAAATTGCTACATCCTCTCCCTTCCCCATAGCCTCTTTCCTATCTTTTTCCTCTTCTCATCTCAATTCCTCTTATTTTTCCTGTTTATTTTCCTTTGCCCTTGCTTATGCTGAGGCTTGTCAGTAGTACATAGTGAAACCATAAACTCAAATCATTTTACGCTTATTACCACAAAGAAAGTGTTAGTTAGGCTAGCATTTGAGATTTTAGTAGACTAGTAAGTTTGTCACTAATCAGAACATAAAACAGATGCCTACAACAAAGGCTTAGAATTAGAATGCTGCCTTTTATTCATGATAAAATTATTTACCTGGAGAAGAGTAGAGTTTGTTAACCTATGACTCTCTTCAAATAATCAAAGTAAAAGAGGAAGTAGAATGGTTCTGTTTGGTACCAAGAGATAAAAGTAGGACTAACGGCTGGAAGCCACATTTTAAGGTTAATATAAGGAAGATCTTTGTAGTCAGCAGTGTGTAGAAGTGGAATAGGCTTCATCAGGAGGTCGTTGCCGTATGCTCTTCTTAGTTTTAAAACTAAGCTCTAGTTTTTCTTTTCGTTTTTTTAATCAAGAAAAATTTTCTGTAATCCTGAGATCAGTTATATGTATATGTTCACCTGTATTTTTCTAGGATATTGTTTTTGTTTTAATTTTTTAAAATTGTACCTATTCATAACAGATATTTTAAGTGCTGAGAGTACAAATAAGAGTGATACACAGAATAGTGGAAAGGCAAACCTATAAGCCAATATATAGAATAAAGTGTTGTAAGTGCTATGAAAGCATCTAGTGGGTACAACATGGAGAATGGATTTGAAAGAAGCAAGAATAGGAAGTAGGGAGATCCAATATATAGGTGATTGTTGAAACTGGCCAGGCATAGCATCAGTACATGATGATGGCCTGTGACCTGTACTAGGGTAAGGTCAGTGGGGCTTAGGTGAAGAAGTATTTAAAAAATATTTGGGGACTTGGGACTTCCCTGGTGGTCCATTGGTTAAGAATCCTTCCTTCGGATGCAGGGGATGCGGGTTCATCCCTGATCAGGGAGCTAAGATCGTACATGCCCCGGGACAACTAAGCCCATGCACCACAACTACTGAGCCTGCGTACCACAACTAGAGAGCCCAAATGCCACAATTAGAAAGCCCATGCACCACAACTACTGAGCATACATGCCACAACTAGAGAGAAGCCCATGCGCCACAGCAAAGAGCCTGCGTACTGCAATGAAAGATCCCACGTGCTGCAGCTAAGACCTGATGCAGCCATAAATAAATAAATATTTAAAAAAATATTTGGAGACTAAGGTAGACAAAACTTGATGATTGATGGGTGTTGTCCTTGAAGGAGAGGAAGATAGCTTCCAGGCTTTAAGCTTGAGGAGCTCGGCTGAAAAATATTGGTGTTATTTACAGAGATAGGGATACTGGAAGAAGAGTAGGTTTAAAGGTAAGGAGGCACATGGGAGATTATGCATATGCTCTTTGGTTGTACAGAGAAGAGGTCTATGAATATGGGAATTTGTACAGTTGATAATTGACATCATGGTTGTAGACTCATAGAGCTCCAACATTTAAAGATCAGGTAGGCGAGGAGGAACCCATAAAGCAGATCAAGAAGGTTCTCAGATGAAAATGAAAAGTAGGAGACTTTATTGCCATGAAAACCAATGAGGAAACATGAGATAATTTGTAGAATTAGATCATGTGCAGGATTGAATCCAAAGCAAAGTAAGACTTTTTGCTTTCATTAGAAGGGAGGACACTTCCTCCTCCATAATAGGAGGGAAGGAGCAGAGAATGGGTTCAAAGGCAGGCATGTTTGTATATTTAGTGACGAGGAGATAAAGGAGTTCTTCTCTTAAGAGTTTATGCTTTTTCCATATGTCATCTCAGAGTGACAGGTAGAAAGGGTGGTTAGTGTTCATGTTTGACTGTGAAAGAAGAAGATATTAGATGACGAAAATGATTAAACTTATGAACCGTGGAATTTAAACTGCATACTGAAGGAAATAAAGATAGGAGAGGTCTGAGAAAGAGGCAGAAGTGGTGGAATCACCTTTGTAGAGGACAAGAATGAAGGGTTGTGAGAATAGAGAGCAAGTGGCGGGGGCGGGGGTGCTATGGAGACGGTGGTCAGAGAGGTAATTGCACCTTTGGCAGGGAATTCTTTTTCATCTTTGTACTTGTAACACTGGGTAGTTTACCTGATATCTAATGGACTCTCCTGTTTGTTGACTCAGTTGTAGAATAAACTAAAATGCAAGGTAAAAAATAAATAATAAATGCTTGTGGGGATCTGATAAAATGCTGAGGGAGTTGACTAAAGAGGGAGTTCACTTTAGGCTATGACTTTCAGGTTCCTGGAAGTATTTGAAGTGGTTCTTTTAAGTTTTTTCTTCTGAATTTCTATAGATTATTATTTCTCTACTTGATTTTTAAGATAGGAAGTGCCATTAATATACTTTTTGCTGTTACTTCATTGTGTTCAAAATCCTGTCTTTCATAATGTCTTGCTAAAGCTTGTGGTAGAAGTAGTAATTGTTGTTAAAGGCTGGCTATCATTGTACGTGCTTCAGTTTAGGGGGAAGATAAAGCTTGGTTTGCAGCTTCTCTGGATAAAACATGTGGAGGAGAAATAAGGGAATGTAATTATTCACACGTGTTGAATGATAGAGAAGAGAATACCTCTATAGGGGAAGACCTTTGTAAATCTTTATAGTAAAATTACTAATTTGGAATGGGGACAAAGAAGACCAATTTGAATGAGTGAAATCTCATGTAGTTTAAAAAAATAATTTTATTTATTTCAGCTATCTAGCCTAATTAGCAGTAGTTTCAATTCATCCTTTTAAAATGAGATGAAATGAGAACTTATTTGAAATTTTTTAGCATTTTGTGTGGCACACTGTAACTACTAAGTAAATGTTAGGCAATATTCTTACTGTTTCAGATTTACCAACATGCCTAAGGACAATGGTTCTCAAACTTTGGTAGGCCTCAGACATAGCTGGAGGGCTTGTTAAAACACAGGTTGCTGAGCCCACTCCCAGAGTTTCTGATGCAGTAGTCTGTGCTGGGGCCAAGAATTTCTAACATTCTCAGGAGATACTGATGCTGCTAGTCTGAGACAGCACTTTGGGGACACTGTCTTAGGTTAAGAGCTTTACAAAGAAGATATTTACTTCCAGTAGAAGAAATTTACTTCTAATAGGAAATATTTATCATTTTAATGCTTTAGGAGAAGACCATCATTATTTATTTTTTTATAGTTCATGAATCAAAGAAAATAAGGTTAAAAAAAACCCATTTAGTCTATAGTTTCCTAACCAATAAGTTGTCATAGTGTGCTGTGAATGGGTTGCATTTGTACCAAGACATTTATTCCTTCTGTTCTTGGAACAGTTGAGTGAGGGCTGGGTTAGAGAACCAGCTTATAATCAACTGTCCTAAGGACAGAGGGGATTAATCACATGTTTAACTTAATTTGTTTTACCTGCTGCACAGTGATAGGGAGACTCTAGCTTAGAGAACCAAGAACAAATAAAGTATCTTTTTTTCTCTCCAAGTTGTTGTAGTAATTTTTGGTGAACAAAGTTTATAGTGAAAATTGGGATTGAGGTCTTTAACATCTAAAATATTGATATTTCATGTTAATAATTAACCTGCAAAGCTGAGTTCTTAAAAGGAAGCCTACTCTTACTCTTGCTGGAGGACCATCTCACTTTGATATAGAAGTGAGTCACTGGGCTGCCAGTAAGTAGGGTGCACATTTTGTGGGGTTGAGAGGGAAGTTTTGAACCTTTTAAAATTTGAAAAAAATATGTTCTTAAATGTAATCTCTTTATTCACTGTTTCTTGCACTTTTGACTTAATCAGGAGGTTATGTAGGGGAGGAAAAATCCTTTTCCATCTACTTTTCTGAGATTTTGGCTGGGATCCCTATAACAAAAGAAAAACAGAAGTTTATTAATATTTATATTTCATATATACATGGGAGAAACGCAGGGAAGTGAGTAACTCAGAGAGGTGGCTTAGAACTCTGGCTTACATTGCATCTTTAACAAACAACAATAATCCGTAGAATAAAGACAGGACAGAGGAAAGCAGTTTTAGGCTTCCAAGGACAGCAAGCTGTGGGAAGGTAAATATACAGAGGGAACTAATTTGTTTGCAGATTCCTCTAGTGCCATCTGTGGGCTTTTAAGAGTCTAGAGTGTCCAGTAAAGAGCATTTATACCCTGCTTTTAGGCAGAAAGAGGGGAAGGATGGAGAGAGCTTTTTCTTCATTTGCTGCCTTTTAGTTGCCTTCAGCTCAAAATAATTTGTATGTCAAAGAGGCATATTTGGGGGTGACATTCTGGTTTCCTTCAAGTAAAATCAAAGTCTCTGTCCATCTTGTCACTAGTGTGAATTTAGTAGGACTGCAGTTTACTGCAACTTAGAAATAACTATGATATCAGTATACAGAAAACAATCTGGTGAAGTGTTTTATAATATAAATATTTGACAAAGGCAACTTCAGTGTACCATTATTTGTCTTAGATGTGGTAATCTGCCTATATATTGCTAACATCAGACATTTAAAACTTAGGTAAGAATGGCTGTTACTCTAGGAGCAGTTGTACACATGTACTATTTTGATTTTTTTCCCCTTTATCTGAGTTAAATCTAGTGTTCATAATAGTTTGATATTATGCTTACACTTCACCTATACAGAATTTAACCTGTGGCAGTCTCATATGGCTAAAACGTAGTCAGTAACCAAGGCTGAAATGAAAAATAAAAAGGCTTTAGAACAAAATAAATGCTATTAAATTAATGACTAAAGCTCATACATTCACAAATGGCCAGCTTCTTGGATTACTTCATGTCTATTGACTTTTTTATATACAACCCCTGTAATCTTAGTTGTCTGGTTTGTGTCTCTTCAAATTATAAAGGGAAGGGAAATTTCAATAGATAGGTTCAATGACAGCAGCAAGAAGTGATAGCTCTTAGCTTGACAAAGGGAAGAAATGATGAAACTGCAAATAGGAGCTAAAAAATAAAGCAGTTTGTTTCCATTTAATATGAGGTCAAGTGGTTTGCCGTATCTAAATAGACTCTGCAATCACTGAGATGTAATAGAGTGAGTGTGGTAACTAATGTCAGTAGGGCTGTTCACCTTACTATGCTCAGTGTGTTCATATAAAGATAGTAAGGAATATATTACATTTGACAGATTACACTCATAGGGAATCAAAAGTTGGTTCTGAAATGTATTTAACTAATATTTACTGGGCACATACTCTGTCTTAGAGCAATAGACACGTATGTCTATAGACAATGTCCAGAAAATACTATTCTATTATCCTTTAAAAGTAATTTTAAATGTAAATACTGCCATTGGTATAAATGTATTATGAAAAAATTCATATTTCTTTGTAATTACTTTAAAATTTTTGGTATTTGTAAGTTTCAAGCTTTGCACTGGTTTTACTTATATAAAAGAAGACATTATGAATAAGAAAAATACTGACTTTCATACCTAGTACAGGAATCAGCAAACTATGGCCCATGGGACTCGAATTTGGTCCATCACCTATTTTTGAGTGGCGCATGAACTAAGCATGGTTTTTATATTTTTAATTGGTTGAAAAAATCAAAAGAAAAATAATAACATAATGATGTACAGTAACATGATTTATAATAATGACATGAAATTTAAATTTCAGCATCCATAAGTAAAGTTTTGTTGGAACATAATCATGCTCATTCCTTTACATATTGCCTATGGCCGATTTTGAACTGCAACAGCAGAGTTGAGTCATTTCAGTAGAGAACTGCGCAGCTTCTCTGACCCTTTTACAGAACAGGTTAGCTGACTCCTGAACTCGTAGATTTGCTGAGGCTCTAAGGACATACTACATTTGATTAAAGTTCTGTCATATTGGGGGGGGGGGGGCTTAGTGTGTCTATGGGAAAAAAAGGGGTTTGTATCGGATTTTCTGATCTCTTAGTGATGACTAGCTATTTTATATGCTTCATATTACTTAGCACAAATGATCTGTCACTCAGCCTGTCGATTGGTTGAGTGATAACTACAGATTTTTTTGTGTGTGTGTGGTACGCGGGCCTCTCACTGTTGTGGCCTCTCCCGTTGCGGAGCACAGGCTCCGGACGCGCAGGCTCAGCGGCCATGGCTCACGGGCCCAGCCGCTCCGCGGCATGTGGCATCCTCCCGGACCGGGGCACGAACCCATGTCCCCTGCATCGGCAGGCAGACTCTCAACCACTGCACCACCAGGGAAGCCCAACTACAGATTTTTAGTACTCTTTTAATAACAAATCCTGGTTTGTTCAGCGGAAAGTTTCCTATGTGTCTTTTAAAAATTATTTATCAAGTGGAGCTGAAAAATGCCTTGAAATAAGACAAAAGCTTGCACTATTATGATTAACTATATCATACTAATCTTGAAACACGGATGCTTTTCTACTACTAATGGTTTTTGTGTTTACATTCTTTCTCTTACCTTTTCCTCTCCCACATTAATAGGTAATTTTTGTTGATAGCATCTAAAATTATAAAACACTGTTCTTTGATCCATCTCTGAGAGGGCTTAATTTGTTGTTCTGTTATTTACATAACTTAAGTTTAATAAATGTAGAATCACAAATTGGGTAGTTTTAAAAATCACCCTTGCTGAGGTACAATTTACATACAATAAAGTGTTAAGTTTTAATTTTGGCAATTGTATAAACCACAATCAAAATACAGAACATTTCCAAAAATTTTATTTCCTGCCACTTTGCCTTTAATTCTCCAGACTCCTGTCCCAGGCCACTGGTTATCTGCTTTCTGTCATCATAGAATAGTTTAGTCATTCTGGAGTTTCTTATAAATGGAACCATACAGAATGTACTCTTGTGTGTCTAGCTTTTTTAGCTCAGCGTGTTTTGAGATTCATCCATGTTTTCTGCATCAGTAGTTAGTTAATTATTTAGCAATATTCCATTTAATGAATATTCCACAATTTGTTTATCCTTCATGTGTTGATGGACATCTGAGTTATTTCTAATCTTTGACTATTATGAATAAAGCTGCTATGAATATTCACATACAAGTCATTTGGATATTCACATTCATATTTATTTCTCTTGGGATTGAAATTGCTGGGCTGTATGATTAGTTTGTGCTTAACATTTTAAGAAACTGCCAAACTGTTTTCCAAAGTGATTGAGCTATTTTAACATTCCAGTCAGCAATGTAAGAGAGTTCCATCTGTCCCAAATCCTCAGTAACTCCTGGCATTATCAGTCTTTTTATTTGTGGGTATATAGTGATATTTCCTTGTTATTTTACTATATGTTTCCCATACGACTAATGCTTTTTAATGTGCATATTGGCCATTTGTATATCTTTTATGAAACATCTATTCAAATCTTTTGCCTATTATTTAAAAATCAGGCCCTTAATAGCATTGAATAGTCAGAATTTTTTATGTATTCTAGATATCAGAAATATGTATTGATAGTATTTTCTCTGAGTCTGTGACTTGCCTTTTTATTAATGGTGTCTTTCAAATAACGTATTTAATTTTTATGAATTCCAGGTCATCAGTTTTTAAAAATGATTTAAGCTCTTTCCTTCAGAAATGTTCATCTGCCCCAAATTGTGAAGATTTTTCTCCTTTTTTTCTTCTATAATTTTAATAGTTTTAGCTTTCACATTTAAGTCCATAATCCATTTCAAGTTATTTTTTTTAAATTAATCTATTTATTTATTTTTGGCTCGTTGGGTCTTTGTTGCCATGCACGGGCTTTCTCTAGTTGCAGCAGCAGGGGCTACTCTTCGTTGTGGTGTGTGGGCTTCTCATTGCGGTGGCTTCTCTTGTTGCGGGGCATGGGCTCTAGGCACACGGGCTTCAGTAGTTGTGGCACATGGGATCAGTAGTTGTGGCTTGTGGGCTCTAGAGCGCAGGCTCAGTAGTTGTGATGCACGGGCTTAGTTGGTCCAGGGCATGTGGGATCTTCCTGGACCAGGGCTCGAACCCATGTTCCCTGCATTGGCTGGCAGATTCTTAACTACTGCACCACCAGGGAACTCCACAAGTTAATTTTTATTAGATTGTGAAGTAGGGGGTTGGAGTTCAGTTTTTCCCCCAATATGGATATCCACTTGTTCCAAGCATTATTTCTATAAAAGATGAATTTCCCATTGGCTTCTATGTTTAAAATCAATTGAGCAGATATGTATGAATGTACTTCTTGACTCTGTTCTATTGTATTGGCCTATATGTCTGCTCTCAGACTGGTACCACACTCTGTTGATTATTGTAGTTTTATAATAAGCCTTTAAATCAGGTAATGCAAATCCTACAACTTTGATACTCTTTTTCATAGTTGTGTTTGCTATTCTAAATTCTTTGCATTTCTGTAAATATTTTAGAACAAGAGCTCTCTCCCTCTCTATTTTTTCTGTTGTGATGGTTTGAAAGGACTAATCTAGTAAGAGTCAAATTTTCTCTTTTACATTTTTCTTCAGTGGTTTTGTCTACTTGTTTCTATAAGAAATATGAGATGAGTTTCTGATTTTATTAAAGTCTGTCTGGCTAACTGATATTTTGCGGACACACTTTTATATATTCATTATGAAATTTTTTCTAGATTGTACATTTTCACTTCAGATTAGCCCTCTGTAGCATTGAATAGTTTCTTTTTATCATAGTTATATTGTTTTGTGATGAAGCATCACAGCAGTGACATTAATGATTTAATATTGTAAACCTCATTGGTTGCTTGTAAATGCTACCCGAGGATACAGAACTGAAAAGTTAGATGTATCTTCTACTTCAATTTCAAAAGTAAAGAACTGGAACTTTTACTTACATATCGTTCCCTCCACTTTACTAAATATAGACACATTGCAAAAAGGACAAAATGTCATAGTAGCTTTGGGGACAAAAGATATTTTGTTTTTTAACTATTGTTTTTTTCTCTAGTAGATGTTTTTATAAAATCTTTCTGTTAATCTTTGCTTCATAAGTTATTTTCAATTTTCCAAAGTTCTCTAATAAACACCATCTATCATAGGATATTGTTATACTGTGCACAAAAAGGTGTTTTAGGACAGATGAAGAGTCTACAACTAAGTTAATTTAAGTGAGTATAAATTATAACTTGCTGTAGACTTAGATGAGAAAAATTTAATAATCAGTATATTGATCTTAAAGTGCCTCAAGTTGCATCTTTAATTTTTTTTTTTTTTTTTTTTTTTGCGGTATGCGGGCCTCTCACTGTTGTGGCCTCTGCCGTTGCGGAGCACAGGCTCTGGACGCGCAGGCTCAGCGGCCATGGCTCACGGGCCCAGCCGCTCCGCGGCATGTGGGATCTTCCCAGACCGGGGCACGAACCCGTGTCCCCTGCATCGGCAGGCGGACTCTCAACCACTGCGCCACCAGGGAAGCCTGCATCTTTAATTTTAAATGCTTCAGTAGAAAGACATTTTATCACAGTGTAAACACTTGGCATTCACAAAACTGTTCCAGAATATATGTCAGATAGTGTACATATTTGTTCTAGCTATTCAGTGATAGCCAGAGGGGACAGAAAAATTAAAAATTTAAAAATAGTTGTTTTAAAGCAAGATCTTGTGGCTTTATATGGGATTAAAACTAAAACCAGCAGCTAATGAAAATAATCATACAAATATATATGTAGACTTTAAATGTGGCTTCACTTCAGTGCCTGCAGAATAAATTCAAGTGTATCAAGTGTATTAAGACCTGCAAGCCAATTCTGACTCACTGTCTAATTTTGTACAGCAACAAGCTAAGAATAGTTTATATATTTTTAACATGTTGAGAAAATATAAAGAATAATTTTTTGTGACATGTGAAAATTATATGAAATTCAAATTTCAACATCCAGGAATAAAGTTTTATTTGAGCCTTGACGCTCTTCTGAAATAAAATTAATAGATATTGCAACCTATACACACATTAAAAAAATTATAGTGTCCTAACTGTAATATAAGGGAGAAATAAAAGGAAAATAATTTAAAATCGAATGTATATTTTAATACATAAATTTCTTGATATGACTGCATTAGATAGTATAATGGAGTCGTCAGATACTTGAGCCTACTTACAATAAATAAGTTTGAAACAGTCAGTGAATATTAGAAATGCATGGCTAGTTTGTCTTTATATGTATAATGGGATTCATTTCTATGCTCAGATAATTATTTATAGGTTTTTCACTTGCACAAGAATGAGTGGTAAAAATATCTTTGAATATATATATTCTAAGATAATCAATGTAATCAATAGGATGGGAAGAGGGAAGGCAAAAATAATTTTGTCCTCTGTTCAGATTAGAGACTTAATAGATACATTGAATCCTTTATTTCTTTCTATAGTAATTCATAAAGTCATAAAAATAGCCACTAGACAGAAATACTACAATTCCCATTTATGAGAATAGCACACAGAAAGCAGAAAGAAGTCAAATGGTCAAAGATATTTTTTAATTAAAAATGCAGTTGGGGACTTCCCTGGTGGTCCAGTGGGTAAGACTGCACGCTCCCAGTGCGAGGAGCCCGGGTTCAATCCCTGGTCAGGGAACTAGATTCCACATGCATGCCGTAACTAAGAGTTCGCATCCTGCAACTAAGAAGTCCTCATGCTGCAACAAAGATCCTGCGTGCAGCAACTAAGACCCAACGCAGCATGCATAAATAAATAAATAATCACAAAAGAGAAATAAAAGCAAACATGTCCTTGATAAATAAATGTAAATAGGCTAAACCTCCCATCCAAAGGGAAATACTTTCACATTAGATCATAATATGAAGCATAAATCTGTACTATATATAAGAGTTCCTAAAACTTGGAGCTGTGAATGTTGAAAAGTAAGGTTTACTTCAGGCTAGAAATCATTAAGTCTCATTTTCTCTCCACAGCTCCCCACCCTGGCTCTGGCACTTCATAATGAACAAGATTCAGTCCATGATGAAGTTTAAGTAGTTGTAAATATCATTATGCATTGGAAAATTTCTTTGTTAACTGTAAGACAAAATAAAAACACTAGTTGTATGAGACTTTAAATCAGATCAGATCTTAGTTCATGACAGGCCAGACATTGAGTGGACTAAAAATAAAACTGTAGAAGCCCTAAATAACATAACAAGTTAGAAGTTATATACAAACATATGTAAAGAAGATGACTTCTTTTAAAATGTCCATGTCAAATTACAGAAAACAAAAATAAAATAAAATAAAAATAGCAGATCACAATACAGTAAGATGAGACATTTATAACTCAATAGGAAAACAGAAAAAAACCCACCACATAGAAATTTAAAAGCTGTTTTGGCAACTCTAGAGTTAAAGTGGAAGTGAAGACACTTTGGTGAAGCTTTTATATATTTGAACCTATGGGATGCAGCTAAAAGTGCTCAGAATAAAATTTCTTGTTTTATGTTCTTAACTAATAAAGAAGGAAGTATGAAAATAAATATTTAACTGAAGATATTAGAGAAAGAATAAAATAAACCTAAGTAAACTAGAAGGAAACTAGTAAGGTAAATGTGAAAAAATGAATGAATTATTTAAAAAAACAATGATTTTCAATCAACAAGCTTTTTAAAAGAAATAAAAGATGCATGTTAGCCTAATCAAGTAAAAACTAGGAGAAACTTCAAGTACACGAAATAAGAAATGAAACTAAGGAAATAACTACAGGTACACTGAAAGAAAAAGTAATAAGGAACTACTTTGCTGAAATCTATTGCAAATAATCTTGGGTTCTTAAATGACAGAGATTATTTTGTAGGCAATGTAGATAATCTGAACTGGTTGTAGAAGGGACAAAACTCCACACAGGCTAATTACAATGGGAAAATTAGGGGAAAGTTGTCAAATAGAAAATAATAAACCTAACTGGAAATGTAGGAGATCTAAAAGGAGAAAAATTTTAAAATACTGCTGAGGAAACAAAATTTGAACAAAGGAAAGATACAGCATATGCCTAAATGGAAAGGCTAAGCATCACAAAAATACTATTTTCCTTAATTAGTGTATAAACTTAACATGATTGCCATGAAAATATCATATAGGATACATTTTTTTGTTTTTTGGAAATAACTTGGTGTTAAAAATATAGTTACAAGATGCTTGGGAAAATTCTGAAGAAAACAGTTAATAAAAGGACACTAGTTCCTACAAGATGCTATAGCATATTTTGATGAATCAGTAATTAAAACTGTGTGGTACGAGTCCATGAACAGAGAATGTCTACAGTTATTCTTATAAGAACTTAGTTTATATGATATAAACTGCATTTCTAATAAATGGGGAAAAGAGATTATTCAGTAAATGGGGTTACTAGGTAATGATGTGGGAAAATATAAATTTACATCTCTTCTCATAGTTTAAAATAAATTCCAGATGGAATGAATATTTAAATGAAAAAAAGCAAAAGAAACTGGCAAAGTATTAAAAGAAAATACAGGATATAAGTGTTTTAAATCCTATGGAAAAAAATAAAGCAGAGGGAGATAATTCAGCAAAACAGGGGGTAGAGTGTAGAAAGCTGAAGTTTGAAACAGATTATACCACTTCAGGGTCAGAGACTATCAGGTGCATTGGCCCTGAGGTGGGATTAGGTTTGGAATTTCCTAGGTTTCCCATAAGGCCAGTGTAACTGGAACAAGGGAGAGGGGGAGGCATATCACATACACCGTTTTATAATCACTTTACCTTTTTCTTGAGACCAGGTAGGAGGCCATTAAATGATTTTGAACCAAAGGAATGTTGATTGGACCTGTTTGAAAATAGATTGTAAGGGTCAAGTATGGAAGCAGGGGTACCAGTAAGGAGCCTATTATGATAATACAGACATGCGATAATGGTAGCTTAGATGAGAGTGGTGGCAGTGAGAAGTGGTTAGATTCTGTGTGTATTTTGAAGGTTGGGCTGAAAGATTTGATGTTAAAGTTAATTAAAAGAGGGATGGGGTTAGTTAATAAGATGAAGAAGATTTTGATGGGGAATTCAGAAACTCATTTTAGGACAGATTAAGATGCCTGTTACATTAAAATTGGAGCTGTCAAGTAGGCATGAACCAGTAGTGCAGAGAGAGGTCTTGTATGTGAGATAAACATTTGATAGTCATTAGTGTATATATTTAAAGCTTCAAGATTAGATGAGATTCCCCAAAGAAGTCCATGGAGATTAAAAGGAGGTGAGGGACAAGGGCTGAGCTCTGGGATACTTGAGTGTGAAAGTGGAGACAGGAGGAGGAATGAACAATGCATACTCTGATGGAGCTGCCAGTGAGGTGGGAGAAAAATCAACTCTGTTGAGGAGGAGGGAGTGATCATCTAAGTCAGGTGTTGCTGATATTCAAGTAAGATAAGAACTCAGACTTGACTGTTAGATTTAGCAAACTGAAGGTCATTGTTGACCTTGATACAGCATTTTCAGTGGTGGAGGTGAAAGCTTCATTCCAGTGGGTTAAAGGGAAAGGGAGGAGAGGAATTGGAATCGGTGAGTATGGACAACTCTTTTGGTAAATTTCTGCAATCAGAAAGGAAAGGAATAGGATGGTAGCTGAACAGAATTAGGGTTGTAAGAGATGTTTTGTTTGTGTTTCACTTAAAGGAAGAAAACATATTGAAAGGCTTATTGGAAAGATCCAGGAGAATGGAAGAAATGAATGATATAGGAGAGAGGTAGAGAATTGAGGAAGCAATCCTAGAGTAAGCAAGGAAACCTGGGATCTAGTGTACAAGTAGACATGTTGGTCAGGTCTAGGAGCGTGGATCCTTCACTCAGCGACCAGAGGATGTGATGGTGGTAGCCTTTGGAAATTACCTTCTCGTTCTTTTGTTTGTTTGTTTTTGATAAACTAGAGAGCAAAATAATCTGTTGAGAGTGATTGAGAGGAAAGAGATACGGGAAATTTGAGAAGAATGAAGAAAGTATGTACCTTTCTTTTAAGCAAATGGGAAAGTATATGGGACAAGGGAAATTTACCATAAACCTAGGCAGTGTTAGGGCTCCACCTGAGGATGGTGATCATGCATTTAAAATGTGATGGGAGAACATGTTTTTTTCTCTAGCCATGTTCAACTGTGCCAGTTCAAGCATAGAGTGAGTAGAGAGCTAGATTTAACTAGGGTTAGAGTTTTGCCAAAGAAAACTTTTCTTAGGTATAAGAAATAAGAGAATTAAAAATGGTAAAGGAGTACAGAGTTTTATGTGAGGGAGTCCTAATTATTGACTACATAACTTGTGGTGGGTAAAGAAAAAGTGAATATGCAAGGCATGGAGGAACAGTGGTGATAAAATCTGTGAATTTTTAGGTTCCCATGGGCTTAAAGGTCTGAAGGATTGTTGGAGCCAGCGAGTTAGCTGGAACAAATGGAAGTGGTTGTCAGAAAGCAGTGTGTCATATATTGATATTATGGAGGGAATGAAGTTATTGGTAATCAAAAAGCCTGGGGTATGATCATGGTTGTGTGAGATGGAAGTGAGCAGAATAAAAGATCTTTGGAGAAGGGAAAGTCAAGAAACTGATAGACCAGAGTATTAGAATAATCATCTATGTGATTATTGAAATGATTAAGAATTATGACAAGGGTAGATTTGGAGAGAGTGCTATTGAGCTGAAAGTTAAAATTTCCAAGAACTAATGCATTGGTAGAAGGAGTAACAAGGATCAAATTGCATGATATAAGTTACAGGAGATTTTGAGCCTGGGAGGTTTTAGGGAGGAGGGAGAATGGCTGGAAGAAGCTGTGCATAGCAAGGAGGACACTGACTTTATTTCCAAGTCTATTTGAACATGGAACATGAGAGGGCTTTAGGGGAATCGGCATTTTCAGGGAGGAGCTGGGTTTCAGTTAGATTTAGAAAATAAATGGAACATTCAGAGACGAAATTGAAATTATTAGTGGTGTTAATCTGGATGGAGAAAGGTTTAGCTTTATTTAACTATATTAAAAAGCACGTGATTTTTGACCTAGCACTTCATAATCCAGGTATATTTAAGGATATTCTTGCATATGTGAAAAATGACACACATAGAAGGGTATTTATTTTATTGCAGCATTTTTTAACAATGCTAGATAGTAAATGTTCCTTGCTAGACTGGTTAAATAATTTATGATATACCTATATGTTGGAATTCTGTGCAACCACTGGGGGAAAAAATGACGTAGCCCTAATATGTACTGATGTGACGTGATTGTCAAGATACTATTAGGGGTGGGGGGAAGAGGATGATGTGCCAATCTGTATGTACAATATCATCCAATGTGTTTGTTTAAAAAAAAGAATATGAATACATATATGCTTATTCATGCATAGGGTAACTAGTAGGATGCACAAACTGTAACTATTAATTGTCTCTAGGGAGGCCAGTCGGGTGCTTATTTGGCAAGATTGGGAGGGAGACTTGCTTTTCTCTATACTTTTTGAACCATTGCCTATACATATATGTATTTTTTAAAATAAAATAAGTTTTAAGAAAAGATTCAAGCCAGGTTGTGAAGGATCTTCGGTAATGGAGTTTGGATTTTTCATGGTAGTAAATGAAGATAATTATGTGAATAGAGCTGTGTTTTAGGAAATTTTACCTAATATCAGTCCTTCAAATGGATTAGAAAAGATAAAAGTCAGGACTGGCAGACTTGTAAGGAGGCTATTGCAATAGTCCAGGTTTGTGTTAATGCATATTTATGCAAATTTATCAAATGTGTTTTGGTTTAACGTCCTGGTTTTCCATCAGCTAGGTCAATGTTTGGCACATAGCAGGCACGCTGGTTATTTGATGGATGAGAATATTCAAGCATTATCCATTTTCTTCCAGTGGGCCTTCGTAATCATTGACTCTTGACTCCTCTGGCATGTTTTGTTCTTATCATTTGGCATTTGCTTATTTTAATAATAATAATAAAAAAATTTTCCCACTAATTATAAACCCTGTGAGGCTACTTTGCTCTCTTTTTTTCTCCCTCTATTTAAATTGTTGCACAGGATGAATTATGATATGTCATTACTATCATATATAAAATGTAGTAGGTACCATTATTTTATGTTGTTATTACTGTTTATCTTGCCTTTGTGTGTGTTCCTTGAAGACTAGCTGTTTTGTTCTCATTAAAATGGGAGTTTTGCTTAGTGATTGAGAGCATAGACTCTGAAACTAGATGACTTGACTTGGAATTATCCAGTGAACGTTGAGCAAAGTACTTAACTTTAGTATACCTCAGTTTCCTTATCTATACAGTAGAGATTTGAAGATTAAATATATTTTATGTAAAGTGCTTAAAACAATGCTTGACACATAGTGTTAATTATGTTATGGAAGTTTTCGCAGGTACTACTGATTTGGAAGAAAGTCAGTTGAATAACCTCAATTCTTAAGTACTTTCCCTGTGTTTGTATTCTTTAAAGGTCTGCTCATTTCTTTTCATTAAAAAGGCCATTTCTGAACCTTTCTTTGTTTCCTTGAAATTATAGCAGCCCCTGTCTCTTGGAGCACACTAACATGGTAATGAATTGGACCTTTAACAACTTTGTTCACTTTACATTTTCTTTTTTTAAAAATTTGTTTTTTATTTCATTCTATTTTTTAAATTTATTTTTGGCTGCATCGGGTCTTAGTTGCAGCATGCGGGCTCTTCCTTGCGGCGCTCGGCTTCTCTCTAGTTGTGGCGTGTGGGCTTCTTTCTAGTTGTGGCACTCAGGCTCCAGAGCGTGCAGACTCAGTAGTTGCAGTGTGCGGGCTCCAGTGCACGTGGGCTCTGTAGTTGTGGCACACAGGCTTAGTTGCCCCGCAGCATGTGGGATCTTAGTTCCCCGACCAGGGATCGAACCTGTGTCCCCTGTATTGGAAGGTGGATTCTTAATCACTGGACCACCAGGGAAGTCCCCACTTTACATTTTCTTTTGATAAATTGGATTCTAGTGTTCAGGGATATTAATTCACCTTGTTCGCTAATACATGTTTTATAATTACATAAAAATATGACAGTGGGAATACTGACAAAATTCCCTTCTTGAGATATTGACGTCTTTACATTGCTTTGTGCTACACGGTACTAGATGTATGCATTTATCAGGTGTCCTGTGTGGCCTGTTGCCTTGATGCTTAATCACGTGACTGATGGCCCTTTTGACAAAGAACATAGCCAGTTTCCCACAGCTGAATTACATTTTATAACTGCTTAAATAAATCACTTTTTAAAAACAGTTGAAACATTCCAAGTGTGAAAGACAAATGCAGTTTATTTTCATGTTTAAGTCCACATTCATATAATTTTTCAAAATGTCTTTTAAATTTAAAAAATTCTATGAAACTGAATTTATTATTGCAATTAACTTTCATAAACCACTTGTTTTATTACTGGTGATAGTGGATAGCAGAAATGAATTTTGTATAACAAGACTTCTTATAGTTCTTTTTTGAATTTCATTGCACAAGCAAGTATGTTTTAATTTGTTTACCTTTTTGTTTTTATTTCAGCCTAACTAATCATTGTTTATTATTTTTGTTTTATCAGATTTCATAAATTAAAACAGTTGAAATACTGTATTGTGAAATAAGAACCCATCTATTTTGAATTAGCTCTCTGCACCTGAAAACTACATTATTCTTTTGAGTTATTCCATGATCTATTTCTAGAGTCTAACTTTGTTTTCTTTGGGAACAAATATGATTAAATCTGTGTGAGGTTGGGAACAAATGATTCATGTTTGGAAGTACTTAAATTCTGAGTCTTAATTACGTGGAAGTACTTGCATTTTTTTTTTTTTAAAGGAAGCTGTTTGTCTTCTTTTTCCTTTTAACCAGAATTTACTAGAAATAATACTATTCTTTATACTTTTTGATCAGTATTTCTATTAAAATCTTGTTTTCAAACTACAGAAAACCTCAATATCCTAGAATATTAAGAAAGGATACTATCTAGGTCCTTGTAATACTAACATATTAAGAAGAAAACAGAACCAGAATGTAAGAAAACGATAGCAGTAAAGTCAAAACAAAAAGTTAATTTTTTAGTATGGGAGTTAATAATGATCTGATATAGCTAAAAAATAACTTTGTTGAAAAAAGAGAGCTGTGTGGAATAACGAGGTAGCAAAGGAAGAAATAATAGACTCAATTTCTTATTTAATATCATCAAATCCATTCCTTTGACAGCATTTTAATTTATATGCCAGTTTTCTTCCTGCAGTATCTTTTGACTTTTATTTTAATAAGTTAGTGTTTAAACTTTTTTTGTATTAAAAACAAATAATTTGGAAGTGGCATGTTGACTTTTACTCGTACAACATTTGGAATGTTTTTGACTTACTAGCCATGCATGTTTGTAGGAGGAGGAAAAGTATTTAGAGATAACATAACTGGTATTCCCTTGAAGTCTCAGCCATAACAAAATTTCCTGTTAAGGATAGGATTTCTGATAACTCTGTCCTTTGACAGACACAGTAATATTTCTCCTTCTGTGGCATGAGGCTGTGAGTATAAATTGAGTTGGGATAGATGAATAGTTGCCATCAATACAGTTATGCTGGATTAGAGTCCGCAGGGCAGATGACATTAGCTGAGACAGCAGTTCAGCTGAAATTGTTGTACAGATAAATCTATTGCATTGCTACATAGTCATACTGTATTGGAGGGAGCATTTGCCGAATTGTGCAATAGTCAATGACATTTAATCAAATTCCTTTAAAAAATTTATAAAATTAAGGAAGGATTTAAAGCTATAATGAAAACTGAGCATTTAAAAGTGTATTTTTATGGGAAGTATTCTTAATGTATCCTTATTTTCCTTATTTATTATCAGCTTAGCAAAGATTCTTACTATATTATTAACTAACCATATATTTTTTGGTAAAAGGATATCACAGTTAATCTATGCAGTAGAGTATGTCATGTAGGTATTTGTATGCATTTAGTAAATGCTTGAAATATGCAGAGTACTAGCATATCATTTTAGCCACTTACAAGATGCTTTGGGCAAGTTACCTCAACTCTAGTCCTCAGTTTTCTCATGTGTAAAATGTGGATAAATTAATACTTATCTCATAGGTTATGATGAGAATTAAATGAGTTAATATGTGCAGTGGTTATAGTTAGTGAGTGGTCAATGAATGTTTACTATTATTATATAATTAGTTGAAGATCAATAAGAATTCTTTTGTATTCTCTAAAATTAATGAATAAGCTTCTAGAAAGATGCTTAACTCATTGAGAAATAATGTATGTGATGATTCATTTTACTCTTAATTCCATTAGGTCACTTAGTATTCTTGCTGATTATGTAGCAACTTTTTTAGGACTCCAAGTTGAGGTCTATAAAGGTGAATAAAGCCTTGTGCTCTGCTTTGAAGTAGCTTATTTTGAAACTTCTATTAAAAAGTCAGTAAGAGGGGTGAATTTCCTAAGTAACTTGAATTGGAGAGATTTTTAGTTTTTCCCTTGTTTGTTTGTGGTTCATAAATCAGAGAGATCATATCTGATTGGGAGATTAGAAATGGATTGGGGGAAACATAATGATTATTCAAAGATTCCATTCTTATGTGTATTTTATCCTTTTGTCATCACCTCTTCCTTAATCGCTTCAGTAATTCAGCTTGTGTACTCATTTATTTATTAAATAACTTTAAAAATTGTGAAATCCTATCATCCCCACAGTATGGTAGGAAGGGAAATAGCTAGAATTTATGGAAAGATTTATTGGCAATTCTCTTTTGACGTATTTTTAATGTGCCAAACTATTGAATCTTCCCTCACTACTTTTGCAGTATTACTTGTTAGCCTTGACAGTTGGGTGTGTCGTTTGTAATATGGTTACTAAAGCCAAATTGAAAAACATGTCAAGTTACTAGGAACACAAGAACCATCTATGGTTCAGAATTGTGTAGCTGTGCACAGTTCTCCACCACTTGTAATTTTATATGCCTTGACAATGACTTAATCTGGACATAAGGTCTAGTACAATTTGAGGGCATTTCAAGTAGATCTATTATCCTTGTAGACAGAATCACTTTAGAAATAGAAAAAAACAAATTCTGAAATGTTGTCACTGTAAACATCACAAGGGTAGGTAAATAGTCTTACTGACCCACGTATGTACTTTTTCCCTTAGTATTGAATTTGACCGGGATTGTGACTACTTTGCAATTGCTGGGGTTACAAAGAAGATTAAAGTCTATGAATATGGCACAGTCATTCAGGATGCGGTGGATATTCATTACCCTGAAAATGAAATGACCTGCAATTCCAAAATCAGGTATTTACATTATTTCCTTGGCCTAATGCAGTGTGTATATAACAGTTAGTATCTATAATTAGTATGAGTTTGTTATGGTACCTTTTCGTGAGACTCCTTACTCATTCATGGTGAACACTTTAATTGTATACAGAGGATACGTCAGAATATCTTTTTTATAGACATGGGTTGCTTTTTCCCTGTGGGGGTTAGTAGTTAGTGTTTTTCTGTTTGCCAGATGAAAATCCTCTTTCTTTCACTTAATCAAATAAAGGTCTTTATTGTAGATGGCCTTTCATGGGGTATTTTTTTTTAACATCTTTATTGGAGTATAATTGCTTTACACTGGTGTGTTAGTTTCTGCTTTATAACACAGTGAATCAGTTATACGTATACATATGTTCCCATATCTCTTCCCTCTTGTGTCTCCCTCCCTCCCACCCTCTCTATCCCACCCCTCTAGGTGGTCACAAGCCACCTAGCTATTTCCCTGTGCTATGTGGCTGCTTCCCACTAGCTATCTATTTTACGTTTGGTAGTGTATATATGTCCATGCCACTCTCCCACTTTGTCACAGCTTACCCTTCCCACTCCCCATATCCTCAAGTCTGTTCTCTAGTAGGTCTGTGTCTTTATTCCCGTCCTACCCCTAGGTTCTTCGTGACCTTTTTTTTTATTATTCCTTAGGTTACATATATATGTGTTAGCATACGGTATTTGTTTTTGTCTTTCTGACTTACTTCACTCTGTATGACAGACTCTAGGTCCACCCACCTCACTACAGATATCTCAATTTCGTTTCTTTTTATGGCTGAGTAATATTCCATTGTATATATGTGCCACATCTTTACCCATTCATCCGATGATGGACACTTAGGTTGCTTCCATGTCCTGGCTATTGTAAATAGAGCTGCAATGAATGAACATTTTGGTACATGACTCTTTTTGAATTATGGTTTTTCAGGGTATATGCCCAGTAGTGGGATTGCTGGGTCGTATGGTAGGTCTATTTGTAGTTTTTTAAGGAAACTCCATACTGTTCTCCATAGTGGCTGTATCAATTTATATTCCCACCAACAGTTCAGAAGGTTTCCCTTTTCTCCACACCCTCTCCAGCATTTATTTCTAGATTTTTTGATGATGGCCATTCTGACCGGTGTGAGATGATATCTCATTGTAGTTTTGATTTGCATTTCTCTAATGATTAATGATGTTGAACATTCTTTCATGTGTTTGTTGGCAATCTGTATATCTTCTTTGGAGAAATGTCTATTTAGGTCTTCTGCCCGTAGCCCAATGAATAGTGTCTCAGAGTTAAGAATTTTTCCTCTAGCATGCGTATATCTAAACATTATAATTGTTTACAGTTTTAAGAATTCTTTTCAGAAGAACATTTTGCTTCTTTTCATGAGGGCATAGTATTTAAGTTTCATGTATTAGGGATTAGAGTTCATAATTAGTGCTTTTTAAACCCTGAGTACTGTTAAGGCTGCAGAAACTGGACCCTACTTCTGATCTCCACCCCCGCCCCATGCCCCACCCCCAAATCTTGGAGGAATCCTAGAATCTGTATTTTTAAAACAAGCTTCCCTGTTTTCATAGGCACTGGCTTAAAAGGGAGTGATGTAAGGAAATCACTTAATAATAAATTTATTTAGAACTTTCAACATTTTCCAGTCATCCTTGTACCTTTTTTATCTGGATGAATGACACATATAGTCAGTGTGTATATGTACTCATTTTAATAATGTTAATAATGTAGCAAGTATTGTAGTCTTTATTTGTTATAGCTTTCTTTTTTGTTTTCTAATTCGTTCATAAAAATGGTAGGCTGATAGTGCTCATTCATCAGTGGTGCTCATGATTGAGAATCTGGTATAGTTATTAGTTTATATACTTTATTCCTAAGTGAAAAGAATACAACGTGAGTAAGACATAACTTTATTGAAATCTAATGTGGCAGGCATTGTCCTAAGTGCTTTGTCTTAAGCTGACCGTTGTTGCCCCATTTTATACACAAGGAAGCTGAAGCACAAAAACGTTCATTAACTTGCTTAAGATTGCACAGCTATTCTCTGGAGGAGCCAGGATTCAAACAGAAGTAGTTTGGTTCCAGAATCTGTGCTTCTAACCATTTCATGCTACTCATTTATAAAATAGGGGCTCTAATACTAATATGTATTTCATAGGATTGTACTTTAAGTAAATCCACATAATGCACTCAGCACAGTACTTGGCCCACATCAAGTAAATGTTACTATAATGAAAATATGGATTAGAGGGTTTACCTTTTCTGTCTTGACATATGTAAAAATTATGGCAGTACTCTATGCATCTTGGAATAAAGAGAAGGAAACAGTTCAAGGCTGGAAACTATGGGCTTGGGGCTGAAAGGATCAATATGTAAGCTTGCCTAAAACCAATTTGGAGCACACCAATTGTGAAAGTGAACTAAATTACCCAAAGCCGCAGCTAGTAAGTTGCAGATCTGGAATTTAAGCTCAGGTCTATCTAAATCCAAGGCTCTTAACTGTTTCATATAATTTCTCCCAGAAATTCTAACAAGTATACTTAAAGTTGCAAATGAACTCTTCCAACCCCTAAAATTTAGCATGAATGCAACTAGTAGAGAACAAAAAAGCTTTGTGTTCAAATGCTTGGAAATCACCTAGGTTAATTGCTTTGCTTTCTAGGTGACTTTTTTCTATAATATACATTAGCTTTACTGTATGCATGATGTGCATATGTGTCTAACCAAAAGAGTGTATTTTTAGATGTCGCATTCTCAGTTTTGAAACATTTGAGAATAGCTGAAACCATAAATGTTAAAAGTTTATTTAATTCTAACTGTTAAATGCATTTAATTGAAATTTCAGTCATACACTTACATTAGTTAAGATTTGGGTGTAAATACAGAAATCCAATTCAAACCAGTTTATTGGTTTATATGATTGGGCACAGCTGGATCCAGGGGCCTAAATAGTCTGATTAGGTCTGTCATTCTGCCATGGCATGTTATTGCCCCCTTGGCCTCTATTATCTTCACTTACAGACGTGCTTTTCTCATGTATCAAGGATGGCCAGTAGCAACTTTAGGCTCATCATATCCATCTTCAAGCTCGTGACGAGCATGAAAAGTGGTTACAGGTCATAACTTGGTAGTTTCAGTTGAAAAATCTGGGAATTATTTGATACCTTTCTTCCCAGATGTATTGTGGGCAGAATAATGATTGTGAACTCATGTAAACCATTTTGAAAGGGTTCTAATCTTTCTGAACACATCAAAATTCTTTGTACCCATTGTTATTTATTTTATGTAAAATGAGGCTTAACAGTATTCCTTTCTTTCAGCTGTATCAGTTGGAGTAGTTACCATAAGAACCTGTTAGCCAGCAGTGATTATGAAGGCACCGTCATCCTATGGGATGGATTCACAGGACAGAGGTCAAAGGTCTATCAGGTAAATAAGGTTACTAGTTACTTGTTTTAAGTATCACATTTCCACTTTTTAATAATTGTAGAGCTTCATGTGTTTTATAGTTACAAATTTAAAGTCATTATTTAGCATTTTCTATACCTATGTAATTCCAAAGAGATGCTTCTCTGAAGCATCTCTTCAGACTTCTTGCATTTGTAGAATGTATCAAATGAATTTCCAAAAGCAGTAATTTTGTAAATGTGTATATAAAAAGTTTAGGAACTACTTTGCATCTCATTTGTTTTCATAACCAGTTCTTTTCCCTCCCACCATAGTGATAAATTGGTATCACTTTGTTTGTTTTGCTTTATTTATTTTAAGATCTATATTCTGTTTGAGACTACTTTGTCTTCCTTCTCCATCCAGGAGCATGAGAAAAGGTGTTGGAGTGTTGACTTTAATTTGATGGATCCTAAACTCTTGGCTTCGGGTTCTGATGATGCAAAAGGTACTATTTGAGTTCCCTCCCCCACCTTAATTCCTTTTACTGACAGAGATGCAGATATTTATTGAAACTCATAACAATCCTTTGTGATTACTGATTATTCTAAACATAATCTACTAAGCACAAAAATCTATATTTCTTGGAGTGAAAGAAAAATGAATATGCTGCATCTTCATTATGATAATGTTTTCTGGGTTCATGCCACACTGTGACATTTTTATAACCAGTTCCTTTATATATACCATGAAATGAACTTCAGACATCTCTGTATTTTGAATTATATTAAATTCTGACTGCATACCAGAATCTTTTAATGAAGTTTATCATGTTTCAAGGCAAAAATTCTACATCTCTTTCTGCCAATTTTTTTTTAAAATATAAATTTATTTATTTATTTTTGGCTGTGTTGGGTCTTCGTTGCTGTGTGCGGGCTTTCTCTAGTTGTGGTGAGCGGGGGCTACTCTTCGTTGTGGTGCACGGGCTTCTCATTGTCATAGCTTCTCTTGTTGCACGGCACGGGCTCTAGACGCGCGGGCTTCATTAGTTGTGGCACATGGGCTCAGTAGTTGTGGCTTGCGGGCTCTAGAGCGCAGGCTCAGTAGTTGTGGTGCATGGGCTTAGTTGCTCCATGGCATGTGGGATCTTCCTGGACCAAGGCTCAAATCCGTGTCCCCTGCATTGGCAGGCGGATTCTTAACCACTGCTCCACCAGGGAAGCCCTCTTTCTGCCAATTTAATTTACCTCTCTTCTATTTTTGTTTTTTTTTATTTTGGTATATCCATCTTTACTATTCATTCGTTTCTGTTAACCTTACTGTCTTGTTTTGGCCTGGTTCTTCTCATCATTATATTTATAAAGCCCTGTTAACAGGTTTCCTTTATCTTAATAGCCTTAATTTCTTTGCCCTTTCCTTCTTTTCAACATGTAACTTGCAGACTAGTGGATAGATAGGCAAGGGTGGCTCTACCATTGAAAACGTTATTTCACAATGATAGAGCTGTCCTATTCTGTAAAAGGGAAATGACATGACTGGCTTGACCCCAAAAAAGTTTTAGATCAGAAAGTAGCAAGTTGTTTACCCACAGTATATATAGATTGTAATACTTCGCTTCGCAATTGCTTTAAGAAATTATCTTCGAATTTCTGAATTATTTAGAGAATTGTGCTACAATTGACATTTTTATGTTGGAATACAAAGCTACATTAATTAAACTTTTTTTAAAAAAAATAATGTAGTGGGGTAGCCTTTATTGAGAATACTTGTGTACTTCCTCAGGAAAATAGAAGTAATTTAAGTAGGAAGAGAATTTAAGTAGGAAGAGATTTTTTTTTTAAATTACTTACTGATTTTATTTTTTTTAATTTATTTTTGGCTGCATTGGGTCTTCGTTGTGGCAAGCGGGGGCTACTCTTCTTTGCGGTGCGTGTGCTTCTCATTGCAGTGGCTTCTCTTCTTGCGGAGCATGGAGTCTAGGCGCATGGGCTTCAGTAGTTGTGGCACGTGGTCTCAGTAGTTGTGGCACACGGGGTTAGTTGCTCCGCGGCATGTGGGATCTTCCCAGAGCAGGGATTGAACCCGTGTCCCCTGCATTGGCAGGCAGGTTCTTAACCACTGCGCCACAAGGGAAGTCCCTTGATTTTAAATTGTATTAAGATACACATAAAATAAACCATTTTAACCATTTTAAAGTATACTGCTTAATGGCATTAAGTACCTTCACATTGTTGTGCATCCTTCACCACTGTCAATCCATAGAACCTTTTTCGTATTGCAAACCTGAAACTCTGTGTCAGAAGCTGTTTCTGTTTTACTGAAACAGTAACTCCCCATTCCCCCTTCACCAGCCCCTGGCAATCACCTTTCTAATTTCTGTTTCTTGTGACTGGTTTATTTCACTTAGCATAATGTCTTTTAGGTTCATCCATGTTGTAGCATGTGTTAGAATTTTGTTCTTTTATAAGACCAAAAAATAATCTATTGTATGAATATACCACATTTTGTTTCATTCGTTGATGGATAGACACTTGGTTGCTTCCCCTTTCTGGCTATTGTAAATAATGCTGCTATGAACATGAATGGCAAAATATCTCTTCATATCCCTGCTTTAAGTTCTTCTGGGTATATACTCAGAAATGGAATTGCTGGATCATATGATACATACTTAATTTTTTTAGGAACTGCCATTCTGTTTCCCACAATGGCTGCACCATTTTATATTCCCACCAACAGTACCCAACTATTTCCATTTCTCCACATCCTTGCCAATACCTGTTCTTTTATTTTTCCTTTTTTTTTTAATAATGATTTTAATGGGTATGAAGTGGTATCTTACTGTGGTTTTGCTTTGCTGGCATTTCCCCAGTGATAGTGATGTTGAACATTTTTTCATGTGCTTATTAGCCATTTGTATATCTTCTGAGGAGAAAGGTTTATTCAGGTCCTATGCCAATTTTTTAATTGGGTTTTGTTGTTATTGAGTTTTGGAGTTCTCTATGTATTCTGAATATTAATCCCTTATCATGATTATCAAATATCCATTATATATGATTTATTAATATGTGCTTTGATGCACACAATTTTTTCATACTGATGAATTCCAAATTGCCTATTTTTTTCTTTTGTTGCCTGTGCCTTTCGTGTCATATTCAAGAAGTCATTGCCAAATCCAATGTAATAAAGCTTATGGCCTATTTTTCCTTCTAACAGTTTTATGGTTTTAGCTCTTACATTTGTGGCTTTGATCCATTTTGAGTTCACTTTTGTATATGGTGTAAAGTAAGGGTCTGACTTCATTTTTTACATGTGAATATCCAGTTTTCCCAGAACCACTTGTTGAAAAGATTGTCCTTTCTCCATTGAAAAGTCTTAGCACCCTAGTTAAAAATCATTTTATCATATCTCTGAGGGCTTATTTTTGGACTCTGTTCTTTTCCACTGGTCTATATATTTGTCATTATGCCACTACCATACTGTTTTGATTACTGTAGCTTTGTTTTGAAATCAGGAAGTGAGTCTTCCATTATTTTTTCTTCTTTTTCAAGATTGTTTTGGCTATTTTAGATCTATTAAGATTCCACATAAATCTTAGGATGGATTTCATTCTATTTCTGCAAAAAAAAACTTCATTGAGATTTTGTTACAGATTGCATTGAGGCTTATCGATTTAATTGATCTTTTCAAACCAGCTTTTGGTTTCATTGGTTTTCTCTATTGACTTCCTGATTTTAATTTATTGACTTTTGCTCTAATTTTTATTACTTCCCTTCTGCTTACTTTAGATTTAATTTGCACTTCTATTTCTAGTTTCCTAAATTGGAAGCTCAGATTATTGATTTTGCATCTTTTTTCTTTGCTTAATATGTGCATTCAGTGCTATAAATTTTCCTCTGAGTGCTGCATCCCACAGATTTTGATAAGTTATATCTTCATTCTCATTTAGTTCAAAATATTCTTAAATTTCGCTTGAGGTTTTTTATTTGACTTATGTATTACTTAGAAGCATGTTGTTTGATCTCCAAGTATAATTCCATTGTGGTCTAAGAAATACACTGTATGATTTCCATTCTTTTAAATTTGTTAAGGTGTGTTTTACGGCTCAGAATGGATGAATGTTGCATGTGACTTTGAGAAGAATGTGTATCCCACTGTTGTTGGATAAAGTAATATGTAGATATCAATTATATTCAGTTGATTTATGGTTCTGTTGAGTTCAACTGTGTCCTTACTGATTTTCTGCTTGCTGTATCTGTCCATTTCTGATAGAAGGGTGTGACATTTTTTAGATTCTATATTAATCTGTGTATTTCTTCTTTTACTATACCACATTGTCTTGATTTGTAGCTTAAGTCTTGAAATCATTTAGTGTGAATCCTTCATCTTTGTTCTTGAAAATGATTTTAGCTCTTTACTTTCTCTGCTTTCCCATAAACAGTTTAGAATCAAGTTGCCAGTACCTACAGAAAATCCTGCTGGAATTTTGATTGAGATAGTATTGAATCTATAGATTAATATGGGATGAATTGATATCTTAATGCATTGAGACTTCCATTCCATGAACGTGGTTTATCTCTTCATATTTAGTCCTTTCTGGATTTCTCTTATCATAGTTTTATTGTTTTATAGTTTTTGAATGCAGATCTTGCACATTATTACAACTAAATAGTTTAATATTTGGTGCTATTGAAAATGGTATTTAAAATATTAATATCCATTCATTTTTTACTAGTTTATAGAAAAACAATTGATTTTTTAAATATAAATTACATTTCAACAACCTTGCTAAAGCACTCTTTACTTTTTTTTTTTTTACATCTTTATTGGAGTATAATTGCTTTACAATGGTGTGTTAGTTTCTGCTTTATAACAAAGTGAATCAGTTATACATATACATATGTTCCCATATCTCTTCCCTCTGCATCTCCCTCCCTCCCAACCCCCCTCTCCCACCCCTCTAGGTGGTCACAAAGCACCGAGCTGATCTCCCTGTGCTATGCGGCTGCTTCCCACTAGCTATCTATTTTACGTTTGGTAGCGTATATATGTCCATGCCACTCTCTCACTTTTGACTGCACTCTTTACTTTTAAGAGATTATGTGTGGCGATTCCTTGGGCCAATCATGTTGGCAAACAGAAACATTAATACCTTTTCATTTTCAACATGTGTGCCTTTCTCTTTTTCTTGCTTGCTTTATTGTACTTGCAGGAACTTCCAGAACAAGAGTGGTGACAGCAAATATCCTTGCCTTGTTCCTGATCTTATGCGGAAAGCTTATAGTCTTTCATCATCAATATGATGTTAGATTTAGGTTTTGCATTAGGCATTTTTTTGTGTCAAGTTAAGGAAGTTCTGTTCTAGTTTGCTGAGAATTTTTTATCATGAATGGATGTTGAATTTTGTCATGCTTTTTCTGTATCTATTGAGATGATTCTATTGTTTTTCAGTATCATGAACTATAATGATCTGTTTTTTTTAATTAATTAATTTTATTTTATTTATTTTGACTGTGTTGGGTCTTTGTTGCTGTGCGCGGGCTTTCTCTAGTTGCGGCAAAGGAGGGCTACTCTTCATTGCAGTGTGCAGGCTTTTCATTGCAGTGGCTTCTCTTGTTGCAGAGAACGGGCTCTAGGCACACGGGCTTCAGTAGCTGTGGCTCGTGGGCTCAGTAGTTATGGCTCGCAGGCTCTAGAGCGCAGGCTCAGTAGTTGTGGCGCACGGGCTTAGTTGCTCCGCTGCATGTGGGATCTTCCTGGACCAGAGCTCAAATCCGTTTCCCCTGTATTGGCAGGCAGATTCTTAACCACTGCGCCACCAGGGAAGCCCTGTAATGATCTGTTTTCAAATCTTGAGGTAGCCTTACATTTCCAGGAAAAACCTCATCTTGGTCATGATGTATTATCTGTCTTTTCTATATTGTTAGATTTGATTTGCTAATTTTTTGGGGGGGAATTTTTACATCTATGTTTATGAGGGTTATTTTTTCTATGCTTGTAATGTCTTTTTGTATCAGGATAATGCTGGCCTCCTAAAATGATTTTCCTTTTTCTGTGTGTGTACCCCTGGGTGGGGTGGGTGGAGGGAAGTGATTATTTAGAATTGTTACTGTTTTACTCTTAAATGTTTGGTAGAATTTGTTATTGAAGCTTTCTGTCCTGGAGTTTTCTTTGTTTGAAGGTTTTAACTAAGAACTTAATTTCTTCAGTAGATTTAGAACTGTTCAATTAATCTATTTCTTTTTGAGCGAGTTTTGATAGTTTGTATCTTTCAGGAATTGGTATTTTGTGTCCTTTCTTTTTTTATTATTTATGTACTTAGATCAATGTGATGTTAGGTTTATCAATCTTATTGATCTTTTCAAATATCTGATTTTATTGGGTTTTCTCTTTTCAGTTTCATTGATGTTTGTCCATTAATTTTTTCTTCTTGCTTTGGGTTTAATTTCTTCTTTTTCTAGGTTGTTACAGTTGAAGTTTATGTCATTGATTTGAGCATTTATCTTTTCTAATATAAATATTTTTTGTTATACATTTCCCTTTAAGCACTACTTTAGCTGATCCCACAGATTTTCATATAATGTGTTTTTCATTCAATTTAAGATTACATCTGTGACTTCCCCAGTGGTCCAGTGGTTAAGACTCCATGCTTCCACTGCAGGGGGCACAGGTTTGATCCTTGGTCAGAGAACCACATGCCACGCGGCACAGCCAAAAAATAAATAAATAAATAATATAAAAATAAATAAATAAAATTACATCTAATATCTCTTGTGATTGTCTTGCTTGGCTAAGAATTATTTTAAAATATTTTAACATTTTCCATCTTTTTAAAAAAATGTCAGAGCTCTTACTGTTATGGATTTATAGCTTAATTCTTTTAAAATTACAGAACATATTTTTATATAATTTTAATCCTTTTAAATTTGTTATGATTTGTGGCCCAGAATACAGTCTACCCTGGTAAATATTCCAAGTGCATCGAAAAAATCTATACTCTGCTGTTTGATGGAGTGTTCTATAAGTGTCAGATCAATCTTGTTGATAATATTTTTTTGGTTTTCTATTTCCCCCCTTTTTTGGTCTCCTTGTTTTATTAATTATGAAACAGGAGTGTTGAAATCTAGTTTTATTTCTCTTTTCAGTTATCTTGGGGAGGAGGGTGTTTTGCCTCATTTTGGGGGGAAGTTCCATTGTTAGGGTCAGGAACATTTAGAAATCTTATATTTTCTTGGTGAACTGACCCTTTTATCAGTATTTAGTGTCACTCTTCATCCCTATTGATATTCTTTCTTCTGAAACTGCTTTGTTAGATATTCATCAAACCAGTAATTTCATTCTTTTCTCCTTTGGGATTCCAACTGCATGAATGTTAGACCTTTTTATTTTGTCTTATAGGTCCCTGAGACTCTGTCCTTTTCTTGTCAATATTTTTTCCTTTCTTCAGATTGAGTAATTTGTCTTCTGTCTTCTCGTTCACTAACTTTTATGTGTCCATCTCCCTTTTGCTATGAATTTACCTCAGTGAATCTTTTATGTAAATTACTGTAATTGTTTTAAAATTTTCTATTTTGTTCTTTTTCACAGTTTCCATATCTCTCTGAATACATCTCTCTTTCCATTAATTTTAAACGTTTATTACTTTTACCCCATGGAACATAGTTACAATAGTTGCTTTAACATCTGTTTTATAGCATTGCTCTGTTGATTGCATCTTCCTTTGAAAATTCTTCACATTTTCTTGGATTTTTGTATGTTGAGTTATTTTGAGGTTTTATGTTAAGCATTTTGAATATTATTTTATACAACTCTGGGTACTGTGCAGATTTTCTGGAGAGTGCTTTGTTTTGTTTTTTTAAATCGGGTAACCAGTTGGTTTAGATTTTGACTGTGAGTTCTATCGTGCCTATGTGAGTGCTTGTTTTACTGTCAGGTCAGTTTTCAAAGCCTTTGCTGTGCTCCATTGGTTTGTCTGATGCATATGCCAGTCAGAGGTTAATCTGGAAATTAGTAGGTCTTTTCAAACGTAGTTCAATGCTCATAGCCTTTGCCATTCTACTTTGTGTCCATCTTGCACATAGAACTCAGAAGTAACTATAAGCCTTATGCTGTTCATACACAGAAGTATGGGATCTCCTTTTCCAGTGCTTTCTTTTTGAAGTTTCTCCTGCACACTCTTCATCCCCCAGAGTCTTTTTTACTGAGGGTTTCTCCAGAAAGTAGGGTTTTCTGTACAGAGGAGTTACTCCTTTTTGTGGCCGTGGAGATGGAGTTTCTCTTGGTGCATTAGCTTCCCATGCTGATGCAGCTCTGTGACTAAAGCCCTCCCTTGGGGAAGAGTTGAAAGAGAAAAAGGATGAAACAAAAGAAAAACAATGAAAATTACTCCCAAACCTCTGGCTTGCAAGAACCCCTTTTATTAGTCTTATGGCCAGATACACAGGGATTTTCCTTAGTTTTTGCTGATTGAGGTACTGACTTTGCCTCTCTGTGGGAGAATAGAGGGAGGAGCAAAACAGTATTCTCACCTCCATGTTGGTCACTTCCTAAGTCTTGAATTTCCTCCCCCGCATGACTGGTTTTCCTTATTATTCACATTCCTCAGAGAGTCACTTTCTGTTTTCTTGATAATTGTCCAGAGTAAACTCACAGTGAGAGAGACTGACAGATTACTCTGTCTTGGTTGGTACTAACATTCCCAAGTGCATTTAAGCCTTTCTCAGAAGTGTTACAGACATACCTCGTTTTATTGCACCTTGCTGATACTATGTTTATTACAAATTGAGGGTTTATGGTAACCCTGTATAGAGCAAGTCTATTGGCGCCATTTTTCAACAGCTTTTGCTCATTTCATGTCTCTCTGTCACATTTTGGTAATTCTCACAAAACTTCAAACTTATTCAGTGTTTTTGTATGTGTTATGGTGATCTGTTATCAGTGATCTTTGGTGTTTCTATTGTAATTGTTTTGGAGTGCCACACACTGCACCTATATAAGATGGCAAACTTAATCGATAAACGTAGTGTGTGTTCTGATTGCTCCACCCCTGTCCGTTTCTCTGTCTCTCTCCTTCTCCTCAGGCCTCCCTATTCTCTGAGACATAACAATGTTGAAATTAGGCCAGTTAATGACTCTCTGTTGGCCTCTAATTGTTCAAGTGAACAGAAGAGTTGCACATCTCACTTTATTATTTATTTATTTTTTATAAATCGAAGTATAGTTGATTTACAATGTTTGTGTTAATTTCTGCTGTGCAGCAAAGTGATTCAGTTATACATATATATACATTTTTTTCACATTCTTTTCCATTATGGTTTAACTATACTGAATATAGTCCTCTGTGCTCTACAGTAGGACCTTATTGTTTATCCATCCTATATATAATAGCTTACATATGCTAACCGCAACCTCCAACTCCATCCCTGTCCCATTCCCCTCCCCTTGGCAACCACCAATCTGTTCTCTAAGTCTGTGAGTCTGTTTCTGTTTCGTAGGTAAATTCATTTGTGTCATACTTTAGATTCCACATATAAGTGATGTCATATGGTATTTGTCTTTCTCTTTCTCACCTCGCTTAGTATGATGATCTCTAGGTCCATCCATGTTGCTGCAAATGGCATTATTTCATTCTTTTTTATGGCTGAGTAGTAATCCATTGTATGTATGTATGTATGTATGTATATATATATATATATACACACATATATATATATATATACCACATTTTCTTTATCCATTCCTCTGTTGATGGACATTTAGATTTTATCCATGTCTTGACTATTGTGAATACTGCTGCTTTGAACATAGGGGTGTATGTATCTTTTTGAATTATAGTTTCATCCAGATATATGCTCAGGAGTGGGATTGCTGGATCATATGGCAACTCTATATTTAGTTTTTTGAGGAACCTCCATACTGTTTTCCATAGTGTCTGCACCAACTTACATTTCCACCAAGAGTTTCCACCAACAGTTCCCTTTTCTCCACACCCTCTCCAGCATTTGTTATTTGTAGATTTTTTGATGATGGCCATTTGACCACTGTGAGGTGGTACTTCATTGTTGTTTTGATTTCTCTAATAATTAGTTATGATGTTGAGCATCTTTTCATGTGACACATCTAACTTTAAATCAAAAGCTAGAAATGATTAAGGTTAGTGAAGAAGACATGTTGAGAGTCAAGATAGGCTGAAAGCTAGGCCTCTTGCACCAAACACTTAGCCAAGTTGTGAATGCTAAGGAGAAGTTCTTGAAGGAAATTAAAAGTGTTATTCCAGTGAACACATGGATGATAAGAAAGTGGAATAGCCTTATTGCTGATATGAAGAAAGTTTTAGTGGTCTGGATAGAAGATCAAATATTCCCTTAAGCCAAAGCCTAATCCAGAGGAAGGCCCTAACTCTTCAATTCTATGAAGGCTGAGAGAGGTGTGGAAGTTGCAGAAGAAAAGTTTGAAGCTAGCAGAGGTTGGCTCATGTGGTTTAAGGAAAGAAACTGTCTTTACAACATAAAAGTGCACGGTGAAGCTGCAAGTGCTGATTAGAAGCTGTTGCATAACTGATTCACTTTGTTATAAAGCAGAAACTAACACACCATTGTAAAGCAATTATACTCCAATAAAGATGTTAAAATAAATAAATAAATAAAAAGCTGTTGCAAATTATCCAGAAGATATAGCTAAGATAATGAAGGTGGCTCCACTAAACAACATATTTTCAATGTAGATGAAACAGTATTATATTGAAAGAAGATGCCATCTAGGATTTCCATAACTAGAGAAGTCAGTGCCTGGTTTCAGAGCTTTAAAGGACAGGCCGACTCTTGTTGGGGCTAAAGCAGCTGGTAACTTGAAATTGAAGCCAGTGCTCATTTGCCATTTTGAAAATTGTAGGGCCCTTAAGAATTATGCTAAATCCACTCTGCCTGTGCTCCTTAAATGGAACAACAAAGCCTTCATGACAGCACATCTGATTACAACATGGTTTGCTGAATATTTTAATAAGCCCACTGTTGAGACCTCCTGCTCAGAAAAAAAGATTCCTTTCAAAATAGTACTGCTCATTGACAATGCTCCTGGTCATCCAAGACCTCTGATGGAGAGAGACAATGAGACTAATGTTGTTTTCATGCCTGCTAATACAACATCCATTCTACAGCCTATAGATCAAGGAGTAATTTCAACTTTCAAATCTTATTATTTAAGAAATACATTTTGTAAGGCTATATGTGCCATAGATAGTGATTCCTCTGATGAATCTGGGCAAAGTCAATTGAAAACAGAGAAATTGTTCATGAAAGGACGAGTTAATAGATGGGGCAGACTTCACTGCTGTCTTACTTTAAGAAGTTGCTGCAGCCACCCCAAGCCTTCAGCAACCACCATTCTGATCAGTCAGCAGCCATCAACTTAGAGGCAAAACAGTCTACCAGTAAAAAGACTCAGATGATGGTTGCCATTTTTTAGCAATAAAATATTTTTTAATTAAGGTGTGTAAATTTTTTTTTTTTTAGATATAACGCTACTGCACATTTAATAGACTGCAGTATAATATAAACATGGATTTTACATGTACTGGGAAAACAAACATTTTGTGACTCCCTTAATTACAGTACTTGCTTTATTGTGGTGGCCTGGAACAAAACCCTCTATACAGGAATGCCTGTATTTACTGTTTCTTAAATATATTTATCACTCCTTGACTGGTGATTTTACTTATAAAATATAGCCTTTATAATAATTTTATAGTAAGAATATTTTTTAAATTACTTTTAATGTATTTTACACAAAAATATTTAACATTTTTTATATTTGTTGTTTGATCAATTTTTAACCATTATTAACAATGGAAGTTATTTTTTCATTGCATAATTAAATACTTAGTCCTTACAAATGATATTTTTCTGATCTGTATATTTTAACAATAGTTTAATTCCTCATAAATGATGACTGAACTTTTTTCCCCGACAGATCAACCATGTTGATCTAACTTCTCTAAGCCAGTTATAAGATAAAAAGTTAAAAAATAAAAGTAAAAACAGTTTACTTCCAATTATATGTGCACATATTTGCATGTTAAAGAACTGTCAGTACCTAGCAAGGTAATCAGAAAAGAGTTTCATGTGCCATTTTATAAGTTCTTTTGGGAAAATGTATTTTCCTTTTAAAATACATAACCTAAGAGTCATCCAATAAATAATCTTGTTTTTGAAATAGAATAAGCACATTCTTTTTTTGTTTGTTTTTTGCGGTACGCGGGCCTCTCACCGTTGTGGCCTCTCCCGTTGCGGAGCACAGGCCCCGGACGCGCAGGCTCAGCGGCCATGGCTCATGGGCCCAGCCGCCCCGCGGCATGTGGGATCCTCCCAGACCGGGGCACGAACCCATCCCCTGCATCGGCAGGCGGACTCTCAACCACTGCGCCACCAGGGAAGCCCAGCACATTCTTTAAAGGTTTTTTCCCCTCCACATATGAGTTTTAAGAATTTAGGCTTTAGGACACCCTAAATTTAGCCTGATTTATTCCAAATTTTCATAGTTGTATATGTTAATGTAAAAGTGCTGAATTTGAAATCTTGGTAAATTTCAAAAATTAATTTTACTTAACTCATACTGAATGAAATGCTTCCACTTCTTATCATCAGAGGACTAAAAAATGAACTGCAACATAATAAACAAACAGCATTATGATAACAGTTACATTCCCATAAGTTATAACTCTACTAAGTATAATATCTCCTGGATCCAAAAGAAATTAAAAGGCTTGTGTTGGCCAGCATCCCAGATGGACCCCAGTGATCTTTGGTTTCTATTATTCCCACACTTGTTTAGTTCCCCTGCTTCCCCATTGCTCCAGTCTGCATGATAGCAGAATACTGTAGAAATGAAGGTATGTCCCTTCTGAAATTAGTTTATCTGTCTTCATTATTCTCTTTCCATTCACTTGGTTTGGGAGAAGCTAGCTGTATCATAAGCCCAAATGGTGGGGAACCGAATCCTCATGCCAAGAGCTGTGTTGAGTGAACTTTGAAACGAATTCTTCAGCTCAGCTTTACTGTGACCTCTGAGCCTTGACACGGGGAGCCAAAAGCACCCAGCCAAGCTGCTTGGAGATTCCTGATTCTCAGAAACTATGTGACATAGTAAATTTTGTTGTTTTAAGTTGCTAAGTTTTGGGGCAATTTGCTGTGCAACACTAGCTAACTAATGTGACAAGGCCTGTTTTCTCTCTGATGAAGTTTAAAAGAAAAACTTACGTTTGATAATTAGCATTGTCAAAGTACACATCTTTGTGTTTAATCTTTTACACTTTTTTAGGCTTATCAGATAGTATAGATGTTTATGATAGTTTTGGGTGAAGCAGCATTCTCCCTTTTAATTCATTCTGTTTTCTGTAGGATCTAGACAGTAGTTCAGAAGTGGGTTCAGTAGTACCAGATATGAATCATACTCATACTTGCACATTCTCACTAAGGACAGGCTTTCTTATTGTGTCAAACTCCTGGGCCTGTTTCCTTTATCTTTTACAATGAATTCTTTCTTAGGAAGCTTTGTGCAAATAGATATACAGTAGACCCAGTCTGAAAAGCTCAGAAACATAAATCCTGCACATTGAAATTGGTACTGACATTATTATAGATATGTAATGTGTTCTGTTTTTGGAAAAAATAATTTTGAACAAAAGAACTTAGGGAGTGTTTAACCCAGACTTTAAAGATTTGTAGATGATAAACCTCACCAATCCTCTAGGGTAGTTGGATTTTTTTAAATTCAGGACTTTTTAATGGGACTTAAGATTCAGGTGATACTCAAAAAACCAGAAAAATAAAAAAACAAAAATTTTTCTTTACCTATTAACATTAATCAAACTTGTAATAAAACACTTAGTTATAAGTAAAAAATTCATTTCCTAAAGGGAGCTAGATAGTACTCAGAACAAGTTTTTTTTTTTTTTAGTCTCCTACATTTTGACATGATTTTCCTAGGAGTCACTATTTTGATTTTTTTCTGAGTGTCACAGGAGACTAAATAAGGGCAGTGTGTTTTGTTTGATTTAATTGCTTTAGCTCTTCACCTTGAGGATATTTTCTTTTAAATTCGCCTTTGTTTTTTCTTGCCAAAAGGAATTTTCACAATAAATGTTGAGACTGTAATTTTGTAGTTAAAAGAAATTCTTACTATCAGACTTTTACGGAGAAAGGAACCATAGTTCCTTATTGTGAAGAACATCTCATTTATATTTGTCTTAGACATTTTTTTTTTTTTTTGGCCACACCACGCAGCTTGCAGATCTTAGTTCCTCTTAACAGGGATCAAACCCAGGCCCCTGGAGGTGAGAGCGCCAAGTCCTAACCACTGGGCCGCCAGGGAATTCCCAGTCTTAGACATTTTCTTCCGGTACTTTTATTGATTTCTTTCTCCAAAAGATTATACTATTTTACCTTTTGACCTATGATGTTATCTTAGGATATTAAGTTGATTTTAATGTTATTTCATCATATCTGTTATATTAGTTCCCTAGGGCTGCCATAGCAGCGTACCACTACATGCCTGGCTCCTACAATAGAAATTTATTCTCTCACAGTACTACAGGCTTAGAAGCCCGGAGTAAGGTATTGGCAGGGCCATTCTCCCTCTGAAGACTCTAGGGAAGAATCCGTCCTTGCTGCCTTCCCAGCTTCTGGTGGTTACGTAGCAGTCCTTGCATTCTTTTACTTGTAGCTGCATCCAACTTCTGCCTCTCTCTACACATTGCCTTCTTCACTCTTTGCCTCTGTAGCCAAGTCTCCCTCGCCTTATAAAGGTATCAGTCATTGGATTTAGGGCCCATCCTATTCCAGTATGACCTCATCTTAACTTGATTACATCTGTAAAGACCCTATTTCAAAATAAGTTGACACTCATAGGTACCTAGTGTTAGGACTTCAACGTATCTTTTTGTGGAGAACAATTTAATCCACAATACCTGTTCTCTTTAATAACTAATAACTTAATAACAGTATTATATTCCTTGTGCATTTTTCTTTTCTATGCTTTATATATTCAGTGTATCTTTATAGTATTTTAAACCTTAGGTATCCTTACAGTTCAGACAGTTATATTAGATTCTAATATCTTATGTGTTGAAAATTATAACCATGGTGGTTACCATTATGTCTTATTTTTAAAATGTAAATGATTACTCCATTGAGAAAATTACTTTGAAATAAAAAAGAAGACCTCACTTCTAAGTTAGCTGTTGTTCTGTTAGTTCTGGTTCATTTTTATGACTGCTCATATTTAATAGTCATGAAACACTGATATATAATCCTTGTTTTTAAAGGTTCTTAGTGATTAGTAGTGAGGTTATGGGATTAGTAGGTGCTTCATAAATATTTGTTGTGGATTAACTTTGGCTTGCCACACTGTTAGAGTACAGTCCTACCACTTGATATTCTAATCTGTAAGTACTATTTGACATGCAGACTTTTAATTACAGCTAGCCATCTCATCTCAGAATTGTGTATCTTAATTGCCTGAACAATTGTATGTTGACTGAAATAGCACGATTCCTATTGGAAAATAACATGAAACAAATCAAACATTTCTATTTAAAACTGTTATTTTTTTATTTTAGTAATGAGTATCTTATGTTTCTCTGGGAAGGCTAATAGATTCATCAGGTATTTTCTTTGGTTTTTTTTTTTGCGGTACGCGGGCCTCTCACTGTTGTGGCCTCTCCCGTTGCGGAGCACAGGCCCCTGACGCGCAGGCTCAGCGGCCATGGCTCATGGGCCCAGCCGCTCCGCGGCATGTGGAATCCTGCCGGACCAGGGCACAAACCCGTGTCCCCTGCGTCGGCAGGCAGACTCTCAACCACTGCGCCACCAGGGAAGCCCAATTCATCAGGTTTTAAATAATTTTTTTTAATGATTAATTTTTATTCAGAGGTTTCACATATTTAAAGAAATTTTCTATTCTTGTGAAATTCTATTCATAGAAGATAAATGATCCTGTTCACACAGAGGAAGTCTCTATTCTTATGAAATAACATTCATAGAAGTGGTAGTTGTTGGAACCATTTTTATGTTTTTCACTCCTATTTAAAGATCACTGTATTAATAATCCTAAAAAGATTCTAAAATTTTATTATGCCTCCAGCTCTATATTTTGGTTTTCAACTCTGCTTTACACATTAGAATCACTCAGAAAGCTTTTTTTAAAATATTTATTTATTTATTTTTGGCTGCGTTGGGTCTTCATTGCAGTATGCAGGCTTCTCATTGCGTTGGCTTCTCTTGTTGTGGAGCACAGGCTCTAGGTGCGCGGGCTTCAGTAGTTGTGGCACATGGGCTCAGTAGTTGTGGCACACAGGCTTAGTTGCTCTGAGGCATGTGAGATCTTCCTGGACCAGGGCTTGAACCCGTGTCCCCTGCACTGGCAGGTGGATTCTTAACCATTGCGCTACCAGGGAAGCCCCCGGAGAGCTTTTTAAAAAACCACCAATACCTGGACCCCATCTGGGCACTGTCCTGATGAGACATTGGGACCCATAGAATGATGGGTTAGGAAGGCTTTTGTTGTTGTTGTTGTTGTTAATGTTTGTTATTAATCCTAATGTGCAACCAGGATCGTAACCTGTATCTTGAAAGTCTATTTGTATTCTAGTGTCTACTAAGACATTTTTGTTTAAAAATGATATGGTTGCTCTGGTAACTCACAAGATAACATCTCACTTTTATACTTCTGTTTTCAGATCTGACCTGCTCTGATCAGTCAGCTTTTCACTCCCTAATCCTTACAAATCTCAATATGTACCATTGGAATGGACTAAATATCAAATATTAAAGCAAAATTTTAAAGTTCAGCTAAGCAATTCTGTCATCTGTTACTTTAGACGTACTAAATCATACAACTAAGTTCCCATGTAAAATTTTAAAATCATGGAATTCTTAATTGAAAGATGAAATAAGAACTGCTCCCAGGTACTTTAAAAGATATTTGTGTTTATATCATATATACAATCTGATATATATCGTACATGTGAAAATGTGTGTGTATGTGTGTATGTGAGGTTCTCAAAAGTGTAATAGGTTGGACGATAAACCATGTAGTTGCCTTACTCATACACACACACACACACACACACACACACACACACACACACTATTTAAAGAATACTAAGGCAAATACACATGTATTTCAGATTGCTTTGTTTTAACCTGTCTTTTATGCCTTAGTTATGAGATATATTGATTATGTAATATTTTCTGACTTTGAAACTAAGTTCTGTTGGTTTAAATATACTGTTCTATTATTCGTTCATTCAGGTTAAACATTTTTGATCCTAGTAAACCAAAATGCTTAGATTAGCATGAAAATACAACTGTAGCAATAAGCAGACTTTCTCAGTTACAGAAGCACTGGCCTATGTATTGTTTATTTTCATTTTTATTGTTCCTTACTCTTAGTGAAGCTATGGTCTACCAACCTAGACAACTCGGTGGCAAGCATTGAGGCGAAGGCTAACGTGTGCTGTGTTAAATTCAGCCCCTCTTCTAGATACCATCTGGCTTTCGGCTGTGCAGGTAAGAAATGAAAGATTTGTCTTCTTTTGTTGTTGGTTTTCATGACTAAGATAAAAGAACGTTTTAAAATGAATAACTTTCTTTGTAGGTTTAAACTTTGTTTTCATTATTATACTCTAAATTAGAACTATGTGGTATGCCATTTTTACTCATTAATTGCTGTGCCTTAATTTCAGTGTTCTGTCTCCCATGTCTAATACATAGAGATGGGTTTGTTGATTATTTTTGTTGCTGTTCCTCTGAGTCTTTGCATGCATGAATAATGCTTATTTGTTTACAAACTTAGGTCATAATGATGTTTAAACAATGAAGCTGTATTGTTTAGACACAGGAAACCTTTTTTTTTTTAATTAAAGGAAACCTAATAATTCCTTCAATTTGTCTTACCATCATAATTACTGATAGGGCTTTCTTTCATTCTCAAAAGTGTTATGGGTTGGAAGATAAATTATATGGTCACTTTTACTCATAATTCCTTTGTCTTCTATATCTGAATTCCTACCTTGAATGTTTACTAAAGCAGTAAACAACTGTAATTTAACTTTAGCATTGTTAAATCTCCTTGATTCTTGATTCCTTTTTTTATTGATAATCTTGAGTAAAAAAAAAAAAAGATAATCTAGCACCATATCATGAACACAATATTACCTTGTAAAAAGGTAAATTTAAATCTTAATCTGTCATAACATCTTTTCCTTATTCCAACTTACTATTTATTTCACTTGCATACTGGCATAATTTCATAATTAAATTCCAGGAGGGTATGGATGAACATGTATATGTGGGTAGAATTCTCTTTTCATTAGCAGATAGATTTTTTTTTCCCCCTCACATGCTGCTCTTTTCCATTGGGACCTACTATTCCCTTATTTAAATCCCTGTTTTGTCTCTGACTAGAAATGTTACTTTGGGCAAATTGATTAACTTCTCTCCGCAAGTTCCTTATCTTTAAAATAGAGATAGCCTTTTGGGTCTCTTACGACGATTATGAAAGGAAGATGCTGTCTGTAAAGCTCTTCGAAAATGATGCTCAATAATTACTTAGTTATTATTATTAATTAATATTTTATCAGTGATTTAATTAGAGTAGCTTTTTGAGTTTTTAATATTATAAACATACTCACCAATGGCCATCAATTTTTTTTTTTGGTTACGAGTTTTTATTTCTTTTTTAACATCTTTATTGGAGTATAATTGCTTTACAATGGTGTGTTAGTTTCTGCTTTATAACAGAGTGAATCAGCTATATGTATACATATATCCCCATATCTCCTCCCTCTTGCATCTCCCTCCCACCCTCCCTATCGCACCCCTCTAGGTGGTCACAGAGCACTGAGCTGATCTCCCTGTGCTATGAGGCTGCCTCCCACTAGCTATCTGTTTTACATTTGGTAGTGTATATAAGTCCATGCCACTCTCTCACTTCATCCGGGCTTACCCTTCCCCCTCCCCGTCCATGTCCTCAAGTCCATTCTCTACGTCTGCATCTTTATTCCTCTCCTGCTCCTAGGTTCTTCATAACCTTCTTTTTTTTTTTTTTTCTTTTTAAGATTCCATATATATGTGTTAGCATATGGTACTGTTTTTCTCTTTCTGACTTACTTCACTCTGTATGACACACTCTAGGTCCATCCACCTCACGACAAATGACTCAGTTTCGTTTCTTCTTATGACTGAGTAATATTCCATTGTATCTATGTGCCACATCTTCTTTATCCATTCATCTGTCAATGGACACTTAGGTTGCTTCCATGTCCTGGCTATTGTAAATAGAGCTGCAATGAACACTGTGGTACATGACTCTTTTTGAATTATGGTTTTCTCAGGGTATATTCCCAGTAGTGGGATTGCTGGGTTGTATAGTAGTTCTATTTGTAGTTTTTTAAGGAACCTCCATACTGTTCTGCATAGTGGCTGTATCAATTTACATTCCCACCAACAGTGCAAGAGGGTTCCCTTTTCTCCACACGCTCTCCAGCCTTTATTGTTTGTGGATTTTTTGATGATGGCCATTCTGACTTTTGTGAGGTGCTACCTCATCAGAGTTTTGATTTGCATTTCTCTAATGGTTAGTGATGTTGAGCGTCCTTTCAAGTGTTTGTTGGCAATCTGTATATCTTCTTTGGAGAAATGTCTGTTTAGGTCTTCTGCCCATCTTTGGATTGGGTTGTTTGTTTTTATGATATTGAGCTGCAGGAGCCGCTTCTAAATTTTGGAGATTAGTCCTTTGTCAGTTGCTTCATTTGCATCTATTTTCTCCCATTCTGAAAGTTGTCTTTTCATCTTGTTTAGTTATTCCTTTGCTGTGCAAAAGCTTTTAAGTTTCATTAGGTCCCATTTGTTTATTTTTGTTTTTATTTTCATTTCTCTAGGAGGTGGGTCAAAAAGGATCTTGCTGTGATTTATGTCATAGAGTGTTCTGCCTATGTTTTCCTCTAAGAGATTATAGTGTCTAGCCTTACATTTAGGTCTTTAATCCATTTTGACTTTATTTTTGTGTATGGTGTTAGGGAGTGTTCTAATTTCATTCTTTTACATGTAGCTGTCCAGTTTTCCCAGCACCACTTATTGAAGAGTCTGTATCTTCTCCATTGTATATTCTTCCCTCCTTTATCAAAGATACGGTGACCATATGTGTGTGGGTTTATCTCTGGGCTTTCTATCCTATTCTGTTGATCTATATTCCAGGTTTTGTGCCAGTACCATACTGTCTTTTTTTTTTTTTTTTTTAAGGAATTCCTTTATTTTTATTATTTATTTATTTATTTTTGCTTTGTTGGGTCTTCGTTTCTGTGCGAGGGCTTTCTCTAGTTGCGGCAAGCAGGAGCCACTCTTCATCCATTTATTGAAGAGACTGTTTTTTCACCACTGTATATCCTTGCCTCGTTTGTCATAGATTAGTTGACCATAGGTTTGTGGGTTTATCTCGAGGCTGTCTATCCTGTTCCATTGATCTTTATTTCTGTTTTTGTGCCAGAACGATATTGTCTTGGTTACTGTAGCATGTAGTATAGTCTGAAGTCAGGGAGCCTGATTCCTCCAGCTCTCTTTTTTTCCCACAAGATTGCTTTGGCTATTCAGGGTCTTTTGTGCCTGCATACAAATTTTAAGATTATTTGTTCTAGTTCTGTAAAAAATGCCTTTGGTAATTTGACAGGGATTGCATTGAATCTGTAGATTGTTTTGGTAGTATAGTCGTTTTCACAATGTTGATTCTTCCAATCCAAAAACATGGTATATCTCCTCATCTTTTTGTGTTTTTAATTTCTTTCATCAGTGTCTTATAGTTTTCTGCATACAGGTCTTTTGTCTCCTTAGGTAGGTTTATTTCTAGATATTTTATTCTTTTTGTTGCAATGGTAAATGGGAGTGTTTTCTTGATTTCACTTTCAGATTTTTCATCATTAGTGTATAGGAATGCCCGAGATTTCTGTGCATTAATTTTGTATCCTGCTACTTTACCAAATTCATTGATTAGCTCTAGTAGTTTTCTGGTGGCATCTTTAGGATCCTCTATGTATAGTATCATGTCACCTGCAAATAGGGACAGCTTTACTTCTTCTTTTCTGATTTGGATTCCTTTTATTTCCTTTTCTTCTCTGATTGCTGTGGCTTGAACTTCCAAAACTATGTTGAATAATAGTGGTAAGAGTGGACATCCTTGTCTTCTTCCTTATCTTAGAGGAAATGCTTTCAGTTTTTCTCCACTGAGAATGATGTTTGCTGTGGGTTTGTCGTATATGGCCTTCATTATGTTGAGGTAGGTTCCGTCTGTGCCCACTTTCTGGAGAGTTTTTATCATAAATGGGTGTTGAATTTTGTCAGAAGCTTTTTCTGCATCTATTGTGGTGATCATTTGGTTTTTCTTCTTCAGTTTGTTAGTATGGTGTATCACATTGATTGATTTGCATATATTGAAGAATCCTTGCATCTCTGGGATATATCCCACTTGATCATGGTGTATGATCCTTTTAATGTGTTGTTGGATTCTGTTAGCTAGTTATTTGTTGAGGAATTTTGCATGTATATTCATGAGTGATATTGTTCTGTAAATTTCTTTTTTGGTAGTATCTTTGTCTAGTTTTGGTAGCAGGGTGATGGTGGCCTCCTATAATGAGTTTGGGAGTGTTCCTTCCTCTGCAGTTTTTTGGAAGAGTTTGAGAAGGATGGGTGTTAACTCTTCTCTAAATGTTTGATAGAATTCACCTGTGAAACCATGTGGTCGTGGACTTTTGTTTGTTGGAAGGTTTTTAATCACAGTTTCAACTTCATTACTTGTGATTGGTCTGTTCATATTTTCTGTTTTTTCCTCGTTCAGTCTTGGAAGGCTATGCCTTTCTAAGAATTTGTCCATTTCTTCCAGGTTGTCCATTTTATTGGCATAGAGTTGCTTGTAGTGGTCTCTTAGGATGCTTTGTATTTCTTCGGTGTCTGTTGTAACTTCTCCTCTTTCATTTCTAATTTTATTGATTTGAGTCCTCTCTCTCTTTTTCTGGATGAGTCTGGCTAATGGTTTATCAATTTTGTTAATCTTCTCAAAGAACCAACTTTTAGTTTTATTGATGTTTGTTATTGCATTCTTTGTTTCTATTTCATTTATTTTTGTTCTGATTTTTATGATTTCTTTCCTTCTGCTAACTTTGGGTTTTGTTTGTTCTTTCTTTAGTTGCTTTAGGTGTAAGGTTAGGTTGTTTATTTGAGATTTTTCTTGTTTCTTGAGGTAGGATTGTATTGCTATAAACTTCCCTCTTAGAACTGCTTTTGCTGCATCCCATAGGTTTTGGATAGTCGTGTTTTCATTTTCATTTGTCTCTAGGTGTTTTTTGATTTGCTCTTTGATTTCTTCATTGATCTCTTTGTTATTTAATAATGTATTGTTCAGCCTCCGTGTGTTTGTGTTTTTTACGTTTTTTTCCCTGTAATTGATTTCTAATCTCATAGCGTTGTGATCAGAAAAGATGCTTGATATGATTTCAATTTTCTTAGATTTACTGAGGCTTGAATTGTGACCCAAGGTATGATCTATCCTGGAGATTGTTCCATGCGCACTTGAGAAGAAAGTGTAATCTGCTGTTTTTGGATGGAATGTCCTATAAATATCAATTAAATCTATCAGGTCTGTTGTGTCATTTAAAGCTTGTGTTTTCTTATTAATTTTCTGTTTGTTTGATCTGTCATTTGGTGTAAGTGAGGTGTTAAAATTCCCCACTATTATTGTGTCACTGTCGATTTCCTCTTTTATAGCTGTAAGCAGTTGCCTTATATTGAGGTGCTCCTATGTTGGGTGCATATATATCTATATTTGTTATATCTTCTTCTTGGGTTGATCCCTTGATCATTATGTAGTGTCCTTCCTTGTCTCTTGTAATAGTCTTTATTTTAAAGTCTATTTTGTCTGATATGAGAATTGCTACTGCAGCTTTCTTTCTTTTTTTTTTTTTTTAGAAGATGTTGGGGGTGGAAGTTTATTAATTAATTTATTTTTGCTGTGTTGGGTCTTCGTTTCTGTGTGAGGGCTTTCTCTAGTTGTGGCAAGCGGGAGCCACTCTTCATCACTGTGCACAGGCCTCTCACTATCGCGGCCTCTCTTGTTGTGGAGCACAGGCTCCAGATGCACAGGCTCAGTAGTTGTGGCTCACGGGCCTAGTTGCCCTGCGGCATGTGGCATCCTCCCAGACCAGGTCTCGAACCCGTGTCCCCTGCATTAGCAGGCAGATTCTCAACCACTGCACCACCAGGGAATCCCTCCAGCTTTCTTTTGATTTCCTTTTGCATGGAATATCTTTTTCCATCCCCTCACTTTCAGTCTGTGTGTGGTGTGTCCCTAGGTCTGAAGTGGGTCTCTTGTAGACAACATATATACGGTCTTGTTTTTGTATCCATTCAGCAGAGCAAGTTTTTTGACCTAACGGTAAAGGTGTTTATTAATTGTCTTGTTAGCTGATTACTACATGATGTTTTCTTATTGAGTAGAAAAAGGTAGAAAAACCATTTCTTTCCAATTCATCTTCTCTAAAGCCAGTTTGAGAGAACATTGTAAGACTAAAATAAATAGAACTACTAACCATCTGTGGTTTTAATAGAATGGTAGAGTTGCTTGCTTACTAACTTGAAGCATTTTGCAAGTTTTAAAACTGTAATTAGTATAACAGATAGGAAATGTGGGTACTCCTAAGTTATATTCTTTAAAGTAATAATAGTTGTGTTTTTCCCCCCAGAAATTAGTGATATAAATCAAAGGTAAGATTCATATTATTCTGATTCAAGATTGATATTTATACTAATAACATATTCACTGGGAAGGAATAATGTTTCTAGAACAAACAAACAGGAATTCTGAAATATTCTATTTAAACTGTGTTCTCAACAAACATTTTCAGTTTTGGTTGCTGTAAACTCTTTGTTACTGTCAGCAAACTAAACAGTTCATACACATAAACATATACCATTTGTTTTCCCATTTTCAATACTTCCTAGTTTTTGCAATTGATATGTGATAACTCTTAGTCTTCAAAAGGAAAAAATAACCTTTTTGGTTGGTTTGGTTTTGTTGATTAATTAATTTTTAAGTACTGATATTACTTTCCTGACTCTCAAACTTGCAGTGGTTTCTTATTGTTTAAAGAATAAATACAGAGTCCTTTGCTTCCTGTTCTAGGCACTCCATGATTGCCTTCAGTGTTCCTTATACTTGACTTATGTTGTTTATTCTTTGAAAATTTTCACTGAGAAGAATTTTTATAAAGCTTCATCTTTCATAAAGATTTCTTGATTCTCAGTAAAGTTGAGACTACGTATCTTACATATGTATCTTCTACTTTAAAAAATGTATGTAATCATTTAAAAATTGTTTATATTTAATTATACAAGTAGTACAAGGTTAAATCCTCATTCTCAACTTTGATATGTTACAGATAAAGCTTAAGTTCCCCTTGATCACACATTATTAAATTGTCTCTTCAGAGGTACTTCTTAAAATACTTTTACCAGTGTCTTTCCATAGATAGGGAGCTTTTTTTGTGGAGATGACCAATAAGTATTTTTCTTTTTTAGAATATTTGTTGTTTTTTAAAAATCAAGATGGATTCTAAAAGATGAACATGTACATTATGTAAAATACACATAGTTTTAGGTTATCTTTAGATCTCTGATGTGAATTTTTGGACTACCTTCTGCTCTTCCATGCCTTCCTCCTATATCTGTCCCCAAAATATAATTCATCCCTTTCAACTTAAGAACCTGGTGTTTAGTTTAGTTTCATTTTATAGAGCTAACATGGAGAAACTTGATAGATATGTAAGTGCTCAGGATATCTTAAACATTTTTTCTGTCTTCTTTATTTAATGGGAAATATTTTAGGTTTGTTAGGTTCATAAATCTGCCTTGTTTTTTATTTTATATAGTGGTTGCCAGTGGGGATGTCTTTTCCTTCACATTTAAATAAATTAAATGTCTGAATATTTATTTAATAAATCTTAATTAGCATCAGAGCATTCATGAACATGTGTTTCAGTTACCTATACTACATCAAGGACATTTTGTTTTCAAGTTTCTAAGTAATCTGTGTGAATGCAAATGGAGGTGGCATGCATAACGCCAATATTCAAGAAACAAACTATTCTATTATTTTGTTGTAAAATCTACTTTTGATAGTCTAGAATTTAAGAACAACTTTGAGGCACCTAGTAAATTTTTCACCTGTTTATGTCTGTCTTGCCTTCCAGGCTGTAGGTGTCGTTTAGCTAGATCTTTTTAAAAAATGTGCTTCACAGGAAATTTTATATTCATATTAAATGCAGAGATATTTTAAAGTCAGGCATTTATTATTCAGTTGTTACTAATATGATAGACATGATCATTCATTTTTTGAAACTAATATTGAGCAGTCACTACAAACACGGGAAAGTACGAAATACATGATACGCTTTCTAGAAAGATCATTAAAATAATAGAAGCAAAGCACAAAATTCAAATTATTACTGGGGTCGGGGGGGAGGAGTAGAATATTTGGCTAATCCTAAAGGAAATGAGAATGGAAAGGGGGAGAAGCATAGAATATTTGGGATAGCTAAAAAACAGAAAATAAGCTGATAGAAATTCAGATGTATCTAATTATTGTAAATGGAAATGACTTAACAGCTGCAAGTTAAAGGTGCAGATTAACAGACTAGTTAAAATGTTCAAAATGCAATAATATACTCTTTACAAGAGACACATTTAAAACAAAGATAAGGAAAGATAAATGAAAACAGTTTTATTTTGGCCCAGGAATAGATAGACTAGTGGAACAGAACCAAAAATAGACTTACAAATGCATGGATGTTTGATACCTGGCAAAGATCATATTGCATAGGAGTTTGGAAAATATGGAATTTTCATAGTTGGACAATTGGTGTGGGAAAATGATGTTGTAATTCATGCGCCATACAATACACAGTCGATTCCAGGTCACCACACAACCTAGATGTGAATAGCAAAATATAAAGTATTTAGAAAATGAGTTAAGAGAGAATATCTTCATGATCTTGTAATAGGGACGGCTTTAAGATACAAAAAGTATAAGCCATAAATAAAAGGTAGATAAATTTGGCTACAGTAAAATTAAAAACTTCTATTTACCAAATAATACCTGGAAAATAATTTCTTAAAAAGTCATTAATTGGGAGAAAATATGTAGAACACATATAAATGACAGAATTCTTCATATCTATATTACATGAAGAACTCTTTCAAATAAATAAGGAAATGATAAATACATCCTACATCTTTGCTCTTCAAAGCGTATTCTGCACAGCATCAGCATCACCTAGGAGCTTGTAAGAAATGCAAATTCTAACACCCTGACCAAGACCTACTGAATCAGAATTTCTGAAGGTGGACCCCAGGAACCTGTTTTTTAACAGGCTCCCCAGGTAATTCTAAAGTTTGAGAAACCTTGCCCTAGAGAAACATGTATTTAAATAATGTATGTAGTTGCATATTCACACTGTAGAACATTCAACAGTGAAAATGAATGAACTGCAGCTCCATGAACTGATGTGGATGAGTAACAAGCATAATAAATGTTGAATGAAAGTCACAGAAAAATGCACAGTACAATTCTATTCATGAGCATGTAAAACAAACTACAGTGTTTAGGAATATGTACATTGACCATAGGAATATGTGGTCAAACCACTAAAAAAAAAAAAAAGGAAATAATTGTTCTAACTTCAAATATAGCAGTTACCTCTCAGAAGGAGGAAAAAAAAATGTGATGGACAGGAGGCTTTAATATTGTAGTTGTAATCACTGTAGTAGTTACAAAGATGTTGAAACTTTTCACATGTTTATAAACTGTCTATATGCAGGCTACTTTCCAAATCAGAAAGAAATTTTTTTAAAAAGATGGAAAAGATGTAGACTAATTTAAACAAATGCTAAAAATTTAGCATATAGAAAATTCATAAAATATATCATTAAATACTTTTAAGATATTACAACAGAAACTTCTTATAATTGAGCTTTTGGCAGTTATAAGTGAAAATGGTTTAAGTGAATAAAAATACATGGTAGTCTTTCGTTTTTTTTTTTAATAAAAGATTGAGACTTCATCAATTTTTGTTGTTTCTCTTCCCAGTAAGCCACTAACACTTCAGTTTCAGCTACATCATTTATGTTCCTTTCTGCAAGCACCTACAGACAGCTAGGATGGGTTATGTTTAAGGGAATTTTTAGAATAAGCTTAATGCCAGAATAGATAAGATTATCATTGTTTATTCAGATATTCACTCAATAAGAGAAGGTTTTTACATCCTGATATACGTGATTTACTTAAAGCGTTCCAGAAAATGTATTTTTCCTCATAGAGGTTTTAAAAAATTGACTTCTAAATGTGGCTTACTGTTTTAGATCATTGTAAATCTGTCATATGAAATACTTTAAATATTTTTGAAAAACCTATGTTAAAAAATTGAAATCATTTTTTCTGAATTTAAATATTTATTTGGTGTTTTCACATTTTGTTTGCAAGGTTAGTTTTTTTTTAATATATTGATACTTAACACAGTAGTAGAGTGATGAATCATGTAATTTATAGATTATTTCTTTAGTGGGAGAATTAGAATGAGGATTGGAGAATAGGCTATATTATAAAGGGCTGCTCCAGAAAATATAAAATTTAGGTACTCGTGTCTGAGTTAGATATCACTAGACAGAGACCATGGTTAAAAATATTATCTTAAAGGGCTTAATTGAATTAAATAAAATGTGACTATTCTTTATCCCCCTAGAGATCTTAGTTTAAAATAGAACATATAGATTGCATGTGAGTATTACAAACCAAAAGCTCGAAATCCTATCTAAGCTAGCTTTCTTTCTGTTTAGTGATAATCATTTCATCTTTCTGTGACCGTCTAAGGTGAAAATTCAGTGCTTGCACCTCTTAGTAAAGAGTCACTTCTTCCTCTAGTGGTTCTGAATTCATCTTAAGCTATATAAACTGTGTTTTAGACTCTACAAATTTTACTTTAACAACAGAGCCAAGAGCCAATTTAATTGGTCTCTATTAATCAATATTAAGCTATTATAAGATGCTGAAAGATTTGTTTCAGATTTTAATATTTATATTAAATTGCATTTTTGGTTTCAGTTCTTTATCCTTCTCTGTATTTATGTACTTTGACACTAAACAGTGCTTTCCCACTGTGGGAAACAACTCCACCCTGACTCTGGACTTGGCCATGTGACTTGCTTTGGCCCAAGTGATGGTTAGGTGTGAAATTGACCAGAAGTTTGAAATATGCTTTCACAGTTGGGCTTGCTTACTCTTCCCCCTCTGCCATCACCATGAAGAGAACATACTCAAGCTAGCTACTGGTCCCAGGGGGAGGAAGAAAGCCACTTGGGGTGGTACTGACTTGCCCCAGCCAAATCATCCAACCTCCAGACAAATAAGCTCTACTAAAATCAGCCAACCCTAAGCTGTCCCTCAGATCTGTGAAAATAAATGACTGTTCTAAGCTACTAAAATTTAGAATAGTTTGTTACACAGCAATTTTGTGGCAATGGCTAATTAGTACACTGTTCTGGGAAATTTTATGATATTGAATGAATAAAGGCTATTTCTCTACATAATTATCAAGGCTCTAATCATCTTCTGTTTATAAAAAATCATCACTTATAGAGTATCAGTGTACTTTAGCCAACTATATCACATTCACTGGATTCCACTTGTCTGAAAGCACAGGAAAAAAAATCTATGTAAAAATACTCTGCTACCTTTAGGCACATGCTTTATAAAATCTTCACATATAGAAGTACATGCTTAAATACTTGACATGTAATCTGAAGCAAAGGTCTCCAAACTGGAGTAAGAAAACCCTGATGGAGCACTAAAAGCATTTAGGGTTTGTGTAGAAACTTACAGATTTAAGAACATCAACTTTTAGGTCCTCAAATTTCATACGTAAGTTGATATGCCTGATAGTGAAGCCTGAGGTATCATTCCAGTTCTCCTTTTCCACTTCAACTTTTTTTTTTAAGTCTTTTTTTTTTTTTTGATGTGGACCATTTTTAAAGTCTTTATTGAATTTGTTCCAGTATTGCTTCTGTTTTTTGTTTTGCTTTTTTGGCCACGAGGCATGTGGGGGTCTTAGCTCCTCGACCAGGGATCGAACCCGCACCCCCTGCATTGGAAGGTGAAGTCTTTTAATTTTTTAAATTAATTAATTAATTAGGCTGCATTGGGTCTTCATTGCTGTGCGTGGACTTTCTCTAGCTGCGGGGAGCAGGGCCTACTCTTCGTTGCAGTGTACAGGCTTCTCAATTTGGTGGCTTCTCTTGTTGTGGAGCACAGGCTCCAGGAGCGCGGGCTTCAGTAGTTGTGGCACTTGGGCTCAGTATTTGTGGCATGCAGGCTCTGGAGCACAAGCTTCAGTAGTTGTGGAGCACGGGCTTAGTTGCTCTGCAGCATGTGGGATCTTCCTAGACCAGGGTTCAAACCTGTGTCCCCTACATTGGCAGGCGCCACCAGGGAAGTCCCCAGAAGGTGAAGTCTTAACCACTGGACCGCCAGGGAAGTCCCCATATTTCAACTTTTATAATAGCTTTTTTCTGTTTTACAAGAGAAAAACATATTTCTCATTATCATGAACCTTAACATCGTACATTTTACCAGGTTGTAAAACCCTCAGGATTATCTGACAAAGGGATGTTTCTTCTAAATGTTACTAGAGTAACTTGCTGTCATTCTTTGTCTTACAGGTATTTCTATTAAGAAACATGGCATTAGAAAAAATATATTTTGTACTTTGAGTTCTTTTACTTTAGGTATTTGTTGAGTAAGAGAGTGAAGGTGGGTGAAGTTTTTTTTTCTTTAAAGGACTTTTTTCTTCTTCTGAGTATTGTCAGAAAACGTTTGCATTGTTCCTTATTCTCAAGCTCCATGGGAGCAAAGCAAAGAAGCCATTAGCACCAAATATTGAACGTAGATCTTCTTACTTCAGTTGGACAAATAAACAGGTGTAATTAATACTGGTCCATAGTCCATTATCTGCGATTTGAAAATCTAGAAAACTCTGAATTCCAAAAACTCACTTTCATTTGATGGCATGATTAGATATAGAGCAGAGCTACTTATCTTTATATATCCTACTTCATGTAATTGTTCATAAGTTTTCCAGTAGAAATATTAATGTATTTGATTACAGAGTGTGGACATAGACCTTACTTGGAGTGTTGCATAATATGAAGCATATTTCCTTTCAAAGTCTGAAAAATTCAGAATTATGAAACTTATCTGCCCCAGGTGCTTGGGATAAGGGATTGTGTTTCTGCACATTTGATTTGATGTTGGTAAACCCGTTTTAGTACTTTGCAAAAATTCTGATTTTAAAATACTCTTCATTACTAGGTAGCAAGGTAGATGGTTCCAGTTCTTTGTATTCAATAAAAAATTAAAGACTGGTCCAATAAAGATGTCAGATCATTAAAAATATTTTTGATAATAAGTGGCTGTGTGAATTTTGGCACAAACTTGGGATTTAAAAAATTGAATGACATTAGTGAGGAAATTTTACATTTCTATGACTGTATCTATATAAATATATAAATGAACTATAGGAATAGAATTAATGCTGAACAATAAGAATGGAATTCTAAGAGTAGGTAATATTCATTTGTAGTTACCAGAACACAGTCAGTACAAAAGGCAGAGAGAGAGGGTGTGCCACAACCTGTATTTCTAATAAAATATTACTTTTGTTTAATAATTATCAAGATTTGTTGTTTTTTATCAATTGTATACTGATAATTTTAATAGTAACTCAAATGGAGAAAATATCTTACAATTAGAGCATTTTGGTCACAGAAAATTAAATTAATGTTTGTATTATATACATCCTTTTTTCAAAGAAGAGAGAATGCTAAACAAGACTTAGCCTAAAAAGACAGTATAGGGCTTCTCTGGTGGCGCAGTGGTTGAGAGTCCACCTGCCGATGCAGGGGACACAGGTTCGTGCCCCGGTCCGGGAAGATCCCACATGCCGCGGAGCAGCTGGGCCTGTGAGCCATGGCCGCTGAGCCTGCACGTCTGGAGCCTGTGCTCCGCAACAGGAGAGGCCACAACAGTGAGAGGCCCGCGTACCGCAAAAAAAAAAAAAAAAAAAAAAAAAAAAGACAGTATAAAATCTATGGGATACATTTTATTTTGCAAGGGGAACAAAAATACAAATTCAAGAAAAAGATTATGTGAAGTTTTCCACTCTTAAAGAATATCTTGTTTCTGTATATTTTTTAGTGGATGATGTTTGACATCAAATTACTGTGATGTTTAGATTTCATTAGATATACTTAATTCATATTTTAAAATGTCATTTAAATATGTTATAAATGGCAAATGATGAAAAATTTTAGACATTGATTTAAAAATTTATGAGGGTATAGTTTTTTAGTATTCTTTTAGAAAAAAATTAGAAGTCTACTTGGTTAGTTAATTTTGGGACAGATATAGATAGATCATTGTAGGTGGCAGAGAATCAATGAGTGGCTATTACTAGTCAAAAATCAGGTGCTAAATGCTTTAATTGTTAGATTAGTCTTTAAATGAGTTATTGCACAACATTAAATAAAAAATTAAATATTTTAATTGTAAAGAAATATGTATTTTTATGATATAAATCAAGGAGTTTTAGTAAGATGTGGATTTTTTCATAAATTCATGCATGAATCTGAAAACCTGAACTCTCTCAACTATTGTAGAACCATCTGTGGTTGTAGAAAGAAGTTCAGAATCTCAGAAACTTTTTTCCTTGCCTGTACATGCGCTGACTCTTGCTTGCTCATGTTCTCTAGTGCTTTCTCTCAACTCCCCTTACTTCTTTTTCTCTTTCCTTCTTTTTCTCTTCCATGAGAAATGCTACCCTCATCTTAAAAACAGAAAAACTATATGAGCTACAAAATTATAACTTTTCTTGACCCCTGCCTGTCAGAGAGCTGAAGTCACAAGGCAGGGTAACTGAATTCCAAGGAATGCCAAGCCCCTCCAAGGAAAGATAGGACATATGAACATTTGCAGACCACAAGAGGAAGAAGTAGCCACCATAGAAGCTGGTAAGAAGAAATGAGCTAAAATGTTAACGCATTCTTAAAGGCCAAGTGTGGGCTGGCATAGCAGTGTAGAATAATTAGAAGTCCAGAACAAAAGAGGAATGCACACTTACTCATAAGCTTTTCTCCATGGCCCTCCACTGGCTGCTCACAAAATAAATGAGGCAAGACAGTAACCTGCATCAGTGACAGTCAGAAGTTCATGAAGTGATGAGTTCTTGATGAAAGACCAGCACAAAATATCACCTTTTTCTCCAGACCCTCTTCTCATATTGAGCAGAAGCTTTAAGCTCTTAGGAGAGAAGCAGGAAAACTTCTTGGGCTCAGGATCCTGCATCATACAAAGCAGAGATCTACTACTACTGATTGAGTGGCATGAAAACTCTCTCTTGTCTAAGACCTGCCTCAGATGCTGTGTAGAATTTGCCTGCCATGATGGTGAGGGGTTGGAATGCTTAAGAAGCCCCATACCAGAAACTCAGGCATTTGCACCCTTCCTAGGACTCATGATGGAACAGAAGAACTGAGAACCCCTCTCCAAACAGAATCCTATCACCAGAAAAACAAGAAAGAGTCCTCTACCACCAGGGGAGGGGCAGTAACATGGAGAAAGACCCTCTCCTAGGCTCAGACATGCAGGAATTGTTGAAAAGTAACAGTAGAGCAGGAATACTGAGAAGAGTTTCTCTTGCCCCAGGACCACACTAAGCACAAAGTGATGACAGCTCATTGCTGGAAAAACTTGAGGCCTGTGATGCACTTAACAACAGTGAGCTTAACAACCAAAACCAAAACTCAGCTCAACCACTGACTAGGATAGTTGATTCCATCACACTAATTGCCTGACAGAAAAAGAGGTCCTCATTTCCAGGCAGAAATACTGTTTACCTCAGAGTCTACTGTTCTATGTATGATCTCTTACCTTTAATTTAAAAGTATGTGGTATACAAATAAGTAAGAATAAGCATCCTGTTGTCAAGACTCAAAGGACTCATTCGTTTTATAGATAACGCAGATGTTGGGGTATGAGACAGAAATTTTAAAATAAATGATTACATGTTAAAGGATCCAGTGGGAAAGATAAACAATGTGCTTGAAAAGATGAAGAATTTCACCTGAGAAATGCAAAGTATTTTTTAAAAGTGAAATGGAAATACTAGAAATACAAATCTTAATGTCGGAAACAAAGACTTCTTTGATGTGCTTATCAGCAGATTGGATACAAACTAAGAAAAAACTAGATGAACTTGAAGATAGGTCAATAGAAATTATCCAGAGTGAAACACAAAGAAAAGAGCGGGAGGGAAAGACAGAACACAGTAGCAAAGAGTTGCTGGACAATGTCAGACAGTCAAACATACTTGTAATTGGAGTTGTAAAAGCAGAAGGAAAGAAAAGGAAAGAAGAAATATTTGAAGAGATAAAGATCAAGAATTTTTCAAGATGGGTGAAAGGTAACCAACCTTAGATACCAGAAGTTCACAGAACCTCAAACACAATAAAAACAAGCAGACCAAAAATACCTAGGTATATCATAGTCAAAATGTCCAAAACAAAGAAAAATCTTGAAGACAGAGAAATATACTGTGAAAGATAAAAGTTATAGCAACCTTCTCATTATAAACTATACAGACCAAAAACCAATGGACCCACCACACATTTAAAGTGCTAAAAAGTTTTTTTAACCCCTAATTCTGTATCCAGCCAAAAAATCTTTTTTTACAAATAAAAACAAAGATTTTTCAAGCAACCAAAAACTGTGGTTTAATTAGCTCTGGAACTGTGATAAGTTTAAGATGTTAATAACCCTACCTGCATGGATGGATGGACAGATGGTTAGGTGGAGGATGGATGCATGGATACAAAAAGATGGTTCTATTCCAGATATAAATTGCAGAAAATAGAAACAAAAGCAGCCACTTGATTTTGTATAACTCTAGAATACTGAATTCTGAATAAAAGTATATTAGAAGACACATAGTAGGGGTGTGTTAGTATTAGGAAGCTGTGGTCATTCTGGGTTGAAACATCTTGTGAGACCACCAGGTAAGTGATACTTAGCTGCACTCCGGATCCACAAATAGAATGTTATGATACTGATCAGCCTAAGCACATGAACTTTGTAGTCTCCACTTTAATTACAGATCTGCTTATCCAATGTGTAACATATATCTAAAGATTTCTTATAGTCCCTAAAGGGAAAGTAAATAGTGATTAGAGGAACTAGACCATGTGCCATTAGAAAAAAAAAATTACCCCCTCTATCACATTAATCAGGATACGGAATTCTTTTCCTCAGAATTATATCATTGATTTATTAACTTCACAAACACTTATTTTTAAAATAACTTTGTATTTGTTACTATGTATACAAAAATAAATAATCCTACCCCTCAAGATGTTACAGTTAGATAAGGCAGACAAGCAAATAAGTTACAGTATGTTGTAAAAAAATAGCATTAGAATAGTGTTTTTACATTATGAGACATATCAGTCTTTTTTGAGAAGCTGAAACATTATTCATGTCTGGGCCCTATCATAGACCTACTGAATTAGAATCTTCAGAGAGGAGACCAAGCATTTGTATTCTGAAATTGCTCCTTATATCATTTTCATGTGTACCCCTCTGTCTTCTCCTGGGACAAGAATAACTATGCCAAAAATATTTACAGGTTCCTGAATTGGTGGAACAAGAATTTGGAAATGCAGATGTAGGCTAAATAATGAAGGCCCTTTATATGTCATAGTAAGAAAGCTGTTTTTGTCTGATGAACATAACTGAATTAAAATACTAAGTCTCTGTTTTAATAGCATTTAGCAAAACATAAGGACCAAATCTGTCTAGTAAAAGAGAAAAACCAAATTGTTTTTTCTTATGCACTGTTATTATTGAGATAATAGGATTCATTATGACTTTAAAAAAAGCATAAAGGAGGTCATTAAATAGACTGAACCCCAAATCTACATTATCTTTTGCACTTAAATTCTCCATTTTAGATTAGTTTTCAATCATTTACTTGCATGGAGTCTACCTATTATATTACTGCTATAGAAAGACACTTAATATAGAAATATACTTTATATTAATAATAATACCCTGGGTTGGATGAAAGTACCTCTGGAAATGGAGGGACAGCTGTGAAATACACCAGAAAAGTAGTTACTTGACGTAGTGAAGGGTTAATCAGTCTTTTATTTTGAAACTTGCCACAAATGGTTATACCAATTGAAGTAATAAAATTCTCAAAAGGGAGTTCTGGTTCTAACAGTGTGATAGACTAGATAAACTGAAAATCCTCTGCCAATAAACATTTTATTTATTTTACATAATCATTATTTTAGATAAAATATATAAAATATTATTTTAGATGCATAGCTTATAAAGTATTGAAATCACAAAGGGTCACAAACAAAGCAGAATAGAAAAACCAGAGAAGTAAACATGTGAGCTGAAGTTATGTTGCCTGGTGGTGATGGAAAGTTGCTGGCCTCAGTAATTCAGAGACCTGGATATTGAAGAGTTAGTGGGGAGGGAACAGGTGGTGTGGACCTGGGAAGTGTGTACCTAGGGTGTTGTAATTGCCTATCTGCGTATCTACATGGGGAAATCTCCAGAAACTTTGTCTTAGCCTGGGCTCTGAGTGGTAGAGAGGAGCTGGACCCCTGAGAATTCTAACCACTGACTTCATGGCATAGGATGCTTCTTCTTGCCCCCACCACAGAGAAACAGACAAAAGAAGAGAATTACATCAAGAATTGAATAAAATACAAGGAGTGAAATCTTGTGAGCAAAGAAATTCATAAATGTGGGTAAATCTTAGCATTGACTGAATAAAACAACAACAACAATAATAGAAAAATGAGACTAATTTGGATGTTTTAAAAAGATGGAAGTAAAAATTTGGACAAAGTGTAACCGAGGTTTTGGAGGAGTATTGATGAAATGGAAAACAATCTAAGGTTTTTGTATAATCTGTGTAACAATATTAATTAACTTTGTTCTTCAAGTCATACGTTCATTCTACAATTTTAAGCATAATCATTAAAGAATAGAAATAGAATCTCTACTTCGAAACCTACAGTAGGAGAGAAAACTCAATCTGTATTAAAAAGAACTCAATCTATAGCAGGCAGGAAACAAGGAAATGAAGAACCATAGAAAAAGCCAGGATAAAAAGTAAAAACTAAGGTGATGAGAGTTAATCCAAACATCTGACTAATCTGAACACAGTAAATTGAAACAAATTAAATTTACCAGTTCAAAGACCAAATCCCCTGATTGGGTTATTTTATTAAAATTTTAAAGGTTTTCAGCTAAATGCTGTATAAAAACTATTTAGTTTTTTTTTTTCTTTTGGTTCTTTCCTACTACCATTAATTTAGACAACCATTTTGTGAAAAGAGATTGAAGTAAAGCAGATCAGTAAAGACTGAAGCAAATTAATTCTCACAAAGTAAATATTCACATATTTTTACAGGTGGTTAGTTTGGCTATACATAAACTTAGCAAACTAGGAAATAATTTTCTACTACGTTGAGGAAATAATTTTCTATACTGCATTTTGAGTATGTATTTCAGTCTTTTATTTCTAGTGTGGGCATGCCCATTTTATATTTCTACAGCCATTTAGATTTGCAAGACATTGCCTCTGAATTTAGATTTATGATGTTTGAATAATTTTATAAAAATCTAATTGTTTAAAAAATATCACCTACTAAGCAGAAGAGGAAAACAGATCCTTAAATTTCCCTGGTAATTAACACACATTTTGTTATGTAGAGACTGATTCTAAAGAAGGCAAACTGTGAAACCAGGAAATTTTGCCCACATTTTGTGCTTATTTAATGTTTTATAAGCCACTGTGAATATTTTAGATTGTGTGGTTTATGTTTATCTGTAACCTACTACAGCAGTATGGTAATAAAACTATATATTCCACAAGTAATTCATTGTGTATACTTTCAGCTGAATTCAAATAACAAACACAAACATTAAGACTTTTCTATACGTGATACATATTTTTCTGCGTTTCCAACTGATAAAGCTTACAATGATATCATTGTTTAACCACTAATGTCTATGTATAGAACATTGTACTGGGTCATATTAGTGAGTATGAAGATTTAAACAATATTTTCCCTGTTGCCGGTCTAGTTTTAGAGACAGCACAAGAGAAACTCTTTTAGGGGAAACACATTTTCTTCCATCAGAGATAATTAAAACCAACAAATCATGAACATACACAAATAGATATTGAAAAAAATAGGTGTTATTGATATTTTGAACTGGATTTGGGAGTGGTCATAGTAGCGATTTGTAAAAGTATTTATTTGCCCATGAACTTTGGAATTAAGCATTAAAAATTCATTAATATACTCTCTCCCTACCATAAATAGAGATAAATTTGGGAAAAAATAAAGGAAGTCATTTTTTCATAGTGATCAATAATAAAATTATTAATTTTCAAATTCTGTCTCTTCAGATTTCTCAAGAGTTGGCAGGGGGGAAGGAAAGCCAAATGTAGGGAGAGAAGAGGCTTAGAAAAGGGCTCCTGTTCCTCCCTGGGCTCTAACCAGAGCAGCTCTTACTTTAATCAGTTTTATATCCTGAAGTTCTAAGTAAGTTAAGCCAGGGAGGATATTATAAATGTTTCTGCTACTTTTTCTTAACTGAGTTTTTGTTTTTAATTTTGGGAAAATATATTGTTACATAACTGAGACTTCTTTTTAAAGACTTTTTTTTTTTTTAGTACAGTTTTAGGTTCACACCAAAATTGAGAGGGAGATAACAGAGAGTTCCCCTATGCCTCCTGCCCTACCCATGCATAACCCCCAATTATCAATATCTCCCTCCAGAGTAGTACATTTGTTACAATTGATGAATATACATTGACACATCATAATCACCAGTTCACTTGTGGTGTTGTACATTCTGTGGATTTGGACAAATGTATTCATCATCATGGTATCATATAGAGTATTTTCACTGCTCTAAAAATCCTCTGTATTCTGCCTTTAAGAACCTGATCAAGCTTCTAGAAATAAATCTGACAAAATTATGGAGGACTCCTATGACTGGATCCTTCTGGAATTTTTAACTCTTAGACTTGTCCACGCTGAGCCTTCAGCAATTCACCTGTTACAGTTCAAATTTTTATACCCAGATTCTGGTTCCCCATGGCAATTTCTCCTTGCGAGTCTCTGCTCTGATAAGCTATGACTCCCTGTATTTGCTTTTGTCTTTCCAATCTTTGTGTCAGCGGTTGACCTTGGCCCTCACCTCTCTTATGGATCCTAGAATAGTTGTTGATTTTTTAGTCTGTTTACCTTTTAGTTGTTGTTAGGATGGAGTGTTAACTTCTAAGCACCTTATGTGTAGAACTGGAAAACTTATTCGTTTGTTTTTAACTGCTGCTGATTTGATGATTGTGGCTTAATCTCTAATGTACAGATAGATAGTTGCTACTTCTGTGACACTAGGAGAATATCACAATTGCTTGTGCATCTTTTGCAGACTGGTAAGGAGGGGTGACTCATAAAGTAAAGCGTACATAATAGTGGGCTAAAGTTAATATGTCTTTCTAGGGTTTTATATACGGTAAAAAAATAAGCAATGACAGTTTCTGATTCTTTCTCAAATGATGAACAAAGATCTAACAACCAGATTCAGAGCTGGTGTTAAAAGCAAATGCTTCCAAAGTATTCCATGTGCATTTGTATTATTTAACTTATACTTGCTTGATCTTTCTGTTTCCAAAGATTAGCTTTCTTTCAGATCTCTGAGGTGGTATGTTAGGATATCATCAAAGGCTTAAAGGAGGTAAAAATGATTTAATTATTGTTTTTAAGAACAGTAATGATAGCTATATGAGATAAATATCAGTAACCAGTGAACCTGTGTGTTTTTTTGTGCGGTACACGGCCCTCTCACTTCTGTGGCCTCTCCCGTTGCGGAGCACAGGCTCCGGACGCGCAGACTCAGCGGCCATGGCTCACGGGCCCAGCCGCTCCGCGGCATGTGGCATCTTCCCGGACCGGGGCACGAACCCGTGTCCCCTGCATCGGCAGGCGGACTCTCAACCACTGCGCCACCAGGGAAGCCCGACCTGTGTGTTTTTAAATACTAAAGTTATTTGCCCTGCCTAAGGAATGCTTTCTAAGGATTTCTCCAACTTGCTTTCTCATCCCAACCCTATCTTGATGACATCCAAAAGCTGGAACATTGAGAATTTTTATAAATTCTCAAGCATCTGGGAAACCTGAAAATAGTATCGAGGATTTTAAAAATTCAGTTTGATCTCTGATTGGCCATATTGGCTTCTTGCTTTTTGGAACACAGTCTAGGGTAGCTGTGTCATAAACTGTATTTAAAAACTTTGACTTATCAGTTATACTTGGTTTATTCTTACTTTAGTAGAAGGTAATGAACTGTTCATTAAACATTAAGTTCAATAAGATATTTCTACATCTATTCCAGACAAATTATTTCCACCCTATTATTTTAGCATATCAGCAATGATTACCTTATTAATGGTGAAACTGTGTTTGTTTGGGTGTTTTGCTTTGTTTTGGTTTATTTTTTTTAGTATCCCTATAGGAAAATTATTCATTGTACTGGAAATTGTTCTTTCTTGGTATTCCTCTCCATGGTTTTACAAGTAGCATAGTTTGATTAAAAAGTTAAAGAAAAAGAAACAGATTCTGTTTACATTGACAAGGCCATGGGGCATTTAACTAAGCAATCAAATTTAGGACCACCAATGGAACAAACATTATATGCCTCCTGATGTGATGCAGTAGGAAGGACCATCAGTTTTATAGTAATCTTGTCAAAGCTATGTAATAAGAGCATAATAATGAGAAAACATTCAGACAAATTTAGACTTGTGGAACACTTTGCAAAACAAGTAGCCTAGATGCTTCAAAAATAACAGTATTATGAAAATGTTATATGTAAAATGACAGTCGTAGAAACTAAATATAGTGTGTGACCCTTTAACAAAATTAAATAGTTTTCAGGATATTTTTTAAACAGTTGGGATATTTGAATACAGAATACATATTAAGTTATATTCTCATGTCAGTATTAATTTCTTGAGTATGACATATGATATTGTTGAAGAGTTTCCTTCTTTTTAGAAGGTGGGTGCTGACATTTTTATGGGTAAAGTATCCTGATATTTAAAACTTACTTTCATATGGTTCAAGGGAAAAAAAAAGTACGTGTGCTTGTTTGTTTTTAGAAGGGAGAATAAAGCAAATTTTGTAAAATGCTTACAGTTGGTGAGTCTAGATTGAAAGGTACAAAGGTATTCATTGTATTATTCTTTCAACTTTTCTGCAGATTTGAAATTTTTCAAAGTAAAAAAGGGAGAAAAGAAAAATAGAGATGGGATCATATACTATATCTTCAAATTATTAAGACTATTAGAATTATAGTGACACTTCAGAAAGACTTCCCTTTTATAAAGGAAAGAAAATTATTGAGGACTTAACCTACTTACCTAAATTATTTATACCATAATATTGCTAAAGTATATGCACAAATGTACAACTGAAGATCACCTTTGTGTGTTCCTAGCTCTTAAAGCAACTATAAAGTCAAGTCAGATTCTAACTAAATACAGTGAAAATATAAAACCAAAAAAAGAAAAGAAACCCAACATGATGACATAATAACAGTAATGTGATAGCTAGTATATATTTTGCTGAAAATAAATAGCACATGGTAAGCTGGTTCTGAGTACTGCGGTACAGTTTCTTTTCAGGCTGCCATGTCTACAGAAACACCTGCATTTCTTACTCGGTCTCCACACTACTTTTCTCATTCCAGCTACTGAAAAATCTTTTTGCAATACACAATGACATAATTTAACCTTTACTTATACCCCTATATCTTTTACATATTACATCCCCTTTTGTTTTTTTATTAGCCTGAGAATGAGGTAGTATATCATTATACTGTAGTATGCTATTTTATAGTATCATTATTTTCAGATAACTTGAAAAATTAAAGACTTATTTTACTAAAATGTTTTTCAATTTTGAATTATTTACTGCAAGAGAGAAGTTTACTGTCTTTTACTGATAAATTTAACATGAGCACAGCGGATGAAGGAGGATTTTTTTCTTCCATTTTTACTCTAACACATGCCGAACAGATTACAGCTATACATTTGTACTTCCACAGGATAAGCTGAATGCTGTCATTTGAGGTGATCACTTAATGCAATTACAATAATAAACATAAACTGCAATGTGGGAATACTTTTCCATATAAGCAACAAAAATACTGGCAAATTTATAAAAATGAACCAACATTATAGTTATGGAAGCTTTGAAAACCAGCAGCCTTGTTGTCACCACTGGGGTAAAAACTGGTTTTGGAGCTTCTCAAAAATCCCCATTTCCAGATCACTTTCACTATTTGACCTGACTTACAACTCACTAGAAAAGAAAAAGCTCCATTTGCAAGATGTTGTTTCCGTTTGACCTGATTCAGAGTCTCCATGGGAAAAGACCTGTACCCAGGGTATTGTTAAAACAATCAGATGTAGTGTCACAACTATCAAAGTCTGTGATACCAGTTGGGGCAAACAAGAGCAAAACAATTTTGAGGAAAAAGAAAAATTTGGAGGACTTTTTCTTCCCAATTTCAAAATTACAAAGCTGTAGTTATTAAGGCATTGTTGTACTGGCAGAAGAGTAGACATCTGTGGATCAGTTGATTAGAATTAAGAATCCAAAAGAAAATCCTTATTTATAGTCCATTCATTTTCAACAGAGGTGCCAAAGCGGTTCATTGGGGAAAAAGTCTGTTCTCAAATGATACTGGGACAACTGGATTCATATCCATCCACGTGCAAAAAGATGACCTAAGACCTTTATTTCACACCATACACACAGAAATTAACTTAAAATTGATCACAGACTTAAGCATAAGAACCAAAACAATAAAGCTGTTAGAAAAAAAATAGAAAAATCTTTAAGACCTTGGATTAGTCAGTTTTCGTATTTGCAACACCAAGAGTGTGTTCTATGAAAGAAAAAAAGATAAATTGGACCTTATCAAAGTTCAAAACTTCTGTACTTATCTAAAAAGATAAGCAACAGAAAGGTTGAAAATATTTGCAAAACACATTTCGGATGTGTTGCCAAAATTTTCTAAGAACTCAAGTAAAGGAATTGAAACCATCATGTATTGCTGGTGGGAATGTGAAATGGTACAGTGACCAGTTTCTTAAAAAGTTAAACACAGAATTATCACGTGACACAGTAATTACACTTTTCAGATATCTACCTGAAACCTAAATAAATGTCCATGCAAAGATTTGAATGCGATTGTTTATAGCAGCATTATTCACAATAACCAAAAAATGGAAACAAATATCCATAAACTGGTGAGTGGACAGACAAGATGTGGTATATCCATGCAATGGATACTGTTCAGCAATAGAAAATAATAAACTGCTGACACATGTTAAAACATGGATGGACTGCAAAAACATCATGTAAAGTGTAAGAAGCCATCCATACATAAAAGTCACATATTGTATGATTTCATTTATATAAAGTGTTCAGAAAAGGCAAACGTATAGAGGTAAAATACAGTGGTTGCCTAGGTGGTGGGTGGTAAATGTGCACGAGGGATCTTATTGGGATGAAGAAAATGTTCTAAAACTGATTTATGGTGTTGGTTGCAGCACTGGGTAACGTTACTAAAAATCATTGAATTATGTACTTACAGTGAGTAGATTTTTATTATATGTAAAATGTGTCTCAAGAAAGTGTATTTTAAAAAGCAAATGTGGGGAATAAAATTATATTTCATTTTGTTTAACCAGAAACCCAAAATGTTTACATTACTTTTATAAAGCCATGAAAATGTAAGGATACGTTAAAAATTTTCCAGTTATTTTGAATCCTTAATACTGTTTCTAGAGCCAGGATCTCAAGAAATATCAGTGGAACTCCCTTTCAGACTGACTTTGGCATATGTATATACACTTTTTTATACAACCATAGTCTCCTAGATTCAAAACAGAAAACCTGCTGTATCTTCTTATCTTTGAAAATGAGTCATTGCTCTTAGTTTTCTGACTGTTATAGGTGGGATATTGTTTCTTAAACATTTGATGAAAAACACCCAAACCAGTTAAAATAAGCTTTGCCTTCCATTTCTTCATTTACTACATTTTTCTCTTTTTGTTTTGTTTTATTTTAGATCACTGTGTTCACTACTATGATCTTCGTAACACTAAACAGCCAATCATGGTATTCAAAGGACACCGAAAAGCAGTCTCTTATGCAAAGTTTGTGAGTGGTGAGGAAATTGTCTCTGCGTGAGTATTACCCTTTTCAGAAGTTGAGCTTATTTAACATGCCATCATTTACCAGTTTGTAATGTCACTGTGGGTTTTGTGAAGAATAACACTGTGGTATATGCACTTTTTCTTAAATAGTAGATTTTTATAACTTGTCTAATTAAAATACATATATATTCTAGTCTGTGTTGCTCACTTTTATATGTTATTTGTGAATAAAATCCAGATGATACTATTTTTTAATGTTACGCCCTTAAACATTTGAACTTCAGATTGGATTTCAGCCCCTGCTCCTTAAAAAGAGAGAAGCAATATAGTTGATGCAGTAGAATGAGAAGTGTTTTATTTATTTAAGACCACTAATATGTTATTATATATTGATCTATATTGCAGTATAGTAGTATCATTTTTGGTTTTCAACAATATTTGGTTGACTTTCATGATTCCATGTTATTTGATCTCCCAGTGATTTCGTGGTGAGTTTTAAATATGTTTTGAAGAGAACTTTCTAAATGTGACTGCTTACACCTGACAAATATCCTTTGAGAAGCCTTCTGAACTAGAGAATCATAAAATAAGCTTTTAGTTGTCTTTTGTTTTGTTGAAGGAAACAAGATGTCAACCAGGTAAATAAAGCTCAGTTGCTAAAATACTGTTAAGTAAGCTTTTCTACTGAGACAGTCCCTTCTTTCTGTTATCCATATCATTGTTTTCTTTATTTTGTATTATTCTAGTAAATACCCATTCTCAGTCTCCTTTTTTTCATACATATTATTTCTTCTCAAGCCTAATTGTACATTGTTTTCTTTCTTTCACATAGTTTCTAATATCTCTTAGGAGATTATTAATGCCAGTGCCTTATACTTGGGATCTCCCACCACATCTGCCTCCATACTGGTTGCTCTAGATAAGAACTTGGTAATTTGAGTTGATTTAACAAGGTAATTTGAATTGAGTTACAAAAAGGGAAAAAAAGAAAGTGAGAGCTGAGCTTTCTAAGAGGAGTTAATAGAGGAAATTAGTTCACAAATCTAAGTTAAGTGGTAACCAGTCAAAAAGTACCCCATCTTTAGGAGTAATAATGGGCAGTAAATTAAAATTTTATTCAGATTCAAATATGAATGATTATATGTTAAAAGTATTTTTCTTAAATTTCAGACTTATCAGTGTTGAATCAATTAGTTTGATTTCAACTAGTTGAAGTATATGTATACTTAATTGTATAAATTGGAAATCATAGTTGACCTTTTTTAATGCAGATTTGTGGTTTGTATATTCACCAGTCTTTTTTCCTTCTTAGTTTTTATAAATCATGATGATTTTCCTCTTGGACATATTTGTGTTAGAAGTATGTAAGACATTTACCCACAAGTATGTTTGGAAATATTAAAAAGTAATATTAAACTATATACATATTGCTGCAGCCTCTGAATTCTTGGGCTGTGACACACACACACACACACACATACATATAAAGGGATTTTCAATGCAATATTGTTGAGCAAAAAACAAATTTAAAACAACATAAATGTCAGAAATTCCCTGGCAGTCCAGTGGTTAGCACTCTGCGCTTCTACTGCTGGGGCCTGGGTTCAATCCCAGGTTGGGGAACTAAGACCCCACAAGCCACGTGGCGTGGCCAAAACAAAAAACAAAAAAACCCCATAAATGTCTAAGAATAGATGTTATGTTGAAAAATGATGAGAAGCAATAGAGAAGTGTTTGGAGTGTAGCCTCTGAGATAAGACAATTTCAATCTTGGCTCTACTAGTTACTAGCTGTGGTACCTTGAAAATATCCTTAACCTTCTAAATCTGTTTCCTCACCTCTGAAATGGAGCTAATAATACTACTTATGTTGTGAATCTCTGAGTAAAATAATCTATGTAAAACATTTAGCATGGTGCCCTATTCTGTGAATGTTAGAGCAAGAGAAAAGATGATTTATTGTGTAGTCATTAATAAAGATATGGAAACATATTTATTTTACATAAACAATGTAAAACAAATTGTTGAACAAGCAAGAAGCACTTTACAAAATAATATGTGTTGTTATGATCCAATTTTTGTAACAAAAAGTCAGAAGAAAACCAAAACTTGATATTTTATTCAAATCCTAAGATTGTCTTTGTGTGATAGGATTAGCAGTGATTTTTATATTCAATTATTTTTTGATTAATAGCTGCATTTGCGTATTATTTTATTAAGATAAACTATATAGACCATTCAACCATTCATAGTATTCCACCCCTGTAGGTACAACTAAGCTGTGAAAATATCAATAGTTTATATTCAGTATACTAATATAATTCAACAGTTGAAAAGTAAATCAAATCAACTGGAACAACTGAAATTAAGCACAGCTGCCAGTAGAGCTCTGTTGTTGTTTGATGGTGATGGTATGATGGCTAATATTTGTTACTTCCTACATGCCCAGGTACTATTGAAAGCATTTAGAATGAATTAATTTAATTTTTGCAGTATCTTATAGAATTCATCTAATTCTATAAGATAGGAATCATCATATTTCACATTTAACTGATGAAAAAATTGAGGCCAAAGAGGTTGTATAACTTTCCTAAGGTCAAAAGCAAACTAATGGCATAATGACCATTCTGACTCAGACAGTCTAGCTCCAGAGTCTGCATTCTCAACCACCAAACCGGATTGCCTCTAATTAGTAGTGATGGGTTTCATGTAATGAGATCTTAAAGTTGTTCTAACTTTTTGTGTTTATCTCAGTTCAACAGACAGCCAGCTAAAGCTGTGGAATGTAGGGAAGCCATACTGTCTACGTTCCTTCAAGGGTCATATCAATGAAAAAAACTTTGTAGGCCTCGCTTCCAATGGAGATTATATAGCTTGTGGTAAGTGAAACTGTCGTTTCCTGGAACTTTTAAATAGATATCTGTCACTGAAATTGCTTTCAGTGGAATAGACTACATACCAATTCAGGAAATGATCTATACATTCAGAAGATAGCATGTTGAATTTTCCTCAGATTAGAAGAAGCATTAGTCCTTCTCTCCTTCGCTGAGCACAAGCCCTGACCACATGAAATAGCATAAGATTGTTAAATACGTTTTGTAGTTGTTCTCTGGTAAAATATAATGTCTATAGATGTTATGTAGAAGACAGAAAATATTCGTTTCTGCTGATATCTTAATTTTGGAGACATTTGTCTTCTAAAGCTTGATGTTCATTTTCCCCTATATAATGTTCCCTTCAATAAACAGTCTGTTTGGGTAGTCTTGATCTGTTTTTCTAGGACTTTCATTGTTGATAATTTATACAAATTTAAATTAGCAGTAGAAAAGTCAAATTTGGTACTGTTCAAATGCTTTAATACATCTGATGCCTGAATATATGAACTTTCGTCAGTACTTTCAAGTGACTTGGCCTTTTATTCAGTAAAGTTGACTGTCTCTACATGTATATGAACCTAAACCCTGTCAAAGCAAATCTCTTACTTTGATAGACTGCTCAAAAATATAGGTTTCTAGACTACTCAACTTTTATTGGGGAATGGGAAATAAGTTTTGTAGATTATTAAAATCTGCCTTTTTAAGTGCTATAACTTTCTTCTTCCCCTCTAGATAAAAATCTTTATAAATGTAATTCAAGATCATGCTATAATAACACACTTCTGGTTCTTCTCTAGACCTCTGCTAAAATGATTTTTGTATCAGTATTGTTATATCATTTGACAGTGGGTTATTTCTTTAGGTTAGGAAAGTATAAGTTTTTTTCTGTGAATCCTTTTCTCATATGATTCCCAAGAAATCCTGTGCTCTGGTCTTTCATATTTTACATAAAAGATTATTAGTCTTTGAACTTAAACATTGAGTGATAGTTACCTTATGAATGTGATATCCTAATTCTAAGTTCTCCCACTCTAAAAAAATTATTTTTAAATATTTTTCAGGAAGTGAGAACAACTCTCTTTACCTGTACTATAAAGGACTTTCTAAGACTTTGCTAACTTTTAAGTTTGATACGGTCAAAAGTGTTCTGGACAAAGACCGAAAAGAAGATGATACAAATGAGTTCGTTAGTGCTGTGTGCTGGAGGGCACTGCCAGATGGGGTGAGTTTTTATATCAGTTTTTTCACCTTGGTGTCTCATATAATGCATTATGTTTATGTATACACAGGTAAGTTTTTTTAAGTTTAAAATATAAATTGATATGTTATATACATTTTCTTTTTTGCTTAGTATTGCATCACCAAAGGAAACAGGCATTTTAGAAAGTAGTAATTGAAATGTCACAAATGGAACAGTAATTGGAATGTCACTTCATGCTGACATGATGTCCCCTGTGTGCCCATAGCATCATGTGCATACCTCTGTTACAGCATTATCACATTATCTCTATCTCTTCTCCTATAGGACTGGAAATTTCTCCAGAAAACACACTGTGTCTCATTTTCCTTATTAGTCACATGCAATATAGACTTAGTAAACATTCAGCTGAACCTGGTATTGTATTAGAAGGAAAAAATTTGATGTAGGGAAAGGAGAGTGGCCTGTATGTATACCTAATTAAATACTATTTCAGGGTAGAATTTCTCTCTACAAAATACATTTATACAAGAATATTTAAACACATTCAGTTAACAAGCAAGTTGCACTTCTAGGTTGCCCAAAAAAACAGTTTCCTCAAACTTGTCATTTATTTATACATTTTAAAGTGCAGGCTTTCTCATAAGTTATATGAAGAAATAATCGTTTTTATTGTCTTGATTTTGTAAACATTAGTCATGCATTAATGTCATCTTTTTAAAAATAGCTTTTTAGGTACTGACTTGGTTTTAGTTTTGACACCAAAAAATTCTACTTGATGGTTACTTTAAGACATCTGTTTAATTAGGTATATTTAAGCTATCTTGTTTGCAGTTCTATTACTCAACTTCAGTTTTGGCAATGGCAGACTAGGTGATTTGGACCAACCCTCCCGCTAAGTAGAAGTGGAAAAGTTAGAGTATTCAAGTATTCAATATATATATTTTAAAAACCAAAACCTGTTTTAAGTCATTGGAAAGTAAACAAGATAGAAAAGAATTACCAGTCTAGGAATGTGAGCCTGGCTTTTGAGTATTCTTTTCCCCTGGGAGCATTTGCCAGTTTTGGTAGAATGGCTGAGCACTTATGGTAGCTTCATGGGGGCACAGGGAATGCAGTCTAGTGCTCACCACCATTTGGGTGAACTTACCTTGGTTTAGGTCCCCAAAGGGCTCTAGTCTAGGGTAAAGCAGTAGAGGATAAGCCCCCAGTGATTTTGCAACTCAACTTCAGATCATATCAATCCTGAGTAAATTGAGGTGATCTTAGATTGCTAGTGTTAACAAATGCAAAATTAAATCCTCTCTGCAAGAAAACCTTCTAAAGAAGATCATCTCAGAATTTTATGTTTTTCAAAATTGCAAATATAACTAGGACACAACAAAAAATAAAGAGACACAGGAAAAGCCAAGACGACATGATTAAATTTAGTATAAGCATTGAACAATAGAAACAAAATCACAGCAGCTCTGGATATTATAACACATAGCCTGAAAATAACCATGCTGACAAGATGAAAGACAAGGTTGAAAATTTCAATTGGGAAATTAAAAGTATTTTTTTTTTTTTTTTTTTTTTGCGGTATGCGGGCCTCTCACTGTTGTGGCCTCTCCCATTGCGGAGCACAGGCTCTGGACGCGCAGGCTCAGCGGCCATGGCTCACGGGCCCAGTGCTCCACGCCATGTGGGATCTTCCCAGACCGGGGCACAAACCTGTGTCCCCTGCATCAACAGGGGGACTCTCAACCACTGTGCCACCAGGGAAGCCACTAAAAGTATTTTTAAAATGAAAATTCTAGAACTAAAAAAATATAATTACCAAAATTAAGAACTTAGTGGATGGGTTGAATGGAAGATAAGACACAGTTGAAAAGAGAATTAATGAACTTTTAGGAAAGTTAGAAGAAAATATACAGAAGGAAGCATGGAGAGACAAAAAATGAAGAGATGGAGAGATGAAAAAAAAAGAGAAAGGAGATAGAGGTTGAAGTAAGAAAGTTGAACATATTCAATAGGAGACCTAAAAGGAGGGGAGAGAAATAATACAGCCAAAGCAGATATTAGAAATCATTATTGTTGAAAGCTTTACAAAATTGATGAAAGACAGTAAGGCAGAGATTCAATAAGCCTTCATACCCCAGAGAATAAATGACTTGAAACCTACATTGTGAGTACAGATTTAATATCAGATCTGGACCCTGAACAGACCTAGGCCTGCTGAAAATCAGACCTTGGGTCTGCCTTCTCATAGCACTCTTCTGTGGAAATAAATTAAGACAAATAAGGAATGTTATGTGCTAAGAGCTAGTTATTTCTTAAATTTATTATGAACCCTCATCTGTATTGCCTCTGGACTGAGAGAATTGTGAGTTGACATGTTGGCCTTACATCTATGCAATGAGAGCGATACAAGACTGGCAGGAAACCAAGGCACACCTCTGTATTGAGGTGAACCACCTGCACTTCAGCTGTCCTTGGCAGCTGTGCTCACTCTGTGTGGTTTGATCTAAGAAGCTGTGCATGTGAATACTTGCTTGGCCTCCTGATGAGTGTGAAGATGCTGTGCACGCTCAATATCCTATCTTATATCCTTCTATAAAGCTAACTAGCTGCTAGATTAAAACTAACTGCGCCTGATCCTGTGACCCCTGCTGGTGGTGGGACACATCATAGTGAAACTGCTGAAAATAAAATACAATGGGGGATTCTTAAAGGAAGGCAGAGAACAACTGTCTTCAAAGGATGAGTAATTAGACTGACAGCCAACTTCTCAGTGAAGCAGCAGAAATCAAAAGATAGTGGAGCCAGATCTTCAGTGTGTGAAGGAAAATACCTGCCAATCTAAAATTCCATATCCAATGAAAATCTTTCAAGACAAAGGTAAAATAAAGACATTTTTAGATGAATGAAAATGAAGATTTTGCCACCAGCAGACTTACACTAAAGAAAATTTTAAAGGTAATTCTTAAGGCAGAAGGAAAAAAATGCAGAAAATGAAGACAAAGGCAAGACATGCAGAAGGGAATGGTAAGCAATAGAAATGGTAAATATGCAGTAAATCTAAATGCATGTCGACTGTATAAAGCAATGATGTCTTGTTGGACTTAATACACACATAGAATTAAGTACTTGACAATAATAGCATAAGTCAGAAGTATAAATGTAATTAAAATGTTCTCAAGTCCTTGTTTTGTCAAGGAAGGTGGCAAAAGAACTAATTAATGTTAGACTGAAAGGATGCATATTGTAGTTCATAGGATGACCCTCAAAGTAAGTTCTTAAAGTATGCTACCTAGACCAAAAGAGCAGCATCACCAGGGAACTTGTTTATTTCACAATAAAAAGATTAAAAGTTCTGTAACTCACTTCAGTACCATTCCAGATTTAACTTAAATCTGACTTTTATATAACTGTCACTTTGATTAGCTACAAAAAATAACTTCATTCCCTTATTTTATATGAGGCAGAAGGAGTGAGACACTCCTTTGTTCATTTATTCAGCAGATACTTAGTATGTGCAGTCACAGTTCTACATACTGGAGATAAACTCAGAACAAAACTGTAAGAAGTTCTGGCCCTCTTAGGAGACTCAGAATATTATGTGCTGGAGCAGACAAAAAAAATACATATATATGAAGGTGACAAGTGCTTTGGGGAAAAACTAAGCAGGAAAGTGGGATGGGGGTGCTAGAGTAGGGAGTTGTAATTTTCAATTGGTGGTGACAATGCCTTACTGAGTAGCTGAATTAGAGCAAAGACTAGAAGGAGATGAAGATGTATACCATATTTAAATGTAGGAAAAGAGTATTCCAGGTGTAAACAGTAAACAGTTCAAAGGTCTTGAAGTAAGAATGCGATTAGTGTTCCAGGAACAGAAAGAAGGCCAGTGTTGCTGTACTACAGTGGTCTAGGTGGGGAGTAGTAGATAATTTCAGAGCAGTGAAGAAGAGCTGTTTCAATAGAGCACGTTTACCATTGTAAGGATTTTTGTTTTTCCTGGGAGTTGGGAGCCATTGTAAGATTTTGAGCAAAGGAGTGATACAATATGACTTAAATTTTTTAAAAATCAGTTTGGCTGTTTTGTAGAGAACAGACATAAGGAATCAGGAAGGCTGTTGTAATAATCCAGGTAAGATTAAATAGTGGTGAGCCAGTGAGAAGTAGCCAGATCTTGTTCATATTTTGAAACTGGAATAAATAGAATTGCCAATAGATTACATGTGGAGAACGGTAGAGAAAAGTCTAGGATGACACTGAGGTTTTTTCCCCAAGCATCTATAAGAGTGGAATTGCCATTCCTTAAGATGGAGAAGATTACCAGAGGAACTGTCTTATGGGAGAAGATCAGGGGAGAAGACCAGGAGTTGACCTCTAGACCGGCCTGATTTGAGAGTTACTAAAAATACTAAGTGGAGATGTCAATTTTGGATTCACAGGAAAGTTGTGAACTGGTTAAGTTTGAGGTATTACTTGCCGTGTAAGTGGACCTGCCAAGTTGGAGTTCACAGCAGATTGTGGGGCTAGGCATATAAATTTGGTAGCTGTCAACATATGATATTTAAGCAAGAAATGGGATAAGATCTCTCCAAGGGAGTGTAATCAGAGATTAGAAGTAGTATGAGTACGTTATTTGAGGGTACTTCAATGTTCAGTGATTTAGGCAATGAGGAAGAATCAACAAAAAGACCGAGGAGTGGTTATCAATAGTAGGAAAACTGGTGCCTGGGAAGCCAAGTGAAGAAGGTTTTTCAAGGAGGAGGAATTGGCCATTGATATGAAAGTCTAGAAGAGAGAAATCTATAGGGACTAAAAGTAGATTAGTGGTTACTTAGGGCTTAGGTGGGCGAGAGATAGGGAGATGATAGCTAAAGGGTACGGGGTTGCTTCCTGACATGATGAAATATTCTCAAATTGAGTGTGGTGATAGTTGCACATATCTATGAATATACAAAAAAACCATTGAATTGTACACTTAAAATGGATGAATTGTATAGTATGTGAATTATATCTCAAGCTGTTTTAAAACAATAAAAAGAAAAGAAAGCAGTAATGATAAAATTTGAATATCTCATTTTGCAACCTAACCAATGGATCTGAGCATCCAGCTACAGCATCACAAAGAGAGAGACAGATGCCATACATTGGGCCTCCTGAAGGAGGGGACCCTATGAAGTCAACTCAACCCATGTTTGATTAAGCCTCTAAACCTAACCACTTACAGGAAATACAGAGGAAAAAGGAACATGGTAAAGAACCATGGTAATGAAGCGGAAAAATCCCCAAGACTATCAGAAACTGTTAAGCAATCAAGTTTCTTCAACACATAAATTGCAAGGGAGAAAAAGAGATGAAAGGAAACCTATAAATTAAAAAAGAGTTATAAGACATGACAACTAAAAAGAAAAAAAAGTAGGAATTGGTTAAGCTTTGTCAGATGCTACTGATACAAGTAAGATGAGCAAAAAAATGATAGGAGTGGTAAGACAAAAGTTTGACTGGAATGGTTTTAAGAAAGAGAGGAAAGGGAGACAGAGATGGTGAAGTACAGAGAACTGTTTTGGGGAATAAGAAAATAATACAATGTTTAATCTCACCTAGATTACTTTTTTAAGACGTGAAATCAGTAGCCAAACATTTCATTGTCTTTCTATGCTTTATTTCTGTCCTACCTAATTTTGATCACAAGAAAGAGGTCAGTTTAAGGGCACTTATGAAATAGGTTAACTTTGAAAGTCTTTTTAGTGTTTGAACGTATATTAGTGGTATATCAAATCTACTGTATGAATGAATAGAAAGCATAAAACTATTCAATTAATGATGGTATAAAAATTGCATGTATCTTTATGTTACCATTTATGGTAGTGATTTAGTCATAGGGAGGGAATGAGAAATTAAGAATGAGTGGTAGAGGAAGAGGCACAAATACAAACAGATGTATTCTCTTAAGACAGTATGTTGGTTTTATAAAAATTTAGGATATTTTCCTGCAGATTAAATTTTTGTCTAGCCTTGTTTTTTCCTGTAATCTAGATACATTTATTTTTCTTTTTGGCTACTTCTGGCTGAAAATGAACCAGTAATCTCAAGTCCTGTTTTGAGTAATCAGCCAAGATTATATATAATTTCTACTCTTTTTATTTCTACCATTCTGCATATAAAATGGAAAGAACGCTATACACTGCCCTTTTTTAAGATACTGGTCAAGTTCATTGTGTTGCGTTTCTCCTTTTATTTCACAGTGCTGTGGAAGTTAGCAGGATGCTTCTCTCCCACCTTCACCTTTGCCATGTAGTCTACTTTTTCTTCTAGGCTTACAATATTTGCTTTTAATTACTTCTGTTTAAAGACAGAGAATATGTCTAAAGTTGTTTCTTTTAATCTGAGGGACAGTACTTTGTCCTTTCTCTTTTTCTTCCTAATACTTTCCCTGTTTCTAAAAGCAGTTTTGTTCAGTCACTTTAGGGTTTGCTGACAGTCTTCTGTCCTTTGTTCTTTAGCTTTGCTTGCAAAGGTAGTGGCTCCAGCATTTCTACCATTAAAGTGCCACAACCTCTTGTACCACATTTACTTTTCAAAGGAGTTTTAAGATAAGTTTTGTTTGAACTGTATTGAAAATGCTTCTTTTTAGAATTTTTTTTTATTTTACAACATAGGTCCTCTCTAGAATACTTAGAGATGGTAATAGTTACTCTATACTAATGAAAAATGCAGAATCCTTCATTTTATATTTTGTTTTTACTTTATTATTTTAATTCATTTGAAGATATTTTAATTAAACTTTAGTAATTTAGAATTATTGACATGTGGATATTCTGTTATTGCCAAATTCTTAGGATTTTAACCCCCAAGAGTAAATCTTATTTGCATTGCCTATTTCAGTTTTAACTTCATGATTTTTTTTTAAAAAGAAGGCGGAATTTGTGAGAAATAACTACTTGGAATACCACATATCACTCTATTTTTATTTGGGCTTTGGAATTTAATTTCCCCACTGCTTATTTTTTAAATATAGATGAAATGAGCTTGTTTAACTTGATGTAATAAAAGAAATTTACTATTCATTTATTTGAAGAAACAATTGTAAATTCTAAAACTGTGTACTTGAATGTATTATATCCATATATGATTGAACATACAAATACATTCCATTTGAATAATTACACTATCTTTGAAATAAGTGTAGTTTGCTTTTTATTTCCATATACAGCAGTCAACTATACTTTTGAATATAGAGAATGGTGGGCTATTAGACTACAATCTCAATTCATTTTGTGACTTTACTTCCTTGAAAAATACCTCATAATTTATTTTAACCTCTTCTGTCCAGATGTAGTAATGTTTGCTGTCTGCTACTTACTGGACACAGCCATTATCTGGATCATTAAAGTCTGTAATCAACAGTTCATGTTTGTTCTAGTTTCAATCTTTCTTTCTAAAGTATTCTATTTGCTCACAATTTCTAGCAGGTATTAATGTGGACTAACAAAAGATTTATTTCTTCCTTCCCTCCCTCCCTTCCTCCTGAAAGGCAGTAGTGATATGATTTGGATAATTCATTAACTAAGTAATTATCCTTAAACTAATTTAGAGTTGATTCAAAAAAAGTTTTTTGCAGCTTTATATTAGGAGAGTATGGAGTCAGAGTGAATCTCCCTGGCAAGTGCATTGGTGGAGAATAATGCGATCATCTTGGAACATTATCTTAGGTTTTGGGTTGGGTTTTTTTAATGATTATAGTAGCTTATTACTGAAAGAAACGAATACACGTATGTTTTAGAGAATTTAGAAAAACGAAAAACAAGAAAATATCAGATAACGCTTTTCCCAGAAATAACTAATATGAACATTTTAATGTAATTAACCACGTAATTTTTCCATTCAAAGGAACTTTTTTCCCAATAACAGTGAATCTTTTATATATTATCATGTATTGTTTACCTTTTGCCTTTGTCACGAACATTTCCCAGGTCTGAATATATTTTGTAAAGAGTGTTTTAAATGGTTCCATATTATTCTAGTCTAAGGATTTACCATAACTGGTATACTGTTGTTTTGTTGAAGATACTCATGTTTACTTTTTACTACTTCTTGAATATTTTTCCAATAAATCTTTAAATTTCTAATTAATTCTTTAGAAGAGAACTTGAGATTTATTAAATGGATAGCTTTATTCATATAGCTTCTGATTAAAACTGATAGATTGCCTTCTAGAACAATCTATTTCCATTTGGTCTTGCACTGAGAAAGTTCAGGGGTTTCAGTTTGACCATGCCCATAAAACATGGAATATAATGTCAGTATCTTTGCCAGTCTGAAAATTTCTTGTTAGTAAAATAATCTTCTTTAATCATTTGTTTCAATAAACAATTTTCTAAAACATTAACTTTTGATTTTTTACAAATTGTGTGCTTACATACTGAGAACTGGTTTTTTGTTTGTTTCTTAAGAAATTCTTGCTTGAAAAGGAAATACTATGCAACTGAGATATTGTTTTATAATTATAGTCCTTTGGCAATTTGGTATTAGTCATTTATATCTATTCCATTATCTCCTACACCCCACATCTACCTTGAAAGTAATGCTACAAAGCAAAGGTAAATTTGGGCAATATTCTTATTCTTTATTTCTGTCATGTCTTTTTATCATCACTGCCTTTATTCAGAGATTGGAAGTTAGGTAAAGGAGATTATATATGTTCTGTATCTGTGGAACAATTCTGTGGAATAATTCTTATCTGAAACTATTGGAATGAAATATAAATTAATTCAAGAATGCAAATTACTTTCTGTTAAGTGATCATGTCTGTGTAAAGGGACACCATATTTTTGTTGGAGGCAGACCTTGAGTCCATGATGACTCCCGCTGAGGCTGTTACATCGTACAAGATTATCTAGCCTTGGGTCACCAATTCTAAATAGATATCTAATGGTAAAAGGCAATGCTTGTAAATGACACTAAAGACTCTCATAGCTCTTCAAAAGTGACGTGTGTGTGTGTGTGTGTGTGTGTGTGTGTGTGTGTGTGTGTACACACATTGTATCCTCAGAAAAAGCTTTGCTTATTAAGGGTGGGTTTTTTTCTCTTGTGGATTGAAACACCAGAAGTCATATTGAAAATTTCTCTAACTCAATAGTGAAGGATGACAGGATAATGATTTCCCTCCTTTGAAACCAAATCCAGCAAAACTTAGCCTGGGAATTTGTTAACAATGTTATCACCCATACTGTACAAAGTTATAATTATATTAGGCAAGGGCATCTTTTTTAGTCAAATAGTGAAATATATTCTTTCTGTCCTTATTTCTAACAAATAAAACTTCATAAATGAAACATTTATTGTGAAGTGTTTTTAACTAAAACTTTGTGTTCTCATGGAGATCTTTTCTTCACCTAAATCTCTCATGATTCCTATCCATTAAAAATATTTCCTGAATGAATTAATACACTGCCTTGTACCGTTATTTGTGTTCATGTCTCCTATCCTCTGCTGGCTTGCAAACTACTTGAAAAAAGGCATCATAGTGTATAGAGTAAGAGCAAAGACTATGGAGCCACACCACTGAGGTTAAAATCAGATTTTCCACTTACTAGCTCTGTGACCTTGCTCAAGTTCCTTAACTACACTGTGCTTCAGTTTCTTCATCTATATAGTGCTAATGATAGTAATAACCTCCCTTTAGGGTTATTATAATGTTAAAATAAGTTAATGTACATAAAGGGTTTAGAATAGTTTTTGACCTATAGCGAAAGTTAAAGTGTTTGCTATTAGTAACATTCATTTTTAAATTACCACTAAGCAGATGGTTTTCACATAATGTATCATTAATATATAATTTTTGTAATGAAGGATACAGTCCTTCAGACTTGTCCTTTACCTTGTTTGTTGCATGATTAATTAAATACTGGTTTTTGAAACCAAGGAAATGCTGGAGTAGAGGTGAGAGATAAAGTGCCTGCACCTATGGAGGAATTGGTATTTATTACCGGTCCTTCCCTTTCTCCATTGCATTTTTGCTATTACACAATTCAGTCTTCCCTCAAAAAGACTTACATATCTGTTTTCCAATTTATATATGCTTTTATCCAAGAGATAGGCATCCCTCTCTGACTTACTAAACACTGTGTATAAAGCATCAGATTGCACTAAACTAAGGAAGCTAAAATATATGTGAAAAGCCAATCTGTGTCCATTAAAATGCAGAAGGCATCTATGATAAAATAATTATTTATCACAGTGATTCTCAAACCGACTGATAATCAGAATCACCTTGGGATCTTTCAAAAAATAAATATAACAAAACAGTTCTTTTCTTAGACCCCTGAGTCCATACTCTGGGGGAGGAGGGGAAGAGAGAAGAGATTTGTATTTTGAAAAGTTCCCCAGGTCTCCATAGAAAATTATGTGAACAGTCAATTTTGGAAACAGATGACTTATGTTACCACTGGAGATTTGTACACATGATAACCAAGAGGCATTAATGGTTCTCAAGCATCTGTTAAAGGGGGGATAATTATACTTACGAATATCTAATGTCTGTTAGATTTTGCTACTCCCTTACCCTTTTCAGGAAGAAGCACAGAAAAGAATAAGATGCGGTCTTTTTTCTTTTCTTTAATTAAAAAAATCTTCCTTTAATATATATTGATTTCCCACATTTATAAACTATTTCTCATCCTAAATTCTTCAGTGAACACTGAGAAGACAACATAGGAACTTCTTTTTCTTTCTTCTCTCCTTTCTTCATTTCTGTTTCTTTCCTTTTCTTTTATCTTTCCTTTCCTTTCTTCTTCCCTCTAGCTGGATGGTTTATAACACTTTAGAAAATTTTCCTGACTGGAAGAGGGCCAATCTGAATGAACTCTTGTCTGTCTTGGGCGTGGAAGGAAAGAAGATTCTGAGCATGGACCCTGACTTCCAGGAAGACTGTGGCTCCCGTCTTCTCCTAAGTGCCCCACTCATCCCTTAGTGTCCAGACTAGAGTGGGGTAGGGGAGTAGAAAATAGAGGAGACAAGAAGGTTGTGGAAAACTGAAGCAAACCTGTAATTTATCTCTTCTTTAAATCTACATCAAGTGTAAATATTCCTTAACCTTAAGGTGCACTACTGTATGGACAGTTCCTGTGAAAACATTTCTTGCATTAAATATTTTATGGTGAAAATGTAATGAAATCAACAAAATAATTTAGTGGGTCTGTAGGTCGACAGATATTTAAAATATTTCATTATTTTCATTTTTATATGTACTATAATGGAATTTGACTTATATTAGAATGGTTCTTATAATTTTTTTCCTCATTAAATACTTTTTTAAAAATAGTTTTTGTCCTGAAGTATGCCAATTTTGAAGAATAGAATCGACACAGATCTTTAAGCTACTTGGTTTTGGGTTTTGTTTTGCCATTTTTAAGGGAAAAAAGAAATATACTAATTTGAGAGTGCATTCTGAATTATGCCATTAACCTATAAATAATTTTCATTGTCATCCCACCATGTTTAAGAGTGTCCAAAATATTTTGAGATGGGAAGGAATTTAACTTTGGTATCTAAATATTTATCTTTTGATAATTCCTACAAATTTCCATAGCAGTAGTGAAAGGAAAGAGAATGAATATTGGATATCATTTCCTTGACTTAAACGTTTTTAACGAATACTACTTGAATTGGTTTCATATGCTGAAGTGTATATATGAAAAAATGTGATTATTCTTTTCTAACTGAATAAAAATATATTTAACAATTACTTAAAGCAGAATTAATCAAGGGCAGCAACTGTTTAAGAGAAAAGTGTTTCCTGCTAATTCAAACTTGCATCTTATCTGGGGAAAAGAAATATATTTTTGTATTTTACTTCCACAGTCTCACATTAATCTCTGTTGTTCTTATGACAGTCTCCTATATTGATATGATCCCTACAGGGGTTTGTGCCTTTCGTATCTCTTATTACTCCATTGTATCTTAAATCCCATTTTATGCAGCATTTTTCCACTTAAAGCCATCAGAAGTAGGCATTGGCTATTCCCAGAATGGTAGAAAAGTTATTACTACTGAACACAGGAATAATTTGATTATGTAGAAGAGTCAGTCTATTATAATTGCTGTAAAGAAGCCATTTAACTTTGTGCCTTGTTTAGTCCTTTTTTTTCTGTAGATAAGAAGATCAACTTCGATGAAAATATAGATTCTTTATTTGAACTGTGATAGCCAACCATAAAATGAAGATGAGGTAGAAGATAAATCTAAATCATTTGGTTTTAATGACAAAGTATTTACACATTGTTGAGAATTAAATAGGTAGGTAGTTATGCTTGTATTTGCCTTCAAGATCTTTGACTCTCTGATGAAAGTAGGAAGCTTTAGGGATAGATTGTATAAAACATCAATCTGACTTCAAGATTCAGTTCCATTTTGTTAATTTGCTGTTTTAAATCCTAAGTATCTAGAGCTATGGCTTTGTGATTCACCACACATATCTTTGTAAGTTGCTTTCCAGAGATTGGGAGAGAAGAATAATAGTAGTTGTCTTTTCTTTTCTTTTCTTTTTTTTTTTTTTTTTTTTTTTTTTTTTGGTGGTACGCGGGCCTGTCACTGCTGTGGCCTCTCCCGTTGCGGAGCACAGGCTCCGGACGTGCAGGCTCAGCAGCCATGGCTCACGGGCCCAGCCGCTCCACAGCATGTGGGATCCTCCCAGACCCGGGCACGAACGCGTGTCCCCTGCATCGGCAGGCGGACTCTCAACCACTGCGCCACCAGGGAAGCCCTGTCTTTTCTTTTAGTGTCTTTTTATTTCTCACAACATTCCAAACATTGGTTTATTTTAGGAGACCCAAGAGTTTATCTTTTAAAAAAAATTGATAAGAATTATTTTATCTCTCAAAAAAAGTCTTTATGGATTGTATGGTAGTAGTATCACCTGGTAAATAAGAATTAAAATACTTTATTTCGTGCCAGAGTATCTAAATATCTTTGTCTAGTTTGAAATATGTAACTGAATATATATAATCCCTATTTTTAGCAGCCAAGAGTCATTTAAGTTTCACAAATCATACTCGTGAGCCCTTATAATTTTTTACTAACCAAATTTGTAGTTCAGATGATAATCCTTGATGTTTGTACTAACGGAAGACTGTAGTGGTTCAGAGTAATCCAAAATGTCAACTAATAAGAATGGATAATTGATCTAGAGATTTATTTGGGTATTTACATTTGAAAATATTTTTATCTTATATTTTGAAAAGAATAAAATATAAGAGGCTTTATGCCTCTTCCAATTAATAAGTTAGCCTTGGAACTTCAAATTTCAATAAGGAATCTCTAAGGAATATTTTCATTTCCTCAAAGTTTCTGTTTTATAAAGGGTTAAGACCTTTTAATTCTATGCCTTTTACATTTTGCGGGATTTTAAAGATCTGACAACTATGTTTCCCTTCATAATGGAAAGGATAAGTTATTGATAGCAAAACAAATTGTAGGTTCCTTTTGGGGATTTCACTGGTCTTATTGGTAGGGAAAAGCCTGGTTACCCTGTAGATTTTATATTCTCCATCAGAGTACTCATCATTTTTAAAAACCAGTTTTCAGTCATTCTGTAATGAAGCAGAGTGAAGAAAACCACTTAATTTTGACCAGTGTGTGTGTTGTTCTATATATTTAGTGTGTGCTTTTACTTATTTCTCTTTTTCCTTTTCACTTTATCCTTTCCAAATCATTATTTTAGGGATATGGAGAAAAAGATCACTGTTCAAGGTTAATAACTTGGAAGTTTTGGGGTTTTGGTTTTTTTGTTAGTCTTTGTGTAAATGTCATTAACTTTCAACATACTCATTTAATACAACTAATGTGGGGGAAAGATTTTGTTTTGTTGATAATATTAGTAAATTGTTGGAAGGTGTATTTTTTCTATTGGATGAGGTTTATCAAAAACATAAGTTACTTTTGAGCTTTTTACGCCCTGTTTTTTAGATGTAAGGGTTTTCATCAACCTAAGTTAAGAGTGAAACTATTGGCTCGGAATAGATGCGAATAAACCTTTAGGAAGAGATTCTCTCATAGTTTAGGTGCCATGTTTCTTACTAATTGATAAGTGGCAATTACTTTTTAAAATAAGCATGAGGTTTTTTTTGTTCTTTGCATGAACAATTTGCGTTTGAATTACTGTGCAGTTTTCTGGGTTTTTTTGGGTTTTTATTTCCGGTGCGCGGGCCTCTCACTGTTGTGGCCTCTCCCGTTGCGGAGCACAGGCTCCGGACGCGCAGGCTCAGCGGCCATGGCTCACGGGCCCAGGTGCTCCGTGGCATGTGGGATCTTCCCGGACCGGGGCACGAACCCGTGTCACCTGCATCGGCAGGTGGACTCAACCACTGCGCCACCAGGGAAGCCCCTGTGCAGTTTTCTTTTATTATTCTTGTTAAAATATACAAGTTATATATCAGTAGAGTCAAAAAAACTACAAGCTTCCTTCTCAGCCTGTTGTAATGTATAAAGTAATGTCTGACAAAGCAGAAACATTTTCAGCACTTGGACCCTCCAAATCCAGTTATATCTTATTCAAGAAACCTAATGACCTTTCTTAGCCCTTAACATCTTTGCTTCACAGTGTTATGTATTTCTCCACTAATCAAAACTTTTACAAAATAGAGAATAGGGAAACGACCTGTAATTCTACCACCTGAACAGAACTGCAGTTAACGTTTTGATGTTGTCCTTTCAGTTTTCAGCCTACAATTTTAATTTTACAGTATGTACAGGTATATTTTGTATCTAGCTTTTTACATCTAACTACATCTAAGCATTTTCTCACCTTGCATCATAATATTAGTAGAAAGCATTTATATATACTATCAATTACTATTTGTCTGTTACTATTAAACACTTAGACTACCTCTGATTTTTTTCTCAATTCTAAGTTTGTGCTGTTTTCAGACATATTGTTTTTCCGCTTTTATCTGGTAATATTATATTTGTAATATAAAATCCCATAAGTGGAGGGAAAAAACTGGAACAAAGTGTTCAGATATTTTTTTAGCTTTTAATATCTATTATTATTTTGATTTCCAAAAAAGGTCAATTTTTAAACTGCAATTTCCTTTAACTGTGCTAACACTGGTTTTTAGGGAGGGGAGATGATGGTAGGAAAAAGAGAGATGATTCATGTGTATATGTTTATATTTTCATGTAGCTCAGTCTTTGAGATCTGATCTCTAGGTATAAACCTTGGTTTTGTCACTAGTTATGATACCTTAGGAAAATTCCTTACCGTCTCTGAGTCTACTTCTTCATTTTTGCAGTGGGTTAATATGAATATTTAAAGTGTTGTTAGGAAACAAATGAGATCATGCACATGGAACATTTGCATATAGTAAATAAATGGTAGCTACTGTGAGTAATAAATTAATGTGTAAAATTTGGGAAATTAACATTTAGGTATCTATCCTGTTTCAGTATCTTGCTTATTACTATTTGCATAAGTTATCCAAATCTATTCCAGGTATTTCTAGACAGAGGGAACAGCATGTGCAAAAGCTTGAGAATATGGAAGAGTGCAGTGTGTTTGGAGACTGCTAGTACTTAACGACATAAGTGGAATGAAGTGAGAAATGGTAGATTAGGAGGAGTGATTTTTAAGGGTCATTCTAGACTCTGTTAAGAACCTTGAATCTTATCTGTGCAATTGTAAAGGACTGTAGAAGAGTGACTGACTTCAATTTTTTTATTTGTAGTTTTAGTTTAGTTAAAAAAATACCCACAAAGGTAGTGCTAGCAGAAGTGCATACCGTAGGCTAGAATAGAATGGCACTGCTGACAGGGTTTTCCTTTCGGTTCAAGAATTTGGAAGATAGGTTTGAGCTTAAATTGGCAAGATCTACTGTTTCATTAAAGGGATGATGCCTCTAGGTTTATAGCAATTAATTAGCTTTTTTCATTTTAGGTAAGTCACTTAACATGTTTGAATTTCATTTCCCTGTTTAATTTGAAGGAGTTGTATACTAGATTTCTGTTTCCCAGTGGCCATTTGTAAGACCAAATATGCTTATAGTAAGATCATATTGTTTATATGTAAGTCAACCAACAAATCAAACTTTGTTTTATGTCATGTGTAGCAAACTGTCTGAGAAACTCTTTGGTTTGCATTATTTCTCTCTTGATTCAGCTCTTAAACTCACAAATGAAATAACTGCTTCCAATTCCAGGGTGTCCTTTAACCCCAAGGAAAGAAATCCTCTGACAGTTGGACATAACTCACATCAGAATAGAAACTTTCTTGATGTTGAGAAGATGGGGCAAAAAGTTTACTAAAGGCAGTTTTCAAAGAAAAAATGAATTTTGACTATTTTTAGAAATTCTTATTGAGTGAATTGCAACACCTTCCAAGGACTATAGCTCTTACATATGAATATTTTACAAATAACAGTGGAAAGAAAAATATGTCATTAAAAAAAACCTCTCTAAAATGTTTTGAACATCGTTTGTTCCCATGTTCTTTACTAATTAACTCTTAATGTGATATTTCTGTTACTGTAATTACTGCATTATTTTTTGCATTAATTGGCAAAAAATATCAGTGAATGTTCTGATAGACTCTTACTGCCACAGATTAATAGAAAGTGTTATATTTTAGTTTATATTGCACCTTAATAACCTCTGCTTCTGTCATGTTCCTCTAATGAAGAGTTTCTGTTCTAATCACTTAGTATCTTAAAGGATTATTATGAAATGGAAAAATCATAGATTGATGTTGTTTTCCTTTCTAACGTTGCTCTGAAGTTTTGATTGTACAACTTAACCTATGTGTAAAATGAAAGCACAGATGCAGAAGTGTTCACGTTTTGTACATATAACTAATAGTCTTTAAATATTTTCATGAGTTAGCACCCTTCTCACTGCTCTGTTAATATTGAAATACTAAAAGGGATAGAATGAGTGGTAATTCTGACACTTCAGACTAGTGCTGAGTTAGTTGATACAATTGACTAGTTTTCCAGGACTGAGCTTTTTTCTTAAAGCTCCTTATTAAATCAAATGTGTATATCAGATTAGCAGTTACCACATTTGATTACTGTTTATGGTCCTTTGGGGCTTTTCAGTTCCTCTAGTACAAAACTCTTAACTTTGGATTCATGGAACCCACCCCACAAGGATCTTCAGGTCCCACTAAAAGCGTATGAAAAAGTTTGTCATGTCCATGTAATTATTTTTCTAAAAAGAGAGTTTATTCCTTTTATTGGGTTCCAAAAAGGGATCAAAACATTAGTAATTAAACATCAGTGCTGAGCTTCCCTGGTGCGCAGTGGTTGAGAGTCTGCCTGCCGATGCAGGGGACACAGGTTCGTGCCCCGGTCCGGGAAGATCCCACATGCCGCGGAGCGGCTGGGCCCGTGAGCCATGGCCGCTGAGCCTGCGCGTCCAGAGCCTGTGCTCCGCAACGGGAGAGGCCACAACAGTGAGAGGCCCGCGTATCGCAAAAAAAAAAAAAAAAAAAAAACAGTGCTGAAAAAATGTAGTCTGGCAAGTTGTCTTGATAGGGCTGTGAATTAAATTGTACTAGCAATACCAGTTATTAAAAATTATAAATATTTTTTCTGCCCTCACTTTGAAGTTTACATTATTTTTTTAAAAAGTTGTATTGAAATATAGTTGATTTGCAGTGTTTCAGGTATATAGCAAAGTGATTGTTACACATATATATGTATATGTGTGTGTGTATATACATATATATATATATATTTATTCCTTTTCAGATTCTTTTCCATTATAGATTATTACAAGATATTGACTATAGTTCCCTGTACTATGCAGTAGGTTCTTGTTGTTTATCTATTTTATATATACTAGTTTGTAGTGTGTCTCTGTTAAATTCAAATTCCCAATTTACCCTCCCCTCCCTTCCCATTTGGTAACCACAGATTTGTTCTCTGTGAGTCTATTTATGTTTTGTGAATGTTTATCTGTATTGATCTCGAAGAGACAGCAGCAAGTGGTCTTGAAGCAGGGTCTTAGTTCCCTGCCCAGAAATTGTACCTGGGTAGCCTGGCTGAAAAAACCAGGAATCCTAGCCGCTAGATCACCAGGGGCTAGAGGCTGGAAGCAAAGTTCCCCCGGCTCTTGCCCATTTGAAAACTGAATTCCTCAAAGAGGCAAAAACTGCAAAAACAGGTACAAAGTTTATTATTAGAGATACAGCATAACATGCGGGAGAGCACACAGAGAAACAGTTTATTTATTTAAGATAGAAGCAAGGCAGAAATACACACCCAGAGAGAAAGGGTGTGGGTGTCCTCCCTAATGAGGAGCGCAGTAAAGAGGGGGTTAAATCATTTATATAGGGCAGTTCTTCCAGGTCTTTGTTTACCTTTGGCCAGTTATCTTGTTTCTTTTTTCACACCTGACCTGCCCTAGAAATCTCTCCAACATGCATGCACATCTTTTTGCCAAGATGGATTTCAGTGCAGAGGCCTGTGGGAGATTTGACAACATTTATTATGGGGTCGTGCCCCTCCCTTTTTGACCCCTGAGGAGCTTTTCTGTGCGTGTGCAGTTGGGGAGGTAATAGATGTGGTCGTCTTATCTCTTTACTCTAGCAGAGCTCAGCTCGGGGCCTAACTTTGTCTTTGGAGTGTCAGGGAAAACAAAGCTCCAATTTACTCCGCTCGACAAACTCCAGCTGTCCAGCCCAGGGCCCCATCTACCTCCTATCTCAGTATCATTTTTTTAGATTCCACATATAAGTGATATCATATGATATTTGTCTTTCCCTGACTTAATTCACTTAGTATGAAGTTTACATTAATTTTTATATATCTTGACAGACTTAAACAAAGAAAAAGTCACAGAATAATTATATAGAAGCTCTTTATTTTAATTCTTTTATTCTTTTCCTCTACCTCTTCCAATCTAGATTTGTGTTATCTATTATTTTATGAGAGAGAGAGAAACCTTATCACTTTGCCTCTGTTTATTTGTTTCCTCATCTTGTATAAAAGTAGGTAACACCAGATTTATTGCCTGTTGTAAAACTCAAATGAGCTTTTTGGCTGTGAACAAGCATTTTAACTCACATGACATTACGTTTATGCACGGTACATAATGTTACGTATAGAACAGAAGAGTTCTAATACATAGTTAAAAAGTAACTCCATAAAAATTGCTAATAATCTGCATAATCTCACAAATAAAAAGCAAGAGCAGGTAAATAAGACCATAAAAATATCTTTTTTTCCCATCTAAGATATTAAATGTGTTTGTGAAAATAAGTTTCAACCTCAATTAGCTATCTTTAAAGGTATATTTTATAGGGTTATGCCAAGGGTTATCAATATAACTTTGAAAAAATATAAAGCATGTTTTAACAGGAGCTTTGTAGGAAGAATCATTTATAGTGAAATATCTGAATTTGAAATAAAAGGACTGAATCTATCATTTGTGTCCTGTCTTACAGTCTGTTGATTCAGTATGCCTGGTGATAGATTCTGTGAGTGTTTATAGGGTATATAAAAAAAAGAATGTGAAATGAAATGCTTGTGTTATTATATAGGTAAAAAGTAACAAAACAGGATGTTGAGCTATTTATATATATTGGCTTTTTTATATACTCGCTGTTTTTGTAAATGGAAAATCATTTATTGTTCTGTGCATAATTGCCTTGCTAACTGCTTTGCATTATCATGTGAGTTTTTTGATGTAATAATCTTGAAACAAAAGATCCTTCCTTGGGAAACTTAGTAGGTCAATGGTTAAGAAAATACAGTAACTGTACATTTTGCATGACCAGTTAACACACATATTTTTCAGTAAGATTCTTTTTTCTGTTTAAGTACATAAAGTTCCATTTTCGTTCCTCTCAAAACAAGTAGGACATGGTAGAGACATAGTAGATGTGCACCAGGGTGGTTTTGGAGAGGGTCGCTAGTCCCTTCCTCCAGCCAACACCACATGAGGTTTCTCAGGATTCTCTCCAGCCTTCCCTGGTGGGGTTCATGGAGGAAAAGTTTGAAGAGTATTCTACCACCTGCGCCCCCGCCCCATGCACACACACTGTTTACAGCAGCAGGGGCCTCACGTGCTCATGCTAGCTACCCTGTAGCGTTTTCTTAAACATTAATCTCCCTACTGGCTTATCCAACTATTTCTGTGCCAGGTAAGCAAATACTCTGGTATTGTCTCTCCCTGCAGCTGCCAGTTTCTTCTCATTTTCGCTTATTGTGACTGTGACGCAGTTCTCTAGTAGTTTCAAGAAATGTCATTAATTTGAGGTTGTCTAGCTCTTGTTGTAAGCACAGGAGCAGTACTCTTTCCAGGTTTCTCCATCTCTAAGCTCAGCTTTCTAGTTTTTAAGACTCGAATTACGTCTACAGATATAAATAAATATAAGGAGTTTTTAATAATCAGTTATCATAGACTTCTGTTCTTGCTCCTTAAACTTGTGTATTGTCAGCATATTTCAAAACTGTGTTATTGTCAGCATATTTCAGAACTATGTTAAGAGTAAATAGATGTTTTATTTCTTGTAACATTTTAGAGATGATTACTTTTTCAAAATATGATTTACAGTATATATCCATCCGTAACCACCACCCCCCCATATCACATGTAATCATTCAATCTAGTGACAAAAGTAATCTCAATTACAAAAGGCAATCCAGTATCTGAATTGGTAGTGGCAATGGAATCATCTATTTGAAATTAGTTTTCTAATGAAAGTCTCAATATACATTTAGCCAGAGGCAAGAATTTTAAAAGTGTGAGGAAAATATTTAGGCTATCCAGAAATTGTGATGTGATCTGATCTTAACCATTAGGAACTTTTTGATTATTTAATCTCAAATATTGGGTGTTTCTATAAAAATTTGCCAGATTTATTTTATGCAGCTGACAGGTGTGAAGACACACATTCATGCCAATTTGGCATTCTACCTATGAATTGCTGTAGAAATTCCAATAATATAGGCTATTGCTATGATTTATTATCACAGGAAATGTTGGATTGATTTTTTTTAATTTTATTAAGCACAGTCCTATTCTTTGGCATTTTATAAATTCAAAATCAAATTTATTCAAGTACAAAGTTTTAACCATTAAAAACTGGAATCTTAAGTTTTGGTATGTGATCTAAGCACAAATGCGATCCCATTTTCTTTTTAACATATCTTGAATCCATCATCCATTTCTACCCCTGCTACTCTGACACCACTAATTCAGGCTTTCATCATTCCCTGCAGTTACTTCTCAGTAGTCCCAGGCTCATTTACCCTGCGCTGCTTAAACTCCTTCAGTGGAGTCCCAGTGCTTACAGAATAAAATCTAAGCTTCTTGATGTGACATCTAACAACACCCTCCTTCATCAGGCCCGCCACCTACCTCTCCAGTATGGTCACCTACCACTTGCATAGGCATTATTTTATACCTCAGCAACACTGAACTGCTTAAAGATCCTCAAACACCCCTGATGGAGTTTTTGTTTGTTTTTTTGAATTTTAACCTTTGTGCCTTTGACTTTGCTGCTCACTGTGCCTAGTTACCCTTTCCTGCACCTCTGTTTGTTACATATTGTAATGTCATTAGACTGAAAGCCCTTTAAGGTACAGTGCTGGGTTTTGTAGCCACAAAAGTAGTGGCGCGTTCTTTGAGCGGATGACTGCCATTTGATTGATCTAGCTGTACCTTTTGCCCATCGTTGAAATGATTTATATCATATTCCTAATGGAGTACCCTTCAAACTTTTTGAACACTTTTGGTGACAGGGAGCTCCTGATTCATAAGGAAGTCCATTGTATTTTTCCTTATCTCTAAATCTTACAGAGTTACCCTATAAAAACAGCTCTTATCTTTTTTTACCCATCACTTCATAAACAGTAAATATCTTTAAATGTGTAATGTTCAAGAACTTGTGGCTCTGCATACAGTAAAGGTCAACATTTTTTGAATAATTTTCATTATTCAAAAAACTCTTTACCTCAGATTTACTTGAACCCTTTGGGGGTATAATGTCACTTGAAAAAGTAGGCAAAGAGTTCAAAACTGTATTCTGTGAAGTTGTGCTGATTTCATGTACTTTACACTTTCATGGACTAGTTTAAAATATGGGAATAGGAGACTGAAAGGAAAGAGAAGAATAAGACAATTACTAGTGTATGTAAACTACACTAGTATAGGTAACAACCCAATATTGTTTCCCATTCCATTTTATTTCTTTTAAATTCTCATAGATTTCCATTTGGGAAGTTAACTTTACTTCTCAATTTCTGTGAGCCACTTGTGTAATTCAAATACCAGTACTGAATATAATATCTTTTAACCAAATAAATTTATATAGGTTTGTAAAAGTATTACGAATAACCTTTACATGTATAATCATTCTCGTTGAACTCAAAAGCTTTCATAGGTTAAGAAGTCTTGTCCTATTTATCTTGGTATTATGTTGGCCTTGCATGGGATCTGGTAAATAGGCACTCAGTAAATTAAAACAAACAAACAGACAAACAAGTAAATCTTTTCTCTCTACTTCCCTCTCACCAGCCCCCTGACCAAAAGTAGAAAGATGCAGATTTCTCCTTTCTTTGAGTTCAGCATTTATAGAGAGTTTCCATTATCTATACTAGTGTTTTTCAAAGTATGGTCTACTGATCATCTACTTCAGAATTACTAATTACCTGAGTTATGTATTAAAAATGCAAATTTCTAAACCCCAAACTTACTAAGCCAGAGTTTGAGGGAGAGACCCAGGAAGCTCCATTTTTTGTTGTTGTTTTTTTTTATGGGATGCATAATTCTCTTTCATTTTATTAAAAAGCCTAGAATTACATGAAAGAAGCAGATTTCCATTCCCTACATAATCAGCCTTGTGGAAATTTATAGAGATCCAATAGTGTTTTCATCTGGGAAGGGGGAAAAAAAGTGTTTTTAAAGTGTTTCTAACAGTGACCACCACAGACCTGTTCTTCATTTCACAGGAGTAATTAGGTACTATCTCAAACCCTTCCAAGAGCCACATAAGGAGGCTTTCCAAGGTTCCTTTGGAAGTTGATCACTTTGGAAGCTCTAAAGACCGACTGTAAGGGAAGCATTCGGTAGTAGGCTGGGGTTCTTGTTGATCTCCTCAGTGGCAGAAATAAAGGCTAGAACATTCTTCTGGTGCTTGTGGAAAATCAGGATCTTAAAGCTCATCAGAGCTTTAAGTCAAAGATCTATCTCCCAAAAGGCCGCACATCCTTACGTTTAATCAGCCTAATTTGACCAAATGTTTATCAATGTATGATAAAGGATACAACTCAGGAACAGCCAAGTGGAAAAGATGCATAGGGAAAGGTATTGGTGGGGGTATAAGGCATGGGGCTTCTGTGCCCTCTCTGCGCAAGCCATCTTCTCATCACTTCCATGTACCTCCAAGCCAGAAGCTCCAGAACCTCCATTTTTAACACACTACTCATGGAATTCATGTGTAGTAAAGTGCTGTAAGATATCAGTTTTTGAGTTTTTTCCCCCTTATTGTATTTGCTTTGTAAATATTTGTTGAATTTAACAAATTAGATTTTATCAACCTATCTTTTTTTCTAATTATTCATCAAACAACAATACTTTTTTTCAAATATCTCCTATATTTGTCTCTTTTCATTCACTTATGCACTTCGTCTCCCCATTCCTGTTTCTTCTTTTACCCCCACTCCCATAGATTACTTCTAATCCCTTTATGTCCTTAATCATTTTTCAGAGGAATTCAGATAGAGTGAAACATTGCTTATTACTATTGCCTTTGATTGATCCAGAAAAGTTTCTTTCAAACTCAATATTTGCATGTAACTCCAACTTGTATATTTGGCCCTCGTTAAAAATTAGGGGAAAATTTGATAAATATATTACGTGAACTTGTCAATTATTTTAACTTTTTCACTTCAGATACCTTTGTCTAGTAAAAAAAAAAAAATTATATTTTGCCCTCATTATTAAATATGATCCTTTAAAAAATCCAATTCCAATTATAGAAAAAAGTATAATAGAAGAACTGATTCAAAGGTTAGCTCAGAATTAAATTTAGTAGTAATTAATTAAGAGGTCAACCTTTAAAATAAGTATAATCTTATACATGATTTTTAATTGTTACTCCTCTATCTGCTTCTTTAATGATTCCTTTTTCCTTGTGTATTTGATCTTAGGCATCATATCTAAACTGTTGCCTGTGTTCAAGATTTTCAAGAATCTAGAATAATGCTACTTGTCCAACCTTATTTCTGTTTGTTGTTTTTTTTAAAGCACAAAACATCCATTAGAAAAGTTTCTTCACTGTCCCATCCTATTCCTATTTTTACCTTTGAACTTGTGCTCATCGTTGTTCCTTATATGTCTATATTGCCTTGTCCTCTCTCTTCCATTTATCTAAATCCTCTCATCCTGTCCCAACCCAACCCCTACTTTTCTAGTCCTCTCTTAAGCATTTCATTTCCTTGGTTTCTGGTTTCTCACAGGTACTCATGCACTTATAGAATGCCCTGTACCAGCTGTCATTCAAGTGTATTTGGTTCTAAGGTTGTATGTCATTAGTGTTGCCTTAGTTATATTTCTTGCTTCTACTTTGAGAGCAAAAAATGTCAACACTAGCAACTGCCATAAGAAAAGCTACTTCATTTTCTAGGAAAGAGTTACAGTTAAGATAAAATTTAAGTCTTAATCTGGAGAGTCTACATTATGTTTTTAATCAATTTTATAAGATCATAAATCTGGTGATGAAAATAATACAGTAGTACAGTCATACTTGAGAAAACTGCCCTTTAATTGTAAAGAAATTTAGGTTACAACGTCTTAATAAGAAAAACTGCCACTTATTTGTTTGGTGCCTAAAATATGCCAGATCTTTTTTGGTTAGGTACGTTACTGTGTTTTCTTTGAGTCTCATAAAAATTCTATGCAGTACTTAAGATTATCTGTTTTATAGTTAAAGAAATTGAATTTCTAAGAGGGTTGGACAGTACTATGGCAGAACCAAAATGCAGGTCCAGTTCTCCTTGTCTTAAATTAATTGCTGTTTCTACTGCATTACATGGTATTCCTAAAAGAGTACAGAATTCTTGGAACAGCTTTGCCAGAGTACTCTAGAAGAATTTTGCAAATAGCGCCCTTAGAAATGCATAGTTCCATGCTCAGAGGCCCTCCTTTATATTAATCAGCAATAAAGAGTCATTTTTCCCTGTCAGATATGCCATTGCAAGCACCTCGTTCTCAAGCTTTATTCAGGAGCGCTTCCAAGGTCAAGAGGTGTTGATACGTGAGGGAAGTTGTCTGGCATTGCAAGGAAAATTAAGTTGATTAGGCTGCTTGGTGAGAAGGGAGAAGACTTAGGAAAGATTTGGAACGAAGGAAGGGTCGTGAAAATGATGTGATATTTTTGTGTATTTCAATCCTCTTTCTCTTGTACATGGTTTTTACAACCTTTTCTTCCTGAATAATGATCATTTTGAGTTTGTATGCTAAGTGTACCTTTTTAATCTTTCTATTCTCTGAATCATGATGTTTTTGGGGGGCTTTTGTTTTTGTTTTTCCTGTAGTTTATTTGAATGCATTAAAGTGTATTTAAAATGAGGATTTGATGCAGACAGGAGGTTGGTATAGAAAAGACTGGATAACAAAAGCCTTCTTAATAATGAAGCACAGCAAAAATGGAACCTGCAGGAACCAACCATGTGGACAAATGAAAAAATGCCTTTTGTCTACAAATTGCAGTGATCCTACATTAACATGGAGGTCTCTGTCTGGCTTAGGACAGCTGGCTAAGTCTGATCGTTCCCCTCCATACAGCCTTTAAAACCAACACTCCAAGTACTGCTTTCCTTGCCATTTTGTTTACTATTTCTACTGATTAAGTGTACTACATTATTAACAGACTACCAGGTGTGGTTACTTCTGCATCCATCTTAACTAGTTTTTGAGGTATATTATCGTTTCTAAAAACTAGATATTATTTTTTTTTGTTTGATTAAGGAAACTATAACCAGGAAGTAGAATGAACACAGAAATATTATTTTTCTGAGGGACCACATTGGCTTAACTAATCCAGGGTTATCAGAAAAGGTCAGTCAATATTTTAGATACGAAAGTATTTAAAGTTAGCTTCCATGAATCATTAAGAATTGATTTGTCATTAAGAAAGTGATTTTTCCAAAATACAGTTTATGTAATCTTATAAGTCTATAACCAAATTTCAGGAATGACTGTTTCCGGGGAAAAGCTTGCTACTAAGTATTAACCTAGTACTAAATTTGATATCTTAGTTTTTCATCGTGTGTGTTCCGCAGTAAGTTGTGGGGAAGGGTACGGAAACAGGGGAAGCAGCTGCCGTGGCATTTCTAATGCACTGAGGTGTGATATACAGCACCAGGGTATGTAAGCCATTGCTGGGTTTATTTATAACTAATTGTGTGAGAATCCTTGTTGGTGGTTCTGAAATCCCAAATTTCTTACTCTGACCGGTTATTGCATTAGACCATTGTTGAGTAAGTAGTCTTATTTTTCTAGGCTCTTTAGAAGTCCTTATTCTACTCTGTTCTTCATTTTAATAAACCATTTCATGATTTTTTACTCACTTATGTTATTTTTGCTCTGCACTTTTATGGCCAAGGGTATACTAAAAACAGGGACAATCAGATATGTAATGGTATAGCTGTATGATTTTTTATGATAGCTTGGTGCCTATGCCTGTTGTTAAATTTGTTTTTTATTGAAGTATAATTGACTTACAGTATTACATTGGTTTCAGGTGTTCAACATAGTGATTTGATATTTTCATACATTACAAAATGATCACCATGATAAGTCTAGTTAACATCTGTCACATACAAAGTTATTATATTATTGATTATATTCCTGTGCTGAATATTAACAATCCCATGATTCATTTATTTTATAACTGGAAGTCTGTACCTCTTAGTCTCCCTTACCTGTTTCACTCATCCTCCAACCCCCCTCCACGCTGGCAACCACCAGTTTGTTCTCTGTACTTGTTAATCTGTTTCTGTTTTGTTATGTTTGTTCCTTTATTTTGTTTTTTTACATTTCACATATGAGGGAAATCATACAGTATTTGTCTTTCTCTGACTTATTTTATTTAGCATAATACTCTCTAGATCCGTGTATGTTGTCGCAAATGACAAGATTTCATTCTTTTTTATGGCTGAGTAGTATCCCATTGTGTGTGTGTGTGTGTGTGTGTGTGTGTGCGTGCGCGCGCATGCCACATCTTTATTCATTCATCTATTGATGGGCACTTTGGTTGCTTCCATATCTTTGCTATTGTAAATAATGCTGCAGTGAACATGGGGGTGCATATATCTTTTCAAATTAGTGTTTTTGTGTCCTGTAGGAAAATACTTAGAAGTGGAATTGCTGGATCGTATGGTAGTTAAATTGTTAATATTTTTGAGGAACTGTTTTCTATACTGTTTTCCATAGTGGCTAGACCAGTTTACATTCCCATCAATGACGCAGGAGGGTTCCCTTTTCTCCACATCCTTGCCAACAATTATTTGTTCTCTTTTTAATAATAGCTGTTCTGATAGGTGTGAGGTGATATGTCACTGTGGGTTTTATTTGCATTTTCCTGATGACTAGTGATTATATCTTTTTATGTGTCTGTTTGTCATTTTTATGTCGTCTTTGGAAAAATGTAAGTTCAGTTGTACTGCTCATTTTTTAACCAGATTGTTATTTTTCAATGTTGAGTTGTTTTAGTTCTTTGTATATTTTGGATATTAACCCATATCAGATATATAATTTGCAAACATCTTCTCCCATTCAAGTAGGCTGCCACTTTGTTTTGTTGCTAGTTTCCTTCACTATGCAAAAGCTTTTTAGTTTGGTATAGTTCCATTTGTTTACTTTTGCTTTTCTTTCCCTCATCTGAGGAGACATATCCAAAAAAATATTGCTAAGACTGAAGTCAAAGAGCATACTGCCTATGTTTTCTTCCACAAGTTTTATGGATTTAGCTCTTACATTTAAGTCTTTAATCCATTTTGAGTGTATGGTGTGAGAAAGGTGTCCAGTTTCATTTTTTTGCACGTAGTTGTCCAGTGTTTTCAACACTGTTTACTGCAGAGGCTTTCTTTTCCCCATTGTATATTCTTCCCTCTTTTGTGATAGAATAAGTTACCATATAAGTGTGGGTTTATTTCTGGGCTCTCTATTCTGTTACATTGATCTATATCTTTTTTTATGCCAGGACCATACTGTTTTAATTAGTGTAACTTTCTACCATAGTTTGAAATCAGGGAGCATGATACCTCTAGCTTTTTTTCTTCGTTCTCAAGACTGCTTTGGAGTCTTTTGTGTTTCCTTACAAATTTTAGAAGTTTTTGTTCTAGTTAAGTGAAAAATGCCATTGCTATTTTGATAGGAATTGCATTGAATCTGTAGATTGCCTTGGGTTAGTATGGCCATTTTAACAATATTCTTCTAATCCATGAGCATGGTATATTTTTCCATTTGTTTGTGTCATCTTCAGTTTCTCTTATCAGTGTCTTATAGTTTTCCAAATACAGGTTTTTTTGTTTTTTAAACCTCCTTAGTTAGATTTATTCCCAAGTATTTTATTCTTTTTGATGCGATTGTAAATGGAATTGTTTTCTTAATTTCTCGTTCTGATAGGTTTTTTTTTTAACATCTTTATTGGAGTATAATTGCTTTATAATGGTGTGTTAGTTTCTGCTTTATAGCAGAGTGAATCAGCTGTACATATACATATATCACCATATCTCCTGCCTCTTGCATCTCCCTCCCACTCTCCCTATCGCACCTCTCTAGGTGGTCACAAACACTGAGCTGATCTCCCTGTGCTATGCGGCTACTTCAACTAGCTATCTACTTTACATTTGGTAGTATATATATGTCCATGCCACTCTCTCACTTTGTCCCAGCTTACCCTTCCCCCTCCCTGTGTCCTCAAGTCCATTCTATACCTCTGCGACTTTATTCCTGTCCTGCCCCTAGGTTCTTCAGAACCTTTTTTTTTTGTTCAGACTCCATATATATGTGTTAGCATATGGTATATGTTTTTCTCTTTCTGACTTACTTCACTCTGTATGACACACTCTGGGTCCATCCACCTCACTACAAATAACTCAATTTTGTTTCCTTTTATGGCTGAGTAATATTCCATTGTATATATGTGCCAAATCTTGCTTATCCATTCATCTGTTGTTGGACACTTAGGTTGCTTCCATGTTCTGGCTATTGTAAATAGTGCTTCAGTGAACATTGTAGAACATGACTCTTTCTAAATTATGGTTTTCTCAAGGTGTATGCCCAGTAGTGGGATTGCTGGGTTGTATGGTAGTTCTATTTGTAGTTTTTTAAGGAACCTTCATACTGTTGTCCATAGTGACTATATCAATTTACATTCCCACCAACAGTGTAAGAGGGTTCCCTTTTCTCCACACCCTCTCCAACATTTATTGTTTGTAGATTTTTTGATGATGGCCATTCTGACTGGTGTGAGGTGATACTTCTTTGTAGTTTTGATTTGCATTTCTCTAATGATTAGTGATATTGAGCATTCTTTCATGTGTTTGTTGGCAATCTGTATATCTTCTTTGGAGAATGTCTATTTAGATCTTCTGCCCATTTTTGGATTGGGTTGTTTGTTTTTTTGATATTGAGTTGCAGGAGCTGCTTGTAAATTTTGGAGATTAATCCTCTGTCAGTTGCTTCATTTGCAAATATTTTCTCCCATTCTGAGGGTTGTCTTTTCATCTTGTTTATGGTTTCCTTTGCTATGCAAAAGCTTTTAAGTTTCATTAGGTCCCATTTGTTTATTTTTGTTTTTATTTTCATTTCTCTAGGAGGTGCATCAAAAAGGATCTTGCTGTGATTTATGTCATAGAGTGTTCTGTGTATATTTTCCTCTAAGAGTTTTATAGTCTCTGGACTTATATTTAGGTCTTTAATCAATTTTGAGTTTATTTTTGTGTAAGATGTTAGAAGTGTTCTAATTTCATTCTTTTACATGTAGCTGTCCAGTTTTCCCAGCACCACTTATTGAAGAGGCTGTCTTTTCTCCATTGTATATCCTTGTCTCATTTGTCATAAATTAGGTGACCATATGTGCGTGGGTTTATCTCTGGTCTTTCTATCCTGTTCCATTGATCTATATTTCTGTTTTTGTGCCAGTACCATATTGTCTTGATTACTGTAGCTTTGTAGTATAGTCTGAAGTCAGAGAGCCTGATTCCTCCAGCTCCGTTTTTCTTTCTCAAGACTGCTTTGGCTATTTGGGGTCTTTTGTGGTTCCATACAAATTGTGAAATTTTTTGTTCTAGTTCTGTGAAATATGCCACTGGTAGTTTGATAGGGATTGCATTGAATCTGTAGATTGCTTTAGGTAGTATAGTCATTTTCACAATATTGATTCTTCCAATCCAAGAACATGGTATATCTCTCCATCTGTTTGTATCATCTTTAATTTCTTTCATCAGTGTCTTATAATTTTCTGCATACAGGTCTTTTGCCTCCTTAGGTACGTTTATTCCTAGGTATTTTATTCTTTTTGTTGCAGTGGTAAATGGGAGTGTTTTCTTAATTTCACTTTCTGATTTTTCATCATTAGTGTATAGGAATGCCAGAGATTTCTGTGCATTAATTTTGTATCCTGCTTCTTTACCAGATTCATTGATAAGCTCAAGTAGTTTTCTGGTAGCCTCTTTAGGATTCTCTATGTATAGTATCGTGTGATCTGCAAACAGTAACAGTTTTACTTCTTCTTTTCTGATTTGGATTCCTTTTATTTCTTTTTCTTCTCTGATTGCTGTGGCTAAAACTTCCAAAACTATGTTGAATAATAGTGGTGAGAGTGGACAACCTTGTCTTGTTCCTGATCTTAGTGGAAATGGTTTCAGTATTTCACCATTGAGGACGATGTTGGCTGTGGGTTTGTCATATATAGCCTTTATTATGTTGAGGTAAGTTCTCTCTATGCCTACTTTGTGGAGGGTTTTTATCATAAATGGGTGTTGAATTTGTCGAAAGCTTTTTCTGCATTTATTGAAACGATCATATGGTTTTTCTCCTTCAATTTGTTTATATGATTTATCACATTGATTTGCATATGTTGAAGAATCCTTGCATTCCTGGGGTAAACCCCACTTGATCATGGTGTATGATCCTTTTAATGTGCTGTTAGATTCTGTTTGCTAGTATTTTGTTGAGGATTTTTACATCTATGTTCATCAGTGATATTGGCCTATAGTTTTCTTTTTTTATGATATCTTTGTCTGGTTTTGGTATCAGGGTGATGGTGGCCTCGTAGAACAAGTTTGGAAGTGTTCCTCTCTCTGCTATATTTTGGAAGAGTTTGAGAAAGATAGGTGTTAGCCCTTCTCTAAATGTTTGATAGAATTCGCCTGTGAAGCCGTCTTGCCCTGGGCTTTTGTTTGTTGGAAAATTTTTAATCACAGTCTCAATTTCAGTGCTTGTGATTGGTCTGTTTATATTTTCTATTTCTTCCTGGTTCAGTCTCGTGATAGTTTTTTATTTATAGTTAGAAACACAACAGATGTCTATATATTAATTTTGTATCCTGCAACTTTACCAAATGCATTGCTGAGCTCTAGTAGTTTTCTGGTAACGTCTTTAGGATTTCTGTGTATAGTATCATGTCATCTGCAAACAGTGACAGTTTTACTTCTTCTTTTCCAATTTGAATTCCTCTTATTTCCTTTTCTTCTCTGATTGCCATGGCTAGGACTTCCAATACCATGTTGGATTAAAGCGGCAAAAGTGCACATCCTTGTCTTGTTCCTTATCTTAGAGGAAATGCTTTCAGTTTTTCACCGTTGAGTAAGATGTTGGGTGTAGGTTTGTCTTATATGGCCTTTATTATGTTGAGATATGTTCCCTCTGTACCCACTTTGTTGAGAGTTTTTATGGTAAATGGATGTTGAATTTCGTCAAAAGCTTTCTCTGCATTTATGGAGATGATCATATGATTTTTATTCTTCAGTTTGTTCATGTGTTGTGCAAATTGATTTGCAGATATTGAGCCATCCTTGTGTCCCTGGGATAAATCCCACTTGTTCATGCTATATGATCATTTTAATGTATTGTTGAATTCGGTTTGTTAATATATTGTCAAGGATTTTTGTAGCTGTGTTCATCAGTGATACTGGCCTGTACTTTTCTTTTTCTTGTGATACCTTTGTCGGGGTTTGGTTTCGGGGTGATGCTGGCCTTGTAGAATGCTTTCTGAAGCATTCCTTCTTCTTCAGCTTTTTAGAATAGTTTGAGAAGTATAGGCATTGATTCTTCTTTAAGTGTTTGGTGGAATTCACATGTGAATCCATCTGATCCTGGACTTTTGTTTGTTGGGAGTTTTCTTTATTACTGATTCAATTTCATTACTGGTAATTGGTCTGTTCATATTCTGTATTTCTTTCTGATTCAGTCTTGGGAGATTGTACATTTCTAGGAATTTATCCATTTCTTCTGTGTTGTCCATTTTATTAGTGTATAATTGTTCATAGTAATTTCTTATGATCCTTTGTTATTTCTTTAGTGTTGATTGTAACTTCTCTTTCATTTCTGATTTTATTTATTTGGGCCCTTTTTCTTTTTTACTTGATGAGTCTGGTTAAAGTTTTTAAAATATTTTTGATAACCACCCCTGATAACAGTACATGTTAGGTATGTTCTAATTGTGAATACAAGTTCCTTCAGATACCAAATAAAATGATTAGGTCTTATCAGAAAAACAAGTAAGTTGGGGGCAGAGAGGATATATGGTAATCTGGTGATTCTGGTGTAGGTAGGTAGGTGATTCCTTCCTGTGTGTGTGTGTGTGTGTGTGTGTGTGTGTGTGTGTATCTGTGTGTTTCTGTCTGTATATACATATCTTTCCAAACAGACACTTAGACATGATTTTTTACTACTTTGAAGTTTGAGTAAGTTCTTTCTGTATTAAGTTAGACTTTCAAAATAGCCAAACATCTTAGAGGAAGCCCTACGAAGAAATTATACTCACTAGACTAATCTGTATATGTGTATATGGCTGTATTCCCAGAGAGAGAAACACGTTATACCAAATTATGTTTAATGAATGCTGATTTTCATACTTATTTGGTACAGACAGATTCCAGTGGTAAAATTTAATGGGCTATCATTTTGTGTTTATATTCATGATCACCTTCGGCTCTTTTACCTTTAGATAAAATTTGAATTTCATATGCACTTATGTCTTCTGTCTGATTAATGCTACTGTTTCTTAAATCTAGTCATGCAATGTAAGAGATATCCAGCACCTAGAACACCATCTGTTTGCCATAAGAATATCTGGTCCACCTTGTCTTAGAATGATTATAAAAAATCTTCAACATGGAATACTTTCATTATTTATAGAAAACTCTTATTTATAAAGCTTTAGAATTGAAAATATAATAAGCCAGCCAGCAAATCTAGAAGTTCTTTCGATTAGCAGTATAATTCATTTCCTCCTATTAGGTAAGTTAGTTATAAGAGTCGGTATTTGTTTAAATGAATCCAAAAGAGTTGAAGTGTGATGAAGGTAATATATTTTACTAAAATAATGACCCATTATTCTGTTAATCACAGATTATAACTATATGTTTTTATTCATAATAGCCTTTATAGTTTGGGATTAGAAAGGGACCCAGTATCATCCTAAGAAAGGATACCAATGGGGAGGAAAGAGAGTATTTGTGTTTAACTGGGTAATCTTGAAAGTGTTCCCTTGTGATGAAGAAACTCCAGTCTCCAAGATCTTGAATTGGGTTGGAGGGGTGGGTATTAGCCTGGCACCGCCACTGACTGTACTGACTACATAGTATACTCCCTTCCACCTTATTTCTGTGGCCAAGTCCTTTTCTCTAATGATATTACTTAAAATCATACTTGTGGGGAGATAAATAAAAGACCAAATTCTTTGTATAATAAGCCTTTTAGGAATCTAGGTATATGAGACTTAAGATGTAATATCCATATATAATGTCTGAGATCTGAGGTTCTCCCATACATATCAAATGCTCACCTAAAACTCTTTTCTCCTTCCCTTCTGAGTTTATAAATTCAGGTCAGGGCCAGTCATATGATAAACTTACCAAATCAGTATGCTAAAAACCATCAATTGGTGTATTTTATCAGTCTCCATATGTTGATCATGGCTTTGCTATGCTATAGTTGTGTGTATGGTTTTGGACAAATTATTAAGTCCCTTTAAGACCATGTTTTTCCTTTGTACATTGAGGATAAAAATAGATAAATATCTGTAATAGATATAACAGATTGGTATATAGTCCTTAACAAAGTAACTGGCCTATAGTTCTCAATAAATAGTTATGTGATGATGGTAGAAGTTTGTTTTTTGTTTTGGGGTGTTTTTTTCTGTTCTTGTGTTTTTAACTATCACTGTAAGATAGTAAAATGAGACAATGAGATAAGTAAAATGAGAACCTTAAATTCTAGGATCACAAATTTTATTTATTGTTTGTCTTGAAAATGATCACAAATTTTATTTATTGTTTGTCTTGAAAATACAGTACAAACAACTAATTCACTCAGTTTTAGATCCTTTATAGAATGCAGGAAGGCTGACTGTAACATTTTAAAGAGCAGGACCTCTTATTGATAGATTGTGGTTTTGTATTCATTCTCTCTTAGACATATTTACATACATTTTTACTAAGTCATTTCTGAAAAACCACATGCTGAAAGAAAGGTCAGGGACAAAAAAAACCTGTCTTACCAGTGGCATTTATTTAAAAACCATTGGAGATCATCTTGGAACCAATGTTTGAATGTCTTTCTGTGGGCTCTCCCCATGTGCAGCATAGATCTATGTCTGTATTAAGGTAAATAACCACCCAGGGCAAATTGGGGGACTCTCCTGATAAGTCAGATCCAGACAAAAGTAAAATGCGTGTAACTCCGAGATCCAAAAACAGGAATAACTCTGGCACAAAAACAGAAACATAGATCAATGGAACAAGATAGAAAGCCCAGAGATAAACCCACGCACATATGGTCAACTAATCTATGACAAAGGAGGCAAGGATATACAATGGAGAAAAGACGGTCTCTTCAATAAGTGGTGCTTGGAAAACTGGACAGCTACTGTAAAAGAATGAAATTATAACACTCCCTAACACCATACACGAAAATAAACTCAAAATGGATTAGAGACCCAAATGTAAGACCGGACACTATAAAACTCTTAGAGGAAAACATAGGAAGAACACTCTTTGACATAAATCACAGCAAGATCTTTCTTGATGCACCTCCTAGAGTAATGGAAATAAAAACAAAAACAGGCAAATGGGACCTAATGAAACTTCAGAGCTTTTGCACAGCAAAGGAAAGCGTAAACAAGATGAAAAGACAACCCTCAGAATGGGAGAAAATATTTGCAAACGAATCCACGGACAAAGGATTAATCTCCAAAATATATAAACAGCTCATGCAGCTCAAGATTCAAAAAACAAACAACCCAGTCCAAAAATGGGCAAAAGACCTAAATAGACATTTCTCAAAAGAAGACATACAGATGGCCAAGAAGCACATGAAAAGCTTCTCGACATCACTAATTATTAGAGGAATGCAAATCAAAACTACAATGAGGTATCACCTCACACCAGTTAGAATGAGCATCATCAGAAAATGTACAAACAACAAATGCTGGAGAGGGTGTGGAGAAAAGGGAACCCTCTTGCACTGTTGGTGGGAATGTAAATTGATACAGCCACTATGGAGAACAGTATAGAGTTTCCATAAAAAACTAAAAGTAGAATTATCATATGATCCAGCAATCTCACTACTGGGCATATACCCAAAGAAAACCATAATTCAAAAAGACACATGCACCCCAATGTTTATTGCAGCACTGTTTACAATAGCCAGGTCATGGAGGCAACCTAAATGCCCATCGACAGATGAATGGGTAAAGAAGATGTGGTACATATATACAATGGAATATTACTCAGCCATAAAATGGAACGAAATTGGGTCATTTGTTGAGACGTGGATGGATCCAGAGACTGTCATACAGAATGAAGTAAGTCAGAAAGAGAAAAACAAATATCCTATATTAATGCATATATGTGGAACCTAGAAAAATGGTACAGATGAACCAGTTTGCAGGGCAGAAATTGAGACACAGATGTAGAGAACAAACATATGGACACCAAGGGGGGAAAGTGGCAGGGTGTGGGGATGGTGGTGTGATGAATTGGGCTATTGGGATTGACATGTACACACTGATGTGTATAAAATGGATGACTAATAAAAACCTGCTGTATAAAAAAATAAATAAAATTAAAAAAAAAAAAAAGACCTTGAGGGCAGGCCCCATCTGCTTTGCTCATGGCTGCATCCCCAGCACTGAAGCTAGAGCCTGACACTGAGCTCAATAACTATTTGTGGAACAAGTGAAACAGCTGTGCAGAGACTGACCCTGGGTCCTGGCGTCTCTGAAGACAGCAAGCCTGGGTAAAAAAAAAAAAAAAAGAAGAGAAACTTGATAAAAGAGAACCTCTATAAGTGGTTTTAATAGAAGAATGATTCTGCCTGTCAGGAAATCCACTACAGCTCCGTTTGGTGAAGCAACAAAATGTTAGCACTTGGAGTATTTTCTTTCTTTGTATTTAAATCAGAGGGTACCACAGGGAAGTATATAAAGGCTTTGGGATGGTTTGAAGGAAATACAAAGGAGTGGAAAAATTGGACAATTGAATAGTATCACTTAACAGAACATGGCTAGAAGAAAACCTCCTAAGAATCTCTGCATATTATATTTGCATTTCATCTCACAGGAGAGGAAGAGGATGCTCATAAGGCAACTGTAGGTCATAAATAAACAGAAAAGCTTAAAGGGCAAATTCATTTGAAAGTGTTCTGTGGCTATAGGATCCTGAATGAAAATCAGATTCAGCTGTACACAGAATCCATGAACTCCTACGTGAGGAGAAAAGCCATTTTAATTTTCAAGATGCATTTTGAATACAAATGTTACCGATCTCTCACCCCACCTCAAAGAAAGAAAAGAATGAGGCAAAAGGCCCTACTTTTATTTTTGTGTTTATAACCTTGGTATGAAAAGAACCTGAAGTATGTATGGTCTTTTATTTGTAGTAACACTGCAGTCATACTCCAAATTAACACTCTTTATTGGCAATGAGCAAACAAGATATCTGTTCATAAAAAAGAGAATACCAAATAAAACAAGAGCCTCTATGGAGAGAATATTAAGGAACTAACATATAAGGTAGATTGTGATATAACAGATATAATGTGGTTGTTATTGTTTGAAGGCTAGTTATCTCAAATTTTTATATACTTCTTTCTTCATATATTTTTAATATTCCTCCTTAAAGATATATGTATATCTTTGAGGAAGAATATTAAATTCAGCCATCTTCTACACTGCTCTGTGTCCCCTAGGGAATTGTATTTGCAGATACTGTATGTCGTACATAGTGATTTATCTTTTTCATCATGTCAAGTGCTTGTCTAAAGGGCTTAAACGCACGTACAGTTTTAACTTAGTGAACGCTTTAAGAAGAAAGTTCAGTGCTTGTAGGACAAGCTTGAAGACAGACCGCTTATATTAGTTTTTGCTAGCTATCTCAACTGCAGCTCTTGCTTTTAGAGGACAAATGTGAATAGTATTTCAGTATACTTCACATTTGCCGTGTCACTAATAGTGTTCTATCACTTGAAAGAGAGACTCAGTTTTAAAGATTATATGTCTAGGTGTTTTTTTCCCCAAAAAAAGAGCTTCAAGGAACTTTCCTTCCTTTGTTTTACAACACAGACCATAAAATTGTTTTGGGGGAGAAAATGTTTCTGAAATTTTTGAGATCCTTATTGAGCAAGGTTGTGCTTTAAACATCTAAATGGTAGGTGGAGGCGTGTGTCATTTCTAAATTCTGTCTTAGGGTGGTGTTCTGATTAAGATTACTGGAATCATGGGCTTCCCTGGTGGCGCAGTGGTTGAGAGTCCGCCTGCTGATGCAGGGGACACGGGTTCGTGCCTCGGTCCGGGAAGATCCCACATGCCGCGGAGCGGCTGGGCCCGTGAGCCATGGCCGCTGAGCCTGCGCGTCCGGAGCCTGTGCTCCACAACGGGAGAGGCCACAACAGTGAGAGGCCCGCGTACCGCAAAAAAAAAAAAAAAAAAAAAAAAGATTACTGGAATCAAGTTGCCAGCTTTCCTTCCTCTCCTCTAAATATTAGCTTTGAACCTTTGGGCAAGTTACTAACATTTTCATGCCTCAGTTTGCTCTTCTGTGAAATCAGAACAATGGTATCTTCTACATAATATTGTGGAATAAAATTAGAAAATATATAGAAAGTATTGAGATAGGTGGGGAACTCAAGGTAAATGATTATTGATAAATAATGTTGCTGTCATCTTCAATATTTTATACATTAATCGACATAGCTAGATAGCTACTTGTTTTTAATTGATCAAATATTAATTTTGCAATGTAAAAAATATAATGTCTGCATTTAGATGGTTTACAACCTAGTAAACACAAATATTTTTAAACAAATAACTGTGGTATAAGCCTGAATGAAAGAACTCCTTACAAGATAATTATCCCTGAAAATATTGGTCCTAGAGGGGAGAGATTACTTCCAAATGGGAGAATTATAAAAGGCTTTATGAAGATACTGGCTTTTGTGCTGGTCTTCATAAATACAAAAAGGGTTTCAGAAGGCTTAAGACAATGAAAGGACATATCTGGACAGAAGACCATAAACCAGCATCTGGTTACTACTAACCAGGCATTATATAATAAGTGTTATCTTAATTCAAAATCATCACTATAAATATTTTAAGTTATATACTTTTGATGTCTGTTTACCAGTGAAATTGAGGTTCAGAGAGGTTAACTGATTTACCCAAGAGAACACAACTGAATAAGGAGTAGTAGAGTTGAAATTTGAATCCACGTCTACCTTACTCCAAAACGCATACTCTTTCTGCTACACTGCCTTCAGGTTGGAGAAAAGTGTGAACAAAGGTGTGGATGAGGGAAACCGTAACAGATGTGTAGGAAATTTTTAATATAGTACACGTAAGAAGTTGGGATAGAAACTCTTGGGGAATGAAGCTGGAGAGATACCAGAGTATACAGTATACAGAGTATACAGAAAAAGAAGTTTGCGCTATCTTCTATAGGGAGTAGTAAGCTGCTAAAGCCCACTGTACAGGGAGATGAGATTATCACATGAGAATATTTTCATAGCAGTTATGTAGAGTACATTGTAATGAGAGGAGATTAGAAGTAGAGAGTTCAGTTAGATAGGTTATTAAACGATTTAATTAGTATTTTTTCTGTATTCAGTTTCCTTTTAAAAATGTTAAAGTTGACCTCACATATTACAAACATGTTTATTTAAAGGTATTTCAATATATTCACTTCAAAAAAAATCTTTTGAACTATTTTGAGGATACAGTTATCTCTCACCTACTGGCACACAACTTACATTTGTTATTTTTTTACTTTTTCCAAGAATTTCAGTTGCTGAACTTAATACATTTGAATTGAAGAGTTTCGTTAAGTGTTAGGATTAAGGATGACCCTAGGGCCTGGGGGGTGGGTCAGGGGTTGAGACATCACTGAGGGAATAGAACACCAAGAGTAAATCTAATCCTATCTTCTCCTTGCTACTGACTCCTTGTTATCCATAAATAAAATCCTGACTCTGGTATAAGAGAGTTAGTTTGCATGTTTACCCCAACCTATTGTTCTTATCTCATCAACTAATACACAGGCTGATTCACAATTTCTCATCACCCCAAAGCACCATTTTCTTTCAAACTCATGGCATTTCCATGACCATGTCCCTTTGCCTAAAATATCCTCCATCTTTCCTCTTGAGAAATTTCAACTATTACTCTTCCATGTTCCATTTGTGGCCTTGTCTGTGAAACCTCTCATCTCTCCCACTTTCCTTCTTGCTTCCTCAATTGTACTTTGAACTCTGTATTTCTTATACTATAATAATACACGTAGTAGTTTTCTTTTTAAAAGTCCATTCTAGTTTATAATCTCAAGATCAGACATCATGTCTCATTTATCTTCAGAACTCCAGTACCCAGCACAATGTTTGGCATGTAATATCTACCCTAATGATGATAAATGGATGGATAATGATAGATGAGTTTAAATGGCATGAAATTAATTAACTTTATGGTGAAGCCACTATCATATCCTGAAAGTGCTGGGATAATGGACATTTATTCTCTCTGTAGAAGCAATTTGGTGAATTACCATATCACCTTGGAGATGAGGGAAAGCTTTTTCCAGAAGCTTCTGTCAAAGCTAAGTTCTAAAGGCTGAGTTAGCTCCAGGGACTTGTGCAAAGGCCCTTTATCCTACAGTTTTGACCATTAGGTAGAGTTGCCTCTGAGGTAACTAATATCATCTAATGCCCAAATCTAATAACCTATTATTATTAAACAATCTTTTATCTTCTCATGATTTTTAACAGTTTTGACTACCTTCTCTTTCTTAAAAAGAACTTTCCGTCACTTAAAAACACTTATAAGATGCATTCTATATGCCAGATACATGTGTCTCATTTAATCATAACAACAACTCACGTAGCTCAAGTTTTTCTTTTTTTTTTTTTTAAATAAATGTATTTATTTATTTTTATTTTTGGCTGTGTTGGATCTTTGTTGCTGCGTGCGGGCTTTTCTCTAGTTGTGGCGAGCAGGGGCTACTCTTCGTTGCGGTGCATGGGATTCTCATTGGGTGGCTTCTCGTTGCAGAGCACGGGCTCTAGGTGCGCAGGCTTCAGTAGTTGTGGCATGCAGGCTCAGTAGTTGTGACTCACGGGCTCTAGAGTGCAGGCTCAGCAGTTGTGACGCATGGGCTTAGTTGCTCCGCGGCACGTGGAATCTTCCCGGACCAGGGCTCAAACCCGTGTCCCCTGCATTAGCAGGCGTATTCTTAACCACTGTGCCACCAAGGAAGCCCTCAACTTTTTCTCCCTTCCCTTCCCTCTTCCCTCTTCCCTCTTCCCTCTTCCCTTTTCCCTTCCCTTAGCTCTGTTAGCTCAGTTTTCATTAGCTCAGTTTTATTTTACAGTTGAGGAGACTGAGATTCAGAGAGGTTTGGTAACTTGTCCAAGATGACATAGTTTGGAAGTGTTAGAGCTTTGAACTCAAGTGTTTCTGACTACAGTGACTGTGTTTATTCCACTCTGCCACTTGAGCTCTCTGTATAGCATAGTTTGTCTGCATATTTTGTTAATTTGACTTTAGGGATACAGATTTAGGCCCATTTCGTTCTGATGGCCAATTACTAATATGTCCCAGAATACAGAAGTGAATTCTGTGGAGCTGCTTTTTTTGGTAAGAGAGGCCGAAAGACCTCTCTTAGGTGATCAAGGGGCTTAGAATTGAATATAAAATATAGCTTGTCACTTTAACAAGGATGAGATTCCAAATTGGAAGTAGAGTTGTTTGATACCCTAAACTCAAACAAGATAAGAAGAGGAAAGAATCAGTAGATAATTACCATACAATTGAACTTCACAGTAATGATGCTAATTTATCTGGAAAGATTTCATATCTAATCATAGTAATTGCTCCAGGGACTCAGAACAGGGAGGTGGGAGATGCTCACTTCTCCTCTATTCTTTTGTACTGTTTGGATTTTTACCACACATGTATTCTGTCTATTCAAGTAAACCATTTTTTTATTTTAAGAGAGAAAGAAGGTATCATAACAGTCCCTGAAGAATGGTGCATTACTGTCCCCATTTTTAAATCCAGCAATCTTGCTAAACTCATCAATTTTAATTACGCATTTCTACATTTTCTTGTATTTTTTATGTACATAATAATACGATCCACAAGTAATGAAAGTTTAATCTACCTTTCCAATTTTGGTACCTTGATACATTTTATTCATTTTGACTTATTCCAATGGCCAGGAGCTTTAGCATAATACTGAATGGAAATGTTGATATCTGGCATCGTTATCTTGTTACTCACCAAAGGGAAAACTTTTGAATATGTCATGATTATATATGATTTCTGCTTTAGGAGTTTTGTAGATACCCTTAGAAGGAAATTTCTTTTTCAGTTGTCAGCTTGTTAAGATTTATTATCATAAATGAATGCTGAAGTATATTATTGCTTTCTTTTGCACCTATTGAAGATGATATATTTCTCTTTGAAATATTGATGTAAAAATAGGTAACATTTTTTTTTTCTAATGTTAAACCAATCTTGCATTGTTGGAATAAGCCCAACTTGTTTAAGATGTATTATCCTTATACATTGTTAAAACTGACTTCCTGGGATTTTTCCATCTATTTTCATGAATAACATTGGCCTATAATTTTTCTTCATTGCATTGTCCTTGTCAAGTTTTGATTTTATAGTTACATTAGCTTCATAAAACAAGTTAGGGAATGCTCCTTTCTTTTCTTTCCTGTGGAAAAATTTGTGTACGATTGGAATTAATCCTTTCTTGACTATTTGATTGAAATTGTAGGTAAAATCATATAAGCCTGAGGTGGAAGTAGTTTTTGACAGTTGATTCTTTTTTTTTTTTAATGCCTATAGGATGATTCATGTTTTCTATTTCTTCTTGATCAACTTTTTATAGGAATTTTTCCATTTGGTTTAAATATTTGATTTGTTAATATAAAATATTTCCATTTTTTCTACAGAATTTATTATTCTCATTCTGAGAAGTCAGTTTAACATAATGCTTATTAACATTTGGAAAAAGAAACTAAATTAGGAAGGGGGTATATTCTGATTTTGTTTAATAGGTATCTATTTCTTCAGGTTAAAAAAAAGTTGTTTATCATCATGAGTATCAAGATTTATACATAAAACCATCCTTATTTTATGGGAGTATCTGGTCCATGAATATGGTGTATATGTCAATTTATTTAGGTATTCTTTAATATCTCTGTGTTGTTTTATAATTTTCAACATGTAGGTCTTATATTTTAGGTTTGTCTCTAAGCAGTTTATACTTTGATGTTATTATAAGTGGTGTTTTTAAAAAATTTCATTTGCTAAGTATTCACTGCTAGTTATAGAAATAAATTGATTTTGATATAATGACCTTATATCTGACAACCCTACTAGGTCAGTGTATTAGTTCTAGCAGCTGGTTTTGAAGATTTTTAAAGATGTTCTACATAGGCAGCCATGTCATTTACAAATAGAGACAATTGCACTGGGTAGGACCTCTAATACAGTGTTAGATACAAGTGGTGAATTCAGGCATCCTCCCCTTGCTCCCAGTCTGAGAGAGAAAGAGTTTAACATTTCACCATTAAGTATAATGTTAGCTGGAAGTTGTTCATAGGTATTCCTTATCACCTTGAGGAAATTCCTTTCTATTCTTAGTTTCCTGAGAGTTTTTATTATGAATATATGTTGAATTCTGTCAAATGCATTTTCCATGTCAATTGTAATTACATGATTTTTCTCTTCTATTCTGTTAAAAATGTTAATTACATTCATTGTCTAAAAAAATTGTTAAACCAACTAGAATATCTGGATAGAAACCACTTGGGCATGATATATTATTCTTTTTATATATGGCTGAATTATATTTACTGAGATTTTGTTACAGGTTTACACATCTGTTTATAAAGGTAACTGGTCTGTAATTTTTTAATAATGTCTTTTGCTTTGTTTGACTCGCAAACTGAATTTGGAAGTGTTCCTTCCTCCTCTGTTTTCTGATTTGTTCTTTGATTTTGGGGAATTCCATCTTTCATAGGATTTATTTATTTCACTATATGTCACTTTTATTGGCATAAAGTTGTTTCTATTTATTCTCTATCTTTTTTAATATCACTAGGATGTCTAGTGATATACCCTCATTCCTGATACTGTTACCTTACATTTTCTCTCTTTGTAGAGATTTATCAACTTTATTTCAAGAACTAGCTTTTGGTTTTAATAGTTTTTACCTATTTTTGTCTTTTTATTTTATTGGTTTCTGCTTTTTATTACTACCATATTTATACTTGTGTTTTGTGTAATTTGCTTTTTCCCTAGCTTCTTAAGTTAAGCTGCAAGTTATTACATTATTAATGTTAAACTTTCTGCTTTACTAATATAGACATTAAGAGATATAGTTTTCTATCTAAGCACTGTTGTAGCTGTATTACATAAGTTTTAATATATTGTGTTTTCAATATCTTTTAGTTCAATACTGTTTCTCATTTCCTTGTGATTTCTTTTTTGAGCCCTGAGTTACTGAAGAATGTGTTTTTAAATCTCCAAATATTTGGAGATTTGTGCCAGGTGTCTCTTGTTATTGATTTCTGCTCTAGGTCTGTTTGGTCAGAGACCACACTTGTAAAATTTCATTCTTTTAAATGTACTGAGATTTGTTTAATGGTCTGGCACATAGTCTGTCTTGGTAAATAGTTTACAGGCACTTGAAAAGAATGCATATTTTTGCCATTTAAGATTTTATGTAAATATTAATTTGTTCAATTTGTTTCCGATACTGTTTTTCATCTTTTATATCTTTTTTGACTTTCTCTCTACTTATTCTTTGAACTATTGACAGAAGAGTGTTGAAATCTGCAAACACAAGTGTGGAGTTATCTGTTCCAATTCAGTTCTGTCAGTTTTTGCTTTGTGTATCTTGAAGCTCTGTTTTACATATATACATATGCATTTAGGATTTTTTTAAGAATTGACCCTTATTTAATTATAAAATACTCTTATTCCTGGTTATGTTCCTTGTCCTGACATCTACCTTTTCTGTTTTCTTCTTTCTTTTTTTTTTTTTGGCTTCACCACAAAAAAGCCTGTGAGATCTTAGTTCCCCAACCAGGGATTGAAGGTGGGCCACAGCAGTGAATGCTCCAAGTCCTAACCACTGGACTGCCAGAGAATTCCCAGAAGTCTACTTTTTCTTTTTCTTTTTTTACTTTTATTTTATTTATCAAGTACTAGTTCATTTATTATTTTTAAAAATTTTTATTGGGGGGCTTCCCTGGTGGCACAGTGGTTGAGAGTCTGCCTGCTGATGCAGGGGACATGGGTTCGTGCCCCAGTCCGGGAAGAACCCACATGCCGCAGAGCGGCTGGGCCCGTGAGCCATGGCCGCTGAGCCTGCGCGTCCAGAGCCTGTGCTCCGCAACGGGAGAGGCCACAACAGTGAGAGGCCCGCGTACCGCAGAAAGAAAACAAAAACAAAAATTTTTATTGGCGTATAATTGCTTTACAGTGGTGTGTTAGTTTCTGCTTTATAACAAAGTGAATCAGCTATACATATACATATATCCCCATATCTCTCCCCTCTTGCGTCTCCCTCCCATCCTCCCTATCCCACCCTTCTAGGTGGTCACAAAGCACCGAGCTGATCTCCCTGCGCTATGCAGCTGCTTCCCGCTAGCTACCTTTACATTTGGTAGTGTATATATGTCCATGCCACTCTCTCACTTTGTCCCAGCTTACCCTTCCTCCTCTCTGTGTCCTCAAGTCCATTCTCTATGTCTGCATCTTTATTCCTGTCCTGACCCTAGGTTCTCTAGAACCATTTTTTCCTTTTTTTAGATTCCATATATATGTGTTAGCATATGGTATTTGTTTTTCTCTTTCTGACTTACTTCACTCTGTATGACAGACTCTAGGTCCATCCACCTCACTACAAATAACTCAGTTTCGTTTCTTTTTATGGCTGAATAGTATTCCATTGTATATATGTGCCACATCTTCTTAATTCATTCATCTGTCGATGGACACTTATGTTGCTTCCATGTCCTGGCAGTTGTAAATAGAGCTGCAGTGAACATTGTGGTACATGACTCTTTGAATTATGGTTTTCTCTGGGTATATGCCCAGTAGTGGGATTGCTGGGTGGTATGGTAGTTCTAATTTTAGTTTTTTAAGGAACCTCCATACTGTTGTCCATAGTGGCTGTATCAATTTACATTCCCAACAACAGTGCCAGAGGGTTCCCTTTTCTCCACACCCTCTCCAGCAATTATCGTTTGTAGATTTTTTGATGATGGCCATTATGACTTCTGTGAGGTGATACCTCATTGTAGTTTTGATTTGCATTCCTCTAATGATTAGCGATGTTGAGCATCCTTTCATGTGCTTGTTGGCAGTCTGTATATCTTCTTTGGAGAAATGTCTATTTAGGTCAGAAGTCTACTCTTTCAGATATTAGTACAGCCATCACAGCTTTCTTACAATTAATGTTTGCATGGTATATCTTTTTCTCGTTTTAAAAATATCTTTTTTTTTAATTTAAAGTGTGTTTCTTATAGACAGTGTAGAGTTGCTCTTGCTCTTTTATCAAGTCTTATCATCTCTGCCTTTTAATTGTAGTATTTATACCATCTACACTTACTTGTTGGGTATTTGTCTGCCATCTTGCTATTTGTTGTCTATTTGTCCTATCTGTTCTTTGTCCCCGTATTCCTCATTTCCTTTTCTTTAATTGAGTATTTATAATTCATTTTATCGCCTTTAATAGCTTATTAGCTGTACTGTTTCTTTTACTTTTCTAGTGGATTCTCTAAGGTTTATAATATTCATGTTTAACTTATCATAGTCTGTCATCAGATTATACCACTTTATATTATGGAAGAACCTTCCAATATACATCTTTTCCCCTTCTATCCTGTGTACTTTTGCTGTCCTATATGTTACTTCTGTTTATTATAACATAACATAATGCATTGTTATTTATGCTTTAAACATGCAATTATCTGTTAAGAAAACTAAAAAATAAATAAGCAAACATCTTTTATATTTACCCACATATTGATCATTTCAAGCACTCTTCATCATTTTGTTTAAATCTGAGTTTTCATGTGTTATAAGAACTTCCTTTAACAGTTCTTACAGTGCATATCTGCTGCTATTTCAGCTTTAGTTTGTCTCAAAATATCTTTACTTTTAAATAATATTTCTGGGTTGACAGGTGTTTTCTTTCATCATGTTAAAAAGATATATCATATTGGCTTGCATTGCTTCTGATGACAAATTTGTGATCTTGTTCCTCTGTATGTAATTGTTGACCTAAAACAGATTGCCAGTTACTTCTCTAGTAAAAATGGGTTTATGCAGGATCATCAAAGAATTGCAATTCAGAGTTTGCAGCTATGGTGAGTCAAGTGCAAGTCCCCAGCAAAATGGAGAGAACTCTTTTATAGAGGGGAAAAGGAAGTTGTGAGGGCTATAGTAAACAAAGAGTCTTTGTCCTTTTATTGGCTGAGTTGTGAGTGACTGTCTCTCATTGGCTGAACTCTTGGCAGGCAAGAAGAAAGAGTCTTTCTTCTTCCTCTTGGGCTCTGCTCTCGTCATAGGGTGTGAGAGCTGCCCCTTCTGGTCTTCCAACTCTATTTTAATTGAGGTTTCTATTTAAGTCTTTTACATTTCCCCCTTTTGATCAAGACCTTTCTGTGAAAGCATTGCTGAACATGAATGAGGTTTTCCAGTTTCAGTAGTTTTTTCCCCTCGACACCAGGAAAGACTTTTCCTGGTTGTAGTGTCTCACACAGAGGGAAAGTGCAGAGACTGTAAATCTATTGAGGTCACATTTGAGTAACAAGGAGAGATAGGAGGGAGACCTCTTAGGCACTTTTTATGTAAAGACCATATGCTGACCAGTCGCTCCCATCAGGAAACGTGCACAAGCCTCTTAGATAGCCTTATCCACCAGAGGACAGACAGCAGAAGCAAGAAGGACTACAATCCTGCAGCCTGTGGAACAAAAAACACATTCACAGAAACATAGACAAGATGAAAAGGCAGAGGGCTATGTACCAGATGAAAGAACAAGATAAAACCCCAGAAGAACAACTAACTGAAGTGGAGATAGGCAACCTTCCAGAAAAAGAATTCAGAATAATGATAGTGAAGATAATCCAGGACCTCGGAAAAAGAATGGAGGCAAAGATAGAGAAGATACAAGCAATGTTTAACAAAGACCTAGAAGAATTAAAGAACAAACAAACAGAGATGAACAATACAATAACTGAAATGAAAACTACAATAGAAGGAATCAATAGCAGAATAACTGAGGCAGAAGAACGGATAAGTGACCTGGAAAACAGAATAGTGGAATTCACTGCCACAGAACAGAATAAAGAAAAAAGAATGAAAAGAAATGAAGACAGCCTAAGAGACCTCTGGGACAACATTGAATGCAACAACATTCACATTGTAGGGGTCCCAGAAGGAGAAGAGAGAGAGAAAGTACCCGAGAAAATATTTGAAGAGATTATAGTCGAAAACTTCACTAACATGGGAAAGGAAATAGCCACCCAAGTCCAGGAAGCGCAGCAAGTGCTGTACAGGATAAACCCAAGGAGAAACATGCCGAGACACATAGTAATCAAATTGGAAAAAATTAAAGACAAAGAAAAATTATTGAAAGTAGCAAGGGAAAAATGACAAATAACATACAAGGGAACTCCCATAAGGTTAACAGCTGATTTCTCAGCAGAAACTCTACAAGCCAGAAAGGAGTGGCATGATATACTTAAAGTGATGAAAGGGAAGAACCTATAACCAAGATTACTCTACCGGGCAAGGATCTCATTCAGATTTGATGAAGAAATCAAAAGCTTTACAGACAAGCAAAAGCTAAGAGAATTCAGCACCACCAAACCAGCTCCACAACAAATGCTAAAGGAACTTCTCTAAGTGCGAAACACAAGAGAAGAAAAGGACCTATAAAAACAAACCCAAAACAATTAAGAAAATAGAGGAACATACATATCGATAATTACCTTAAACGTGAATGGATTAAATGCTCCAGTGAAAAGACACAGGCTTGCTGAATGGATACAAAAACAAGACCCATATATATGCTGTCTACAAGAGACCCACTTCAGACCTAGGGACACATACAGACTGAAAGCGAGGGGATGGAAAAAGATATTCCATGCAAATGGAAATCAAAAGAAAGCTGGAGTAGCAATACTCATATCACATAAAATAGACTTTAAAAAAAAAGAATGTTACAAAAGACAAGGACGGACACTACATAATGATTAAGGGATCAATCCAAAAAAAGATATAACAATTATAAATATATATGCACCCAACATAGGAGCACCTCAATACATAAGGCAACTGCTAACAGCTGTAAAAGAGGAAATCAACAGTAAGACCCCACTTACACCAATGGACAGATCATCCAAAGTGAAAATAAATAAGGAAAGAGAAGCTTTAAATGACACAATAGACCAGATAGATTTAATTGATATTTATAGGACATTTCATCCAAAACCAGCAGATTACACTTTCTTCTCAAGTGCGCACAGAACATTCTCCAGGATAGATCACATCCTGGGTCACAAATCAAGCCTCAGTAAATTTAAGAAAATTGAAATCATATCAAGCATCTTTTCTGACCACAACTCTATAAGATTAGAAATCAGTTACAGGGGAAAAAACACAAACACATGGAGGCTAAACCCTACATTACTAAATAACCAAGAGATCACTGAAGAAATCAAGAGGAAATCAAAAAATACCTAGAGACAAGTGACAATGAAAACACGATGATCCAAAACCTATGAGATGCAGCAAAAGCAGTTCTAAGAGGGAAGTTTATAGCTATACAAGCCTACCTCAAGAAACAAGAAAAATCTCAAATAACCTTACACCTAGAATGCTAAAGATGCCACCAGAAAACTAGTAGAGCTAATCAATGAATTTGGTAAAGTTGCAGTATACAAAGTTAATTCACAGAAATCTCTTGCATTCCTATACACTAATGATGAAATATCTGAAAGAGAAATTAAGGAAACACTCCCATTTACCATTGCAACAAAAAGAATAAAATACCTAGGAATAAGCCTACCTAGGGAGACAAAAGACCTGTATGCAGAAAACTATAAGACACTGATGAAAGAAATTAAAGATGATACCAACAGGTGGAGAGATATACCACGTCCTTGGATTGGAAGAATCAATAGTGTGAAAATGACTATACTACCCAAAGCAATCTACAGATGCAGTGCAATCCCTGTCAAATTACCAGTGGCATTTTTTACATGAATTAGGACAAAAAATCTTAAAATTTGTATGGAGATACAAAAGACCCCAAACAGCCAAAGCAGTCTTGAGGGAAAAAAACGGAGCTGGAGGAATCAGACTCCCTGACTTCAGACTATACTACAAAGCTACAGTAATCAAGACAATATGGTACTGGCACAAAAACAGAAACATAGATCAATGGAACAAGATAGAAAGCCCAGAGGTAAACGTACGCACCTATGGTCAACTAATCTATGACAAAGGAGGCAAGGATATACAATGGAGAAAAGACAGTCTCTTCAATAAGTGGTGCTGGGAAAACTGGACAGCTACTGTAAAAGAATGAAATTAGAACACTCCCTAACACCATACACGAAAATAAACTCAAAATGGATTAGAGACCCAAATGTAAGACCTGACACTATAAAACTCTTAGAGGAAAACATAGGAAGAACACTCTTTGACATAAATCACAGCAAGATCTTTTTTGATCCACCTCCTAGAGTAATGGAAATAAAACCAAAAATAAACAGATGGGACCTAATGAAACTTAAAAGCTTTTGCACAGCAAAGGAAACCATAAACAAGATGAAAAGACAACCCTCAGAATCGGAGAAAATATTTGCAAATGAATCAATGGACAAAGGATTAATCTCCAAAATATATAAACAGCTCATGCAGCTCAATATTAAAAAAACAAACAACCCAATCCAAAAATGGACAGAAGACCTAAATAGACATTTTTCCAAAGAAAACATACAGATGGCCAAGAAGCACATGAAAAGCTGCTGAACATCACTAATTATTATAGAAATGCAAATCAAAACTACAGTGAGGTATCACTTCGCACCAGTTAGAATGGGCTTCATCAGAAAAGCTACAAACAACAAGTGCTGGAGAGGGTGTGGAGAAAAGGGAACCATCTTTCACTGTTGGTGGGAATCTAAACTGATACAGCCACTGTGGAGAACAGTATGGATTTTCCTTAAGGAACTAAGAATAGAATTACCATATGATCTAGCAATCCCACTACTGGGCATATATCCAGAGAAAACCACAATTCAAAAAGACACATGCACCCCAATGTTCATTGCAGCACTGTTTACAATAGCCAGGTCATGGAAGCAACCTAAATGCCCGTCGACAGACGAATGGATAAAGAAGATGTGGTACATATATGCAATGGAATATTACTCAGCCATAAAAAGGAACGAAACTGGGTCATTTGTTGAGACGTGGATGGATCTAGAGACTGTCATACAGAGTGAAGTAAGTCAGAACGAGAAAAACAAATATCGTATATTAACGCATGTATATGGAACCTAGAAAAATGGTACAGATGAACCGGTTTTCCGGGCAGAAATTAAGACACAGATGTAGAGAACAAACGTATGGACACCAAGGGGGGAAAGCCGTGGGGGGGCTGTGGTTGAGGGGGTGATGAATTGGGCGATTGGGATTGACATGTATACACTGGTGTGTATAAAACTGATGACTATTCGGAACCTGCTGTATAAAGAAAAAATTGTGATCAAATGTATTCTAATGGAAAGAAGCAAAAATAGACCATACTTAACTGTCTAAATTATATAATAATTTAATGAAAAAAAAGGAAAGACCAGGGCTTCCCTGGTGGCGCAGTGGTTGAGAGTCCGCCTGCCGATGCAGGGGACACGGGTTCGTGCCCCTTTCCGGGAAGATCCCAGATGCTGCGGAGCGGCTGGGCCCGTGAACTATGGCCGCCGAGCCTGCGCGTCCGGAGCCTGTGCTCCGCAACGGGAGAGGCCACAGCAGTGAGAGGCCCGTGTACCACCAAAAAAAAAATAAAAAAAGAAAAGAAAAGACCATATGCTATCAAGATCATAGACATTGGAGATCATCTGAAGTTTTATGTCATCATCAAAGGTTGTGCAGGCAAATTTCCAACAGGCCTGGTCCAGATATCTTGGGAAAGCTGTTTCATCAGATATCATCTGCTTCAGTTCTGGGAAATCTTTACTTTCAGGTCACCAGATGATATACAGGTCCAGTTAGGGTTTGGTACTTTTTTTGTTGTTGTGTCACGTGAATCAAGAGTCTGTTCCCTGGGGTTTGGCAGCACAAGGGTTGTTTAGTAGTACCTGATAGGGGACTTTCCAGCAAGGTTGAAGAGCGTCTTTCTGGGAGGTATCTTTTCCAATAGATGAAATCTCTGTGTTGCAAAGTGTGATGCTTAAGGCCTTCATCTTCTGGGAGCACATTGTGAAAAGACTGCTGTACTAAAACATGGTTAGTTTTAATAGAAACAATTGAGTATCTTTCCTTTTATCAGTTTTGGGTAAAGAAGCAGGAGCCAAGGGCATTGAGCATCCTATGACTATCTCAAAGGGTGAGAGTTTTTGAGTTCCAAAAGGGAGTGGATCTAAGATTTAGAAAGACCAATGACAGTGCTTTTGGCTAAGGAATTTGGAGGGCCTTTATGAATTTTTCCAGTTTAGTCTTAGTAATGCCATTAGTGCATTCGACTAAACCAGAGGATTAACAGTGGTAAGTGCAGTGAAAGTGTTGTCAAACCAGCCAAGCAGTGCAGACTTGTTGAAATACCTAACCAGTATAATGGGCTCCTTGATCATTATGAAGTTCAAGAGGAGTTCCCCAGGTAGGGATAATCTTTTCCAAGAGCACTTTAGCCACAAAAGAGGCAGTAGCCTGTCTGTAAGAAAAGGCTTCAGTCCAGTGTGAAAAAATACAGACCATGACTAAAATATATTTATTTCCACAAGACAAAGAAAGTTGTATGAAATCCACTTGCCAGACCTTGAATGGTCCATTAGGTAGTCTGAAATGTGTGGGAGCAGTATGAACAGGCTACCCTGTGTTGTATTTTAGACAAGTGGGACAAGTGAGTTAGGCACTTTTTGCAGCCTTTTTAATGTTTTCCCCACCAATATTGATTAATGAATGCTATTATTTTATCAATAAACCAATAGTTTAATGCATGTACAGTGGTCTGGAGTGGGAATTTTAGAGTCTCCAATAGGACTGGATTGTTACCTGGTCCAAACCAGAGGTTTCTCTTTTTATTAAACTAATAACTTTAATTTCCAATCTTATTTTTCCTTTTCTGAGGTCAATTGTTGGGCTTCTCTAGCCAGTTTTTCTAAGTTATCATTTGTAGAAATGTCCCTTTGGACCATGACAGGGGTTTCACTGCTCTTGGTTCCTTTAAAGACAGCATACCTCATTAAACGGGATCCCACAATGATTTTTTTGGTGGCCGTAATGGCTATAAGGCAAAGAAGTTATCCCCATTCCACAGGGTCCAGTTGCTGCCTATAATACCCTCTGGGTTGGTGGTGGTCCCTGTGTTATGGGGTGAATACCCCAAGGACATTTCCTTTTTTTTTTTTTTAATTATTTTATTTATTTTTGGCTACGTTGGGTCTTCGTTGCTGCGTGCAGGCTTTCTTTAGTTGCAGCGAGTGGGGCTGCTCTTCGTTGCAACAAAAAGAATGCGCGGCTTCTTTGCGCGGGCTTCTCATTGCGGTGGCTTCTCTTGCTGTGGAGCACGGGCTCTTGGCGTGCAGGCTTCAGTAGTTGTGGCACTCAGGCTCAGTAGTTGTGACTCGGAGTCTCTAGAGCACAGGCTCAGTAGTTGTGGCACACGGGCTTAGTTGTTCCGCGGCATGTGGGAATCTTCCTGGACCAGGGCTCGAACCCGTGTCCCCTGCATTGGCAGGTGGATTCTTAACCACTGTGCCACCAGGGAAGCCCCATTTCCTTCCTTTTCACAAACAAAAAGGAAAAAGGGAATCTGGTAATTGGGATGCCCAAGGGTAGGTAGGTTCATCAAACTCTCCTTTAAGGCCTTAAAGGCTATGTCATCCAGTTTTTCCCATAAAATTGGTTCAGGGTTGTTGCTGTTGTCAAGTAAAACATATAGAAGTTTGGCCATAAGAGAGAAATTTGAAATCCAGCTTTGGCAGTAACCAACTAGACTGAGTTTGGGGTTTTGATAAACTTAGGACACCGTGAAACCTTCTGGATCTAGGTGTAGCCCTTGTTCTAATATTAGATACCCTAAATATTGAGTCTTCATCTGGGCAAACTGCAATTTTTCCTTGGCAGCCTTATGTCCCTTTTATGCTAAAAGCTTTTGCAAGTGGATGCTATCTTGTGAGGAGGCTTGAGAAGAAGAGTAAAGAAGCAAATCATCCATATATTGCAACAAAGTAGAACCTCTAGGGAACTTTATATCATGCAGATCAGCCTCCAGGATTTGTGAGAAGTAAGGACATTCAGTAAAACCTTGAGCAAGCATTACTGCCCAGGTGAGTTGTTTTTCTTCACAAGTAAAGGCAAAATGGTATTGGCTAGCTTCAACTGGAATACTAAAGAATGCATTATATAAATCTGTTACAGTAAAGAATTTGCTTCCAGTGGGAATGGATGTTAGTAACATACGAGAGTTAGGAACAACAGAGCATGGAAGGATAACAACATTGTTTATCACTCAAAAGTCCTAGACAAAACCCCACCCTCTGCCCTTAGGTTTTCTCACCAGTAAAATGGGAGTATTACAGAAACTAGTACAAGGGATAATGAGACCTTGAGCCTTGTAATCTATCAGGGATTTTATGCCTTGAAGAGCTTCTTTACTTAAAAGATATTGGTTAATTTGGAGGAGAGGTTTTGAGGAATCTGTTTGAATCTTGATGGGAGGTGCGCTGTGAATTTTGCCAATATTAGTTAGAGATTTTGCCCATAAGGAGGGTGTTAGCTGATTCAGTAGTGATAGATGATCAGTGTTTCCAGGGTCAGCTCTAGTACCATCAGAAATGGAACAAATAAAAGATGTCAGAGTCATTTGTTTTTTGGGGTTTTTTAAATAAATAAATATATTTAGTTAGTTAGTTAGTTAGTTATGACTGTGTTGGGTCTTCGTTGCTGTACGTGGGCTTTCTCTAGTTGCAGTGAGCAGGAGCTACTCTATGTTGTGGTGCGTGGGCTTCTCTTGTTGAGGAGCACCGGCTCTAGGTGCGCAGGCTTCAGCAGTTGTGGCTCACGGGCTCTAGAGCGCAGTCATAGTAGTTGTGGCACGTGGGCTCAGTAGTTGTGGCTCACGGGCTGTAGAGCGCAGGCTTAGTAGTTGTGGCACACGGGCTCAGTAGTTGTGGCTCGTGGGCTTTAGAGCACAGACTCAGTAGTTGTGGTGCACGGGCTTAGTTGCTCTGCAGCATGTGGGATCTTCCCAGAGCAGGGCTCAAACCTGTGTTGCCTGCATTGGCAGGCAGATTCTTAACCACTGTGCCACCAGGGAAGTCCCTCATTTGGTTTTTATAAAAGTAAATTTAGGGATTTCAAAAGTTCCCTATAATGGCCATTGATGTTCTAAATTGTCTTTGGTTAGGTTGGTCCATTTAGTTAAAAATGTGCATGAAGGGCTTCCCTGGTGGCGCAGTGGTTGAGAGTCCGCCTGCCGATGCAGGGGACATGGGTTCATGCCCTGGTTCGGGAGGATCCCACATTGCCGCGGAGTGGCTGGGCCCGTGGGCCATGGCCGCTAGGCCTGCGCATCCGGAGCCTGTGCTCCGCAACGGGAGAGGCCGCAGCAATGAGAGGCCCGCATACCACAAAAAAAAAAAAAAAATGCTTGAAGAAGGACCTTGGTTTTTAAATATAAAATTGGCCAGAGTCCCCTCAGGGCAGGGGACACCCTCAAAATATTTAGGTAACTGGGATCCAAGTTTTTCTCTAGAATAAAAGAATAATTTTCAAACAGCTCAAATAGCTCAAACAGCCTGCAGACATGATACCAGCCAGTCCTAAGGGAGCACTCTGGTACAGAAGGAGCCAGGCTGAAGACTGCACAGCTCTAATGAAACAGCCTAATTCTGAAGGAGGCAGGCTGAAAGCTTAATAGCACAGTTCCACTAGAGCAGCCCAATCCTGAAGGAGTCAGGCCAAAGGCTTAACTGGCACAGTTCCAATGAAACACCCCCTGTTCCAAAAGGAACAGACTGAAGCCTCGCAGTTTTTGCCAGGACAGCATGATTTCAATAATCAGCCCAAAGTGCCAAATGAGTACTTACCTACAGAACAGGCACTTAAGCAGAAAGGACAAAGCCTTACAATATATCCTGAATAAAATCTTGTGAGCTTCAAAACCACAAAGAGGGTGCAAGCTCAAATCCAAGAGAAAAACTTACCCTCAAACCCCAAGGTCTGCAAGAAAAGCAGTTAGTGACAATGGGTTCAGTGTGGGTACTGTACCTATTTGCTCACCAGCCTTGGAGTTGTTGCGGGGGTCTTGTCTGGATCCCCATATGGGCCACTGAAATGTTGACCTGAAACAAATAGACCGTCAGTTATTCCTCCAGCAAAAGTGGGTTTATGCAGGATCACAGAATTGCAATTCAGGGTCTACAGTCATGGCAAGGCACATGCAAGTTCCCAGCAAAAACGGAGAAGAGAACTCTTCTATAGAAGGGTAGAGGAAGTTGGGGGAGCTATAGTAAACAAAGAGTCCATGACTTTTTCTTAGCTGAGTTGTGACGGTCTCTCATTGGCTGAGCTCTTGCCAGGCAAAAAAGGGAGTCTTTCTTTTTCCTGCTGGGCTCTGCTATCATCATCATAGGATGTGGGAGCTCCCCCTTCTAATCTCCCTACATAATGTGTCCTTTTTTTCTCTGGCAGTTTTCAAGATTTTCTCTTTTTCACTCATTTGTAGTAGTTTATGATGTGATGTCTTAACGTGGTGCTGTGCTTTTTTCCCACTGGAATATTGAGCTTCTTAGATTGTGGGTTTACAGTTTTCAAATTTGGAAAATTTTTAGTCTTATATCTTCATATACCTTTTCTGCCCCTTCTTCTTTGTTTGGGATTCCAATTACACATTTACCAGATTGTATATTGTCCTACTGTTCACTCAAATACTAATCTTTTTTTTCTTTCTTTCTTCCCAGCCTTTTTTCCCTCTGCTTCAGTTGGGATTTTGTTTTTTCTGTGTTGTCACATTTATTGGTGTTTTATTCTTCACTGTTTTAACTATTGTTATGCCCATCCAATTAATTTTTCATTTCAGATACTGTACTTTCCAGGTGGAGAAATTCCATTTGGTTTTTATACTTCTGTCTTCCATTTCTCTTCTCATTAAGTTCATTGTTTCCTTTTAAATATTGGAATATAATTATACTTGCTTTAAAAGTCCTCATTTGCTACTTTTATAGTCTTTGTCGTTTCTAGATCTGTTTCTGTTCATTGAATTTTTCCTCGTTATAGGTCATGCTTGTTGCCGCTTGAATGCTGCACATTGTGAATGCTTTATTGTTGAATGTCTAGATTTTGTTGAATTTTTTTAAGAGTATTGAAGTTTGTTTTGACAGAAAGTTAAGTTTTTGGAGATAAACTTGATTCTTTTGACACTCTTTATTAGGATGACTCTAAAGTAGCAATTAGCAAAACTTTTTCTTAAAGGACTAATATTTTAGTCGTTGCAATTAAATATTGCAAATATTTTACACTTTGCAGGCCATATGGTCTTTGTTGCAGTTCCTCAGTTCTGCTACTGTAGTGCAAGAGCAGCTATAGACAATATATACCCTCAGTCCTTGGTATGCACAGGAATTGGTTTAAGGACCCCTGACAGATACCAAAATCTGTGGATGGTCAAGTCTTTTATATAAAATGGCATAGTATTTACATATAATCTAGCACATCCTCCTGTATACTTTAAGTCATCTCTGAATTATTTATAATACCTAATAGAACGTAAATGCTATGTAAATAGTTGTAAATGAAATGTAAATAGTTGCCAGCAAATAGCAAATTCAAGTCTTGCATTTTGGAACTGTCTAGATTTTTTTTTTTCAAAATATTTTTGATCCACCGTTGGCTAAATCTGCAGATGTGGAACCAGAGGGCCAACTGTAAACTAATGACCATGGCTGGGTTCTACTAAAACTGAAATACAAAATACAGGCAGTGGACTGGATTTGGTCCACAGGATCAGTTTGCTGATCCCTGGTCTAGAGAAACATTTGCCTTAAGGCTAGTTTAGCCCTACTGATAAGGCATGACCCTTCTGGGGACTCTGCTAAATGCCCTGAATGTTCATTGAGGGCACTGAATGTTCTCTTCACTCTGGTTGGTCAGAACTCAAACATCTCCTAACCCTGTGTGAACTCTGGCATTTGATAATGTTGTAGGTTCTCAGTAGTTGTACTTTCCCTGTTCATTGTTATTTGCCTGGTCTTGTGTAGTTTCACCCTATGAACACACAGTTGTTTATTCTGATGTACAATCAAGGGGACCCCAGTACAGATTCCTGGAAGTCTACTTTTAAGTAGCTTTCTCTTCTGTGGTACTTTGCCCTACAAATTCCAGCTGCCCTACAGATACTCTGTGCTTATACCTCTGTCTCCTCAACTTAGTCTGCTATGGTCTGCTCAGATTCCTCTGTGCTCTATTTGGATTCCCCTTCCCTTGCTATGTGTTCCAGAAACTGCCTCCAAGCAGAAAGCCAGGGGGATTATAGGACTGACCTGTTGTGTTTCTCCTCTTGTAGTGATCACAGTCCAGTACTGCCTGTTGTCCAGTCGTGTCTTATGTATTTTGTTCAGTTTTCTAGTTGCTTAAAGTAGGAGAGCAAATCCATTCCATTTATTCTATCACAGCCAGAAATAGAAGTGTTTTTAATTACATATTCATATATCTAGTGAAATTGCTTCACATTTAAAATCAATTATCTCTAGGAATAAATCCTCCAATTGCAAACTAAGTGAATAATTGTTAATTCTCAACTTGCTCAGGATTTTAATGTAGTAGCTATAATGGCAGTTTTGTAGGCAAGCTGGCAAAGAGGAAACTGTTCCAGTGGATGCTAGTTTTGTTTTAGTATAAGTGGACATATATCTCTGACTTTATAAGCAAGTTGGTATATGTTTATGTATGTGTCTTCTGCTTTTATAAAAAACTTGCTGCTAATTTTTCCATTGTCTTTTCTTAATCTCTTTATCTTAAGAAGAAAATAGTAGTTGCATTATTATCTTAACCTTGAGGAGGGCTTTGCAGCAAAACTGCCTGTTTCCAAGAAAGAGGGAGAAAATAATGAGAATTACTGGCTGGTATTTTAATTTTATTTCGCAAGTAAAAGCAACCTATTCAACCAGAACTTACATTAGGGCTCTGTCAGGGTACAGCTACAGCTAAGAATTACTAGTCATGCAAAATGCAAACAAGAATTACTCAAAACCTACAGTGATAACCTTGTACATATCACTTCTGTACCTCTATGCTAAAGTAAAATACCTGGTTTTGTTTTTCTGTTGCATGTAAAAATTCATTTATCTTAAGCTGATATCTAACTATCTGAAAGACAGTTTAATCCTAAATCCCTTTTTAATAAGTTCATGGTCTTTGGAGGGAGGGGCATACTGAGAAGTGAAGCTATTATTTTTCTTTCATTGTTTGTTAATTTGAATAGTTTTGAGTGTTTCTAAAATTTCCTTGGACACTCTGTCACCTATATGTTAGTCCTAAAAGACGATTCCAACTGGGCAATCACTTTCTGCATTGGCTTATTTGTAAATGAGATATTTATCTGTCTCCACAGGAAAAGGTGTTTAGAGTTAACTCTGGTAGCACCTAATATGGCCACCTCTTAATGCCATAATAGTCCTTGGGTTATAAAAAGACGTCGTTTATTTATGTTGGGTAGTCATCAGATGTCTTCCTTCTTGGGTTTAGTGTAGTAATTGTACAGACTTCAAATCCCTCTTATGTGGTGATCTAACTAGATTTTTTTTAATATGTATTGAGCATACTCTTTCATACTGTATGATAATATATCACATTTTTCACACATTCTTCCACTAAGAATTACAAATTTATGTCATGAAAAGAAGACCCAAGGATATAGACCTGTGTATTTTCTGCTGTGTTTGTGAAGAGTGGGTAGTCATGTAGCAATGTGATAGGTTCAGGGGTGTGAGGTAATTGCACTCAGGAGTAGTAAGCCGCAGGGAAACTTGGCAAGGCCTGTTTATTTGGATTCTTTGTAGCATTCCTTTGTCGTTGGAGATAAGGATGCTCCTTTACTCTGATTATAGGGAGGGCACCTCCCACATGAGGGTTTTATGACCTGTTTTAGGGGAAAAGGGTGAGGGATATGGGAGGTCAGAGTGACCTTCCTGCTTCTGCCATTTTCTCAAATTCCTTTGGCTTGAAATATTCAATAGGCCACGGTACCATATTTGGGGGTTGTGTGTTCCAAACTCCATCATCAGCAATTCCCATGCCCACCTCCAGAAGAAACGTATGTCTTTATTCCTTCTTGATACAACTGACCATTGATGCTATCACCACTGACTGCATTCAAGGAATATTTTGATCCCCCAAATTTGGGGGTTAGTAGAAGAAATTATTTATTTCCTCTTCACCAGTAGCAACAAGGTGAACATTTTTCAAAAGTAACTCTACTAGGAATCAAAGAGAAAGTTAAAAGATAGGAATGTAGAAGTTTGTAGAGCACAGATGCCTTGTATCAAAGAAACTAAGGTTTAACTCAAGTTGGCTGAAATAACTTTCCCAGAATACAGATCAAGAGTGTTCTGTCTTCTCTTCATCACTTTCTGATGAAACCTGTAGGGTATTCAGACAGATCCTATCCTTCGGTGAAGTTTGACCACTTTCTCTGTTTTTGAAAGCTATTATTTGGGCTTGGTCTTCCCATCAGCCATATGGCCTCTATGGCAGTTTTGAGTCTGTTTACCTCCTTCTGGCCGCCTGCTCTTAAAAGCGAAAAGACTTGTCTATACTCCCAAGCTCAGAGCCTATTAGACTCTGTTTCCAATGGAAGGCATGTCCTAGCTCTTCCTACTCAATGAGATTCTCTCTGGTAAACTCAGTCTTGTCTATTTCTTTTTCTACCCTTTCTACCTTCCAGAGATAGTTTTTTCTTAAGGCTTAGAATATTTTTAAAAATATGTTACCACATGCATTCTATTTCAGGTAATCACCAAGGTTGTTAAAAATGCATATAGTGAGTGATAGAATAATTAAAAAGAAAGATAGCCTTCTTTCTCCCAGATGAATATTCACATTCTGTTTTATTTTGTTTTTCTAATACCAAATAGCTAGCAATAGAGATTTATGCCAATTACTGGTGTCTTATGGGAGAAAGTGAATGAAGGGGGAGTTTTCTGTGGAAAGGATTGTGTACTTTGTTTTTCTCAAGTTATTCTTATTTTTATTTCAGTTTTTGTTTCTCTTGGCTTTCCTCCTAGTGGCAATCTGTTTCTCTTTTATTTTTCTTTACATTTAAAAGTTTCCTACTCTGCTTCCAACTTAATTGTTTTTATTAAAACTTAATCCTCAAAATATTGGATTTTGTATTTATAATTCGTAGTTAAAAACATGTTAAAGTTGGTTTTCCAGTTTAGATTGTATTGGCGTCTTAGGGTGAAGTGAAGAAAGAAGGATGAAGATTAAATTATTCTCCTGGACTGCCCTCCAGGAAATCCTTCTCTATACTCTAAAAGTTCTTGTTCTTTTCTAGGAGTCCAATGTGCTGATTGCTGCTAACAGTCAGGGTACAATTAAGGTAAGCTATTTTATACATCTCCATTTTTAGGCTATAACAGACTATAACTATAACATGGAAATGTAGAGTTGTACTAAGCCTTAGAGAGCATGCCAAATCATGGGTCTCTGTCTGCTTGGAAATGGCTTTGATTGAAGGGGAAAAGAATAGGTAGCTTGCAACTATGGGGAAGATGATAGTACTTGTTAGAGGTTATACGAATGCTGAAGAGATTGAAAGGCGGTCAGGATGAAAAACAGATGAAGACTGTTAAGCATTCACAGTGGGGCGAGCACTGCTGAGCTTCTGTCACGCCAGTGCAGCTGCCCCACAGGGTGTTCAGGGAACAAGATCCAAGATACAGCATCAGATGCTTAGACGTTCACCAGGTTTTAAAATGTCTTACTCTGATTTTACTCTTCTCTTCCTCGCGTTTTTCTTCCTTCTCTTCCATGACAAGGAGATTTTTGCTCAGTTGCTAGGGAAAGAAAAGGTATTCTAGTGTTCCGTTGAAAATTGATTGATCATGTGATCATGCCATTGGTGTAATCTGAAAACTTTCATGTCTCTTTGCTCACAGTCTCATTCCCAAATTCATATATAGTTTTCCACATACTTTTCTTCGTAGTTAGGAGTTCAAGGAAATAAAAATTTTATCTAGTTATACCATTGGATATTCAGCACTTGGGCACAATACATTGGATAAATAAATCCTGAGCTAAGCAGTGAGCTTTTAAACAAAACACCATTTTGGAGGAGGTTTTTAGTACCTGGGTTTGATTAGCACTTATTCTGTGGGTACCAGTTCTTTCCACATATTCTCTGCTGATACAGAAGTGTCAGGATGCATTTTTAAAAATAATATGTATCTATTTTCCTGCCAGTTAGCATTAATTTTGCCATGGCTTCCTTCCACTCATCCTGAACGGAGAATGACCCAGCAACCAAGAGAGCAAATCCAAGCCTCACACATTGTCCTACAGAGATGAAATGAGCAAACTCAAAGCAGAACTGCACTGTTAGCTAGTCAAATTAATTTACATGGTATACTTCTTTTTATGCAGCCAGTTTCTCTATTTGGAAAGCCTCATTAGAGAGCCAAGGCTGTGTTCTGGAAGCCTCAAGCAAGATGGTAGAAGGTCTTGGAATCTCTGTTTTAAGTGGCTCTCTATAGTCTCTCAGTTTTTCTTTATTCTCATGGCAAGACATGTATTGAAAAAGCTGTACTGTATTCTTCAACAAGTTTGGCCTTTGAGGCAATTGGGATTGCTAATGTTTCTACAGAAAGCTCAAAGCTACATACATACTTATAGGGTCTCAGCGACAAATCTAAGATTTTTGTTCAATAGCATTGACCTCTTATGTAAAGTAGCCTGCTTGGCAAATGTAAAGACAAAAAGCATTATGAAAGCACAGATATAAGTCAGGCCTTAGCACGGCAGAAGATAAGTTGCTCCTTTAATTCTTTGCCACCTAGAATTACAGTCTCCATCTAACATAATCCTTTTTGACAGTGCTCATAATTGTCCGCATGTTCGATGTCCTTTCTCAGCCATTTCTTCTACTCCTTTTATAACTGATCATTGCTTCTTCTTTATTTTATTTATTTTTTATACATCTTTATTGAAGTATAATTCTTCTTATTTTTAGTTTTAGCACAACTTTTTTGTATGATAAGGTACTACTCTAAGTCTAATAGCTAACAAAATATCTCAACATCCAGATGCTTGACTAGAAAATAAATTAAGCAATAGGAAAAGACAAGATTTTAGGTCCTGTATACCTTGATCACTATAAAATGTTTATCAGTGCAAGAAATAAGTGGATTAAAATTCTGAACAGCAGTACTTAAACTTTTTCTTATGAATGTGGAAAGATACCAACATAATATTCCAAAATGTTATATTCATGCTATGGATCAGTCAGGTCATTTATCTGTGTTTTATGTAGTTTATCTTGAAGGCTCCTTTGTTGACTGTGGAGATAACTAATCTGAAAGAGTTCATGCAGCTACTGAATTGAAAGTAAGAATGGATTCATGTCTGATCCCTTCAAATTCTTTGATTTTAGCCAAAGCAGTTGGGAAAAGTCTACTTGATTTGGTTCTCCATTTACAATATAATAAAGACTGATTAAACTCTTCCTATATTTTAAAACTATTTTATTATACTGATTCTTCTTTCTCCCTATTAGGTGCTAGAGTTGGTATGAAGGGTTTACTCAAGTTGAATTGTACTTGATCCGGCTGAAATACATCTGCAGCTGACAATAAGAGAAGACAGAAACTGTCGTGTGATGTCTCTCCCCAAAGTCATCATGGGTTTTGGATTTGTTTTGAGTATTTTTTTTTTCTTTTCCTTTTTTTCCCTCCTTTATGACCTTTGGGACATTGGGAGTACCCAGTGAACTCTCCACCATCCATGTAACTCTATGGACTTTGCTGCTGTTGGTGGTATGGTTATCTAATTTTTGTGATAGGGAAACAAATTCTTTTGAATAAAAATAAATAACAAAAAATAATAAAAGTTTATTGAGCCACAGCTGAGCTGGGAAACTTTCTGTTCAATGTGGCAAGAGATAATTTTATCTTTTCAAGAAGTAGCACACATGAACTATAGTATAATATACTGATGAATAATTTTTAAGGTCCATATTTCCCCACCTCTTTGGAATTATGCATATCAACATAAAGTATATGGATTCTTTCTGTGAATTTAATGTTTACAGTAGGTAGAAAGATTAATTACTTTATGAAGTTCTCTCTTCATTCTCTGACCAGATTTATATTATCAGCAAGTACCAGATTCCTCAGTCCCTCTGGATCTGGCCAAGGGTCTAACATTTTGACCTGTTGAGACCACATTCAAACAGAAAGGGAATATCAGTCTGTGACAGCTATCTCTGTCTTTTCCTTTGAAATGTTACCCATAAGGCCCTAAATAAACCCTAAATGTACACAAACCAACTTATTTTATAAAATCATGGCTATCAGATAGTCATAGGTATTAGTACCATCATGGGGTGATCAACTTTGAGCAAAGGTCAGCAAACTTTTTCCATAAAGGGCCAGATAGTAAATATTTTAGGCTTTGCAGGTCATATGGTCTCTGCCACAACTACACAACTCTGCCATTGTGGCAGAAAAGCGGCCACAGACAGACCATATATAAACAAATGGGCATAAGCTGTTTATGAAATAGGTGGAGGCCCACAGACCATGGTTTGCCAGGCTCTCACTTAGAGGAAAAGAAATTGAAGCCCTATTATCCAAATTTCCAAGCCATATAATCTCTTAGACTGTCTAGTTAGTTTTACACATTGTTTTCAATTTGTAAAAGGAAAGAACTTAAGAGTAGCAGGTCAAGCAAAAGTAATATGAAGCTTTCTGTTTGAGCTACTTTAAGTCTGAACACTTTTTAGAAAAAGATATAAACAGAATTATATGCCACATGTATTTTATAAAAATAGACACTTGGAAAAGCTTGGTGTGATAAGTATATGGATAATAAGGGTGATCAGAATATCCCATGTGTCCCTCTATTTAAAATTATTGAAACCTACTGCAGGTCCACATTTCATTATCTGAAGCCCTTGGGCCAAATGCGTTTTGGAATTTAGAACTTTCTGACTTTTAGGAAAGTAATAGGGTACATACACTATGTTTTATATAACACCCTCCAACAGAGTCTGGAGCAATACTGTTTTCAAACACATTAATATTTCTGCAGCAAAATGTATAAATGTTCACGTTATATGAGATTAATACAGACTAAAAATAGTCTTGCAGTAGTTCAGGTCAGTTTTTACTGCCAAATGAGTAAGCCTCAAACTTAAGTGAAATTTTTCAGTTTTTAGAGCTTCAAGACAATTATATCTTAACTAACTTCTGGGAGTTAAGAACCTGATAACTTTTGGACTCAATTCTGAGAGAAAAAGTCACTATCATTCAAAAGTTACACTTGTCATCAACCAGAACATGTCAGTTGGGCTTTTTTCTGAGATTAATGAATGTCCTTTTACAAAAATATAGAAAGAATATTCACATGTAGATTCTTCACTTAAAGAACTTTACTTAGGCAGATATGCCCAGAAAGTCATCAAAATAGAAGCAGAGAGTTAATGCCTCTTTGAATGTGTTTAAATAGAAGCAGATTATTATGGTTTTTGTTTGGTCTCTTTGTTTTATTTCAAGTTGTCAGCATTGTATGGTTATGTTAATTTTCATACATTTGGAAGGTTGCAGTAAGGTACCTTTAGTTATCAAAGGGACTCAATTTTTTAATAACTTATTATTTTAAGAAGGCAGTGTTGTTTTATTTAAATTTGTGTTTAACTCTTTTCCTTGTAAATAGAAACCATTTTAAAATTTGAGTTAGTCTTTGCAGGATGTCAAAATCAAACAAATATTACTGTTTCTTAGAAAAATAACATATTAGTTAACTAAAGCTTAAAGATAATACACATTTTAACACCAAAAAAGCTTCTAACTCATGAAGAATATGGGTTTTTATGTTCTAATCTTTATTTCAGTGTATTTGTAGGAGTTTCTTAGACAAAGTTGCCTTTGTTCTTAGGTACAGAACTCATGCATAAGAAACATTAAGGACTGAAAAACTTTGAAAAGTTCTTGTAAGAAGATTGAGGTACTAGACATCAAAAATTTTATGGGACCATGCCACGACCTCAGAAAGATGAGCATGGCTGGACCATTACTAGTCAAGGAAGAGATGAGTGTGGGATGAGTTTGAAGAGGTGAAGGAGCCCAAAAGATATGTGGAAACTTCTAGGGCATGCTTGAAAATTTGAATTTTGTTATAAAAGCAGTTAAGTGGAAGTGTTAAATGGAATGACACAATCTCATTTATGGTAAATGGATAGATGAGGGCAAGAGTGCAGTTAGGAAGGTGATCAGTCAAGAGTTAATGGTGGCTTGGACTAGCATGATCCAACCTCAAAACCTGTTTCAGCTTATTAGAATTCGTCTTAACTCCTATATCTTGGAAGATTCTTGATTGATTTTTAAAGTCATCTTCTCATAATATGTATTGACAACAAAGAATGCAACTCAGCAAATTTATTTCTTCAGTGGTTATGCAGTCCTCAACCAGCAGCAAGTCACTTGGGAACCTCATGACCCAAATTCCTGTGTGCTGTTTTGAGGACACCACTTCTCTAAGCTAAGCAAAACTAGAAGCTGCCTACCCTTGGTTCTAAATATAAAGGTAATTTGTCATTGCCCTTAATGTAATTATGCCCATGTAACTGGGATTAATATTCAGGAAAAGTCTGCTTGCTTAGAAATGAGACGTGCAGAAGTGTTAATTTAGATCCTGAGCCTATCGTATTACATGTGTTTCATGACTGACATTAATACTTACAATAGTAGCACCTTGTAATTCCTACCAGAGCAGTTAGTAACCAACTCCTTTGTGGCTTCTGGTTAAGATGTTAGGCACTCCTGGATTCTTGGACTAAAGAGAAAATCATAGTGATCATTCTAGAAATATTTGTTGAGCTCCTGCTTTGTGTAGGTGAGGCACTATGTACTATATACTAAGCATATAAAATAAATAAGACGTAATCACTACCCTCAAAAAGTTTATTGTCCAGTGGGAGAGACACATAAGTATAAATATGTAAGTACCATAGTAGACATAAATTTTAGATGTACCGGAAAAATATATAATCTAGAGTGGTGGGAGATTAGGATCAGGATAGGGGACTTAGGAATATTTTTCATCTCAGCTGAATCCTGAAAAGAGGTAAAGGAACATTCAAGACCAAGGGAAGCAAAGAAAAAGACTCGAGTAGCTTCTAGTAGCCAAAGTTGGAACAATTTGAGCAACAAAATAAACTAGTGTTGGATTATAGATTATAACCCAAATATAAATATCCATGAGTCCATGCTTATATAAATAAATGATTGAATAAATAAATGAAAAGTTTCCCATGCAGAATTCCACATTATGTAGCTATTCCATCCCCAAGGAGATGGAACATAATTCCCCACTCCTTAAGGATGGGCTGTGCATAGTGACTTCCTTCCAAAGAGTCTGGTATGGAACGAGAGAAAAAAAAAAAAAAAAGATTAACTTTACAGTGGAGAAACCTGACAAATACTACCTTAGCCAGGTGATCCGGGTCAACATCAAAAGTTACGTCGTGTTGATACTATGTACTCTGGATATCATACAATGAAAATGACACTTTAACTCTGTGATCTTCCTCCCCCAAATTCATAAATCCAGTCTAAATGAGAAGAATATCAGCTAAATCCCTAGTGCAGGACATTCTGCTAAATACCTGACCAGTATTCCTCAAAACTGTCAAGGTCATCAAAACAAGGAAAGTGAGAAACTCACAGCCTAAGGAGACATGACTGAATGTAATGTGATATCCTGGATGGGATCCTGAAACAGAAAAGGACATTATGTGAAAGCTAAGGAAATTTAAACAAAGTATAGACTTCGGTTGACTGATCAGTATTGATTCATTAATCAATCAGTATTGATTCATTAATTGTACCAAATGAACCATACTAATGTAAGATGTTAATAATAGGGCAATTGAGGGTAGGCTATATGGGAACTCTTTCTTTGCAATTTTTCTGTAAATCTAAAAGTGCTGTTCTAAGGTAAGTTTATCAAAAACAAAAGTTAAGAGGATAGATCCAGTATGTACAAAACAAAGTGCAAGACAGTAGTGTGAGTTGAAGCTGGAGAAGAACACAATAGACCACAGTGATCTGTTCCAGCGACCACTTTCACACAAAAATGGAGGCAAACATGGAGTTTAGAGGAGATTTAAGTTACAGCCTCAACTTTATCACTAAGAAGTTGTGTAGTTTTGCAAAAGTAAACCTCTGTACTCCATATTTATCTCTAAATTCTACTTACTGAGAATGATACGCTAATCTCTGTTAATAAATAAGATTATACTATACAAATTCCATTGTCATTCTTATGGTTTAGTCACTAAGACATCTGAGTGCCTACAATTATGTTTCTTTTCACTTGAGATCATTACAACTTCTCAGTATGAGAATTAAGAAATCTTCCCATTTGTTTATGGTTTTATGACTCCATTCTCTGTGAGTCATCTGTCCTTGATCAGTTTTTGAATCAAACTCCCTAGTGCCCAAGTTCTGAAGGAGATCTTACATTGGAACTGGGTAGGGGTTCTCATGAATTCTAAGTGAAACTTCCCAAAAGTGGTAACAGTCTAGGTTAATCAATTATTGTGTGATATATTTCGCAGTCTCTCTGCAAATGATTTTATGGATTTTCCTATATGCCCTGCTTTCGTCCTACTGTCAGTACTAATCTGTGACCAGAGGTTTAGGAGCCTTTCGGAAGAACCACATAAAAACTAGTCTTCAGGATTTTCAAGGGAAAAAACCAAGGCAAACACAAGTAATTGTATATTCTAAACGTGAGGCTTCACCTTTAGTTTTATACACCTGAAAGAATGTTTTATTCCAGAAACTTTTTTGTGAGTGAGCTTCGGTGGAATAGCAGCCTAATAACAATCCATTTCACTCCCAGTTTGGTACCCTCAGCTAGTGGTCTGTAATGGATATGGGCTGTTGCTCAAAAGAGATGAGTAAGGTCCGATAGCCATTTGCGTAGGGTGACTCTATTCATTCAACAAATAGTGCCTATAATGAGGTAGTCTCTTCCAGGATAAGGGTCATAAGACTTTTTCTGTAAAGACCCAGATGGTAAATATTTTAGGCTTTGTGGGCCATACGGTCTTTGTCACGACAACTTCACTCTGCCATTGTAGCATGTGAAAGCAGCCCTAGACATAATGTAAACAAATGAGTGTGGCTGGGTACTAATGAAACTCAACGAATGGACACTGAAATTTGAATGTCATTTAATTGTCATGTATCACAATATTTTCAAAAATTATTTCCCAAGCATTTTGAAATGTAAAAGCCATTTGTTGCTTATGAGCCATACAAAAATCCACCGGCTGGATTTGGCTTGCGAGCCCAGGTTTGCTGACCTGTATTCTAAAGTGCTCACCATACAGCAGAGACAGGGGAAAAGAAAAAGGAAAACCAGGAAAAATCCAATCGCTCCTGAGCTTGCATTCTAGTAAATAAAAGTATTTCTGCAGTAATGGGGTTCTCTTTCCATAATGGTGTGTCTCTACCACAGGAACCTGGAAGGCCATTTTGGAGGGCACACCACATGACTAAAGCTTTTTTGTTGCTGGATTGATGGCAGTTCCACAGGAGTGCGCACAAGCAGTGTTGACCTACCTTGGTATGTGTATTTGCACAGAACCAGGGGGCACTCTTTCTGTTAAAGCTCAGTAAACAGTAAGACATTTTAGATGTTTTACTGTTTGAATGGAATATGAAGATCTTTACTCCTTGAACAGAGAGACCTGAGAGGTCTGGGGTTGAGATTATGTTTACTGAATACTCTGAAAGATTTATGCTTAAGGCAGCCTGTTGTCTGTGGGAAAGCAGAGGATATTGTGCAAAGCTGGCTCCCCCCAATCCCCCCACCTTTCCTTTCTGGTTCTTTCATCCTCAGCTATTGAAATTTCTTTTCTGAATATAAAAGGAGCTTCTCAAGCTCATAGCACTTTCATGGAGACTTGGAACCTGACTGATGTTTCTTTGGAATGCCTGAGTCTCTTAGAAGTATTCATACCTATTTCATGGCAAATTTTGAGGGTTAAATTTTGAAAGATGCAGCAAAATGACTTTTTTCCTAAATTAAGCAAATTAACCACTGTTAAATGCCAGCCCAGTTAGTAAGCACTTTATATTTTTTCAATATTTTTCATGTTTAAAGACCAAACTCTGGTCAGTGTTATACCATAAGAAAGAGTCCTCATTTCCACTTTTCAAATTCTGTTTGGCCAGTCCCAGGAGAGACTTCTCATGAGCTCTATGGTTCCCTTGGGAAAGGCACCCTTCTATTCTTAGAACTGGGGTGTGATGTTCCTGTGTCACTGAATTGCAAAGCTTTGCAATTTCAGTAATATATCTTCTCTGGAAAGGCCTCTGGCAGTCTTGGAAATTAAAAAGCATTCCTTGAATACAGGGTAGTATTAGCATATGCATATTAAAATTGTAATCACTCTTCAATTTCTTTCCATTATGAAGAATAATTAAGTATAAATTATAAAAATCGCAATCAACAACAAAAGGATGGAAGGTTGAAAGGTTAGATTAGCTGTTCTGGAAATCTCAGTGTGTCCGTAAAATGGCTTTATTCCTGTGCTCTCTGAACAGGACATCTGCCTGTGAGCTGACCTGCCAAGAGGCCACCATCATAGCTGCCATGAAAAGTTAGGAAAATGCCCACAGTGAAATTTCTGAAATGTCCCTTCTCTTACCACATGCTTAGTGCATTCTCTCCCTAGAGTAGGATTTAGGTGACTGCAGGCTAAAAACCTGCATCACCTTTACTGGGGTCTTTTCAGTCTCATTTCTCAGCACAGGCAACAAGAGTAGAGAAGGGAGGGGGAATTGTGACTGAAGGCAAGAGAAGAGACTGGTTATCGTGGCAAACAGGATTCACATCCATAGAGCCACAAGTGGTGGCCAAAGATGTTTTCCCAAGGTTTCATTCCCCAGGAAGTGTTCTTATCTTCCAGCATCTAGCCACACTCTGGTTGTCTAATTGTGTTGTAACAAATCTTTATGGCAGAAGAGGAATGTCTCTTTGTCTCTCCCTTTCCTCACCTCTCCTTGGTATATGACGGTAAGCAGTCTAGTGACACCAAGTGTTTATTTAACTCTGCATTCTTGTTTCTCCATTATCTGAGAATCTCCAGAGAACCTTGATATTAGTTTCACCTTTCCTCTAGACTGAAGGGGATGGAGAGGTAAGGCCATTAGAGCAGAAATCCAGCCCTCGTGACCTCAGTCGCAGTACATTGCATTAAGTAATCCCTTCTTTTTTCCTCTCAGAGTCAAAACGCCAGTCCTCTCTCCAAAGCAACCAGTGAATTGAACACCCTACTCAATGTAGGAATTCCTCATAGGGTACCATGATTGGTAGTCTTGTAGTCTCTACTGAAGTACCTATAGCATTTGAGAGAGCTCACTGGTTCCTGAAACATCCTGCCTGGATGGTTCTAATTGTTAGGAAGTTTTTTTCCTAGATTGAGCTGAATTCTGTCTCAATGGAATACCCCTTCCCCACCCCACTAGGCCTAGTTCTTACTGCTAGGTGTTCTGGAGGATATCAAATAGTACAGGACATGATCCCTTCATGGAGCTTTAGGCAGATAAGATATACACCTGTGAAAATAATTTTTATATAACATAGTAATCCTGTGAAGTAAGCATTATTTTTTTAAACAAAACAGATTCAAAAGGGTTAAATTACTGTATATATTATGGTGAAAAGGTTGTTAAAAGGGCAGATTAGAGTGTTAAATGGGTTGTATAGAGGATGTAGGATTTAAGTGGCACTCTAAAAATTTTGAGTCTATGTCTAGATTACGTCCACTGACCTGCTAAATGCCACAGGTGAGAGTTATCTTCAAGGACGAGAACAGGTACACATCTCGACCCTGTCAAAACAGCGAGGAATCTTCTAGTTTTGATGATAAATTAATTAAATTTATCTAATACTATTTATCTGATAATTTATGGCAGAAAGGACTTCAAATAGGCAAAATAAAACTCTGAACCTATCAAGTTGCTAAAACACTGAAAGCCACTACCAACATTGGTGGGTGACATCTCCACCTGGGAGAACATCAGAGGTGATCAGACAACTATTGGTCCTAAATGATTTAGACACTCACTGCCAGAAGGCAGGGACCTAGATGGAATCATTCCTTCAGATCTATTTCAGATCTGAAAATACGATCCTATTTCATTTATTCAGAGGGAGAGAAAAACGGGTAGAACACCTGTCTGCCTACGGCAAGGGCAAATACAAATTAGAAAGAAGAGGCTTAATTCTTCCTGTTGAAAATAAGGGGAAAGACTTCCTCTCCTTTTTCTTTCAGAATTTCTTTCTCTGTCCTTTTCAAATATGTATAACTCTTCATAATGGCTAAATAAGCCTCTTGCCAGCCTCACAACTCAGGAATGTGGGAATTAAAGGTGTTTCCTCTTTGCCAGAAACCTCCTCCGCCTTTCTCTGCTGTCTCATCCCCTCTGTTCCTCCTGCCGCGCTTTACTCTCCCTGCCTCAAACTGACTCCTGAGAATGTGTAGATGATGATCTTTTAGACAGTGGTTCCCTTGGTGAGTGGGTTTCCCTAAGAAAGATTCGACTTTCCCAACTGATAATGTGTTACCTGCCCTGCTTGAGGATGCAGAACCGTGTGCCTGCTGTCCTAGCCCTGAGTCCACTTCATGTCCTAGACCATACTCCACCTCCAGGAGTCCCTTTTTATATACACACCATGTAGCTGGAAAGGCAGAAATGGGAAATGATCAAGATCCTGGGATGATTGACAATTGTGTCCCCCTATGAAGGTAGCAGGATGGAGAGTAGTCACACTGGTTACTTGGAGAAAGAGAAAAGAGCAAGGAGCTAGGCTGATAAATACAAAGATGGGAAAAGAAACCACGGTGCCATATAATCCTACCTCAATGTGAAGAAAACCAGCCCTTCCATTCGGATCTCCAGCAAAGCTGACGCAGCTGAGAAGCTACCCAAGCCCCTCGGACACAAAGGAAATGCTGAGTTTCTGTGCCCACCTCCCCTGCTGACGTCATTCATCTAAAGGCTTTTTTCGCTCCCACGCTCCAGGAAGATCCACGAAAGTTTGCAGTAATGCTCGTCAGCATGTTTTCAGTTTACAGCCCCGCATGGGGATGTGCACTAGCTGCTGTGGGGACTTCTGGCACCAGCAGATTTTGAGTATTTGATGGAGCAAGCTCGTTGTGGACCGGAAAGTGATCCACCTAGAAGAGGGCATAGTGCTGAGAGAAGTCGACTCTCCACCGCTCCCTACAACCCCGGAAGAATGGATGGCATGAGAGACCCATGATGGCAGGACTGGACACCTTTCCAATCAAGGTGAGCTGGGAAAAGTTGTGAGCAGTGTAAGCAGAGGATGTGAGTCCTCTGTTGATTTCCATCCTCAGTTTGCTGCTTTCTCTAATTTTATGGGCGTAGACCCAGGGGCAGATCAAATCCACACTCTAGTCATAACAACCTTTCTCTTGGCTCTCTTGCCAACTCTCCAAACCCAAATTAAGGAAAAGGTGTCAGGCAAGCATAGACTAGTGTTCAAATCTTAGCAGCTGCTACTCAATTTGGGGATAATCCAGAGAAAGACAAAGAACAAAAGGAGAGATTAAAGACTGCTGTGTTGGCTGCTTAGTTAGAACTCTTCGCTAAAGGGAATAAACCCTACTCTGGCCAACCTATGAAGACAGCAAAGGAAGAGGAGAAAACTGCTTTGCAAAGTGCCAGGGTATTGGAAGGACCATAAAGGGAAATGGGAGCACGTGGAGGTTACAGAGAAAGGCAGATCCCTTTGCTAGGAAATACTTGGCAAATGGCTCAGAATGGACAGATTGAGGGAATCTCAGAGGTGGGAAGTGAGGAACCAAATATGTCAATAGCTTTTATTTGGGTTATCCTTACCTTTTCTGGTAGATACCGGTGCTACTTGTTCTGCAACTTCCTCAGACATTTCTCACTTTCCATCTGATAAAAGATAGTACAAGCTGTTGGTGTTTTGGGTTAGGCGTCTTGTTCCTTTTCCTCTGTGATTCCCATACAGACAGGAGCCTTACTGAGGAGCATGTGTGCTTTACTTTCTCCAGATTCTCCTGTAAACCTATTAGGGAGAGACCTGCTGTGCAAATTGAAGGCCACTATATTCTGTGCTCTGGATGGAGTGTTCGTGGAGCTCCCTGAAAAAAGGGGGATGCAGGTGAATTGGTTGCTATGTACCCTCTGGAAGAAAAGGGGGATGGCAAAGAGTGGCAGTTTCACACCATGCTGGAAAAGCACCCCGAAACAAATTGAGGCATCACTCAGAGCCCTAGGGATTAATGGGATTGTTTTAATTCGAGATTTGGAACCAGTAAAAATAGCTTACAGGAAAGATAAGCTATGGCCATGTATAAGCAATATCCTTTGTCAAGAGCTCAATTGGAAGGAATAAAGCTGAGTATAAAAGAATTAGAAAATTAGGGATAATTAAAAAGGAACGTTCACCCTTTAATACTCCCGATACTTCCAGTAAAGAAGAAATGTAAATGTGATAAAGATACTCGATCACTATATAGATTTGTAAAAGATCTTAGAGAAATAAATGTGTTGTCACATAAACCCCTGTAGTCTCTAACCCTGCAACTTCAGTACCATTGTCTGCAAAGTATATTTCTTTCTGATCAATCTGTGTTCTGCTTTTTTTTTTCTGTCCCTCTAGTGGACAAGGCTAAATTTTTGTTTGCTTTTACTTATGAAGGAGCCCAATATTTGTGGGGAAAAAAATTCCTTAAGGGTTTCAAGACTCCCCTACTATGTTCGCTCTTCATTTACAGGAAAAGTGAGAAACAACTTGTTCCACCAGAGGGATCTGTGAGCATACCATGCATAGATGATTTGCTGGTAGCCTCAGAAACTAAAAAACAATGCAGAACTGCTACTTTGGCTTTATTGCAGTTCCTTGCTTCATGGGATAAGGCCTCATTAGACAAAACTGCAGTATTGCTGAACCGAAGTAAATATTTAGAGCATCTATTGTCAGCTGAAGGCCATAAAGTGTCACAGTCCGGGAGTCAGCCAAATTTGCATATAAAACAGCCAGCTACAAGTAAACAACTTGGACAATATTGGAGACTAGTTGGGTGTTATAGATAATGGATCCCAGCTTTTGCCAAGCATGCATAACCTCTGACAGAGCAATTCCATGATAACTCTCCGGAACCCCTGGTCTGGTCCTTAGAATCTGACAAGGATTTTGAACAACTGAAATTGGCTATAGCCTTTCCCCCAGCTTTGGGGATTCCAGATCTTGAAAAAACCTTTCCACTTGTTTGAACATGCACTACTACCTTGTAGAGTATTGGCTCAAAAATTGGGACTAGGCCATAGACAAATAGCTTATTTCTCAGATTTTCTAGATGCTGCAGTACTGGGAATGCCTAGGTGCCTCTGAGCAATGGCAGTGGCAGCAGCCACCATCCTTAGTGAAAAGGCCCAACCTCTTACCTTGGGTCACTTGACTTATATGCACGTCCATCTGCTATGACAGTGATCTTACAAGTGCATACACCCAGCATTTGTCAGTGCACCATCAAGCTAACTGTGAGTGAGCATTGGTATCCAGTCCTAATATTGTGCTTGGGAGGTGCAGTCTCCTAAACCCTCTTTCAAGATCCTGTCTAGTAGATGATCATGATTGTACATTAGTAATAGAAGAAGACACTAGGCCTCGACCTGATTCATCAGATGTCTCAGATCAAAATACAGATTTGATCATGTTTGCTGCTGGGTCATGTACCCAGAATAAGAACGACAACTTAAGCCTTCCTATGTAGTGACTTCTCACGAAATCTTGGAGGCTTATGTTCTGTCTGGAATTAAATCGGCACAAGCTGCTGAGTTAATAGTTACTAGATTTTTTATTTTGATTCTGGAATTTAAATTAAAATTTATATTTGTAGTAAATATGTGTTTGCTATCTGTCATGCAAAATTTTTTTTTAAATAGAGGACTTTTGACTTAAATGAGAATGAAAAAAATCTCACGTCAAATCGAAAGCTGATTTGTTAGGGGCTTTACAACTGCCTGTTCCGATATCAGTAGCTCATTTTGCTGACAGCTGCAAAAGCTGCTGTTAAAACATGGCAGAGCTCCACTTTCAACACAACAAGAAATGTTTGTTCATTTTTAAAACCATGCCTTGCAAAAGAAATCGGACAAAAAGAATATAATAGGGGCTAAAAGAAATTTGACTGGACTAGGGGAATTACCTAACACAAACTAGTGCCCTTTTGCTCGGTTGATGTTGTGTCATCCACAAAATCACCTGAATAAGAGAGGTATTTTAAAGGCACTGAACTCATACTACACTTACCAAAAAGGTAAAATTATGCAAAACATGTTAAAAAAAGATGTGTTATTTGGAGATGTGTTATTTGGCAACAGAATTCTTTACAGCCCACTCCCAAAGTAAGCACAGAAAGTTCTCCTTGACCAGCTTTAACAGGAACCTGGTGGCCGTTGGATTTCATAGAAGTAATGCCTGCAGAAGATAAGAGACTGTGTCTACTTATGGTGTATACCGTGTTTGGGTGGCCTGAAGTGTTTTCCTCTTCAAAAGCTGGTGTCCAGGCAGTGGCAGAGGCTCTCTTACTATATTGAATCAGAGGAAGTCACTTTATTTCTACATTGTTCAGGAATGATACAAACGTTTGCAGATTCCTATAAGCCCCAGTCCTCTAGACAAGGAGAACAAGTGAATCAAACCTTAAAACAAAACAAAAACACCTTGAATAAAATTCACCATCTAGCAGGTTAACACTGGCCTAGAGCTTTATCACTAGTCTTGTTAGAAATTAATTAGAATGACCCCTGCAAGCAGGCATGGAATGTCTTCTTTTGAGCTTATGTGTGTCAGGCCTATGAATTTGGGTCTGAGGCCATATTCTGTGTCCAATTTAATGGAATCCACTCATAATTATGTTCAATACTTAAAATTCTGTTCAAGACTTCTCTTTTCCCAGAAACCTTGAGACTTAAAGTCACAAGGATCTGAAAGGACCTGCCAAGAGGAAGTCGGCCACCCCTGTCAACTGGGAGACTTCATCTACATAAAGGTGTTCCAGAAGAAAGACAGCTGTCACCAAGTTGGAGGAGACCCTATCTGCTGCTGCACACCCATAGGCTACCAAAGTGAAGGGACAACTCAGCTGGATTCATGCTTCCCATGTGAAGCCAGCACCACAGGAGGACTGGACTGTGGTTCCCTCAAAGGACCTAACACTTAACTTTTCCAGAGGAACCCGTTGGTATTGACCTCAACTGAAAAGAAATATTCTAGAAAATGTATTACTATTCTCATAGGCTGCCTGGCTGTCCTCCTCATGGCCATGATTATTCCACTTACTTTGAAAGTCACATTTACAAGAAAACAAACCCCACTCTTTTTTTCTGCGCTTCCAGTAACGGTCCCCACACCACATATTTCTCATCAGCTCTAAATTGTACTCTCAGTATGAACACAGTCTGGACTTAAGTCCAGTAGCCCGATTATTAGCAGAGTCCAAGTGGGACCATCTTTAGTAGTAGTTTTTGATAATAACAAAGAAACTAATTAATATGCACCCAGGTACTCAAGCTCTAAATTTTACACACACAAAAATGTTAACTGGTTTGTTTGGAAAGATGATGTAGAAAAGAAGAACATCTAATTAACAAACAGAAAGACTGAAAAAGACTGGTCTCATGTCACCAGTTTAACGTTGGGTTATTCTGTATATGCTATACTGAATATTTAAATTCATCCTTACGTTAAATTGCAATTCTGGTAATTGCTTTGTTAGCATTTTACTATGGACTTACTGGATATTTAGGCAACTATAAGTTGCCCAGAGGAAGGTAGACACCACAATGGAAATAATTAGAAGATTATAACATTATTATTTTATAGTAACACAGGGAGGAAATTGTAAGGACAAATAGAAATTATAAATGAGGCTTGGGACTTCCCTGGTGGTGCAGTGGTTAAGAATCCGCCTGCCAATGCAGGGGACATGGGTTTGAGCCCTGGTCCGGGAAGATACCACATGCCACGGAACAACTGAGCCCACATGCGACAACTACTGAAGCCCGCGCACCTAGAGCCTGTGCTCCACAACAAGAGAAGCCGCAATGAGAAGCCCGCACACCGCAACGAAGAGTAGCCCCCGCTCGCCGCAAGCCCGCGTGCAGCAACAAAGACCCAAGGCAGCCATAAATACATAAGGCTTAAATCTCCATGTTGAAAATAAGGGGAAATAATAATAAGGGAAAAGACACATGCTTTTTTCTTTCAGAACTTCTTTCCGTGTCCTTTTCATATGTGTATAAATAGTTATAATGGCTAAGTAAGCCTCTTGCCAGTGTCTCAGTTCAGGAATGTTTTCTCCTGGACCTGGGAGACATTTTTTGAAACACAAACGTCCAAGAAGATAGCTCCCCTGTCTCCGTAAGACCCTAACTTCTGTGGGCACCTTGCTCCAAGTTGCAAAACTACCTTTTGTTCTAAAGGTATGAGAAGTTTGTTCCTCCTCCAGATCAAACCAACATAAGTGGTCTCCCCAGTTACCAAAATAAAGTTAGGACGAGCTATGCACGACACAGATGTTGTCAAGTCCTCTTACTTGAAGACTAAAGACTGGTGATTGATCACCTTGGGAACATGTATGTAATGGGCCGTGTCCACTTGGCTAGATGAGGGGGAGATTCCTTTCTGTCTTTGCAATCTCTTAGTGGATTGCCTGTGATGCACATCACATTGTGGCTTCACACTTATTCAGTCATCGCAGGGGTTTCTTTCTCTGCTACCTTTGTGGAGAGGATGTCCGGGTTAGGAGACCTTGTTTGTAATTATATTGTATTATATTATAATCATATTTCTCCAACACTCTGCAAAATCATCAGCAAATATGCTACCTGTGGTATCACTATATTCTTACATATTCTTGTGGAAAAGGTATGAATTCCACTCCAAACAGCCATACGGTGGTGTAGCTTTTATAGCTGCCAACTCCATCACCCAGCCTGCAGATGACTTTAAAGCACAGGCCTCGCCCAGCTTCAAGAAGAGTGCTGGGTTGTCACTGTTGTTTTCTTTCTTTATCTCTCTTCTTGTATGTTCAGGTCCCGTTAGCGTTCTCCAGAAGAACGCTCCTTCTGCCAACCTTAGGTGTGAGGTATTTATGTTTCCTGTGGCAGGACTAGGTCCCCAAAGCCCCTAGAGTCCAAAGGCTTGATTGGTGGCAGGCTCCCTACACCTCCTCTGAGCATTGCTGTGACCCCAGTTTCCTTTGCCTTTTGCTAAGTTGGGTTTCCGCAGAACTATATTGGCTCCTCCTGCAATGAAGCTCTGTGTGTCCCCCTCCCTCCCTCATTTAGGGACTTCTCTTCAAAGGATCAGGCTAAGGACCCTTGGAGGAAAGGGACATGACCTTGGTCATCCCCTTGCTGGTGATCTTTGCCCCATCCCTCCTAATTTGTTCAAAGATATTTGCTTTCTCAACTTGATTTTCAAAGTCCTCATAAAATGGGCAAGCCCTACCTTCTCCCCGTTCCACTTCTGCTCCTGGCCCTGACATTTGAGCTTCTAACACCCAGCAGTGACACATAATGGGCACCCAGGTATCTGTTGAATAAATAAACGGTTTCTAGCCTCTGTATCTACCACCCTAGAACATCCTTGAATCTGCCATTACTCAGCCTGCTCACAAGCTAAGCCCTCTGCCAGGAAAGCCCTTTCCCCGTGGAAACCTTCCATGATTTCACAGCCCACTGTCCCTGTCCCCGTCCCCCAACCAGCACTACGTCCACCGTAGAAATCAGCCTCTGCCGCGTACATCCACAGCACTCTGTGTTGGGTGCCATGAAAAGGGTGGATCTGTGATTCACGTAGGCACACGTGTCCCCACCGCACGGGCAGCATCACAAGGGCTCCATCTGCCGTTGATTCCCTGTTGAATTGCCGTATGCCTGTGTGTAGCAGGCGATACGCGAATGTGAGAACTGAAGCGCTGTTTCTGCCCTTTCTGCGGGAGAGGAACGCACGGAGTGCCCACCCCTCTCTCCTCCGACCCTAGCAGCAGCCTGTGCCGGAGCTGCCCTTCAGAGGAGCAAAATGAGAGATTATGACAGCGTCACAGCGCCGAGGCACATTCGTATTGGGTGGGCCCAAAAAGTTCGTTCGGGTTTTTCCGTAAGATGCTCCGGAAAAACCCGAACGAACTTTTTGGGCCAACCCAATATTTACAGGCTGGGTTTATTTATAGACCAGAACAGCTTGACGGTTCTGCTTCAGTTTCCCTCGCTTTAGCCACGTGGGGAGAGGAGCCCAGGCAGCCCTCCCACCTTCCAGCTCCCCAGGCACCCAGGGAGGCTCTGAACAAGCCCCACCTGTGGTGCCGACCATTCTGGGCCCTGAGTCTTGGGCACCTGAGATGCTTGTGAGGCCGTGGGGTGTCTGCAGAGCCTGAGGTTCACCTGGAGGGAGGAGCTGTGTACGTGTCACCTCACCCAGCCAGTCACCAAGTCCCAGCCCTACTGTATCTAGGACAGGACCAAGTCGATAGCAGGTGTTCCATAAAATGTGTGGAATAAATAGTTGCTTCCAAGATAGTTGATTTGTTTTGTTTTTTTCCTGTTGGGAACTCCATGTGTCCTGTTCTCACAGGTACCTGCATGCTCCAACTAAGTTTTAACCTGTCCCCACCTGGTCTGTCAGCATTATCCTCTTTATGTTATGTCCTCCTTGGGAAGTCAGAGGTGCTGCCAGTTTCAATAAAGGAAAAGATGGAGGGTGTCGGTTTCTGATTCCACCACAGTCCGGGAGGCACCAGAACTGATAACGCCTCCAGCCCTCCTGCCTTATTTCCCACTAAACTTCACGCCGTCAGTGGAGCGCTCCCCTGTGGGCAGCCACTGTATTTTTCATTTCGTTTTTTGTGTGGTTTTGTTTTCTTCCCCAGCACCTACTGTGGTACTTGGCACACAGCAGGCACTCAAGACAACTTTGTGACTGAGAACTAGGTCCCACACCCTGAGAGGATGCTCCCACCAGACTGCTGGAGCGCCAGAGCCTCGCCACTCTCCCTCGTCCATTGCCCCTCCTGCGGCATGAATGTGGCATCCTCAGGAGGGCCCCCTTGCCAGCCCACCAAAGGAGCCACTATCCCCAACACACACACGCACGCACGCACGCGCGCACGCGCGCGCGCGCGCTCTGTTTTCCCAGTTACTTCTTTCAGAGCACCGTTCACCAACTGAGATGGCCAAATACGATCTTCAAGATCAACTAGTCCATTTTACAGATGAAACCCAGGCAGGTTAATGGGCACTTGCCCCCAGATAACAGCTGGTGGCTGGCAGAGGAGGAACAAGATGATGAAAACCTGGCTGCAGGAGGGTCTCCTTCCTCCCCACCCTGAGACCACCTTGTCGGCCCCTCTCGGCTTCCTGGAAAGAGATCTATGAAGTAGCTCACACCTGGTGAGGGCGGTTCCTGGTGGAGCCGGGCAGGGTGCGATAAGAAGCACACATCCTCCCCCCACTTGCCCTCCTTGACCCTCCATCTACCTAGAGGTCTCGGGACTACCGTGATGGTGGTGATAAAGGAGTTCGGGGTAGCATGTTCAGGACCCATATGGCCATGCTCTCTCACGCAGCCAGTTCTTTAGCTGCAGCTTCCCCTGCTCACTATCTTTTTTTTAAGTGGATAGAGAGAGAATTTCTGAGTTCGAGTTTGAAGTGGGAGAGTTGACTGACCTGATTAAAAACTAATCTCTCTTATGGCTAGCAGGGAGTGGTGGGGAGAGGGATAAACTGGGAGATTGGGATGGACATATACACACTACTATATATAAAGTAGATAACTAATAAGAACCTGCTGTATAGCACAGGGAACTCTACTCAATGCTCTGTAATGGCCTATATGAGAAAAGAATCTTAAAAAAGAGTGGATATATGTATATGTACAACTGATTGACTTTGCTGTACACCTGAAACTAACACAACATTGTAAATCAACTATACTCCCCCCAAAATTTAAAAAAAACAAAGGAAAACTAACCTCTCTGTCCATGTTCAGGCCACCAACCAAACTGTGGTTTGATTCCCCTTGAGTCAACTGCCCACCACTGGTTCGGTCACCTGTAGGTAAGGATGGAGATGAACAGTCAGGGGCATGTGACTACCCAGCTGCCCATTCCACAGAGACTGGTTTGCTTTGCTTTCCTTCTTCCTGCAGAAATGGCAGAAGATGGATTCCAGCTCAAATCTGCCCATGCCCTCTGGATCCTAGACCCACTCACTTCCTACCCCCTCTACTCCCACCCTCCTTCCTCCATTCCCTGCCCTAGAGATCAGGGAGAGGGGCTCTGAGCAACTGTCCAGGATCTCCCCAGGTGGGACTTAAAAGCAAAGAAAGAGGCATCTAAAAGCAAAACAAAAAAGCAGTCCTGGCTCCGATGATTAATATTCATTTAGGTCTGGCTAAATTTGCAGGTCCCAGAGTGTCTGGGAGCAACATAGTTTACAAGCATTGGACTCAAACCCATCATAAGAGCCATTACATCCAGGAATGCATGGCCTCCTTGGAGAACCATCAGTGTTTCTGACTCTGGTTAGGAGCAGAGAAGCCAGGCCTGGGAGAGTCCTACCCCTCTCTGCCTCCCCTCAGGAGGCTCTCTGCTGCACACTTCCCCACCCTTTCACCAGAGGCCTGAGGAGCCTCCTGAGGGGTCACCTGGAGCCCCTTCGCTTGTCATCCCAGCACTTCTAAGCACCACACTTTTGATCCCACCCCCTCCCTATATGCCCATGACCTCACACTGAAGAGCACTTGGACTTCTCGCTGGACAAAGCCAGTGACATACAACCCATCCACACATGCCCTGGGGCTGCGTTCCTCCCTCTGGCCTAAAAAATGTATCAGAGCAAGAGCCGTGGAAGTGACCTGATTATACAGACTAGCCTGAGTGGTCTCTGACATCTAATATGTGTATGTCTGAAATATTTCATAGTTTTTAAAACATCATTGCTAACTTAGGTTCTGAGACTGTGTTTAGTAGCAGCTCATTTGTGACACAACTGGCAAAACTTGACACCTTATAACTTGGTTGAGAAAGATGCCGTAAAGGATTTCTGTGCCGGCAGGACAGACAAGATGTAGCAGGGCTGCATTTAGACGTTTGAGCCCTGGCACTCACACACTAGGTGCTGGCGACAAAAAGAGAGTGAATACAGTGCCTGCCCTTGGGGAGCACCCCACTGAGGGTATGTTTAGAGAGAGGTGTCTCCCACCTGCCACCACAGACAATTCAAGTTAAGCGATGATACACCATAAAATAACAAATGACAAAAACACACTTCTATGCTAAAAATCAAATGTCTTCTTGGACTGGAGCTTCGGCTTTCCTAGATGCCTGTCTTATCTTTTTGTTGGGTAATCCAGTGCTGATCTAGACTGTGGGTTCCCTGAGGGCAAGATGGGGTGGGTGGTGACAATGTTCCACGTGTCTTATGGCTCACCTCACCCAAGACCTGGCATGTACCATGTGCTTCCTACATCTCTGTGAATAGAGTTGAACTAACTGTTCCTGGGTGGTTGTATTGATGCTGGAGGAGAAAAGGTCTGAGAAACCCTTTTCCCATAAGAAGTCAGTTTTTTCTCATCTCTGGAAGTACTGAGGGGACCTGAGAAAGTGGGCAGTTACAGACATGCTCCCATCTGTAACTCACCACTCATTGGCACATTTGCTGGACACCTCATCAAGGGATGATGCAGCTGGGCTCGCCACTGAGCACAGTTTGAGGCAGGACTGGATTCAACATATTTATCCACCCACCTGCTTCCCTACTATTTGCAGCTTCATATCTTTGTGTCTTGAAGGCTTTTGGACCACTAAGTCTCCTCCTAAGGGGGCAGCCCCTTAAACTCTTGTCAACTTACACTTTATTTTTTTAACATCTTTATTGGAGTATAATTGCTTTACAATGGTGTGTTAGTTTCTGCTTTATAACAAAGTGAATCAGCTATACATATACATACGTTCCCAAATCTCCTCCCTCCCGCGTCTCCCTCCCTCCCACCCTCCCCATCCCACCCCTCCAGGCGGTCACAAAGCACCGAGCTGACATCGCCATGCCATGCGGCCGCCTCCCACCAGCTATCTACCCCACGTTTGTTAGTGTATATATGTCCATGCCTCTCTCTCGCTTTGTCACAGCTCACACTGCCCCCTCCCCACATCCTCAAGTCCGTTCTCCAGTAGGTCTGTGTCTTTATTCCTGTCTTACCCCTAGGTTCTTCATGATATTTTTTTCCTTGAATTCCATATATATGTCTTAGCATACGGTATTTGTCTTTCTCTTTCTGACTTACTTCACTCTGTATGACAGACTCTAGGTCTATACACCTCATTACAAATAGCTCAATTTCGTTTCTTTTTATGGCTGAGTAATATTCCATTGTATATATGTGCCACATCTTCTTTATCCATTCATCCGATGATGGGACCTTAGGTTGTTTCCATCTCCGGGCTATTGTAAATAGAGCTGCAATGAACATTTTGGTACATGACTCTTTTTGAATTTTGGTTTTCTCAGGGTATATGCCCAGTAGTGGGATTGCTGGGTCATATGGTAGTTCTATTTGTAGTTTTTTAAGGAACCTCCATACTGTTCTCCATAGTGGCTGAACCAATTCACATACCCACCAGCAGTACAAGAGTGTTCCCTTTTCTCCACACCCTCTCCAGCATTTATTGTTTCTAGATTTTTTGATGATGGCCATTCTGACTGGTGTGAGATGATATCTCATTGTAGTTTTGATTTGCATTTCTCTAATGATTAATGACATTGAGCATTCTTTCATGTGTTTGTTGGCAGTCTGTATATCTTCTTTGGAGAAATGTCTATTTAGGTCTTCTGCCCATTTTTGGATTGGGTTGTTTGTTTTTTTGTTATTGAGCTGCATGAGCTGCTTGTAAATTTTGGAAATTAATCCTTTGTCAGTTGCTTCATTTGCAAATATGTTCTCCCATTCTGAGGGTTCTTTTGGTCTTTTTGATGGTTTCCTTTGCTGTGCAAAAGCTTTGAAGTTTCATTAGGTCCCATTTGTTTATTTTTGTTTTTATTTCCATTTCTCTAGGAGGTGGGTCAAAAACGATCTTGCTGTGATTTATGTCATAGAGTGTTCTGCCTATGTTTTCCTCTAAGAGTTTGATAGTTTCTAGCCTTACATTTAGGTCTTTAATCCATTTTGAGCTTCTTTTTGTGTATGGTGTTAGGGAGTGGTCTAATCTCATACTTTTACATGTATCTGTCCAATTTTCCCAGCACCACTTATTGAAGAGGCTGTCCTTTCTCCACTGTACATTCCTGCCTCCTTTATCAAAGATAAGGTGACCATATGTGCGTGGGTTTATCTCTGGTTTTTCTATCCTGTTCCATTGATCTATCTTTCTGTTTTTGTGCCAGTACCATATTGTCTTGATTACTGTAGTTTTGTAGTATAGTCTGAAGTCAGGGAGCCTGATTCCTCCAGCTCCGTTTTTCATTCTCAAGATGGCTTTGGCTATTCGGGGTCTTTTGTGTTTCCATACAAATTGTGAGATTTTTTGTTCTAGTTCTGTGAAAAATGCCAGTGGTAGTTTGATAGGGATTGCATTGAATCTATAGATTGCTTTGGGTAGTAGAGTCATTTTCACAATGTTGATTCTTCCAATCCAAGAACATGGTATATCTCTCCATCTATTCGTATCATCTTTAATTTCTTTCATCAGTGTCTTATAATTTTCTGCATACAGGCCTTTTGTCTCCTTAGGTAGGTTTATTCCTAGATATTTTATTCTTTTTGTTGCAATGGTAAATGGGAATGTTTTCTTGATTTCACTTTCAGATTTTTCATCATTAGTGTATAGGAATGCCAGAGATTTCTGTGCATTAATTTTGTATCCTGCTACTTTACCAAATTCATTGATTAGCTCTAGTAGTTTTCTGGTAGCATCTTTAGGATTCTCTATGTATAGCATCATGTCATCTGCACACAGTGACAGCTTTACTTCTTCTTTTCTGATTTGGATTCCTTTTATTTCCTTTTCTTCTCTGATTGCTGTGGCTAAAACTTCCAAAACTATGTTGAATAAGAGTGGTGAGAGTGGGCAACCTTGTCTTGTTCCTGATCTTAGTGGAAATGCTTTCAGTTTTTCACCATTGAGGATGATGTTGGCTGTGGGCTTGTCATATATGGCCTTTATTATGTTGAGGAAAGTTCCCTCTATGTCTACTTTGTGGAGGGTTTTTATCATAAATGGGTGTTGAATTTTGTCAAAAGCTTTCTCTGCATCTATTGAGATGATCATATGGTTTTTCTCCTTCAATTTGTTAATATGGTTTATCACATGGATAGATTTGCATATATTGAAGAATCTTTGCATTCCTGGAATAAACCCCACTTGATCATGGTGTATCATCCTTTTAATGTGCTGTTGGATTATGTTTGCTAGTATTTTGTTGAGGATTTTTGCATCTATGTTCATCAGTGATATTGGCCTGTAGTTTTCTTTCTTTCAGACATTCTTGTCTGGTTTTGGTATCAAGGTGATGGTGGCCTCGTAGAAGGAATTTGGGAGTGTTCCTCCCTCTGCTATATTTTGGAAGAGTTTGAAAAGGATAGGTGTTAGCTCTTCTCTAAATGTTTGATAGAATTCGCCTGTGAAGCCATCTGGTCCTGGGCTTTTGTTTGTTGGAAGATTTTTAATCACAGTTTCAATTTCAGTGCTTGTGATTGGTCTGTTCATATTTTCTATTTCTTCCTGATTCAGTCTTGGCAGGTTGTGCATTTCTAAGAATTTGTCCATTCCTTCCAGGCTGTCCATTTTATTGGCATAGAGTTGCTTGTAGTAATCTCTCATGATCTTTTGTATTTCTGCAGTGTCAGTTGTTACTTCTTTTTCATTTCTAATTCTATTGATTTGAGTCTTCTCCATTTTTTTCATGATGAGTCTGGCTAATGGTTTATCTATTTTGTTTATCTTCTCAAAGAACCACCTTTTAGTTTTATTGATCTTTGCTATTCTTTCCTTCATTTCTTTTTCATTTATTTCTGATCTGATTTTTATGATTTCTTTCCTTCTGCTAACTTTGGGGGGTTTTTTGTTCTTCTTTCTCTAATTGCTTTAGGTGCAAGGTTAGGTTGTTTATTCGACATGTTTCCTGCTTCTTAAGGTGGGCTTGTATTGCTATAAACTTCCCTCTTAGGACTGCTTTTGCTGCATCCCATAGGTTTTGGGTCATTGTGTCTCCATTGTCATTTGTTTCTAGGTATTTTTTGATTTCCTCTTTGATTTCTTCAGTGATCACTTCGTTATTAAGTAGTGTATTGTTTAGCCTCCATGTGTTTGTATTTTTTACAGATCTTTTCCTGTAATTGATATCTAGTCTCATTGCATTGTGGTCAGAAAAGATACTTGATACAATTTCAATTTTCTTAAATTTGCCAAGGCTTGATTTGTGACCCAAGAAATGATTTATCCTGGAGAATGTTCCATGAGCACTTGAGAAAAATGTGTATTCTGTTGTTTTTGGATGGAGTGTCCTATAAATATCGATTAAGTCCATCTTGTTTAATGTATCATTTAAAGCTCATGTTTCCTTATTTATTTTCATTTTGGATGATCTGTCCATTGGTGAAAGTGGGGTGTTAAAGTCCCCTACTATGAATTTGTTACTGTCGATTTCCCCTTTTATGGCTGTTAGTATTTGCCTTATGTATTGAGGTGCTCCTATGTTGGATGCATAAATATTTACAATTGTTATATCTTCTTCTTGGATCGATCCCTTGATCATTATGTAGTGTCCTTCTTTGTCTCTTGTAATAGTCCTTATTTTAACGTCTATTTTGTCTGATATGAGAATTGCTACTCCAGCTTTCTTTTGGTTTCCATTTGCATGGAATATCTTTTTCCATCCCCTTACTTTCAGTCTGTATGTGTCTCTAGGTCTGAAGTGGGTCTCTTGTAGACAGCATATATATGGGTCTTGTTTGTGTATCCATTCAGCCAATCTGTGTTTTTTGGTGGGAGCATTTAGTCCATTTACATTTAAGGTAATTATCAATATGTATGTTCCTATTCCCATTTTCTTAATTGTTTTGGGTTCGTTATTGTAGGTCTTTTCCTTCTCTTGTGTTTCTTGCCTAGAGAAGTTCCTTTAGCATTTGTTGTAAAGCTGGTTTGGTGGTGCTGAATTCTCCTAGCTTTTGCTTGTCTCTAAAGGTTTTAATTTCTCCATCAAATCTGAATAGATCCTTGCTGGGTAGAGTAATCTTGGTTGCAGGTTTTTCTCCTTCATCACTCTCAGTATGTCCTGCCACTCCCTTCTGGTTTGCAGAGTATCTGCTGAGAGATCAGCTGTTAACCTTATGGGGATTCCCTTGTGTGTTATTTGTTGTTTTTCCCTTGCTGCTTTTAATATGCTTTCTTTGTATTTGATTTTTGACAGTTGGATTAATATGTGTCTTGGCGTATTTCTCCTTGGATTTATCCTGTATGGGACTCTCTGTGCTTCCTGGACTTGATTAACTATTTCCTTTCCCATATTAGGGAAGTTTTCAACTATAATCTCTTCAAATATTTTCTCAGTCCCTTTCTTTTTCTCTTCTTCTTCTGGAACCCCTATAATTCGAATGTTAGTGCGTTTAATGTTGTCCCAGAGGTCTCTGAGACTGTCCTCAGTTCTTTTCATTCTTTTTTCTTTATTCTGCAATGTAGTAGTTATTTCCACTATTTTATCTTCCAGGTCACTTATCCGTTCTTCTGCCTCAGTTATTCTGCTATTGATCTCATCTAGAGTCTTTTTCATTTCATTTATTGTGTGGTTCATCATTGTTTGTTTCATCTTTAGTTCTTCTAGGTCCTTGTTAAATGTTTCTTGCATTTTGTCCATTCTATTTCCAAGATTTTGGATCATCTTTACTATCATTATTCTGAATTCTTTTTCAGGTAGACTGCCTATTTCGTCTTCATTTATTAGGTCTGGTGTGTTTTTATCTTGCTCCTTCATCTGCTGTGTGTTTTTCTGTCTTCTAATTTTGCTTATCTTACTGTGTTTGGGGTCTCCTTTTTGCAGGCTGCAGGTTCGTAGTTCCCATTGTTTTTGATGTCTGTCCCCAGTGGCTAAGGTTGGTTCAGTGGGTTGTGTGGGCTTCCTGTTGGAGGGGACTAGTGCCTGTGTTCTGGTGGATGAGGCTTGATCTTGTCTCTCTAGTGGGCAGGTCCACGTCTGGTGGTGTGTTTTGGGGTGTCTGTGGACTTATTATGTTTTTAGGCAGCCTCTCTGCTAATGGGTGGGGTTGTGGTCCTGTTTTGCTAGTTGTTTGGCATAGGTTGTCCAGCACTGTAGCTTGCTGGTCGTTGAGTGAAGCTGGGTACTGGTGTTGAGATGGAGATCTCTGGGAGATTTTCACCGTTTGATATTATGTGGAGCTGGGAGGTTTCTTGTTGACCAGTGTCCTGAAGTTGGCTCTCCCACCTCAGAGGCACAGCACTGAGTCCTGGCTGGAGCACCAAGAGCCTTTCATCCACACGGCTCAGAATAAAATGGAGAAAAAGTAGGAAGAAAGAAAGAAAGAGGATAAAAGAAAATAAAATCAAGTAAGAAAAAATAAAATAAAGTTATTAAAATAAAAAATAATTGTTAAGAAAAAAAAGTTTTTAACTTAAAAAAGAAAAAACAGACGGATAGAACCCTAGGACAAATGGTGGAAGCAAAGCTATACAGACAAAATCTCACACAGAAGCATACACATACACACTCACACAAAGCGGGAAAGGGGAGAAAATCATAAATCTTGCTCTCAAAGTCCATCTCCTCAATTTGGGATGATTCGTTGTCTATTCAGGTATTCCACAGATGCAGGGTACATCAAGTTGATTGTGGAGCTTTAATCCGCTGCTCCTGAGGCTGCTGGGAGAGATTTCCCTTTCTCTTCTTTGTTCTCACAGCTCCCAGGGGCTCAGCTTTGGATTTGGCCCCGCCTCTGCGTGTACGTCACAGGAGGGCGTCTGTTTTTTGCTCAGACAGGACGGGGTTAAAGGAGCCGCTGATTCGGGGGCTCTGCTCACTCAGGCGGGGGGGGGGGGGGGGGGGGAGGGAGGGGCACGGCGTGAGGGGCGGGCCTGCGGCGGCAAAGGCCGGCATGACGTTGCACCAGCCTGAGGCCTGCCGTGCATTCTCCCGGGGAAGTTGTCCCTAGATCCCGGGAACCTGGCAGTAGCGGGCTGCACAGGCTCCCCGGAAGAGGGGTGTGGAGAGTGACCTGTGCTCACACACAGGCTTCTTGGTGGCGGCAGCAGCAGCCTTAGCGTCTCCCGCCCGTCTCTGGGGTCCGCACTTTTAGCCGCGGCTCGCGCCCGTCTGTGGAGCTCCTTTAAGCAGCGCTCTTAATCCTCTCGACTCGCGCACCAGGAAACAAAGAGGGAAGAAAAAGTCTCTTGCCTCTTCGGCAGCTCCAGACCTTTTCCCCGGACTCCCTCCTGGCTAGCCGTGGCGCACTAACCCCTTCAGGCTGTGTTCACGCCGCCAACCCCAGTCCTCTCCCTGCGCTCCGACCAAAGCCCGAGGCTCAGCTTGCAGCCCCGCCCGCCCCGGCGGGTGAGCAGACAAGCCTCTCGGGCTGGTGAGAGCCGGTCGGCACGGATCCTCTGTGCGGGAATCTCCCCGCTTTGCCCTCCGCACCCCTGTTGTTGTGCTCTCCTCCGCGGCTTCGAAGCTCCCCCCTCCGCCTCCCGCTGTCTCCGCCCGCGAAGGGGCTTCCTAGTGTGTGGGAACCTTTCCTCCTTCACAGCTCCCTCCCACTGGTGCAGGTCCCGTCCCTATTCTTTTGTCTCTATTTTTTCTTTTTTTCTTTTGCCCTACCCAGGTACATGGGGAGTTTCTTGCCTTTTGGGAGGTCTGAGGTCTTCTGCCAGCATTCAGTAGGTGTTCTGTAGGAGTTGCTTCACGTGTAGATGTATTTCTGGTGTATCTGTGGGGAGGAAGGTGATCTCCGCGTCTTACTCTTCCGCCATCTTCCCTTCTGCCTCTCAATTTACACTTTAGATAACAGTACCTTCAGCTGAGTTTGGCAGAAATAAAAGTAGGCCCAGGAGAGTGTGATAACGTGGGTTGCCTGACCCAAGCCCCATTCCTAACCTATTTCCTACCAGTGCCCTTTCCCATGATGTAGCCAGGAGACACAATTCTAGCTAATAAGACACAGATGGGGGCTTCCCTGGTGGTGCAGCAGTTAAGAATCCACCTGCCAATGCAGGGGACATGGGTTTGAGCCCTGGTCCGGGAAGATCCCACATGCCATGGAGCAACTAAGCTCGTACGCCACAACTACTGAGCCTGTGCTCTGGAGCCCATGAGCCACAACTACTGAGCCCATGTGCTGCAACTACTGAAGTCCAGGCGCCTAGAGCCCATGCTCTGCAACAAGAGAAGCCACCGCAATGAGAAGCCCGTGCACTGGGATGAAGAGTAGCCCCCACTCACTGCAACTAGAGAAAGCCCGTGTGCAGCAATGAAGACCCAACACAGCCAAAAATAAAATAAATAAAGAATAATAAATTAAAAAAAGAATAATTTAAAAAAAAGACAAAGATGGAACTCCACTGTGAGGTTCCTGATCCTTTCTCCATTCTTCCTGTTGTGAATAAGAATCTGATGGCTGGTGCTTCAGCAGCCATATTGCAATCATGAGGGAATCAGGATCAGAAGAACCTTAGAGACGTTAGCGCTGAATGAATGGAGCCACCTAATTAGCACCAACAGCAATTATCCACCTCCAGACTTCTTGCTAAGTGAGAAGAATAAATCCTTATTTCAACCTCTATCATGCATTTTCTATTATTTTCAGCCAAAGCTCTATTGACAAATATACATAGACACCTGGAAAGTGGGAGGGGGAGCAATGCCATAGCCATGCTTGCCTACAGGGACCAAAAATAGTCACTCCCAGAGTAGTGTCTAGGTTCAGACTTGCTGGATAAAAGACGGGGTCCTGAGTGACTCAGATCTCTACTCTGAGACATGACTTCCAGGACAGCTTGGTGTCCTGAGTGCCTGGAACATAGTTGGTGCCCAAAAACGTACTGCTTATGAAGCGATGCTGGGACCCTCATGATCTGGTTTCTAAGTAGCACCCTATTTAACAACCAGTGTGTCACTTAAAACTTTTCTTGACTGTCTTGAAGGGAGATAGGTAGACCACAGCAAAAGTTCTTTAAAACCTTCATTTCCTCTCATAACTGCTTCCCTCACACACTGTGGTTCATTTTCTCATGCCCAAATCTCTCTAGGGGCAGGGGGATGGTGAGTGGAGAGCCGACATTGACCCCTAAGCGTGGCTGTCATCCCTGTCCCAATAGGCCCCTCTTCTCTGTGGCCCGGCTGCCAAGCAGGGCAGGCCTTTGTCTGTGGGCAGGGAGAGGAATACGCCATGTGGCACGGAGCACGCCTCCCCTAGTGATGTACGAGGAAGGGGAGGGGAGAGAAGAGAAGGGGAGGAAGGAGTGGGCTCTGCTCTTCCACTGACACATCCTGAGCCCTGGACAGGTCACTCCCCGCTGCGGGCCTCCATCTCCTTATCCCTAAAACATGGCTTTTGGTCTGATTGGAGCTAAGGGCCCTTTCCCACTTTTCAGCGTCTGGATTTATCTCATCGGGGTGTGCCTACTTGATCTCTTTTGTCTCTTTAGCTTCTCCAAGGAATTCCAAAGTCATACATGGAATGTATCTTTGAGAAGTGCAGGGTGTTACCCCCGGAAACGGAGAGTGTTTAGAAGAAGGGAGAGCTGGGATCCGACCCTGGTTGTCTGGTGCCAATAGCTGGGCTGCTCCGCTGCTCCTGCCGGGTGCCCGGTTCCCAAGGGCCTCTCCTGCCCGCTTCTGGGCACTGGCCTGTTTGTTGGCATGTGAGGGAGGGAAGGATGGAGAGGGCAGCGCCTGCAGTCCCTTGTTCATCCTGTCCACAGCTCTCAGGACAGGCTGAGAGAAGTGAAATAGACAGTAAGGTGCTAGCTTTGGTGTTGGACTCCGTGGAGCCAAGTCCTGGCCCCTCCACTCACTGTGTCACTTTAGGGCAAGTTCCTAAATGTCTCTGTGCCTCGGCCATCACCTGTAAAATGGGGACATGCCTACCTGGTGGCATTCTTGAGGACTATGGCACGGAAAAGCCTGTAGAGCAGTGTGGGGCTCTCAGTAAGCCGCTCTCGGTACAAGCTACAAGTTGATCGATTATCAGCAGATTTCGTTCTCCCTGCTCCCCCTGAGGTCCGGGTCTCACGTTCCCAGCAGCTTCTCTAGAGAGGAGGAAAGATGCCGTGATTTCCGCAAGCTGCCTGGACCATGGGGTTGGGAAGTGGTCTATTCAATATGAATGAAGTGGGCATCTGACAGCCCAGAGGTAGGAAATCACTTTTCAAAAACCAAACAGCCACATTTTAAAGGCCTACTGCACAAGCCCTAATCCCCAGAAGAGAAAATGTCTGGTGAAAATGCCTTTTAGAAAAGCCATAGGGTGGTCTACAGGGGTATTGTTTAAACAACCAGTGTATCTTGATTATGCTATCTAATCCAACTCATCAAAATTCCCAGAAGACAATTTAGGAGGAAAATAATAGACAGGAAGAGGAGGACCAAGGGGATCCCGGGAAGCCTCAGCTGCTGTCTCTGTGACAACTGAGGTCAGCAGTGCCTGGGGCAGGGTCTGTTAGTTCATTCGTTCATTCATTCGTTTGTTCCATAGGCATGAGGCGCTTCCTATGTACCAGACAGGGGACAAGACAGACTAGATCTGACCCCCATAGAGGTCACATTCTCCCGAGAGGAAGCAGTAAATAAGTGACAGATGCCAACACCCTCAGTAATAAAAGCTACAGGGGAGTCGTGGGGGTGATGCTGGGATAGACAGGGGCCAGGAGCTCCAGCTACTAAAGGTAGGCGGGGGAGGCTTTTCTGAGGGTGATGCCTGGAGGAACCAGAGCTGAAAGAGAAGAAGAGCGGCCTTGGGCAGATTTGGGGGAAGAGCTTTCCAGGCAGAGGGAAGGGCAGGTGCCAAGGCCCTGGGGCGGGAGCGAGACTGCAGGGGCCGCTGCACAGACCCCCAGCTGGCAGATGAGAATGTCTCTCCCCTAGCAGGTTAGGGCAGGAGGGACAGAAAGAGGGCCCAGGGTGGGCCTGGGAGTCAGCGGAGCGCGGCAGATGAGGGACTGTGGGCAGGCTCAGGTCTCAGGAGCCTTGCAGACCATAGTAAGACCTGGGCTAAGGTGGTGGGACCCCCGCAGGTGGGCGCAGAGAGTCTGCTCAGTCAAGGTCAGCAAACATTCTGGGGCACCAACCGGGGGCCGTGTTCTGAGCTAGCAGCAGGGACGGGAACGTCTTCAGCTTCGTCCTGTCCCGCACAGTGGCTGTTTCAATCCCTCACCTCTGCCCTCAAGCTTCTGCCTGAGTCACCACCCGTTGGGGGATTACTGTCTCCATCACAGAGAAGACAGAAGTAGTAGCTGAGACTCCCCGGCTGCGTCTGCTGCCACCCCTCCCGCTGGAGTAGTGAGCGGGAGCTGCCCCCCCCCCACGCCTGCAGCCCCACCCCAGCCCTGTGCTATTGATCGCCCTCCCTCCTCCCTCCTGCATCCTCCACCTCTCCCTCTGCACAGCATCCTTTCCCTCTGTATTTAATTATCCTCAAATGTCTCTCACCCAGAAAACCAAAGCAACAACCGAATCACCCCACTTTAGCCTCTGCTCTATTTCCCTTTCCCTCCCGGGAAAAGAGGGGAACATTGAAAATGTTGCCTGCCCCCTGCGTCTCCACTTCCTCCCTTCCCCCGACAAGCCTGGCCACGGGTAGCACGGACAGTGGACAGCGTGTTGACATCCACCAGGTCCCTAGCAGGCTCCCCTCCCCAGCCTCTGACCTTCTGGAAAGCTCTTCCTGACCATGGCTCAGCTGCCTGCCCCTGCCGGCCTCCTCTCTGTATCCAGCACCCCTCCTAGAATGCATCGTAGTTGATGATACTAGTTTCTTTCATTGTCTCGGCCACCCAGCCCTGCCACCACTGGCTGTCAGTTCCATGATAGGGACAGTGTGTCTTAGTCCCTAGCTCTTGCTCCTGGCACAAAGTAAGTGCTCAAAAAACACTTAGTAAATGGATCAATGGAAGGCATGCTCTCTGCTTTAGGGGTTCGACTTTTATTGGAAGAGACAGGCACTACACACACCATTACGAATACCAAGTGTAAAGTGTCACAAGTGGTGCAGATCTTACACAGGCCTGCGGAGGCCAGGGGAGCAGATCCAGTGTGGGAGCCCAGCCTGTTCCTGCTCCGGCAGTGATGTCCCCATGTGTCTGTGAAGCTGCCTGTTGGTGGCAGTGCACCAAACGTTGCCCAGGACAGACAGCACCGGCAGCTGGTTAATGCTCTGTCAGTATTCTGAATGTAAATGGAGCTGTGTTTGTATGATAAATATGCAATTCAACAATTCTATATGACACTGGAGAGGGAGACAGCCTGGTGGCGCAGCCCATCTGGCAGCTCCAGCACCCGCAAATGTACTTGTGCTATCTTCTTCTCAGTATAGGTCCAGGACCTGTTTTTATCAAAACTAAAGTCCGTGTCACAGGCTGGAGAGTTGCTTTCATGCCCCAGATCTGCCTGGTTTTGCCCTTTTTAGCCGTGTGATCTTAATTCTCTGGCCCTTAGGTCCCTCACCTGTAGAAGGGGCGTAGTAATAGCATTTCCCTTAAGGGCTTGTTGTGAGCATTAAATGAATTAGTACTCGTAATACAGGTCTGCACTTACAACAGTGCCCGGCCCATAGAAAGACCTAGAAAGCACCAAGTGTTAGCTGTGACTGTGCTTTCACTACCTCTGTGATTTGGGGCATTTGTGATCCTCTCTGTACATGGGTGAACACTCTTTACAGGATTTGAAAAATGCAGGCTGGTGGTTTCCTGGGGGCCGTGGATCAGAGATGGGTGCCCCTGGGAAGTAGGGTTGCCAGATGTAGCAAATAAAAACGCAGGGTGAGTAGTTAAATTTTTTTTTTGGCGGTACATGGGCCTCGCCCTGCTGTGGCCTCTCCCGTTGCGGAGCAGAGGCTCCGGATGCGCAGGCTTAGCGGCCATGGCTCACGGGCCCAGCCGCTCCGCGGCATGTGGGATCTTCCCGGACCAGGGCACGAACCCATGTCCCCCGCATCGGCAGGCGGACTCTCAACCACTGCGCCACCAGGGAAGCCCAGTAGTTAAATTTTAATTTCAGATAAATGGCAAATAATTTTTTAGGACACATACGTCCCATGCAATATTTGAGATATATTTATACCATCACTGCCAGCAGGGTTTTTTCAGGGCACGGCCCTCTGACCTGATGGCCTGTAGTGGTGTGCACGTGGACGAAGACAGGAGCCAGGGTATAAAACCTAATGGCCCATCCCGGAGTCTCTAAGCACTCTTCACTGTGTCCCCCCAGTGCTCTGATGGATTGACTGACTGACTGAATGATGGAGTGGGCCTGAGGCTTGTGGGTGTGACTTGAGGGGACTCGGAAGCCTCTATTTCACCCCAACATTTCTAGCTCATGTTTCCCTGGAGGTCTACAGAACTTATCACCAGAGGACCAGTCCTCCGAGCTCTCTGGCCCCAAGGAGCCTCCTTCAAAGTGGAGTGGCCCTGGAGGGTGGCCCTGTACACATACACCAAGCCACCATCAGCCACCAGGCTGACAGTCTCTGTGAGCCTCCCGGGGTGTAGTTAAGCTGGGGGGCTCTCGGGGCTCCATCAGAGATTTGAATCTGGACCCTCCAGGGACCTGGATGTAAATCCCAGCTCCACTCACTGAAATGTGTTTATTCTCCCCATCTCCCATTTCAGCCTGACAGCCTCAGAAGCTGCTGCACGCCTTGGTGCAAGATTTAACATGAACTTGTGCCAAATGCCATTGAGGGCACCGGGAGAGGGGAAGGACAGGGGCTCCCCCAGAACGGCCTGGGGCAGAGTGAGAAGCTGGGGACTATTTGGTGAAAGCAAATTGGGAAGATAGCAAGAGCTTAGAGGAGCTTTCTGGCTTCTTCCTGAATGTTCCTGGGCCCTAAGAGTGATGTGGGGGCTTCCCTGGTGGCGCAGTGGTTGAGAGTCCGCCTGCCGATGCAGGGGACACGGGTTCGTGCCTCGGTCCGGGAGGATCCCACATGCCACGGAGCAACAGGGCCCGTGAGCCATGGCCGCTGAGCCTGCGCGTCCGGAGCCTGTGCTCCGCAACGGAAGAGGCCACAACAGTGAGAGGCCCGCGTACCGCAAAAAAAAAAAAAAAAAAAGAGTGATGTGGGCCTGAAGGGATCATGAAGGCAGGAAAATGGGTGTCTCAGTAGTACACAGTAGAGACAGATCAACAACAACAGTAACAACGGTTACTGAGTGCTCTGTGCCTGGCCCTGGTCTACTTACCTTACAGGTATTAATTCACTGCCTCCTCACAGCAGCTTCTTCTGTTTCCCACGAGAAAGCTGAGGGGTGGACCGTTCCACTTAGGAACCACCAGGTGGTCTTCCTTGAAGCCTCGGATTGTGTGAGATCCTGGGCGACAGGAGCAGCTTTTATACTGACTGAGGGTAAATTTATTCAAGTTGGAGGAAATGGAGACTTGAACTTCACTCTAAGAAAAAAAAAAGTGATATTCTGTTTGTCAGCTGACGTTCAGACTCTCTGCACACGTTCATCAGGAATATGCGGTTTCAACCCCGCGTTGCCTGCGTTTTGATCTGGCTTGGCGAGTGCAAGGAGGGAGAATTACGGAGCATCCGGACAGCTTCTTCCACCCTCTCCCAAGGGGGTGGCTGCGAGGGGCTCCCCATCAGAGCATCCCTGGGGTGGGGGGGGGTGCAGGGGTTGCTGGGGTAGGAGGAGGGTGGCAGCTGCGTTACATGCAAGCACCAAGCCGAGCCCAGGGCCCACAGCTGCGTCTCCCCAGAAGGGCTCGGAGCACCGTGTCTCCAAGGCCACTAGGGGCAACGTCAGCCTGCGGTTCCCAGGGCCGGCCTCGCTCCCTGCCTCAGAACCCGGAAGAGCTTTTCCAAACACGCAGATTCTGATACAAGGCTGGAGACTTCCATTCAGTGGGTCTGGGGCAGAGCTCCAGGAATCTGTGTTTTCCTACCCCAGCCGACCCCCTCGGTGATTCTGATGAGCCAGGGATCCAGGTCCACCTCCCGCTGGCTCCTCCCGGCCCCTCCCCCGTCCCAGCCCCGTGACCGCCGGTCATCCATCCATGGCTTCGCAGGAGGTTCTGAACGCTGGAAAGTTCCTTCTTACGTGAGCGGAAGGTCGGCCTCGCTCCGCCCACTCTGCTCCACATGACGCCCCCCGCCCCCCCCCCCGCCCCCCGCTCCTCCCTGGGGGCCAGGCTGCACTGCCTTCCAGCACCTTTTCACCTGGCAACTCTTCACCTGGGAGGACCAGGGAGGGTCGCGGCCTCCCACGCAGCACTCCTGGACTGCCACCTGGGGGGCCTGTTCATTAGACACGTTGGGCTCCATCCCCGTAAAATACACCTGCCGCCAAACCTGAGCCTCACCCTCCAAAGGGTCCGGTCAGGAGAAGAGGCAGAGACCCCAACCCCGCCCTTCGGATGAGGCACATTTATGTCGAGAAGCTAATGACAGTTCTTTCCTTAGGTGAAGTGTTTTATTGCTCACAACTGCTGTATCAATTACTTAGGACCTCAACAGCATCATGGAAGTCTGGGAAACGATCATACTGACTTAAAAGGGCCCCATACAATAGTACTGGCAACCCTCAGGGAAGGCTTTAAAAAAAACAAACAGGTTGAAAAATGGCTTACAGGAAGCAAACAACACCTGCTGTATCAACTCAGAATAGTCCTAGCCTCACTCTCGCACTCGCCTAGTTCCACGATTGCTTTTTTTTTTTTTTTTTTTTTGTGGTACGCGGGCGTCTCTCTGTTGTGGCCTCTCCCGTTGCGGAGCACAGGCTCCGGACGCGCAGGCTCAGCGGCCATGGCTCACGGGCCCAGCCGCTCCGCGGCATGTGGGATCCTCCCGGACCGGGGCACGAACCTGCGCCCCCAGCATCGGCAGGCGGACTCTCAACCACTGCACCACCAGGGAAGCCCACGGTTGCTTTTTTTTAACCTTAACATTTTTATTTAGTTGCAACCAGAGCGTGTGTACTGCTTTATAATTCTTCCATTTTCATAAAGTACCATTTTCTTACATCTCTGCAAATTCTTCCTAATTATCATTACGGTGACCACACAGTACAGCGTCCTTCGGCCTGGGTTCAGATCTCCGTCTTCCAGCCTAGTGCTCCTCTCCATTCCCTGATCACAGCCCTTATGTCTGGTCCATTGTTCTGTCCTCCGGCACCTGTGCTCTTAACCATGATGCATTCCTGCCACTTGGGACAGCGATAGGATGTCACACCCTTTATGCCATTGTCCATTGGGGACCCCAAGAACAGCTATTTGAGATGTTACCTGTTAGGACACCCTTTGCCTATAACCACCATTGCTTATGGAGCTAGGCTACCTCGGGCCAGCCAGGGGCTGGGCACCTGGTTTACCTTATCGCAGGCAATACTCAAGGCAACCAGGAGATAGCCACACACAGCTCCTCATTACAGATGAGAAAAGTGGGGGCTCAGAGAGGTTCAGCAAGCTAGCCAAGACCACACAGCCATCACAAGACAGAGCAGGGCTTGAGATGCAGGTCTGTGTAAACTCTCAGCCTGTGCTTATGCCACTGTTCTACAGGACACATTCCAGGAAGCGTGAGCTGGCTCCCTGGGTATTTGAGCCCTTGTAGAAATGAACTTCAGTATAATGGAGCTGCAGCAGACCTTGCCAGTTTTGTGCTTCTCCATTCCAGGCTGAGAGACACGCGTTTTCTCTCCTATGATGTGTGAAAGACACGCCTCTCAACCCACTGTGCAGATGGAGCCCTTGAGGCACAGACACAGGAGGCGGCTAGACCAGAGAAGGATCGAGGATTGGCATTCACACCCCACAGGCCCAGAAAGCAGGTGGAAGGTCATGGTGAGGGTGGGGTCATTGGCGAGAGGATGCCCATGGTGGGCGGACCCGTCTGCAGTTCAGCCCCTGGGAGCTCCAGGCATCAGAGCCAGACCTTCCCACCTCTGCCCCTTGTCAGGAACACCCTTCGCCCAGGCTGTGCCCTGCCCATCTCTGTCCTCACCGCAGACCCATCTCACACAGCCCTCCTCCCGGGCCTCTCCTGACCGAACCCACTCACAGCAATCACACACTCCTCTGAACTCCTCTGCAATTATAATTTCAATACTTCATTTGGCAATTAATCGTATCCTGCCTTGTGACATCTCTTCTATTCCATGTTGAGCTGTTATTTAGAAGTGCAATTGTTTAAGTTCCCATGAGCAGCATATGCTGCCTTGCTAATCTAGCCAGGCTTTTTGTTGTTTATTTTCTGGCAGTCAGTCAAACCAGGAGGAGAGCTTTGAGGCCCACACTGAGGGGTGGGGGGTGGTGAGGGGGTGAGCCGGGATCCTCACTGAGGGGGCGATGGGGGCAGAGAGTTGGAACCCTTCTGACAACAGCTGCTGGGAGAGCTAGACAGCTCATCGCACCCCTCAGCCTCCTTCCCTCTGGATTCCCCCGTTATATAAGAGTCTCAGGAATTTTCCATGCATTTATAGTCTCCTTGACTGCATTACATTTCCTGTGGGCAGAGACCATGCATTCTCTTTTCACTGGAGCTGCTTAACGTGATGAGGCAAACTCTGAAATTAGAGAGGCAAGTCCCAGACTGGAGTCTGGGCTCTACCACCTCCTAGTTGGGAGACTGGGGAAGTCATTCATTCCTCTGCCTCAGTTTCCTCCTCTCTAAGATGGGGTTAAAATGCCTGTCTCACGCACTTGTTATGGGAATCCTGAAACAAACTCATTAGCGCTCTGCCCATTCTAAGAGCCTTACAGACACAACTCCTTTCATCTTCACAGTAACTCTTATGAAGCAGATTCTGCTATCATTTCCATTTCGCACAAAGAGAGTCATGGGTGAGGGGAAGAGGGAGCATGGAGGGGTTGCTCTGGGGACACAGGGAAGGCTCACCAGGACTAATGGTGCAGGATGAGTTTCCACGCCTGCAGGTGTCTGGGTGTGAGTGGGGGACAGGTGGTCAGAAGGAGTGGTGGATGGGAGCTGGACCTAGCTGAGGGATGATGTCTCAGGGTTCCACAGAAGTTTCCAGGCTTCAGATCTGGTATGGGGTAGTAAAGGGTGACAGTGGGGAATGTCCCAAGCTTAAGCAAACTCCAAGATCAATGAATTTGCTTGGGATGAACTTGACCAGGGCCGAGAGGAGCAATCTGAAGTGAGGTCACAAAATCCTGGGGAGAGTGAAGCGAAAGAAAGGGGTCAGGGGAAGCTTTCTCCATGCCCGTCCCTTTTGAACCCTAGATCCTCCTAAAGCCAAGGCCTGGAAGGGGCCATTGTAATAGAATTCCAGGCGGGAAGGGAGCTCTCACTCTTTTTAGCCTAATTAGGTGCGAGGGTTACACAAGTATGAAGGTCACCTTTGGCTTTCTGTTTTTTTTTAATAAATTTATTTATTTTTGGCTGCGTGGGGTCTTCGTTGCTGCACGCAGGCTTTCTCTAGTTGCGGCGAGCAGGGGCTACTCCTTGTTGCGGTGCGCGGGCTTCTCATTGCGGTGGCTTCTCTTGTTGCGGAGCACGGGCCCTATGCGCGCAGGCTTTATTAGTTGTGGCTCGCGGGCTCTAGAGCGCATCCTCAGTAGTTGTGACGCACGGGCTTAGTTGCTCCGCGGCATGTGGGATCTTCCCCGACCAGGGCTCGAACCCGGTCCCCTGCACTGGCAGGTGGATTCTTTTTTTTTTTTTTTTTTTTTTTGCGGTACGTGGGCCTCTCACTATTGTGGCCTCTCCCGTTGCAGAGCACAGGCTCTGGACGTGCAGGCTCAACGGCCATGGCTCACGGGCCTAGCCGCCCACGGCATGTGGGATCTTCCTGGACTGGGGCACGAACCCGTGTCCCTTGCATCGGCAGGCGGACTCTCAACCGCTGCGCCACCAGGGGAGCCCCACCTTTGGCTTTCTTAGATGCTCGCACAACACCCAGGCCAGCATGCTCTCTACTTCCCCCTCTGCCCCACACTCAGGATTGGAAGTGCCCTGTTTTCCCCTTCCCCAAATGCAGCCACTTAACCAGGCCATCAGACAGGGACTGTGACCATGTGCCAGGACAGAGGCAGATGGGATTTTGAAGAGGAAAAGAATGTGTTAAAAAGAGGGAGAGGACGGGAAGGGAGAGGGAGGGACCCTGGGGGAGACTCCCTCCTGACCCAGGAGATGGATGGCCAAGTGGGATGCCCAGGGATTCAAGACCAACCAGGACCCGGGAACACCTGATAAACTGGGAAAGTACCTGACCCTAACGCCTTCAGGATCCAGTATAGTAGCCACTAGCTACATGTGGCTACCGAGTCCTTAAAATGTGGCTTTTGAAAATTGATATGTGCTGTGAGTGTAAAGTACATACCAGATTTCCAAGACTTGGTATGAAGAAAAATGTACATCTCATTATTAAGTTTTATATTATAGGTTGCCATGATATTTAGGCTATACTGAGCTAAGTAAAATATACAGTTAAAATTACTTTCACTTGTTTCTTTTCATTCTTTTTCTTTTTTACTAGAAAATGCAGAAGCGGCTCACAGGATCGTTTTGTCAGGCAGGGCTGCTCAGACCCTGTGGCCCCCAGGAGGCTGACTGGCTGAGGGGAAGGTGTTCTGTCATAGACTTTACCCTATCCCCGCTTCCTCCTGAGTAAGGTCACAGGAATTAAAGGACTGCCTTTAAAGGAGCATGGCCTTGACCTACAGGGAGAGAACAGTGGGAGGGAGCGTGGGAGGACGCGAGGGAAATGGGTACAAGAAAAATAATTCTGGTTCTCCCGTCTGTCTGGTGGCCATCTACAAAATCCAAAGCACTGTTCTCGAAGCTATGGGGCTAAAGAGAGGAGAACATGCAACCACTTGCTTCTTACAGTCAGGTAGAGGGTGGGTGACGTTGAGGCCTCTTAAATGAGCCTCTGTAAGAAAGTCATCAAAATAAACACACAGCCTGGGGGTCCTGGATGATTAAGAAGCATCTTAACTGGAAGTCAGACGCTGGAGAAAGCCGGGACGCGACATCAGAAGAGAAGAGAAGGGGCCTAGCATCTCTTTAGAGCCCCTTGTCTCATTTGATCCTCAGAAGAAAATCTTGTCTGATGTTACTGTTTGATGTGTGATGTCTGATCCAATCACAGATGAGGAACAGAGGATCCGGGGAGTAACGTGCCCGAGGTCAAGAGTCACAACCTCCCAGGAGATGAGTTCTTCTCTAGGCCCTTCTTACTGGCTGTGTGAGCTCAGGAGACTCGCTGGACTTTACTGAGCTTGTCTCCACCCAACTCTAAAGGCTGTGGTGAAGACCAGAGGACATGGTGAATGGGAATAGAGACTGGAAGGCCTCCGTGTGCAGCTCCACACCCATCATGCATGTCCACTCCCAAATGTGTCTGCCTGGCCTCCATGTCTAACAGGCATCTTAAACTTAACATAATGTACTCAAAATTAACCCCCAAGAGGCCCCTCCAAACCTGTCCCATCTTCTAGTTGCTGAGGCCAAGTCCATGGAAATATCTTTGACCCTTTTTTTTTTCTCAGCCCCTTGCTGAGCCACCAGCAAATCCTATTGGCTCCTACTTTGGAAATACACCCAGAATCAGGACTTCCCTGGCGGTCCAGGGGCTGGGGCTCCATGCTCCCGGGGCTGGGGGCACGGGTTTGATCCCTGGTCAGGGAACTAAGATCTCGCATGCTGCGCAGCGCAACCAAAACAAACAAATGAAACACCCAGAATCAACCACCACTGTCGCCGTGGCCTGAGCTGCGGGCAGCTCCTGCCCAGGATCCTGGCGAAGCTTCCCAACTTGTCTCCTGGCTCCCATCCTCGCCTCCTTGCATCAATACTCCACACAGCAGATGTGTGTTTAAAATACATCAGATCCTGAACTTCCTTGAATGGTCCCGTGGCCCTCAGAGTAACGGCCAGGCACTGGAGCAGCCCTCGGCTACAGTCTGATCTCCCGTCAGCTCTCCACCTCGCCCTCTGTCCCTTGTACTGTCTCACTTCAGACACTCTCATCTCCCTTCTGCCCCTCCAATGCAGCAGGTTCGCCCCACTTCAGGCTTCACACTTGCCGGTCACTCCTCCTGGATTGCTCTGTCCCCAGACACCTGCCCTACTTGAGTTTTCACCTCCTTCAAGTCATACTTAAACTTTCACACTGACCCTCACCTAGGACTCTATCCTTTCTCTCTGATCCAACGGTTCCTCCACCACACGTTGGTTAAGAATTGCGTTTCTTTTTTTCCCCTGCCATATCCCTGAGTTTTAGAATAGTGTCTGGCGTGTGGTAGGCTCTCAGAGAATACTTGATAAATGAGGGGTGCAGGAAGGGTAAGTGTAGGCCCTGCAGCGCTGGGAGGGGGGCCCCGGGCCCCAGGGGGGTCCAGCCTGCTGCTATGGAAACGCCGAGCCTGCCATCTCACCCTCCACCATAAAGACACATTTCTCCCCTTCCGGCACAATCAGTTCAAAATCAGTACAACAGAGTCTCTCGCTTGCTCTCTGTGGGACCCCCGTTCTTTGGGTAAACCCTGCAGGGCAGGTCTCTCTCCAGGCTGGGTAGGTCTGCACACTTGGTTGAGGCTGGATATCTGGGAGACCAGGGGAGTTTTCCTGGTTCAGTTGGAGCACAAAGCAGAGATGTCTGCCCCCCACCCCCAGGGCAGGGGCAGCCTGAGCTGCCAGGTTTGAATGGGAGGGCTTTTGAGAGGGGGGGCCCAGGAAGGAAGCAGAGGCCGGCTGCAGAAGGGGCCTCCCGGGACTCTTAGGGAGACAGGTGTGGGGAGGTGGGACGGGGCGTGGAGATGTTTCCCCAGACAGGTAAGGTGACAATAAATTGGGACCATCTGTGCTGTTGTTAGACCTTCCAAGTAGAGCCAGATTCCCAGAACAAAGAAAACAGCCCTTCCGAGAGAGGAGAGAGAGAGAGAGAACACAAACACAGCAGCAAGCCACCTGCGCATACACACACACACACACACACACACACACACACACACACACAGACACCCCTCATCTAATCATAAAAACATATTCCAAACAGGTTCCAGAGCTGTCTTTGAGAGGGATGTTTGAAATATATATATACACACACACACATCCCTGAAATGTTAACTGTCAGATCTCTCAGGAAGTGGCTCTGCCTGAACAGACTTTCCTGGACCTTCATTTCATGACTGTTGAAAACAGAATTTTTATAAGACGAGGCCAAACAGAACTGGTGACAATAGTTCTTGAAGGCTCTTTCTTATTTTTTTTACACCAGTCACATCTCTCTCATGCCCCAAGCCACCAGGGCTCTTCTGGAAGCTCAGAGGCATTTTCCGCATTACAAGGGGTCAGGGGAATGTGGAGGGGGAGGCGATCGTGGGGACAGGCCCAACCTCCAGTGCAGTGGGAGAGTGTAGAGCAGCGATCAGAAGTTCCGGTTACTGCAGGGAAGGTGAGCTCGGGCCCCTAACCACCTTCAGCCTCAGTCTTCTCATCTGTGTAATGGGAATAATGCCCAGGGCTAAGGTGAGGCTTTGAGGAGATAGTGCATGTAAAAGGGCAGTGAGTCGTCAGATCCTTGAGAAAGACTTTGCTGTGAGGACCCTTTTCTTCCTGAGCGTGGAGGCAACACCAGGAGGCTTCTCAGCCTGGAACTTCTCTGGCCTCTTCTTGACAAAGAAGAGGTGGGCTTGGACGCAGGTAAGGAAAAAGAGTGGAAGGGGATAAGCTGAAAGAGTTTGGGGCTGTTGACAGGGAGGGAAGGGACCAGAACAAACATGTATTTAGAAATCTCTCTGTGTCAAACACTGAGTGTGACACTTTATTGAATCTCACCCAAGCTGCCCACCTCCCTGCCAGGAGACTGACACCCTTACCCCATATTCCGGAGAGGGAAGCCAAGGCTCAGAGTTGAAATACTTTGTCCAGAATTACAGAGCTGGGATTCAATTCAAACCTGTCTCTTCTTGGCCCCGATCCCACATCTGAACTGGGAGGTCATCAGTACACTTGGCCTCTAGCCCCTCCTCATCCGCTGATTGCTGTGTGACCTCAGGGATATTTACTCCTGTCTCTGAGCTCCCTCCCCTGCACCTGTAAAATGAGAGGAACAGGCTAGAGGACCACTGTGGGGACTGTGCTATTGTCGGGATACTCACTGTCTATCCCTGTGGGAAGATTATGACTCCTCTGCCTCTGTGGCCGGCTTGACCATGTGACTTGCTTTAGCCAGTGAAATAGTGGAAGCTATGGGGACTAGGTCCAAGCGGAAGCCTGAAGAACCGTTGCACGATCCTATCATTGCTTCTTCCTCAGCCAGGTAGGGCTGCTCTGCAACAGCCCTGGTCCTGGAGTGGACAGCGTGTGGAGCAGAGCGCTGCAGACCCACCAGGAACACGAGTGTGAGCGAGAAAGAACTCCTGGCTGCTCGAGCCACTGAGATTTAAGGCCATTTGTTACCACTGCTGCACTTAGCTTAAATTGATGGGTACAATGATTACGTGAGGAAAGGAGGAGGAGAAAGGGAGGGCAATGCCCTAGGGACTGATTGACTCTGACCTTGCTTGAGTAAACTTGGGAGCCATGGAGGGAAGGGCAGTGCCTAGGAGTTCCCCTGAGATGTAAATGGCTCACTGAGTTACCTGAACCTCTATTGATCTTCCAGAACAGGGTGTCCAAAGACTGTGGGACAGACAGACAGCACTGAGGGTGGGGAGGGACGCCAGCATCCCAGGAACGGTGGGGCAACAGTGTTCTTACATGGTGTGAGGTCAGTAAACACAGGAAATAGACGAGAGATAGTACTTAGAGGATGCTGCAAGATATTTCTCTTGTTTCTAAGAGGAAACAGTATTTTGGAGGTAGGGGAGCCTCTCCAGGCTTGTTTAGGACTGCTCTGTTCTTTGACAGGTGAGGAGATTGAGGACCTGGGGGTGCTGAATGGCTTGTTCCAGGTCACACTGTGAGTCTCTGTTGGAGCTGGGACTCGGGCCTGGGCCTGATCAGGGCTAGTTCTGGTTGCATCTTTTCTGTTTCCCTTTAGTGATTAATGGTGAGACTTTTCCAAAGAAAAGGGCAAATTATTTGACTTGAGGGATAGGAAGGAAGGTGGGAGCTGGGGTTTGGGTTCCCCCAGCCCACTGGGAAAGTGATGTTTCGGGGAGACAGATTAGCGAGACAGGCCACCGAGTGAACCTAAGGTGCGGGCTCCCCAGGAGGAGAAAGGAGCCACTCAGCTACCTGGTGTTGGGGGCCTGGAACACACAGGCTTCAGATCAGCCGCTTACCGCATCTTACCTCACACCATCAGAAGATCCCCAATGATTACAGGAGTCCTTTGAGGTTCAGGGAAGTTAAACAACTCGCCAAGATCTGAGTTTATAAGTGGCAGAGCTGGTGTTTGAAGCCAGGTCTGCATGATCCTGCTGAGGGAAGTTGGTCAAGAGAGCGTGGGAACGGACCCAGAGCAGGAGGAAACGGTTACTCACGCCCAGGCCCCCTAGAGGTCCCAGTAGCCCCAACTCGGGACGGGTGTCAGAGCTTTCAGTCAGCACCTTCCAGCCAAGACCCACTGGAGCTCACCCAGAAGGGCTCTAGCCTGTGGTCAAACCAGCCTGGGATCCTCAGTCACATTTCCTTTTGTGGCGCCCCTGCCGCCCTTGCAGCAGCCGGGAAGGAGCCACGGTTGCCTGTTTGTTCTCGGCTGTGTGGAAACTTCCATTCGGACCCCTGCAGCCCCTAGGCCACCTGCATGTGACAGACCCCAGCCTATGCATCCACCAGTACCGCAGACCTAGAGGGCAGCCGAGGGAGGGCTTCATGGAGCTTGGCTTTGGCCCAAGGGCACGTGTGTGTCGGGACATTTTCTCCCAACTAATAAACAAACGATCATGGGCCAAATGGAAGCCCTCAGCAAGAGAGCCGTAATACTGGGTTATGGACAGGCAGGGAGCGCTTAACAGGCCACAGACCGATGAGGATCTGAGATGGATGAGGGCTGTGCTACAGATTATCGGGCCCCCCCCCCCCCGGCCTTCCCAGTGGGACTCCCCGTTCTGTATTTTCTCTCCCAGGCTAGGCTCCAAGAGCTCCCCAAGAGACTAGCTTGTGCGGAGGACTGTGCCTCCTGCATCCACGGCCCTCTGGGAAGGAGCGTGTGTGTAACTGTGAGAAACGGGGCAGGCCGTCCAAAGGGCACGACTTCAGCCACAAATCCCGGATACGCCAGGCACGGTCCTATTTTTCTTCTACGGCAGCGCAAGAGAGCAGACCTTTCACCAGGATAGGAGACAGCAAGCACAGAAGGAGTGTCCTCTACCCATTCTCATCCCTAGTGGCCAGAGTCAAAGAGACTGAAGGAAACTCCCTCTCGTCTGGCTGAGCCCAGGGTCCTTGGAACGTCTTGTTCCCGGGAGTTGGGGCAGAAGGAGGGAGGTGACTCCAGCCCACCCAGGAGTCACAGTGTGACCGCACTGTGCAGTCAGAGAGTAGAGTGACAAAGCAAGAGGGAACGGGGGAGGCCAACCAGGCAGATCTAGATCCACGGGGCCCCGGGAGTTCAGCCACATCCCTAAAATCGTGGGCAAGCTTCTGTACGCGTGGTCCATAACATCGAGGATATTTTCAGAGGGGCCCATGCAAGCCACGCACCAGGATCTGGGTCACCCCCTCTGCTTTACTGATGTTGGGGGTAGCTCCTGATGACTTAACTGCACGGCTGTGAGAAGAGGCCCAAGCTTCGCCTGTCCCCACCCTCCCATCCTCCAGTGTGCAGTGGACAGCTCCGTGTCCTGTTTCCCAAACACAGGGGCACCTCATGCTGAGCCAGGGAAGCCCCTTAGGCCCCATCCCATCTGCCCAGCAGGCTACAACCTCCAGACCCTCCTGGGGAGGAGAGCCCAGCCCCACCCATTCCTAATCTTCAGAGAACCAGAAAGGATGATTGGCTCCCGCTAGGGTGGTTCCTGCTCGCCTTTGTTGAGAGCCCGCCAGGCTCCCACTGGGAGTGGCCCAGGCCTCATGCCCGCAGGGTGGGCCGTGTGGCCTGTGGGCAGTGCTCCTGGATGAGGAAACACCCAGTGGCTCTGATGTCGCTGAGGGGCCTCCACTCAGGTCACCCTAAAGGAAGGACTCACAGTCTGGGTTTAAGGATGGCTTTTGGAGTCTTGAGGAAAGAGTCTCCAGGATGATTAGGGCCCTGGAAATGGTCCCGGGGGGGCAGATAGAGGAGCTGGAATTAGCCTGAAGACGGGCAGGTCTGGGGTGAAGGTGTGAAGGGTTTCTTGTGTGTCGGACGGCTGCCACGGGCCAGTTTCCTCCTTTGCCAGGAAAGCCTTGGGTTGGGCAGTGAGTTGGGAAGTCTCAGCTTCCTGGGGGAGACAGATGCTTCCAGGTGGCATCAACGGGGTGAACTGCCGTCTCCCTTCGGGGTCACTTTAACAGGTGAGAGCTCCATTGACTAGAATAGTGTGTGTGCAGTCCAGGTGGGAGACTGGACAGGATGACCTCCCAGGCTTCTGTCAACTTCTGATTGTGGGTGGAGGGGTCAGGGGCAGCCGCGGGAGGGGCCCCTGGTGACAGACAACAGGGCTGCCAAACACTACGGGGCTGAGTATGCGGCTGCTGCAGGAGCCGGGAGAGCCAGATGGACAAGCTCAGCTGCTTCCAGGTGGAGAATAACGGGGAATCAGACCAAAGCTCGAAATGGCACGAGCTGCACAAGATGGTCAGCTGAACTGAGAGTCTGGGAGAGGCTGCCAGGACAGGCAGGGAGCCGGGACGTTACAGGGTTACAGGCAGCGGTGGAGGAGGCTAGTTTGGGGAAAGCCTCCGGGTAGCCAGATAAAGTGGTGGCATGAGCCTTGAGGGCAGGGCAGCCTGGGCTCCAACCCCGCCCAGCCTGTCACGGTTCTGTGATGTTGGGCACACTAATTCTCAAGCTCTGGTGTGTGACCCAAGAAAGTAAGAGTCCAGTCAAGGCTTTAGAGTCCTGCCTGACGTCCAGTCCCTGCCCCGGGCTCCTGCCCTGACTCCTAGACTCCACCTGGATGCCTGATCTGCGTTGCATCTGGCCTTCCTGGAAGGGAAGCTGTAGACGGCGCTGGGGCCCCCAGGAGCCACCCAAGCGGCATCAGACACCAAGATAAATGCAAGCTGAACATCTAGGCTTTGGGGACCAAAGTAAAAATGAAAGGATAATTAGCACGTTTCTAATTGCTCTTTCCCCCTGTGAGCAACAGGCACAGACACAAAATGCCCGAGTCACACACACACACCTTGCACTAGATACAGGAAACGGGAGTAAGCAGAGCACCCAGACGTGTGTAAGTCAAGGCGAGGAAAACTGGAAAGAACTGTGACCAAATCCAGCCCACTTAACATTTCCAGGCATGTCTCTCTGTGGTTATTGTCTTATCAAAGATTTATATCTGTCTCATAAGTATCTTTACATCCTTGGTCTCTTGTGAGACCTAAAGCCAAGAATTGACATTTTTTCAATGTAAATAGGAAATATTACAGAATGAGTTGAGGTCGGTTTTTTTAAAAGTTGCTTTCTTGACTTTTAACCTGGCAGTCTTGCTGACTATTTAATTCTCCTTGCAGTGGCTCAGGAACAAGCCTGTGATTGCTTCAGTGTGACACAGGGGTTTCCAAATAAACCATCCACCTCTCCCAATAGTGCCTCAGGCCCACTGGTGCCAAGTCACAAAATAACTCCAGTTACCAGAGGGAGGGCGGGTGGGTCTCGAGAGAGGGTCACCAGCTAGGGACGCACGGGACAGCCCCGGCCGCTACAGCCCCGAACGCTACAGGAGTCGCGTTCATAACTCCCATGTCAGTCAGGTGCTGGGCACGAGGAAGGCCTTTCCCGGGGAACCAAGTCTGTGATGGGAGCTGGGTCCGCGTGCCCGTTTCCAGGCACAGATGAAACCCATGACGTGTCCAAGGTCATTCTGTGCAATTGCTTCGCACCCCTTATCGAACAGCTGCCCTGTGCCATGAGGACATTATCCCAGGGCTCACAGCCGTGTGGGGTTGTCTCACGAGCACCCACCAACAAGGCAAACGCCGAGGCACAGGGAGGCTTAGGGTCTTGCTGAGGCCACATAGCTCTACGGCCACCTCTGACTACAGTCCTAGGAGTTTCACTGGAGAACAAGACCCCACCCATGGCCACTGGAGAGCCTGGCCCATGTGCTGGTTTTTACATCTGTGTTGGGGAGCTCAGACTCCAGGATATGAGGTGGAGGGTAGTGTGTTGTGTGTGTGTGTGTTTTGTGTGTGTTGTGTGTGTGTTGTGTGTGTGTGTGTGTTGTGAGGTGGGTCTCTGGGGTAAAGAGCAGGAAGAGAGGAGAGGGACTGAGGAAACAGAGGGAAAGGAAAAGAAGTGAGGACCACTTACCTCCCCTTCTTCCCCTTCTGTCTCCCTTCAGTCCCATTTGTCATCTCCTTGTCTCAGTCCTCCCTCTCCCCTCCTCTCTCCTTTCCCCCTCACCTCCTCTCCATCCCTCAGCTGCTGTCGCTGCCTTGGGTGACCTCCAGGGTGATGGAGAGGCCGTGGGGAGGCCCTACCTGACAGCAGCTAGAATGACACAAAGACACACCTCCGCGGCCAGTGCACAGGGGACGGAAGCCACCCAGGATGTTTTGAGAATTGGGGCTCCCTTCTTCAAAGACGTCCAAGCCTGAGGTGGCCAGCTTCTAGAAACTCATAGTGAATGTTTTAGGCTGATGAAGCAGGCAAAGTGTGGTGCCTCTGTGTGTGTGTACAGGGGGCACAATTAGCTTCATCACAGACAAGCTGTTGTAGGTCATCTTAAATATGGAGCCCCTCCGGGTGCATTTAAAACATGACTCAAGCAATTGGATTAAGAAAATATGATATATACATACACGATGGACTATTAGTCATAAAAAAGAACGAAATTCTGCTATTTGCAGCAACATGGATGGACTTAGAGAATATTATGCTTAGTGAAATAAGACAGAGAAAAACAAATATGGTATGATATTACTTATATGTGGAATTTAAAAAATAATACAAATGAATGTATATGCAAAACAGAAACAGATTCACAGATGTAGAAAACACACTTATGGCTACCAAAGGGGAAGGGGGGAAGGGATAAATTAGGAATATGGAATTAACAGATACAAACTACTATATATAAAATAGATAAACGGGCTTCCCTGGTGGCGCAGTGGTTGAGAGTCCGCCTGCCGATGCAGGGGTCACGGGTTCGTGCCCCGGTCCAGGTAGATCCCACATTGCCGCGGAGCAGCTGGGCCCGTGAGCCATGGCCACTGAGCCTGCGCGTCCGGAGCCTGTGCTCCGCAACGGGAGAGGCCACAACAGTGAGAGGCCTGCGTACCGCAAAAAAAAGAAAAAAAAAAAAAAGATCAGCAACAAGGATTCACTGTATAACACAGGAAACTATATTCAATATCTTATAATAACCTATAATGGAAAAGAATCTGCAAAAATACTGAATTACTATGCCGTACACCTGAAATTAATATTGTAAATCACCTATACGTCAATAAAAAATATTTTAAAAACCCGCTTCACGCAAATGGTGGATGTCCCATCTACACACCCACGTGCAGAGATACTGGGAGAGGCGCCCATGGACGAGAGAGCTGAGCAACTACGTCAGTTTCCTTGCTTTTCTGAGGATTTCCCCCCTTCTCTCTTTAGGCTCCATTTCCCCAAACCATTCAGGTATTAGGTTTCTATTCCTCACCGAAGGACAGCGTTCTGCCTGATTGCCTGCATCCTGTCCTGTGGGCTTAGCGAACTCCGAGCCCCCCGAGGGCAGGCCCGTGTTCCTCCAGGCCTGGCGCGCTGCCTGGTGGAGCAGAAGCTCAGAACACGCTTCAGGGAGAATGAACATCAGCCCTCCCGCTGCACCATCCTCCCTCTGGCTCATGCCCCCTCCTTCTCGCCCCCAAGCTCAGGGAAAGTGGTCTTATTTTCTGTCTTTGCCTTCTTCCTCCCTGCCCCCTGCCCCCGGCACCGGGGCTCCAGAGCAAGCTTGTGAGGTGTGGCGTGACCCTTGGGGAGGAGGCAGGAGGTGGGGAGCTGGTGGCCCCGCTCAGTGTCCGGCGCTGCTGGACTGCCAGGGCTGCTGCGAGGGGCTGTTTCTGGATCAGAGGACAGGGCTGCTGAGGCCGGCTAGGTGGGTATTTATAGAGCCAACCTTGCAGAGCTGGGATGCTCACATGCCTGGAAACTTCCCTCATCTCAAGGTTTCTAAAGATAGAGCAGTGTGGCATCTGGTATGAGACAAGGTACACTAATTTCTTGTAAATCCACCAAGAGTTTTCTAATCAATGCTGACGACTTTTCCGGTGCTGCTTCTTCCTTCTCCCCTTGCTACTCTGCTCTGTCCTGCTGCTAGTTTCAGTTATTGGTGGATGATAGTCAGTCCACTGCCAGGGAGACTGAGGAACCAAAGCTAGTGGGCTTTAAGGCCGTGTTGGATGACTGCTCTTCTCTCTCATCTTTTGCACTAAAATGAGAACAAACCAGGCTTGGTGGAGCACAGCTTCTAGGGGTGACAGATACTCCTCTTACCCCAGATGGGAGACCCTTTTATGTACCATATAAAATGCCCCATCCCACTACTTGTCCATCACCATTGAAAAAATGAGGATATAAAACAAATGGATGGATATTTACTGAGCGCCCACTGTGTGCTGGCCACCATCTTTGTCCCACGAGAGCACCCACTGTGTGCTGGCCACCATCTTTGTCCCATGAGAACACATATTGCTCCATCTCCTCCTGTCCTCCTGGCAGCCCTGTGACGTAAGTGTTTTCCCTCCCGTTCGCAGGTGAGGAAATTAGGGCTTGGAGAGGTGAACTCACTTGCTCAGTGTCCCCACAGATCTAAGAAGCACAGCTAGGGTGCCCACCTCTGGACCATCTGCCCCAGTTAGGGCCCACTGATTTCCTGGTTCCAGCAGCATCTGGGCGTGGCAATCACATCCAGCACTGCCTGTTTTCACCACTTCTCAATCGACCAGTTCATGTCTGACAGCACCGCCTTTGTAGTGGGTAATGGGATTTGAAGGTTAAGGTGACCCACACTGATCCAAGCTGCAGTCCATTTGTCCCCATCACAAGCACATGGTGCCCTCCAACTCAGGCTTGGTGGGGGGGCAGACATCAGACTCTTCAGAGTCTGAACATGCAGCTGAGTGGCCAGGGCTGCGGCAGTGGGTGGTTGGAAGCCTGCCTCGCTCCAGGCCCAGGGAGCTCCTCTTGAGGCCTTGACTGCCTGACCTCCATGTGCTGTCTTGGCACTTCTCCTGGGAAGTCAGCAGCAGGAGGCCAGAGTGGCAGGACCACCCACGAGAAAAGGAACTGGTCCTGCAGCTTCCCTGCTGAGAACATTCCAATCTGTCCTTTCTGATGACTCAAACTCCACTCATCTTTAAGGGCCTGTCTGAGGCCCCCTCCTCCTGGAAGTCTCCTCATTTCTCCCTTTCTTTCCCTATTAGATCACGTGTTGTGTGCTCTACACATTCTGGAACTATAACGTCAATGAACTTTGCAAAGCACAGTCTAGTCTCCCAGCCAACTCTGGAATTCCTTCCCCAGCATCTTGCAGTGTCCATCCTCTGCTTGGCTCCTTACCCATCAAGGCAGCCCATTCCTTGATGAGATAGCACTAAGCATTCCAACAGTCTTCCTCTCTTTGAGCAGAAAAACATCTCTGGTGTCTTGTACTGACACCTGCCCTCTGGACTTGGTCCCTGGGCAGCCTCCAGGTCTTTGAAGAGAACTCTCAGAGCCCCTCCAGGTTTTCTCTTTCACAAACAAGACCAGGACAACCTTGGCAAAAGTGTGATCCAGTAGAAGTGAGAGGGAAGTAAACCCTGAAGGTGGTGTTGCTTCACGTACGTGCTCTAGCCTGGGCTCTGGAGAATGAGCTTCTTGAGAGAAGGGTCTGTTTTGTATTTTTGAAACTGAGCAAGACCCCGTGGGGCCTTCCTGGGGATAGCCCCCGTGTCCCCTGCCTCTTGTTTGTAGAAAAACTTTAGTCTCCTAGGCCTTCCCCAAGTTCCAAGGAGAAAACTTATTCAGAGAAGTGAGAAAATGAAGAAACAAAGGAAAACAGTTAAGCAAGACAAAAAAATATAATGGTTTAGCCATACAACAAAGTGAAGGACTTTTAGTTCTTCCTCAAGCATTCTAGATAATATCCTGGACCATATCCTTGAGTTGTTTTACAGATACTAAAACCGCCACCAGGTGGAAGAAGTTAACTGCATGCTGACCACCAGCACATAGACCCCAGGCTGGTTGGAACGGAAAAGTTGATGATTGAGATGTCTGAAACATCACCCCGTTACCTTACCACCAACCAATCAGAGAACTGAGCTCAAGCTGATCACACACCCCACGACTCTCTCCCTCACACTGTCTTTAAAACCCAACCCTAAAAGCCATAGAGGCGTTCAGGTCTTTTGAGGATGAACGGCCCATTCTCCTTGCTTGACACCCTGCAGTAAACACTGGACTTCGCTTCACTACAACCGGTATCAGTAGATTGGCTTTGCTGCACATCGGGTGAGCGGACCCAGATTTGATTCCGTAACATTCTTATTTTCTAGATCCCATCCCTGGAAAAAAGTGGGTGCCCACACAATTCATTCATCAAATCTGAGGTCGTTCATTTTATTCACTAGTTTTTTCACAGTTGGCAGGTCCTTGGCTTCACAGCTTGTGTTTGCAGAGGGCTCCCTGCTGCCAGCACTCCCCAGGCCTCCTCCTCAGAGAGAAACCTGGTGAGCCCAGTCACGGAGGGGACTTCCCTCCTCTGGACCTCGGTTCCCTCCACATAAAATCCTGTAGTTAGACTAGATTCTTAGCAGTTGTCCCAGCTGTCATTCTCGAGCCTTGGGGTGGGACTTGCCTCTCTGGGACACCATTGCTAGCCTTCTGGAGTGGTGCTGGGATCATTAAAACCCTGCCACCAGCAGGTGATTCCTAGCACAGCTGGGAGAGGGAGCTGCTGCTTCTGCCCCAGATAGCAGGCGTTGGAATTTATTCAGGAATAACAAACAGGCCAGAAACATTTGCATAAGGAATCACGAAGAAAAATACATGTTATTTAAACCATCTCTGGTTGGCAACAGAAGCAGAAAGCAGCTGAGACAAATCTGCAATGCAAATCAGCCTTCTCTGGAGCGGAGCCTCCGCTTGTTTTGGGGAGTGGTGGGCGCTGCAAGAGACTGGGAGAAAAGAAGCCTCGCCGTCCCCACCTCCTCAACTCTGCTTTCTCCGCCCGCCTTTCTCCTGCTCACGTACATGTTCTCATTTCTCTCTTTCCCTCCCTTCTTCAGAGATTAATGGAGACAATTTATCTTCTAATGTGACTACAGCTTATGAATTCTTTGTCTCACTCTAATCTTTTAAATTATCCACATAATAAAATATGTATCCAGTGATTTCAGGTCATAATTTGATCTTCTAGGGAAAGTGCGGAGGGGATGGGGAGCTGAAGCGAGCCCTTCTCATCGTTTGCTCCTCTCCATTTGTCTTTATTTGTCATTCTTTTTTTTTTTTTTTTTTTTGCTTACTGCTCTCTGACCTCGGTACTTCCTTAGTGTGTCTGGGGTCCCGCCTAGGGCACAAGAAGGGCTAATTCAGAATGTTGGAGGGCAATAGGCAGCCCCCCTGGGTCTCTCTCTCTTTCCTGACCTCAGGGCCCCCTCTCTTAATAGCAGCAGGAAGATTTCTGACTCGTCAGGGGCCAGTCAGTTCTAGAAAACTAGGCTTTGACTACCTAAGGGCCAAAGGGGTCTTTAAAAGTTCACTGGTCTGGGTGTTGCCCCTCATCTGCATAACATCAAAGGACAACTCCCTGCAAAACACACCCATCAGTCCTTCTGGGGAGTGTCTGGCAAGCTCACCATCAGTTTGCTGGGGATCCCCCATGTTGGCTGCCCATCAAGGCCATTTGAGAGAGGACTTCCCACTGTCTAGTCTGAGAGAGGCACCCCTGGAACTGCAAACCCACCCCCGGCCATGCACTCAGCCTGCTCCCCTCAAAGCCCCAGTATTCTACGTGAAACTCAGGAAGGCCACTTCCTGGGGCCACTGTGTACAATTACGCACCTGGTGGCCTGCACACGGGTGGGTGCGGAGCCAAGGGACGGGCTGGACCATGGTTCTGGAGGTGCCTGCCTAGAGCGGAAGCCTTTTTATCATTTGCACAAAAGCATCACAAGGGCAGGCTTGGTCCTGCCCTCATCCCCATTTTACTTTGCTCACTGTGTCCTGGGCTCCACAGTGGCCTTGCCTGTGCTCGTGACTTGGGGCATTCACCGGGCGAGTTGCTCCTTTGGCACCTGCCCTCAGACCTCAGGCTGAGGCTGCGCAGCCTCGTCCACCGAGCAGGCAGTGCCAGGGGCAAGCAACACCTCAACATCTGCCTCTGTCTCCTTTAGCGATTCCTCCGTCTTAACAAGCACCCCGTCTACGCCCACCGCACCGTCAGTGTAAACCTCTCGCGCAACAGGACAAAGAATCGCCCAGCTTCACCCTACGAGGAGCCTGTGAAATAAGAGGCTGCGCACTGCTGGTGGGAGGCCCATGAGCCTGGCGCCGGCCTGGGGAAGAGCGGCCCAGAGAGGGGAGGGAGGGGACTTCTTGTGTTCTCAGGGCAGCGTGGAAGGTGAGCTGCAGGATGAGCCACAGGGGCTGCAGGCAGCCACCAGGGCGTAGCAGGGACTCCGGACAAAGGAGGGAGGTGACGATCAGGAGGTGAGTGGGGAACAGCCCAGGTGTAAAGTGAGGCCAGGACAGACTGAGTCGGGCCCTCACTCTCTTATCTACGGAAACCAGAAAACAGAGTCTTTATGGAGCTCATTTGGAGGCAAAACCTGCCATGAATAAGGCTATTTATAGTCTTTTATTTATCCCTGCTTGGCGTGAATATTCATGGGTCTCCCTGAAGAAGCATTAATGTGCCTGGCTGCAGAGAGTTGGTCCCGACCTTGCTGGGATGTTAGACACCAGAGGAGATAAGCAACACGTCACCTCCCTAAAACCTGAAGCCTGAATTGTGAAGCACATCAGGCCCCATGTGTTCGGGATGAGGGGTGGGGGCCCGTGATGTATGTGAAAGCACACGATGTGCAGGAGCGAGTGGCGTGGGGCACAGAAGGGCAGGGCCAGATGGGGCAGCGTCTTGGAAGGAGGCCTGATTGGGTCAGGGAATGAGAGGATGGAGTGGACCAGGTAGGGGCAAGAAGGGTAGAGAGCAGAGCTCGGTGAGTAACCGGAGGGCAGAGGCGGCAGCTCCTTTCTGTTTTTCCTGGAATGGTGATGAGTTTCAAGTTAGATATTTTTCTACCAGCAACTCTGAAGGAGGCGCTGCCAGGGTGGGCTCTGTCCCCAGTGAGAGCAGGCTTAGATTGTAGGAGAAGAGGCTTGGGAAGAGCTGCGGGGCTCCTGACCACTGAATGACAAAGGGCTCAGGGAGGCTGGTTTGCATCTGGGGTGCCTGGTGGCCGCAGGCCTCTTCTTGGTCTCTCCTATGTGAGGACGCTGCTCCCTGTGTGGAGCTGCAAGGAAAACACAACAGTACCCAGGACAGATGAGCCCCCGGCCCTTCGCTCAGGGAGTCACAGACGGTGGACCTTCGGGCTTGGGGCTCAGTGGATCTCACTTGGGAAAACAGGGCTTCAGGCAATGCCCTTTCCAGAACCAGGATTAAGTCCCTCCCCGGAGCGTCCCCCTCTGTCTCTCCATCCTACTCTCTCCCTCTCTAGGTGAGTTTCCTCACCTTGCAGCCCCAGGAAACATCCCAGCTCAAGTAGACCTTGAGGTAGGGGAGCCAGAAAAAGCAGGAGGTGCATCACGCGGTGGTGGTGAGACCCCGTGCCTGGAACCCTCTGGGCAACGGGAATTCCTCAGGGGACCATTCTTTTCTCTGCTTCCCCTGCGGGACAGGCAGCACATTGACATCAGATGTACAAGCTGTGATGTTTTTCCAAAGAACACTCCAGACGTGGGCTGACCTCAGAGAACATTCAGCCAACACCCACCCCCACGCCCGCCCCGTCCACTTACAGGGGGAGAAACTGAGGCAGAGCCGGGGAAGGGGCTGTGGGTCCGACATCCGAGTTCCTTCTCCTCCTGAATCCTGTAGGGTTGCTGCTCACCAGCCCCCTCCCCCAGTGCTTCCCCTTCTCATTTCAGGCTAAAAAAAAATTCTCCTTCCTGAGGACTCACACATTTTAAATATTTGGAGCGTGTTGTCATGTCACCCTGGCTGTTGCTTAGCCCAGCAGTCCAGCAGCGCACATTTAAAGGCTTTGTGTTTGGTCTCACGCAGGCTTCCCTGCTTCCCTTTTCCCTTCCTCCCATCGTGTGGTTGCCCAGCTGGTCTCAGGCCTCTCGCTCCAGAAGCCAGGGGATGCGGATGGGCTGGCCTCTGGTGGCGTGTGTATGTGTGTGTGTGGAGGGCGGCGGGTGGCTCTTGGGGTTGCTGGGAGCAGGGAAGAGCCTCTGACCACCCTGAGCAGGACCGAAGCCGTGTGGGCAGCTCTGGGTTTCCCAGAGACCCTTCACGTCAGTGAGGAAATTGGAGTATGGCCTCTGAATCCAGACTAGGCAGTGGAGTCCAGCTCTTGTGTGATCCTGGGCCAGTTACTCAACATCTGAGCCTCAGTTTCCTCATCTATAAAGTGGGATAACAATTGCTCCCTTAAAGGGAGATCAGGGCTAGGACCTCTGTGGTCACCTGGATCTTGTTACTGATGGCATCTTCTGACACCCAAAGCAGGACAGGCTTGACAAGGCAACTTAGAGGAACAATGGGGGAGATTATTTGAAACTGGATTTTCCGTGAAAAATCCAGAATGGGTAGTTTGGTTGTTCTTTGCATTGGTGAGAATAGGTACTTAATTATAGTTATTAACTAATAAATGTAATTATTTATCCTGCATGTTTTAGTTTAGTTTAGTTTAGTTTACATACTATATTTTTATTCAATTCCCACAAGTATTAGGGCAAATATTATTGTTATTATTGAGATTCCCACTTTATGGATGAAAAAGCTGAGCTCGGAAAGGTTAAGCGACGTTACCAAGGTAATCTAGTGGACAGAACCAAGGCTAAATCACCAAGCGTTGTCTTCTTAGCTAGTTAAGGCTTGTCCCATGTCACGCCGTTCTAAAACTGGGAAGATAACTCACCTCCATACCTACCAAACCCATCTCCTCGTAACGATTTTATGCCTTCCAGAATTGGAGTTAGAATAGATAGGAAATTGCAGTATAGTCACACTATGGAATACTATACATCAGTGCAAATAAAGAAGCTATCCACATGTATCAACGTGGCTAAGCTTGAGGGAACATGTGCTGAGAGGGAAGTCAGTTGCAGAAGAATAAACGCACAGTGTGATACCAATATATGTTTAAAAGAAGTGAATCAGTACCACATAATAGTGTGTGCTCACCTTACAACTCAGCAAGTGCAATCTTAGCCATTCGCATCAGAAGAATAAAAACTTAAGTTCACACAAAAGCTTCTACACAAATGCTCGTAGCATCTTTATCTGTAACAGCCCCAACCTGGAAAAAATCCAAATATCCTTCAGTGGGTGAATGATTAAACCCACTATGGTACATCCTTTCACCGGAACAGTACTCAGTAACGACAAGGAACAGATGAGTGATAGATGCAACAACTTGGATGGATTTCAAGGGCACTCTATTTAGTGGGGGAAAAAAGCCAATCTTATATGGTTACCTATTATATGATTCCATGTATATGAGTTAAAATGGCAAAATGATAGAAGTGGAGAACAGATTAGCAGTTGCCAGGAGCTATAGGGAGGGGAAGAGAGAAGATGGTCGTGACTGTGACAAGGATCCTTGTGATAGAACTGTTCTGTATCTGACCGCGGTCGTGGTCACACAGATTTTCACAGGAGGGAAACTTGCGTGGAACTAAATGCACACAGACTTGCACACATGCACCTACACCCACACCCACACACACACACAAATGCACGTCACACAGGTGAAATCTGGATAAGGTCAGTGGGTTGTTCCAACATCGATGATCTGGTTGTGATATTGTGCTAAAATGTTGCAGGGTGCGACCCCTGAAGGAAACTGGGTGAAGAGTATACAGGCTGGCTCTGTTATTTCTTATAACTGCATGTGAATCTGCAAGGATCTGGAGATAAAAAGTTAAAAGAATAATGTAGTATATAAAGACACAGGGGGATAGTAAGAACCTAATTTAGCATGGTAGCAACAACTGGGCAGGAGGCAAGGAGATGGGATGAGCTTACACTCGTAGTTTTCAACACATACGTTATTTCCTTTAAGGGGGGTGGTGTGTACACGGTTGCTGACGATATATGATATTTCTTTAAATGAATTATTCCATCATTAAAATAATAATACAATTTAAAAAATTCCCCGTGTTTTAAGAACGAGAACTGAAACAGAGTTAAAAGGATTCCAATCTGGCTGTGAGTCTGCCTCGTCTTGTTCTTGCGTAAAGTCTTTTTTGAGTGAAAAGCTCCCGTCTTCTGCTATTTGGCGGACAATACTTGAAGTAGCCCTGGAGCTCTGCACCATTGAAACGGTGGATCTGCACATCCCAGCCAGGTCCACCACTGGCATTATTGCAGCAACCCGATAAAGCCCTTACAAACAGGTGATGTTATTCTAAGCAGCATAAATCAGGGCCTGCTGCGCCATCTTCCCAGCTTCTCAGAGGGCTCTCGGAGCTTAACCTGGCCTCCCAGACTGAAGCAGAGACGGGGACATGGAGAGGGCAGGGAAGGGGTAGGATGGGAGGGAGGGCGGGAGAGCAAGGGACTCGCTCAGCTGGGGATTGTTGGCAATCGGTGAGGACCAGCTGAGCAAAGCCTGGGGAAGCAATGGAGTGTTTCCCGGGAGGCCTGGGATGGGAGCATCAAGGTTTTGTTTGGAAATTGCTAGGATCTGGTGTCTGTCAAGTGTCATTAGCGCATTGGGAACTGGGCCGGCCTTGAGAGCCAGGCTCTGTCCTCGCCTGGCTGGCTCACCGGATAAATGACTTGGGGGCCGAGACTCAACAGCACTCAAGTGGAAATAGCAGCAGCATCAGCCTCCAAGGTTTCCTGCTTCAACTTCGCCTTGAGTAAAATACCTCATTATCCCCCAACATCCCTCTTCTACCTGGTGGCTGCTATAGCTCAGTCAGGCCCCCGAGGACGCAGGTGATCGATCCCAGGCCTGGGGCCAAGGAAGGCAGCACACTTGGTCTCAAAAATCAGCCACTGGCCCTAAAACATAAAAGACTAAAGATCTAGGTAAACCTTGAGAGAAGAAGGAAAGAAACTCAGACTGCCTTCAGTTTTGCCCACACTGCCTTCCTGGTGGCTACACCACTTTGGTTTTCCATCAATGGAGTGATTAAAAGCTGGGGAAAGAGGAAGTGAAAGGATAGGAAGGCCAGCTGAGAGTCAAAGTCAGAAGGGATGGGCTTGAGCGATGTGTGTCTGTTCTGAGTCAGGGGCAGGCCCTCAGCAGGCCTACCACGTACAGTGGTGTGGGATGTGCACTGCCCAAATCCGGGAAGGGTCATGCACATCATAGTGTATGGGAACGGTGTTTCCTGGAGCTGGGCAGCGCACAACCTGAGTGGTGGCGTGTGAGTGGACCTGGGAGGGGTCCAAATGCAGTAACGTAAAGCTGACACCTGTTAAGCAGCTACCCTCTGTCAGGCACCTGGGGAGGGGTTTTATGTATGTGACTTGACCCTCACAGCAATTGGACAGATTTTGCCCACTGTTATAGGTGCAGCAGGGAAGATGCCAAGTGTTCAGTTCCCACGTAAAGCGGCTCTGTTTTCCATTGACTTATGCACAAGTTTCGCACAGTATTAAAAGTGTGTGTCCAATTTTAAAAGTGTGTGTCTTTGTAGGTATCCATGAGCACACATGTACCAGAGTGAGAGGTTGAACAAGGCATAGGCTGAGTCTGGATTCATCCTGAGTGTTGGTTATGAGAAGCCTGAGTCCTCACTCTTCCTAGGCCTACAATTCCCTTCAAGCCAATCTTTCTCTACCTGAGTTTCCTGCCCCCTTTCTCTGCCTCCAAAGGGCTGGGAAGCTGGGTGGGGTCGTGTCTAACGACAGTAGCTACGTCTCTTGGCCTCAGGGTGGGAAGCCCACAGATGGTGGCATCATCCTGTTGGCTTTCCCCTGTGCTCATCCACACGCAGGGAAGAGAAATCTTCCAGCTGCCTCTGCTTTGGCCTTTCTCTGACAGAGGCTCTGGGAGCTATCTTGTGGGGACCACGGGAGCTTGGATGATGGCTTAGCATCCCCACCTGCCTGCACCCTCAGGTCCGGGTGGAGGGGTTTTCCTCAAAGACCATGGGTCTTCTAAGGGAAGTATGATGAATCTCCTTCCGTAGGAAAGGTGACTAAGGCTCAGTGAGGTTAAGCAGCTTGGCCTGGAATATCTAACTAGTACCTAAGTTACTAGCAGAATCCGTACCAAACCTGAGTTCGACTCAGGCTAAACCCTGTGTGACATGTTGCCTCCCTGCAAAGTCTGCAGGTGGCTCTTATTCCCAAGCGGAAAAGACAGAGGAGCAGACCTTCACTGTGGGTGATGACCGCCCCCACCCCAGGACCGCTCCCCATCTTAGGCTCGCCCCTGGAGCCATGACCTGCCTCCACCTGTCCTCCCCACCTGTGCTCTCATTTACAATACCTTTGGGCGGGGCCCAGGGCAGCGATATGTCGCTAACATCTGTTCAGCAGCTATTCTGCATCAGGCACCGTGTGAAGGGTTTGAGGTATGTGATTGAATCCTCATAGCAGTTCTGCAGGCAGGGATTTTGCCCACTGTATAGATGCAGCAGGAAGATGCCAAGTGTTCGCTTCCCACACGGAGAGCCCATCAAGACTCTCGCCGACACGGCACGTCTGACCACTTATAAGACGGTGGGAGATGGGGACGGGGTGCTTCTATCATCTGTCAACTGAAACTCGAGAAAGTCACAGCTCCTTAAAAATCTACCACCGGGCTTCCCTGGTGGCGCAGTGGTTGAGAGTCCGCCTGTCGACGCAGGGGACGCGGGTTCGTGCCCCTGTCCGGGAGGATCCCACGTGCCACGGAGCGGCTGGTCCCGTGAGCCATGGCCGCTGAGCCTGCGCGTCCGGAGCCTGTGCTCTGCAATGGGAGGGGCCACAACAGTGAGAGGCCCGCGTACCGCAAAAAAAAAAAAAAAAAAAAAAATCTACCACCCACCAGCAGCTCTACCTTCTCGTCCTAGAATATCAGAAAAGCTTGTGAGAAACCTTCCAGGATGCCCTGAAATCAGAGGATCCCAGCCCTAGTTAGAGGTTCCATGCACTGGGGGACCAAGAAGCAAAGACAGGTCCCTTTCTGCAGAGCAGGTCCCTGGGCTATCACCTTATTCTCATGCTCCTCTTCTGGATTAAGGTACCCCAGCTGCTGTCCTCTGAGGCTCTATTTGGAAAGCAGGAATGATTACGGGGTTGGGGAGTCTTGGGGAAGAGACCACAGACTCCGAGCAAAGGGCAGGTAGGCAGCACTGACGATTCCCGGTTGGCCCAGCTGCCATCCCTCCGTAGATCTCCAGGGTTTATCCTCTGGACCAGCAGATCTCCCTCTCAGGGTTCTCAAGGAACCTAAGGGCCTTCCTGCCTACACTCCAGGCAAATCCTGTATTTCAGAGTGCTTCCTTTCTCTTTGCTGGAGGCCCCCAGCCTACTCTGAGTCCAGCAGCTGCCCTTCTTTAGCCCCTCTGTCCCTACAAACTAACACGCCTCTTCTTACTTCCCATCTCCTCTGTTAGCTGCATCCAAACCCCGGGCTGGTTCGTCTCCTCTCAGTCCCCGCCACCTCATCTTGGACTTCAGGCATCCCAGGGTGTCTGTTTGTATCATGCTGTTTTCAGTGGGTTAACTTCTTCCTCGTTATGCACACTGCTACTCACACCCAGAGTACAGCCACCTCTCACGGTCACGGGGCAGTTCTTCCAAAGAGTTCATAACATGTGCAGAAGTCTGATCCCCTACCTGCTCCTGGTGAGCTGGGGAGGGGCAGGGGGAAAGGCAATAGGAAGGATTTCTACTTCACTGCATTGCTTGCCAAAGAATTAATCAGTTATTTGACTCCAGATAACACGATAATTAATAATGTAATAAGATGCAATTTATGGGCACTCATGCCTGAAGGCCTCTGGTCCCAAGGCCCTTGGTAAAAGGCAAAATTAAAAGCATCCATAATCTCTAAGAGGACAGCATGACCAGAGCTCACGGAGGCTGAAAAGAACGGGAGGCCTCTGAGGCTCCACACTCAGTGCACTGCAGCCCAGGCTCTCAGCTCGCAAGAGAACCCTCCACCCAACAGCGGAGTGGGAAGTCAGTCATGTGCCCGTGGCTGCCAAGCCCCCTCAACAGACTCACAAGAGACTCCTAAGAAGAACCCTCTCCTATTGGAAGGGGAGGGACAGGAAAGTCACAGCCAGGTATCCGTTGGAATCCCAGTTCTTATCGCTTAATGGCTACTGACCTCGGATATCTCTCTGCACCTCAGTTTCCACTTTACAGTGTTGTTGTGAAAGTGATTGAGAACAGCTGCAAAGCCCTTCTGAGTTTACCAAGTGCTTATTCGCGGGCATTACTTCCTGTAGTTCTTTTTTTGCGGTACGTGGGCCTCTCACTGTTGTGGCCTCTCCCGTTGCAGAGCACAGGCTCCGGACGCGCACGCTCAGCGGCCATGGCTCACGGGCCCAGCCGCTCCGCGGCATGTGGGATCTTCCCGGACCGGGACACGAACCCACGTTCCCTGCATCGGCAGGTGGACTCTCAACCACTGCGCCACCAGGGAAGCCCTATTTCCTGTAGTTCTTTAACAGCTCCCTGAGGTTTCACAGCAGACTGCCTGCCCAGTATCTACACTCATCAGCTTCTTTCCTAAGCCTCCTCCTTTTACTCCTGGGGGCAATGTGCAAAACTAAAGACATTTCCCAGCCTTCCTTACAGCTACGAATGGTCAGTGAGATGTAAGCAAAAGTTGCTGGGGGGGGGGTGGGGTCCCAGGAAAGTTCTCTAGGAGGCTGACTCAGCTGCAAGTATGCCCCTTTGCCCATCCCTTCTTCCTTCTAATTTCTACCTAGAATTCAGACATGATGTACGGTGCTCTGACAGCCTTCTTAGACTGTGAAGTGAACTTGGAGTTGGAAGCCATGTGCCAAGGATGGTGAGATAGGAAGATAGCAAGAGCCTGGAGCCTCCAATGACTATGAAACTGCCGTAGGAGCGAGAATGACCTACTTCTAGATTTTTGTTACAAGAGAGGAGAATAAACCTCTGTCTTGTTTAAACCAGTGCAATCCATCTTCTACTGGTAGGTGTGATTATCCTGCCTTTCAAAGAGATTGCTGCTAAGCAGAGTTAAGAGACTTGCTCAAAGTCACCTTTTTTGGTTGAAGGGGCCATACTCACATTTCCTAAAAGAGAACATTTCCAAATGTTTTTCAGTCGGCAAAGATCCACAAATTTTAAATACCAGATGATGATCTTCTTTTGCCGGAAGATCGAAGCATCTTTTTGCTGCTTTTCAGAGCTGCCGTTCCCTGAGGGCTCTTTTTATCTCTGGCTTTCTTTTTTACTTCTCCCTCCTCTTTGCCCTTGGTCCTTCTGCCGTTCAGTGCTTCCCAAAGCCTTTTACCTACCAGTAGGAGAATTCTGTTTGGCAACCCTGAGCCCTGGACTAAGTGTGTGAAGTCAGGGACAGTGGCAGCCCCTGCCTTCAGCTCCTGTCCCTGGAAGAACTGAGACAGAGCGAGCCCCTCCCTGGAGCTCCCTCTGGGGTTTCACAGCCCTCGCTCCCCAGCGTTGCAGGCAGTAGAGGACTTGTCTTCCGGTCCTCAATCAACCTCCTCCCGCCTACTTGCATGTAGAAGGAGTGGACAGATATGCGTGAACTTCTTGGAAGTCCGTGGAACTTCTTGGAAGTCTGTGAGAGGTTGGCAGTGGGATGACAGGTGGCCTGGCACAGGAGGATGAGCTGGGGTCACTCAGGCCCCTGGCCCTTCGTGGCAGAAAGTGGAGCAGACTTTCCCTGTCCTGGGAAGATGTGCAATTTAGGAAGGAAATGCCTAGTTTTAATGCCTCTCAGAATGAAGCTTTGAAATGGATAGGCGGCTTTTGCCGTCCTCTGATCCATCCATGGGCTAAAAAAACCCTGCATGTTGGTCTTCGGTTTGGCAGGGTGGATTCCAGAGTGCTAAGTCAGGGGCTTCCCTGGTGGCGCAGTGGTTGAGAGTCCGCCTGCCGATGTAGGGGTCACGGGTTCGTGCCCCGGTCCGGGAAGATCCCACGTGCCGCGGAGCGCCTGGGCCCGTGAGCCATGGCCGCTGAGCCTGCGCGTCCGGAGCCTGTGCTCCGCAACGGGAGAGGCCACCACAGTGAGAGGCCCGCGTACCACAAAAAAAAAAAAAAAAAAAAAAAAAAAAAAAAAAAGAGTGCTAAGTCAGACAGGGGCAACCTAAGAGAGTCCCCAAGAGTGGAGTTGGAGTGTACAACATGTGAGGGGCAAGTCCCATTCTCTGACCTGGCTGGTGTTTGAATTGCCATGTGGCCGGGAGGGAGTGGTGATGTCCTCGAGAACGGGGGACTCGGAATATAATAAAGATATATTTTACTTCTATATAAAGTATTCCGAAGGGAGAAAAGAGGTCCATATTGAGTTTTTCACTCCTCACTCAGCCCCAAAGCAGAGGAGCTGAGGAAAATGTTCTCTCTACTACTGATCCACCAGGCAATTGAAGCGAATAGTAACATAGCCAGCACAGACCATCTGCTGTGTCAGGTACTGGTGTGTTTCACATGTGTTAACTCATTTAATCTTTACAATAACAGTCTGCAGTAGGTTCTATTATTATACCCATTTTATTTAAAAAAGAACAGTAAGAAACAGAGAAGTTTAGTAACTTGCCCAAGGTCACAGAGCAGGAGACCCAAACTGAGGCAGTTTGGGTTCTTAGCCGTTACAGGAACTGCTTCTCATTCGATGCTGGACTTCGGGGTTCTGGGAAAGCAAGGAGGCAGAATAACTTTGGTTCAATCCCTAGCTCAGCCATTCACTAGACTGATTTAATTAAATATTAAAATCTATTTCGTATGTGAAATGCCTGGACCCACTCATTCCATGATAATCCATTACTTTTGAATAAGGTCTTGTTTTTCTCCAAACAGGTGCTCATTGCTCCCTCATTCGAACCTTACAACCTCCAGTGAAAGAGCAAGGTCAGATGCAATTATCCTCACTTTATATATGAGAACAATGAGGCCTAGCGTATTTCCTGAACTACTTCCAGAACATTCTACTATCTCTCTTTCTTATCTTTTAAATGGTTCGAACAGTACAGAAGAAAGCAGAGCAACTTTCCCACACCCTTCCTTGGAATTCACCATTATTAGTATTTTAGTATCATGTCAGCCTTTTTTTCTAAGCACAGAGCATACTCATGTATGATTTTTAACGAGCACACACGTGATCGTGCTGTAGTCATTGCTTGCCTTGGGCACTTCACAATATGTCACTGACTAGAGGTCTGCTCCATTTTTTTTTTTAATGGCTCCATGATATTCTACAGCATAGATGTATTATTACTTATTTATCCCCTCTCCTCTTGTTGGTCATTTAGGTTAGTCCCAATTTTTATGTTTATAGTAAATGCTGTAATGATTACTCTTACTCAAACATTTCAGTGCACATGTTCACATGGTTTTTGTAAAATGAATTTCTAGGAGTGTAACTCTGGGTCTGATGGTGTGAACATTTAAAAATGTTAAGTTCTACCAAATTATTAATCCAAACAAGTTTTGCCAAACGCACATTCACACAGGGTCTAAGAGTAGCCATTCTCTATTCTTTTGTCAAAGCTGAGTATTTTCAATTTTCTAAGTTTTTATTTCTCTAGTGGGTGAAAAATAACACCCTATTGTTTTCAATTGAATTTCCCTGATTACGAGGCTGAGTATCCTTTTAATATACTTATTAGCCATTTGTATTTCTTCTTCTACAAAATCTCCTTTGTATCCTCTCCCTCTCCTTCCATTGGGTTTTGGCTTTTCTCTATTGATGCAAAGTAATGCTCTATCTTCTAGACATTGATTTTTTGTTGTTGTTGTATATCACAAGCATCTTCCCTCTGGTATTTATCCCTTGTCTTTTAACTTTGTGATGTCTTTTAACTTTGTGATACCTTTTGATGTAAAGCTGCTTTAAATTGAGAGTATTGCCTTTCAATTTTTAAAATTATGAGATGTTCCCAGCTCATAGACAAATATAAAAGATTACATACAACCTGTATATTCAACACCAGCTTTGTAAAACCTTGACATTTTGCTACGTTTAAATATCCCCACCATCTTGTAATTTTCATTTGCAGTTTACTTTTACCCTTTTTAAAAGTGAAAAATAATATTTATCTTTTTCATCAAATTGCAATTGCATTCACTGACATGTTTTATACATTTCTCTGCTCCCCATCGCTTCCTGGGGTCCATATCTTCCCTCTGGGTTGACTATTTCTAAATGAAGTGCATCCTTGATAGTGCTTTTAGTGAGAGGCTGCGGACGCTAAATTCTTTTAGTATTTTTTTATGGCTAAAAGTGTCTTTATTTTGCTTGCACTCTTAAATAGTAGCTGTGGCAGTTACTGTTAGCTGCCCAGCCCACATCTTGTCTTTCTTCTTCCTTAGAAATGGAATTGGAACACTGATTTTATTTAGGGCATCTGTATGCTCAGCAGAAAGCCTGTATTTTCTAGACTCTCATAGCCATGAGTGGCTAATGAGATGTAAGCAGAAAACACTGAAGGGGGGAGATCTTCCTAAAGGGAGCTGACTTATCTACGAGGAGCACACTTTTACCCTTGTCCTTCTTTTGTGGAACACAGGAGCCTTCATGGGACAATGAAGAGAGAAGCCACAAGCTAAGGAAAGTAAAGCGGAAGCATGGGAATGGACTTGGGTTTTGTGATGCCCCACCCACTCCTGGGCTGCCACTTCCATGCCCCCTTGATGTGAGACAATGAAGCCTTTATTTGATTTGTTGAAGCCTGTTATTAGGTCTCTGATGCTAACAGCAAAATTCAATTTTAGGTTGATATTTGGTTTCCTCTTACCCTCTGAGACTGACGTTCTATTGTTCTTAGCATCTGTTATTACGAATGAGAGGTCTACTGTTAGTCTAATTGTTCTATCTTCCTATCTGATAATTTTAAAGATTCCCCCATGACCCTTGTTATTGTTTTTTAATGCATAGGTGATTGGATTTATTTGTATTTATCTTACTAGATTTTTAGAATGCGCTTTCTGTTTAATGACTCGTGTTTTATCCAATTTGGGAAATATTTCAATAATTATCTCTTAAAATATTGATTCTCTGTCATTCCTTTCATTCGCTCTTTTTTCTAGAATTAGATAAATGTTAAAACCCCTCTCCCGGGGCTTCCCTGGTGGTGCAGTGGACGAGAGTCCGCATGCCGATGCAGGGGACACGGGTTCGTGCCCCGGTCCGGGAGGATCCCACGTGCCGCAGAGCGGCTGGGCCTGTGAGCCATGGCCGCTGAGCCTGCGCCTCGGGAGACTGTGCTCCGCGATGGGAGAGGCCGCAGCGGTGAGAGGCCCGCGTACCAAAACAAACAAACAAACAGAAAAAAACCCTCTCTCAATTGTTCCTTCTTGTCGCTTAACTACATTACATATAGTGTGTGTGTGTGTGTGTGTGTGTGTGTGTGTGTGTGTGCGTGATTCTGGGTGAATTCCTCAGTTCCTTCTAGACTATGAAATATTTCTTTAACAGTGTCCTGAGTGTTTATCAACTATTGAATTTGTAAAATTTACTGACATTTTTCTTTAATTTCTAGGATTTCTAATGAGTTCTCTCTTAGAACTAAATTTTAGGATTTTAGTATCCTTATTTTATTGCTGCCTAGTTTTGTTTAATGATATCTTATTCTTTACAATATGGAAGTTATAGCTTCCCTTTTCTCTAAGAACATACTAAAGATACTATAATTAAAAGTCTTTGTCCAACTGTTGTACAAAATTAGTTTCATCTGAAACATTCTTATCACAAATTAAAAAATTTGTAACTATGTGTCGTAATGGATGTTAACTAGACTTACTGTGGTAATCACTTCAAAATATATACATGTATCAAATCAATATGTTGTACACTTGAAACTAATATAATGCTATATGTCAATTAAATCTCAATTTTAAAAAAGTTGTACCCAAAAGATAGAAAAGCCATAGCTAGTTATTAAAATACTATTGGAAAAATACAAATAGAAGGATAGTTGCTAAGTACATACTCCACTTCTACTTAGAACTATGTATAGCTTTTTACTGAACATAGAGTAAAATTATAAACCTAAGCAAGGTTTGCATGAACTCACCCCTGGTTACTATACAACCTCATATCTCACCAATATCCTCTTCACTCTGGCCATACCGACCCATATTTAGTTCCTTAAACACAAGATCTTTCCCACCTCAGGGGGAAAGGTCTTTGCACATACTGCTCTCTTTCTGCAATGCTCTTTGCCCAGTGCTTGAAAACCCTGGCTTTTTTTGTCCTTCATGTCTTAATTAAAAAGACATCAAAATGAGAGCAGCGATTATCTATCACTACATGGTACAATTTGATATAATTTATTTATATTTCTTTCTTTTTATTATTATTATTTTATTTGGTTTGGATTTAAATTTTTTTTACTCCATAAACATTGTTTTAAAAAGCAAAAAGGCACAATGAGTTATTTTAATCTTTAGTATGCTTGAAATGTGCTTGGCAAGAAAGAAAATATTGATATTACATTTCCCCCTAATGCCATTTATCGAAAAAGTAATTTCATCAAGAGTGAATTTGTGTTGCAAATGCTTTGCTGGCTGTCTGTATTAGCGTTTTTTTCTTTTTAATTGAAATATAGTTGCTGTACATGTATTAGCTTTTAATTTCTTTATGTATATTGGGATTTTGGTTTAAAGATTCATTTTGAGTGGGAGGTTTTGGTTTTTTTTTCTCTCTCCCTTTTTTTTATTCTTACCCCTCTCTATCTAGCTTTTTTTGTGGTCACCCTTACCTGACTAGAGCTGCCAGATAAAATACAGGATGCCCTGTGAAATTTGAATTTCAGCTAAATAACAAATAATTTTTTAGTGTAAGAAAGTCTTGAATATTGAATCAGATGTATTTATAAAATTGTTGTTTAGCTAAAATTCAAATCTAAATGGGTAAGCTGCATGTTTATTTGCTAAATCTGGCAACCTTATACCTGACCTTCTATGCCCCTATCCAGAACCAGATTTTATTTTTTTTATTTTTCACATCTTTATTGGAATATAAATGCTTTACAATGTTATGTTAATTTCTGCTATACAACAAAATTAATCAGCTATACATATACATATACCCCATATCCCCTCCCTCTTGTGTCTCCCTCCCACCCTCCCTATCCCGCCCCTCTAGGTGGTCACAAAGCACCGAGCTGATCTCCCTGTGCTATGCAGCAGCTTCCCACTAGCTATCTATTTTACATTTGGTAGTGTATATATGTCAATGCCACTCTCTCACTTCGTCCCAGCTTCCCCTCCCCCCCCCGCCCCCGCCCTCAAGTCTGTTCTCTACATTTGCATCTTTATTCCTGCCCTGCCAACCAGATTTTCTTATGGGGATTTGGGCTCCATATGATATTTAGGGCATCAAATAAATAAATAAATACATACATGAGGTATAACAAAACAAAAAAAGCTGCCTTTTTAGGGCCACAGAGAAAATTCTTGCTACCTGAGAAATGAGAATTTGCTCTTCTGGGATAGGACCTTTCTGCTGCCTACAACCTGTAAAAGACTGGTGCTGGAAGCTCAGCCCTTTCTCAGCTCTCCCCGCAGCCTCAGAACAGCGCCTTCTCTCTGATGTCACCACGATCATCACTTGTAAATCCACCCAGTCAATAGAGCATTGTCTGGTACACAGGTCAAGAGAGTTAGATGTTGTGAAATCGTGATTTACAAAAGAAAGAGAAGAGGCAGTTCCTATCCCCAAAGAGTTTATAATCTAGTTTGAAGTTCAAACAAACACAAGAAAAAAGATAGACTGAGTCTGATACTGAGGAAAGCAGTGAATTGAGACAGTGTTCTAAAACAGGAACCAATATTTACTGAGCGTCTATTATAAGCGCTCTTGATCATCTCACTTAATTCTCATTTCAGTTTTATGAGGCAGGACTGATCATCCTGATTTGATAGAGCAGGAAATGGAGGCTCAGAATTATTAGATGTCTTGTCCAATGTCACAGGATTAATCAATAGGTCTTCTAATGCCACATGCCTTTCACTAAGCCATGGACCAGTGCTGGTTAGTTTGTGCTGGGAAACGTTGGGAAGGAGGTCAAATAATAGTGGTCACATTTTAAGACCTTAAAATGCAAAGTTAGAAAAACATTACAGCAAATCTTATTCTAAAAGGACTACCCTGCAACGTTTTCCATCAGTTTTTTCCTGGGCTTTCCAAGAGACAGACCTTAGATGGATCAAAAGGTATTGACCAAGGTCTTGGTAGAACAGGAATGGAATTCAGAACTATGACTGTTGACTTTTTTGGTAGTCTGTTTAGATGTCTATCCCTGACTTGTTTGAGCCCTAGACTATTTCTGGAGGGCTTATAGTAACTTGAATCACCACACTAAATGCTGTTATGAAATATACTGGATTTTGATGAATTCCCTTGGAAAGTGAGTTATCACGTTCTGAGAGAGCTGGGTGCTGTAACGTTTATATTCCCGAGCTGGGAATGACTATGTTTCATCAGAGTGGCAGGGATACCAGCAGCTTACTTCCGTCTCCTCAATTGTGTGGCAATGAAGTTTATGGCATCACACACCATCAACCTTTATGCAAACACAGCTCTTTTCTGATGCCTTCTCAGCCTCTTCCATAGGATGGGGAGCACAAGACAGAGATAATATTTGCTACAAGTTGAGTTTTCAGCCTGCCCACAAGTAAGATGGAGATTTCACAAGTGCTGCCAATGTAGAAAATGATAATATTTATGTGAGGTTATTCTGAGGACTGAATTGGGGGAAGTGGTAAATTGTGCTAGAAACAAGTTGGGAAACCTTACAACTGTGTTTGTGGGCCTGAACTTTTTTCAAGTATAGGAGAAATCGGAGAGGCAGAGAATGTTTTCCCATGAGCTTGCCCCTCCCTGCAAACACCCTTGAGAAAAGCAATAGAGGGAATTAAGCCAGGAGAGTACAGACTTAAATTCTGCACATCACTACTTCTCAGTGTGAGCAAGTATGATTAGGAGATACGACTGAAGCTAATCATAATAGGATCTGATGTTTGTGCTTATAATTTTCCATTTCCATTCACTCGTTCTCTTACTCATGCATTTATTCAGTAAGTGTTTACTGAGTGCCTACTATGTAACAGGCAGATTAGTGGGGCCTTGGAGACAATGATGAGGAAACACTGATATGGTCCCCACCCTGATGAAGCTTATAATTCAGTGAAAGGGGCAGGTATTATGCAGTCAGAAACCACTGTGAGGTTACTACCAATAAGAGTTCATGGTATTCTAAAGCTCTATTCTATGTATCAGGGATTGTTCTAGGAGCTGAGAATACAGCAGTAAACAGGGCAAAATCCTGTCCTCATTAATTTTATGTCCTAGTACAGGAGACAAAACACAACTGAACATAAAATTTCAAAATAAACAGAAAATGTAATTTCAGTGCTACGATAAAAACAAAGCAGAATAAGTGGTTAGAGTGTGACTCTAGGCAGGATGGTATGGAAGGGCCCCTCTGAAAGGATGACTCGTGAGCAGGGAACCAGAAGAGCTGCGAGAGAATCCCACAGAGATCTAGAGGAAGATCATTCCAGGTGGAGAGAACAGCACGTGCAAAGGTCCTCAGGCTGGAAGGACAATGGCTGCATGTGGAAACAGACTATAGGTGGGCAACAGTGGTGGGAAGGGGGTCAGCAGGAGGCTGTTGCAGGAGCCCAGAAGGGAGATGGTGGGGGCTTGGGCCCAGATGATGGTGGTGGAGGAGGTGAGGTGGTGTGAGCTTTGGAATTTCTTCTATTATAAGAGGATTCCACCCAGTTAGGGAGGCCAAGGTAGACTTTCCTGAAGAAGCAACACTTGCACTGAGATCTGAAGGCTGAGTAGAAGTATCTAGGTGAAGACGGGTGCGGGCCCTGTGGGGGCAAGTTAAGGCTGAGGTGCTGAAAGAAGATCTGGGCGCCTAGGCAGCAATGAGCAGGGAGGGGAAGCTGGAAACATGGGCAGCACAGACCCCGTGGGGCTGTGTGAGCCCTGTGGAGGACCTTGGGCTTTTTTCTAAGGGTAGTCAGGAGTCATGGAAGGGTTTTCAGCAGAACAAACCTAGCGGATGTGAGCCTTGGAAATGCTTCCAAATGCAGGAGGGAAGAAGCTCCGGTTTCTTACTGACATTCACCCTCTGAGGGAGGCTCTCCTGTACCTATTTTACAAACAAGGAAACCGAGTCTCAGACAATTGATGGCACTGGGCAGGGCCCACAGCAATGGCTGACTCTGGGGTCCAGAGCCATCGCCCTTCGTACCTGTTTGCCTTTATTGCCCCTTCCCACCACCCCCAGCAACACCCCTACCCGTGGCCAGAGCACTCGATAGTGACAATACAATTATGGTTATTTCTGCCTGTTCCTTCTCAGTCTGGGCATTACTGTGTCCCCCTTTCCATATTTCCAGGGCTTTGACTTCTTTCTCTGCGGTGGAAATTTCCAGACTTGCAGGAGTGGTCTTCATTTTCCTACCCCAATTTACATTTTAGAATTAAGCATTATTTTTTTTTTATGGAGTCCAGGAGGAGTGACATACTGTTACTAACATTCATTCATTCCTACCAACAGCACCCCTCTCACCCTCCCTCCCTCTCTCCCTCAGACTTTCACTGGACTCCATCTATGCACCTGGCATCAGGTTCACAGAAATTATTCTTGTCCGGTTTGGAGAAAAAGATATGAAAACCAACCGTCACAAATTAAATTGAAAATGATGTGTGAAGAAGTTGGCCAGATGTTTACCTTGCTGGAGACCCAGGGAAGGTAAGAGGTGAGGAGAGAGGCAAGATTGGGTCAAAAGAGGGAGAAGGATGCAGACAGAGTTTCCCAAAGAAACTTGCAACTTGGTTGCAATCTAATCCAATAGTAGACACTGTGTAGGAAAAGTCTCTTTAAAAATGTTCTTGGTGTTTCCGGTCCTCACAGATTGTGATAACAAGGAAGATGTGGGCTGACAGAGCATGAAATTTTCAGCAGCTATGGAATAAGAGGTCCAGAAACGGGGACTAGTGCTTCTTGAGACCATGTGGTGAAAGAGACCCCGAGAACAGTAGATGATGGGAGGGAGGGGTTGGGGTGCCCTCAGTCTTTCCCACGTCTGCCTCTGCTCCCCTGCCCTGCTGGCACGAAGATCAGTTGATCTTACGGGGTGAGGAGAGCTGCTCGGGTGTTATTGTTTCCAATGGCTGCGGGTTGTGTTTATTTATTTACTGATTTATTTTGCCAAACTCAGGTTTATTGACAGGACTCAGCCAGCCCCAGGCTCTCCCAGCCCACCAACCACAGTGCACAGAGAAATAATTAGTTGCTGAGGTGTCGGGAACAGATGTCCAACTGACATCTTCCCTTCACCAGAGTCAAATTCAGCAGTTTTCCTGCCTCCCGATAAATTACCAGCCTCGTGCTGCGTTCCTCTCCCCGACACCTACCTGGTAGGGCTTTTCTCGCTCATTAAGAGCAGAGCCAACCCCCTGGTCTGACCTTGATCTATAAGGTGTCCCCCTTTTCGCCTTTTCAGCTTTTTCATCTCATTTATTCCTTTCTGATGGGCGTGGGAAGGGGAGAGTGCGGCTTGAGTAAGCTCTGATTCCTCCCCACTAAGAAAAGCTGGGCTCTCACTGTTTCTCTTGGAGACCTCGGGAAGGGAAGCGGTAGGCTGTTAATTACTTCGTATCGGGGCAGTGACGTTTATCTCCTTGGGGGCATCCTGAGGCTTTTTTGCAGTTGTGATCAAAGTAGGGTGCCCTTTCAAAAGCCATGCTCTGTTCTGAACAGTATACAACTTCTGTGTTCCGAAACCTCTAGAAAAGGCAGGGTGGAGTATTGGGGGGTAAGGAGAGGAATGACTGGGGCTGTGGAGGTGGCGGAGAACACCAGAATACAGAGATGTGCTAGGCATGTGCTTTAGAGACGTCAGTTGGGGCTGACAGAGTGGGTAATAACAGGGCTGGCAGGAAATTTGTTTATTCATTCACTCAGCTAATATTGGTGGAGCTCTTTTATGTGCCAGGTCCTGGGGATGCTGGAATTAGCTGAGTATGGTCCCTACAGCTGGCCGGCTGGGGAGTCTGGGGAGTCGTACTAAAGAAGTTGACCTTTATTATGACGGTGCTGGACAGCCTCTGAACAAGTGTAAGAAGGGGAATGATGTGATCCAATTTGCATTTTAGAAAGATCACTCTGGAGGCCAGGTGGAGGAGGGATTGGGGGTGGGACACTGAAGGACACCAGAGACCTCGTGAGAAAACTCTTGTAATAGTCTGACTGAGAAAGGACTAGGGTCCAGCAGAGGCTGAGGCAGTAGGTATAGAGGGAAAAGACGTTTTGGAAGTGCAGTCAGTAGGACTTAAGAGGTTGGGGTTAAAATAGGTTTAAACCTCTTATCTTACAGCTTAGAGAAAGTTCAAGGATCTGGTTCAGGTCCTGTAGCCTGACTTTCCCCTGAGGATTCTGTTCACCACTTAGAAGCGGCTGCCTCTCCCCCAGACGAAGACCCGGAAGTTGCCTCCCCTTACCTTACCTCACAGAAACTCAGGACTGGAAGATGTTCTTAAAGGTGGTCTCATCCAACAGTTTATATAATCACCAACCCTGTCTGCAGTCTTCCCACTTCCCACTTCTCGGGCTGTGCATTCTATCCTTGGAAAGCTTCCTTCCAAAACTATACCCAAATCAATCTCCAACAGATTCTGCCCATTATTGTTAGTTCCGCTTTGGGAGGGCACAAAAACCAAATAAAACACAACACACAGCAGACTGGAAAGCTCCTGATGGGTAGTGAATTCTCCTCCCAGAACCAGATCTACTTGGGAGAAGGATATGACTGCCAACGTTTGTCAAGCACCAAACATCAGGCGTTGGGAGGGTGGGTAGATCACCTTCTAAGAGCAGTCACTTGACTGAGCCACCCCTATCACTGGGTGAGGGCACTTGTCATCATCTGGGCAGTGCAGAAAACACTTTGATGAAACATTGCACACTCTAACTCCTGGATTTCTTGACTCCACACCCAGTATCTCCCACCTCCTGCTCTCTGCGATGTACAAAACCATTCACCAGGACCTTGTTTGTTCCTGTGAACTATTCCCTCCTACCTGAGGGTGAGGAGTGAGCCCGTGTGAAATCAGAGAGCTGCAACTCTGCCCTCTTCACGAAAACCCTGCAACCAATCTAATGATCTGATTTATTGGCTTAGATACAAACAGCAGTTAGGCTCCAGTTCTAACTTTTAATTGGCTGTGCAGTAGTGTGCAATCATGACCTCTCACTAAACTCTTCCTATTAAGCTTTCATGTTTACATAGCACCATAAATTCAGCTCATCAGTCTTCTGGAAACTTCTCCAATTTCTGCCTCTTTCTGTGGAGCCAATTATTTCCCTGTTTGTCTTGCAGGTCTATTTGAAGCCTGACTTCCTGAACTACAGACACAGAGTATGTGAATCAGCTCTTCCCTCTTCCTACTGCCCAAGCTGGAGATGCTCCAGGTCCGCCCTTTGCCCCATCAATTTATTGCTGCAACCATCCACTGGTTTCCTCTTCTTGAAGCATCTCTTGGTCAATGAACCCTTCTCCTCCTTGGGTCACTTATGACTTTCATTGCTTGGACCTCTTCTCAGCCGGTCAGTGACATATTTCAACCTTGTTCAAAGGACCCTGTGCCCCTCTCCCTCCTGAAGTAACCCAAACTTATTAATACAAGTTTTGCAGCAGAAAAAAAAAAAAAAGCTGTAAAAGTTCAGGAAAAACATAAATAGTGACAGAAATGAAACCAACATGCCCCCAAGCCAGGGTTCAGGAAATAGAGAAAATATGCCTGGAAAAAAATAAAAGAAAATTTAAAGCTTTTTGATAATAATAATAATAACAAACACAGATAGGTGGAGACTATAGTTACATAATAGATATCATAAAAATAGAATATTTTTAGAAATGAAGAAAATACTAAAATTGACTCTGGATGACAGATGTGTGAGATGTAGGATAAGTTGGAAAATTAAACAAAAACATAGAAGGATTAAATAAACAGATATTATAATGCATGAAAAAAATAATAGACTAGATGTACAGGAAAATTCACTCTATAGAGAATAGGAATCAAGAAAGCTTAACAAATAAGGAAATAGTAAATAAAGATATAATGGTAGAAAGTTTCCTAGAGTTTTTTTAATAAAGAATTTAATCTGTATAGAGTCCCTTTTAGAAATAATGACCAGAGAAAGACGATGAGAAAATATCATTGTAAAGCTTTAAAGACAAAGAAAGGATATATCAAGTAAAAAAGGAGAGAAACAGAATTTAAAATCTCTGGGATCTTGCAACCTAAACGACAGAAGCAAAGGGGATTAGGAAGGTGTATAACATTATTAATTACAATGTCACATAGCTACACTGTTACACTCCAATCAGAAAGAAGGAAATCTACTTTTTTTTTTACATATATAAATTTATTTATTTATTTATTTATGTTTGGCTACGTTGGGCCTTTGTTGCTCCGTGCAGGATTTCTTTCGTTGTGGCGAGGGGGGGCTACTCTTCGTTGGGGTGTGTGAGTTTCTCATTGCTGTGGCTTTTTTTTGTCTTGTGGAGCACGGGCTCTAGGCGCCCAGGTTCAGTAGTTGTGGTGCACGGGCTTAGTTGCTCCGCGGCATGTGGAATCTTCCCGGACTTTTGAATGACAAGGCAAGTACAGTAGATGACAGTATTCTCCAAGTTAACTTACAGTTTTGATCCTATTAAATAAACAGTGAAGATATGGAAACTATTGTAAATTATGATACTTACGAATAAAAGTAATTTGGAAAGCTTTGTTCACTTCTTCCCTAAACATTTAATGAGCTTCTACTGTATGTCATGCTGCTTGCTAGAAACTTGCACTCACAGGTATTTTTTTATTTCACAGTGAGAATTACTAAGATGCTATGGTACTGACTTAAAAACAGAATACAGGCCATTTCATTGGGCGATAACAGAGATTCCAGAAATAGACTCTAAAGAGGAAATATTTTAAAAATATGTGACAAGTGAAGTATAAGGGACCACAAGGAAACACATAATTGTATATTTTGCTGGGATCACTAGAAGCAACGTGGAGAAAACTCCAGATCCATAACTTACACCATATAGCACTGTATGTCTGAGTGGATTAGAGGCACAATATTGAAAAAAAAAAAAGAATAAAAGAAATCTTATCCTTCCTAACTGTGGAGGGGAGCTGATTTCTTCCTTGCTTGAATCATAACATTTTCATTATAAAAACGTCAGGTTAAGATCCATATAGAGTTAAAACTTCATGAAAAACAATAAAACCCAGATATTAAGGAGATGAATGGGAAATGGGCATCACAGATAACAATGGAGAAAAACCTGTGAAAAAGTTTTATATTCAACATAAACAGAGAGCCTACACATGTCTACAAGGCATAAAACCACATGTCTATTGATCCTGTAGCTGGAGAATGTAAACAAATATCAAATGCAATATTCTATTCTGCCTGTTGAGGAAGATGACCCATGTCCTATGTAGTTGATTTCTTTTTTTTTTTTAATTTTTGGCCGTGCCGCACAGCATGCGGGATCTTAGTTCCCTAACCAGGGATCGAACCCATGCCCCCTGCGGTGGAAGCACAGAGTCTTAACCACTGGACCGCCAGGGAAGTCCCTGTAATTAATTTTTAAAAAAGAAAGATAAAGCAACTGTGAGCTCCCACTTCCCGTCTATTAGCAAAAACAAGCTAAAATAATAAAACCCAATGCTGGTGCAGCTCTCTGCAGACAGGAGTTCTATCACCAGTGTCAATGCTAATATTCTGGAGCACAGACCATAAGTAACCCGTATATGAGGGCATCTTCAGGTGTGTGTTTCCCCTTCTGGGGAGTCTGTTCTTTATGGGAACACTGCTTATAATAGTGAAGACCCAAACCTTCACACATCAAGGAGAGGTTAAGTAACTGGACCCTCAACCGTTCAAAGAAATATTATAAAACCATTGGCCGCAAATTGAAAGTTATTCGGATACCTGGGAAAAGTATATACAATGATTTTAAGAGCAAAGTACAGAACGCAAGATCCACTGAGCACAACAAATTTGAAATTCTATGTGTTTATAGAAATCCGTAGAAGAGACTCTAAGAAGTGGTGATGGCTGTGATGATAATAAAAACCAGTGTTCATTGACCCTTTATTTTTGCCATGCTCTGTCCTTCATATGCAGTAGGCATGCTCTCCAGAGCAAACGTGCAAAGGTAAGTAACTTGCCCAAGGGCTGGGGTGTGTTTCAGCTAAAAGCCTGGAGAATCATCATCAGAGGGAACCCTAAGGCTTTCCTAACTCCCCCTCAGCTCTGTGGCCGAGACCACATGGAATAACAGCCCTGTCCCCCTCCCTCCTTTCATATATACAAGCCCCCAGCCCCGTGACTGTGGAATTGTCTGTGGTGTTTACTGTCCTGTGACCCCCTTTTCCAGCGAAGCCATTTCCGGAAGACTGGGCTCCACAGCATTCTCTTCTAACTCACTTCTCTTTCGTGCAACCTCCTCTTTCCCAAGGAATATTTAGCACCAACCTTCTTTAAAATGATTGTAAAAGCATTCTTTAGAATCAGGTTCTCTGTCTGAGCCAAACATCTTCTGGAAGGCCCTTGGCCTCCCCACTCGCCTCCGGCACGCTTTCATCACATTCCAACAGGCAGAATAGAAGCACTTTTGAACACTTAGACAAGGTTTCCTCGCAGAATATTGCATTTGAGGTCAGGGGACAAAAGAAGCGTGAGCTGGGTGCAACCCTCCCAGGGCTAGTCAGCCACCCCCAGGGTTTGGGGAGCTCCTTTTCTGCTGTGAAGCGTGTCTGGGCCTCGCACACAAGTGCGGGAAAGACTCCATCACAAAGCTGTTCAGTCCACATCAGGAGTTGAGAAACTAAGGCCTATTTTCATACAATCTGCTAGCTAAGAATGCTTTTTACATTTTTAAATGGTTGGGGAAAAAAAGCAAAGAGAATATTTCGTGTGACATGAAACTAATGTGAAATTCAAATTTCAGTAACCATAAATAAAGCTTAATTGTGTACATGGCCACACTCATTCTGTGCCCATTTGGCCCATATGGCCCTCAAAACCTAGAATGTTTACTACCTGTCCATTCACAGAATCTTTGCCGACTCCTGGTTTAAAGGAATGTCTGTTCTCCTTGAAGGCTGCCCCTGCGCCCTGACCTGCCAGCTCAGTGCCCCCCTTGGTAGGGCAGAAGGAGCCCGAGCCTGCTGTGGCTTCATTGTGCCCCTGGTCTCAGCTCTCCTATCTAGGTCTCAATGGAAAACACTCCTGCTCTCTTTCTTTTGGACCTTGCTATTCAAAAACCTCCCATCTCCATAACCATGGAGTTATATATGTTAATATACATGGTGTTTATTTTCCTGTGACTTCTTTTTTTTTTTATTCTAAGGCCATGGAATGAGTCCCTGCAGAGGAAAAATAGTATTTGTGACCATACAGCCACTTATTTACCCATGGCCCAGAGAGGGGACCTGGATGGAGAGGTGAAGGCTGTCCTTGAAGGGCTTAGATGTTGCCTCTCTGGTAGAAGTGGAACGATTCGAACGTTCCCAGAGCAAGAGATACGCGCTTGGTGTCCAGTGGGAGTTGAATCATAACCATCAGAGCAAGCCAGCCCACTTCTTCATCAAGAATGTGTCCAGGTCCACCCACTGGTCTTGATGTCAAAAGCTTGGTCTCTCTGCACTGGTGCAGAATCGAATCTCAGAGACAGAGTTCTGGGTGAAGTAGAAATGAATAGCTTTATTGCTTTGCCAGGCAGAGGGGGACACAGTGGGCTCCTGCCCTCGAAAACTGTGTGTCCCCACCCAGGAGGATTTGATGAAGGGTTTTATAACAGTGGTTCAAGGGTAGGGTTGCTGATAAGATTAGGGTGTGTGCAGGGCCTCCACTCCCTTAATCCCCTCTCAGGTGGTTGTCTCCTAATCTTAATGAGCTTCTCTGGTCCCTTTAATCCTGCCTCCGGTGGTTTTTTGGCTTCTCCTCCCTTGATTAGCAATTGTTCGAAACTGCCCTTTGTAACTCAGGGAAGGTCATGGAGGCTGGAGTCTTGCCTACCAGAAACGGGCAACCAAAAGGCCTCGGCGCCCAGGAGTCCCACAGGGCCTCCCTTGGTTTCAGTCTCAGCACACTAGAGGTCCTTTGTTTTTTTTAAACCTCCTGTCTCCCAACCCTTTCCTTGGAACTCTCAAGAAGAGGTTTTCACTTTAATAAAAAAAAAAAAAGTTAGGCCCTGCTCTCAGTCCAGAGAATTTATCTTACAAAGATGTCTCAGCAAGAGAATAGAGAAGCGCTATGATTCATTGTAATAATGTAGATATTGTGACAAGAAAGATGTTAACATCTTCATGAAGGCCCTGAGGGGAAATTTGCATAAAATAGTCTCTTTGTTGCTTAAAGAGCCACTGATGCCTTATTTAAAAAAATCAAAACCCAGTTTTGTTAAATATTCAGTCTGGGAATGATTTGGAGTATTTCCCTTATCTCCTGGGTGTCTTTTTTTTTTTTTTTCTTGACAGAGTCACAGATGCTTAGAGTTGAAAAGGTCCCAGTCATTCCTCAACTCATTTTCCTTGAGGGCCCTGGGATGGGCACACTGTCTTATTCCTTCTGGAACCCATGCTTCCTGAAGTCTTGGAAGAACCAGAGGACAGAGACTTGGAACTCTGAAAAGATAACAAGAAATTCCTTTGCTCAAGCCTTCCTCCATTTATACACTCATCCATCTGTTCCTTCAACTCCATTAAAAAAGAAAATCTCAATTGAATTTGGAGTCTCCTGAAATTTATTTTTCATTTTTGAAATTTGTCTAATATTTTGGACAGATTGTTTCTTGAACACCCCCAGTGGCATGGAGCTCACCACCTCTTAAGACAGGAAATGCTACTTTGGGCAGGAATCTGCCTCCCACTAACCTCCCCCAGTGGTTTTAGCCCTTCCTTTGGGATTAATGAATGACTTCTTTGTGGCTGCTCTTCATATGGTTGTAGACAATGGTTGTATATCTTCGTAGGGCCCTACAATAGCAAAGGTTTTTTTTTTATTTTGTTTTTGTTTTTTCCCAATCATACAGTAACATTAAAAAGTTCCTCTGAGCCCCATCCCTCTAGCTGCTTTCTGATGGTGTCACAATGTCAATAGATGTTCCACAAGAGACCATCTCCATCCCTGAAAGCCAGATGGTTCTCTTTTCTTAAGCAGATGCTCCTCCAAAAGGAAAGACTGAAGGAAAAGCAGCGGCTAGACCTGTATCATCCTAGGGTTTGAGGCAAGTCACCCGAGGGCAAAAGACTTCAGCTGCAATGGCATTTAATAAAGAGCTGAATTTACACTCTGCACCTTACTGGGAGATATGGCAAGTTCTTGGGGGAGCTGGACTCTATAGCTGTAGCTGGTGTCAGGCATGATGGGAAGTTTGGGGGAAATGCTCGTATCCTCCTGGGTATCAGATACCCAGGCAGGGGACTTTGCTGAGTGCCAGGAGATAAGGAGGGCCGAGCGTCCTTGCTATGGGACAGGGACACTTGATCAGTGAGGGATCATTGGAAAGAATGAGGAGGGGGAAGGTCCTAATCGAACCAAGTCAATGTTTTTAGCCTTTGCCAAAGCCAGGAGGTGGCTCAGAAGTGGGTGGTGAGCAGAGGTTTCCTCCCTCATTCATTTACCCGGCCACATCCCCCTCTCCAGTCCAAAGAAGTCTATTTATCAGTTCCACACATCCAGCATGTATTTTTTAGCAGAGCGCCAGCAGCGCCAATGGCAGCCTGACTGCCCGTGGGCACCAGGAATCGTTACTGTGTTACCTGCCTCCGCCCGGTGTCCCAGCCCTGCACCCTGGCCCACGGCTGCAATCATTATTCTTTGCAGAGATTCTAGTGGGGACAAGAAGCAAATAAAAACAAATGGCCAGCCCTTCTGCGGCCCCGTTCCTAAGGCAGGACATCTATATATAGCCCTTCCAGAGTAGGTTTGCGGCAGGGGTAGCTGGAGGCCGAGCCAGACCACAGAGGAGAGGTGAACTCCCAGTGGAATATTCTGACTCCATTTTGTTTCAAACCAACAGCCAATCTCAATGTGACTTTATGAATCAGGGAAGAAACCCTGTAAAATGATCCCTATGTTTTTCTCCTACTTCATGGCCCTACCTTGCTCACTGTCTTATGAAGAGAGTACCAGTGTGATGGCCAGAATTTGTCCTTTACACTTCCCTTTCCTGTTTCCTCCTTTTTACTAAATGAGCATCCAGGGGCACGCAGAGCACTGACAGATACGCTTTGACAACTGTGGTCTGGACCTGGAAAGGACTTCTAGACCTGGAAAGACCTTTGTGGTCATGTACTCAACCCCTGTGTTTTTTCAAATGGAACAAGGATGGGGGGGTGTTGAGAGCAAGGCTTCTCAGATGTTAAGAGAGACCTGGGGTACTTCAATTTTTCGAGGCTCCTTGTATATTAAAATAAAACAAACAATTAAAAAGGAGAGTTATAAAAATTGTACAATATCTCAAATGTTTATATTTTATAAATTAGAGCTCTTTACAGAAAACAGATAATGCAATATATTTTAAGAGTCACAAAACCTAGAAAAATATTAATCCACAGTCATCCTGCACTACAGGCAGTGTTGTATGGTCACAAAATCAAGTCTAAGTTTGAACCATGAATGTCTTTTTCCTTCAGTCCCATCAGTGTATCTTTAGGGCTGTGTATAACTTTTTAAAGAGAAGGTCAAAAGTCTACTTTTAGGGCACAGTGAATGTAGAGACCACCTGGCTCTCCTGCTCTCTTTGTCTCTTCTGAGTTCTTCCAGAAACCAGCTCTGTGACCTTGACCACCTCATCTTTGTCAGGGTAGAGGACCTAACTTTGCGTTTTTGGCTTTCTTTGATTTAACATCTTACTAAAGGTCTGCTTGTTTAAAACACATAAAAATCAAAACTTTTATTTCATGCTGGAGTCATCGATGAAGCAAACCTGGGGCAGAGGAAAGATCCTGGTCATAACAACCCACCAGTTTGTGGTAGTCACCTCCAAGATGGTACCCAATGATCCGAACTTTCCATATACCCTCCTACATTGTGTAGGACTGGCCTTGTTACCAACAGGATACTGCGGAAGGGAGGAAGTGTGACTCCCAAGGCTGGATTGGCAAAGACGTTGTGGCTTCTGCCTTGCTTGCTCTTGGAGCCCTCACTCTGAGTGAAGCCAACTGCTGTATCCCGAGGACACACAAGTAGCCCATGGAGAGGGAGGCTCAAAGGGTGATGAACTGAGGCCTCGTACCAACAACCAGCACCACGTGAGTGCACCATCTTGGAAGTGGATCCTCCAGCCAGCCTCAGTCTAGCCTTCAGATGACAGCAGCTCCAATGGACAGCTTGACTGCAACCTCCCAGGACACCCTGAGCCAGACCACCCAGTGGAGTCACTCCCAGTTTCCTGACATTAAGAAACTGTGTGTGAAAATAAATGTTTACTGTTGTTGTAAGTTGCTAAATTTGGGAGTAATTCATTATGCAGGAATAAATGACTAATATCGTCATTTTCCATACCATACATAAGCGACTAACCTGGGTCACCTAAGTTACTGCCTGTAGTTATAAACCACCTTCTTCTTGTCTGGCCTGGTGTCTAAAATTCTTGCACTTGAAGGTCATTCCATTCTAGACATCAATTTTCAGGAGTGTCATCTTAAAAGGCAAAGACCTCTGTACATGCTATTATCTTAACCCTTAAACTGCAATGAGCTAACCTCTGAATGAACATTAGTTTATAACCAGCTGAGAGGAGAGTGCTCCTGGGAGATGGGACTTGTGGGTAAGAGATGGGAATAAGCTTTTGCTGTTGATTAGAAAATAACTGAGTATAGACTCAAAGTCAGACAACCAGCTTGAGTTCTTGCTTCATCTACAAGCTGTGTGGTCTCAGGCAAGCCATGTAACCTCATGAGCCTTAGTTTCCCCATCTGTACAATGGGAATGATACAAGTATCTAATTCACAGTTTGCCCTCACTCTTCCTGCAACGAGGACAAGCAATAATAAGACATCAAAAACATTTTATAAATCAGAAAGCTTTACACAAAAGTTAGTTTATTTAAGGATAGTCTCTAAACAGAAGAGTCAGCTTCCTAAGATGGGTTCTTCCCCCATTTGTTAAGTGCCTTTTCTGTGCCATGAATTATTAGGAGTGGGGACATACAAATGAATAAAATAAGTTTCTTGTCCTCAAGGGGTTCACAGTACTTGGAGTTATAAATAAGAAAACAGACAATCATTGTAGAGTATAAAAAGTGCTAAGCACAGGGTAATTGATTCCTTTCTTCATCAAACATTTATTGAGTGCCTTTCCCCACAAGGTAATGTGTTGGATGCTATAGATACGTGAACAATGATTAGGAAGCCCACCGAGAAGCCTGCCAGGAGGCGGTATGATTGAGCACGATCACAAAGTTTAAGGAGGAGCGAGCCCAGTGAAGTTTAAGAGTAGGGTAATACAAGTGGGGTGCATCAAGGTGTGGAGGTGAGCGCCAGCATGGTAAATTGGGGCCACTTCTCCCATCTCAGCACCCCGGGTAAAGTCAACACCATTAAGAGAAACCAGCCCTGAAGGATGGCTGGAGAGTTTGGGGTGCCTGGCTGACCCAGAACCTTGTTTAACCAGTTTACACTGGTCAACAGTGTGCCTGATGCCCCCCGTGGGAGTGCCTGTCAACTCCCAATTACCCGACAGTGTCATCTCAGACCAATGCTCCTGGTTCTGCATGGTTATGGGTCCTTGTGCACTGTGAGTGACTTCGAGAATACCTACTAACTTAAATATTAGCCCAACCAATAATTAGGTTAATTAAGCTAATAATTAGGAGGATGGATTTATTATGCAGGAAGTCATCTAGGGTATGCCAAGGCCAATTAAAATTAAAATTAAAAACTGCCGTTTGGGGTTCCCCGTGTCCCTGACCTCTCTGTTGGCTCAGACCATCCATCCTTGACTGTGCACATTAAGGAAGCCCCTTTTCCTTCATGCTCGCATCTGCTGCCCGGAGCTTACACCTAGCTGCCGAGGTGAAATGGAGAGAGCAAGTGTCCTTTGGGGTCACAAGCCCATTATCTGATGCAGAGACATGTCTTGTTGCCCCCAAATGAGCAAAGTAAAAGATCATCTGATTTCATTTCTTCATCAAGATGGATGATTTCCAAGTGTTGAAACTGAACTAGACGCTTAAACCCATTTCCTTCCAAGGCCCAGCCCTGGCAACGCCGTCTCCCTAGGCTGCTGTACCCAGCCCTCAGCGACAAGCAAGATGAGCTCAATACGAAAGGGCATTTAATTTGATTTCCAGGATAATGTGTCCCCCAAAGGTGCAGATTCCCCTATCCCTGGATAGAGTTATCCAGACATCCCTGAGTACAAGAGGGAGCAGAAACAAGTCATATAAATGGGTACTAGGAGTCTGATACCTTTGCCCAAATAAGACTCATGTTTTTGAGGGATTGCCCTTCTGGGCAAGGAGCCTGAGGATTGTGTGTCACTCCTGGCTTGTCTCCTACATACCAGCCTCTTCCAGCTATCGCATCCTGGTCAACATTCTGTGCTTTAAGTCATTTCTACTTAGGATAATAAAAGTAATGATTCTTCATGCTGATAGGGAAGTAAGGCTCTTAGCTTCTCTCTTTCGGTTGGTTCTTGTTGTAAGCTGCTCTGGGTCTCCATCTCGGCCTCAGACTAGCTTGTCCAACTCTCTTCTCTTTGTCAAAGTTCCCAAGAACTCAGTTTTCCCAAGATGGGCTCTGCCCACTAGCCACTCTTTCCCTGGGGTTCTTCTCCCATTGAGGTTCATTGTGAAGGGCAGTGTCACCATCTCAGCTTTCTCCTTCCTTTTTACCTCCAGAATGACAAACACCTGGGCCCCCTTTGCCTTAAACCATTTGCTAATATTCCTGAACTTTGGCCTTCAATTTCCATTCCTGAGTGTATGACTCAGCAAACTCTAGGATGTTTGGCCCTCTCACTGCTAAATGATTCACTCACAAACAGCAGCCTCGTAGCATACGTGGCTGAGATTTGTGTCTCTGCAAAATCACACATGTCCACATGTCAAAGATCTCTGGGGCTGCTGGTACATGGTAGGTGATAATGTTAGCTTCTTGCATGCCAAGGGTCTACTGAATTAGAGTGTCTTTGGGCTACAAAGTGTAAATAGGAAATAAGGATTTAATTGGGAACGGCTGCCATTATTATTTGTCAATGCAAAAGATAACTAGAATAAAGAGATACCAGTTCTGGGAATTTTCCCAATTATATCTTATGCTCTAGTAGTAAAGCTTCAACCTTCTTTGGCATCCAGCGGTGCTTCAAGCCCCGTTGCTTCTGTATCCAAAGTCTCATTACATTGCACTGTCTGGGGTATATAGTTGTCAGGGGGCTGTTTTGTTTTAAGGTGACTTTGAATATGGATCTGGTGTTACTTCCCTGGGAGAACCAATTGCATGTGTATAGGAAGAAGAAGGAAATGTTAATCACCAGCTAAAAGATTTTTGTCTGGAAACTGATGATGTTGGACCAAATACAGGGAGATCAGGCAAAATGCTGTCATAAAAACATACGAGAGACAGTAAAGGCTTGAAATACTGCAATAGTAGTGGGGTTGGAGAGGAGGTGGTGGTTCAGAAAGGTGCTTAGTAAGTCAATATTTTCCTGGCAACGTCCTGGACTTGATCTTAGGAGCCATTTCTTACTTTTGGCATCCTTTGCTGTTTAGAGAGGCTGAGAATTTTCAGAACCATAAATTCCCAGTTCCTCCTTGTTTAACAGTCCTTTCTTAATATATCCTTCACTTTTTACATTTCCTGTCAATACTATAGGCACTTGACCTGTAAATATCTCCAGCTAGATCACCCAGTTCATTGGGTATATTTTTTATTGTCCACATTACTGCAAGTGACAGTATTGCTAAACTTTCTGACACTACATAACGAAGATCCCCTTTCCTCCAATTTCCAATGCTCAATGAGCTATGTGTGAAATTGCCTTGTTTATAGGTTAAAAAAAATGGTTGAATATTGGAAATTTCATATAGTTCAAACTAGTAGATACCTCATTTCTGTTAGTTTTGTAAGTGGGAGGGGTTACTGACAGTTGGCTTCTATTTAACATGTTCTCAACCTTGCCTGCACTCTGGAATCACCTTGGGGAGATTTAAAAAATCACGACACTCAGGTTGCTCCTCAGAGCAATTAGGTCAGACCCTCTGCAGGTTCAACTCAGGCCTCATTGGTTTCAAAAGCTCCACCAATGATTCTAATATGTAGCCAACTTTGAGAACCATGGACTTAGGGTATGCAAGTAGCTTATTTTCTGGGAGAAGACTGTCCAAATGTCCCTGTAGCCTTAAGTTATTTGGGACAGTATCCTGATTCTCCAGCCCTAACACGGACTTGCAAGTTAAAACTTTAATGTTAGAACTCCCATTTTAGAGAGCAGCCCTTAAAATTTGACTGAGGTAAGCCCTGGAATACGTTGTTCTGAAAGTAAGAACTTAGAGAAGCTGTTCCGTCACTCAGTGACAAATTAATTTCCCTTATGTGAGCCTCTGGTGCCTATGATTTTAAGGGTTTTCTGCAGGACTAATGGAAAATTCACTTTTTTTTTTCCGAATTTTTTTTTTTTTTTTTGCAGTACGCGGGCCTCTCACTGTTGTGGCCTCTCCCGTTGCGGAGCACATGCTCTGGACGCGCAGGCTCGGCGGCCATAGTTCATGGGCCCAGCCGCTTCGCGGCATGTGGGATCCTCCCGGACCGGGGCACGAACCCGTGTCCCCTGCACCAGCAGGCGGACTCTCAACCACTGCGCCACCAGGGAAGCCCGGAAAATTCACTTTTTTTGAAGCTTTCCTTTTTCACCTGTTGGATTTGTGACTTCCTTAGTTTTGCGGGCTTTGTTGTCAATCTTTTCCCTTTCACTTTTCAGAAAATTCTTCTGGTGTGGACTACTAGTTGGCACCTTTCTTGACTTTCCAGTGCTGCTTTGAATTTGTTTTTATATTTCTTTTGTCATTACATGATTTTGGAAGAGAAGAGAGGCCATATTATGTGTTCAGTCAGTTAACACTTATTGAGCACTTACTATGTGCCATCTTCTTTTCTAAGAGCCCTACATCTATCAGCTCATTAGCCTAACTTGGGAAGAAGGTGTCATCATTTGTATTCTCAGGGTTCTCCAGAGAAACAGAACAAATAGAGAAAAGATTTATTATAAAGCATTGGCTCACATGATCATGGAGGCCAACAAGTCCCAGGATGTGCTGTTGGCGGGTTGGAGACCCAGCAGTAAAACAGCAGAGCTGATGGTGTTGTTCTAGTTCAAGTCCAAGGGCCCAAGAACCAGGAAAGCCAATAGTGTAAGTTCCAGTCCAAAAGCCAGCAGGCTCAAGACCCGGGAAGAGCCAATGTTTCCGTCTGAGTCCTAAGGCAGGAAAAAGCAATGTCCCTGTTCAAAGGTTGTGAGACAGGAGGCATTCTCTCTTACTCAGGGGAGAGTCAGCCCTTTTGCTCTACTCAGGCCTTCAACCGATTGCATGAGACCTGCCCACAGTAAGGAGGGCAATCTGCTTTGCTCAGTCGACCAACAGAAATGTTAATTCTATCCCAAAATATCCTCACAGAAGCACCCAGAATAATATTTGACCAAATAGGCAGGCACCTTGTGGCCCAGCCAAGTTGACACATAGAGTTAACCGTCACATTTTGATCTTATTTTATAGATGAGGAAACCAAGGCCTGTGACGAGTTAACTCAACCCAAGCTCATGCAGCTACTGAGTGGTGGAGCTGAGATTCAAACCCAGTTAGTCTGGCTCAACAGTACATATTCTAAACCACTACACAGATTACCTAACTATAATGCCTAGTTTTATATGCACTGTGAGGTAGGCCAGGATAGAGCAGGGAACTTGGGAGCACGTTGAATGTTTGGAATAACTGCTCTAAGTAAGGAGAAAGAGAAAATTCATTAGGGATAAAGGAAAATATTACCACCGACACTGAGAACACAGGTGAGGTTGGAGGGCTGGGGTCAGTAGCGCAAAGTAGCTTTCCAAATCAGAGCTCTAAGGGCTGACCATATTTCTAGAATGGGGTAGGACCAGTCGCCCAAGCTTCTCTCTTCTTTGTGGTCCCTTAAAATAGAACTACAGAGCTTTTATGCTCTAAGGTTTCTATTGCCAATACTTAAGAAAGGGCAAGGATAAAGGGGTTTGAGGTTGTTTTTTTTCTTTAAAAATAAACACTGTAGGGAATAAAAAGGTTCTGGAACCTTACAGCATTCTTATAGGAACTTATCCTGTTTCTGACTCCTTTCCCGTGTTAGTAACTGGAAGGCCTGATGGTTCCCTGCTCTCGTTTTCAATTTATGAGGGTGGAACTCATCACACCTTCTCTCTCCTTCAGTTCACTGGATTCTTTAGACCAGCAATTTAAAAATGTCAGAAGCATGATTTTCTCTAGACAAAATTTCACACAGTATCCTAATATATAAAGCACATAAAGACACCATTTTATAAGTATAAACGTATTTAATAAATTCATACTTACACCTTTTCTTAATTATCATAAAGTCAGTCAAAGAGAGTACTGAATCTATTTTGATGAATGCAAAAACTGGAAATCATGATAGTGGCTGACATTTGCAGTCTTATACAAGTCTCAATATCCAACTTATTTCTGTAGTCTGTTTTGGATATACAATATCAAGAAAATCCTGATTCAAACAGACAAGTAGCTTACCTTGCAATTCAAGATTCTCTTCGATCAAACTGATCCAAAGCATTAAAGAGGATTTGTAGGACTTTTTTGTTTCAAAGTTAAATCACCAACAACTAACAGCAAGCTCACTTCCTTATCATAAATATAAAAGTCATTCAATAAACACTCCACCCTTACAATAAACACTAAGCCTATCAATTTTATGACAGTAACACGATGAAAAGTGTTCTGATTTTGTTATTGCATATTAATTATGACTCAGTACAGGCTGAATGAATGTGTCTGAGCCTTGTTCATAGCTATATAAAAGTGCCCAGAGAAGAACCAACCAGACACAAAATCAATGTTTGTTGAGTGAATGAATGAACAAACCAAACTTGCCTGGTCTCTCATGGAGTATTGGATTATATATACATTTTTATTTTTACTTTTTGATTTTTATTTGTGCATGTTTGAATTTTAAAAAGATCAGTGCAGAGCTACAGGCATCATAATCAATGACTCATTTACAAGCCCTTCAAATATAACCCCCGATCTGTCAGTACAAGTTTTTCTCCAAGGTCTGCATGAAAACAAGTTAACTAGGCAGAATGGAGTTAACAACCCATTGGTTGGTTGTCTTCAATACCAAAGTTAGCACAGAGCCATTTGAGATTGTGTTGAGTCTTATTAGAGTTAAAAAAAATCATGTTATAAATTTGAGTCAGAACATTTGTGGAACCCAAAACATGTCATGGAACTCAGGGTACCCTTGGGTTCCAAGGAGCATGGTTGGAAACCACTCCTGAAGTGTATGTAGGCCACTTTGTCCATGAAGGCCCCTTTCTCCACCATGAGAAGCTCTGAATCCAGCGAGGGCACACAAAGGGTAGAAAAGAGTAACCATTCAATTGGCCTCACCTTGGATTGAAGAACTTGCCCATAGCTTACTAAAACCATTACCATTTCATGACTGATTTTTTTTTTTAAACCTCTCTCTATGTGCCAGGCACTGTTATAATAACTTTACCTTTATTTACTCACTCATTTAGTTTTTGAAATAACCCTACTTAACAGGTGTTATTATTATTCCCACTTTATAGTTGAAGGGGCAAATGTAGAGAAAACATATAGCTGGCCAATGGCAGGGCAGGGATTTGCCCTGTGAGGAGTACCTCCGAAGCCTGTCCCCAGGACCATGACCTCACACTGACAAATGATGGGGCTTCCTGAAAGCTACTTTTTGGGCTAAAGGGGAGAAATTTGAAGGCTCACATTCACTTCTACATTATTTCTTTATTTTGACTTCAGTAATAATAATGACAAGAATGCATTTAAATATATTGGTCCAAACCATGTTGGGTAAATTCAGGGCCATGTTTGCTATTTCAGGACAATCAGGTCTACAAATTGATCAAAACGGCCAGCATGTAAATCTCAAACGCCAGTTCTGAGATGTTATTTTAAAATTCTTTAAAGGTATTCTATTTATTTGAAGAAAAGATTCACATGAAAGATTTTATTTAATGCAGAAAAGTAAATACAAATTGAATGCACTATTGTGGGAGAGTAGGTGTGACACCTCTGCTCTTACAACAATGGTCTTTTTGTTTTTGCTTGTTTTTAGGATACATCTATAATTTTTATTACAAAACCATTCTTTTGACATCAGGGGGTTCCAGTGATAGCAAAATACTGTGAGTGTGGCATAGCAGCTCTAATGTGACAATTGCATTCCCTGCCTCCTGAACCAAAATTTAAGTTACCTCATATCCTTTACGTACAGGTTACCTGCAATAGTTAATGCTGCAAATCCTGACACGTATACCCCTTAGGGAGGAGTTGAGGCTAAGGAATTGGAGACAATGATTGTTTTGATGTAAACTATTTGGAAACCTTTGTTCATACAGCATGGCTTGAAACAACTTGGCCTTCTGGTGGCACAAACCTGAGCACAGAATCCCATAATGCCACTCGTAAGATGATTCCAGATTGTGATTTCGTTATTTTTGAGGTTATGATTAACACAAAAGTACAAAATTTAAAAAATGATGTAGAGATTTTGGGGGATACTGGGAATACATCCAGGACAGTCCCACATGTAGGTATCCTAAGATTCTGGTTTAAGAAGCATACTCTTTGTACTGTTTCCTTGAGTTTCAGTTCTCCAAATGAGGGACTGACCTCAGCTCCATGGAAAGAGATGAGAAAAAGCTTCTATATCTACATACCATACATCCACCTCCTTTAGTGGGAGAACAGCAACACTGAGGTTCACCCTTGGATAAGGAAGCAGGGAGGAGTTATATGTGAGTCAGACAGGAGCTGGGAGATGAAGGCTGGCAGCGCCTCCGTGGGCCCATCTGATGGACCCAAATGTCAAAGGATGCTGTTTGCTCTGCAGCTGTATAGATGAGAGGGGAGTCTTCACTCACCACCCCCAAATCAAAGAACAGATGGAGTTTTGACTTGAAAAGGCAGCAGAGAGGCATCTGAACCTTACGTTATTTATTTATTTATTTTAATTACCATTTTTCTTAACTGAGCTGGAAGTGGTACTTCTGTTTGATCACCTGGGAGGCCCTAATTAATGTGCTCTCAGCACCGCACACTCCTCTGCGGCATCTTTGATTAAAGATAGCTGTTGTTTATACCGCCCTCAGCCCAGTGGCTTGCTTACACCTGCGCAGCGCCCTAGGCTTCCTCAGCCTAAAGTCGGGTGTGCCACCCTGGAGACCCTATAAGCAGAACTGAACCAGAATGCAGGGAAAAGCACAGCAGCTCCCTCCTTACCACTTCCAACCCCCAGGAGACTCTTAGTTGCCCCTGCGGGCTGGTCACCAGGTCCACAGATCCCCTGGTTTGAAGGATCGTGCTCCCCATGCCCAGCTTCTGGCCTCTGTCATCTTGTTCAGTCTCAAATCTGACGGGTGCCTTCAACCTCAGATCTTCCTGCCTCTGGCAAAAAATACACCACTGCTGCCACTTTGTGGTTTCCTAAAGCACGTCTTCCATGTCTTTGGTAATGGTATCCTTCTGCTGGAATGTTCTTTCCCACTCTTTATATTTGACCAGCACAGCTTGAAGAAGCCTACCTACTATTTCTCCTTCACACTCCAAGGCTGAGTTGGATGTCTCTATTCCATGTTCCCATAATGCCACATCCTGTTATCATCATCTTTGTAGACGTCTGTCCCTCTCACTCAGCTTTGAGCTCCTTTCTTCCTCAGCAACCAGCACAGTGCCTGGCATGTAGTAGCAAGTACATAATATGTGTTTGTTGGTTGGGCAAACGAACGAATGAATGAGTTAATAAAAAGCTGTCTTGGCCTAGAAGGCCCCATCTTCCGGGCCATATCTAGGTCTCTCAAACCAGGCAAGGAGAATCCAACCCTATTCTGGTCTATTTCATCATCTTCTCTCTATCAAGCACCTAGGCCCATTACACAGGCTTACCCTCCATAGGAAATATGATATTCACCTTCACTCTCCTATAACTAAATACATTTGAATAATCGTGATGTTGATGAAAATAACTACTACAATAACAATCCCAACTATTTATGTAGCATTACATATTTTAGATAGGTTTAATGTGAATTATTTAATGTTATAGGCTTTTTAAATGCCTATTTAATTTAAATAAGTGGAGTTATTATTCTGTCTTCATGGAGCAGGAATCACCCGAGGTCCAGGGAGGTTAAGGTGAGTGTTCCAGTTCATACTGGAAGCCATGTTTTATGATTCCTTATTTTGATTTTAGTTCAATAGAATCACACCACGTGTGATTTTAGGTTTTTAGCTTTCTGTCACCTAATGTGAATTCGTTTTTTGGATCATTTCTATGAGAGTGATTGCCAACTATTTCAAATATAAAGATCACTTTAAAAAAATTATATATACATGTATCTATTCTTTTTCAAATTCTTTTCCCATTTAAGTTATTACAGAATATTGAGCAACATTCCCTGTGCTATAAGTAGGTCCTTGTTGGTTATCTATTTTAAATATAGCAGTGTGTACATGTCAATCCCAAACTCCCAGTCTATCCCTCCCCCCATCCCCCCCAGGAACCATAAGTTCATTTTCTAAGTCTGTGAGTCTGTTTCTGTTTTGTAAATAAGTTCATTTGTACCATATTTTTAGATTCCACATATAAGTGATATCATATGATATTTGTCTTTCTCTGTCTGACTTAGCACAATAATCTCCAGGTCCATCCACGTTGCTGCAAATGGCATTATTTCATTCTTGTTAATGGCTGAGTAATATTCCATTGTATGTATGTACCACATCTTATAAAGATCACTTTTGTCAGCCTAAAAAAATCTTTATAATGGAAAATTTGCCACAAAACAGAGAGGAAAAAACAAGGAATCCCTCTGTACTCATTACCCAACTTGCTAACATTTGCCAAGATGGTTTCATCTATCTACGTGCCCTCCTGTCATTTTTTAGCATAATTAAACACCAAAACCATTATCCCAACTAATGAAATTAACAATAATCTCATAATATAATCTAGTGCCCAGGTTGTGTTCAAATATCCCCAGTTACCTCAAAAATTTACTTTTCTTTTTGTTTCAGTATCCAATCAAGGTTCATACATTGCATTTGGTTGATATATCTGTAAATCTGTAACAGTTCTCCCTGTTGCTTTTTTTTTTTTTTTTTTTTTTTGCTACGCGGGCCTCTCACTGCTGCGGCCTCTCCCATTGTGGAGCACAGGCTCCGGATGCACAGGCTCAGCGGCCGTGGCTCACGGGCCCAGCCGCTCCACGGCATGTGGGATCCTCCCGGACCGGGGCACGAACCCGTGTCCCCTGCATCGGCAGGCGGACTCTCAACCACTGCGCCACCAGGGAAGCCCTCCCACTTGTTTTTTTTATTATGCCATTTATTTGTTGAGGAAACCAGGTCATTTCTCTACTAGATATGCTAAGAAAGAATTATATAAAATGCTCAATTAAAACCATTAAAGGCAGATAAAAAGTGGAAGACAAAAATAGAAAAAAAATCCAACAAGGGCAACAAATAGAAAACAGTAACAAATATGGTAGTTATATTACTAATCACTTTGTAGTTATATTACTAATCACTTTGACCATCATTGGTCTAAATGCACCAATTAAAAGACAGAAATTGCCAGAGTGGATCAAAAAATAAGACCCCACTACATGCTGTCTATAAGAAATCCACTTTGTATATAATGACACATATAGATTAAAAGTAAATGGATGAAGAAAGATATATCATGCTAACATGGTTTTCTGGGGAAAAACAAAACTATCAAGAAATAACTAGAACACCAGTAAAACTCCAAGGGGTTGACCCTTGGATTTATGTCTCTAGAATAAAGATCCCTGGAAGACTGCCCCATCCAGGGGCTTTAAGCTGAGGATTCTGACCAACTCAGAAAGGAGGAAACAGCATAAAACCGATACCTGGATCAAGCAGACAATGGAGTAAATTGTTCCTGCAAATTTCCACCTAAGACCCACACAACAAAATCCAGATTTCCTAAGCCATGGGTGATCATGGTTTAATTTGCATTTCTTGTTCTTTGTTCTCCTAGCTAGTTATTCTTTCCTCTCAGCTAGTTTAAAAAATCTGCTCACAGCTACTCATTAACCCTTAACTGTGACGCCCATAGGCTCCTGTCTTCATACTGCTCTTTGCATTTTAGAGTCTAATATCTGGCTATGATTTGCTTAGGATTTGGCTAAAATATACAATAAAACCAACTGTTGGCTTTATACTCATTTTTCTTTGGTTGCCATCCATCTCTTTTCAGTACCATTCCTTCGTGATGAGGCATTTGGTTTCCTCAGCCATTTGGTGACTTTTTAGATGGCAAACATCAAAGATGGCCAAAGAGCTAAAAATCTAAGACTCGCTGTCACATCACACCTGGGAAGGAAATTTCCTATTTCCGCTGAAACAACGCCTGGGAATCTTTTATGGGAACTGGCCTATGTAACTGAATGCTCCCAGAAGCAGACCTTGGAAAGGGATTATGAAACATATGGGCCAGGGTACCATAAACGTTTGGGAGCTGCATTACTTTTGCAGACGCTTCCAGAAAGGCTCACAACTTAAGCCCAATTTCCTGCTCTTTTGTTTCAGATCCACCTAATGATCTCGTTTCTATAAATCTCACTGGCTCATGCCAGACCACGCTTGTCAAGTCCTGCCAGAACAAGATTCAACAACTTCACAGGGATACTTTGTCTGATTACTGATCATTGGGAGGCTCCCAATATCTAGGATTGAATTTGTGGCCAAAAAGCCTGCAACTCACAAGCCAGATGGGGATTTGTTATCCAGAAAAGCAATAGTCTCTGTTATCCTGCCTTCCAATAGTCTCTGATATCACCAAGAATTTGTTTTGGCCCATCCATTTTTCCCTCTTGGAAGAAGATATTTTTAGATAACTCAAAAAACTAAACCTTGATTTGATACCCCAAATTTTAGTCATTAAGGAGAATTCTGAACTATTTTGTTTTTCTTCCAGCCTCTTTATTTCCTGTTTTAAATAAAGGCCCTCAAATTCTGGAAATTTCTATATACTATGGCCAACTCATTGACCGGGGAGCTGGATAATGCTATGAAGCCCATAGAAGTCCTGGCTCAAGAAGGTTATAGGATTGGACAGATGGTGATTCACAACAGAGAACCCCCAGATATAATACTGGCCTTTCAAGGTGGAACATGGGCTATCTCAGGGGGAGAATGTTGTATTTAAATTTCTAGAGGTCTGGGAGACTAGCGTAAAAAAGAGGCAAGTAGGTAACTAATGACTGCATATATGGTTTTGTAAGCTGTTCCGTCTGTAATGGGTCTTTTCTCTTGGACAGACTTGGCTCCTTGCTTAGGACTGGACTGATCATAATTCCTTCCTTTGCATTAGTTATGCTGCGGTGCTCAAATATTGATGTGTACTTGCTGTTCCGTCAAAAGACGCAACAAACGATCAGCCGGCAAAAAGCAGTGCATCGGTCTTCTGGCACTGCCATGACAGATCGCCACTCATTCAGTGGTCAAAACAATACAACTTTATCATGTCGCAGGCGTGTAGGTCAGAAGTCTGGGCCGCTTTGATTGTTTCAGCTGCTCAATTTTCAAAAGGCGGAAATCAAGGTGCTGGCAGACTGGGCTCTTCTTGGGGGCCTTCGGGAAGAATTTGTTTTCCAAGAACATTCAAGTTGTTGCCAAAATCTAATTCCTTACAGCTATAAACCAGAAGGTCCCGTTCCTTGCTGTCTGTCAGCTGAAGACTACCCTTAGCTCCTGTAGGCCTCTCTTTGGTCCTTGCACATGGACCCCTACATCTCAGAGCCAACAAAGGCATGTCAAATCCTTCTCATACTTGTAAACTTTCTTACTTCCCCTGCAGCTGCATCTCTTCTGCTTCCAGATGGAGAGAGTTTTCAGCTTTTTGGGGGACTTGTGATTAGACTGGGCCCACCTGATAATCCATAATAATCTTCCTATTTTAATGTCAGTAACCTTAATTACATTTGCAAAGTTTCCCTTGACACGTATGGAATATAACCTACTCACAGGTTCCAGAAATTAAGGCATGGCCATCTTTGAAGGGCCATTTTTCTGCCTACCAGAAACAGGAAAACCTGATGTTTATAGAGGTAGAAATAGCTACAATCAGAATCTGACACATGATCATGACACCTCAAACAGCAGGGCAGATCTGGGTAGATCACAACCCTAGAAATTAATGGTTTATTTTCCAGCTTAGGCTGGAGAATGGCCACGAGCAGAGACTAAGAATTGAGACACCTGTGACTACAGCCTCACTACCTACCAACTTAGGCAAACAGTTTTCTTATATGTACAAACAGCTCTCTGATCAGAATACTAATTTGCTTACGTAAATAAACAACTTGCTTATCAAACGAGAGAGTGCCTATCAAGATTCCCATCAAAGCCCTCTCTTTACTGTGTCCACTAAACTTAAACTATTATGTCAGGAGCTTTGCCTAATTTTGTCTAAGTCCTTCCTTTAAAAGACCCACCTTAAACTCTCTGAGCCCAGACCCTAAAGTACTATAAATACTCTTCCTTAACTTCCCCCTTTGGGAACACTGCTAAGGCCCTGACAAGATGGTGCTCTTCTTTCTGCAGTAAATTTAAGAAACTCGGGTTTGTTTGTTCAACAGTTTTACCTGATGGGCCCTGAGGGGCAGTTGACACTCTTGTGAACAGCCCATTTCTCCTTGATTCTTGAGAAGCAGGAGTGGGGTTGGGAGGAGGGTACAGCAGAGACCCATCCAAGGCCTAGCCAATATTCGTAGCTCTAGCTTGTGTCCTTGGCAAGATGGAAAGCCTGAGGGGCCATTTCTGGATAATCATTAAAGCTCTGCCATGCTTTGACAGCTCTGTGCAGACTCTCGGAATCCATCTTATCTGCACAGCACCGTGCACTGTAGCCTAGGGTGAGCCTTCCATTGTCTGAGGAGAATGCCATTGCGTAACTGTGTCATCCAGGCGTGGGAGTGCTGCTCAAGTCTGGCCTCCCCCCCAAAGCTGGGTGAGTCTGAGGGAGAAAAATGAGAAAACAGTCCTGTCTTTGGGACAACACCCCATTGTGGGAGGTTGGGAGAGGGTTGTTCACTGGGCTATGAGTTTGAAAGATCCTTAGTGTTCCCAACTTCATCCCTGAAGGGGGATTCAGGCAAGAGTTCAAGAAGTGAGGCAGAGGGTCTTAGGACAAGGCCTGAGAACTTCCTTAAAGTCTGGAGGACGTGGATGGTGATGGCTGATGGAACTAGAACTTGTTTTCACCTCTGAGGACTCAGGGATGCAGGTTCCTTTCAGAATGTTCAGATCTTGGGGGCAGGGGAAGATGGGTGGTGTGTTGGTGAGGGGAGGAAGGATGGTTAGAAGCTTGACTTCTGTTCATGGACTCCTGACTGCTCCCTAGAAAAGAGAAAATTCATTTCCCTAGTGGTCTATCACTGAGGAAACCCATCTCCCTCATCTTTTGTTAGAGCGAGATTCTGGTCCATTGTTTCTGAGAGTTGCGGGCAGGTGCACTGCTCACTGGGACTGAGGCGAGACCATGTGGTCCCTGCTCGGCTGGGCCTGTTCTGAACGGGAGGAAAGGACAGGGCATCCACACCACTGCGGTGATGGAGCCAGTCTCTTGGGTGCCATTGGCTCTGCACACCCTCTTCCTTATTCCTCCATTCCAGAATAAATAGCCCAGAAAGGAGGAAGGACGAAGACAAAGAAAATGAAAGTTCAGAGATCCTGAAGCTTCAGGGCTGAGACAGGTTGAACTGTGTCCTCCAAAAATTCATCAGTTGAGGTTCTAATGTCCAGAACCTCAGAATGTGACTCTGTTTGGAGACTGGGTCTTTAAGGAGGAAATTAAGGTAAGATGAGGTCATTAATGGCCTAATCCAGTGACTGGTATACTGATAAGAAGAGGGAATTTGGATGCAGGCGCATACACAGAGAAGACCACGTGGAAACTCATGGAGAAGATGGCCATCCACCAGCTGAGGAGAAAGGACTCAGAGAAATCAACCCTGCTGACACCTGCATCTCAGACTTCTAGCTTCCAGAACTGTGAGGCAATAAATTTCTGTTGTTTAAGCCACCCAGTCTGTGGTCCTTTGTTACGGCAGCCCAAGCACACTAATTCAAGAGCTTGAGGCTGTGGGTACCTGGAGGGGTTGGTAGAACTGGGGGACATCATCAAACTATCAATTAGGGCTCTATTTGTAGCCTTTCCTTCTGTTATTGTGACTCTTCTTCCTTCCTGTCTCCTGCTATTTCTTTTTTGTCACTCTCTCCTTTTTATTACCAGTGTTTCTACTTTGAGATTGGAGTATACAACAAGTGTTGACTCAGAGATTCAGAAAACTGATTTATTCTTTTTTTTTTGGTTGTGTTGGGTATTTGTTGTGGCGCGTGGGCTTCTCTCTAGTTGCAGTGTGTGGGCTTCTCTCTAGTTGCGGCATGCGGGTTTTCTCTCTCTAGTTGTGGTGTGAGGGCTCCAGGGCGCATGGGCTCTAGTTTGCGGCACACAGGCTCTCTCATTGAGGCATACGAGCTCAGTAGTTGTGGCGCACGCTGGCTTAGTTGCCATGTGGCATCTGGGATCGTAGTTCATGACTGGGGATCAAACCCGTGTCCCCTGCATTGTAAGGCGGATTCTTTACCACTGGACTACCAAGGAAGTCCCTGATTTATTTATTTTTTTTTTTAACATCTTTATTGGAATATAATTGCTTTAAAATGTTGTGTTCGTTTCTGCTGTATAACCAAGTGAATCAGCTATATGCATACATATATCCCCATATCCCCTCCCTGAGTCAGAAAAAAAAAAGAAGGAAAGAAAGAAAATAAAAGTAAGACATGAATAATAAGAGTAAGAAAGGGAAAGGCTAAATACCACATACAATTAAACTTAAAATATAACGTAAAACTTCCTTTTGACTGTAACGTTGGGCCTTGGCAAGTTGCATGGGGACAGGGAGAATGGATATTTAGGCTGAGGGATAACGATTCCTAAGCGTTAACAGAACATGTTGCTGGAGGAAATCTTAAACTCATCAGATCCAAATTTCTTGCTTCTGAACTGTTGATAGGATTCCCCTCAGGTGGTTGACCACATTTTTCTTCCCTCATCTTGCTTGGTTGGAACAGTGTTGGTAGGTAATAGTGTTTGGAGATACCAAGCCAGGCCAAAACCATAGAAATGACCCTGCTAATCACAGCAGTGCTATACCCCACCGCTGGCCCCGCTTTTTGTCTGACACCTTCCTGCATCACGGATGTGCTCTTAGTGTATCTGAAGAGGGTGCAGAAAGGAACAAGAGGATTTGGGCTTACGCAGGTATGAGGATCCCACTTTGCTACTTCCCCACCAGGGGGGGAGCAGGAAAACAAGACGGCACGTTCAGTGGGGGCCCAGGGGTCCTTCAGTTGACTCTGGTGGAGACCGACCACACCACCTTTGAGAACCCCTGCCCTGGCACAGTGGCCAAATCTGAACCATCCCGAACCAGGGCAGGCTAGCGGTAGAATGTTCAGCTGAAGTCAATCTTCACTTCTTCCGGGTCTCTGCTCAGTGCCACCTCTCTGAGCCCACACTGACCATAGCGTATAAAAGATCAATTTCCTCTCCACTTCCAGGGACTCCCTTTTCTCCTTACCTGGCTTTATTCACCTGACATCTTATGTGTGTGGAAGGTTTTTTGGTTGTTGTTAATTTTGTCGGGGGGGATCTGGATCCGGTGGTTCCCTCACTGGAAAGTAAGTTCCACGAGGGCAGGATCTTTGTTATAGTTACTGCTATATCCCTACGGTATGCCTGGGACATAGTAGTCAGAAACGTTTCCTAAGTGAATGAACTAACAACACTGGAACACTTATTCAAGTTATTATTTCAGCTAACCTTACAGACAGGTAAACTAAGGGAATCAGAAGCCCTGAAAAGCTCCACTGTGGAACTCCATTTTCCCCCTACTCCACAGCAGGGGAGGAAGAAGCTTTCTTTAATTCTTGTAGGGTTCCTGGCTGGGTCTGAAAGTTAAATGAAGACAGATAAACAGAAGAAAAGCAAACAAGTTTTCATGAATGTTTACAGGTACGTGGGAGCTGTCACAAGAAAATGAAGACCTGAACACGTGACCAGAGCAGGACGTTTTTATACCTTTCAGACAAAGAAACAATAAATTTGTGAAGTATTGACAAGACAGAGGGGTTTGTGCTAAGGGTAGTAAATGGTGAAGAAGTAACCACGAAGACAAGGGTTTGTTTGACAAGCTTTGTTTGTACAGATTTCTCAGCCCCCAATTCCCCATTTCTGGTGGTAAGAATGTCTCCCTTCCTCCTGGTACAGGGAAAGTACTTTTCACATGGGAGTTTAATGATCTGTTTCAGGGAAAAAGCGTTGAGGGGTGGTCAGAATGACTTTCCTGATTCTGCTGTTTTCTCAAACTTTTTCAGCTTAAGATATTTAATATGCCAAGGTGCCATATTTTGGGAGAGTGTGTCCTGAACCCCATCACCACTGTATATATGTTTAGGCAGGTGAAATCAGGTTAATTATTTAATAGTAATAATAATCTATGCTTCTTTATTTGAAAAATTTGAAAGAATTTCTGTTTTTTTAGTGTTAGTGAATCTACATCTTTTTTTCATTGTCTACTCCTTGAATCTCAGCTGCAGTTTTCCAACCATTCGAGAGAATTTACCAAGTCATAGGACTAACAAAAGGCAGCACCAAGATTGCACCCTTACCTCCCACCAGTCGGTGCTTTTTCCACTCTGTGTCGGGATCCCAGCAGTGTGGAGGAGTCTAGCAGTGCACAGCTCCTCCCCCAGCCCAGTTCTTAGATGCTGGTGGACCCAGGGGCCTGGGAAAAGCATCAGTCCGTTCTTTATTTATTCAAAATATTTTTTTGAACCTCTACTAGTGGTTCATTAATAGAAACTAGGAAGTCACTAGGGGGTCCTGATTTTGGGGGGCAAGTAATAAAATCCAGAACGAGGCATTTTGAGTTTTAATTTAAATATTGGACCCACGTGGGCGGATCTCATAGGCAGTGGGGAGTAAAATGTTCAGGAGGAAGATCAGCCCTGAAAATGGAGAGTGGGGCAGGATCCTTCTGGAAGGCGGAGGATTTGCAGGAACAAACACGCTTTCCATCTGTGAAAGCCTGAAAACCGCCGCCACCTTAAAAAAAAAGTTTCCAAGGGGAAGGCTTTACAGGTTATTTTGTATACCAGGTAATTTCTAGACAAGGTCAAAATAAAGGCTAAACAAAACTCCAGGCCCTTTTGAAAATTACTACGCTCACCTCACCACGCCTTCTAGCCTGGGATTTGTGCCTCTCTGCAGGGTCCAGCAGAGGAAAGCCAGCCTGCCAGGAGGGTGATCAGGTTTCCAGGCAAACAGGAGGCTTATTCCACACCACTGTGCACAAGGATTCTCTCAGAGACCAGAGAGGTGGGAGGGAAGCCAGAATCTTAACAAAGGCTCAGGGGAGGGAGAAGCTTGTCTGAATCCACAGTGGTGGCGGAATTTTATTTAATTTAATTAATTTATTTATTGTTTATTTTTATTTATTTATTTTTTGTGGTACGCTGGCCTCTCACTGTTGTGGCCTCTCCCGTTGCGGAGCACAGGCTCCGGACGCGCAGGCTCAGCGGCCATGGCTCACGGGCCCAGCCGCTCCGCAGCATGTGGGATCTTCCTGGACGGGGGCACGAACCCGTGTCCCCTGCATCAGCAGGCGGACTCCCAACCACTGTGCCACCAGGGAAGCCCCCAGTGGCGGAATTTTAAAAACGCTTATGCCCCCGAGGTTTCAATAGCCCCTCCCTCTAGTGAGGACCACTCTTAAGGTAAGCTAGGGCCACTGAACTGAGAGGGTGGGTCTGTCTGATGTGTTGGGTGGGTTCAAGATTGCAACTGCTGGAGGGCCTGGAGGCTGAGCAATGAGTGATGGGGAGGCAAGAAGAGGCCAATCAAAGGATTCAGGGCAGGAGGAACCGGAGAAGGGCTCAGGGATTCCGAGGGAAAGCCCGACTGGTACGGAGGCAGAGTGCAGGGGAGTCTCATACAGGAGGGTGGGTTAAAAGTCTTGATGCCTGGAGAGGACGAGGGCAGTGAGGCTATGTCAAGATGGGAATAAACCTTTGGACTGACTGCCCCACTGTGGTTATGCAACCACCTAAAACTTCACTCTTTTGAGGCTGAGATACGTTATAAATAATTTATTTTAGGAATTGGTTATGCAAGAGTCAGTCTTAAAGAAAGTTAAAGCATTTCACTGAAAAGTGGTTAGTTTAATGACAATGTGTGGCCGCATCCTCAATGAGCAGGAAAAAGAAAATCAATGGGACAGAAATAAACTCTTTTCCATTCATTGATTTTGTTGCCCTTCAGAGTCACGTCCACTCACTCAGTTACTTTTCATCCTTTTGTGGGCTCCTCATGGGGAGTCCTGTCAACACGAGGGCACCTCAGTGACAGGAGGGGCCAGGACTTCTCCCCAGAGAAGGCGCCAACTGCTCACCAGGCAAGTGGGTGTGTTGGCCACAGGCCTGCCACCCTGCATTTGCGAGGGGAAGGAGGCGTGTGTGTGGGACCACTGGCTCCTGCACCAGCCCTGACTTTGCTGCTGCTGCCGCTCTACCTCATTATCTCCTGCCAAGTCCCCGCCCAGCATGTTTCTGCCCCTCTCCCCAGGCCCTGGGTGGCCCTGGGGCACTGCTTCCTGCTCTTACCTGGTCCTCACTGTATTCCTTGGCAACCCTTCCTCTTTTGCATGTAGGCTCCCTCCACAAGGCTTACAGTGGCTCTTTCAAATTTTTCTCATTCCTCTTAACCTCCAGGTCTATTGTATTTCTGGGGGACTTGGGCAAATCAAGACCTTGTTAAAAAAAAAAAAAAAAAAAAGACCTTGTTGTGACTTTTTTCACCTTTTGGCCCCCTTACTGATGCATTTTATCTCCATGTTTCAGAGGAGATGAAGGCGAGGAGACCCTGGGATATTGATTGCAAAAATGCCCTCAAGTCTTTTCTTTCCTGTATCTGTGCCCCTTGCAATGTGCCTTTGTGATTCCTCCACAAAAGAAACCACCCCTGCTCCCTTCAAATCGTGAATGGCTTTGTGACTTCCTTAGATGGCATGCTAGTTCGAGAACAGGCCTTAAGAACTTGTATGGGCTTCTGCTCTCTCTCTCTCAGAACCCCTCTACTGCCATGAGAGTAAGCCCAGGTGAGCCTGCTGGAAGATGGGGGACGAGGAAGAGGGAGGGTGAAGGTGTCCGAGCAGAGTGATCTTAGACCAGCCAAGCTCCTAGCCAACTCAGCAGCTGACCACCGATGTCTGAGCAAACCTAACTGATATCAGTCAGGCCTGGTCCAGAAAACAGAACTCCCCAGCCTCCATGTAGACAGGTGATACAAATGGAATGGAATGTTTTAAGTCACTGAGTTTGGAGGTGTTTGTTTTGCAGCAATAGCTAACTGGTACAGAGAAGAATTTCCTTTCTGGGCCTAATCTGTTCCCAGTCACCTCCTTTTTCGTCTCTGGAAAAGCCTGGCTTGCTCTATCATTTCTCCCTTTTCTAAGAGCCTCTCCCCTACGCCTGCCTCCTCTTTGCATGCCTCTGAATGCAAAGACAGACACACAACCTGGTGGTGTGCGGGGACAGCACACCACCTCTTCACAACTCCTGAATTCCTTTGTGTCTCCTTCTTATTGCTGAATCTGATGACCTTTGACCTCTAGCAGGGTAGCCTCCATCCTCAGTGTCCTCCCCAAGGGCCACTGACCAGGCCAATTTCTCTCAAGGTCATTTTGGAGTCAAGGTTTGAAGGCCTCTCTGTGGCCACGGTCGCACTCCCATGGCCTCCGCTGCACAGCCCTCTCCTCTCCTCTTCCTTCTTCCCAAGCTGGACCTTCTCTAACCACCCTGTTCCTTCCCCTCCTGTAACTGCAGACACTTCCAATTTTCTATCCCATGCTTCCCTCTTGCAGTTTAATTTACTTTAGGCAAATGACTCACAAACCCAATCTCAAGTCCTGGCCTTAATTTCCATCTTATAATTTTAAACGTCTAATTAGACACTTTCACTTGGCTGTCACTTCAGACTCAGCATTTCTGAGATGATCTTGCCTTATCCTTTTAAAACGACACACCCCCCCTTCTTTATTTCTACCGCTTTCACTAGCATTTTCCCTATCAGACAAGCTTGAAATCTGATTTCTCTCCTGCTCTAGGCCCCATACAGTCCGTGGAGACTTTGTGGAGATGCACCCAGTTTTATCTTTTCCACCATCAGCACGGCCACCTCTCTCATTCAGGAGGTTATGATTTCTGGTCCAACTATCAACAGGAGTCATCCAATGCCTCTCCCTACATGTAGTCTCTTCACCAGCAACTCACCCTGACATTCCGGCCAGATCATCCTCCTAGAACATCTGTTTCATCTTGTCATCCTTCTGCTCCAAAACCTTCCATGGTTGCTATTTTTTCTTTCTCCACCTGATTTCCCAGTACACTTCCTTGGAGAGCTATCTAGAACTAGGCTATGGGAGCCCCCCACGTGGGAGAGGGGGGATGCAGGAAGATGTAAGCTGCCCCAGTTCCTCCTTTACACGGGGTCAGGTTCTGAAGCTTTCATCCCATTAAACTAGGCCTGGAAGCTGAATCCCACAATGAAGTTCTCAGTGGTGACTTCCGAGCTACAGACCCCTGCCCTCCATGATGTCCTTCTCTGATAATGAGGCTCCTTTACCCAGGGCTCCCCATGTGTCCCACTTTGTCTGCACTCTGGTCTAACTTCTCCCTTTCCCCATAATCCACCTGGACAACAGGTGGATCTCCCCAGCCCTTAAGGTTTAGCCCCTATTTCTTCCAGCCTTCCACTGCAGGCCCTGTGGAATCGCAATGCCTGCATCAAGACGGTCCTCCTTTCCAGGACGTGTACATTTTCATTGCTGCCTCACCCTGAGCGCCCGCCTCTGTGGAATGAGCTCATTTTATGGATCATCACGTCGGTCCGTGGCATCAGCTGCTTCTCTCTGTCCCACATTGACCCCGCTGGGAAATGCATCTATTTTCTTTGATTCATGGTCTTTGCCTGTAAAGCAGACTTCGATGCCAATTTGGAAGATGCTTATTTATACTGCAGCATCCACATCTTCAAATTAAACAGTAGATATTTCCTGTTCTGAAAAGCTTGTTGGCCATCTGCCTCTCAGGCTTTTTCGAAAGCTTCTTTGCCTCTCCAGAGCACCCATCCTGCACCCATTCTCACCCCTCACTCCAGGCTGGGCCCCTGGACCTTGAACTCTTCTTGTTCTGTTTCTATAGAGCCTGACAGAAGGTACTAGAGAAGCAAAGCTCACCCTTGCTTTATCCATATCCATCAGAGGCTCAGGCAAACTGAGAGCTTTCATGTAACCACACACACCCGCCTTGGGAAGCTGCTGTGGTCTAAATCCCCACTCTGTCCTCCCCCCACCATGCAGCAGTTCTTTCCCAGGTTTGGGGTTTACTCTGCTGCTTCCAGCCCTTGCCTGATCATCCCATTCCTGATTCTTCCAGGCTGCCTGCCACTCCAGCTCTGAAAATCGTGTACTGCCGCCAACTGTGAGAATGATCTGCAAGTTCAAAGCTCCTAGGTAGACCTGGGAATTTGGCCTCCTGAACCTGGTCCCATTTTTGGGCCCTGCGTCTTTCTGAGGCAAGCTTGCTCATAGGGAGAAACATGCCTTCCCATCTGCAGGCAGAGTTCACCCAGATTAATTAACTGCAGGTTGAGAGCAACTTGGCTCCCTGCCTCTGGCCCCTGACATGCTTGTATCCCTGGCAATGGGCTTAGAACATGGACTCTCACCTCTGAGTCCCAGACAGTGATGTCTCCTGCAAGACACAGTGAATCAGACTCTTTGGGGGTCTGGGAACTTAGTGGACTGGCTTCTTTCAGAGTGTTCCTATGACATTAACGTACGTGTTTTTCTTGGATGTAAAGTAGCCATTTACTCGAATGAGCTCATTTTAAAAATGGCTGTCATCTTTTGGAAGGCAAGCCGCAACTTTACCATCCAGCGTAGACACTGTAACAGGGACAGAGTGTGAGCCAGTTGGGACTGTGGTGTTGTCCCTGCTTAAAGGGACTCCAGATCCTTGGCCTTAAAATGAACATTTCTAGCTGCTTAAATTTAGAAACTGGTGTTAGCTTTGCAAAGTAGGGGCTCACAAATTGCACAGTGGAGCACAAGCTGTAAGTCTAGCCTAGGAGGTACAGGGAGATCACGGCCTCCTCACTTAACCCGGAGCCAGTGATGGGGTCTCTGGGCCCCTCCTTCCTCTTCCTTGGCTCATGACTGCTGGTGGGGAGGTCTAATGGATAATAATAGGTCACGCACACAGCTAGTTTGCTGTCTTCCCATGCTCCCCACACTAGGAACAGGATGGAGGCCCTTTTTCTCCCAGTCCCTCCTATGCAGATCTATATTTTGCTCCTGCTGTCTTTGTGACCTGACTCCCAGTTGGCCAGCGGGCCACTGCAGCTCCCCCAACTTCACTGGGCAACAGACAATGATGTCATGTGCTGTGCTTGTTTTTAATGGCTTCTTAAATTTCTGGTCCCATCCTAGCACTTACACAGCTATTTCTGAGTGCTTAATCGGTAGGTCCAAGATGTGGGCTAGAGGCCATGCTCAAAGGAGCAATCCTGCTTGTTGGCTTTTTACATTGGATGCGAACTTCTGTGTGCCCCATGCCAGCTTATCCTGGTGCCTGCCTCCCTTTACCTCCAGAGCAATTCAGTAGAATTCAATAAAGAACGAATGTTTACTAAGGACACACTCTGCGTCGTGGGCTGGCACTAAAAATGTGCGCCTTATTCTTTGTATTTTAAGAATTTAGAGTCAAGCCTGGGAATGGAGAAATACAGCTGTCAGAAGCACTGAACGTTAGGCCCACCAGACTCTGCCCTTCATCTCACAGCCTGAAACACTCACAGAGTATGGTTTTGTGAGCCTGGACACGACCCTTAGCTGAAAAAAACATGTATGCACATACACACATGCATACAACACACATATTTATATATTATGTTCTTTTTTCCTCAACCGAAGTGAGTAAAGCTGGAAGGAAAACCTGATCGCTCAGTGAATTATGGAGGGAGTCGCCACTGGTATGATGTCAAATTGGTTTATTACATGAGCTGGTTGTCACCTCGGAAAGCAGATATCTTGGTCTTTGGAGGAAAGAAGATCAAGGGTCAAATTCCAGCTTTACCAGTTACCAGCTGGGACATGGGGAGAGTTAATAATTTTGCCAAGCGAATATTGACCAGGTGATGACCGCTGTTATAAGCCCTATACACAAACCATCGCATTTTATCCACAAAACAACCAACAGGTGGATACCAGAGCACTGGCTTCACTAGGCAGTGATGGGGGTTAAACTTGGCAACGCTGAGGGCACCAACACAGCGCCTGCAAACCCACGGTAAACACAGCTAGTCTTTGCACCAGTAGGGTGGGACATAGGACAGGTAAACTCTGATGGCGTACACAGGACAAGCTGCCACTGGGGCCCGGGGTGCTGGGGTCAGCTCTGAGACCCTGGGGATGAGGGTGGGAATTGGAGGGGGAGGCTGTGGTCAAAGAGGCTCTGGGCAGGCACTCAAGGCATCCTCTGCCCACGTCATACGTTTGTCTATCTTTGTGCCGGATGCTGGCCTGGTGTATCAGTCTACTCAGGCTGCCATAGCAAAATACCATGTCTGAGTGGCTTAAACAACAGACATTTATTTTTTTCACAGTCTGGAGGCCAGAAGTTCAGGATCAAGGCGAGGGCAGTGTTGGTTTCTGGTAGGACCACTCTTCCTGGCTTGCGGATGGCCGTCTTCTCCCTGTGTCCTCACACAGCCTCTCCTCTCTGCATCTCTTCTTATAAGGATCCCAGTCTTATTGGATTAGGGTCCTACTCCTATGCCCTCCTTTAACCTTAATTACCTCCTTAAAGGCCCTATCTCCAAATACAGTCACATGGGGCATTAGGGTTGCAGCATATACATTTGGAGGGGGACACAAACATTCAGCCCATCACACCTGGTGGTACCAGGAACAGATCAGCAGTCCGCATCTACACATGCTTTGCCTCTTCAGTAGAAAGTATTGGTTAAGAGCAGGAACTCTGAGGCCAGACTGGCTGGGTTTTTATCCCAGCTCTACCACTTACTCTCTGCATAAACGTGGGCCCGTGTCTTAACCTCTCTGTGCCTCAGTTTCCTTATCAGTGAAATGGGAACAGTGATATTCCAGCCTCATTAACGAATTGTGTGTATGGCATAAAATAAAGCATTTCAAGCTATTGGTGCAGAGCTGGGCAAGTATTGAGCACTCTGTAAATGTTTGTCAACAAACCTGAACCCAAGGGAATGGGTTGTTATTCACTCAAATCTGTTTTGACTGAGTATTCTCCCAGCCCGTGTAGCTGCCTGGCCCCATTTCAGATTATGTGTGTGTGTGTGTGTGTGTGTGTGTGTGTGTGTGTGTGCATAAGGAGGGGGAGATATAGATCAATTTAAAGACACAGGCTCTTCCCTCAATAATCTGCAAGTGAACATTGACCATGTTTTCTCTGGGCACTTTATATCCAGGAAACTATTAAAGAGGAACAAGGACATAGCTCAGCATCTGTGGCAATTTCCCAACTTGCTTTCTTATTAGGGCCACAGAGCGGGTCTGTGCATGCTTTCTAGTGCACCTGGTCCTTTACTTCACTTTCTTTTTTCCTGGGAGTTAAGTGTATTACAGCCCTGGGCAATTGTATGCCTTGGCTTTTGCCACCCAGCCACTACCCCTACACACCAAGGAAGCTTATTCCCCATGCATTTGATTTCTAGTTAATTAACTAATTATTTGAGCACTTGTTGAGCATGTGTAATGAGCCAGACATTGTGCTAAAATGTGGGAACACAGAGGTGAATCAAGGCAGTCCTTACTCAGAATCTCACGGGGAGACAGAAAAGGCAACAGATGCAGAAGAGAATGACAGGTCCTATAATGGGTGTTGTGGGGAACCGTGTGTGGGGAGGGAGCATCTAAATGAAACCAAGCGTTCAAGGAAGGTTTCCTGGAAGAGCTGATGCTTGAGCTGAGTTTGAAAGGACGAGAGTAGTTTGATCACCAGGGAAAGAAGTAACGGCAGGAGTCATTGCAAATACAAAAGCTTGGAAGCACAAAAGTTTAGCATGGCTGCAGAAGATGAGGCTCAAGAGATGGCAAAGATCGGCTTTTTCTTGCTCATGGTAGAGATGACATCGTTCTTATTTCCAGATGGGACAACGAAGAGGTTACCCCTGCTCACGAAGTTAGGTAGTAGCAGAACTGGATGGAGGCCCAGGAACTTGAGCATAAACCAGAAGCTAGAAGTAGGAGAAAAAGGGAATTCTCACTGCTTCCACATTTCCATATTATTCAGGATGGCCTTTCTTCCCTCCTTACTTGACTTCCTTGGCTTAGAAAAATTATCCTTTTATTCTCTTCTGAGGACTTATTACTTTTTCTCTATAAACTCTGCTCTTAGAAATGTACAAACCAGCCCTTTCTCCTATCTCATCTTAGGCGCTGCTATCTATCAAAGGCACTAAATATTTTTTGTGGACTTTGTCATGTTCCTGTGCTCTGGCTCAGCACACCCACCCTCTGGGTAAGATATATTATAAAATAAAGGTCCTAACTGTAGTTAGGCGTTAAGAATTCCTCCAGTTCCCCCAGATACTATTCTCAAGGGCGAATGGGCACTTTGAATGTTCAAACAACATTCCTCAGTGCCTCCCATGTTCCAGGAGCTAGGCTGAGTGTCTGGGATACAGAGACGAGCAAGGTATATTTGCTTCCCTCAATGAATTTACAGACAGACCCACAAACAGAGCATTTCCATGAAATGTGGCAGAGGCCTCTTCTTAGACACACTGAATCCGATGGTCATGAGTAGAGGTGGGTCTCGCAGCTGCTGTGGACTCTGCATTTCTATCGGGCACACCGGGTGATTTTTCTGCTCACTGAAGTTTGAGAACCACTGTTCAAATGTCTAGGAAGGAATTGTCACTCAATCCTAATTACTTTTCATGTAAGAATTATACATATGTTCTTCATTTGAGATGCTGGATGTTTAAGTTCCAAAATAATCCCCAAATGTAAAAATAGTGCTAGTCATTTCTTAATGTTTACTCTGCTCCAGGTGTTGGACAACATGCTTTACTTTAATCCCAGTTAATTGTCCCAACAATTTTGTGACATCTCTATCATTACCCCACTACACAGATGATGGTTAATGAGGTTAAGGAAATGCTGGTAAGTGTCCCTGACTCAAGCCCCTCTATAATATACCAACCAGGGCACCTACCTGTCTTCCTGGAGCTCCTCGTCTCTGTGTGTGTAACTCCACGTCAACCACCCACATCCCTTTCCTGCCCCAAGGCCTCCTGGGAGGACGAGTCAATTAGCCTAGCAGTTGCCGGTGTGATGGAGACATGGCGGAGGGCTTGGTGTGTGGCAGCAACGGGCTGGAAAGCCAGTGGCCGAGGCGACCATGGAGAGGGGATCCAGTGACCCTCAGCCTCCTGTCCTCCCAACCCTGTTTGTTGTCTTCTCCATCTCTGTGTTTACATTCCACCTTGTGATTAGCAATCAGCCTTTTCTCAGTGATTATTCACGGTCTCAGTTGGCGAAAGTCACTGGATCTTTGGCTCTATGCCTTCTAGTCAAAAACAAAAAAGAGAGAATGTCGCCCAGTGCACATGCTGATCACCCAGAAACCCCTCGCTTTGCAACCAGCTCAAGCATCGTGCCCTCAGGTGCAGCTGCCCTGACTGGCCCGGCCAGGGGGACTGTCACCTGAAGTTTCTCCCTGTGACACTTTGTAGATTTTGTTGCGATCTGCTTGTGCCCACTGGATAGGGGTCAGGACCACTGCCTCCTGTTCTCACTCAGGAGGAGTTCGACAGGTAGGGCTCCCACTGGCGTGTCCTTGTGGAACTTGCTCTGTTCAGGACGGAGCACTGGAGAACATATGGCGCCAAGAGAGCCCCGGGGAATAGACTCAGCAGCCGTCCACCCTCGACATTCAGAAGGCAGTTGAATGCACGGTCTGCAAGTTCACTGCTGAAGTTTCTCGCCTGCTTACTAAGTAACTGCAAGGTGGAGGGCTTTTTAAAAATGTACATACTAAAGGTTTACAGTGTAACCATCTTATGACTGCAAAAGCCATCCTTTCTTCTTGGTCCTCTTTCTTCTCTCTCGTCTCCCCATCTCTACATTGTATCTTTCTCTTTGCCAGTGCAGTCTGTTTCCTTCTCTGAGCTTTCTCTCCCTTCCTCCCCCACCTTTTAATTATACTTTGACAATCCTTGCACCCTTGTGTCATCTAGCCAGGAGCTCAATTTGATTTCGTGCCGCTCCTATGAGAGGGCGCGCTATGATAAAAGAAAAGAGTTAGAAACAACTGAGGTATTTTAGGACACATTTCCTGGGCTTCTGCAAACTCCTAGAGGGCATACTTTATTTCTTAGTATTCTGTATATCTTTTTCATCCCCTTCCCTGTTACTAGTGTTTCAAATGTGTGCATTTAATAAAAGGGTGAATGCAGAAGCCAACCAGAGCTCAGGTTCGGTGTCACTTGGAACCAGCATTTGTTGCCCCTAAAAGGATTGTCTCCAAGTCATTCTTGGGGCCCTCATCATATCTGAGGTTTTGCCGGTTGATGAGTGGAGAAGACAGTGATGGGAGTGTGAGAGCTTTCCTGTTCCACGTGAAGGTCCTCTCTGTGGCTCACACGAGCAAAGCCTACAGCCCGATGCCATCTTCTGCTGGGGCCTCTGAGCCACCTCCAGCAAGCTCCTCTCTTACACACCAGTCTGATCCTGTCCCCAGTGGCAGAGGAGGAGAAAAAAATGGGAGTGGGAGGGACAAGGTGAAGGGGGGTGCAAGGGGTACAAATGTCAGAGGGCCTCTTAGAAGAGGACATAGTACATGAGGTCAGAGAGAAAAACCCAGAGATCCACCCATTCAGTTAATATTTATTGAGGATCTACTATTTGCCAGACATAGTGGTCAGTGCTGGGAACACAATGGGGGCAAAAACGATCCCCGTGGAGGCTGTCAGGAACGCATCTTCTAATTCAGAGTGGAGTGGCCCAATCTTTACTGTGCACACAGATAATCTGGGCATCCTGCTGGGATCAGGGTTCTGATTCCATAGGTCTGAGTGGGGCCTGAGACCCTGTATCTCTAGCAAGCTTCGAGGCGGTGCCTAGGCAGTTGGTTTGTGGACAACACGTTGAATACCAAGGAGGAAGAGGAGAAAGGGAGTCTTAAAAGGGCTGAAAATCCTGGCGAGAGGGGGAAAGCCCAAACCGAGTCAGCAGCCAAACTAGACAGGAGAACGGTTTAGGAAGGGTGAGCATTTGAGGAATCAAGGAAGCAGTAAGTAGACATGGAGGGAGACAGAGCTTGATACAGAAAGGAAAACAGAGGAAGAGAGTGGTGGTAGGAGCAGGCCAGGAGGTGGAGTGTGCGCATTCTGGAGAAGAAGGTTTAAGACCTAATGCTGCTTTTCCTCCTGAAACAGGCTCATAATAAAAGCCAGGCGAGGACTGACAATGCCGTCGGCTGAAGTCAGACGACCCAGGATGTCAGGGATGGAAAGGCCTTCTGAATCTGGGCCCGACATGTTGGAAGAAGAAAGGGAAAAACAGAAGATGATCACGTCAATAATACCCTGCAAATGTATGCCAAGGGTAGGGGAGAGCCAGCACGGATTAGTGAGACACATCAGTTACAGAGAGAAACGATGAATCCTTCTATAGCCAGGGAGACTGGCTGCAGAACTCTGTAACTCAACATCGGTGAACAAAGCCTAGCTAGTTCTTAAGGGACCTCCTTAAATGAAGAGATGCAAATGGTTTGTAGTCAGCCTGATAATATACAGCTACCGTGGACCTTTCAAGATGGCTAAGGCTACCTGAAAACAGCCCTTCCTGACACAATTGAAATATTCTTCCCGTGGTGTAAAGCCATGAATTAGTGGCATCTGAAGGAATCAGGCTCTCTTGTCTCCCCAGCTCCATCTCCATCACTACATCTCTGGCAGAGTGGGTAGTGGAGCCAATAGGAGTTTCAGAAAGTGGACCAAAGGTGGTTCTATATGAATCTTCCCTCCGCAGTTCCCTCTTCCCCTTCTCACTCCGCCCCCGCCTCAGTGTCCAGTGAGCCCACCCGGCGACAATAACACAGTGATGAGATTCAGGGTCCTGTGTCCGGCTCTCAATAATCAGAAAAGTCTGTGGGACCAAGTGTGAGATCAGTGCCTCTGTCACCTGACCTCATTGCTGTTGAGAAAGCGCATCATTGACTTGGGGAAGGAAAGATCGCATCTGTTTACATCAGCGCCTGACCAGTCCTATCTTCCTAGAGCTCTTTGCTCTTTCTCTCCCTTGCCTCCCAGGTGGATTTTCTCCCGGTCTCTTGCTCTCATCAGCAAATGACACAGTTGTCACTAGAGAAAGAACAGCAGGCAGGAAGGGAAGAGGCCAGGGTTTACTGTGCTGGCAGCGAGGCACACAGCCACTCCAGTGGTTCCTGAAAGAGGCCTCGCCTAAAGTAGAATGCAGGTGGGCCGGCTGCCGTCTGTCCCCTTGAGGAGAGCGCTGGAGCATGATGGAGACAGGTGAGATGACAGGGAGAGATTCTGCAAGGGCACGAGTTGTTGGGACTGTAGCAGACCATAGGATCATTCTAGGATCTAGAAAGATAGGGGGGATTTTCATTTCTCTTGGGGATACTGGGAGTGTGATCCCACATAGAGACCACAGGAGGTGACTTCCTCCTCTGATGCTGGGTTTCTCCTACCTGCATCCTTTGGAGATGGCCAGGGATCCTTTGCCAGCTGCAGGACTTCTGGAGTCCCTGCCCCCCGTCAGGCTTTTTTCTCTTTGGTGCAGGAAAGCATTCCCTGGAGGGGCCACAGGGGTAGGAAACCTGGTCCTGGGCACAGTCCTGCTGTACTTTCTGCTCCGGTTGCTGAGGTGGGGCACCCAGTCCCAGGGGTGGACTTTCTGGGTTCAGGAGCCAAACAGCCACTGAGGACAACGCTTTTTAGTCCCTGCTATTGACTCCTGTCCTTCTCCTTAGGACCCCAGGTTAGCACTCAATCTATGGGTGCAGGATTCCCTCTGCCCATGTTCCAGACTCTGAGTTAGGAATTATGGGGCCCACAGAGGAGCAAGAGACCTCATTCTTATGTGAGCACCTCAGGAATATTCAGCCTACCTAATAAGACCACCCGTACTCACTGATAGGCAAAATCCAGCCTGCCAAAGACCGTGAACCCCGCACGAGGGCGAGATGCTATCAGACCATGAGTGCCTGGGTTGGAGCCAGCTCTGGCATGAAGGATGTCGACAACCACTGAGGTCATAGCGCTTCAGTTGTGTCAACCAGCTGTCTGTTTAGGGCCTCCAAGCCCCTTGAAATGGAGTTGAAATTGCATTGAATTGTCTCCTATGTCCATGGATTATTAAAGTGAAAGCCTTTTCCAAGATCTTGACTAATCTCTGAAGCAGTGGATGGGTAGACTTTTGGCAAAATGAAATTTGTATCGTCCTTATTCCCTTTACCTCTGAGATTCTATTTTTCTTGAAGGACATCTCCATCACTCTTCATTAATCCCAATGTGAAACTTAGATCTTTTTAAAGTCCCTCCTCTCCAACTAAAAAAAGTCACTCTCTCTAATTACTGTGCTTTTAGTAGGTTGTACTACGGACCTTGGACAGCACCACCGGGCAAGATGGACCTGCCATCTCTGGGCTCCCTTTTTCTCCCCTCACTTTCTCTCTCCCCTTCTCACTCCCTGTCTCTGAGGCCTCCTATCCCCACTTCCATCCTCAGAGCAGCCTCTTCTTCCTCAGAGCCTGATGCCATTTGATTTCTAGGACATGGGGAGAAGGACCTTTTTCCTATGAGAAACACTTACCTAAGTCTACTCCCAACAGAAACTGCTCTCTTCTGAAGACAGACTCAGCTACCAGCTATTACAGGAATACAGATTCCTCCATTCTGCCCCCTTTTAGTTGAATGGACTTTGGGGATCACCGTCTTTTCAGAAATGAGGAACCTGAGGCTCAGATCGTTTGGTGAGATAAGAGGTGACAGGGATGTACCATGTATTGGAAGGATCACAAGTTTGGGGACCAGACAGAATTAGTTTGAATCCCAACTCTGAACCTTACTAGTTGTATAATCTTGGGTCAATTACTTAATATTTATGAGCTTCAGTTTCCTCCTCTGCAACTCCTACCTAGCCCTCTTATTGGGAAGAGTAACTAAGATAATACAATATCTAGTATGATGCCTGGCATAGAAAACGTACTCTGTCCGTGGTGTATTTGGCCCAGAGTTACAGACTGGTAGTGCAGGCCATGTCTCCTGATGGCCAGGGCACTGCCTCACCGTGGTATCCCTACTGTATCAGCAATTTATTGCATGGCATTGGCTTATGCAATTGTGGGGACTAGCCGTGCAAGTGTGAGATCGAAAGGGCAGGCTGTCTGGGAGGGCAGACTGGAACTCTCAGACATCGTTGGAGTTCTGTCCACAGATGGAATTTCTGCACCCAGGAAGCCCCAGCTCTGCTCTTAAGGCCTTTCAACTGATGGAATCAGTCCCACCCAGATCATGAGGATAACCTCCCTTACTTAAAGTTAGCTGATTATAGACTTCAATCTCACTTACAAAATACCTTTGCAGCTACGTGCAGGCTAGTGTTTGAGTGAATAACTGGAGATTGTCTCCTAGCCAAGTGTGACACATAAAACCAACTGTCATACCCACGAAACTGTGAGCCCCTGCAGTGCAGGGGCCATGATTCCATTTCTGCATTCACAGGCCTGGCATCAAGCTGCCACCAGGCAGGCACTCAGTCACTGTTTGTTCAAAGAAAGTATCAGTGGAGGTCATATTATAGAGTCCCTGAGGGTCCTTCACAGTAGGGTGAGTTTTATCCTAAAGGCAATGGGGAGCCATTGCAGGACCTTGAACAGGAGTGGAAGGGATGTCACTGCTGCTTTCTCTGTTGAAGCCCTGTACCAGCAGAGAGCTCCTCTCCAAGAAAGGGAGGAATGAAGTCTGATGCCCGCATCCCTCATGGGTGTATTGCTCCCGCTTGGGAGACGTTTCTCTCCAGTTCTTTCTAAAGGGTAGAGACTCCCTGGGGAATGTGTTCCAGAGAGGCCGCTATATTTAGCCCTCTGTGTTTTTCCAGAAGCAAAACCAAACCATGATATTTTACCCTGCAATTACGTCCGGGGTTTTGAGGAGAGTGAGTCCTCCATGTGACTGAGGCAGAGACTTCCCTCTCACACGTGACCGTGGAGGTTCCTTTCTCATGGCTACTTCTCTGGGAAGGGGGGGTAGTTAGATCATTCCTACTGAGGGCTGGATCGTGACTTGGATAAGGCAGCCCGTGGGCACGCAGGCCCCATGTGCAGAAAGGAAGTGAGAGCAGATGCCGGCCCCACTGGAGTCCCCGCCCTCAAGTCTCCTCTCCGCGTGAAATCAGACACGCTACAGTAGACATGAAGCAAGGGCTCTTCACATCTTGATCAGAAAGCAAAGAATAAGATATCTAATTTATGGCTGTACCTCCAAGCCCCTACACAACCCTCACCACCTCAGAGCCTCAGGAAAGCCCCGTTGGAAAATCCCTGGCTGCATGGGAGAGCCAGGGATGCTACGGGGGGATGGAGTAAAGTAGAGGAGAGAAGAGCGTTCAAGGCAAAGGGACTAGAATATGCAAAGCCACAGAGCTGAAAACAGCATGGGATGGGGTAGAAAATGAGACTAGATCAGTGTGGCTGGAAGGCAAAGTGTGAGACCACATGGCAAGCATCCTGGCCTTTATCTGGGGAAGGGAGTGGCATGGTCAGACTTGGTTTTACAGATACTTCTGTCTGCTGTGTGTCCGCTGTGTGGAGGTTGGTTTGGAAGAAAGCAAGACCAGAGGCACTTAGGACTAACTCTGCTGTGTAGGTGAAAGTTGATGTGTCCTGAACCTTAGAGAAGAGAGGGCCAATTAAAGAAAGATTTGAGAGACATTATCAGGCCTTGGGAATTTGGATACCATTTCCTTAAACATTTTGCAATAGCACAACTGATATTGTGACAGTCTTTCTTCTATCTAGCCTAAATCCTTCTGCATGTGATGTAAGCATATTCCCTAGCGCCTTTTAGTCTTCCCACTGAGTGCTACCTCTTCACGGTTTCAGGGAAGCCTAGAGCTGAGGCCCTCAGTGCAACCTCCATTCCATTCTGTTGGAGCTGATGCTTGTCTCCGATTCACTAAAATGTGTCGAGTATAGCTGGTGTGGGAAACCCTGGCTTAGTGCCTGTAAGTGTCTCTGACTCTTCTCCCAGGCCTCTCAACCCACGCTTGGCTTCTCAGCAGAGCCCTTCGCAGCATCAGATGAGCATGCCTGCAGGGTCCTTTCAGAGTATTCCATCAGATAAGTCAACTGCCTAAACTAGGGTGCCGAAGCCCCAGTTAGCACACGTCTGCCCAAATCCCCACACGTGATGCAGGTCAAATCCTTATCCTTGGTGGACATCTCTTGCTCAGGGGAGCTAATAATACTCTCACTGTGCGGTTCTCACTGGAATCTGGTGGATCCAGAACGTGCCTAGGGAAAGCTAGTCCCCGGGTGGGGTGATTCACGGGGCATGGGCTGCTGGGGCGATGGACATGATGTGACCGCTTTCAATTCTGTCCTCTGAAACCCCCCACCCTCTCTCTCTCAGGCGTGGGAGGCTCTGGAGCTGAATGTGAGGGTGTCCAAGTAAGGCACATGGACCCTCCTAGATGTCCCTCATCTCTAGACAAGCGAAAGGGGAGGAATTGGCTTTTACCTCTCTGCCCATCGCCAGCCCTGAGGATGAGACCACAGCATTCCAAGCTCACTTCCACCTTACCCTCGGGAAGAGATGGAAGGCTGCTTGCTTATAGCGCTGGTCCTATCAGGGGCTAATTGAAGCCCTGGGCAAGGAGCGCTTCATCTTCTGGGAGACAGAGAGTGAGATATAAAGGTAATGCTTAATGGAGGAGGCTGAGAGCTAAGCAGGCAGCCCTGAGGTACTTAATGCAGCTCCTCACAGCAAAACAGTAAGGAAATGGGACTTCTGAGAATTTCCTGAGAAACCTAAAGCTCCTTTTTAAATAGCGAGGAGACGTTCTGACAGCGGGCAGGAGACTTCTCGGATGGTGTGCCTCCTTCAGGGGCATTGAACCTCACTTCCAAGGCACCTACCCGCCCTCTGCACCTAGAGTTGGGGACCCTCTAGATGGGGAGCCTCATATTGGTCTTTAAGCCCAAATCCTCAGTTTCCCTTTGCCCACGTGGAGGTGAAAGAGGAGTCTCTGAGCAGGAACAAGGGATGTTGAGGGAGCCTCAGGGAATACAATTTCCTTACTCTAGAAAAGCAGTAAAAGACCTCTAGGGTTTTCACTATGCTTTCACGCCGCATTTGATCCTCAGAGAGCCCCTTGGTAGATGAGGCAGATGTTTTGGTTCTATCCCCATTTTAAAGATGAAGGAACTGAGTTGAAAAATGGCAAACTTTGTGGAAAGAGAATTGGAGTGGGGATGAGACATGGGTTCCAGTCTTTGCCATGGCTAGACTTGCCGGGTCTCAGAACCCTCATTTATGAAGTGAACGACCAGTTGGGTGAGATCTGGAGCTTTCAGACTGGAATTCCAGGAACCACGAGTGCCTCTGAGCCCACTCAGGGGGTGGAGTGGGAGCCAGGAAGCCAGAACTAAGAATTTCTATGCCTGCTTCAATCAGAACATTCCAATTTTATCTGTAATATGTCAGGATTCCATATGGAATGCCATTTGAAGACAGAGTTTCTGAGTTTGAAAAGTTTGAAAACTGCTGGACTAAGTAGTGTCTAAGGTCCCTTCACTTTTTATTTTTGTTTTTTATTTAGTTATCTTTGGCCACACCGTGTGGCCTGTGGGATCTCAGTTCCCAGACCAGGGATCAAACCCACGTTCCCTGCAATGGAAGAAGGGAGTCTTAACCACTGGACCGCCAGGGAAGTCCTGGTCCCTTTACCTTTAATTCTGTGACTCTCTTGAGTCAGGTGTCCTCAGCCATGATCCAATGCCCTTTCTATCCCTTCTCTCAGACAGGTGGGTGACTAAGAAGCAGGATGGCGTCTCCTCCCTGGGTGGGAGGTCAGCCTCAGACTGGTCGCCTTCACTTTGCTCAGAAGCACCTTCCCCGTGGAGATGGAGTGTGGACTGATTTTTCCATCTCAATGTTTCCCATGCCTGTTACATTTGCAGGTGGTCACTAATGAGGGTGGGCAGCTCTACTCCAAGGGGAAAGACTTTTAGAAGGACCCGCTCTTCAAAACATTCACTTGACCTGACCCCTGACCTGGAGTGGAAAAGACAGTAGAGCAGTCTGTGGGGCTGAGAAGGGGAAGAGCCACTAGGGCACTGTCTTTAAGCTCCAAGACCAATACGTTAAGACAAAATTGGTACTAGTCAGTGGGTGGAAGTACCATTTGTGAAAGTTTTCTGCTAGCAAAGGGAGGTACACATAAGGTAGTGGGTGGTCAAAATATCTGGTTAGCCGCATGGTTCCCTGGGTTTTGCCGTCTTTACATCTTTTGTCACTTGCTTTCTTCTCGTTCGAAAACAAAGGGAGTTTTGATAAGGGTGAGATCTCCTGGATTTCTTCAGTCATTGGTGATAGGTGGTGAGAGAGTTACGTGACTTCTCAGGGTCTCTCTTTACTTCCTGTGCAGCTGTTCTCAGTCTTGCTTTCCACTCTAGAGTAAGGTGGTGATATTGAGACGTGGGAGGTAGCACTATGGCACTGGGAAAAGAAGGATCAGCGGAGTGGGTGTGGCAGACAGAAATGAAGACATCAGCCTGGGCTCTGCTTATGACACATGTGAATGCCCCCCCAGAGGCCATCACCACCACCAAGTCCCACCACAGTACAATAAAAATGACCTCAAGGTGCTCTCTCCGTCTCTTATGGCATCTTTTGTGTCTTGTTCAAGACTCAAAGTCCTGTTGGAAAATATGTGATCGGCTGAGTTTAAGTGACTGTTTGGTCCCTGGCTATACAATCAGTGAAGACGTTTCTTGGCCCCTCGGCTTCCCTAGTGGGAGGTGGCCAATGAAAAGGAGAACCAAACATTATCCTCTGTCATGATTTCACAAGATAAGGCAGAGGAAAGTCCACCTAAAGAATTTGGGACGTGGGCTTCCCTGGTGGCGCAGTGGTTGACAGTCCGCCTGCTTATGCAGGGGACGCGGGTTCGTGCCCCGGTCGGGGAAGATCCCACATGCCGCGGAGCGGCTGGGCCCGTGAGCCATGGCCGCTGAGCCTGCGCGTCCGGAGCCTGTGCTCCGCAACGGGAGAGGCCACAACAGTGAGAGGCCCGTGTACCGCAAAAAAAAAAAAAAAAGAATTTGGCACGTGCAGCAGAAACTACTAGCTAACTTACAAAGTTCTTTCCTTTGATTTCTGGGCACAGAGTTGGACTGTGTTTCCCAGCCTCCCTTGCAGTTGGGTGTGGCCATGTGACTGAGTTCTAACCAATGAATATGAGGGGAATTGATGCCATTCTGCACACATCACTTCCAGGCAGGCTCCCACACGTACTCTTCCAAGTTCCTTTCCTGTCTGGTAGCTGCGGTGGCCATGATCACCCAGTGTGATCTTGAGAGCCATATGTTAGAGACAGCAGATCCATAAGATAAAAGGAGCTTAGGTCTCTGAATTACCTCCTGGAGGAGAGGTGCCTGTTTCAGCTGTTAGGTGGAAAAGACACATTACGTTAAGTCATTGAAGTTTTGAGGTTTCACTGTTACAGCTAACATTACCTTAAATGAATATACGGTGCTACTAGGAAGCGGGATGGAAGCCAGACAGTAAAAAAATTTACACATCTCCACCTGGAAGTGCGGCAAGGTCGATTAGCGTAGTTGGGATCAATCAGACTGTAGAGGGCCTTGAAGGCCTAGATATCCAACAATAAGTACAAGAAGTTGGGTCCTCATTGGTCATCATAACACCAATCAGCAGAGCAGCAGTGCTCTCTGAATGTAAGGTGACCTCCTGTAGGACGGTTCAGACAGCTTTATTAACCCTCCCAGAGATGCTTTTCTTAGGTAAGCAAGAGTATCAGCAATTCATCCATTTGGCTGGCAACTTGGGGACGCCTAGCAAGGATGAAAAGGGGCTACTGATCAGAGCCGTCAAAGTGATGCGTTAGAATGTGCCAGTCCCTCAGTGGCCTAGGGTTCCCTATACCCCTGTCCTTGCTTTACCACAATACGTATTATTTTCCCTTCTCTGGTTACAGTTCCAGAAAGTGTACTGGGCTGGGAGTCAGGGAAACTGGGTACAAGTCCTTATTCTGTCACAAGTGGTTGTATGGCCTTGGGAAGTGTTTTCACTTCTCTGGGCTGTAAAAGGAAGGTGTTGGACCAGTCGGTTGCTCAGTGATTTTTTTTCTTCCCATTCTATCATTCTGCCAATATGGATTTCTAAACATGATGCAGGTCTCTTGCGCCAGGGAGGTAAATGAACGAGCACCTGGCTCTGTGCGATACCTCCTTGGGTGCCATGATCCGTGCTGCCCCAAACGGAGCTTTCCCCCAAGGCACGGAGAGAGGAATTACAGAAGAGGAAGGCAACTGTTTCTTAGAAGAGCTTGAATTGAATGTGAGTCTCTTGACTTCTAATAGTGCTTTAATGGGTTAGGAAATGGGTTGGTATTTATGAACTGCCAATTTGGGAGGAGGGGAATAGTGATGTAAATAAATTCCACAAGGGCCCTAAAACCAAATCTTCTGGGTCTAATCAAGTGTACAGGTGGCTGGGGTTTTGATTGCTTGAGTTTTTTGTGCTCTAAGGCATCCTTACTTTAACTGAGCCTGTGTTTTCATGAAAGGCATGGATGGGTTGGAAAGAGAGAGCTGAGAGGTCTCTGGTGCCAAGTTCCTGCTGAGAAGGAATCTGAATGTCTCCCCCTTCAATGACATCCTCCTTCCCAGGTTGTTTGGCTTGCTATGGCCAGGGTGGGTACCACCCCTAACAGTGGGCTCTCTCAGCTTACAAGGGGCTGAAATGGTCCTGGGAGGCCCAGCCTGGGGCTGTGGCAGCCTGGAGCAAAGAAAGTGCTGTTCTCTCTAGAGTCTTTGCCCTTTGTGTCTTCCCTTCAAGCCAGTAGCAGTTTGTTCTCTGGGGGCTTCTCTGCTCAGCGTTGTCTTAGTGTGTTTGCTCTGCGGGCACTTTTGGGTTGTCTCTTCCAGCTTCTGTGTCAGTCTTAGGGCTACTCTGCCACAGGAGACTTTGCTCTAGGATCAAAGGCCCAGTGTTAGGAATGTGTGGATCTTGGTCAAGCAGGAAGTAGCTCCAAGTCTAGGTTTGAAAATAACTTCCTGTTTTTAGAAGTGTGTGTGTGTGTGTGTGTGTGTGTGTGTGTGTGTATTGGGAAGGCAGGGGTGTGAGAAGGGCAGTGGCTATGGGGGAAAAGTAGAGATCAAGGAAGCGTATTCTTTCTCTAGGGCTGCCGTGACAAAGTACCACAAACTGGGGGGCTTAAAACACCAGAAATGTATTCTCTCACAGTTCTGGAGGCTGGACACCCAAAGTCAAGCGATCGGCAGGGCGTGCTTTCTCTGAAGTCTGTAGGGGAGGATCCTTCTAGCCCCACGGTGGTTGTTGGCAATCCTGGGTCTTCCTTGGCTTGTAGACATATCACACCAGTCTCTGCCTCCACCTTCACAGGGTGTTCTCTCCAGATGTCTCTGGGTCCAAATTTCCTTCTTTTAAAACGATTCTAGTTATTAGATTAGAGACCATGCCAATCCTATATGACCCCGTCTTAACTTGATCGTATCTACCAAGACCCTACTTCCAAATAAGGTCACATTCACAGGTCGCAGGGGTTAGGATTTGAACATATCTTTTAGGGGGATACTATTCAACCCACATCAGGGAGGTACCTACTTAAGTAGGGTTCTCACCAGTTAAATCCTTTGAATGAGGTGAAAACTGGTTGATCTTTTATTTCGCTTAGGTGTTAATAGCAAACAATTTCCTGGTGCCAACTCTCCATATCTCATTCCTCAAGGAGTCATTCAAAATGAATCAAGAACTAGAAAAGCGAGAGAGGAAGCTACTTTTCTGGTTGTGGTTGTTGCTCTTTGCTGAAGCAAATTCTCATGAGTAAAAACCGAAAGGTGAGTGGCTGGCCCTTCTGTGTGTCCATTTTTCTTCCATTCTCTGGTGTTTCATTCATTCTCTGGTGTTTCATTCATTCTCTGGTGTTCCATGGCTTACTGTCGGTCATTAAATTTGCTCAAGAAGATTCCTGTCCCTGAAGACAAGAGCCATGTCTCAAACTTCCTGCATCTCTGAAGCACATAACCTAGTGCTGGACGGACACAGTGGATTCTCCATGCCTGTGAAAGGATAGATTTATTACGAATTCTTTCCACTCCTGTTCCCATTGTGCCTATGTAGTCATTCTCTCCCCTTTGAGGGCCTCTTCTGAGTGAAGGATGAGGGTCTCGGAGTCTTCAAGCCAGATCCATGGGCTTCCTGTGCAAGTAAGGTTGGGGGAGGGGCTGGTTTGAGTTTGGTCCCATTATTAACAGGACGCTGCATTCTTAGAGCTCTTCATAGCTCCTCAGAGCCCTTCATCCACGTCACACTCAGTCTTTCAGATCAGGAATCTCCGGTCCTCAGTGAGTTCCAGGCAAGGACAGCCCAGGAGGTGTCTGCATTTCATCCAGGGACCTGCTGTGGCCTTGAGGGTGAGGTAGGGACTTGGATATTAGAGCTTCCTCATCAACAAAAAGTAAATAGATAGAATTTGATAAAGCCAATTGTGTTCTGCCTTGGGAACGGTTTTGACAAAGCTAGCAGGCTACCTGCATTATAACCTTTATCTTACCCCACACCATTTGGGGCATTTCTGTTTGTACCTAGCCCCAGGCTATTGTTCTTAACCAGTTTCCCAGAGCAAGGACTGTGGCTATAGGAAACACACTCAGAGCTCCTGGAAAAGCTGCGTGGGGAGAAGAGCATGAAACCACAGGGCTTCTGTTTTTGCCCCCTGCTTAGCCCTTGTTAGACGGGCTGTGTGACTCTGTCCTCTTGGTTTTAGGGCCTGCCATTATGCTTTACTTTCATACCTGCAGAAATACATGTGAGGCAAAAGTTAAGTTTTCATTGACCTATTTGAATTTGTAACCTCAGTTTTACCTGAGTTTGGTCTAGTACTCAGGCCTGTTGGGATGTCCACTGAAGCGAAGCTCTGAAAGGCCTGCGGTAGGAAGGCTGGGGACTGACTGAGCGGAGAGAGAACGCAGCACCTGCACTAGGTTCAAGATCAGCGATCCATCCCCAGAATGGAGGGGCCATGTGGAAAACAGCCGCGGGCTTCCACTCAGATCACCTCATTCGGCCCCCATAGTCTCACACCTGAACCTCAGGGGGATGAGGCTGCCAAGCAGGCATTGTAAACACCCAGAGTTATTTCTAGATCCTCCGAGAGGCACGGAGAGCCCAGCCCGACCACAGCCTCGGGGCTGGTGATGGCCGCTTTGGCAGAAGGTTTGCTGACAGAGTTGGAGGTTTGGGCCATGGTGTTGGCTCCGTAGAAGGCAGTGCTGGTGACAGTGGTGGCGGCCTTGGTGCTGTGGCTCGGCCAGGGCAGCCTTGCCCATGGAGGTGAGTGGTGCAGCAGAGGTGTGAGCCCAGGGTCAGTGGCTGCTCTTTTAGCTTCCTGGTACCAACATTGACAGAAGCATCGCCTGGGGGACACCAGCCATCCTATGGGGACAGAAGTGGGAATCAGTGGCATTGCTGCCATTTGAAGGGCGACTAGAGATACCACCCTAGTGAACCAAATGTGAAGCTGAGGGAAATGGCACAGGTACATACAGCTAAGAGGTTTTCTTGGAATCTGTGAGATGCCCCCTGACGAGGCCTGGATGGAGGGTAAAAGGAACCAGAATTCCCGTGAATGCAAGGGTGTGGAGTGAAGAGAGCCCTGTTTTACGCCTGTGGCCACTGTGCTACCGGTGGAGGCTGGTGGGTCCCATTGAAAAGCTGGAACATCCCAGCACTCAGCTTGAGTGGACAGAGACACGTTTCAATCAAACCAGATGCCAGGGATCTCAAACGGAGATGCCTTTTTTAAAAAGGTTGACATCGCTGAAAATGTAAAGAAGGTGTGGAACGTACATCCTTATTGAGAGGACAAGGAACCATGGGCCCCTTGAAAAGATAATAGTGTTCTAGAAGAAGAGCTGGGCATGTCCCCTTGATGCCCACCTGGTGGCCTCATCAGAAGATGGGGGAATAGTTTTCTCTTCATCCCAAGCCCTTGCTCGTCTTTTAACAAATTCCTTTCTGTTCACTTTCCAAGGCCAAAAAAGTATTGGCATGATTTTTTCCCCCACAACTCAATTTCATTCCATTCAGTTCAATTCAACAAATATTTACTGAGTGAGGCAGTCCTGAGCCAGGGATGCAGAGAACACACATATGAGCCAGACGCTATTTTTGCTCCCAAGAGTTTTATATTTTCTGTGGGGATGGAGGTGGAATAAGATGAGTGCACACATGTCAACCACACACACCCCCCTTTCAAGGGTCATCTCCCTCTAAAATATATTGGGAAAGAGAAGGGGTCAATGAGGAAATCGCTGCGGCTCTTCTCAGCATCCCTCAAGGAGGCTTAGATAGGACACCTTTCTCTCCCCACTGTCGGGTGAGGGATGGGAGGTGGGACACACTTCTTGTTCTGTCCCTTTCTCCTCACAGGATAGCTCAAGGCTGTGTGAGGTTTACTAAAAGACTAAGGTAATCAGATGATGTTGTGAACTGAGCCAGAAAGATATGTTCAAAATCTAACCCCAGCTTCTTGTGAGTGTGATCTTATTTGGAAATAGGGTCCAAATGTAATCGAGGAATCAAGTTAAGGTGTGGGGGCCCCTAATCCAATAATTAATGTCCTTATGAGAAGAGGGAGATTTGGACCCTGACAGACAGACACGGAGGGAAGAACTCCATGTGATGACACAGGCAGGGGTTGAATGTCTGCAGCTGCAAGCCCACTAAGAGGTGAGGAAGGATTCCCTCGGGCACTTGCAGGGGGAATCCTTCCTCTGCTCTTCCGAGCTTCTGGGGGTTGCTGGTTCTCTTCAGCGCGGCCCTCTGACGACTTGATCTTGGATTTATCACTTCCAGAACCAAGAGACAATACGTTTCTGTCATTTTAAGCCAACTGGTTGGTTACAGCAGCCCTAGGAAACCAACACTGATGGAATCACCACATAGCATGGGAAAAGTTAAACCTGTAGCCAAGTACCCCTTTTCAGCTAGCTGAGGGAAGAAAATTACTCACGGAGCGTAATCCTTCCTCGGGATCCTGTCGTTGGCACACCTGCACCCCACTCTCACTCCCTCGTCCTCAGGACTGTGTCTTTGTGAATGTCCCACCTTGGTTATTATTCTTCTGGTGGCTCTCCACACATCCAGATGTGGCCCACAAGGACCAGTCTTTCCCCAGGATTTGTCACCTCCCCCAGCTGTTCATTACTTCACACTTGCTTTATTCACCGTTCAGTGACATCCTGGGTGAGAGCCTTTAAAACAAGACAGTCACAAGACCTGCTTCCCTGCAGGGAGGGTGGCTTGGATGGACATACACCCTCTGTGTGTGACACCTTTGGGCTGGTGCCCCAGTGTCCACTGCAGACTACTTCATATTTGCTGTTGCCTATGGGTCCCCCCGCCACACACACACACGCAATCAGTAATGCTCAGAGCCCTTACATTCTCTCAACTAAGGGTGGCAAACTCTTGGCTTGCGGTTCTGACTGAATTACATATGCAGTGCTCTCTTCACCTGTCTGGAGCCCTGAGCCCCTTACCATGTGAGCAACTGATAAAACAAAAAAAAGTTAGTGACCCATTTGGAATTTGAGCTCTTTGGAGGAGAAGACATTTTAAAAACCTGCCAGGGTTTTAGTCTAGATTCAGGGTGCATATTTCTTCCACTCTACAAGCCTAAGAACTGAGCAGATGCCAGGGGTCCACCATGATGGGGAAGTGGGTGAACCTATTATTATTGGACATAGAGATCTGGGATGGGAGAGAAATGAAAAGAATTTTTTTTTCATTTCTTAATCTGTCATTTCTATTTCCATCCCCTCCTCAGGGATGGTGCCACACTCGTGTCACCAATCACAAGATACTGTGGACCTGAGGCAGCCCTTCCCCAAAGTACAGAGTCCCAGAGCTGGAGAAGCAGAGGATGGGGCCCACCATGCACCGTCCTGAAGGCTGGCGGGTCCCCACCTGCGGGCCTGCCTGGAGAGCTGACATCCCAAACCATGCTGTGCTAAGGAAGCCAATGCCATTCCCACCCCCATCCCGTAGCCCAGCTCTGTTCAAATACCTCACTTTATCTCCTGGACTTTCTTGCAAATCCTCTGTTTATCCTGCCTTTTCTCTCTCTCCTACCTGTTAACTGGAATGTTCTTTCCACCCTGGATTTCTCCTCTACCGCCCACCCCTTTTCTTGCTTGTACTTACTATCTACTTAGTTGCTCTTGATACCAGATATTTTGGTTTTTGATTGTAGGGCATTAGATGGATTTAAAGATATCAGTTTACTGCTTTCTAGATTGCAGTCAAACCCTCTTAATATCACTGTTATTTAAGCGCACTGCCCCTTTCTGCCCAGCCTATGGGAGCCTTGGGCCCTGACACTTCCACTCTTGACCTCTGGGGGGCGCCCTTGGCGCTGCTTGGCTGCCCCGTCACCCCAGACCCCTGGACATTTCACCCAGAACACTAGGCTGCTGCGTGCTCACCTACAGCGCACCCGGAACAAGCACTGCCTCTCGCTGAGGGTTTGCCCCTCTCTTAAGCTGAATTTTCTTTCCTCTTGTTGTTATTAAGCTTATTAAGAAGGGAGATTCTGGATGACCCAGGAGAATAAAAAAGAGGTGCATGGAACCTCTTCTGGGCTTCGGTCCAGCTCCCTTTTGGAGTAAAGAAAGTGTGTGTGTGGGTGGTGCGGAGGCGGTGAGGGAAGGAGCCTTCTGCTTATCATTGGATGAAGTCATCTGATAAACAGTGAGCTGGGGCCAGGTTCCACAAACGGAAAGCCCAGAACAAAGCATTGCTAATTGAATACGGCTTTGTTTTGAGCTTTGTTTCAACCTCTCCGTCCCTCAGTATTTTTATCTATGAAATGGGGATAATAGTGCCTAATGAGCCTGTTATGAAGAAAGAATGAGAACATATATGTATATATATCCTTTCTTTGGACTTTCTCTCTCTCTCTCTCTCTGTGTATATATATATATATATATATATATATATATATATATATATGAACAACAGTATCTGGTAAATACTAAATAAATGTATCTATCATCTGACTATGATTGCATAGGAAACATAGCCCTAGAGACACAGGCCCTCAGGTTCTATAACTTGCTGTGTGAATATAGCCCATTATTTAATAGTATATTACTATCATTTATTATTTATATTAAGCTTATATTTTTAAAACATTATTCTTTATAACCGGTGAAGTGTTATCTCCGAGCCCACACATTCTCCCCAGGAAGTGGGGTGGAAGACGGCTGCCCCGCGTCCTTCGCAGGGTCACGTGAGATAGCCATGCGTGTGCAGTGAGGCGAGGGTCTGGGCAGATGCAGGGAGCGCTGCTGCTGGCAGGTGTGCAGTGGACAAACATTGGCTGCGTGGATGCAGCCCTTTCCCACTCCAGCCAGAGCCCCTCCGTCCTCATGTGTCATCCTGGCAGAGGCAACCCTCCCCTGCCCCCAAGACCCATCAGTGCCGGGAACCTACTAGAACTTGTAACTACTGCAATCAGCACCAGTGCTTTCCTATGGGAAGTGAGGATAGACACCGGCATGGACTAGTTTTCAGCTAGTTGTGTCACTTTGGGTAAGTCTTCTCACTGCTCTCTAGTTGGTGGGGTTGAGCCAGGTGACATGTGGGCTCTGCCAGCTCAAGTGTTCTGTGAATCTGAGGACAGATTCAAAGGACAGATGCTGAGTCCGGCTTTCTCAAGTTTGGGGACTTGTCCTCAGTAATGACACTGAGGCCCTAAGCCTGGACGAAGCCCCCTGGCTGCACGAGCAGATGCACGTGGAAGCCAGGGGGAGCACATCATTCAAGGGCTGGATGGTAGGCTGGTGGTCAGCAAGAGCCCTTTTGGGCCCAATGGGCCACAAGGACAACAAAGGGTAATGCCCCATTCATGGGTTAACAATGACCCTTCCGTCCATGGAACATGGTGACTTAACCTGGCCAGTGAGGGCACAGGGATACACCATTAGATTTCCCTGGGAGACCCCTGGCCAAGGAGGGGACATGACATGACCAGTTGTGCCAGGGTGGCTGTGTTGCTTCCCTTCTTGGGACCTCGGCACCTTCATCTGTAAAATGGAACCAACAGTGTCTGGAAAGATCCTGAGGCTCTTTCCAGCTCTGACATTCTACAAATTCATTACCTGCTTTCTTCTAGATACCTCTGGCTAGCAGCCCAGACTAAAGTTGGTTTCTCCGTAGGATTTTTTTTTTTTTTTACCTACTTTCTTATCCAGTCTTTTCATTCATCTTTATTCTCTGGTACAGCATAAGTGTATGCTTTTAGCTACTTAGAAAACTCTTTTCCTCCATTTTTCTTCTTAAACATTTAAATAAATGAAATCTAGTATGTAAAGTGCTTAGCACAATGCCTGGCTCATAATAATGTATTCATTTGTGTGTGTGTGTGTGTGTGTGTGTATATTCTCCTAATATATATCTTCCTCTTTTTCCTCTAACCTAAATATCTGTGTCATTTAAAATACATTTTATTTTATTTTTTTTAAAATACATTTTATTTTTTAAAACTCAAGCCACTTAGCTTGTTCTTTGCAATAAAAAGATCTCTTTTTTTTTTTTTTTGCGGTATGCGGGCCTCTCACTGTTGTGGCCTCTCCCGTTGCAGAGCACAGGCTCCGGACACGCAGCCTCAGCGGCCATGGCTCACAAGCCCAGCCGCTCCGCGGCATGTGGGATCCTCCCGGACTGGGGCACGAACCCATGTCCCCTGCATCGGCAGGCGGACTCTCAACCACTGCGCCACCAGGGAAGCCCAAAAGATCTCTTTTGAAAGCAGTTCCTACATTTACGTTCACAGCATGGCGGGCCCCGGTCACTTCAGGGTACCCAGCAGTGTGTCCGATTCTGACAAAGACAAGGCCCTGTCTTCAGATTTGACAAAGTTTCCAGGAGCACGTGCTTTCTAGAGACGCAGCCTTGGCTCAGTTCAGGTGCGATGTGTGAAGTTGATGATACAGGAAGGAACGGCTTACCCATGAGGTCAAAGAAACTCAAAACCTGACTTTAAGCTGTTGAGTTAATGCTTTCCAACAGCGTTATTCCAAGTGAGAAAATACAACTCCATCTCAGATGGGGCTTAAGCTTGCTTCTCTGAATCTGGCCTACCCTCAAATCTGCACACACAAAAAAGTGACCTGGGCTCCAGTTCACTGGTGTTAACAGTGAGGAAAGCAAGATACCTTTATAGACTATTTCTGAGGCCCTTTCCTCCCTAGATGCTTAGACCCCCCACTGCAGCCTCACATCCAATCCTCAGAACACATCCTAAGCGGTGCAGAGCCCAGAGGAAAGATTATTGTTCTCATTTTTCAGAAGAGGAAACATAGACTCAAGAGGCTATAAGTGGGTGGTGAAGGGGAAGGAAGGGAAAGGAGACTGGCCTTGTTGGGGAGAGTGGCAGGTCCCCGGGTGGACGGAGATTAGAAGTCGTGCCCTGTGAGCCGCCTGTGTGTGGCTTCCAAAAGTCTTACAGACTGACTCCTGGAAGGGGTAGGAAGACTAAGAAATAAACCAGCCTGGATGCAACCAGCCTGATCCCCTTCTCTAGAAGCCCCACAGAGAAAGCACATTGCCTTTGTATTTCTTCTCACTGTGCCAGCTTTTCTACGTATTAACAGAAGCATCTAGAAAATGTCATGGCAGGGCAGACCCAGAGCTTACACCTTGACAGCTGAAATAGGGAGGGATGGGGGGTAATAGGGTTCACTGTCTCCCATGACAAAGACCTTCTATCTCCTCCCCATCTGAATCTTGGAATCTTAACACACTCTGACCATTTAGAAAGAGGAAGTCAAAGAAAGCAGGGTGGGGTAATATGGTAGAAGATTGAACAGACAGAACTGGAAAGAGCCCCAGAGGGGCTTGCTTCTTCAGGAAGGAAGAAGAGGACAAAAGCCACCAAAGGGAGAGGGAAAAATAGAACAGCGGAGAAGAGGATGACTCTTTACTTAAGAGTGATTGATAGATAAGAAAGATGAAAAGAGATACGGGCAGTGAATATGAAAGGCCTTACAGAAAAACAAAACAGGAAGTCAAAGTGCCATTGGGCGCTGGTGATGCCTTTCTGAAAATTGGAAAAATGTTCTTTTGGCCAGTCTGTTGCCTCCAGCAAAATTTGTTCTGTATTTGTGGCACTCGAGCTAAAGTAGTGGCCGACCCTTGGTTTAAAGGGTAATAGCTTCTAAGGCTGATCCAGATGGCTCCCGCCAGAGGGGACTCAGAGACAGAGGCCCTGTGGCTGAGGGATTAGCAGGGGTCCCAGCGTGCCAGCCTCGGGGAGGGGAAGGAGGGGAGGAAGCAAAGAGGGATAGAAGGGCTGGAAGGTGGGAGATCAGATAAAAGGCCGTTCGTGCAGTCTTCCTTCCTTCATTTATCCCTTCACCAAGGATCTGATGAGCTTCCTCTGTATGTCAATCAGTGTTCTTGGTGCCATTATCTCGCTTCATCTTCACTATAACCCTACAGTATAAATATTTTTTTCTCTGTTTTACAGATGAAAAAACAGGAGCTCAGTGTACATTTCTGAAGCTGGAAAAGGGAAGGTTTAAATTCTGTTCTGCCTGATTCCAAACCTTATTGCTCACAATAAAGCATGCTGTGAGGGAGCTAAAATGACTAGGATATAAAATATGCTCTGAAGTGGCGATGTTTATTGAACACGTTTGCAAGAATCAGGCACTGTTCCAGGCTTTGGGGGGACAACACAGGCAGAGGCCCTGCCCTCCTGGAGAGTAGCAGGTAGAGCGCGGTATCGGACAATAAGCAAACAGAAAGATGGATTATGAAATGTCAGCTGGGGTTAAGGGGTATGAAGCAAAGTAATGCTGGGAGGGGGCAGGGGAAGGTGGCAATACCGCCGGCCATTTGAGAGGAGGCTTCCGGGAAGCCTCTCTGAGGGGTAGCCTGTGAGCCGGGGGCGTGCAGGACCAGGCTATGCAGATGAGACAGACGCTCAACAAACAGCTTGAGTTTCTCCAGTGTTTTCAACACCGCTCTTGAAACTTTCATACATTATTTCATTTGATCAATACATACAGTACCATGGGGAAGGAGCTGTCATTATGCCCGCCTCTTTTTAAAATGAGGGAATTGAGATGTGGAGAGTTAAGTGACTAGCAGAGGCCACACACCTTATAAGTAGTTTAGCAGAAGTAGGTCTTGTCTGATCCCAGGTCTAGGCTCTCATCTTCAGACCACAGAGGCCTTCCCCTCTCAGGGCAGGACCTGATGAGACCCCCAGAACCAACACCATAGACCCCCATCAACAGTCAGCCAGGCAGGGGCCAAGGCGCAGGTGCTAAAACTGGAAAGCATATTTGTTCATAAAGCCAGGACCAACCAAAGCAAAGAGCAAGGGGGATTTTTTTTTTTTTTTTTTTTTGGCCGCGTTGGGTCTTTGTTGCTGTGTGCGGGCTTTCTCTAGTTGTGGTGAGCGGGGGTTATTCTTCATTGCGGTGCACCAGCTTCTCATCGCGGTGGTTTCTCTTGTTGCGGAGCACACACTTCAGTAATTGTAGCGTGCGGGCTCAGTAGTTGTGGCTCGTGGGCTCTAGAGCACAGGCTCAGTAGTTGTGGCGCATGGGCTTAGTTGCTCCGCGGCATGTGGGATCTTCCCTGACCAGGGCTCGAACCCGTGTCCCCTGCATTGGCAGGCAGATTCTTAACCGCTGCGCTACCAGGGAAGTCCCAAGGGAGATTTTTTTTTTAATGTGTGTATTCAAAAATGTTTGCTAAATAATAGCTAGCATGATGGAGTGCTCACTGGACAGTAGGTGCTGTTCTAGTGCTTTCCATGAATGAACTCACACCCTGCACAGCCACCCTACATGAAGGTACAATGATTATCCCCTACTTACACTTGAGGAAGCCAAAGAAGAAGGTACCTTTTCCAATCTGACAGAGCACAAGTGCCAGAACAAGGATTCAAGTCCAGGCAGGCCAGGGTGGGAACAAGCTTTCACTCTTACTCTCCGTAGCCCACAGGGAAGGTAAGGGCTGAAGAGAGGGAGGTGTGAGCTGGACCATCAGAGGTGGGAAAGTTTTGGCTGCCACAGAGTCAGACTGAGAAGCAGAGGAGGGTGGAGGATCTCAGAACAGTGGCGACGAGCCAGAATGGCCCCTGGCCCCTCCAGCCCCTTATGCTGCCGCTGAGGAACCTTGGATGGAAAGCAGTTGGAGAAGGGAGGAGGCCTAGTCTCTTGGACCAGAGCTTTCCCACAGGGGAGAGGACTCAAGGAGGAAGGTGACCAGGGCGGAAAATGGAGGACAAGTATTTGAAGTTTCTAATATTGCCAACACAAAGGAAGATGAAACCTAAGATAAGGCCTTCATTTTCCTGTTCGGAGACCAAAGGAAATGACTCTTAGGGTTACAGGAACGAAATGAGAGTAAGAAGTTTGGGAGGAAGGAAATTCATACCTGGGACAGCCAGCGGTGGGGAAGAGTTGCAGGGGGTTGTGGGGTGGAAGGTGGTTGTGACCCCAGGCTGCCCCACATGGTGTGGTCCTGGAGCAGGAAAGTCACCCACCCTGAGTCCCTGAACTTGCCCTTGTCTGTAAGGGAGGGAAAGAGGCCAGCTGTACCCCATCTAATCCTTTGCTGCACGGAAGGGAGATGTCTGCTTTGCTCTTGCTAATTTAGTGTGGGAAGCCTGGCTCACTCTCGGTGTAGGTAACGATTCCCGCTGCTTGGCAAGCAGGCTGCAGGACCAGGGGCCTAGCCGCATCACTCCTTGGCTGGCATTCCATCACCCAGCGGCCCATCACCCCAGGCAGGTGGCAGCTGGCCAGGCACCCTAGACGCAGCAGTCGAGGCACTGGGCAGGCAGAGGGGCAGGGTTCCTGCCTCACACACGCTCAGGGCTGCAGCCTCCCAGAATCACAGGACTCTGCTCAGAGCCCTCTGAGCCAGTTGTGCCCAGACAGGAGCCAAAGGACAGGGAGGTGTTTGAAGGAAATGTTCCAGGCTAGGGGGTCTGGAGGCTGGTGGGGACGCGGGGGGAGGTGAGGGGAAGAGCAGATTTGTCAAGGAAGGACATGGGCCCTGGGATTGCCATTCTTACCCAGGTAGGCACTCCACTAGCAGGGCAGCAGAGCCCTGTGATGCCAGAGGTCCTGGGCACAGCCTCTTTCCACCCGGAAAAGCACAAGTAACCACATGGGCTTCAGAATAAGCGTGTACTTAGAACACCAACAGGCCCACCCCATGCCTCCCATGTTCCACCATCTTCTACACTGACATAGCAATGGCTGCCTTATCATTTCTCTTTGTACTCCCCAAGAAAAGAACTCGGGCCTCATACCTGTCCTAGCAGATTGACAAAAGACGTGTTTATCCTCCTCCCGCCCCAATGCCCCAGAGGCATCTTCACTCATCCCCCTTTCCCCTCCTGCTTCCATGCTCCAAGCACTTATCTATTCTTAGGTTTCAGTTAAGTGTTCCTTTCCCCAGAAGAAAGCATACTGCTAAGAGGAATTTGAATTTTCCCAGAAACCTTAGAAGATTCAAACGTTAAGCCAGCTTGACAAAGACTCAACACAAATTAGCTTAGGCAAAAGAAGAATTTACCAGCTCATCTAACTGGAAGGTTCAGGACTGGCTGGATCTAGGGGCTCATACAACATTATCTTGGCTCCCTTTCTTCTCATCTTTGGCTGTTTCCTGCTGGGTGTCGGGATCATTGTCTTTAATTGTGGATGGGATTCCTCCATAAGGCAAGGGAAGATGGGCTATAGCCAACTCCAGAATTATACGCTCCCTGTTTGGCAACTAGAAAGAGAGCTCTTCATTCGTTCCTAAGAAAGATTCTGATTGGCTCTGCTTGGGACATGTGCCCAGCCCTGAATCCATCACTGTGTCTAGAGTAGGTCAAGTGTCCATGTTAGTGCCTGGGGTTGGGGATGCGCAGGTTCTCATTCTAGAAAAAAAAAAAAAAAAAGAATAGTTGGGAGAGAGGTATTCAGCAGGCAAAGTATTAACTACCACTGTCCACCACAATGATATCTGCTGTGGTACCACAGTAGGAGAGAGATTTGGGGAAGGGGTCCCTTCCCACCCATTCCACTAACACATTGGGCAGATCCTGACTCTTCAGTGGGTTGACAGCTTGGGATTATCCAAGCTGCCTGCCTTCTTCTCTAGTTCAGACAAGCCACCATGTGCAGGGAAAAGCTCTTCTTCTAGGCTCCTTGTACCCATCAGTGCTCTAAAAACTTCTTGGGACCACTTTCCCCTTCTCCCTTCCCAACCAGTGTCTGTCTGGAGCTCCAGCCTTCCTGTCTGTGTGGCAGCCAGCTTGCTCTCCAAGGCCCTTCCCAGATATCATCACCATTGTGCAATGAGGTCACCAAGACCTGATGAGTCAGGCTGGGACTGAGCCCAAGCCTGCCCTGGCTTCAGGAGGACAGGGTCTTCTCTATCTCCTTGTGAAGGTAAGCTTTGAGCTGCATTATCCTCAAGGTCATCATTAAGATTCCTCCCTCTGCTAGTCCCAAATCCTTTGTCAGCAAATCTCTTAGCCATTAGGTCAATACAATCCCGCTTCATCCAGTTGGAAGGGAATGGACAAGTCATTTCTTGCAACCACCCAGCTAATCCTTGAATCTCCCTACAATGTCCTAAGAAGTGGCTGTCCTTCCTGAGCTGGTTCACTCTTAGGAAGTCCCCGTTATCAGGAAATTCTGAGGGCTGGCAACTTCTACTCTCTTCTCTTCCTTTTCTCCATGGGCTCTGGGAGCAACATCTAGCTGCAGACCCTCACTTTAGAGGCCTGGGGGTCCCCAAGGCAGCTTTTTCATGATAGTCTGAATATTTGATTCCAGATTTTGTGAATTCCCAGCCATGGCAGGGTGCCCCCTAGTCCACACATGATCAGAGTCTGTGGTGTAGGAGTGGGGACAGGGCTCCATGGGAGTCAGTGGAACACTGAATCAATACTCTTGTCCTCCTTCCTCCAGTGCTGGGATAATATGACCAGGCTGAGCTGCTTCATTGCTTTAGGGGAGCCCGTTATTTCCAGGGCTGCTCTGTCTAACACCCCTGGGCCCCCTAGGTACAGAATGTGGCCGTGAATGGTCTGTTTTCATTAGATGTGAAGGTGCATAGCTCACAGCGGGGCTCTTCTGGAGGGTAGAGTCATGTTAAGATTGCATGGGGTGGCCAGTGTCTTCACCTTTGCCAAGGGGAAAAATTGGGGGTGAGAAAAGAAAAAAGAGAAAAACAGTGTCTCCAACCTGGAAGAAACATTATTCTATCTGTGATACTCTCCCCCTCAACCTAACAGACTTATTTGGGTCCTCAGTATCTCTTTCTTTTTCTCCCCTCTCTCACTTCCCTTCCTGACTTTCTCCTCTCTTAAACCCAGTCCTGGCATGGAAGTGGACAGAACTCTATAATGTATCACTAGATGCTTCCTGAAGGCGAATCGTGTCCTGGCCCTCAAGGAGTTTACTTCTTTATGGAAGGAAAGGGCAATAATTTATAATCCTATGTAGCTGTGACCAGCAGACTTTGGGAAAGGAGAGAAGGGAAGGTCAGAAGTTGTGTAGGAGGGATGGATTGGGAAATAGGAAAGCTTGCTCGGGAACAGTTCCCTGAATAGGACGGCCTTGAGGTGGTGATTAATAATCTAGATTTTGCCCACTGCTCCTCTTCCCTCTCTGCTGCATGGCCAGAGCCCCAAGGCCATCACGTATTATTTGGTGTTTACATCAAAATCCCTTCCTTCTTATGCTCATTGCTCATTGAGGTGGGGTACGATGTTGGTTTAGGTCAGCCTGGGAGGTGAGGGCTTCCCATGCCTATTCTGGACTTGCCAGATTCCAAAGCAGAATTCTAGGTCCCCTTCCCTTTTCTGTAGAAAAGCCATAGCTGTACTTTCTGAGCTCCAGTGTCCAGACCTCATGTGCTGGAAGGGTGGATCCCAGAGGCCTTCTGGAATGCTGACCATGGTATAGATTTTTGTTGGGAAATCACATCATGGAGGTGGACCACACTGTGGCTCCTGATCTCTGGAGACAGCTGAGTGCCTGAGGAGATACTCAGTTTGGTCTAACAGCATGGATGAAGAGCTAACACCAATGTGAAGGAGGGCTTGTGGACTGGAGTTTCGGGTAGAAAACCAACACCAGGGGCCAGTGGTTACCACCTTCCAAGGAGGAGACTGTGAGGGTGTGTCTTTGTCTCTAAGAGTGGATCAGAAGCTAGGGACCCAACAATTGATCTCAGTCCCCATATCAGCTTCAACTAACACCTGATATGAGTTGTTATGAGTTGTTAAGTGTTTTGTGTGTCTACTGGATACAAAGCAGTTTAGCCACAAGGACTAAGGCTATAAAACTTGATCCAGGGACCAAGGAAATAGAGTTGGGATTCTGTTCTCTGTCTCCTGTTGACAGTTTCCATCCAGCCACTATCATGTTCACACAAATGGCTCCAGATCTATATCACCAACCCCAGGTCTCTAATCTGAGCTCCAGAGACATACTCCAACCACTGTCAACATAAATAAAATAAACAAAAATAATGATAGCTGTGGTGCTATCTTCTATTTATTTCAGATGCTGTTGCTTCTGAAGTGTATATTTACTGATATATTGGTTAACAACACAAGCTCTGGGGTCGGATGTCTTTCATTCCAACACCACCATTCACTAGCTGTGTGATCTTGGGAAAGTCATTTCATCGCTCTGCACCCCAGTTTCCTGGTCTATGAAGCAACAATCGTAGCATCTGCATTATAGGGTTATTGTATGGATTGAATGAGCTAATAGCTGTAAGGGCTTATTACAGTGCCTGATACCTGCTAAATACTCTATAAATGCTAGCTATTATTATTTGCTAGGGAGGAATCAAACATAAGAAAAGTGTTTGGCTAGGATACCTTTAAATTCCCTGTCAACGATGCAGTTCTACGTCTCTATATCATTCCAGTCCCTCAGCATTCCTATTCAGTAGGGAGGGGGCAGCATTACCCACATTTTACAGACAGTGAAATTGAGCCATAAAGAAGCAAAATGCCCAGGAAGCAAGTGGCAGTCTGAAACTAGAACTCAACTTTGTAGATGTAAGTACTAGGACTCTTTCCAGGAGACTGTGAGACAGTACATTTAAAAAGGAGTGTAAGACATCCCTTGGGAGCCTGTGAGAAGTGACCCCTCATTGGCCCTTCTGTGCTGTGGTTCTCCATGGACGCTCAACAAGGTCACTTCTCTCTCCATCTCTGGGTTGATCTCAGGCCAAGTCTCCCCAGGTGGTTTTCTTCCTGCTTTCAAAAAAGTCATGTTAGGGCATTAGATGAAGTGCTGGCTAGATACTCTCTCCTTGGTTTCCTCCATTCCCTGACTCTTTAAACACTCCATTCCTGGGTTGTCCTGTGTGTAGACATAGCTCACCTGGCTGCAGACCCTGGCTTTTTGGAGACTGTCTTTTGCTGAGTCAGGACCTTAAACTACTTGGGAACCCTATAACTGATCTTCTTCCAAAACATCACTCCCCAACAACTCACCCCCACCCGATTCACATTTTTACTTCTGCAGTCATGAGCAAAGGATTTGCAGAAGCTCCTGTCCTCTCCCTCTTCCTCCACCCCCCTCTCCCTTCCTATCTGGGTTGGCTAGAGGGAGGACCCTGGCTCTACAGGACCTTGTCTGTGTGGAAGCAGCCCCTAAGAGTTTGTGGGTAGGGAGCTTGTTCCTGTGTCTGAAAGAGGACTCAGGATGATTTCCTCTTCTGTCCACTAGGGGGCTGCTTGTAGGGGGATGGAAAAAACAGAGGCTTAAAAAAATATATCATGCTGCTGAAATTTCAGCAAGAGGGGAAAAGAGAGAGCGCGTGAGAGAGAGAGAGAGAGAGAGAGAGAGAGAGAGCAAAGCCGTCCCAGGCTTCCTCGTCTCTTTCACGTCAGAGGCAGGAACCGACTGTACTAAGGCTGTTGGCTCAGCACGCAGGGACGGAGAAAGGCGCAGACACAGAGTGAGAGAAGAGGGGTCCTCCCTGACCCAAGGAATTACCACTAGTGGAGTAAAGCCACCTGACTTTTCGAGCTTATTTTTGTTGCCTCCGCTTTCTCCTTCCACTCTAGCCCTGCCAGCTTGGGTTTCATTTCTTTCGTGGAGCCTCCTCTCATCCACCCAGGAAAGGAGGAAGGGAAGAGAAGAGAGAGAGGTGGGCTCTCTAGGTGAGCGCATCAGCTGGCTCCAGCCCGCAAAGACAAGAATTCTCTACACAGGAAGCTCCTCTAGCTCCCGTGCCACCCACCCCCAGCCCGGGTAAGTCCAGCGCACTTGCTCCTTCGATTTCCTCGCTAGCGTGATTTCAGCACCACGGAGAGCTATGAGATGCATTTTGGTTCCTGTGTGTCTCTTGTGTTCCTGCAAGGCGTTTGGCACTAAGGTTACATCTATCTCTCTGCTGCCAGTCGAGCCGGGTTCTGCGTAGGGAAAAGAAAGGTGCCAAACTATGTCTACCAAATTAAAGGGGGATGTGGACTCTGGCCTTAGGGGTGTGTGTGTGCGTGTGCGCGCGCACGCTGTTGCATAAGACAGGTGAGGACCGAGCTAAATCGCCAGTGGGTTTCTGCGTGTCTCCGTGTAGGGCTGTTTTTCTTTTTCTATGTAGATAAGAAGGAGGGTTTGGGGAATTAGTCGCGCACCTTCTTTAACTCTTTCCCGACAAGCCATCCATGGAGGGGAAGTGTTGCAAAGGAAGCCTGGGGGGTTGAGATCGGAGGTAGAGTTAAAAGTTATGCTCCTCTGAGAGACGTTGGAGGAGGTGGTCTTTAAAATGTCAGTTTCCCCAGGATTCCCTGGGTTCTTGCTGTGAAGAGAGCCCAACCTGACCTTTTACTTTCTCTCCTGGTGTGAAACCATGGCAAGTGGGCAGGGGCAACAGGTAGGCATCAGGCTGGGGTGGCTTGGGGGCTGAGGTCCCCCTGCCTTCATGGTGATAAGAAAGTGTCAATAGTTTGAGCTTTGCAGAGGTTGGCCATGTGGATTATACTACGTCTGCAAGGAGGCAGGAAGTGCCCTCCACTTTTCTGTCATACTTGACTATGTGTGGTTGAAAAGAGGACAAAGTCTGTTCTGCCTTGTTTTCTGCCAGTGAAAGACAGCCCAGGAGAAAGGTTTGTCCCTACATGTCTGGGGAAGCAGAAGTGAATCTAGACTGGTCCTGACTCAGGAAGGCTTGAAATAGCATTATGTCCTCCAACACTGAAAGGCTCCACAAAGGGGCTCGTCATTACTTTAGACTTCATTGCTATGACTTTTTTGCAAGGTACTGCTTTGTCTCCTCTGCTTCTGGCCCCTCTGAAATATGTTCATTTAATTCCCCGCAGCTGCCTTGGTTTTGCCTTGGAGAGGCTATCTGCCTGTCCCTGCCCTTCAGTCCTGCCCACACCTGCTCGGGTGGGGCCATTCAACAAGTGTTATTGAGGATTTCCTTCAATCAGCTGAATCTCCATGGAGAGCATCCCAAAGGGAGATTTTTAAAGACGTGGTTTCTTGTAAGAGCAAACCTTGCCTCAAATTGGCCCTTAACTGGATAAGGTTCCAGTCATTTCCTTCAAGCACATTGAGGCAGGAGAGAGGCAGAGGTGGGAGGTTTCACTCCTTCCAACTGCCAATAAACTCTAGGGTGGTGACTCTCTGTCTTGCTTTTAATTCAGTACCCTGGGTCCCCCCTCCTAGCTGAACAAAATACTCTCTGCCTCTGGTTGGGGAGGCTTCTCGGTGAAAGACATAGTCCTCAGTGACATGGCATCATTGTTTGTTTGTTTGTTTTAAAGCTATGCTTACCATTGGATCCAGAAACCTCAGCATCTCCTTAGAATGTCAGAAAATAGAATAATGCAGTGAGGAGAAGAGTGAGTTTGTAATGGTAGGGGAAAAGATTGAAATAGACAAAGCAGGGTATCAGTAACCAGAACTGACTCATTCATATGTCAACTCTCCCAACCCCTTCCTTTCTCAAAATCTCCCGGCTTGAACAAGAGAGTAGATGGATTTCTGCATGACATGCCTCTGAAGGTTTAAAAAAATTCATGCCCCTGCAGTGGACCCTATCCAAAGCCACCATTTATTCCTGAAGTCACCACACTTAGTGGTCATTATTTTATTAATGACCTTATATTCGCTCTGAAAGAAGTGCTCAGTGCCATTACTGGTGCCATTTAATAAATGGGGAGATGTAGGAGTTTAAAGTGCTAGGCCAGAGGGTAGCAAAAGCGGAAACAGAACTTCTAGTCCCCTAGAAGTCCCCTTCACTTTCTGTGAAGTGCAGAAATGCTCATGTGTAGGAGAGAGCAGGGATGAATTGCTCCCCAGCGGACAGATTTGCAACCAGAGCCTTTTAGTGAATTCACTGTGCAGTAATGGCTCCTCCCTGGTGAAGAGTGAGAACTGACCAGGAGTCTCAAGGAGTTGCTGGCCTTTAATTCTCAGCCAAGAAGATGGTCACGAGCCACGGCCAGAAAAGTGAGGAACTCTCTGGACTTACTGTGAAGAGAGAACCCCAGGTTGGTGGCCTCCAGGTTGAAATGATGTCACGCACCTGCTTGCCACACTCACTTTGCCCCAGAAATCCCAGCTGAAGGCACCCTTCCATGCCTTGGATTACCATGGGTGTCTTGGTAATGACATTACCAAGGTGTTTGATGACTTTTGTCTCCTATGAGCCTCCTCTGGGAACACCTCCACTGAGTTCTTTGTGGCTCAAAATGTGGGAGGATGACTAAGAAGCAGGAGAGGGCTGGGCTCTAAGCACCTACAGAGACCCATGGAGAGGAGTGGGGGACTGGACATAAACCAACCCTACATATGAAACCTCCACTCCCCTGGCAGCTCTAGCCCTCACATCAGGCCAGCATTCTGGAAAGAAAGCCAGTGTAGTTTCACATCCAGCCGTCTTTCACTGAGCAGGAGAGACTCTTGCGGGGCTGTCTCTGAGATCTGGGGGGACGAGAGACGTGGGAAAAGGTGGAGAGAAGGAAAAGGTCGGCATCCCACTCTATTTTCCACAGCCATGGGTTGCCATCTTTTACCTGGAGAAGGCCACTGTTACTTTTTTAAAAAAAAGTTTTAGGTATAATTTGCATATAATAAAATTATACTGGTCTTAAGTGTCAAGATTAGTAAGTCTTGACAACTGTGTACACCCATTTAACCACTCCCCCAAACAAGATATACAAAACTTCCCTTATGCTTCTTTCTGATAAATCTTTCCCTCTTCCAACCCCATCACTTTCTGACGTCTATCACCATAGCTTCAACTGCTACATTTTGCAGTGGAAATGTATTGCTTAATGTGTCATGTAGACACTAGACCTCTCAGAGAACATTTCAGAGGTCTGATGCTACTGTTACTGGGTGCATAGAGGTGGGGGAGGGGTTTATTCCTTGTTTATGGTCATGGTGTTGGAAGGTCAAGTGGTCATTTCGAGTGGTGTGTGTAGAAGCCAACAATCAAGCCCAAATAGGAACCATGGAAGCCCCTGTAGGTCCCTGCCTCTGAGCTGACCTGAGTTATTTGATGGTACAGTGCATGGAGAAGATGTTGAAAATGTCTATTAAAAACTTGGAATTCAGCATTCAGGTGGCTGGGCATGAGTCATTCCTTCTTGGTTCTAGGAGAGTGAGGTGAGGAAAGAGTACCCGTGTGAGCTTACTAGGGAAAGAGAGAGTAGAGTTCAGTGTGACAGTGCTTATGCCAGGAAATTCAGCTCCATCCACAAAGATTGTGGCTGAGGAGGTTGCTGTTTCTCCTTATTTAAGAGTGGCTTTACAAGGTACCTTGCAGAGACTCATGTATTGATACTATCACATCATCATAGCTCCATCAAGAGATGTCACCATTCATCTTGCTCCCCTCCCTGGTTGTAGGACAGAATAGGGAATCTCTATTCTATTTTACCATGAAGAAGCAGTGGCATTATCAGAAGGTTTTAATGACTTTGGTGAAACACACACACACACACACACACACACACACACACCCCAGTACGTAACCAGTCCTGATACCTTGCCTGTCCAATTCTCTCCCACCCTATATCTGTGGATGCTCTATGTTCAGGGAAAGTTGGATAGACATAGGGCATTTTGTGCACAGCTTGAACTAAAGTGTCAGAGTTTCTGGAAGATCAACCAATAAATTAGAGTCTTTAGTAGACCTCAAAATTTGTCCAAGTAGGTAATAGAGCTGTTTACATGCTTGGTGGGTAAGCATGTCCCCTGCCTCCTTCCACTCAGAGACTTTACTAAGTACCTCCTTCCCAGGCTCTGCCCCTTTCTGGGTTTATCTGTCTCAGACAATGCAGCCAGCCAGCTCATTTATGGGAAGGCTCCTTCCTGAGTCAGCTCTCTCAGCTGGGAGCCCACAGAGGGGAGCATAGGTTGCTAAGCCACTGGGACATGGCAAGTTAGAAGAGTCGTGGTGAGGATTCCTTAAGGTCTAGGTTTGTGCAGAAACATAAAATTTGATCTCCACAAAGCCGATTCTAGTAGATGATTTGGGAAAAGTGCAGAGACACACCTTTGTCTCATCTCAATTATAGGCTATGTTAATAAAGATCAGATGAGATTCTCCACCTAACCGGAGTTTCATCTTCTTAAGAGCAAGTCCAGTGAGAGGGGGAAACTGGAATAGAGGTGTTTAAATGCCATTTCCAATTGTATATGAGACTCACCACATCTTTACCTTGGAACATGATTTTGGACTGGAACTGTATTGATAACATTTTGAACATAGCAGGTAATCAATACGTCAGGTGGAAAAGGGAATTTAAGCAGTTTTGGCCTCTTTCCTTTCTCCTCTTTTGTTTTCTTGTGATTAAGTATACATAACATAAAATTTACCAGTTTAACCATTTTCAAGTGTACAGTTCAGTGGCCCTACGTACGGATGCAACCATCACCGCCATCCATGTCCAGAACGTTTTCATCTTCCCAAACTGAATCTCTGTAGTTTTAAACAATAACTCTCCATTCCCCTCCCCCCAGCCCCTGGCAACCACCATTTTACTTTCCATCTTCATGAGTTTGACTACTCTTATACCTCATATAAGTGGAATCATACCATATTTGTCCTTTTGTGTCTGGTTTATTTCACTTGGCATAATGTCTTTAAGCTTCATCCATGTTGCAGCATATGTCAGGACTTCATTCCTTGTTAAGGCTGATAACATTCCATTGTATGTATGTACCACATTTTGTTTACCTAGACATCCATTGATGGAGATTTGGGTTGCTTTGTCTCTGCTTCTTTAATTCTGGCCGGTTACCTGTACTTTTCTCTGCAACCAAGTGGGAAAGGGAGACTCTCTGGTCCTAGGTCTCAGTGGGGTTGAAATTCTTCCCTTTCCCTATGAAGGAAGACCAGGGAGGTTGCTTTCTGGAGTCAAATCAAGGAGAAGAAGTGGGGGTGATGTACTCCCCACCAACCCAATGAACTAGGTCTGGTTCCTATACTCTGACCCTTTCTGGTAAGTGTATAACAGACACAGTTCAAGTAAACTGAGATCCTAAACTCTTCTATTCCCCCACTGAAGTGCCCCAATCTTAGCCCAGCGAGGTACCAGGAGACAGGGAGAGGTCAACCCTCACCCTTGGTGGGCACGTCTCTGGGTCATTCCTGGCTTATGTATTACACGGTGAGATTCCAAAATGAGAGATGGAGTTCTGGGGCCAGGGACAAATAAGCCAACAGACTCATTACAGTTTTACAACCCTGGGACCTCTGTCCTTAGAGCAGGCACTGCCAAGCTCACCCCCACTTGGCTCCCATAATAACATCTTATCCTCTGGCTGTAGATGATTCAGTAAAAGGTTATTACTACCAGGACCCAGGAGGAATTCATTTAATCTGGATGAGTGCTCATCATACTATATGGTACGCAGATAAAGAGGAAAAAGCCTGGAACATTGATCCCAGGACAGTATCAACCCAGCATGGCTAATGTTTGACAACAGCTTAGCAACATCTGTGGGCTGGAGTCTAGTTTTTGATCCGAGTCCACCTAAGAATTCACATCCCTGGGCCCTGGTAGCTTGAATCTTTCTATTGTTTAATGATAATACTAGCTAACATTGACTGAGTCCTTGCTATGGGCTTTAGCCAAGTGCATGGCACAGAGAATGCCCTTAAGAAATGTTTGCTCTTGTTACTATTAATAAACGCTTTATATACTCTATGTAATTTAGTAACTAAAGCGTATGACATATACTATTATGCCCATTTTACAGATGAGGAAACAGAGGCATCATAATTTATGTGACCTGTACAACTTTTTACAGCTAAGTAGTGATACAACAGGAACTCAAGCCCAGGTTTGAAGCCTGTGCCTTAACGTCTTTCTTTTCTTGCTTTTATCACCAGTTTGGCAGTTAAGGAGGGCTCTATTGTGATTCCTTTTAAGTATCTTTAGTGGAATCTTACACCTTGCATTATTGCTAATCTTATATGGGAAAACCTAGGTGCCTCTCCACCTAGATAACCAATCCTATGAAGGCTGGGAGAGCCCAGCACAGGGTCTGGCACACAGTAGGGCCCAAGAAAAACTTTCTCCTTTTGCTGTTGGTCCTGCTCTACCTAAGTACAGGAGTTCCTACACTTGTTTCCCTTGTTATAATGATGATGATGACGGTGATGATGATGGGTATTATTTATGTTGTGTTCATAATGTGCTAGGCACTATACCAGGCTGGGCAATAGAGTATTGCACTTGATCTTCACCATAATAGGAGAAAGAGCTCTCATGTACTGGAGGTTGCTATGTGGAAGGGGCTGAGCTAGGTGTTTAATCCTCATAACAACCCAGGAGCAAGGTTGGCGAGGAAAACCTTCTCCAGCCAAATGAGAAGGGAAAACCCTGGTCACGGCACAACCTGAGTTGAAACAGTTGCTTTTCTCTATGAAGACCACAGCAGACAGAACACATAGATGAAGAAAACAAAGCCCCTGAATTCAGAGAGGCTAAATAACTTACCTGAGGCTGCAAAGCTAGTAGATGTCTGGGCTGTTTTTGATCTCTGTCTGACTGAAACAGAATCCAAGCTCTTTCACTCCTCTCTGTTGCTCCCGTCTTAGTTTTAGCCATACCTTTGCCACCCTGGGGCCACACGTACAACAAGAAGCAAGAACTGAGTTTTGTTTTTTTTTTTTTTTTTGTGGTACGCGGGCCTCTCACTGTTGTGGCCTCTCCCGTTGTGGAGCACAGGCTCCGGACGCGCAGGCTCAGCGGCCATGGCTCACGGGCCTAGCCGCTCTGTGGCATGTGGGATCTTCCCCGACCGGGGCACGAACCCGTGTCCCCTGCATCAGCAGGTGGACTCTCAACCACTGCGCCACCAGGGAAGCCCAAGAACTGGGGTTTTATTACCAGGAAGCATGGCTTCAAATTCCTGCTCCTGAGAATCTGAGGTTCCTCATCAGGGCTTCTTCACTGACCCCCACACACCCCCAAAAAGCCTATAAAGATCATCACATCTTTAAAAGGTTCTTATGAGAATCAAGTGGGGCACAAGTACACAGTGCCTAGGATAGCACCTGGCGTGGAGCATGAACGAATGTGCCATGAGCTATTTCCTGTGGCCTGGGGACTGGGGGCAGCCTAGGGTACTTGGCATTTTAACAGTCTGACAATTATCTGTGCTGACCTGGATCTTATATTCTCCTCAAGTGCTAATGGGCTGGGCAGGCCCTTGTTTTACATCACTTTGATTTTAACAGCATGTGTTGGTTATTTTTTCTTCTCCTTTAGCACCAAGAGCCGGGCAGGCTGATATTTAAAAATATCTGAAAGATGCCTCTTGCCAATTAATTACCTGGAAATTGTACTCGACTGAAATTAATTTGAACCTTAAGGAGACACTGGGTGTTTGAACCCCACTCTACACTCAGCTGGAGACTGTGAACCTTTGGATGTCTTTTCTCTTTTTTTTTTTAATTTTTTAAATTTTTGCCGTACGCGGGCCTCTCACTGCTGTGGCCTCTCCCGTTGCGGAGCACAGGCTCCGGACGCGCAGGCTCAGCGGCCATGGCTCACGGGCCCAGCCGCCCCGCGGCATGTGGGATCTTCCCGGACCGGGGCACGAACCCGTGTCCCCTGCGCCGGCAGGCGGGCTCTCAACCACTGCGCCACCAGGGAAGCCCCTGGATGTCTTTTCTCTTGCTTCCCCTCCCTCCAGATTATTCTGCCATTCTGAGTTTTATTTATGAAATGTTTTCTCTTCCTTTATAATTATCTTTTCATAAGAAGAACATCTAACAGCCACCTCCTGGCTGGAGTAATTGTTGGAATTTTTTGACGGTGTGCAATTTCAAAGGCTTGGGTTTATGTAGATTACCGTGACTTTATCTCTGCAAGCCCATCAGGAGAGAAGCGGCTGCCTGCCTCCTGAAGTATTGTAAACCCCGTGGCCGCTGAGCGCCTGCATCTGTGTGGATGCTCTGTTTATCTAAACGGATCCTGTAAAACAGATACCTTCATAAACCAGGTTTTGCCAGCCTGTCCTGCCGTCTCCCCTGAGCTTGTCAATATCAAGGTCGGCAGTGGGGCTCTGGCCCAGGGACAGGTGTAGAGCGGAAGTCAGCTGACAAGCCCCGTGTCCTCCCCCTCCTCCCGGCAGCCCGGCCAGCTGCGAGCCAGGGGTGAGAGGGCGAGTGCAGACAGGGAGAGGGCAGCACCAGGGCCAGAGAGCCCAGGCAGCAGAAGGGCCAAGGCCCTGAGGACCAGATGAGAGCCCTGCAAGTGGTTGTGTCGCAAAGGGCAGAGGCCACGCAGTCGGTAAAGGGGCCATCTCCTGTGATCCAGGCTGTGCTGCAGGGAGACGGAATTTATAAACCCAGCCATAAAGCCTCCTGTTCAAAGCCGTATACATTTATAGAGATATAAATGAAGTTTAACGCCGGTGAGACTCACTATAAAAGCAAAAGACTTCATCTGTATCTATACTTCGGGTGCAGATCAGTTCCGGGCTCCCTGCCTTTCTCCAGCCCAGCCGTGTGCACGCGCCCACGCGCCCACGCGCCCACGTGCCCACGCGCTCACACGCTCACACTCGCAGCCCAGCTGCAGCCCAGAGCAGCCAGCGGCAGGGGGGTGGGGGGTGGGGGGGCGTGGAGAGGAAGAAGGTCTTCTGAGCATCTGCAAGGGAGGCACCGGCAACGATGCTTTCCCCTTATCTCCGAGGACTGTTTAAAAGCAGAGAGGAAAAAGAAAGAGGAACAAGTACTGCCAAAATCAAGTGGCTTCAAACAGTCAGGAGTCTGGCTTTAAATAAAACAATTTGAGGAAGGTTGGCTTTTCATCTGCCTCGGAAGCTGTCAGGCTTCTGCGCCTCATAGCTCCAGATGGGTCACAGCGATGAGACTGCAGGGCCGGTGCTGACCAGCCCCTGCCTGCCTTGCCTCTCCTACTGTCCCTGCTGGGCCAGCAGAAAAACGCCCGGTGAAACCTTGGCCAACCAGGGTTTGAATCCTGGCTCTGCCACTTATTGCTGTGTGGGCTTGGGGAAGTCACTTGACTTCTCTGAACCTCAGTTTCCTTACCCATGAAAGGAGGTGAATAGTTCCTACATCTCAGAATTGCTGTGTGGGTTAAATGAGACGTCAGTTTCTGTGTGAAGTCTCATAACAGCCGGTAGCACATAGGGGGTCTTCAATCAGTGGAGTTCTCTCTTGATGGAAATGTTTACGGTGGAAGGGGTGCATTCTGAGGGTGGAGGTTAGAGGTCACATGGATACTTTGACATATATTCCCCCCATGGGGTGAGGGAGACTTCATGTGGCCTGAGACTGGCTGCAGGAGCAAGTACGTTCCAGAGACAGGCAGGGGACTCGAACCCTGCCTTCTTTTAATCTTGCCACCAGTTCTCCTCAGTCCTGCAAAGACCTCTGGGCTAGAGCACCTGGGGCAGCTACTCAGGGGAAGGTTGACTGATAGCCCTATCCCCCTGGGATTGCCCTTATGGTGGGCCTGTTTGTATCCCCATAACTGGCTCCCTGGAAAGATCAGGAGCTCAGTGCTGCCCACCTGGGGCACAGGTCCCTGGGGAATATGTCTTTGGCTAACTAGGGATGCCCTTCCAGACCTGACACTCAAGAGGTCCGCCAACCATGTCAAGGGCGTGGCATCCTCTGTCCATCCTCCATCCACGAGGGGGCAAGTGGAATATTCCAGAGGAGAGGATTGATCTGGATCCTGATATGTAATGGGTGGGGGTGGGGAGGCAACCACTACCTGTCAATTTCTTATTAAAAATGGTCTGAGGCACAGTATAGGCATTATTAAAATGCAGAGGAAGAGAGTGCCTTACCCTCCTCCCTACCCCTGCCCCTTTTTTCATTTGTATTTTATCAGCTTAATTTAGTAAGAGTGAAAGCTCAGGCAGCCATCCTTGGAGATGGGGAGGGAAAGGGAATAACAACCAGAGAGGGCCAGTGGTGGCTTCCCTGACAGTGTCCTCCTTCGAACCCCACAGAGGTCCCCTTCCAGCCCTGCGGCACCTCTTCTCTGTGGCTGGAGTAGAGGAGACAAGGACCAGTACACAGCTCTCTGTCTGCACACACAGCTTTCCATTGCTTCCATGCTTTCCAGACAGGGTCCTGGGGGCCTCGGCGACCGCATTTGACAGACTGGCCAGGGGATCCTACCTGACATCCCCCTACTCTGCTGTGGTGTGAAACCTGGGAGGAGACCCAGCTCCTGTTCCCTGAAATGTTTTGCCCTTTTCCTTCTAAGTTCTTAAGGTCAAATGTTGCTAAGGGGATGATTTGCCAATGGCAAAATGCTGCTAGAAAGGGAAAATAGCTTTTTCATTTTTGAAGTTTTGTGTCTCCCCCTGGAGTTAGGCTCAGTAACTGGCCTGACCAAGCCCTGCCAGTGACCAGGTAGGAACCGAGGGGAGTGGTTACCCAAGATCGTCTACCAGGACATTAGGCTGTGCTGGGTTCTTAAGTCACCAACTGGATCCAAAATAGCTCCATATCTATTTTTAGTGCCATAATAATCACTAACACCTACATGATAAACATGATTGCCAGGCAATGATCTAAGCACACGTAGAAACTTACTAAATCTATACAACCACCTTTTGAGGGAGGTACTATTATTGTCCCCGTTTTACAGATGGAAAAATTAAGGCACAGAGAGATTGCTTAATTTGCCAGAAGACACATAATAAATGGTAGAGCCAGGATTTGTACCCAGGAGCTCTGTGTACTTAATTACCATGTTGTCCTGAGCATCGCTCAGAAACTACCTAGGTTCCCGCTGGCCAGAGAGAGATACAAAACCTGGAGAATCGTAGTTCTCACAAGCTTGGTTTGAATCACAAAGGTTGGTTTAAAAATAAGGTCAGATCAGTCACTATTTCTCTCGAGGGCTCAGTGCTGTCACTTCTTCCACGCTCCCTCCTTTGGGGAGTCCTGTTTTTTTAGCAAAGCCTCATCTAACACTTTCAGGATGAGAAAAGAATCCAGCTCTAAGCAAGTGAGTTTTCTTAAATGGATTTTCCTTCATCCAATCTCACAAAGCGGTGTCAATTCTCATCTACCCACAAAAGCCTCATTCACTTTGTGGTTTATCCACTTTGGGGATTATAGGGGCCACAGGTGTAACTACCCATTCACTTGTGGGCCACTTCTTTTCTTTCTTTTCTTTTCTTTTTTTTCTTTTTCACATCCTTATTGGAGTATAATTGCTTTACAATGGTGTGTTAGTTTCTGCTTTATAACAAAGTGAATCAGCTATACATATACATTATCCCCATTTCTCCTCCCTCTTGCGTCTCCCTCCCACTCATCCTATCCCACCCCTCTAGGTGGACACAAAGCACCGAGCTGATCTCCCTGTGCCATGCAGTTGCTTCCCACTAGCTATCTATTTTACATTTGATAGTGTATATATGTCCATGCCACTCTCTCACTTCTTTTAACTCAGATCTGCCACCGTGCAAAATAAAATTCCTGTAATGGATTCTCAAATGATCGGTCCAGCTGGGAGGAGTATGGCAGGCAGACGCAGTAAAGCTCAATTTGTTCCTGTGGAGGTTTCTTGTTCAGCTGTGAGGACATAGATTGAACATCAGTGGCAGCCAGGACCACCAGAAGATTGCAGGGGAGGTAGGTAGTGTTGGCTGGGAGGGAGCAAAGGGCAACTCACTGTAGCCTATGCCTATCCTGCTGTGTGGCCAGAGATGGAGATAGTGGCAGAATATCAGGCAAAGGAGCAGGGGGGCTGTGCAGTGCTTTAGAGCCGACCCCCAGGGTTCCCAATGCAGCAACTCACCGAGCCAAAAGGAAGGTTCATCCCACAATAAAAGCACTGGGGACCAGGAGGCCTGGGCACCCCAACGCACGCTTGGTTAGAGGCTAGTGTTTAGCTCTTGCACTGGGGCTGAGAGGGGCAACTTGGGGAAAGTTCTGAGTGAGGTTATTCAGGGCTGAGAATCCATCCCAAGCTTGGGCCAACCACCCACAGACAGGAAGACACAGAGTCAGGAGAAATAGCGTCAGTTCTGAAGACTGTGGACTTGAGCTTTGATCCTGGCTCTGCCTAGCTCTACCCCCTTGATGAGCCCACTTATCCTCTCTGAGCCCCCGTTTCCTCAACTCTAAGATGAAGAGGATGATAGCTCTTTAAAAGTCTGTGAAAATTGAATAAGGTAACGCCTATGGGGCTTCTAGCACTTCACAGGTATTCAGTAAATGTTGATTCCCTGATTATCAGCAACAATAATTTTGTGCATTTTTGTTGTGCTTCGTAATGTTCAGTCTATTACATATATCACAGTTGATCCCCAAAACTCTGTGTGAAGGTACGAAAAATGACTCATTAATTACTCCCATTTTATAGATGGTGGAATTACTGTAGAGTTTCAGTGGCTTGTCCAAGAGAGCACAGGTAGTAAGTGACAGAATGGAGATCACAACTCTTGCAGTTTGGGGCTTAATCATTTTACAGCCCTTTATGTCGTGCTGGGATTGGGCTGGTAGTTGAAATCACAAAGGTTAAGAATACCCTCTGCCTAGATGCCCAGAAGACAGAATCAGCTCCTGAGGCCTCTGTAGCATATCTGGGGGGCTGGGCAGGGCTCGGGGTTTTCTTTAGAGCTTTTGGCACAAGGCTCGCAAGCTCTTTCATTTCTACAGCGTGTTCCAAAATAGCTCCCTTAGTAGATTAGTGCTGAATGCTACAGCAGCCAAGTTTCCTATGGCCAGATAGTCTTGGCTTTCCTACCTCCCCCTAGCCAGCTGTCTTGGGAACCTGAGTCACTCATCACAGCCACTACACAGGGATCAGCTCCCACCTCATCCCACCAGTAGCAAAAGAACACAGAGCTTGTGTCCAGCAGGCCAGTAGCCTCAAATGTAGACTCCACAGAGGAGCCTACCCTATTCATCTTATCTGAAATAGCTCTCCTTTACATCAAAAGCAAAGGAAACAAAAGCAAAAATAAACAAGTGGGACTAAAACCAACTAAAAAGCTTCTGCACAGAAAAGGAAACCATCAGAAAAATGAAACAGCAACCTATGGAATGGGAGAAAATATTTGCAAACCACATATATGGTAAGGGGTTAATATGCAAAATATACAAGGAACTCATACAACTCAATAGCAACAAAACAAAACAAAAACACCCACCACAACCCAGATAATCCAATTAAAAATGGGCAAAGGGGGCTTGCCTGGTGGCGCAGTGGTTGAGAGTCCGCCTGCCGATGCAGGGGATACGGGTTCGTGCCCCGGTCCGGGAAGATCCCACATGCCGTGGAGCGGCTGGGTCCGTGAGCCATGGCCGCTGAGCCTGCGCGTCTGGAGCCTGTGCTCCGCAATGGGAGAGGCCACAACAGTGAGAGGCCCGCGCACCGCAAAAAAAAAAAAAAAAAAAAAAGTGGGCAAAGGACCTGAATAGACATTTCTCCAAAGAAGACATACAAATGGCCAACAGGCACATGAAAAGATGTTCAACATCACCAGTAATCAGGGAATGCAAATCCAAACCACAGGGAGACAGCACCTCACACATGTCGGAATGGCTATTATCAAAAAGACTACAAGTGTTGGGAAGCATGTGGAGAAAAGGGACCCCCTGTGCACTGTTGGTGGGAATGCAAAAACTGGTGCAGCCACTGTGGTTCCTCTAAAAATTAAAAATAGAACTACCGTATGATCCAACAATTCCACTTCTGGGTATATATCCAAAGGAAATGAAAGCTGTCTCGAACAGATAGCTGCATTCTCATGTTCGTAGCAGCATTATCCACAGTAACCAAGGTATGGAAACAACCTAAGTGTCCATCAGTGGATGAAAGGATAAAAAGGATGTAGCATACATGTATATACAATGGAATATTATTCAGCTGTATAAAAGGAAATCCTGTCATTTGTGACAGCATGAAACATGGAGGGCATTGTCCTAAGTGAAATAAGCCAGACAGAGAAAGATAAATACGGCACAGTATCAAGTTGAACTCATAGAAACAGAGTAGAGAGTGGTTGCCAGGGGCTGGGGGTAGCGGAAATCGAGAGAGGTTAAAAAGTAAGTAAAATAGCTTTCCTTGTCACTCTACTATTTTATTTTTATTTATATCACTTATCACCAGCCAGCATAATATATATTTATTTGATTTCTTCTTTATTGTCTGTCTTCTCCCAATAGAATATAAACTCTCTGAGAGTAAGGACTTTGTCTTATTCATAGTTGGATTCCTAGCCTGGCACAGCATGTTTAGTAAATACTGGCTGAGTGAAGGAATGAATGGATCTTCATCCAGTATCCTCTATTTCAACAAGCTGTTACTAAAGACCTACTTTGAGGGTTTCTGTTAATGGCTGGATATGGGATTGAATGAGACATGTCTCCCTGTCTCTGAGGATCTCCCAATCTGGTTGGGGTAGAGGAGAAGACACAGAGCCACCATAGTGGCTGCACCAGTTTTTGCATTCCCACCAACAGTGCACAAGGTTTCTCTTTTCTCCACATCCTCTCTAACACTTGTTATCTTGTCTTTTTGATAATAGCCATTCTGACAGGTGTGAGGTGATATCTCCTTGTGGTTTTGGTTTGCTTTTCCCTGATGATTAGCGACGTTGAGCGTCTTTTCATGTACCTGTTGGCCACCTGTGTGTCTTCAAAGGTAAGTCACCACCTCACAGCAAATGGAAGTGTTAATGTCTAGGAACCAACTGTGCGGAGGTGGTGGGAGGGGGTGAGGTGACTTACAATGCTTGTTCACCCCATTAATCAGAGAGGGAGCAGAATATGCAAGGCTCAGAATCATAGAAAGGGCATGTCAGAATGTAGCTGAGAAACGTGAGGTAGCTGGAGCAGAGAATCATTGAGTCACGGTGGTGGGGTGGTAAGGATGGTGGGAGATGATGCTGAAGAAGGAGATTAGAATTTGGGCCTTCCTCTCAGGAGGGGGAGAATTATCAACTGCTTGGGTGCTTTAGGTGTGGAACCCTAAGCTATGCTGTAGGATGCAAGCTCGTTGCCTTTTTCATCAGAGAATTAAAGGCACAACCTAACTGAATTTTATTTGCTATTGAGATGTTCTTTTATATTAACCATATCTTCTACTGCAAGATCTCCAAGCCAGAGAGTGAGGGCGGGGACTTGTAGGTGGGTGGGCAAGACCTGCAGAACCTCCAGATCTCTCCTCTCTGACAGAACATTGGGGGACGCTGTGCTGCTCTCATTGGAAAAACACAAGGCCAGTTGTCGGCCACCCGCGCTGCTTTCCCTACTTCTTCCTGTAAAAATGACACCACTCTGATTGGTGATACAGAGGTTAAAGGCGAGACTGTTTAGTGAGAATGAGGGATAGAGAACGAAAGAAAGAAAAGCCCTGAGACCAGAAACCTTGAATGCTCATTCTGTTTCCTTTAACTGTGGCTTGTTTAAGAAAATGGCTTGTTCTGTTTCTTCAACTCCTTCTCTTCTGGGAAGAGGATGCGTCTGGGTGGCTCCCATGCCAAGGCTCTGGTCCGGGAAACTGCTTTCCTATTGATGTGTGTGTCAGCAATTCAAATGGGGGTATTTATACTGTGGCTGAGCACCTAATAAACATTTAAATTATCGTTTAAAAAAAAAAACCGGAAAGGAGGAAAAAACTCACCAAGGAATAACCTCGTAAAAAAAGTAAAAAAAATAGCCACACACACAATCCAAGGTCCTCAGGAAGGGAGCTGGAGACTAGGACTGTGAGGTTTGCCAAGATGTGCCGCAGGCTGTTTTATTTTTCCTTTGAAATGCCTGTTCCTCCCATCTGAACACCTTTCCTAGGCTCTGTGGCTCTCACTTCAGACCCTGGCTTCATCACTCACTCGTGTGGGGCTTGGGCAAAGGACAGATGTTTCTGAGCCCTCCTGTTGCATACATAGGAAGAAATAATGGTGTCTCAAATGACAACACATAAGCGGAGCTCTCGGAGCAGAAACTAGCACATAGTAGGTGCTCAAAAAATGTTTATATCTTAACCCCCTCTCCCCTTTGCAGATCCCCTATTCAGATTCTTCCTTAAAAGCCATGCCCTATAGCCTATTAAAATCTGACTGCAGCCACCGCTGTCTTACTTGAAAGGCTCTGAGCCACTAAATCACACCTGTGTATAAATGACTGATAATGAATTAGTAGGTTAGGCGGTGGTACTAATGAAAAGCAGAAGGAAAGAAATGAAGGAAGCTTTCATGGCAGAATGACAGAAAGCAGTTATAAGTCTCTGTAGGCGTATTTTTGGGGATAGGGTTTCTGCAGCATCCCTTATATCATGCCTATTAGGAAACCACCTCTCTGGTCAACTGTAAGGACAGGTGATACATAGACCAGGAAAGCAGGGAGTGGGTCTTTCAAACTTTTATGACAGCACCAGAGGGCTCACCTACTCCCAGGACCATATCCTTGCCCTCGACAGTGCCATTAACTGCACCTTCTTCAAAGTCCTGATGTCAAGCTTCCCAAATCTGGCCGCTCTTCTTTTTCTTCTGCCCTCGTGCTTCAACTCCACCAATTACACCACTGCATTTATGTCTCCAAGCCCCTGACCCGGCCTCTTTTTTCACTATCCGTTGTTTGGCTTTACCAGGCTGAGATTCTAGCCTCTATCTTTAGCATTAATCTCTTGCAAAGCCTTTGCGGACTTCTTGTCCTGTACTCACCTGGCAGAACCCTACCTGGTTAAACTCCAGGCCATGCTTACCTCTGAACAAGTACACATTACTAGAGAAAAATAGATAGCTGTGTGGACTGTTGTCGCTTTACGCTTATGACCACAATCCCACGTGGATACTGGAAACAGCCTGGCAATTCCACTTCTTTAGCACATTTACTTTCCACTCTCCAAAATCTCAACTTTACATCTCCTTTCTCCAAAGACTGCCTACCCTCCCTTTTTAATTTCTTCCAGCTGATGACCTTACTTGGTATTTTTACAGACAGGTGCTCCTTCATCTTCCTGCCACTGACACCACACCTCTCGCTGTCATAGTGCCTGTCCTCTCTGTCTTCCCTCCTTATTCATGGATGCCGGGCCCCTGCTCTTTGCAAAGGCCAAACCCGCCCTTGTGTTGTGAACTCAGCCCCTCACGTTTCCTAAGGACTTCATTTCAGCAATTATCACCCCTTCTCTCTTGAATCTTCAATTTCTCCCTCACTACTTCATTTTCCTATAAGTATATAAAAGTTCTCTGATATTCCCTACCTTAAAATACATGGAAGCCTCTCCTGATTGTACTCTCCTTCCAGTTTCCACGCTATTTCTCAGCTCTCATCTATAGCAAAACTTACTGAACGTGTCACTGTTATCAATTCTCACTTCTATTCTCTCTTCACCCAATCAGGTTTCTATCCTGACCACTCCACAGAGAATGCTCAAGGGCACCAGTGGTCTCATGTTGCCAGATCTCATGGTCATTTCTTTGCTGCTTTCGTAGTTGACCTCTCAGCATCACTGGACAGTCATCTCTTTCTTTAAAGTACTGTCTTTGGCTTTGTTGACATGCACTTCTTAGGTTTTCCTTCTGTCTCAGGGGCCACTACTTTGCTGGTTTCTCTTTCTACATTCAACCTTTAAAATTTGGAAGGCTCTAGAATTCAGTCATGAGCCTAGAGAAGAGTCTAACTTTCACCTAGGGACCACATACCACTTGTACACCAATGGCTACCAAATCCATGCCTCTAGCTCTAACATCTTTCTGGAACCCAGCTTAGAGAAGCCAACAGTCTACCTGGTAGATATCTAATAAAGTCCTCCAACTTAATGTGTCTGAAGAGAATTCTTGACTCATTGATGTCCTAAACCTGTTCCTCTTTTAGTCTTTTGCTTCTTGGTAGAAGGTGCTATATCTACCTAGTTGCTCAAGTAAAAGAGCCTAGAAGTCATCATTAACTTCCTCTTTTTCCTCACGTGCCACTCCATATCAATCCATCAGCAAGATCAGTCGACTCTACCTCTAAGCACTTTTCAAATTCTTCCTCTACTATGAATGCCCACGGCTCTCCCTTGGACCACTGCAAAAGCCCCCAACTATTATTTCTGATTCCACTCTTCCCCTGGAGCCAATCTATACCCAAAATTAAAGTGATCTATTGGAAATTTAAATAAAATAATATTCCTTCCTTTCTTAAAATCCTCCAATAATTTTCCTTACACTTAAAATAAAACTCAAATATCTTACATGATCAACAAAATCTTCCATCTATTTTGGACCTCCATTTCATAGCTCTCTCTACTACTCACTCTGTTACACTCTTATTGGTTTGTCAAAAATGTCGACCTCAGCCCCTCAGGACTTTTGCCATACCTGTTCCCTAGAATTTAGAGAAATCTTAGGAAGCATCTAATTCAACTCTCTTGTTTTATAGACAAGGAGACCAAACACAGAGAAAGGAAATCTCATAGAAAATCAGTGGTAAAGCCAGGACCAGTTGTCTTGATAGCCAGTGTGATGCTCTTTCCACTAGAGCATGCTGGGTGATCACTACCCTCTGAATACTTCATCAGTGTCTCATCTTGTGAGTTGCAGAAACCTTCACCTTGGTAGAAACATGGATCTTGGATTTGGTTCAGTCTTGGTTGTGATTTTAAACAGGTTGACCCTAAGCACTATTGTGGGAATTATAGTCCTTGAAAGTTACTATGGAGAGATTTGGGATTTTTTAACAAAGGTCTCATAAATCCAAAATTCCTGGGCAATATATGACTCCTTGGGAAAAGAGTCACCATTTTTGACCACAAATGGACTGTTTAATAGACAACAAGGTCAAGCTATCATTAGAATTCCCTTGTCATTCCTTAAGAAGGTCCCTTATTACAGCCTGGTTCCTTTCTCTGCAGTCATTCACAAGTATTTTGGTAGAGAGGATCTTCATTTTAGTCTAGCATAGATCTGTGGCCTCTTCATGCCCTTGTTTTCACCTGGCTGTCACTCCTTACATGCCACGTTGGGGCTTATTCAAGCTGATTTCCCCAGTCCTGCCCTCTTCCACCTCTCTGTTGATTTGCCTATAATCAAAGGTTATTTGTGTATCAGATTTCCTTCACTGAAAAACAGCCATTGCTTTGAAGAATTTCATATCATGTAATCATATAAATTATTTTGAAAAAACTAAGAATGTTTTAAAAATACCCAGGCTTGTGAGAGTGTGGCATGGACTTATATATACTACCAAATGTAAAATAGATAGCTAGTGGGAAGCAGCTGCATAGCACAGGGAGATCAGCTTGGTGCTTTGTGACCGCTTGGGGGAGGGGATTAGGGAAGGTGAGAGGGAGATGAAAGAGGGAGGAGATATGGGGATATATGTATATGTATAGCTGATTCACTTTGTTATAAAGCAGAAATGAACACACCATTGTAAAGCAATTATACTCCAATAAAGATGTAAAAAAAAAAAACCTCATACACACAAAAAATGGGCAGAAGAAAAAAAAAATGGGCAGAAGACCTAAACTGACATTTCTCCAAAGAAGACATACAGATAGCCAGCAAACACATGAAAAAATTAAACAACGTCACTAATTGTTAGAGAAATGCAAATCACTATTATTGTCTCCTTTAATAGGGAGAATAGTGAATAGAAATGCAACATCACTAATTATTAGAGAAATGCAAATCAAAATTACAATGAGGTATCACCTCACACCAGTCAGAATGGCCATCATTAAAAAATCTACAAACAATAAATGTTGGAGCGAGTGTAGAGAAAAAGGTACCCTCTTGCGCTGTTGGTGGGAATGTAAATTGATACAGCCACTATGGAGAAAAGTATGGAAGTTCCTTAAAAAACTAAAAATACAACTACCATATGACCCAGCAATTGCACTACTGGGCATATACCCAGAGAAAACCATAATTCAAAAAGACACATGCACCCCAATGTTCTTTGCAGCACTATTTACAATAGCCAGGACATGGAAGCAACCTAAATGTCCATCAACAGAGGAATGGATAAAGATGTGGTACATATATACAATGGAATATTACTCAGCCATAAAAAGGAATGAAACTGAGACATGGATGGACCTAGAGTCTGTCATACAGAGTGAAGTAAGTCAGAAAGAGAAAAACAAATATCGTATATTAACGCATATATGTGGAATCTAGGAAAATGGTATAGATGATCTTATTTGAAAAGCAGAAATAGAGACACAGACATAGAGAACAAACGTATGGACACCAAGAAGGAAAGGGGCGGGATGAATTGGGATATTGGGATTGACATATATACATTATTGATACTATGTATAAAATAGATAACTAATGAGAACCTATGTATAGCTCAGGGAACTCTACTCAGTGCTCTGTGGTGACCTAAATGGAAAGGAAATCCAAAAAAAGTGGGGATATATGTATACGTATAGCTGATTCACTTTGCTGTACAGTAGAAACTAACACAACATTGTAAAGCAACTATACTCCAATAAAAATTAATTAAAAAATAAAAATAAATTAAAAAAATACCCAGGCTTTGTTACAATTTGTGATCACGTTTTTCTGCTTTTCCTTTTATATTGTATCATTGGCCTTACTTTGGGCTTTTAAAGTCTACACCTCAAATGCAGATCTTGCTTAGGCGTTTGCTGACGTACTATCAACAGAAAGGGTGTTTGCTTAGTTCCAGAACATAAACAGTGCTGTACATGTACTGTCTCTGACCACAGACAGCAAGGAGAAATGTCGTTCCTTGTGCAAACTGTCTGAACAACACCCTCTAACTCGTTGTTGACTACATGTACTTTAGGAGATGGGCGGAGGTGGGGGTATCTTGGGTATCATTTTACTTTCAGATTGAGGTTCAGGCCCAAACTGCAGAGAACCTCTCCACTAAAATTTTTAAACTTAAAAAATATTAAATAGCAACAACCTGAACTTCATTCTACAGCTCTAAAGATTCCACCAGTTATATTATTACTCTCTATTTCTTGGCCTTCTTCAGTCCTGCAGGATGTAACATGGAGTGGATGACCACATCATCTGTTGAGTGAAGATTACCTGGCTGGCATTGGTTCAGCCATTTATTCTTTATCTGGGTATTCTTTGAGATGTTTGTGAAGATTGGTGTGTTAGCATACCCAATAGCACTGGTAACTTTATATGCTCTTCTTTCATCATATTTACTATCATAGAAGTAATGCATTTTCTGCTTCATTTACTTGCCCATTCTGAGAAAGAAGTGCTGGAATCCCCAGGGTGGCTCCTAAATGCTCTACACTGTTGGTCCTCATTGCATTTTTTTATGTACTTGGCACCTCAGAAGCTTTCTCCCATCCCTCCAGTTCCATTTCTATGACATATTCTGGACACAGAAACAAACACAGTGAAGAGTCCTCAGGTAGGAGACCCCCAACAGTAGGAACTGTCCTAGGTTCTGAACATCCACCAGTGATCTCATGAAGCATGCATTCTAGGGGAGACATGCAACAAATCCATTGCCAAGTTCTGTTGACTTTACTTCCTCAATCTCCCTTACATCTGTCCATTTCTCTCCATCTCTAACCTGTTAATACTTTATTCGAACTAACATCATCTTTCTCTTCTATGGTTAAAATAAGCCCCTCACTATCCTTCTCTCCTCCTCTCTTGCCTTCTTCTAATCTAATCCCTACACTTTAGACATCTCATCAATATGTATATCTGATCATGTCACGCCCCCACTTAACACCTTCAAGCACTTTCCACTGATCTTAGGACATAAACAAAAATCCTTAACAAGGCTCTGCATGGTCACCCTTCATGCCTCTCTCTCTAGCTTTGCTCCTCCTACCTCTCTGGGCTCCAGCCACACTAGATTGCTTTCAGAGTCCCCCAGGCTCCCTAGGCTTTGTTCTGTGCTATGCTCTTCCCTCTTTGCCTCCCTCCCTTTCCCTCCATCGTATCTCTCCACACCTTCCTTCCTCTGCCTAATTCATCTTCATCTGCAAGTCTCATCTCAGATGCCCCTTCCTCCAGGGAGCCATCCCTGGATCCCCAGACCAGGCCAGATGCCCTTGTTACATGCTGTAGTGGAAAATTATAAATTTCTCTTTATCATTTAAAATTGTTAAGTTGTAAAATGTAACATATACACAGAGGTGTACATAAAACCCAAACATAACATTTAATCAATAATAATTATTCAAGTTTCCTGTAATCACCTTCCAGGTCAAGTAATAGAAAATCACTATCCTAGAACTTCAAGGACACTCCTCTATGTCTCTTCCTGAACACAAACTCTTCCCTCCTCCAGAGGTAACTGATTTCACTGTTTTCCTGACTTCATGGTCATAATTTACTTACTTTTAGCAGGTTTAAAATTTATCAGCTTAGTACACCTGAAACTAACACAACATTGTAAATCAACTGTACTCAGATGAAATTTAAAAAAAATTAAAAGAAAGAATTTATCAGCTTAGAAATCTATTTTTGTGTGTGTGTGTGTGTGTGTGTGTGTGTGTGTGTGTGTGTGTGTGGTACGCGGGCCTCTCACTGTTGTGGCCTCTCCCGTTGCGGAGCACAGGCTCCGGACACGCAGGCTCAGCGGCCATGGCTCACGGGCCCAGCCGCTCCGCGGCATGTGGGATCTTCCCGGACCGGGGCACGAACCCGTGTCCCCTGCATCGGCAGGCAGACTCCCAACCACTGCGCCAACAGGGAAGCCCAGAAATCTATTTTTATAGTTTATATATATATATCAATTTTATCAAATTTGATCAAAATATTAAAAATAAAAATATCAAGTTTCATATGAACACATCAAATCTATCAGTTTAGAAATATATACATGTGTATGTACTGATAACATATACATAGGATTATTTAATTAATATCCAGTTTCCCAGTATTTGGTAGGCTCCAAAAGATCAGGGATAGTGTCTATTTTGTTCACTTTGTATTCCCAGAGTCTTGCCCAGTTCCAGGAAGTCCTCAATAGATATTTGGAGACTGAGTGAATGGAGATGACCCCCAGGTGAACTCTGGATAAGGGCTGAGCTATTATGAGGGTCCTGATGAGGACTGCTTTTCAGAAGGGGGCTACAAACTGGGGGTTAGGTTATGAGGGTCATGTACAAGAGCAACCGTCACTCTCCTACCAGAAGGTTTAAATGAATAAGAAAGGTGACTGAGTAAGCTATCTGGGGAAGGAATTACGTCGGTTTGTCTATTTGTGCAACTGTTTATTTATCTAACTATCCATTTATTAATCTATCTATCCCAGCATGTAATATTATACAAAGACACACCCATTAAAACATACTAGAAATATAGGCCATCATAGAAGAACAGGGTGGGAAAAAATGATAACTATCTCATAAGCAGGCATAAATATTAGCCTCCATTCATGACCTACAGGAATAAACCTGTCCCTGTCAGCAACTTAGACCAGAAGGTGGTGAGAAAAGAAACTGTGTCTCAGGGATTTGATTCATGAGGGAGAAAAACCGTGACAGGATCATGGAAACACATGAATTATTCACAATTTAAACCAGGTAAGGGGAAAGAGGAGGAGGGAATGACCAGGAAACATACATCAAGAAAATGGAGCTCTCCATGGCCGGGGAGAGGCCAGGAGGGCGGCAGTGGGAGCAGCCTAACACGAGGGCTGAACCAGGAGTGACAGAAGGAGGAAAATAAACTCGTCCCTCAGACAGGTGAGCTGAGAACACCGGGCGGGAGTGAAGGTGGCTTTACAGTCCTGGGGTGGGTGAACTGAAGCAGTGTCCCCTATCTACGAAAACCAGGGAGCAGCAACCTGGCACTCATGATTGAGTTGAAAAATAAACCCTGGTGCCAGGTCCACTGCGGTCCTGTGAATACAAAGGAAGGGAAAACCAGGTAGGCAGAGCGGGGGAGTTGGGGGTAGGGGAGTGAGAGTGGGGTTCGAGAGGGGTAAGGGGGGGAGAGGGGGGCGTCACCTCAGGGAAGCACTGCTTTACCCTTCAGTTGTGTGTGAGGACGGGGGACAGCTGGGGAGAAAAATGAGGCTTGTTCCTCAGCATAGAGGTAGATTTAGGGCTGTGCTGAATTGGGACAGAGTCCACTGTGAGTAAGAGACCTGGAGGGGAAGGTAAAGCTGAGCGTCTGGAGCCCAGTAAATGCAGGAGTGGAATGAACAAGAAGCCAAGTGATCTTCATTCAGGAATAAGGACTACGGCTAAGTTGCTTCAAGGGAGAGTCAACCGAGAGGCAGCCAGGTGGTGTGTGGGCAGACCCATCTGGTTTAAAGACCTGGGTGGGTGAACACAGCCAGTGCATGCTTGGTTGTCCACTAAGCACGACTCAGTGTGTCTCAAGTATTTATTGAGCGCTTACTATCTGTCAGGCTGAGTGCACAGAAATAGGTCTACTCTCAAGGAGCTTACGTTCTCACTCAAGGAGACAGATAATAAACATGTAAACAAATAATCAAATAAGATTATTCTAGATACTGAAAAGTGCTATCTCTGAAAACAATGAAATAAGGTAGTGTGTTAGAGACAGCTGGGCATGTGGGGAGGCAGAGGACTGCCCCCACAAGATGACATTTGAGTTGAGCCATGAAGGATGAGCAGGGGTCAGGCGTGTGCATGTCCGTGAGGAGCGCAAAGCAAGGAGTTCAGAAGGTAGCCAAGCAAGGAAGACACAGGCAACCAAGAAGACAACTCAAAATCCAGCTCACGTGCCTCCCTGAGCCTCAGTTTCCTCAATCTGTAAGATGAGAGGGTTGGACTGGCTGACTGCTAGTGTGGCACAGGGTCTCAGGAAGTCTTTACAGAAAGGTGGAACTTGACCTGGATCTTGAAGAAAGAGTCTCAAAGCGCTAGTGAGGTCATTTAAACCAGTCCCAAGCGTCTATAGTTTTCTAAAACCTCTAATGAGAGCAGACAGGAATATCTGCTTTCCCTCTGATTGACACATGGTCCTCCCTCCTCCAGGCCATGCTCAAAGTCCACTGCCCCTGGAAGCTTTATTGAAACTAAAATCTACCACTTCTTGCTTCCATTGCAAAATACCTCTGTTTGGTCACTTATCTCCTTATGGCTCCTGAAATAGTTAATAGAGCTACCAGTCTATTTATACATCTACTTCCTCTATTTGTTTGTAAATGCCTTGTTAACGTCTGAGCCCAAGCACAGTGTCTGGCTTGGGCAGGTATCCCGTGGAGGCTGAAAGACAATGACTTGTGGATGGGAGGTGTATTAGTTCGCCCAGGCTGCAGTAACAAAATGCCACAGACTGGATGGCTTAACCAACAGGAATTTACATCACAGTTTTAGAGGCTGCATGTTCAAGATCAAGGTGCTGGCTGATTCAATTCCTGGCAAAGACTCTTCCTGGTTTATTGACGGCTGTCTTCTTGCTGTGTCCTCACGTGGTGAGGAGAGAGAGACAGCTCTGATCTCTCTTCCTCTTATAAGGACACTAATCTTGTGGATCAGGCCCCACCCTTATAACTTCATTTAACCCTAATTAATTCCATAAAGGTCCAGTCTCCAAATACAGTCACATTGGGGGCTGGGGTTTCAACCTATGAATTTAGAGGTGACACAATTTAGTCCAAAATTGTAGGTGAGGATTTGAGTGATAAAGCTCTAGAAAAAGCCCAAGCCCAAATCTCCCTTTTTGGGCAGAAATGTGTTACTCGGCATGGTGGTCCTGGAAAGGACCTCACCCACCATGCAGGCCCTGCCTCTCCATGAACTATTCCCCTTTGTTAAGGCTGGGGCATCTTCAGCAGTGGTTTTTTCCCCCCTGTGACCTTGTAGAAATGAAAAGATTTAGAAGAAAAACACACTTGACTGCACTGGGGTCCACCATGGGGCAAATAAGGAGAATCAGATCCTTGTCTGAGCACTACTTTTAATAATGGAGAGGGTGTTGGGAGAGTGGAGTAGGAAGGAAAAGTTGGTCTATATCCTACAACCCCTGTAACCTTGGATAAATCATAATCTCCCTGGGCTTTATTTTAAATGAAGCAGCCATGCGACCAATTTCCAAGCCCCTTCTAACTCTTACAAGGTTCTGGGTTTGTCTGACCCCTGTGGTACTGGAGTCTCAGTTTATCATCTTATTTAGGATGGGGTAAGAGTGTTAATCAACACATCAAGGAGAGAAGAAAAGTCTCCACGACTTTGTCAAGCTCCCAGGCCAATTCAGCTTAGTCAACTGCCCAGCCTTGAAAAGATGCCTCCAGTGACCAGCACTGTGGGTTCTGTCTGCTCTGCCCCTTGCTTTTGTCTGTGACATTGGCTGCCTCATTCCCCACCCAGGCCTTTAGTTCCTCCACTTCAAAGGGGCAGGGGTGATCCTTGCCACCTGCCTTCCTCTCCTGGGTTTTATGGGATGAACAAGATAATGTTTTTTAATTACTAGTGCTCCTTGGAGCGCAAGTGCTGTGAGTCAGGTTAAAGGACTCGTCTAATCTAGTTGCTTTCAGAGATTATTCACCCAGAAACATAAATGAGCATTTAGATGAGCATGGAAGCTGGGGAATGCAGGCCACTGAAGACTGTGGCAGAGGGGTGACTGGGGAGGGGCTGGGACATGGGGGATTGTTAAAGGCCAAGGTGGGTCTAGAACCAGGTCCCCTGAGTCCGTCCAGTGCATCTTCAGAATGCAAGCATCACCCCTATAACAGAGTTCATGTCTCCATTTCCATCACCATCTCAGGACACTTGGCAAGAGGAATGTTCCTGACCAAGGGCTTCCCTGAATTTTACTATCAGGGACATGTATTTGCCCCCTTCTCTCAAGGCCTGCAGCCTGCACAGTTGCAGATAAGGAGGTCACGGGAGTCTGTAGTTGTTTGTTGCTGTGGTCTCATTTCCCTGTCCTCTCTCTTCCTTGTGTCTCTCTCTCCATTCTCCTCTGGTCCCACATCCCTCCTTGTCTCTGGCCCTCACCCTACAAAACTTTGGGTGAGGAAAAGCCCAAAAGGGGAAGATGTGGGGCAGAGACCAGCCCACCTGCCTAGAACCCCAAGCATCAGAAGAGTTGGCAGCTCTGTCCAGGCTGCAACCCACCTGCTGGGCTTCAGACAGGGGTATAATAGGGGAGTCAGGGCATGATCTAAAAAAACCAGGCTACTATTGCTTAGCAGATGTCCTCAAACCGCCCTTCGCAACACTCCCATTGGAAGATGCGCTGTACATCAGATGCCATGAAGCTGAGGCAGCATGGCGCAGTGGTTAAGGTCTTGTCTGCAAAGTTCAGATCTGAGGTTCACAGCTGTCATTACCAGCTGCAAGAACGTAGGTAGGTTACTTCACCTCCCTTAGTTTTCCCATCAGCATGAGGCAACCGATATGAGGATGCAAGAAGTTAATACACAGAAAGCACTTAGAATAGTCCTGCAACAAAGTAAGTATTCAGAAAACTGTTCATTAATTTTGCTGTTTCTCTTGCCTGGCCCCTGGCTGCTCATCTGGAAATGACTACAGTCTTGCAGCAAAGATGTCCAAACCCCAGCATCCCTCATTAGAAAAACTGTGCTGGGGATGAATGGCTCCTTGAAGTTCCCAATTTTTTGCTCCAGAATTCCCCAGGCTCATGCTCCTCTCTTGCAAAATATATTTTGTTAATTCATTAGGTGGCTGTCCTAGAAGGGACCAGCTGCTACACACAGACAATAGGCACCTTTGGTACTCACCATACAGAACCCTCTGCCATGCATTATAGAGGGGTGTAGACAGGATCTCGAGGCCCAGGCCTTGTTCCTGGAGTGATGGCTCTGAGAATGTCTGCTGGGGAAGCTGGCTTTCTTGATTAGGCAGGTAACCATGAGAGGGCAGCACACTTCGTTAGCTGTGTGTGTGTGTGTGTGTGTGTGTGTGTGTGTGTGTGTGTGTTGTGTGCACTCACTTGCATTCATCCATAAGGCCAGTTGCATGAAGACAGTGAAACTGTGACATCCATGCTCTTGACATTGACACCTGACAAAAGGACATGGTTTAAATGTCACAGCAAGGGCCTGTGACAAGCAAGGGTAGTTAGGAAAGCAGATGTCTCTGTGTTTGACTACACTGTAGGAGGGGCTGGGCCCATTACCCTAAGTGCCACACTTCTTAGCGAATTGATTTTCTAATTTGGAATTATTTTTAGGAGGAGTAAAAAAAACCTATGATAAAAATCCAAATATATTCATTCCTTTATTCAACATACACTTATTAAGCAGTTAATTTTTCCAAGCCACATGAGTAACATGAAAGGCAAAAATCGTTATTTTAAATTAACAGTAATAATTATTAGCACGTCCATGAAATGGATAGGAACCATGATGGCCATTCTGCAGAATAGGAAACTGAGATTTTAAATGATCTCTCCAGACTTTCATAGCCAAAGTTTTATTCTTGAGGTGTCAGAATGCAAACTTAGCTCTTCTGGTTCCAAGTCAGATGTTTCAAGGAATGGTTTTGGTCTTTCAAGGAGATGACAAGTAGATAAAGGGGATGTAATAAGACTGTAGACCACAGCACAAGGAAGACCAGGGTGTATGTCATGAGTAGCATGTGAATAAATACTGTAGGAGTTCTGGGGAGGGATCTGGAAAGGTTCCATGAAGTGATATTTGGACTGAGCCTGGAAGGATCAGGAGCGTTTCCACCCTCGGAGGGAAAAGTTGAGATCACCTTAGGTAGGAGGAAGGGTGGGGTTTAATTACAGAGGCAAGAATGGACAGAGGGTGATTGCACATAGCAAATAGTCCAGGTTGGCTGGGGTAGCGTTCTGTATGAGAGTCATCATGGTAGCCTCTCAAATGGCGAGCACCTGGGGCCCACATCCAGCTATTCTGGTGTAATGGGTCTTAGTCTTTGGTCTCCTCATTGTTGTTTTCTAAAAGCTCCCTGGATGACTCTATTGTGCAGTTTGGATTAAGAGCCATGAGCACTGAGGAAGGACTGGGGTGTTCCAAATAGAGGCTATCACAAGCACCCGGGCTCAATATAAACAGGCTCTGAATAAAGGTGGTAACAGTGGGAAAAGAATGGGAGAGATGGGAGAGAGTTCCTTGAAAGGCAGTGCCTCTAGGCTTGACTGCCCGAGGGATCGTGTAAGTCAGAACGACTGAGGTTGGAGCCTGGGTGCCATTCACAAGAATGAGAGTTATAGGATGGAAAACAATGAGGGTGCGGTGGGCAGGATGTGCGAGGAGAATGGTTTTACTTTTAGATAGCTCAAGTTTAAGGGTAATAATTCTGGGCTATCAGACAGGAACGCCCAGCTAGAGCCATGTGAGTGTAAAGCTTGGGCCCAGACCTGGAAACGGGGAATCTTGAGAATTCCCCTTGGCAGAAGTGGTGGTTGAGATGGAAGGAGTGAGCGAACTTGGAGAGAAAACAGAGAGAGAGAAGAGCAGAGGGCTCAGCTGGGAATGCCTATGTGTGGGAGGCAGAAGGACAGAGAGAAGCTTAGAAGCCACTCCTAAATAGAGAGCTGTTCCATTTGCATTAGCCAATGTCTGGGTCGGGTCAGGTGATGGGCAACAGAGTCATTTTTCATGGGCCTGGCTACCTGCGACTCGAAAATTGATCAGCTCAGTCAAGAGCTCCGTGCTCAGCAGCTGAGCTCACTTTGCCATCAGCCTTGGCCTCTAAACCCCAGTAGCCTGAAGGAGGAATCAACTCCAGACCCACACAGGTTATGAATTCACCCATCACAAAGAAGTCCTTTATTCTGAGCCATCCCAAGGATGAATTCCTGTTTTCCTGAGGGAGAAAATCCCATCAGCCCTGGCTATTTGAAGGGGATCCCGTGAGAGCATTTCTTATCCCGGCATCATCCTACATAGTCCCTGGAAGGGACCCTGAGGATTTCCCTGAGATCCATCCTTTGAGGGTGGATGAACTCTGGCAGCAGAGATGAGAAGGGCAGTAATCAGGAGCTCGTCAGCCTTAAGGGGCTTGGGGCCAGGGAACAGGACCCCAAGTCTAGCCAGATGGCCTATCAGGCTTCGTCTGGAGGTCAACAGAGGGACCATCAACTCTCAGACCCTCAGATTACCTGACTTTGGGAAGAGCTGAGGAGGTGGAAGGAAAAGAATGAATATGCCATGGAGGGAGAAAGAACATTATAGCATCTATGGGCCCCTCATAACCTAAAAAGAGTTTGGGGCAGCCTTTGGGGGCAGCATGAAGTCTGAGAGGCCATGGAATGGGTGCCAGGAACACTGTTCCTCCTCTCCATCAGCCTAGCCAGGCAAACACACGCCAGTGTGATTTTAAAGCGATACTTCCCGTTTTTTAATGTGGACATCTTGCTAAGCACAGCGTCCAGTTCAGTACCTCTGTGTTGGGGCTTGAGCACCTACACCACTAACACTTTCTCAGGATGCTGAAAACACTGGTCCACAGACTACACTTTGAGTAGCAAGGTCTTAGAGGCAGTTGACTGAATAAAAGTCAGGGAGACAGAAAAAGGGTTGGCTTTGTGTCCAACCATGCCCCCCACTGGCTCTGCCCCCCACCTGCCCTTTTGGGACTGCCTCCCCCCAGTGCCGACCAAGGAAAGGGACCTGGGAAGGAGGTGGCAGGAACGTGGGCAGGTGATTTCAGAAGGCTCCGCCCAGGCTGAGTCACGGACTCCAGCCATTTCATCGTTGTGCGCATTACCCAGCGCCTGGCTGTCTCCGTTTATTGGCTGCTGAGGCTTCTGGCTCAGGCTGAGTAATTACAGTTGAGGCCCTGATGAATTGGGGGCCAGTAATTAAAGTGCCTATTGATTTTCTACTTAGGAGTTCCCTGTAGCTGGAAACAAAAGTCTGGAGGGGAGTGAGATAAACAATCCAGGCAAGGGATTTCGAAACAGGGGATGGTTCAGGGTGCGTTAGCTGGGCCTGCAGTCGCTGAGGAGGGACTGTGAGGTCATCATTTATCACTGGCCCATCTACCTAGAAGCTGAGAATTGATCAGCTAGTCAATATGCTTCTGGGGCATAGTAACAGCAGAATAGGGGAAGAAGGGCTGTCTTCTGCAAGGAGTTCATCTTTAGCTCTCCAAACCATGAATCTGTCTTGTTTTGCTGCTTCATTTGTCTTATTTTAATTATGAATTGAAGCAATTGCCTCATGTATATCATCTGCCTCCATGGGGCGACCATGGGCTTTCTATCACTAGAAATTTGGCTTCTGGTGGCACCTGAGGCCAGACACCGGCGAGCATGGGCTGGGGAGAGGGGGATTAGGGAGGGGAAAGGAAGGTCACAGACAAAGGGCTGAGGGCAAGTCCTGAGGGCTAGAAAGGGACTGGATACAAAGAGGGTCCTGGAGGCTGACCGGGGCCGGAGGGTGGGAGGGGTCTCAAGGAGAGGACCAAGCCAGCCATTGGAGAAAAGAAACTATACAAGCAGAGGACACAGCAGAACCTGGAGAGAAGATGGGAGAAAAGGGCCATGAGAGAGGGAGAAAGAGAGGCCCACTCTGTATGACAGTCTCTAGGTCCATCCACATCTCTGCAAATGGCACGATTTCAATCCGTTTTATGGCTGAGTAATATTCCACTGTATATACGTTCCACATCTTCTTTATCCATTCCTCTGTTGATGGACATTTAGGTTGCTTCCATGTCCTGGCTATTGTAAATAGTGCTGTGGTAAGATGAACCTATTTGCAAAGCAGAAATAGAGGCACAGACATAGAGAGTAAAGGTATGGACACCAAGTTATTGGGAGAAAGGGGGGTGGCATGAATTGGGAGATTGGAATTTTTATATATATATATATATACACTACTATGTATAAAATAAGTACCTAATGAGAACCTACTGTATAGCACAGGGAATTCTACTCAGTGCTCCATGGTGACCTAAATGGGAAGGAAATCCAAAAACAGGGGATATATGTATACGTATAGCTGACTCACTTCACTGTACAGCAGAAACTAACACAACACGGTAAAGCATATACCCCAATAAAAATTAAAATTAAAAAAAAGAAAGAGAGGCACATGAAACAGGAAGAGGGTTTTTGGTGGAAACGTAAAGCACATTTAAGTCTTACTTAAAGATTGCTTAAGTTATTTTGGGGCATTTAACTCTGAATTCATCATCCTTTCACTGAGGTAATGTGAAGTATGAAAGAGAAACTAATGAGAAGAAAGCCTGACCGGCAATTTTATTTTAGTCAGCTCCGGGAGCTCTCTCTTCCTCCTGTCATGCTGGGTCACTTGATCAAGGATGAGATTCTTTTGTTTCTTGGAGAAATGTTTCTCGTCTCCCCAGCCTGTTCCTTTCCCCCCTCTTCACTGCTGTAGCTGCTTTGGCTGCTTAATGATAATGAAGAGAGATTAGGATCTGGGTTTTGAGAATGATTGAAGCTGGGCAAAGAGAAGCATTTTAGCCTCATGCCCGTTGGAACACAGTTACCCATTATCCCAGTCAGGGCAGACAATGGGGTGGTGGGGAGTCATGAGTTGTGGAGAAGTAAGTGGGCTGTTACTTGTTGTAAGTTGGATTAAAAAAAAAATCCTATAGGAATACTGACTGGATTTATTCAACGTATTCAACCTCATTGCACAATGTGTTTGCATTGGAAAAAAGTCTTCTGCGAGTATGCCCGATAAATGGCCAACAGGGGCGGGGGTGGAGCTGAGAGGGTGGTATCTTGTGTTAAGTAGCCGCTGCGTACAGACGGTTGTACAGTGGACTGCACACAGAGGCCCTGGTCCTGCCCTCACAAAGCACAGAGGACTATAGGGCTTTGGTCTTATGTGTGACCATATTGATCTGACTCAAATCTCAGTGGCTCTCTAGTCTGCAAAGTTAAGTTCCAAAGCCTCACAAGAAAGACTTTCCTCGGTTGATCCCAGCCTGTGCCAGCATCATCCACTTGCTTCCTGATGTGCTCCTTTTGCATCAGCCTGCCAGGTCCCAACCATCCCACTGTGTTCTCCACCTAAGCAAGCGGCACCACCCTTCCCCCAGTCCCCATGCCATCGTGGATTTTTCCCTGATGACCCCAATTCAATGGGTTGCCCAGCCTTGTCGTGCTACCTGGTCACTCTTAGACCCTCACTCCCACATCACCTCTTTTTTGGACTCTTGGGCTATTGTAATGGCCCCCTCACTCTGCTCATTTCACCCCTTTTGGACTTCTGTGCTGTCCTCTGAGCAATGTACCCCAAATAAACACCTAACAATGTTATTCTCAATTTTTATTAGCTCCTCGCTGGCTGCGGAGTAAAATCCTTTCCAGCTGTGCGAGCTTGGGCAAGATATGCAAGTTTGCTAAGCCTAAGACTCCACATCTGCAAAACAGGGATTGTCATGCTTGCCTCCTGGGGCCATTGTGAGAAGTAAATGAGATGATGTGAGTGATGTGATCACAGGGCTGGGCATGTGGAAATTACCAGTAGTGGGAGGAGTAGATGGTGGTGATGGAGAGAAGAGGAAGAGCTGCATTTCATTGTTCTTATTGTGGAGGAAAGTCTCTGTGATCTGGAGCTAAATATATATTTCCAGCTTTGATTTTTCCCCCGAACTCCAGATTTAGACGTGTGTGTGTATGTGTGTGTGTGTGTGTGTGTGTGTGTCTAATGGACATCCCAAATTTAAGTTCACAGTTGAACTCCTCATAACCTACCTGCCCATACATGCTCTATCCTCAGCTTTTCCCAACTCAGAAGACGACAATTCTTTCCCGCCAGTAGCTCAGAGCAAAAGCCTTGACGGCTCTCTTTCTTTCATCCTCCATATCCAACCCATCTCTAAATCCTCTTGTCTGTACATTCAGAATCTATCCAGAATCCATCTGTTCTCACAGCTTTTACTGCTCAGGCTCTGGTCTCAGCCACCGTCTTCCTGCCTGGATTGTGGCAATGGCCTCCTCCCTGGCCCTCCCGCTCCAGTCCCGACCCCTTCATACTTTACTGTCTTCACAGCAGCCAGAGGGCTGTTTTCACAGCAGAATTGGAATCACTCCTCTGCCCCCAGACCTTCCAGTGGGGCCATTCCAAGACACTTCTCAATCTGACCCTTCACCCCTAACTTCATCTCCTACTGCCTGGCCCCTGGTCACTCTGTTCTAGCCAAACTGGCCTCCTTCCTGTTTCTCCAATGTGTTAGACAAGCTCCTGCCTAGGGCTTTTCACTGGTCATTCCTCCCTCTGCATGAAACACTCTTTCCCCAGATGTCCACATGCCTCACTGTCATCTCCTTCAAGTTCTTGGCTCCAATGACACCTTCTCTATGACACCTGTTCTGGTGGGCTTATATAAAATAGCAACCCCTACTCCATCACTCTCAACCTACCTTACTTGGTTCTCTTTTCTACACAGCACTTAACACCTTCTAACATAGTATACAATCTACTTATTTATTATTTTTAAAAACCTATCTCCTTCCTGTAGAGTGTAAGTTCCATGAGAGCACTGATTTTTGTCTCATTTGTTCACTGTTTTATTCAGTGTATAGAATAGTGTCTAGCACATAGTAGATGCTCAACAAATCTTGTTGAATGAGTCTTTTACCATTCAGACTGCCCTCCAGCACCAGTATTCTATTCCAAAGAGCTCTCTTTCGTGCACATTGAGACCTTTGTTTACATCTATTTCTCTAAAACTGCAAGTTCCATTTCTCCTCCAGGGCTGGCTCACAGTACTATAGATAAATATATTAATGCACTGATTGTAAGTAACTTGTACGATTAAAGATGCAAATAGAATTTTCTTTCCTAAAGTTCCTTCCAAATGGACTAAGGCTCCATTTGTCTGAAATGGTTGGCTGGCCACCGAAACACTTCCCTCTCAAGGGCCGAAGCACGCCCCCATTACCTCCCCACCAAGTCCACAGTTCATTTGTCTGTTGATGTCACAGCAACAGATCTTGAAGCATGGGGGAAACCAATGTCAGAGGTGGACATCTGTCTCTGAGCCCTGAGGCATGTCCTTTTATTTAGGGCAGTGAATCCCTTTGCCATCCCCCATAGGAAGTAAGAGGTGGAAAAGTGGAGGAGAAGAAGGTTAAATGACTTATGCAAGGTCACGTGCTGTGTATCACCTTTGATGGAGAGCAGAAGAAATAAAGGCCAGCCGTGAAGCTAGGTCTGTGCTGTCTGAGGCCATCTTACAGAAGGCCTGGGCCCCAGGAGGAAGTGATTATACCTTATTTGGTAGGGAATGGGGCAACATTGAAGTTTTTGAGGAGAAAAGTAACATGACAGAAGTCAAAGCTTTAAGAAAACTAATTTGGCAATGATAAGAAAGGTAAATTGGGGACTTCCCTGGCGGTCCAGTGGTTAAGACTCTGTGCTTCCACTGCAGGGGGTACAGGTTCGATCCCTGGTCAGAAAATTAAGATCCCGCATGCCTCGTGGCATGGCCAAAAAAAAGGTAAATAAAAGGGAGAGAGTCTGAGACCAGACTATTGCCGTGGTCTCTAAGGAGTGGTTAGGGCCTGAACCTGGAGTGAGGAACGCAAATAGGGGCAGGGTGAGGGACCTGCTGTAGCTCAATGATCATTTAGAGGGCTGGGTAACTGGTGGGTCTCAGGAGGGCTGTCTGGAGGGCTCTGCACTAAGACCTCTTCGTTTGTCACCCTGCACACTCTCCCAGTGGGATCTCAGCCATTCCCATGACTTCAGCCGTCAGCCATATTGCCACAGCTCCCACATAGGTAACTCTAGCTGTGATCTGCCCCTCACCCATGGACATTTCCTAAGCAGCTCCTTGGGAGACCCCACAGGGACCTCATGCTCAGCAGGTACGGGACTGAAATCACTATCTCCACCTCTTCTACCCCCATGGCTCAAGGAAGGCTGTCCAGCCAGGAACTGTGAAGTCATCCTATGTCCTTCCCTTCCTGTCTCCATTCATTCACCAAGTCCTGCCAATCATGCCTTATACATCTATGAAATCTACCCACTTCTTTGTCTCTCCTGCCACTACTGGAGTCCTGGCAACCACTTTCTCTTCCCTAGACAACTGCAGTAACCTCCTACCTGATCTTCCTTCTCTTGACATCCTCCAGTCCATTCACTCTAGTGACGTGTTATTTATTTATTTTTAATATAGACTGAGAGATCTCTGAGCAATGCAAACCTAGTCATACCATTTTTTCCTACTAAAACACACCAATAGCTTCCCATTGTCCTTAGAAAAATCTGCTAAATCCTTAATATGGCTTCAAAGCATCTCAACCCACCTCTGTCTCTTCCTCACTTTGCATTAGAGTGAGTTGCTGTCACCTGATAACTCTTGAGCTCTCAGAGTGGAGGTCACGTCTTTCAGTATAGGGGAGGGTGTATTAGTCATTGTTCTCCAGAGCAACAGAACCAATAAGAGATAGATTGATAGGTATCGTGTTTACTTAGGGTGAAGCTCCAAGTACATTTATTTTCAATGCTTACTGGTAAAATTATTTCTTTCTCCAACAAATGTGTTTACTTTCCTGCCTTTAGAAACTGTACTAACTACAGAAATCCAACAAGTTAATAAATGATAGATTTTTCTGGCGTTTTAAGGTCATGTGGACTCTGGTCATTCTGTTTGAAGCAAAGGTGGAGGAGGTATCCTAGACAGCATTTAAAAGAAACTCTTGATTTCTCCTTGGAGAGAGTATGTGTGTGGGCGAAGGTGAGGGAGGGGGTCTTGTGTTACAGAGAAGGTACACGGTATTGGAAAAGTATTGGTGAGGTGACACTTGCCACACGGCCATCATGGAGTGGTCATGAGGACGGCGTGAGATAACATGCTTGAAAGACCCTGCAGCATGGGGCCTGGCACGTGACGGATGCTCACTTCCTATTCTGAGGCTGGGAGCACAGAAATGTGGGCAAACACATGAAGTGATAGCATCTATCCTTGCAAGGTACCGATGTTTAACGAGGGGAATTCAGTTTTCTTTCTTGCTCCTAAAACCCAATGATTTGTATTTTATTCCTAAAAATTAAGGACACAACAAAATAGTTCATTAAATGTGTTAGTTAGCCCAGGTTTTACTCTTGGTTATTTCTCTCATAATTAGAACAGGGAAGTGTGGTTCGGAGGGAGAAAGCCCTAGGCGGCAGATCATTACTCTCCCTGCCTAACCGCAGGAGGGTACAGGGAAAGTGCTGCTGTGTCCTGCTGTGACAGGGTCCACGAGACCCTGTCCTTATGCTGGGAGCCGAAAGGATGGAGGTGGACCTGCCTAGAGGTCAAACAAGTCCCCGCTGTGAACCCAGGGCAGGGGCCTGTGGCTACAGCTCTGCTTGAAATGGGTTTTCCATGTTGCTGACTCTTGGTAAACGGAAAATAATGTGACGCTGTGCTAACACTTTCCCAGCACTGCTGCATTAAACAGGATGGAAAATTATATCTAGGTTTAAAAACAAGGTCAACAAAAAACGATTCAGGGCTCTTTGTACCTGTTCTTAGTCATTAAAAATGTGTTTCTGGAGTGCTAAATTTATAGTTAATTGCACAGTTAATTCATTATGTAGCAGTGTTTTTCTCCTTTATAAAACACCAAACTAAAGTGAACCCAATCAATTACTTGAAGTCTTAGAGATATCACAAAAGGAATGACTTAATTTAGTAAATAATTTTAACCAAAGTAATTATTTACTGAAAGACAGAGTTTGCCGAGTGCCTCAGGAGACTGCTTGCTATTGGCCTCGTAAAAACCTTCCATGTAGTTCTTGATTAATTACTTACACAAACAACATTTTATTTACTTTGAACAAATTGGGTTTCAAGATGAGGTCATAAAATATCAATGAAGAGACCCCAGCAGGACTTTGTGGTCTTTTTCAGGTCTGTGAACCTGTGGGGAGTGGTTTTAATTCTGACACCCTCTGAAGGCAAGTCACCCAAACTGTCCTGTATCGTTGTTTCTTCATAAATGAGGCATTTTGTTCCATACCGTGATATGGACAAGCTGATCCCCTGTTTTTTGGTTTGGTTCTTGTTTGCCACATACTTCGAGGTGTCACATACATAGCAGGCACTCAAGTAAATACCAGATAAAAGAAAATATACAGCAATACCAGCAGCAGCGCTTAAAAAATATGCATGTCTGTCAAATACAGACTAGGAATCAATAGCATTCAGAGGATTTTTTTTTTTGGGGGGGGGTACGCGGGCCTCTCACTGCTGTGGCCTCTCCTGTGGCGGAGCACAGGCTCCGGACGTACAGGCTCAGCGGCCATGGCTCACGGGCCCAGCCGCTCCACGGCATGTGGGATCTTCCCGGACCGGGGCACGAACCCGTGTCCCCTGCATCGGCAGGCAGACTCGCAACCACTGCGCCACCAGGGAAACCCCAGAGGATTGTTTTTTAAAGGTAAGAGAACTAAAGTATTTGGGAAGTAGAAGAAAAATGGCTAAATGAGCCAGTGATTTTCAACTTGTCTGGAATCGCAACCTGGAATTTTGAGCGTTCCTACAATGCTCTAGGGCATCTGTTTATTTTTAAAATTAATGTGAGCTATAAGAGTGTTCTATGAATTTTGTGTAACTTGGAAATACACTGAAGTATTGAAAAGTCACAATTAGGGATCATTGCTCCACTTTTTGAGCATCTCTAGGTCTTAGATGACAGGCTGGGAGCGATACTAGTGAGGCCAAGCCAACAGGAGCTCCTCACTACATGTTTTTGCTTCTGATCCCTGCAAGGAGGAAAGAATAGCAGTAGAGCCTTCATCTTTGGAAGAGACAGCCGTCTAATCCTGAGGCGCAAAGAGCCAGGAAAAGGACCTTTGAGGATTAAACTTTAAAAACAGCCCAGTTTTACTTGGAAAGGTTTCTTGGAGGTGACCAGCCATCCTCTTGACTCATTTGAAGTGCTGTGTATGTAGAAGAGGGATTAAAATTGACCTGTGTGATCCCAGGGTGTCAGGGAACAATGGGTGGGAGAGTCATAGATAATGAGATCTCCATCCACGGTAAGGATGAAATTTCTTAGTACACCAGGAAACGGCGTGTTCTCACGCTAACATGTTCAAGCAAGGACTGACATCCACAGTGCAGCGATGACTTAAAAGAGCTAAGCCAGGGCTTCCCTCATGGTGCAGTGGTTGGGAGTCCGCCTGCCGATGCAGGGGACATGGGTTCATGCCCCGGTCTGGGAAGATCCCACATGCCGCGGAGCGGCTGGGCCCGTGAGCCATGGCCGCTGAGCCTCGCGTCTGGAGCCTGTGCTCCGCAATGGGAGAGGCCACAGCAGTGAGAGGCCCGCGTACAGCAAAAAAAAAAAAAAAAAAGCTAAGCCAGGTGCAGTGGGATGATTGCAAGATGGTCGGGGGTGGGGTAGCTAGAGGAGCCCTCATGTTAAAGCCACACCCTTTAACATGTCTGAACATGGTTCTCCAGATCCAGGGCAGAGTATTGAGTAGGCAATGCTGCCTTTTGATTTGGACCCCAGACTTTAAATACAGTAAGTCCCCTACATATGGACCTTCAAGTTGCAAACTTTCAAAGATGCGAACGTGCGTTCCACCAGCATCAGGCGTGGGTGAAATTGCAGCTTGCCGTCTGTCTCCTATTGCTGACAATCCTTCAGCTCTACCATCTCTCACCTCCTCTCCCTCCTCCAGTCAGTAACTCTTCTTGCCTGTTCACTCGATGCCAGCCCCTGTATGCCAGCTGCTGTACTGTACTACTGTAGTTTTCAAGGTACTGTACTGTAAGATTAAAAATGTTTTCTTTATCTTTTAGTATTATTTGTGTGAAAAGTATTATGAACTTATTAATACTTAAAAAGTATTATGAACTTATTAATACTTAAAATAATTAAAAGTATTGTTAACTTATTATTACAGTACAGTACTATACAGCCAATTGTGTTATTTGGATACCTATGCTAACTTTGTTGGACTTACGAACAAAATTGGACTTACGAACACAGAACTCATCCATATATAGGGGACTTACTGTACAACTTAGCCCATACCAAGTCCTCCTTTGCACCCAGGGCTGAAATATGCCATTCTGATGTTTGATACTGAATTTAAAGTCAACCAGATCCCTGCGATTTCCTTATCTGAACTGCTACCAAGATAGATCTCCAATATGTTGACCTTGTAGAATGGATTTTTAAAAATCAGAATTGTATACGATTATATTTTATCTCATTAGCTTCAAACTATGATGTTATTGGCTTGGGAGAGGGAATGGGTAATTTTAAATGCTGATTCTATACTCTAAGGCAATAAGTACCCCTCCCTTTGTGTCTTCTCTGGTTTTGTAGGCATATGCCTACATTTTCATCCCAAGGTAGGACAGAAGTTGGCAAATCTTGAGACCTTCCTCCAGGTAAAACAATCCGAGGTTGAAGAGGTGGAGAAGACCTTAGTGGGTGTATAATTCAACTTTTTAATTGTACAGATAAAGAATTTCTATATTTACTAAATGAATAATCTTGGGGCAATATTGTTTGGCCAGTTACAAACCAACCTATCTATGTTAATATCCTGACCACATTTTTCCACTTTGTCCTTGAAACATTATTAAAAATCTTGCCAATCCTTCAAACACATACACATACACACACACACATACACACACATTGGTTTGTTATCTATTTTTGTCTTATGTTGGCTTGAGTGGATCAACTTTTCATTTCCAAAGGCTCACAAGCCATCTCTTTATCCTTCTAGAATTTAGATCAATCCTCAGTGTAAAGAATTCTAGAAAACAATGTAGCTTCTACAACAAAGTTGTCTAATAATTGCTTTTAAAAAGATTTTGGCAAATAAACATCAATTCAGAACCTTTGTTCTAGAATTTGGGAATCTACAATAGCTGAGTTCAAGGCTTTACCGTGCCTCCCCAAATTTCCCAAAGCCAATGTGCCTTTCACCAGATAGACTTTCTCTCTCTTAGCGTGTGGCTTTGGTATTAGGTTTGACTGGGGAATGGGTGGCAGAAACCATGAAACTTGGGAGTGAGTGATGGTGAGAAATTGCTGAATCTGTAGACTAGGGTGGACCTTGTCCGTCTTAAGCACTGGACGAGCTCAGCACTGGATGACCAGCTTCTGAGACCGTCCTGCCCTCTGGACTCTTGCCCCAGCCCCACCCCCATTAAGCTCTTGGTGTTTTCATTTTCACCTTGTTGAAGAAATAAAATGCCCTCTGGTTCCTTCACCTTCCTCCTTTGTCCAGACAGACTACAGAAGAACCTAAATGAAATTATCCCACAACAGAAGGGAGCTGTTGATAAGCCTCCGTGGGCGTCTGTGAAGGCACACATCGTCTGAATGACAGGTTTGCATGTAAACAGCCACAACTCATGGAAATAGTTTTTAATCTACTTGAAAGGCATATTCTCAGAAGGAAATCAAGTTCCCTCCAGGTGTGTGGAAGTTCTTTGAAAGAGGAGCTGTTGCAGCAAAAATACAAGCCATTATGAGATTCTACTTTTCATGACCCTTTTCTTCCTTCTGTACCACTTTCCCCGCCCCTCCCCATCTGCGAATTTATCTCTGGAGGGCTTTTGACTGGCGAGAGACAGGGAAACAGGGAGTTAGGGGAATTCGTTCTTTCCTTCCCAGAAGATCAAGGCCAAGTTCCATCAGTTGGGCACTGCTTGACTTTCCACTGAATGTCTAATTTTATTTCTCATCTTTTTTCAAGACTTTCCTTCTCTGGGAAGACGGGCCATTCCATTGCCTCTCCGTTCCAAGCCTCTGTGCCACTCTCCAGCTCTCCCCCACCCAAATTCCGGGGTTCTTGAAAGGCTCAGCTTCTGCGCACTCTAGTGCACACTAATCCTTGACTTGAGTAGTCCCGTTGTGTCATGTTATGGTATAAAGAATTTTTAAATGAAATTAAAATTATTATTGTGGTAAAATAGGCATAACATACAACTTACTATTTTAACAATTTTTAACATACAGCTCTGTGACATTAAGTACACTCACATTGTTGTGCAACCGTCACGTCTATCCACCTGTAGAACATTTTCATCATCCCAAACTGAAACCCTATACCCATTAAACAACAACTCCCTACTTCCCCTTCCCTAAATTTTAATTATACAAATAATAGAGGAATGCATTGTAAAGATGAATAATGTTTGTCCTAAATAATGTTTGCATTAAAAATAGTACAAATACGGTAAAGTCTGCTTTTGACTATCACACCCAACACCAATACCTCCCTTAGAGTTAATGACTGCACTTACCTCTATACATAAATATAATATAAGGTTTTGTATGTAGCATTTACACAAATGATACATACGCAAATGTATCATATCAAATATTACATCGTCAGTGATATTCACAATGATATCCTGTCACTGTTCTGATACTTGCTATTTCCACTCAGCCATATGTCTTGAAGACCATTCCATGTCAGTACCTAGAAATCTACCTCATTATTTTTAACAGCTACACAGAGATAGACCCAGAGAAGTTAAGAATCTTGTCCTGGGGCAAACATTGGCAAAGCGGTAGAGTCAGGATGCAAACCCTGATAGCCTGTCTTCTGATCCCATACCCTTACCCGCAATGTAATTTTATCTGATTGCTGGCCGTCTCATGGGTTAAACACGGTGTCCCCTGGGTGCTTGTATTTGCATTTTCTCGATTGCTAGTTGGAGGGAGCATCTTTTCATCTGTTTATTAGCCGTCTGAGTTTTCTCTTTTTGTGTATTGCCTATTCCTGTCTGTTGCTCCTTTTCCTATTGGATGGTTTATTGATTTGCAGTTGAAGAAATGGCTCTGTCTGATTTCTTTGGTGAAGGATCATTATTTGTACCTTTAATTAAAATGATCAGGAAGCCAAGTGTTCACTGAGGCTAGACTCTACCTGAGTGAAAGGCAGGATAAATGAAATTCAAACATTCTTGCAGACATTCAAGACATTTTCATATAAACATGAACATTCAATCATTCATTCATTGAATAACTTTTCAAATTGTGCTGTACAAAGGAACGACACACATCACAGAAGGGTTAGTAGAGATCTTATTCAAAACAAAGAGCTATTAACCTTTACTAAATTGATCTATAATGAATGCATTACTAAGTGTCTTCACCTGCTTTTGTCAATGGCCCTCTACTAAAAATATGGAGACGGTCAACTAACGTAAGAGTCTGCCAGTGTAAATATTAAAGTTTATATATTTTTAGCCTTTCAGAGAGGAAATTACTCTCAGAGAATACTTATTTTAATCCTCTCTCCCTTCTTTCCTAACTTCTTTTTCTTTTCTTTCCTTCCTTATTTAAAAAAATTTCCTGGATTATTCAAATATGCTTCTCTGTACAGAGCAGATGCTAAGAATTATGGATGTATATTTTGGATGACTATATTTGAGCAGGAAACTGTCTGTGGTAGCAAACTGAAAACTTTAGGAAGAACTGTGCTTTTTAAGTGAGAGCAGATCCAAAGGCTTCTGCGTCTTTCAAGCACGTTTTGATCCCAAGCAGAAAGAAGAACGCTCCATCCTCATTTGGCATGGATCCAGAGCCGCCCCGAAACGCAGAACAGTTAACGGCTCCAGATGTTTATCTATGTGTATCCAACCTGAAGTCTCCCGGAACTGCGGGGCAGACCCTGCCATTCAGATGGGAACATCTTTTTTTCCTGGAAGCTCTTTTTCAGTACCTGCTCCGCATGCACACGCACCCGCTGAGTCTAGAGGTAGGGTTATTGGGAGTGTATTTCTGACCCTTTACCTCGTCTCAGCAGGAGATAACCAGACACTGTCCCACTCTCCATTTTAGTTGCCCTGCCCCCCATCTACCAAGAGGCTCAGTCCAGTCTGCCTGGTCTTTTGCCAAGGATGCCTTTCTCCCGGTCCGTGGATCTGGAGGAAGGATGCTGCTCATGGACCCCCAAAATCAATGTTTCCAGGGACTCTCTTTCTTTAGAGTACAAAGAAAGCTGTCTGGGTGACAAGCCAGAGGTGGCACGTCAGTCTAAGAATAGCTTGAGGCACTGTGCGGGCATCTCAGTGGGTGGAGTGGCGCTGAGAACAGGGCTCCCGTATTTACTTGCTGCTTCTCACCACGTGCATCTCATGGCCTGCACTGTGGGGTCCCCGTGTGGCACCATTTAGTGTACGTGGAAGATGTAATAGCCACGAAGTGTGCTTTGGAGTCGCCCTTAGAGTATCTTCCTTTGAAAATATCCCTGGAAAATGAGTAGCTTGACTTGCCATGTATAGAAGACAAAAATAATTCGGGGATAGGACTGTTTAATCAGTCTGTCAGGAAACAACATTGACTTAGCATATTTTGTGTTACAGGGAGCTCTCTGTACTGCACTATAGACTGACGGCAAGATACCTGTGTTCTGGGGCCTCTAGTCCGGCAAGTGAAGTCACAGTCTTGGAATTGGGAGGCAGGCCTGAGGGTCTCTGGATCAGTGCTTCTCATATTTTAATATGTATCGGAGTCACCTGGGGATCCTGTGAAAGTGCAGGTGGTGACTCCATGGGTCTGAGTGGAGCCCAGACTCTGCATTTCCAACAAGCTCCCTGCTGAGCTCCACCATGCTGCTCCCCTACCAGCACACTAGGGCTGTTCAGAGCCCAGGCTCTCACCCAGTGTTGGAATTTCTTCTTAATTGGAAGCACCGTTAATAAAGAGTTGAAAGAATATTGGATCGAGCGTCACTATACCTGGGTTCTAGCTTTGCCACCCACTAGTGGGTAACCTTGAGGAAACCACCCATAGAATCCCTGCTCCAAACCTCATTATTACTCCCGCGTCAGCCTCAGCCCTTAGCTCTAAAATCCCTACCTCTTGCGGGCACATCCAGTGGGATCTCTGCAGGCCTGCTGGGGGCTGGGGATGCAGGACTGCTTGAAGGAAGGCTTTGCTCTAAATGGTCCCACTGTTGGAAGGAATATTTTTTTGGTTTTGGTTTTGATTTCTGTTTTAGGAGAAACCATCTTGAGAAGTGTGCACTGGGGCCTTATTCAAGACCAGGGTGAGAGGACGTGTGGGTGGGGTGAGTGGATCCGTGAAGGCCCTTCTGATGGTGGAGAGAGGAGAGTGAGAAGAGGAGGTGTGAGACAAGGGATGAGACAAGAGCACAGCGAGAGGGAAGGACGAGGAGAAAGATGGAAAAAGGGCACTGCAAAAGCAGAAAGTAGGAGCCGGTGCTAGTTGCAGAAGGCGATAGGTGAACATGAACCAATGTTTTGGCAGAAGCAGAAAAGTACAGGGATAGACTGGAGAGATAGTGCACGGATGACATGTCAGGTTTTATCGAGGGACGTGGGGTGAAAGGAATTGCAGAGGGAAGGAGAAATCAAAGATGCAAACTGCCAGGGGCTGAAATGGTGTTTATTTGGTTGGGAGGCCTGAGAAATCAGGCTGGGGGAGGAGAACGAAGCCTTTGAGGTGACGTTTTGTGAAGGCTGAATTTTCAGGTATCGATGAGTGGGAAATATGGGACAGAGAGAATCAGACGGTATGCGAAGAATGCCAAATGGATAGAAGAAAAGAGCCCTTTAGTGGGAGACGTGGAGCCTGCTGGTGTCAGCAGAGGTGCGATAAATGGGATCAAAGGAGGCCCCGGTACCACCTCCGTGGTCTGCTTGCCCCCATGCTCTCCAAGCCCAGCTCTTGCAAACCCCGTGCCTGTGGCCATGTTAACAATGGCCGCTGGACAGGCAGCGTGCGCAGTGCAGGCTTCCTGAAAGCATAGAAACTTCTCTGGAGTTTAGTCCATGTGGAGAGTCCCTGCGTGTGGAGGAAACCAGGCAGCTGCACTTTGCCCACACACTTCTCTCTAAGGTAGCAGCACCCAGATCTTAGCAAAGAGCTAAAAGTTACAGGATAGTCAACTAAAAAGCAGTGACTTCACTCCTGAGCTTGGTCCTGTAGCTGGATTACTGTGGCATCTATGGAAATGGACTTCATAGAAAGCCAATTATGGACAGCATAATTGACCAAGGACCCCAGATGATGCGCTCCTTGAAATCTATTGGTACATTAGCTGGAGCCCATGCTGCCCACGGGCGGCTCCCAGCCCATGACTGTGTTGGGGATGCCAAGGCAGACCAGTTCCTGTTTCTTACAGGTGTCTGATAGTTGCTTCCAGGTAGAGGACTCCCTGACAGGCTTGCCAACTTGAAAGCTTTGTTAGATTGCCCAGCTATCTAAATGCTTCCACTCAACCTACTCTCTTGCATGGTGGTCGGACAATTCTCCCAGCCTCACCCAGCTCTCTCCCCATTCCCTCTCTCAGACATCTCCCTTAATGAAATTCTTGTGTGTTTAGTCTTGGGACTTCTGTTTCTCCGAGGACCCACATTAACACAAGAGGGGACCAATAAGACCAGAGGGAATGAGCCAGATTTGTATCAGTTAATGCTGTAAATATCAGAAAGGGAAAGGGTTCTTGGAAAAGCACACAGGTAGAAGAGAAGGAGGGGAGCCCCAGATATGGGAGGTGTCAGGGAAGTTGATTCTGGGAGTCACCCACTCCCATTCTCATTCCCTTGAACCTCCAATTTCTACACCCATCCATAATCTCAATTTTAAGCCTTTCCATCTCTGACCACCACCCCCTGACTTCCCAGCTCACTCCCTTTTGCATCCCCATCCTAACAATTCTTCCACCTTTTCCAAAACGTACAACCTATTGATCCCGCTAACTTTGCACTCTTCTCGCCCCTCCTGCCGTGCTCCCCTCCTATCCTGCTTGGGTCCCCTCGATCGTCATTGCCATCCATCCCATGCATAAGCTCAATTCCTTCCCACATCTTGTTTTCCAGTGTCCTGGCCAGCAAATCCCCAACCTTGGTTAAATCCAACCGTCTGCCTACTCCACACTTATATAAGTGCAACTTTAAATGGCTGGACAAAAGACCCCCCCAAACCCAGCAATGATGTCACTTTACATTCATTGCCACAGACCTCAAGTTAGCCCTTAGCTCTGCTGGGCAATACTACTGCATTTTCCTAGTCCATTCACTCTCCTTCTCTCCTACATGACAATCTCTCACCTCCTCTCTTTGCAAACTTCCCCCCTCCCTCTTTACTATCACTGATCTTCCTTCTCTCACAGTCTGTTCCCTCTCAGTTTTGGCAACTCCATTCTTCCAGTTACTACGGCCAAACCTTGAAGTCATCCTTGATTTCTCTTTGTCTTACGTCCTCCATCAAGCCGTTAGCAAACCCCATTGATTCCACCCTCTAAATGTCTCCAAAATCTAACCAGTCTCATCCCTTCGTCTGTCTCCATCAACTTGCACCTGGCTTCCTGCAGTGCCTCCTAATGGGTCTTCCTTCCTCCAAACTTGGCTTCCTGCTGTGCCTCCTAATGGGTCTCCCTTCCTCCAGACTTGTCTCCCTACCCCCAGTCTATTCTTAGCACACTACTGGAGTGATCAAGTTTGATCTCCTGCTGATAACCGTCCAATAACTTTCTGGCTCACTTAGAGTAAAAACCAAAGCTGTTACATCAGAAGGCCCTCATGCTCTCCTCCTCGTGGCGCTAATCTGATCTCTTGCTCCTGACCCACTTTGTTCTTTCTTCTCTAGCCTTATCTGCCACGCCTCCTTGACCTGTAACTCCAGCCACACTGGCCTTCTCACTTTTCCTCAAACACACCAAAGATTTCAGCATCTTTGCACTTCCTGTTCCCTCCTCCTAGAACCCCTCCCCCCCAATCGAATTCCTCCATTCCTTCATGTCTGCTCTTAAGTGTCACCTTTCCATGAGACCACCCTGACTACCCATTATAGAAGGGCAAGGCCCTCCTTCCCACAGGAGCATTCCCTACCCTCTATGCCCTGCCTGGTCTTTTCTCCTTACTTAGCACTGATCACCATTGACATGGGACATGTTTGCTTGTTTGTTAACTATCTTCCTTAGCTAGAATGTAAATTCCACAAGAGTAGTTTCATTGCTTCACACAGGAGGTGCTCCATAAATAGTTGTTGAAGTAATGAATTAAAGAAAGTTGAAAGATGATGGGATTGAGCTGATGGGAGAAATACAAAAGGGGGAAGATTTAGACCACAAAGGAATATTTCCTAGGAAAATATTTTGATAGAGAAAGGCAAGAAACACAGGGGTAGAGAATCAGAGTTCATCATGGTAGAAAGGCAGGGCTGATCCCAAAGTCCGGATTCCTTCTACGAACATGAAGCTGTCTCTCTGAGCCCCAGTCCCCTTAGCTGCAACATGTGGGTGGGAGTAACCTACCTCTCCAGGTTACTGTGGGCCAAGTCCCTCTGATTCACCCAAGGTGGAACTGAGGCTGACTCTCAGCCACCATCTGCTTCTTGCAAAATTAATGAAACCAGGGAGACCCCTCTAGGTAAGGGAAAGAGTCCCCAGGGCGGAGAAGTTTGCAAGATTTGAAATCCCTGTAGCAGAGAATGAGGTGGCAGGCACACTCAGCCCACTGGTGGCTGGGCTGGACTTTTCCCTCCTCTGTTTGTAGCCAGAGGAAGGATCCACCTTAAGGGAAACAAGTAGTGATGCATTTCTGTATTCAGAACACTGACATTGCTCCAGAAAGAAAAAAAGGAGAGGAGATTATGCAGGAAGGGAATTGAGTCTGTCAGGAGCTTCAAGAAAGAAAAAAAAAGATGTAGAAAGGAGCTGTTTGTTGCTCTTTGTTCAGGTTTTTATCTTGAGAGTCTGTTTATAAAAATGTTCTCTCTTGCCCAGACTCCTTTGCTCCTGCCTGGACGTCTCCTCCCTCCACCCCCCACCCCAACCCTTCCCTTCCCTGCTCTTGTTTGACTTAAAGCTCTTTCCTTGATTAAATAATGAATAAAAGCTCTTCCCAAGTCTGGCCTTCCTGGTGCTAGGGAGAAATTACAGATATATGTACATACATATACATGCAAAATAGCCTGAGGTAAAGAGGCTTAAGATAAATAGGTTTCTGGTGGTTTTTTTTTTTCTTTTAAAGAAATGTCATTCATAAAATACACTTACAAACAACACAGATTTGAACTAGGGCAAAGCAGCCTGAGTGCAGCTAAGTGGTCTGATTAAACAAAGTGCTTGGATTTAAAAGCATGTCTTTTTATTTAAAATTACGATATTTACTTTTAGAAATGGGTTGGGGCTTTCTCTTCTAGGGTCACTATATCTGTCAGGTACTGAGCTACCCATGTTATTGTCTATATAAGGAAAGATTATCCAATTCATAAGCAATGCTTCTCTCTGGTCTTCTTTTCATCCGTCTTGGTGGGTCAGGAATTCAGGAGCAGCTTAGCTGAGTGGTACTGCTTGAGGGTCTCTCATGAAGTCACAGTCAAGACCTTCGCAAGGGCTGCAGTCATCTGAAGTTCTGTTTGGTACTACAGGATCTGCTTACAAGATAGCTCGCTTACATGGCTGTTGGCAGGAGGCCTCAGTCCTCCCCATGTCACCTCTCCATAGGGCTCCTTGAGGGTCCTCATGATACAGCAGCTGGTTTCCCACAGAGCAGTGATCTGAGAGCAAGAGAAGAAGAAGGAAGCCATAATGCCTTTTAAGTCCTAATCTGGGAAGTCACTCACTGTCACTTCCATTCAGTTCTATTCGTCAGAGGCAACCCATTAAGTATAGTCCACACTCAAAGGGAGGAGAATTAGGCTCCGCCTTTTGAAGGGAGAGGATCAAAAATTCTGTGAATATATTTTAAAATTATCCACAAGCCATGGAGGACTTTGCAGCCCTATTAAGATGCATTCATTTACTAGGGCTGCCATAACAAAAGCACCTCAGACACAATGGCTTAAACATTAGAAATTTATTATCGCACAATGTCAGAGGCTAGAAGTCCGAGATCAAGGTGTCGGCAGGGTTCACATCTCCTGAGACCTCTCCTTGGCTTGTAAATGGTCCTCTTCTCCCTGAGTCTTCTCCCTGGTTGGCCCTCTGCCTGTCTGGGTCCATATTTCCTCTTTTTATAAGAACACCAGTCATAGTGACTAAGGGAACCACCCTAATGACCTCATTTTAACTGAATTGCTTCTTTAAAGACACTATGTCCAAAGACAATCATATTCTGAGGTACAGGGTGTGGTGTGACTTCAACACATGAATTTTGGCAGGGACACCATTCAGCTCACAACACAAGGATTTTGGTATTTATTCTTGGAGCAACAGGAAACTATTGAAGTAAATGTAGGTGTGGTGAGGGCGTGGGGCACTCCCAGATTTACATTTAGAAATTCCTCAGGTTGCAATGTGAGAATCTGATTAGAGAGGGAGCCAAGTAAAGGTTGCCTGGAAATCTTAACGTGGTCTAAGTGAGAGGGCATGAGTTTGGGGGTTAAGGTGGTGGCAACAGAGACAAAGGGAGGTAGATAGATTCAAGAGACTTTGGGAGGCAAAATTGTTAGGACTGTGGCTAGATTTACTATGAGCGTGAGAGCAAGGGAGAGCCAACAGTGATGCTTGGATTTTTGGCTTGTACCCCTGGATGGTGGTGAAGCTATTGCTGAGATGAAAGATGATGGAAGAGGTCCAGGCTTGGAGGTGGTTGTAGGAGGATTATGAGTTTGTTATGGTTGTGTGGTGTTGAGGAACCTGGTAGTGAACCAAGGAGAAATATCCCTTGGGATGTTGTGGGCTGCTCAGTTCTAAGACTCAGAGACATCTGACTGCAAAGACAAGCCTGTGAGTCATGGGCAGAGAGGTAGTACCTGAAGAGAGGACATAGGTGAGGTTGGACAGAACTAACGTATGAGTGAGAAGAGAAAGGGGCCTAAGACTGACCTCAAAGAACTCTGGTGCATCTGAGCACTGGATTTTTAAGCCTTATTCTTCTATTTTTCACATACACTGAATTTGAAAGTACAGCTTAGCTATGTCTTTATGGAACTTGATACAATACATAGGAGAAGAGGTGAAGGGAAAGAGAGCAGTCTAGAGGTATTTCAGCTTGGTCCGTGATCTACTACCGAAGAATATTTCCGCCCATCTCCCCTAGTGCTGGGCACATGGAAGGATGCTGTTTTCTCCCTTTCATGCATGTATGCATATGTGCTAAAAATGAGATGAAATCAAAGTGTTCTCAGACATTCAATCTGGAAAATTTTAGAACAGTCACCTGTGGGAGACAGGTAAGGATACAGCGTTTGCCTCATCCCCAACTCTTCTTCTGGGTCAGGAGTGATCCAGGAAAGGGAGCTTTGTGGGTTATGAGTGGAAATGGGGCTCCTGGGAGACCTAAGCCTGACAGGAAGGGAAATCAATCATAATAGGAATGAGGTTTTTCTCTTTTCTCCCCGAGTTAGACCAACCCTCCTTGGAAAACCACATTTGCCAAATGTGCCACAGGGAAGGATCTGTGGAAAAGGGACTCTAGGGTGAACAGATCATTTCAGAAGAGGATTTCTGTCAGGGGACAGAATCTGTGCTCCCAAACGACGATGACTGATTCTATGTCACACGTGGGGTTGAGTACCCTGTCTGTGTCCAATATGTGTGTAGGACAAGTCATGGGTGGAGGAGGATGCTTGTTGGAATAAGAAAGAAGTAGGAATTGTGGCAACTCTGGCCTCAGAGATTTCTGATGAGATAACAGAGAACATACCTAGGCTGTACATGAGAATACGGAATTTAGGGGAGTGCACACTTTGGGAAAGATAGGCTCCTTCAAAGACTTGGCTTGAATTACCTCTAACGTCGCATATATGTTACCATTTATCATGTTGTAGGTTGGTGCCTGAGTCCTATCACTTTGAATATATGCTCCACAAATGCAGGGGTGTGTGTCTTTGTTCAATGATGTATTTCAAGCACCTAGAATGGGGGCTGCACATAATAGATGTTCAATAAATATTTGCTGAATGACTGAATGAACATTCTTCAGACTTCCATGAAGCAGGATGGAGGTGGGTCTCCCTATATGTGGGGGCAGCTCTACAGGGCCTCACCAGTGCATAAGAAGGGGTCTCTCTTTACCCTATTTGTCTCTGTCTGCATACATTGGAGGAAAATAGGGCCTATCCCAGGGGCTTGTGAAATTCATGACACTTCTTCCCATGTCTCCCATGCCTTCTTTATGAGACCTTCCCCTTTGCTCCCCCACTGATGATCCCATTTAGGGCAGAATCTCATCTGGCTACTTCCACACCTGCCTACCCCTTGTGTGACTCACCATTCCCCACTGTGCTCTTGAAAATGAGCCCCCTTGTTTATAGCTGCAAAATTAAAGGCTTTGTTCTTCAGGTATACAAATTTTATACTCTAAGCAGACGGGAAGATTGGTAGAGGGAACTTGAGGCACTCTTCAATTATGTTGACCATTGCTCGGGCACGTTCCATGTGCAGACGTACTTGGTCCATTTCAGATGGATGTGACAGAGCCAGAACAGAAGGGATGCTGCAGCCAGGCTCACTTCCCGTATGGCCCTGCTCCTGCGCCTGCTCTCTGGAGGACCAGCCAGGGCCATGTCTAGCTGCACAAGGTCATGTTCTGAGCATATCCAGTGGCAGAGAGCCTGGGTCTTTTTTAGGACCTGGAGTGTTCTGCCCCAGACCACATTCACCCTCGCCCCTACCTACAGGCTCTCCTTGATGTTCCCTGCTCTTGCATACCTCTGCTCCAAAGTTAATTGGCATCTCAGATTATTTTTTCTCTCCTAGCCCCTTTTCAGACACCCAGGGTTACATTTCCCTCCCCTCATTGTTATTTTCACCTCTGGTAATAAAGTTTTTTTTTTTTAACTTATTTTTAAAATTTTATTTATTTTCTTATTAGTTATCCATTTTATACACATCAGTGTATACATGTCAATCCCAATCTCCCAATTCATCACACCACAACCCCCTCCCCACCTGCTACTTTCACCCCTTGGTGTCCATATGTTTGTTCTCTACATCTGTGTCTCAATTTCTGCTCTGCAAACCAGTTCATCTGTACCATTTTCTAGGTTCCACATATATGCGTTAATACACGATATTTGTTTTTCTCTTTCTGACTTACTTAACTCTGTATGACAGTCTCTAGATGCATCCACATCTCTACAAATGACCCAATTTCGTTCCTTTTTCTGGCTGAGTAATATTCCATTGTATATATGTACCACATCTTCTTTATCAATTTGTCTGTTGATGGGAACTTAGGTTGCTTCCATGACCTGGCTATTGTAAACAGTGCTGCAATAAACACTGGGGTGCTGTGTCTTTATGAATTATGTTTTTCTCTGGGTATATGCCCAGTAGTAGGATTGCTGGGTCATATGGTAATTCTATTTTTAGTTCTTTAAGGAACCTCCATACTGTTCTCCATAGTGGCTGTACCAATTTACATTCCCACCTTGCAACAGTGCCAGAGGGTTCCCTTTTCTCCACACCCTCTCCAGCATTTGTTGTTTGTAGATTTTCTGATGATGCCCATTCTAACTGGTGTGAGGTGATACCTCATTGTAGTTTTGATTTGCATTTCTCTAACAATTAGTGATGTTGAGCAGCTTTTCATGTGCTTCTTGACCATCTGTATGTCTTCCTTGGAGAAATGTCTATTTAGGTCTCCTGCCCATTTTGGTATTGGGTTGTTTGTTTTTTTAATATTGAGCTGCATGAGCTGTTTATATATTTTGGAGATTAATCCTTTGTCCGATGATTCATTTGCAAATATTTTCTCCCATTCTGAGGGTTGTCTTTTCATCTTGTTTATGGTTTCCTTTGCTGTGCAAAAGCTTTTAAGTTTCATTAGGTCCCCTTTGTTTATTTTTATTTCCATTACTCTAGGAGGTGGATCAAAAAATATCTTGCTGTGATTTATGTCAAAGAGTGTTCTTCCTATGTTTTCCTCTAAGAGTTCTATAGTGCCTGGTCTTACATTTAGGTCTCTAATCCATTTTGAGTTTATTTTTGTGTATGATGTTAGGGAGTGTTCTAATTTCATTCTTTTACATGTAGCTGTCCAGTTTTCCTAGCACCACTTATTGAAGAGACTGTCTTTTCTCCATTGTATATCCTTGCCTCCTTTATCAAAAATAAGGTGACCATATGGGCGTGGGTTTATCTCTGGGCTTTCTATGCTGTTCCATTGATCTATCTTTTGGTTTTTTTGCCAGTACAATATTGTCTTGATTACTGTAGCTTTGTAGTATAGTCTGAAGTCAGGGAGTCTGATTCCTCCAGCTCCATTTTTTCCCCTCAATACTGCTTTGGCTATTCGGGGTATTTTGTGTTTCCATACAAATTTTAAGATTTTTTGTTCTAGTTCTGTAAAAACTGTCATTGGTAATTTGATAAGGATTGCATTGAATCTGTAGATTGCTTTGGGTAGTATAGCCATTTTCACAATGTTGATTCTTGCAGTCCAAGAACATGGTATACTCTCCATCTCTTGGTATCATCTTTAATTTCTTTCATCAGTGTCTTATAGTTTTCTGCATACAGGTCTTTTGTTTCCCTAGGTAAGTTTATTCCTAGGTATTTTATTCTTTTTGTTGCAGTGGTAAATGGGAGTGTTTCCTTAATTTCTCTTTCAGATTTTTCATCATTAGTGTATAGGAATGCAAGAGATTTCTGTGCATTAATTTTGTGTCCTGCAACTTTACCAAATTCATTGATTAGCTCTAGTAGTTTTCTGGTGGCATCTTTAGAAATCTCTATGTATAATATCATGTCATCTGCAAACAGTGACACTTTTACTTCTTTTCCAGTTTGTATTCTTTTTATTTCTTTTTCTTCTCTGATTGCTGTGGCTAAGACTTCCAAAACTATGTTGAATAATAGTGGTGAGACTGGACATCCTTGTCTTATTCCTGATCTTAGAGGACATGCTTTCAATTTTTCACCATTGAGAATGATATTTGCTGTGGGTTTGTCATATATGGCCTTTATTATGTTGAGGTAGTTTCCCTCTATGCCCACTTTCTGGAGAGTTTTTATCATAAAGCGGTGTTGAATTTTGTAAAAAGCTTTTTCTGCATCTATTGAGATGATCGTATGGATTTTATTCTTTAATTTTTTAATATGGTGTATTACATTTATTGATATGTGTATATTGAAGAATCCTTGCATCTCTGGGATAAATCCCACTTGATCATGGTGTATGATCCTTGTAGTGTGTTGTTGGATACTGTTTGCTAGTATTTTGTTGAGGATTTTTGCATATATATTCATCAGTGATATTGGTCTGAAATTTTCTTTTTTTGTTGTATCTCTATCTGGTTTTGGTATCAGGGTGATGGTGGCCTCATAGAATGAGTTTGGGAGTGTTCCTTCCTCTGCAATTTTTTGGAAGAGTTTGAGAAGGATGGGTGTTAGCTCTTCTCTAAATGTCTGATAGAATTCACCTGTGAAGCCATCTGGTCCTGGACTTCTGTTTGTTGGAAGATTTTTAATCACAGTTTCAATTTCATTACTTGTGATTGGTCTGTTCATATTTTCTGTTTCTTCCTGGTTCAGTCTTGGAAGGTTTTACCTTTCTAAGAATTTGTCCATTTCTTCCAGGTTGTCCGTTTTATTGGCATAGAGTTGCTCATAGTAGTCTCTTAGGATGCTTTGTATTTTTGCGGTGTCTGTTGTAACGTCTCCTTTTTCATTTTTAATTTTATTGATTTGAGTCCTCTTCCTCTTTTTCTTGATGAGTCTGGCTAATGGTTTATCAATTTTGTTTATCTTCTCAAAGAACCAGCTTTTAGTTTTATTGATCTTTGCTATTATTTTCTTTGTTTCTATTTCATTTATTTCTGCTCTTACCTTTATGATTTCTTTCCTTCTGCTAACTTTGGGTTTTGTTTGTTCTTCTTTCTCTAGTTCCTTTAGGTGTAAGGTTACATTGTTTATTTGAGATTTTTCTTGTTTCTTGAGGTAGGCTTGTATAGCTATAAACTTCCCTCTTAGAACTGCTTTTGCTTCGTCCCACACGTTTTGGATCATTGTGTTTTCATTGTCATTTGTCTCTAGGTATTTTTTTATTTCCTCTTTGATTTCTTTTGTAATCTCTTGGTTATTTAGTAACATATTGTTTAGCCTCTATGTGTTTGTGCTTTTTACGTTTTTTTCCCTCTAATTGATTTCTAATCTCATACCTTTGTGGTCAGAAGAGATGCTCGGTATGATTTCAGTTTTCTTAAACATACTGAGGCTTGATTTGTGACCCAAGATGTGATCTATCCTGGAGAATGTTCCGTGTGCACTTCAGAAGAAAGTGTAATCTGCTGGTTTTGGATGGAATGTCCTATAAATGTCAATTAAATCTATCTGGTCTATTGTGTCATTTAAAGCTTGTGTTTCCTTATTAATTTTCTGTCTGGATGATCTGTCCATTGATGTAAGTGAGGTGTTAAACTCCCCCACTATTACTGTGTTACTGTCGATTTCCTCTTTTAGAGCTGTTAGTAGGTGCCTTTTTTATTGAGGTGCTCTTATGTTGGGTGTGTATATATTTATAATTGTTATATCTTCTTCTTGGATTGATCCCTTGATCATTATGTAGTGTCCTTCCTTGTCTCTTGTAACATTCTTTATTTTAAAGTCTATTTTATCTGATATGAGTATGGCTACTCCAGCTTTCTTTTGATTTCCATTTGCATGGAATATCTATTTCCATCCCCTCACTTTCAGTCTGTTTGTGTCCCTAGGTCTGAAGTGTGTCTCTTGTAGACAGCTTGTATATGGGTCTTGTTTTTGTATCCATTCAGCAAGCCTGTGTCTTTTGGTTGGAGCATTTAATCCATTCACATTTAAGGTAATTATCGATATGTATGTTCCTATTACCATTTTCTTAATTTTGGGGGGTTTGTTTTTGTAGGTCCTTGTCTTCTCTTGTGTTTCCCACTTAGAGAAGTTCCTTTAGCATTTTCTGTAGAGCTGGTTTGGTGGTGCTGAATTCTCTTAGCTTTTGCTTGTCTGTAAAGCTTTTGATTTCTCCATCGAATCTGAATGAGATCCTTGCCAGGTAGAGTAATCTTGGTTGTAGGTTCTTCCCTTTCATCACTTTAAGTATATCATGCCACTCCCTTCTGGCTTGTAGAGTTTCTGCTGAGAAATCAGCTGTTAACCTTATGGGAGTTCCCTTGTATATTATTTGTCATTTTTCCCTTGCTTCTTTCAATAATTTTTCTTTGTCTTTAATTTTTGCCAATTTGATTACTATGTGTCTCGGTGTGTTTCTCCTTGGTTTTATCCTGTATGGGACTCTCTGTGCTTACTGGACTTAAGTGGCTATTTCCTTTCCCATGTTAGGGAAATTTTCGACTATAATCTCTTCAAATATTTTCTCAGGTACTTTCTCTCTCTCTTCTCCTTCTGGGACCCCTATAATGCAAATGTTGTTGCATTTAATGTTTTCCCAGAGGTCTCTTAGGCTGTCTTCATTTCTTTTCATTCTTTTTTCTTTATTCTGTTCTGCAGCAGTGAATTCTACCATTCTGTCTTCCAGGTCACTTACCCATTCTTCTGCCTCAGTTATTCTGCTATTGACTCCTTCTAGTGTGTTTTTCATTTCAGTTATTGTATTGTTCATCTCTGTTTGTTCTTTAATTCTTCTAGATCTTTGTTAAACATTTCTTGTATCTTCTCAATCTTTGCCTCCATTCTTTTTCTGAGGTCCTGGATCATCTTCACTATCATTCTGAATTATTTTTCTGGAAGATTGCCTATCTCCATTTCATTTAGTTGTTTTTCTGGGGTTTTATCTTTTTCCTTCATCTGGTACATAGCCTTCTGTTTTTCATCTTGTCTATGTTTCTGTGAATGTGGTTTTTGTTCCACAGGCTGCAGGATTGTTGTTCTTCTTGGTAATAACGTTTTTGATTATGAAGTATGTCATGGGAACCCAAATACTTTGCCAACAGAAAGTGCAAAATTGAGCCTAATTTGGAATGAAAATTAATTATATATGAAATAATTTCTGAGGGACTGCAGAGATGAATAGGGTAGGTGTCTCAGGGAAGCCTCCTCAGAAGAAGTAAGAGTTGGATGAGGTCTCAAGAAGGGATTTGGAGCAGTTTTGGGTGGCAAGGGATGGTCCAGGTATCATGTGATGTGTTTAGCAACTGGGGAGGGGATGAGCCTGAAGAAAATGTTTCTATAGGAGAATAGATCCAAATAGGAAACCTGATTACTCTCCACAGCTGCAGCCTGCTTGTCTGTCAGCTAAGCTAGCAGGTTTCCCCTGATCTGTGCATTGAAACTGACAAAGAGATTAATAAACCAAGTTCAGGGCTGAAAAAGACAGGACCTCCGGAGAACTCAGTCTGGACCTGTTTGAGGCTCAGAAGCTGATTTGTAGGGCACAGAAAGAAGGAACTGGGCATTGTTTATTCAATGAACACAGAGGAAGAAATACCATTGATTTCACTCTTAAGTAGCCTCTCTGTACCTTGGTTGTCTCGTCTATAAAACAGGGAGAATAACAGTGTCTCGCTCTTTTCTTTTTCTTCTTCTCCTTCCCCTTCCCCTTCTTCTTCTTCTACTTCTTCCTCTTCCTCTTCCTCTCCCTCTCCTTCTCCTTCTCCCTCTTCTCCTTCTCCTTCTTTTTCTTCTTTCCCTTCTTTTCCTCTTCCTCCTTCTTCAATCATCATCATCATCATAATGATTATTCTGAAAACGTTTCATCTCTCTGCTTTCTGGACATCACAACCCCCGGGTTTTCTTCTTGCCCTATTGACCTCTCTTTCTCAGGCTTCCCTTCCTCTGCTCTATCTCTGAATGTTAAGGTGTGGCAGGGACAGACCTGGACCTCCTTCTCATCTACATCTGTACATTCTCCAAGATGATATCCAATTATTTATATAGGGGTTTAATTAACATCTAGAGCTTTAAAATGGCCCAAACATAACCCTTGACTCCCTACCCCAAGCATTTCAATCAGTTTCTCATTCAACCCTCCCTCTTTTCATAAATGGCACCGTGATTCACCAGGTTGCTCAGTTCCAAAACCTGGGAGACTTTCTTGATTCTTCTCTCTCCCTTACACCCCATATGCAATCCATCAGCCAGTCCAATTTACCTACTTCCTAAGCCTGTGCTCATGTCTGTCATTCCCTCAGCGACTCCACCCCTCCCTAAGCTACTGTCACAGCAGTCTCCTAACACCAGTTTCTCCCTTTGTTCTACTCCAACCCTTCTCCACACAAAATCAGAGGGAACTTCAATTGTATCTGATAGAGTCCAATGACTTCTTACCACAATTAAATACAAGTGGCTTCCTCTGGCATATAAGCCAGGAGGACCCAGCTCTGCCTACCTCTCCCATCTCATCTCCCACATTTCACCCCATCAGCTGCTAAGTTTCAGCCACACTGGTCTTCCTCCCTTTCCTCAAACCCACCCCACTCATTCCCACCCTAGGGTTACTAGTAAGTGCCCATGAGGGTCATGTGGCCAGCTTCTCCTTGCCAGTCATGACTCATTCTGAATGTCACCTCCTCAAGAGGACTTCCAGTCACTCCATCTAAAAGTAGCCTCCCAATCATTAACTTTCACATCAACCTATATTAACTCTCTGCACACACTTATCACGAGGCAATATTTTCTTGTGGGTGCATTTGTTTGTTGTCTTACAGTGTTCCCACACTAGAACAGAGACCTCATCTGTCTTAGTCACTTGAATATCTTCCACTTATCATGGTATCTGGCACATAGTAGGTACTCAATAACTATATTTTACACTTATTGAATTTTAAAAAACACAAGGCAGTATAATTGAGTAAAAGTACATAGCATTTTGGTCCAGATATAAGCTAAAACCAGGTTCTTTCTGTGTGACCTTGTTACCCTGACTGTAACCCTGGTAACAGCTGTATGACCTTGAGCTTCCTCAACCATTCTGAGCCTTGATTCATTCATCTGTTACGTAGCAATACCACTTACCGTGCTGAATTTTGAGATGATTACATGAGACGATGAAGCACTTAAAAGAGCGTATCCTGACCATTACGGGTCCCCCCCAAAATATTACCTATTTTTATTAATGTTGAGCCTCTGAGTGGCAATGAAAACTGTGACCTCAGGTGATGGAGAGAAGGACCTGGGGATAGAGAAGCCCTCTGGCCTGAGACCGAACAAAAGCAGAGTGAGGGAGAGAAAGCCTACAGCCTTCCTTCACTCCCCCTGACTGGACACCCTGTTGTAATGCTGCTGCTGGCAGTGCCATTCAAATGTACATAAATATTGGCGCATTCTAATGGCACTGGATGGAGGCTGATAAAGGCAATGAGAGACAAGATTATTGATGTCTGTCTGAGGGCCTCCACAGGACCCAAGCCAGGGCTGGAACAAGGATCCAGAAGTTGCATCAAGCCAATTGATTCTCTGTCACCCCAGGAAGACATGCATTCAGGGGTGCTGGCAGCCCGACAAGCAACTGCCTGCTTTAATGAAAGCACAGAAATAGCCCTCTCCCACTGTGGTCTCCTTCCGTGGAGACCACTGCAGGCCTCCAATCTAAGGTAGTTAGCACTTTGGATTTATATTGATGAAAACAATGGAAGAAAGACCAAGGTGGGCAAAGGTATTTGGCCATGCTCCTGGTGTCCCTGGGGAAACGGGTGCTCTTTGTGGCAGGTTTTCAATAGAAGGGACATAACAGAGAGGCACTGGAATGCCGCCCCAGGGAGCTCTGGGTGGCCAAGCTGCTGCACAGTTTACGGGAGAGCAAAGAGCTCCAGGTGGGAACCAGGAGAGGGTCCCAGAAGAGCTGTGAACCCAGCTCTGGGGCTCTCTGGGATTTATCCTTGTCATTGGTGACAAGGTCCCTGACGTTTCATGGAGACATCCTGGGCTGTGAGGCCCACAGGGAGCCCAGGACTGTCATCTGTTTGCTTGCCTTGTCCCTACTAGACTGTGAGCCCCTTGAAGTCAGCAACTCTGACTCAGTTCACCTCTGGATCCCCAGAGCCCAGCACGGTGTCAGGCACCCACAGGTCACTTTTTGATGTTTGTTGGGTAAATGCATAGACTTTGACAACATCCTCTCTGGCTTCTATACAGAAGATAAGCCTTGGCCTTGTAGCATGGAAATAACTCTCTGAGAGGGGTAGAAAGGTGAGGATGCCAGTGACTCAGAGAGAACTGTCCCGTGGGTGGAGAGTTATTGAAAAAAACTAACAGAAACCTAGGGTCTGGTCCCCACCCCATTCTGATTTAACTGAACAGTAAACCCTCACCGCTGCCTCTGGACTATGTTGAATTGAGCCAGCTTTAAGCATTGCCTGCGGCAAAGGCAAGACCTCCCAGGCCCACCCAATGGCCTGCCATTTCCTCCCCCTCCAAATGGTCCCACCTCCCTCTATTCAGTGAACGAAATGGAACAAAACATGGGTCTGCGAAAAGTAAAGGCATTGGGGGTCCACAACAGACTCACTTGTTCTCTTACTCATTCGTGCATTTATTTGTCTACTCAACTAATGTTCCTTTAGCATCTGCCTTGCTCCAGGCCCAGAGATTTCCCAAGCAGTCACACAAAAAGGAACAGCAAGCTTCATCATAGTTATTTAGAGAGCTCACCACCTCTTTTCCTCCAGGCCACTTCTACAAGGCAGGGCTGATTCTGAAGTTCTCACTCTCTGAGGCTGCAACTCCAGTGGAAAGCAGGGAGCTGCAGGGGTGCTTGTCTGCTGCAGTCCACCTCTGCATGAGGGTTCCTCCCTGCACCAACCTAGGATGCCCTGGAACCCCGGCACACAGCAGAGCTGGGGGACACCTTGGCACAAAGCATCCAGGGGCCTAGTTACTGAAATATCGAAAGGTGCTCGTGAGAAATTAGCTTCCAGTCTCTGAGATACCTGCTCTACCGTCGTGCTCATGGTGGAAGCTGGGGGAGGAGAGCCCAGCACTCTGGCCCATCTAATTTAATTTATAATTTATGTCACAGCAGCGATTAGTATGTATTGTTTACATTCCTTCTTAACACTTTGCCCAAATCCCTGGGTGTTTGAGATGGCTGCTGTATTCATGCCCGACTTGTTGGAAGGTTTGTGTGTTCTGGGGGAGGGGAGGGTATGTGTGGGGGACTGACAGCAGAAGATGGGGAGGGCCAGGGAGTCCTCAGCCTGAGCCATCTGGGCTGTGTCTCGCTTGAAGCATGGGATCCTACCAGGGGTATCTGTCTCTCATTGTCTTTGGCTCATGTCTTCTTGGTATGGGGAGCAGGGACTTGATCAGGAAAGAAAGGAAGGGCATGAAAGATATGTCTGGGAAGGAAGAATCTCGGCACGTCTCATGTCTTATTCATCTGGGGGTTAACCACCACCTGCCTATGTTGAGAAAGGTTCAGAGATGGGAGAAGAGGCGAACTGGAGGTTGCCTGGGAGAAAACAAGGAAAATAAAGGAAAGGAAGGAAAAGAACATGTTGGTTTATTTTGAATGCTGTGTTCTTTCTGTTACAGCATGCTTCCTTTCTGTGGGTGTAAGGAGTTGACAAGGGTAACGCAGACCGAGCTTTTGGAAAAATAAGTGTCTGTAACAAGACCATAATGCAGGGATAGAGGCAGAGTGGTGGAGGACAGAGTGGGCAGAGGTGTTGTTGTAGGACTCAGGGTATGAATGGGGCGATCAGAGGCAAGAGAAGGGTGCAGTGGAGAGGAGAGAGGGACCGGGGAAGGCAGAGCCGAGCACCACAAGGTCTCTCCTACTCACTCAGGGAAAAGAATCAAGAGTCCTGATAGCAGGGCTTCCCTGGTGGCGCAGTGGTTGAGAGTCCGCCTGCCGATGCAGGGGACACGGGTTCGTGCCCCGATCCGGGAAGATCCCACATGCCGCGGAGCGGCTGGGCCGTGAGCCATGGCTGCTGAGCCTGCGCGTCCGGAGCCTGTACTCCGCAACGGGAGAGGCCACAACAGTGAGAGGCCCGCGTACCGCAAAAAAAAAAAAAAAAAAAAAAAAAAGTCCTGATAGCAGATGAAGGCTGTGAGCTTTGCAATCTAAGGTTGGTTAGGAAGTCTCTGTGTCTGTATTTGGTCTTTTAAATTAATGATTGGTATAAGTGTTGGTAGTGTTTTCTATGACACTTTTTGATGACTCTATGGTAAGAGTATTATTTGTCTTATATTTTAAATATTCCTGAGTATTGAGAAAGCAGGAGTAATAAGCAGTATTCCAAGAAAATAATTCCTCAAAGGATTCCACAACAACTTAGATGCATAGAAAAATCAACTTCTGAGTTTTTCTTCTTATGGAAAACTACTGTGTGTGTGTGTGTGTGTGTGTGTGTGTGTGTGTGTGTGTGTTTGTGTGTGTGTGTGTGTGTGTGTGTGGTGTGTGCGCGTGCCTATACGCAGTCAAAATTTAGACCCAGCTGCACACCTGGTGGTAGCAAGTTTCTTGCGAAAGGGACCATATTGCTGGTAATCCTCCTGCCAGACAGCGAGCATTTTCCAAGGCCACTTGTCTCATTCCTTCAGGTCCAAGTGAAATCTCTGAGCAATGCATGTGAACCACAGGGTCAGGGAGAATAAAGAAACCTCAGTCAATAGAAGCAAACCTTAGGTTTGTTTGAGTAAATAGGAATAAAAGACACGTGTTAGCTATTTCCTGATGAATTAATGACACCCTTTAACAGAGGGAGATGGTTTCAGAGATGATTAGGAATCTGGGAGAACTGGGTGGATGGCTGATTTAGGGACGAATCAGCCGTCACTTGGACACACTTAATGTGACGATGCCTCCAGTCCTGGGGCATGGACTTTGAATGTTTTTTCCAGTAGAAGTCACAAATCGAACCTAGCCAGCCACACTCCATTTTCCTGTCCCCTTCATGCCCAAAGGCACCCACTTGAGAGAATATTGGCCAGGATTCAAGGTCATGGGCAGAATAATACTCACGAGCTCCAAAGCGGTCAAACTTATGAACTTAACCATATTCCCACAGTTCTCTAACCAGTGGAATTAACCAGGCAGAGATTACTGGGAAAGTGGCCTTCAGTGTGACCTGTGCATCAGCATTCAATAAGTATGGTTCAAACAGATGAATGAACTGTTAAGTGGAGAAGCAAATCGTGGTGGAGAAAGGTCATAGGTCAGTTATTGGATTGTGCGTAAGAAGATGATTGGTGAAGGTTCAAGTGCTTTCCTTGACTACCTAGGAAAAAGCAAGCTCAAAGTAGATTGAAGATCAGTTACTGAGGGACAGAAAGAAGTACGTTCTCTCAGAGAGCAAAATGAAGAAATTCAAGAGAAGAGGGAACTCCAGAATTCCAGGGAAAAGGGATACCCAGAAATGTGGAGTCTCAGAGAGCTGAAAGAGAATGAAGACTCAGATGCAATGTAACTTATACATTTATTTATTTATTTTATTTTTGGCTGCGTTGGGTCTTCGTTGCTGCGCACGAGCTTTCTCTAGTTGCGGCAAGCGGGGGCTACTCTTCGTTGCGGTGCGCAGGCTTCTCGTTGCGGTGGCTTCTCTTATTGCAGAGCACGGGGTCTAGGCACGTGGGCTCAGTACTTGTGGTTCACAAGCTCAGTAGTTGTGGCACACGGGCTTAGTTGCTCTGTGGCATATGGGATCCTCCCGGACCAGGGATCAAACCCGTGTCCCCTGCATTGGCAGGCAGGTTCTTAACCACTGCACCACCAGGGAAGTCCCTGCAATGTAACTTAGAGGGGAAGAACCAAGGCTGCTTGACATAATAAGAAAACAGGAAAAAAGGCAGCAAAGGAGGGTCACACGTCTAAAATCCACAGAACTGTAACTGATTTGGGATTTCCCAAAGTCCTGAGAGATGCCGGTGTGCGGTGTTAAGGTGCATCACGTGAATAAAAGGGCTTCCGTGTTCAAAGCCGTTTGTGAAACACCTGTTTAGACAATGATGAACAGAGTCGTTTCCCCCAGACCTCAGAGCCTTTAATACAATCCTGTGCACTGTCAGCCTCCGTAAGGAAGATACAGTGCTGGCATTTCGCAAACTTAGTTGATGATAGAACACTTTTTTCATGGAGCGTTTGACAGAGTAGTCATTCGAAGAAATACTTCAGGAAACCTTGAGTATGCTTCATTCATGTTGGGTCTCTTTGGATTGTGGCAGTGTGGTATGACAGGGAAAACATTAAAGAGGGAATGAAAGTTCTGGTCCTTGCCCTTGCCACCTGCTATCTGTGTGATTTTGGACATTATGCAACCTCTCTGGGCTTCCATTCCCTCACATGCCAAATTATGATGAGCTAGATGATATTGAACTCTTACCTTATCTCAGGCTTTATCTTTCTAATCAGTTCCCTTCGATTATTTGGAACCATATGTACATAATGGGATGGATGGGTGAAATCCATTCATCACTTAATTGATTTTCTGTCTCCCTCACTAAACTGTAAGTTCTGGGAAGGCAGGGTCTGTTTCTATTTTATCTGTGCTGTCAGAACCATAGCGCTTCACACAGGGTGGAAACACAGTAGAAGTGTGGTCCATTAGGTTGAATGAATGAATGAGTGGCTTCATATTTCATAAGCCATCATGTCATGCCTGCCAGAAAAGGAGATGGACTTTCAGCATTCCTCCGGCAGTGGAGTCAGGTTGATACACACGTCCAGCACAGAGGTGCCACGTGGACACTCTCCCGGGCAGGGCTGGCCAGGCATCGGCGTGCATAGGGAGCCTTGCACCTCTAGCTTCCTGAGTCTCCCAGAGGCCAGAGGCAGGCTCTAGAGAGAGTTAGCATCTTCATCTTTAGGAGCAGGGTGGCTCCCTCTCCACCCTGGGACTGTGGCTCCCACAGTCACTCTCCTGTTTGTGCAAGAGCACGAAGTTCACAAATTTCCTTCTCACAAGACCAGAGCTGCCTGAACGCAGGGCTGACGGCTTCATTGTCAGCTTCTGCAGACTTGGTGGCTGGAAGCGAGAATCTATTTTCTGTCACTAAATTAATCACTGTTGGAAGCCGATCTCCTGGGGTTTCCCCAGACCCACACCAACACACGGTCTCATGCCACTTTCCTCGGTCTGTCCTCTCCATCCTCCCTTCCCTTTTTGCCTCCCAACTTTCATACCTTCCCTCCCACTGCAGGCATTTGGCCTGAGGGGGAAGACAGCCAGAGGGGTGCTGGAATGGCACCTGTACAGGTCTCTCTGTGAATGCCCAGAAGATGGGGCGTGACTGCCTGCCTCGTGCTGGACGGGGTCGGACAGAGAAGGCAGCTCAGTTCCATCTGCCAGCTCACCCTTGACCAATTTAGGTGTTTTCAGGGTCTTTTCTGGAGAAGGGTGGTGGCAGCAGAATCACTCCTTTAGGAAAATTGTTCCAGTAAAAGCAGCTCTGACTTGGAGATTGTGGGGTTGGTCACATCCAGACTGCATTTGATCAGTATTGGTAACACATGGCCACTCACTGCCTGTAAGGAACTGAGTATTAACCTGATTTTTCTAGGACAAGACTTTATTATCTTTCTCTATTAGACCTCTGTGGGCTCCTGGCTCTCTTATGGGAATAAGCTGTATGTGTGTGCATGTGTGTGTGTGTGTGTGTGTGTGTGTGTGTGTGTGTGTGTTCGTGCGTGTATGAAGTTAGTAAGGAGAGAAGAGCATGGAAGCTTGTTCTGTAGCAGACGATCTACAGACTGAATGTTTATGTCCTCCTAAAATTCATGTTGAATCCTACCTCCCAAGGTGATTATATTAGGAGGTGGGGCCTTAGGGAAGTTATTAGGTCGTAAGGACAGAACTCTAATGAGTGAGATTAGTGCCCATATGAAAGAGACCCCAGAGAGCTCCCTTGCCTCTTCTACCATGTGAGGACACAGTGAGAGGATGGCCCTCTATGTCTCAGGAAGCCAGCTCTCACTAGACACCGAACCTGCCAGTACCTTGATCTTAGAATTCCCAGCCTCCAGAACTGTGTGAGATAAATCTGTTTGTAAGGCACCTCATTTATGGTATTCTGTTACAGCAGCCTGAACAGACTAAGACACCTTCTTTGGGATGCTATGAGCGCTACATGAAGTCACTCAAGTAAATGGAGAAAGGGGGAAGCAGGACCAGCTGTCATGGGCCCATAGACCCCTGCCCTGTTGGTGCCAACCCCTTGCCCCAAACTCATCCCTTGTTTGGAGCAGTTTGAATCTTGTTGCAAACAGAAAACGGTGGCCTTATTATTTTGTGGGCTTTCACTATAGCTCTAGCTACACATGGAATGCTTCTTGGAGCAGTACATTGTAAACTTTGGGACAATCAGAAGAGGGAATCTGTATCATTGCATCACCCTCATGTAGTGTGTGTGGGTCTCCAGAGGCAAAGGGCAGCAGGTTCCTGCACCCCTCCTATTGCCACAAGAGTTTGAGAGGATGATTCCTTGGTACACCCCTCTTCTGCCCACCCCTGCCCTGCAGAAGTCCCAGCAGTCTATGCGGGAGTAGAACTGACATCCATCTCTGGGCAAGCACCTTTCAGAAGGGTTATCCTCTCTGCCACAGTTCTGGGATCATGTCTTATTCGCAAGGACAGTCTCAACTGAACCCATCACTCCATCCTACGCAGAAGATGGCGGGAGTCAGGGGAGGGCTGAACTGCCTTCCAGTGAAAGTACATTTAAAGTAGAATCTGGAATTAAAGGAAATCCATGCTCCTTAAGAAAACCCGACGTAGATTTAGATGTGGGAACAGGGGAGGCTCTGAGCCGCTCTGAGTGTAAGCTTTCCTCCCCTCTTCGAGCCTGTGTCTTTGTCTAGAGCACAGAACCCTAATCCCTGCTCAGTAGGTCATTGGGAGGATTTACGAGCTTCTGTGTATAAGGACTTGGGCCCTGGGGAGGCTCGCAGTAAGTGATAGCTATGATGATATTCATAACCACAGCTGAGCATTGGCAGTAATTAATACGCTTTAACTCTTTCAACGTGTTCTTCTGTTTGTTGCTCCAGGCTTAATTCCAGCACCGAGAGCCTAGTTTAGCAAACTGGAGATTTAAGACCCTGGATTCCTCCTTTTTTTTTTTTCCTCAGGATTAAAACTATCCTTGGGGGGCGTCTCATGTGATTCAGGAACCATCTCTGGTGACAAAATGCCATTCAGTGAGCAGCGCCTGCTGAGCGCGAGGAGACTGCTCAGGTGTGCTGGGACCCCTGCGTTAGCAGTAGCTCCGTTTGGCGAGGGTGGGTGGAGAGAGGCCTCCGTCCTCAGCTCCCTACCTCTGGCCCACCCCGAGCTCAGGAGAGCCAGCCTCAGGTTGAGGGCGGGGCCCTGCAGCAGAACACACTCCAGTCCCTTCCGCCTTTCTCCTTACATCCTCGCCTTTCCTCCCAGAAAAAGTAGTAGCCAGTGACTCTGCCCCAGTGACCTTCCTGTATCCAGTTAGTGGTGTGTGACATCTTTTCCAGAGGAAGTCATTTCTGAAGTTTCACATCACTTTGGGAAGAATAAAAAAAGCCCATCCTCTGGATGGCAGGGGAGAAAAGCATGCTGTGTGAGAGACGGCACATTGAATTCAACTCCCCTTCCTGGGCTTTATGACAGATCAGCAACAGCGTGATCTGCAGACTTCCCTCACAGTCGGAGCTCTGGCTGCCTTCCTGGGCACCTCCCCAGCCCCTGCTCCCTCTGTGCTGGTGCAGCTCACCAGGAGAACCAGCTCTTCCATGGCTGTCTCTGGCTTCAGCCTCCTCTGGGTCCTGCTGGCATCCCCAGCACGTCTACCACCCTTTGCAGCTTCAGAGTCTATTTTGACACTGGCCTGTGTCTCCTGGCCCCTCTCCTTTATTGGCTTAGACTCTGCCTTTTGGGCTGATCCACTGCTGGGAGTTGTTCTTCTCTCCTTAGCCCCACTGCTCACCACAAAATGGTGTTGACTCCAAATAATAGATTTGTAAATAAAAAGGGGGGCTCACCCTTGGCCATTGCTTCTCCCTGCCCCCATCCCTCTTGTTCCCTTTTGTCTGTGTGCACCGACATCCTGTCCGCACCTGTAGCCCCCCGAAGGTCTTCCTATGTACTGAGCACTGTACTAAGTGTTTACATATTATCTATAAAGCCTCATGACAGCCCCATGAGGGAGTACTAACATTATCCCCATTTGCACAGAAGGGAAACCGAGGTTCAGATCAGTCTCCTAGTTTGTCAAAAGCTGCACCACTAGCAATTGGTAGCGCCAGGATTTAGACCCAGACGGTCTTGTCCCAGGGTCCACGCGAATCCGTTTCTTTACACAAGGATGCGTACAAGACAGACAATGTTGCTCTTTTGTTTCTAGACACACGTGGGCATTTAGTCCTCACACTCAGGCCCCATGTGCACACAGTGCCCTTTATACCTGCCTGTCCTCTCTGTTCCTGCCCCCTCCTCCGCTCTCCTTCACTGTGTCTCTCTCCCACTCCTTGCCGCACTGCGCTCTGCCTCTGTCCCTCTTGCATTTCTACAGTCCCAGCACTTTGCTGCAAGCTGTCTGCCTTGGTACCATCTCCTAGTCTCCCTGTCTCTCTCTCCCCTGCCTTGGCATGGATGTTTCAGCTGTTAGTCTGCCAGCATTTCTCCTCTATGTCTCTGTCAATATCTCTTTCTCTCACTGCCCCTTTCCCATCTCAACACCCTCCCGCCTTCTCCTCGTTCCCTCTCTGCCACACTTCTCTTCTGTCTCCCCCTCTTGTTCATTTAATGGCCCCATTTATTACATCAGGATGCAACCGAGAGCGTCTCTGTCTGTGCCCCTGTCTACCCCGCTCCGCCCCCTTCTCCCCACGCTGAGACTCTCAGCTGTAGATGGGAACCAGGTTCAATCCAAGCCCTGTTCCTTGCCAAAGAATAACTCAGGAACCATGGAGGCACAAGACAGAACATCTCTGTATTTCAAGAGACATCCCGGTCTCTTAGGAGAAAATGACTTCTGTTGGTTTATTTATAAACTCTGGGGCCGGGGAGTGACCCGCATACAGACGGAGCAGCTGGCTGGTGATTGGGTCCAATTGGGGGCCTATGTGGTTCTCGGCTAGGACCTCCTCTCAAAGCCAAGGCCAGGTTGCGTTTAGGTGGAGGCTGCAGAGTCATCACAGCGAAGATCTACCTTCCCCCAGTGCCCTCAGGCAGACAGAGGCAGGATGACGGAGGAGGTACAGATTTCATGGAGGGCAGTGACTCGTATCCGTATCACCCGTGCAGGTAAGACACTGAAGCCAGAGCAAGAAAACAACTCGAGTTGGAAGCAGATTCCAGGCCTTTCTCCTCCCTCTGGAGAATTCTCTGCTCCTCCACGGTCCTCACATGGGTGGCCTTGAGTGGAACCCACTTACATTTACTTGCTTGACCCTGGCCTCTTCCAAAAAATCTTCGAATCTTCCAGCCTCGCTCCAATCCCTTCTTTCCTCAGTACTGCCCCCCCACTCCCATGCAGTCCTTTGTTTTTAGCCTGGGTCTTATTGGTAATGGTCTGTGACACTGTCGTCATGGCTGGGGAGAGTGCCTCATGATAGAACGCACCTGTAACCGGGCATATGGCCCACCATAATTGAACTTGGGTATTTTGATGGTGGCCTCATGTCTTCTATTAATGTTTTCCCTCCCCCTTCTCTTACAGTTAGTCTAGCATCCGGCACCCAGTAGGTGTTCAGTAAATGCTCCAGAGGGCCTGCACCTGGCCAGAAACTTGGAGACCTCTCACCAGCGCCCTAGGTGTCAGGTCCAGCATCCTGTCCCACGGCACAGGGAGGACGCGTGATGTCTAGCGAGCTTCAGCCCAGCCTCAGTAGTGTCGCAGCTTTGTTCCCAGGCACCAGCCATGTAGGCTGGGGCTGTTTAAGCAAGACTGCAAAAAGGCCCCCCTTATTTTACCCTGACCCTTAAGAACAAAATGTATCAATAGTAAAATACACAGAATTAGCTGGAAGAGCTCTCTTTTCCTGAGCACCAGAACAGGCCCACCTGACTCGGAGATTCACTGGGAATATGGACAGACACAGTCGTGGGGAGAAGGGAGGAAACTAGTCACTCTGGAAATGGGAGGGCAGCACAGCCACGCACCCCAGTCGACCCCCTGTACTCTGTTGGTGTGGGTGATCTTGACTGAATGTGTCTTCCCAGAAGTGCAAGGCCACGGCCCCACAGGGCTTTTCTCTCTAGCTCTCCAACCCAAACCACTGTGGTTTCCTACATGGCCTTCCTGTCTCTGCCAAGCCCTCGGTTGTAGGCCTGTTGTGTTTATTTGATCATCAGTGCCATCTTTGCCCCTGGATGCTGTCTTCGAGATCTCCCTTTGCCCAGTGCCCTGCAGCTGCAAGCTAGCCCATTTCTAGGTGCTTCTCCCAGGACTGTCTCTGGGTTGGGAGAGGAACGGAGGGCATGAGAAATCAGACAGGAGAGGTAGGGAAGCAGGCATGCAAGATCATCCCAACACCATGTCCTCCAGAAGGGACCCCTCTCTGTGAATTCAGGAGGGGCAGGAAGGTGGCCAAGCCTGCAGACTGGTCCTTATGGCTGGGAGGGCAGGAGATAGAGCAGTGGTTATCAAACCTGGCCACGCATAAAAATGACCTGGGGCATGTTTTAAAAAAATACAGGTGCCAGGGCCCCACCTTGGGGATTTTAATTCAGTAGATCCAAGGTAGGGAAAGGGAATCTAATGTTTAAAATCTTCAAGGAATTCATGGAAAAGACTGACAAGTACAGGTTTCTGGTAACTCGCTATACTGCTGAACTGAATGAATAAGCATTTTCAGAGCTCTAATGGAAAACTGATGAATTCATAAAAGTGTTAACAAAAGATCAAGATGAAAAAAAAATTAATTACATGGGACTGAGTGAACTGATGAGGATGATTATAATATTTGTGACTTTCTGTTTGAATAAAAAAAAAAAATCCCACAAGGACTCAGAGGCAAAAACTCTACAAATCAGTTTTCACTGTTAAGTAAAGGAGCTGTTACAGTGGAGGATTCCTGGACTGAATGTCAATATTATGACATAGTGTGAGTGTGTTTCGTATTTGGTAATTGCAATCATTGTTGTTTTTGTTGTGGTCATCCATTTACAATGCTTGGTGTCAGTCTATTTATCTCTTGTAAAAATAAAATACAGTGTGTGTGTGTCAAACATAAAAAGATGACAACGATATATTATAAATAGTTCTAACTATTAAGTAAAATGGATTCAGTAAAATGAAATTTCAAAAGGCCAAAAAAAAGATTTCAACTGGAATCAAATAAATAAATAAATAAAATAAAATGCACCCAACCGCCCAGTAACCTCCCCCCACATCCAGGTTGACCTGTGTCTGGGAGGCACAGGAATTACTCATTTCTCCCCCAGCTCACCGCCCTGGGGTGGGAGGGGGTGGGAGACGGGAATCAATTAGTTCCTCCCTCACTTATATACTTCACCCATCCTCAGTACTGCCCTTTTTAGGATGGCTGAGGATAAGAAAGAAGAGATTTTGTGTATCAGACTGGATTGGGGAAATAATTGGAAGAGTCACCGTGATAGCCACCAATCAGTCACAGGCGCCGTGAGCAGCGACCTCTTAAGTCTTTTTTTTTTTAACATCTTTATTGGAGTATAATGGCTTTACAATGGTGTGTTAGTTTCTGATTTATAACAAAGTGAATCAGTTATACATATACATATGTTCCCATATCTCTTCCCTCTTGCGTCTCCCTCCCTCCCACCCTCCCTATCCCACCTCTCCCTCCCTCCCACCCTCCCTATCCCACCCCTCTAGGTGGTCACAAAGCACCGAGCTGATCTCCCTGTGCTGTGCGGCTGCTTCCCACTAGCTAGCTATTTTACGTTTGGTAGTGTATCTATGTCCATGCCACTCTCACTTTGTCCCAGCTTACCCTTCCCCCTCCCCATGTCCTCAAGTCCATTCTCTAGTAGGTCTGTGTCTTTATTCCCGTCTTACCCCTAGGTTCTTCAGAAAAAAAAAAAAAAATGTCATGAAGTACCTCTTAAGTCTTATAATTGATGTCCATTAGGAATAGCTTTTTCTTTATGTTCTTCGAGAAAACAATGAACATTTGAAAGTGCCTAATGCATTTCTCTGTGGGAAAGCATTCACTTCCGCTGGCACCTACTCCTAGCCCTCTGGCTTCTTCCCTCCTCTTCCTTTGTCACTCTTATCTTCCTTATTCTACCTAATAAAAAAGACCTTTCATTTCTGTAGCCCTTTACAGCTTTCAAACCTCTTTCCTATGTATTATTTCTTCCCAACGACAATCCAGCGAGGCGTGCAGAGATTTTTAATTCCCAGTTAACAGATGAAGTTCAAAAACATTCAATGACTCTGGTAAGGTCACTTTAGCAGTAAGTAGTGAATACGGGCTCTGCTCTCCTCACCCGAGGCTCTGCTCTGCCCACTGCCGGGGGCTCTGCCTCTCTTAGGCCTTTTCCTGGAACTCCTCCCCCTCCCTGCTGCCTTGGCTTTTCCTCCCAGGATAAAGTTGTCAGGCAAACAATTGTTCAGAGGTTTTCTGCTGCAGTGAAAGGCCTGCATGTGATGCGGTGGAAGGGCCTGACCCTGGTGTGGCCCAGAGCAGCGAAGGAGTGATGTGCTCTGACGCGGGGACGTTTCTCCTGCTGTCGCTGCTGCAAGAACGTAAGACAACAATGGCAGAGGGCCACTCACCTGCCCAACTAAAGAGGGACACTGTTGCCCAGGGCAGAAGTGTGACGAGGCAATGGAGGGAAATCAAGGAAGAAGGGCTCCGAGTAGCCCAAGAGGGAGTAGAAAATACCCATGAGAAAGCCTCACTGAATGTCCTCTGGCCGCATTTTGGACACTGTCCCCCTGACTTTGCACTCCAGCTCCATATGTCCTCTGGCAGTTGAGGAATCGGTACCATTAGATTCCTGCCTGCATTTCAACTCTTCTTTCTGGGTCTCCTCTCACACCACTCCTTTTAATGAAAAAGCACAATGTGGGGAAGTGGGAGATCACGCCACTGGGAATCCACATGCTTGACCCCAAGGCCTGTCTCTGCTACTTGTTACCTGAGTGGTCTTAGGCATAACTGGACACTTACCCACAGAACCTCAGTCTCCTCACCTGTAAAATGGGGACAGTGGTAGCTGCCTCCCAGTGCCATGGTGGGTGTGAGAGCATGTGCAGAGGAGCTAGCGCTTGCTTGAGATCTAGGAGATCTGGGTCCTCCTCGGGGCTCCATCTAACTATTGCATAACTCCTTGTGCAGGAAAGTCCCAGGTTCCTTCTGACATGAGTACTGAACAGTTCTATATACGTGAGAGTTCCTGAGAATGGAAAGTGTCGTACAAATGTAAGGAATGATTAATATATCATTAATATATTAATTAATGATAGACAAGTGAAGGAGAGGGAGAGAGAGCCTCCGTTCACTTCTTGGTGGACTTTCCTCTTGTTCAGCATTTTTGTTTGTGGCTGATGTGTACTCTGGCCTTTCCAGCTGTGACTCTCATCGTCAGTCTCTCTTTCGAGTCCAATCAGGGGACCCATCATTGTTTCAGTCCCAAAGAGAGTGGCGCTGCCAGCTGTCCCACCCTCTGCACATAGCCAGATGTGCATGGTCCTGTCACTCACCGGGTTAGTTAGGAGTTCCCCGGGCCTCTCCATCAGTGGTCATCACCACACGGCCTCGAGGGGACTGGAGCTCAGCGAGGAGGGGTGAGGTCCGTGTCCTGCTTCAAGAGGTCCGACTTTCTCTCTCCGGAGACAAAAGGTAGTTTAACCTAGCCTACCCGCCTCGCAGATTTCCTACAGAGATTAATGCAGACGAACAGTGGCTGAGCCCTCGGTGAGACATCAGGTACCTCGGAACTGCTAAATCACAGCTTTCTTGCCCTAATCTTATCGCCTGCCATTAAAGACCAGAATATGAAAGAGTCAGATTTGTAAAGCTCAGCGCAGTACCTGCCACTGTGCTGCTGCAGAGAAACTCAGAATAGTTCTCCTTCCCGGCAGTTACTATGGTACCCTGCACGTAGGGATGAATACCCCCGCACCACCGCCTTGAGCATTAACTCTGACACTGAGCCTTTCCTTTTGCATCCGCCCACAATTGGGTGCGATGTCGACGGCATCCAGTGTTTCCGGGACACCTGTCATCCCCCAGAGTGACACCACTTACCCAGAAACCTGGCCCAGTGTCCTCCCACAGCCTCTCTGCACACTCCCGTGCATGGGGCCACCTGCCAGAATGGAAGTGACAGCTGTCTAACAGCTACTGCCGGCTCCTATCAGGACCTCAGGAGGATGGTGGGCTTTCCCTGCTCGGATAGTAGCCCTGCAGGAGACAAGCCTTCTATGTAGACAGGAGGGTGTCCCCGTGCCAGTCCAGCTCCCCGGGTGTTTGCGGATGTGCTGCGTTTGCACATCAGCGCTAGCGATTTCATCTGTACCTGCATCTTGTGTGTGTGTGTGCATTTCTGCTGTGTGGACCCACAGTGACACCTGCGTGCCCGTGTAGACGGCGTGTGCGTGGGAGCGTGTACGTGCTGCACATGCGTGAGTGTACCTGTGTGGTTCAGAGGAGATATGAACACAATACTTGTGTTCCAACTGCTATCTGCATGACACTGGGGTTCAGGAAGGGTGAAGGGCCCATGGCTCTGGGTTAGCAGTGCCAAGCCGTGCCACCCTCGGTGAGGCAGTTTCAGTAAAAAGGCTTATAACACTCTGCAGTTACCCGTACAGCTTTAGGGCATCCACAAAGCCCCTTTCGCTCAGGCATTGTTGACAAGCCAGAGGCGACAAGCCGACGTGCAAAATGGGACAGTGTGAGAGGCTGAGAGGGTCCTTGTCCCCCTGACTGCTGGGACGATGTTCTGCTTCTCCCTTGTAAACTTGATGCAGTCTCCCCGTGCTATGTGTCTGGAATCCCTTGCCGCACAGAAAACACAGGCTCAGTCGTCATTTTCCACCCCCATCTCCCCAGATCCCTCTCCCCATTCTCCCTTTCCCTTCCTTTCTCTCTTTCTGAGCTCCCAGTGAATGAGATTAGTCACATTCTTAATTAACTGTGCTGGTAAGAGCTCTATTAGGTATTAAATGTTTGTCACAATCCAATTAAAAAATCCATCACAGTAAGACAGGTTCTCCGAGGTCCGGCCGATTGGTGCCGGGGCTCCTGGTGCTTTCCTCTCTGCCAGGGGATGGGTAAGAGACGCAGAACCCAGAGGGCCAGAGGGGCAGGCGGCCACAAAAGCCAGGGGTGGGGCTTCCCTGGTGGCACAGTGGTTGAGACTCCGCCTGCCGATGCAGGGAACACGGGTTCGTGCCCCGGTCCGGGAGGATCCCACATGCCGCGGAGCAACAGGGCCCGTGAGCCATGGCCGCTGAGCCTGCACGTCCGGAGCCTGTGCTCCGCAACGGGAGAGGCCACAACAGTGAGAGGCCCGCGTACCACAAAAAAAAAAAAAAAAAAAGCCAGCTGTGCACCATGACAGAAGGGAGGGCAGAATGATCACATGGTCCCTGGAGGGAGCTAGCACCCATCGTGAGCTCTCCTCCTGGTGCGGACAGCAGCATTGCCTGCGAAGACTAACACAGGGACCCAGGGGTACCTGGGGGAGGGGCTGCTCAGGGAGGCCGCCTGGTCTGGAGCAAGGACAGTCAGAACATCCCTAATGCGTGGAGTATTCAGACTATCGTAGGTGGATCAGCCATCCCAGGTTGCCCAGAACTGTCTCAAAGTGGGTGGTTGGTCACCTAGCCTACAGCATCAGAGCTTCTCCTAGCCCCAAAGGGCAATGGGGTAAGGCCAGTGGTGTGTGTGTGTGTGTGTGTTTGCATGCATGGGCACGTGTATGGGGGTTGGGTGTGCTATGATGGAGAAGGGAAAGATTGATGGCTTAAGCCTGATGGGAGGGCTTTTGGCTCAAGCATAAAGAACGGAATTTGATGGAGTTAGGCTGTGGCTTCCAGGGGTCCAGCTCTAGGCCAGAGCTGCCGTTCAGAACTGTGCCATCTATTCCATTTAAAGACTTGCTCAGGAGGAGAGCTATGTGGTAGGAAAAAGAAAAGAAAGCTGAGCATTCGGCCTTGGGTTTCCTGCGCTTCCTTGGCCCTTTCTCCTTTTCCTTAAACCTTTCCCCAGGTGGGAGCCCTCCCTCAGCTCCTCCCTGGCTAGGCTGGACCCACACACATCTCCCGGCTCACTGACAGTTGAATCGACGGCCAGTTTTAGTGTCCCCAGTTCCCTGCACGTCACGCCAAATCCCCCACTTCCTCTTGGAGCCAGGATGGGGAAGAGAGGAGGCATACAGCATTGTTAATCTACAGAGCTGGGCCCCACGGTGAGATAGTGAAAGGGGTGAGGTACCCCCAGCACCTCCCAGACTTAGTTATTCTGTGTGCTTTGCCACGTCTAGTCTCCTGACGTATTTTCTGAGTTTCTTGTTCCTTGCGTGTATCTTTTGTAGCTGTTAACCAGTGATGACTATACAATTGGTGCTTCTTATTATGATTGGCATGCCAAAAATGTCTTTTCACCCTCAATTCTTTCTAATTCCAAAACCCCACCCATACCAGCAGATCTTAAAATTCAACCTTCTAAGAAGACTGTCTGGATTTATCTGGCTGAGGGAAAGTGTTTACTCACTCAGCTGTGAGGTCCTGTGGGGCAGGAAGCATGACTCATTCATCTGTATACCCTCAGCTCTCAGCACGGACAGGAGGTTCATAGGAGGCACTTTAAAGCGTTTGTTGACTGACTAAATGAATGAGCTCACATTCAAGACACCTTTTTTATTCTTCAGGGCCCCAAATATGCTCGCCCCTCTGCTTCTGTATAAAGCAAACATTTAAATATTGGTCCAGGGCTTCCCTGGTGGCGCAGTGGTTGAGAGTCCGCCTGCTGATGCAGGGGACATGGGTTCGTGCCCCGGTCCGGGAAGGTCCCACATGCCGCGGAGCGGCTGGGCCCGTGAGCCATGGCCACTGAGCCTGAGCATCCGGAGCCTGTGCTCCGCAACGGGAGAGGCCACAACAGTGAGAGGCCCACGTACCGCAAAAAAAAAAAAAAAAAAAATTGGTCCAGCACCTACTCATCCTTCTGAATGCTTCTACCTTCCCTATCAGAATCATCTTGTCTACCTTAGCTTATAAATCCCTGAAGGGCAAAACCCCTGTGTGCTTGTCTCCCCACAAGACTAGGAGCCATGCTAAGTCTCTGGACAAATGAACGTCCTTCATTCTTTCATTTGTTCCTTAACCATCCAGCATGTGCTAACATCCTGAGCCAGGACAAGCTTAGGCTTGAGGAGGACAGGAAAGAAATGTCACGTTCTGCCTTTCCCTCCAAGAGCTCACAATCTGGGTGAGGGGACAAGACATTCACAGGAAACAGTGAAGCAGCAAATCAAGGCAGATTTAAATTAAGGGACCCCAGGGGCTTCCCTGGTGGCGCAGTGGTTGAGAATCTGCCTGCTAATGCAGGGGACACGGATTCGAGCCCTGATCTGGGAGGATCCCACATGCCGCGGAGCAACTAGGCCCGTGAGCCACAACTACTGAGCCTGCGCGTCTGGAGCCTGTGCTCCGCAATAAGAGAGGCCGTGATAGTGAGAGGCCCGCGCACCGCGATGAAGAGTGGCCCCCGCTCGCCGCAACTAGAGAAAGCCCTTGCACAGAAACGAAGACGCAACACAGCAAAAATAAATTAATTAATTAAATTAAGGGACCCCAGTGAATGATACAGACAGACGTGCTTTAGGAACTCAGAGACATGCGAGGGCCCCGTGGTTCCAGTGCTCAGAGGATGCTTCACAGTCCGAGCTGGAACTCGGGAGATGGGAGGCCCTGGGACAGTGCTGGGGCAGGACATTCTTTCCAGGCTGAGCATGAGGTGTGCAGACTTGGAATCAGAAGTAAGTGTGTTGATTGCAGGAAAAGAGTGGAGACTAACCTAGTGGGAAGCAGCATTTCAGAACTGAAAGGGAATGTGAATGGGAACGGAAAGGGAATATGATGACAATGGGAAATCAGACCCAAGCTCTGCACCTGCTTCTTTCTCCATCGCAGACCTTGAGCTCGCCGGGCACCCAGGGTCACTTGGCACCAGGGAGACATTTGCAAAGTCTTCAGGCGCTACCAGCAGAAGGATTTGTGGGGTGTCTTCTGACCTGGTTAGAATCCACCTCTGTGAATTCATGGGGTTTTGGCCTGAACACAGGCTGGCCTCACTAGGAAGGCGTGCAGAAACTTCCTCTGGTGCGGAAGTGATGGGCTACCAGCCAATGGATATTAAGGGACAAAGACAGTTTATCCTCACTCAGGGAGAAGAGCAACACTTAGGACTGTCCCACCTTTGACTCACTGCACTAAAAACATAAAATCAGTGATGGAACTCAGCACATCTCTTTTCCTACTGCAGCACCAGCCCCTGGATCGTCCTGAGTGGGAGGCCGAGGTCAGGGTGGCTGCTGAATAAGGATGCCAGACCAGGGGGAATCTCCTTCATGTCCATGTAGGACACACACCTAAGGCTGGGGATGAGCACCCACAGACCAGGCGGGCAGGGCCAACAAGGAGCATTTCTTGAGGGCCTGCACTTGACATTCTACCTGAGTTACTTCATTGCATCTTCACAATAGGTCTGCAAGGTTTTATTATCTCTGTTTTCCTAATGAGGAAATTGAAGCTGTGAGATAAGTAACTTGTCCAAGGTCACTCTGTGTGGAGCAAGAATCTGAATCTTTCTATCTATCTCTTTATTCAAAATATATATTGAGAGTCTACTAGGAGCCCTCCACAGTGCCTGGCCACTGTGCTGATGCCCTTTAGTGGAAGATCAACATCCCCCATCACACACACAAAGGTACAGCTCTCAGGCTTCCTTGGATAAAGAGAGCACGTGACAGGGCCAACAGATCTGGCCAGGGCTGCCCCAAGTACTTATTTTGCTGCTAGGACAAATCTAAGTTTTCAAGCCTAGTAGAATCAGGACATGGAGGTGAGTCCTGCTTCACCCCGTTGTAGGGTTAATAAAAATACAGGACCCCCAGTTAAATTTGAAGTTCAGGGCTTCCCTGGTGGCTCAGTGGTCAAGAGTCCGCCTGCCGATGCAGGGGACACGGGTTCGTGCCCCGGTCCGGGAGGATCCCACATGCCGCGGAGCGGCTGGGCCCGTGAGCCATGGCCGCTGAGCCTGCGCGTCCGGAGCCTGTGCTCTGCAACGGGAGAGGCCGCAACAGTGAGAGGCCCGCGCACCGCAAAAAAACAAAAAAAACCTGAAGTTCAGATAAACGATGAACCAATTTTTTAGTACAAGTATATCCCATGCAGTATTTAGGACATACTTATACTAAAAAAGTTTTGTTGTTATCTGAGACTGAAATGTAACTGGGAGCCTCACCTCCTTGCCAGCTGTCACTGCCATGGTGCTGAGTGAAGGACAGCATCTCCATATCTACTCAGGAGTCCTGGCAAGGGGGTGGAAGGGCCAGGGCTACTACACAGCCTCTGCCGACTCCAAAGGCACTGGTCCCAGTAACTCTCAGTGTGGCCAGCTTTCCCACAAGACAGCCAATCTGCCTGGCTCTGCAGGGTCAGCTCCTGGGTGGCTCTGTCCCTCCTTCTCCTGGCTCCTGAGAACTGGGCATGGGATGGTGGAGGGGGAGCTCAGCGGACACCTCCACCTGGATGGCTAGACTCCTCAAACTGCAAACTCAGTATGTCCAAAACTGACCTGCCATCTTTTCCTCAAATTCGTTAACTCTCACCTTGTTTCTTATAGTGGTGAATGGCTCGCCTGAGCTAGAAACTTTGGCCATTCCCTCTTTCTAGAAACACGCCAGTTATTCAGTAACCACGTGCTGTCTCTTTCCTTCTTCACGTCTCTCCATCCTATCCTCCTCTCCTCAACTCCAGGTAGTAGCCTGAGTTCCAGCCATCGTCATTCCTCACCTCAATTATTTGAACAACTTTTAACTCACTCTTTTTCCAATCCAGCTCCCATGGTGCACGCTCAGGGTGATTCTTCCAAGATATAAACATGATTGTACACTTGCCTGTATCCAGATTGCCACTGGTCCCCTGTTAAAATAGTATTAAGATCGTTGGCTCAGTATATGAGCCTTTGATGATTTGCTCCCCTCCCCCATACGTCTTTAGACCCATTCCACTCTTTTCCCATCTTCATCCCTCTCTCCATCCATCTGAAACCATTGCACTTTCCTGAGTGTATCATGTTCTTTCTTAACTTTGTCCTTCAAAATTCAGGTCAATGTCATCTCCTCCTCCAGGAAGCCTTCCCTGGTTCAGAGGTTATGTAGATGTTTCTCTGGATTCCCCCAGCACCCTGGGCATGCTCAGCTACTCGCTTATCACACTGTTGTATTTGGCTGTTTACTCCTGTAGGACACCCTGTGCCTATACACGGTAGGTGCTCAATAAACCGTAGCTGAATAAGAAAATGAATACATAATCACAAGATTGAAAATTTATTTACTACCAATTCTCTGGGTTCACAAAATGCCAACCTAGGCTAAAACCACTTCCATTTCCCTCTGTTTGTTCAGATGCAAGCCCCTTTCCCTCTTCTTTTCCTCCCTTCGGTGTGAGACGGCAGGACCAGCCGTTCACAAGATTTCTCACGCCAGGCTTCATGTCCTGGATTTGTGACTCTCAGACCTGGAATGGCTAGATCCTAACATTATGGACATTCCCAAATGGGCTGTGACAGCTCTCAGGGGTTAATGAAGTAAGCAACTTTGTGCCCCTTCAGGCAGGAAATATTGCTGGGGCAGAGGTCACAGTATCAGTGAAATGAACTTCATGACCTCATTCTGGTGCCCATGTAGATTTCCCCAGACTCTGAGGGGCGCGTCGCCCTTACAGTTGGCTGACTGGGCTCAGGAGAGAGGAGAGGATAAAAGTGGAGGTGAGGCTGTGGGTCAGGCTGAAAAGACCAGAAAGCTTGGCACAGGGTGAGCCGTATGATGACATGCTGTACAGGAGGGCCCAATCTGGCCCCTGAGATTCTCCCTCTGCCAAGGCAGACCCTGAGAGTCCCTGCCCCTAGGTTTCTGAGTTGGAGGTGCTCAGATACCAGACAGGTGAGCGGTAAAGGGGTCATTCATTACTGGGGCATAAAGCCAATGACTCAGATTGCTGTGTTCTAAGGGGACCAGTCCTTCCTCCTCTTTTCCCACCCACCACCCGCAACCCCCTTCCCGAAGCCAACTCTAGGACTCCACATAGAAGATCTTAGCGTTTTCCTCTCCACCCTCACACGTGACTCCCTCTGGAAACCCCAGCTCAGCTGGTGGTCGTTAACATTAACACTCTTATAGAGCCTATTTTCAAAAACGGAAGCTGGGTTTCTACTTGATAAAATTCCAACTGGGTAATTACATGTCCTACGACAGACGCACCTACGGTTTTACTAATAAAATGATGAATGGTTTATCCCTGAACCGGGGTGCAGTGTGCTCTGTGGAGGGGTGGGAAGTGACCCCAGAGAGTCGACCGCTCCGTGGCTGCCCTATTTTATGTGGGTGACACAGTGTGCATTCAGAGGGGAGCCAGCAGTGCGATCAGACAGGCTGTGGGGTTTTCGTTCCTGTGTTCATTCAGGAGCCATGCCGAGTGCCAGGTACCGTGCTTGGCAATAGACCTTCCCAGAGAAAGTTTCCTCCTCTCCATTACAAGGAAGAGGGGAGTTCTAGTAGAAGCAGTCATTATAATGGTTACTGCGTTTTATCTTCCAAGAGCTTTACTGTCATTATCTCTTCAGCACTAGAGAGATAATTAATTATCGTGTACTGCTGCCTGCTGAGAAAAGGTGGGGAAACTGAGGTACAAGCTGATGGGCTGGCTTCTGACTGAGGAAGCCGTGGGAGCTGATGAGCAGGCTTCTGCGAGGGGCTGGCCCCTAGCGCAGGCCTCACTCAGCCCCTGGAGCCACCTCTGCTGTAGACACAGAGCAAAAGGACCTGCCACCCCAGGAAGGTTATGCACACCGGGCCGAGGAAGCTGGGGCAGCGGAAAGACGGCAGGCTTTGGTGTAAATAGATCTGAGTTCCAATTCCCAGCCTGCCTCTTGCCATCTATGTGAACTTGTGCAAGTTACCTGTTTCTTTTGCCTCTGTCAGTTCAGTTTTAAAAGGGAGGTGATGCTGTTTGCTTCGTAGAGTCATGGAGATCATTAGAGAGAATGTGTATAATGTTAACACGGTGCTGGTCATGGGAGGTATTCAATAAATGCAATTATTATGCTTATTACAGCTGTGTCCAGTGTCAGTCCCTGACTCTTTTTGAGATGCCAGGTGGCAACATTTATGACTGAGAGCAAGACTTGCTTCTCCCCTTTGCCCTGTCCTAGGAGCCTCAAGTCACTCTCCCAGGGTGGGATGCATCCCCACGACCCAATAAGCGAGTCTCAGCGCAGTAAAAACATCCCCCCCCCCCCACGAGCAGGTCAGCAGGAGGCAGACACTGGGGCCGAGGGTGACAGGAGTCATCTCTCCTCCAACAAGTAACCTGAAATTCACCAGATCACTTAAACTGAGGTCCAGCAAAGCGTGTGCCTCTCCTTCTCACTTCTTTTCTCTGGTGAGATGCTTTATATGTTCATGTCACTTGTACAAACTTCTTCAGTAGACGGTACACAAGAGAGGCCCCCCGCCCCCATTCCTATGAAGAAGGACCCTGAATCCCATCCAGAGAAGGCTGATCTAAAGTTATGGATTAAGAACTTCCCTGGCAGTCCAGTGGTTAAGACGCCATGCTTCCACTTCAGAGGGCACGGGTTTGATCCCTGGTCTGGGAACTAAGATCCTGCATGCCGAGTTGCTTGGCAAAAAAAAAACCCAAAACAAAATGAAAAAAGTTAAAGGTATAGATTAGACCAGTGTCTTTCAAGCGTCAATGATAAGCATATGAATCATAATGAATCTCGTTAAAAATGCAGCTTAGGACGCATTAGGTCCAGGGCAGGGCCTGAGAGTCTGCATTTCTAACAACCTCCCTGGTGAGGCTGATGAGGCTGATACACGGCCATACTTTGAGGAGCCATGGATGGGTGGATTGTGTCTCCTTGGCTGACCTTCTGCTGACTGGTTCTTTCTCTCAAGTTCTTCCAACTTGTCCTTCCATTCCCAGCAGCTAAGGGTGGTCAGATCCCTTTGCAATATACAGAAAGGTATATCTGACCAAGAGTGTGCAGGCGGGAGGAGAGAGGCAAGTGGGCTGCAGGGACAGTCAGGCAGGGGTGTCAGAGGAGAGAAGCAGGACCCAGAGCCCTCTGTGCCGGGAGCATCTCACACAGCATCTGCTCTGAGCAGACTCCTCGACAACCCTCTCTTCTCTCTCTGCGTCATCTCCCAGTTTGAATTAGGTTTTCCTCCTGAGTGTTTCTGTACTGGAATTACCTCTTTACTTGTATGTCTCACCAATTAGACTGAAAGCTCTCAAAAAAGGATCTTATTCCACTTTGTGTTCCCAGCACATGACATAATGCTTGGCACGTAGTAGGTGCTTAAGAAATGTCCATGAATGAATAATAGATGGCTTACCCACATACAAGCTGGATGGGTTTCACTTCCTGGCCCCTTTATTCACTTGTATTCTATAACGTTTTATAAAGGGTTAGGTGTGGACTGGGGTGTAAACTAAAAGATAAAACATGGTCATTGCTGTCAAGGGGTTCCTAGGCTCATGGGGAGAGCCGCTGTCCATGATGAACAGCGTGGGCCTTGGCTTGGGAGAGCTCAGAAGACGGAGGGACAAGATCTGGCTTGAGGAGTGGGGGAAGGTGGTATAGAGAAGGTGGTGTATGGTTCAGGCCTTGAAAGACGGGCAGGTTTTCAAATGGTGAAGAAGCATTCAGGAAGCAGGAACAGTGTGGTAAAAGCATGGAGCTGGGCAAGTTTTGATTCAAAAACAGGGCTCTGAAGCGTCCAGAGTGGACTTCCAAAGGTGTGAGAACCGAATATTCTGTTAAGGGCAACCTCAATCCCAGCCAGCCAGACCCTTATCCTGCTAGGGGCGAGGAAGCAGGATTTACTGATGACATACTCCACGCACCTTCATGTCCTGGTTTCCCAGCTACATTAGACTAAAATGCCAGGCAGCTGCGAGGTGCCTTCTGGAGCCATCAGGACCTGCGATGAGGATGCAGAGAAGTGACAAGGATGACTGGCCTCACTCTGTGGGGTCTGGAGCCTTCTTCAGGGACCCAAGGTTGACCTAGAGCACTGGGGTTTGGAAACTGGGCTTCTAAGAGGAGTCTAGGAGACATAGGGGCTCTAGTTCCATGACGGCACATCTGAACGCTGCTCCACACAGCTGTGCAGGACCAGCTGCCCTTAGCAGCCACTCCTGGCCACTCCTGGCAGGTCCATACGAAAGAAGAAGCAGGAAGGCAAAGAACCAACTTCTTTGCAGAAAGACAGGTGAAATTGGCCAATGCCCCATCTTGCAAGAGACACCGTAGACAAGAATTGCCCCAGTCCACTTTGGGCAGGCCCCATAACTTCTCTGAGTCTTAGTGTCCTTATCTGTAAATGGGTATAATAAATATTACTTACCTCTCAGGGGCGTATGAAGCTCAAGTTCAATTATACGTGTAAAGCCTTAAGATAGGACAGGTGTTCTGTAGAACTTAAATACCTGACCATTTTCATTATTTTTATTCACTCCTGGTAAAGTAGGGGGGCTTCCCCAAAGAACTGGTCCCTTCCAAGAGGGAGAAATGACCTTTGTCATTAGTGGAACTCCGGCACGTGGTAGGTACTGGGTGACCAGGAGTTCCTCAAGTTAGCCGTGCTGGGCTTTCTTCAACAGGCTTAGGCACTCCATCTCCAGGTTCCATGGCACTATTGGGGTAATGATGACTGGGTACTTGTTATTTATGACCTGCCTTCCCCACTGGACTCTAAAGTACTTAGGATAGAAAGAGGTGAAGGGAATGCTTTCCCCATCATCTCCAGTGACCAACACAGTGCCTGGCACATGGGAGACACTCAATAAATGCTTGATGAAAAAATAAATAAGCAAGTGAGTAAAAGACTGAGTGACAGATATTCACCTCCTTTTCATCAATAGAATCATTCTCATTGCTTCCCAGAACAAATGCTCTGTGCTGTGAGGTGACTCCAAAACTCTGTGTTAATGTTCTTATTCCCACCCGGATGGAGAGAAGGGAGCCCCTCTTGGAACCTTGCTCTCCAGTAGTGGTCCTCTGAAGGCCTCTCCAGGACATGAGTAGACAAGGTGGGAAAAGTACTGGCTTCTTCCTCCATCTCACACACTCTGCCTGCCCCCTGGATCCCAAGGAACACCACAGCCGTCCTGGGGTTCCTCACCCAAAGGCAACGGTGTCTTCACGTAGAGGGAAACCAGTTCACAGATAGCTCAGGTTTCAGTCATACAGTTAGAACACGAGGACTCAGAAGAAACTATAGAGGTCAAGTAGCCTCATGCAACTTCCTAATGTTAAACAGAAGCCCCACAGGGTAATGACAGCATATTCGGGTTATTACCCAGGGCTGGGAGGAAGAAGAACCATGCCACAATCATTTCTTCGTTTCAAAGCAATGCCCAGCATTTAGAAGATCAAACTGGATAACGTCACCCTCAAGCAGCTAACGTTTCTGCTAGTGTGAATATTCATTGTGTCATTCACACTCTTAGGTGCAGAGAAAGTCCTCTCCACCCTCTTCAAATCCTATCCTTTCGACAGTTTTATATTTCTGTCTGGAAGTTTCATTTACCTTCACTAAGCAAACTCACTCAGGTGTGTTATCTTTGGGCCGTCGCTGGGAGTATCTTCCTTCCTGTTACATTTGCTTGGTTTTGATATTTTAGGGCTTTTGCTGCCTGTCAACCTCACACTCCAGCTTCTTTGCTTTTGCCTTTGATTTTTGGCGGCCTATGCCGATCACATTTACAAAATCATATTCTGGATACAATAAACAGAAGACTTGGCCTAGCCTGAATCTTTTCATTCGTTGTTATCTGAAGTGTTGACACCCTTTTCCAGCGCTTATTAGAGCAGACAGTTTGTTTGGGGAAAGTTCAATCCGTTGTAGGGAGCCTTGGTAATTGCAAAAAATAAAAGACTCACAAAGGCTCCAGATGGTCCCAGAAATTCTGAAGTCTCCAGTTTCCTCAGAATAGCCTGCCATGGCTCAAAGGAGTTTTGCCCTGACCCCCTCCCCTTCCCCTCTCCCTAATTCCCTGTCTCAGAAATGCTCACAGCAGCTGTTAAGCCAGTTCACCCCTACTGCTCCCTCCTTCCTTCCTTCCATCCCTCCATACTCCAGCCAGCAATGTCATATCTGGTACAGTGGGTGTTGGGCAGAGAGGCCTCTCCAGCCTCCTCTTGGACACGACACCTGCTTCTTTCTGATGGGAACTAACCGCAGATAGGGCAGATGACCAAGCCAGACTCTTCCCCCAGAGACAGCCTGACCACCCAACACATGGAGGAAGGGTAGGTCCAGGTTTTTTCCCAGAGGCAGGCTGGCTGCGATGGGTCAAGGGGAAAACCAGAAAGAATTGACTATTCAACAGATAGTTATTGAGGGTTAGGAGGGACCTCTCAGACCACACTGTCAAGACTCCCTCCAAACACACGAGTGACCACATCTCCATCCTCACCCTGGGGAGGTCCAATGTCAACTCACACACTACCCACGTGAGCCTGCTGCCTGCCTCAGAGGCCCATCCTTGGACAGCTCTAAATACTGGTGAGTTCACCTTTATTTTAGACAGGAGTCCATCTCCATGCAGACACACTTCTCCAATCGATGTGTCCTCTGGGATCCCACAGAAGAATGAAATCCTTCAATTATTTGAAGGCATCCCTGCAATTTTTTCACATGGATGCCCTTGGACTCTGAGTCTTCAGTTCCTCAGGCTAAAAGCATTTTGTTCTTTCAGCTGGTCCCTGTAGGTCACAGTTCCCGCTTCTTCGGGCATTCTCTTCTGAACATACTTTTTGTCTCCTGTGCCATTGAAAGGGTGAGATCCAGGCTTGAAAACCACAGTCCAACACAGAATAGTGTAGAACTGTCACCTCCCTTCTTTGAGTCACTGTATAATATCCAATCTAGAACCCATTCAGGCTTTTCCCTGCCCCTATATGTGTGTGTACGTGTGTGTGTTGTGTGTGTGTTTGATACCACATCACATCATTGGTTTATAGTGAACTTACAGTCAATGAAAACACTTATGCCTTTTCTCTATGTGCGGCCGACAAGCCCTTCCTCCTTCATCTTTTACTTGAGCAGTTTGCTTCACCTTTCTTGTATTGCTAGTAAATTAGCAGTTCAGGGCAGCCTGTGCATGTACTGCAAGAGACTTCATTAGTAGATTCCCCCTGCCCCCAGCTTCTAGAGTCTTCTCTTCTTCTTCACACTCCTTTTGGAACAAGCCCTAGCTATGAACTGGTCTCGTTGGTACTGGAGTCTCAACTGTAATTCTCTGAGGGGGAAGGAAGGGGGTAATGCCCTGAGTGAGGGGCCAGAGCCCCTGGGTTCTGGCCCCTCACTCAGGGCAGATCCTCGGTCAAGAGGGCTGCTTGGGGAGCCAAAGGAGGCCTCTCTGGCTCCTGGATTCTAATATCTCCTTGACAATAAGGTTCAGGCAGCGTGGAGCCTAGTCATGTCAAAGAATAATAGTATCTGTCATTTTTTGAGCAGTTACCAAGGGCTGAATACTATGCTAATGGCTTTACATAAACTAAGTCATTCAATCCTTTTAAAAAATCAACTAGGTAAAAATTAAACCCACTTCACAGATGAGAAAAGTGAGGTTTGAAGCTATTGCTAGTCTAATTGGGATTTGAACACAGTTCTGTCTGAAATCAAACCTCAAATCTTAGCCATTCTACTTGGAACACTGTAAGTGTTCACTCTGTAGACGTGAGCTCTATTCCAAGCAGCTGAGCAAGGTGAGACCCTGAGGCATACGAGAATGCGAGAGGAAACCGTCATAGACCCTCTTGCCTCCCTCTCCCCTGCCCCCTACACCCAGACTGTGGCAAGTCTTGCAGGATTAATGGAATAAATGCCTTCCTTGGGCCCAGAGGACAGGTAAGACATACCCTCCAACTTCATTCTGGTAGACATCATAGAGAGAGAAAGAAGGATGTCCATTCCTGCCTGCCTCACAGGCTTGTGTGAGACATAATCAATTGATCAATAATTTACCACTAACCCCCTACCAGATACTCAGCAGCAAGCCAGACCCTGAGCCACGTAGAAGAAGCATGAGGCTAGGTCTGAGCCCAACAGGGCCCTAGCTGGGATACAAGACTTACACACCAGAAACAGCAAAAGAAAGAAACAGGACAGTACATTACCAGGAGTCAAATTCTGAGAAGTGGGTGCTCAGAGCTATAGGAATTCGTTCACCAGGTTTTGTGGAATAGGTGGGACTCACAGTAGGTCCTGATGGGTGGATGGGTTATGATATGAAGGTTAGAGCAATTGTGGGGAGAGTCTACAGGAAGAGGGAAACAAGACATATGTAAGGGTGCTTTGGAGACCAAAAGAGTCACGCAGTAAGTGCAAGGTGTTATTAAATGTCATATAATATCATGGTCATTCTTACCCAAATCCGGATCCTGAATCCATCGTCCCTCCTCGCTCACCTGTGGTTTCCGGTCCTAACCCCCCTGCTTCAATCCCAGTCTCTTGCTCCTAAAACATGGAGAGGGAAGGTCTTGGGAGACCAAGTTCTTCAGGATATTTACCTCTAGGGTTGGGTGGTATCAGGGCTGGGGATGGAAACAGGAACGTCTCCCTCTGGGCTTGTCGAAAGCGTAGCTTTGTCTGGTCCTAAATTTACAAACAGTGAAAGCATCCCCTCAAGACCAGAGAGTTGCTGTCGAGGAAAAATAAAAAGCCTCAGCAGCAGGTGGAATGTGAGGGTGGGAAGTAGGCTGGCAGGGAAGACAGATAGGCTGGAGAATGAGAGGGTGGCAAAGAGGCACAGGAGAGGAAGGGAGCCTGGCGGGACGAGGAGAAAGATGGGGAGGGGGTGGAAGGAGGGAGAACGAACAGGTAGGTGTGTGTGTGGAGGGGGTGGAAATAGAGAGGGAGAAAGTTAAAGTCAGAGGAAACAAGCGTCCAGCAGGGGGAAGGGAGGGAAGATGTGCGCCGTGCGTGTGTGTGTGTGCGCGTGTGCGTGTGTGTGTGTGTGTGTGTGTGAGCTGCCTTAAGCTCTTTAAATTTGTCCTCATCGATTAGGGATTTGCAGCAAAATCCCTTGCTCTGGGAAGACATTTGCTTCACTCCTGCTTTGCTGTCAAACCGAGGGAGGCCTCTCTCTGGGTGGGGCTGGCTGTGCAGAGCAAAGCACTATGAGGAGAAGGTCTTGGTACCCTTCTCCTCTCTTGATGCCCAGCCCAAATCCACCTTGTCAGGGAAGCCTTCCGTGATGTCCCTGAAAGAAAGCGCTCCTCCAATGCCCACCCTGCAACCCCTGCTCGGAGCTCCTGTTTCATTATCTCATTACCTCTATATCTTCCAAAATGTAGTAGCTTGTGACAGTGACTATTGTATCAATTCTCATGAGTCCTAGGGTCAGGAATTCAGACAGGGACAGTGGAAATAGCTCATCTCTGTTCCACATGAGGTCAGGAAGAGGCCCAGTGTCTTTGGGGCGAGCTGTGGGGTAGCCGATGTCAAGGCCACTCCCAGGAGCACGCCTCTCACACCTTGGGCCCTGCATCACCTGGAGTCTCCTGCCCTATCTCTGAAGCCCCACCTCTGGTTCTGCTTTTTCTAGAAGCTGCCGCTGAGTCAGCAGAGGAGGGAATGAACTCTCGCCCGATTCCAGGAACTCATTATTAGCTTAGCTCTCCACCATTTGTCAGAAGCTCCATGAACCCAAGGAGCTGTGTTCTTTGGATTCTTTCTTACTTACTTCTAATCCCCTCCTAGGTGTCTATGATAATACTGGGCTTTTTTTTTTTTTTTTTGAGATTCCCATAAGTATTGAATGAACAGAAACTTGGCATTTGTGGTTGGCCTATGCCTTTTTTTAAAGGGCTTTCGTAACCATCTTCCCTTAATTCTCCTTGATCTGAGTCTGGGAGCGATACTGGGCATTTTACTGATAGAGAGACTGAGGCACACAGAAAGGTGGAAAGACTTGCTCAAGGTCACACAACCTTAAGGTCAGTGGCATTAAGGAGTGGATCCATGGTGAAATTCTCTTCAGGCTGGCTGAGTGGGTGACCTTCCCACAGGGCCCAGGGCTGCCTCGAGAGCTGTTTCCCATTCATGATGCTGCCTGGGGCACCGTAGGAGCTAATCAACAGCTAGTGACCAAATGGCAGAGTTATCGATCTGTTTCACTGTGTCCCGGTCTCCCAATCATGCCGACACTCTGAGCCCTCCTGGGAGTCCACTAGCTGGTCAGGAGGTCGCATTCACCTCTCACGTGGCTCTTCATCAGAGCTTTCTGCTAGCTCAACCTCCCCCCCCCCTTTTTTTTTTTTTTGCGGTACGCGGGCCTCTCACTGTTGTGGCCTCTCCCATTGCGGAGCACAGGCCCCGGACACGCAGGCTCAGCGGCCATGGCTCACGGGCCCAGCCGCTCCGCGGTATGTGGGATCCTCCTGGACCGGGGCACGAACCCGCGTCCCCTGCATCGGCAGGCGGACTCTCAACCACTGCGCCACCAGGGAAGCCCCAACCTCCTCATTTTAAGGATGTGGAAACTGAGTCCAGGGAGGGCAAAAGACTGATTCAGAGCCACTCAGGTTGTTAATATCAGTGTCAGGAGGAGAAACCAGGTCTCCTGCACATACTATACATCTGGGTCAGGAGTCACCAATTTTCTAGCATTCTCTCCTAGTAAGATGGGACTCCAGATCCACCTTCAAAATTTATACTCAGAAAAAAACTGATGAAACAAAAATTTAGAGTAGCGATGAAGGGGTGAAAGAAAAGCAAAAAAACCCAAAAAACAAAAAACCTCTCTCCCAACCTGGCAAGCATCACTTAGATTGAGAATCCCTCACGGCACATTTGCTGCCTTCCTCTGGTCCAGCTCAGATCAGTGGTGCCTGGAAAATGCATTTGCAAGCACCCAGCACAGCACCTCATGCACAGCCAGTGCTTTAGACTTGTTGGTGTTCTTCCTCTCTTCCTCCAATCTGATCTGTTTCCTGAAATGGGCTCCAGGGATTGGCAGGAGAGTGAAGGAGAAATTCTGTCTCCTGGTATTGATTCTGGAGTAAGGAGAATTCCCTGTTTGTGAGCCTCTGCTTTCAAGGAATCAATGGAAATGTGTTTATCAGAAAGTCGGAAGGCAGCTGTGCTCACCAGTGCACCTAAACTAATGGTGGTGAGCACACTGTGGTGTGTACAGAAGTCCAGATACAATGTTGCATACATGAAACATATATAATGTTATAAACTAATGTTACCTCAAGGAAAGAAGGAAAGGGAAGGGAAGGGAAGGGAAGAAAAAAAGAGAAGAGAAGAGAAGAGAAGAGAAGAGAAAAGAAGAGAAGAGAAGAGAAGGGAAGAGAAGAGAAGGGAAGAGAAGAAAAGAGAAGAGGAGAAAAGAAAAGAAAAGAAAAGAAAAGAAAATTGGCCTGGCCCAAACAGGGTTTGAGTGATGTAAACCATTGGAGGAGGAGGGAAAGGGAAGAGGTCTGATCAGATCCTGGGTATCGGTTCCGAACAAGTTCTAACCACTGACACCACCTGAGACTGTTATCTTTATTTGATGGAAGGTTTCAGAAGCTGCTCGGCACCTCCCCACGCAAATGTCTTGTTCCAGGCCAGGTCTTTGCCGCTGGTAATTCAGCGGCTGTGCCCCCGGTGGGGAGGGGTGGGTCACTCTGGGTCCTCCTGGCAGTCCACTCAGAGCACACAGCACCAACTGACCCACCCTCAGGGCTGTCTCCCCCCTAAAAGTCTAAACTCCAGACCCTCTTGTCCCTTCATGTCCTCAGGGACGTAGAGGAGTGAGTGGACTCTTGTGGACTGGTTTCACATCTCGGTGGTCAGTTCTCCTCCTGGAAAGCCTGAGGGAAGTCACGCCTCCTTGTTGCATAATTCTGGCCTTGACCCCATGACAGCTGAGAGCTGGGCCTGGAGGGGTAGAGTCAGGCTGTGGGGAGGTGAGAGCCACCACCTGGGTGGCTGCTGGCCTGACACTTTGCAGGTGAGAGTACAGCAGCCTTGGCTCCAAACCTGAAGGTGTGGGAACACTGACCGAGAGCCGGAGCCCTGGAGCAGGGTGCAGGGGGGCCTCGGACCCCTGGGGGCTTGTGGTGTGACTCAGTGGTTGAGTTTCAGCCATCTGCATGCTGCTGGGGCACCGAGGGGAGGCAGTTGCTTTCCTGTTGCTCCTGCTTCTCTCCATCCCCTCAGTAGCCTGGAAGCTGCGAACATCCATCTGATAAGAATGGTCCAGGATTCTTCTGAGAACCAGCCACCCTGAAGGGCAGGCTCCTCTCCTTCCTCTCAACCCCTCCATCTCTCCCATCTGCGTCTTTTCTTCTTCCTTCCCCACACCTCTTTACCTCCTGCATCTTCCTCTTTCTCACCTCTTTCCTCAAACTTTCTGTCTCTCTGTCTCATTCTTGCACTCAGTATGCACAGCACAGCCTCCTACAACAAACACACAACCGCACACATACATCCTCTCCTACAATTACCTTAGTGCATAACCTCACTCACATCCTTTTACATACAACCACACGCACACACCACGCACACAGCTCCAGGCTCACACAGACAGCCACACGTACCCTCCCTCACAAATGCCCCTGTGCCCACAGAACCCTCATCTCGCCTCTGGCAGCCCCGGTGTAGGGCTGACATGATGGACAGCTCTGCTCTGAGGAGCTGTCACTGTAGGAGGATCAGTCACATCTCCTCCAGTGATCCCCCCACCCCTAGCCTGGGCTAATTGGGACAGGAGGGCGTGCAGGCAGCGAGTGAGCCAGCTCGAGGCCTATCCAGGTAGATGCCTGAACTGAGCACCTCAGTAAACACAGGACCCCTGAGCAGTAGCTCTGATTTCAGGACTAAATTGTAACCAGGAGCTGGACTCCAGGGCAGCTGAGTTAATGGAGTTGGGAGATTTTTACTGAGAGGTCACTGGTTCAGACCCAGTTCTGGTCAGCAGGAACTGAAACATAGTTTTATCTGACAGCTAATGGTCTTCCTGCGTTAGCGGGAGGGGTGTCTCCTGCCTGCCCCACCATGCAGGCAAGGTCATTGCTGGTCTGTCTGTGTGGCACCTCGGGGTTGGTGCAGGACTGGCTTAGAGCTTGGGGAGCTGATGGAGGTTTGGGACGAATTAGAAAAAGACACACACACACACACACACACACACACATACACTGCAGCCCCCCTTCTCCCCTCCTCCTGCAAGAACAGATTTTTAAAGGTGCCCTGTCTGGGCAGATTACTCGTGACTTGGTGCTTTAGTGCCATTCTGCTTCTTTCTCTGGGAGGTCACCCTCCTGCACAGGACACATGGGTTGGTGAACCGAACACTGGCTGGATTCCAGCACCTTTGACCCCTGAGGCCGGAGATGTCGGGCAACACAACTTGCAGGCCTATACACGGCGGTGCTGAGCCAGCATCTCCGTAATCACCTCCCACCCAGCCCCAGTGAGCCTTTTCATTGCTCTTTTTAATGACAGCTCAGAATCAAAGGGGGCAGACCTCTCCCAGACCTCCCCGTTCCTTTCCCCTCAAAGGCGAGGACATCGGTGAGGTGTGATGCCCGAGCTGTCCCTACTCAGGGAATGACCAAAGCAATACACTCACGTAAGGTTACAGCTGGCTCTTTGCTAACACCAGCGGAAGAAGCAGCAATAATAACCGTCACGACAATAGTTAAATTGCAAATAATCCTTCCCAGTATCCAAAGTGCTTTTGCACACATGTCCCATCCTCCTTGAAAGGAATCATGGTCATGAGGATCTCGCAGCCCTCACTGGCATCTTTCTATTTTGAGGGACAGCCCAGGGCAGTGGCGAGAGCAAAGAATCAGGACGATCTGGGTTTGAACCCCAGCTCTTGACTATTACTATGTAAGTGACAGTTTTATAGCCTCTCTGAGCCTCAGTTTAATTGCAAAATGGGCACAATACTACTTGCTTATAGGCTTATTGGGAAAATGAAATAAATTTTTTGGGGGTCCTGGGATTGGACATAAGATGAATTAATAAGAAAAATTATGGAGCCCAAATAAGGAATTAACTTTCTGGAAGAAGCAGAGCTATAACACGGTGGGTCTAAAAGAGACTGGACTGTGCTTCTGATTCACTTCATGGGACATTTGCAGGGCACAGGCTCTCCATAAAGCACTGTGACAGGCATGGGCTGCAACAGTGGACAAGCTACCTTCCCTGCCCTACAGGGTCTTAAAAATGACAATCCCAACGCACCCTAACCCTGGGTCAGTCATCAGAATCAAAACAGAGGCATGGGACCAAAGCAGGAAGAGATCACAGCCACTGATGGAAGAAGGAACACTCAGTTGGCAATGGTGGAAGAGACTTCTTGAGATAAATCTTAAAAGGGTTTGACAGATGGAGGCTGGATGAAAGGAAAGAGGTAGCATTCCAAGAAGAGGGAAGAACTTTGACACGGGTACCAAACGTGGAGGAGTGAAATAATCCATTTTTGCCAGACCTTGGGGTACGTATACCATGTTGCAGTCCTCACGACAGTGATGGGGAACTGTGTGGTCCTCATAAAAGACTGGAGTTCTCCAAATTTCCTTTTCAATATCTGTCATAAATATTGTATTTTACATATTTTAAGGTCCATCCATTTTAGTTTTTTTCAATTTTATTGAAACATAGCTAGTCACAATATTCTGATATTATCTTTTTTTTAAATTCTGTTGTGCCTAAATTTCCCTCCTTGAATTATTTATTTATTTACTCATTCGTTCGTTCATTCATCAGCTTAGGGAAAAAGCCTCTATGGGTTTGACTCTCCACATTTGCTACTCATTCCTTCCCTCACCCCAGTTGTGACCCTTCCCCTCAGAGGACATGTTAAACAAGGCTCTTTTCCAACAGCTTTCTCTTTTACTTCCAAGGGCCTAGCCCTGGTCTTTGTGAATATGAGGCTGGAGGAAGTGTCAGTAACGTGGTGGGAGAGGGGCAGTAGTCAGCTGGGGGAGGGGTGGTTGCTGTATTGTTCCCACTGTTAGTTTCTTATGAGTCTGTGTCGCTTAAGCCAGCCCTACTTGCTGCCAAGGTAACTGTAAGCAGTAATGCAAACACAGGCATTGTAGTTACGTCCAAATACTTGGTTATGAAGTAGCCGACTCAATAATGCAGATTATGCTTCTATTAACTACTTTGGAAAGATTACTATCAAAAGGAAATTACAAAATTCTAAACTTCCCTAGGGTTCTGTTGATCCCAGTTTGAGAAGCCGTCTTGAAGGATTTCTACTTGCATGTATGCTGTCCTCCATTTACTTTTAATATTACTCCTTTATAACCTTAACACATGTTAACGTAATCATATTTTACCAGCTTAAAAAAAAAAGAGGGAAGGTTATCCAGGCAGAGAACATGACCCTCGTCAAAATATGGAGGCAAGAGAGGGCAGGGGGGAACGTGAGGAGCACCCAGTGCAAGTTTCTAGAACACAAGTGCATGAAGAATGGGCAGCAAGGGTGGGAAACAGAGCTGTGAATGAACGAAGGGCTACAGAGACACAGGGGAAAGCGAGGACTGCAGGAGGGTCGCTGGATGGCCAGTTAGAAGCGGTTTCGAGAGAGTAGGGGCAGGGTGGGAGGTCAGTCTGCGTGGAACTGAGTGCTGGGTTGTGGAGAAGAGACACCTAGGGGTGGAAAGCTCTTTTCTGGGTGGTCCTTCTTGTTTAGATCCCATCTGCCTGCGGGGCTCTGTACCAAGTGCTGTGGCTGCACCCGGAAACAAGAAAGGTGGCGTCTGCCCTCATGGAGCTTACGGCCTAATGGTGGGGATGGACGCTGCGCGAGCAAGCAGCACAGTGATGTAATAATTTCTAAGCATGGGGATTAAGCATGGAGTCCTGAGGAGGAAGTAAACAGAGGGATGGCGTGAAATCTAACTGCGGGCGCAGGTCCTTTCCATAGGGAACTGCTATGGGAGGTGACTCTAAGCTGAGACCGTGGCAGAGAAGGAAAGCTTGGGAAAGAGCTTTTGAGGCAGAAGGAACAGCGGATTAAAACTCTGAGACGGGGCTTCCCTGATGGCGCAGTGGTTGAGAGTCCGCCTGCTGATGCAGGGGACATGGGTTCGTGCCCCGGTCCGGGAAGATCCCACATGCCGCGGAGCGGCTGGGCCCATGAGCCGTGGCCGCTGAGCCTGCGCGTCCGGAGCCTGTGCTCCGCAACGGGAGAGGCCACAACAGTGAGAGGCCCGGGCACCGCAAAAAAACCCCAAAAAACTCTGAGACGGATAGTTGATGGGCGCACGCAGGGGAAAGCGGGGAGGCCGGGGCAGCAGGGGAGAAGTGAGCGTGGAGCGTGGAGCAGGGGGTGGGGGGCTCCGATTCATCCTGGTGTGCTGGGGGAGCCCTGGGAGGGCTTCAAGCGGGGAGGAACACCCCTAAGCATGCTTCACACTCCCTGTGGTGACGGGGAGGATTGGAGGTCATGGGGTAAGAGTGGAAGCCAGGGTCCAGTTTGGATACCGCTGTGGTGCTCCAGGCACAAGATGAGGGCAGAGAAGTGGGCAGATTGGGGAGGTACTCTGGAGGTGACAAGGATGGCCCAGCATGGGACTTGGACAGCGCATGAAGGAAAGGGAGAAATCAAGGATGACTCCTGAGGTTGTAGGCTGAGCAACTGGGTATAGAGCTCCACATTTACCGAGATGGGAAGATTAAGGGTAGAGCAGGCTGGGGGGACGGGTGGGCAGAAGAGCCTGCTGATAAGGAGGATGGAGATGATGGAGTTTGCTTGCAATAGAAGGAGAAAGGGCCACTGGACAGGGCAAGTTGAACAGGCAAGTGTGAGAAGGGGCAGCTGATGGGTGAGGGGAGCACAGGTTGCGTGGACAGGGGAGTGAGCTGTCAGAGGGCGGGAGGGAGAAGGAATGGGGAGACATCTGCGATGGTGAGAACTGAAATCGTGCCCAGTCTTCTTAGGATGCCAAGCCATCTGCTGCCACGTGATGGTGGAGTGAGGGGTCGGTGTGAGGGCCAGGTTACCCCTTTAAGTTCTTTGAAACTGACTGAGTACCTGAGTCTGTGTTCCCATGATTACATCACATCTTACCTGGTGTCACATGGGGCCTTCTCGTTCCAGCAGAGCGACTCAGTTTTTCAAAGTGGAGACTTCCATTCATTAAACATTTATTGAATGCTTACTACAGACCCAAAACTCTGAAGGTCGGAGGGTACAAACATAGCCGAGGCATTATTTCAGGTCTCAAGGAACTCACAACCTAGTTGGGGATGGTGACAGCTGAATGAAAACTCGAAAACCAGACAGAAAAAAAAAAAAAAATGCTAGGAAGGAATTATAGAGAACAGCTAGCAGGAGAGGAAGTTAAATGTAAGTCCGATGGGCAGAGGGTGTCATGGAGCAGAGCAGGCTTGGGGAGACGAGAAGGCGGCTGGAATTTTGCCTACAGGTGAAGGAGGGAGACGGCATTCTTAAAAGGGGAACAAGGTGAGCAGATGCTGACTACTCAGGCCATCTGCGCTGCACACAGCTGGAGAGGCTGAGCAGCCAAGGACTCGAGTGGAAAAGGCAGGAAAACCAGGGGGTTCTGCCTTAGAAAAGAAACCACGCCAATGAGCACCCAAGCAAACGGACTGATGGGGCATGAACTCTTGGGGGCCACCTTGGGGCTTCTCATTCCTGACCCACACCCCTGGAATCACACAGCTTCCAGGTAAGGGAGACCTCACTGCCAAGAACACCTGAGCACTGGAGGACTCCTGTCTGCCTAGGAATTGAGGCTCTCCAAAGCACAGTGGGGACTGAGGTTAAGACTCATTTCATTATTGTTACCATCATAATCGGCATTTCACACATTGCCTGTTATCTCCTTCTGGTGTTTAGCATCTTGGAAATGTTCTGCCTGTGATTTTTTCATCTAAGCGAAGCCATTTATTCCAGCTTCCCCTCCTCCCTGTACTTTGCTTCTTTCTCCTAAAAGAGAGCTCAGGACCACGACCTTTTTTTTATTTAGCACAAAATCGTAAGCGTATTTGAGAATATTGTAACAAAGAAAGGCATATGTGGCTGAAAGAAAGGCTCTTAAGGAATTAGATAAAACCCCACATTCCTAAATTTTAAATCAGTTTCTCCCCCAAGAAGATACCCTTGAGTGATTTTTTTGTGTGCGTGAGGAAAAATTCTACTTGTTCACAGGTTAGAAAGAGCTTTAAAAACACATGCACACAATGTTCCCTTTTTTTTTTTTGCATTTGCCAAACATTTTCACCCAGGGCGAAATCAGTTGCTATTTTAAACAAGTTGATTTTTCTGCAGGATGCTGTAAAAATATTATTGCAGGCAAAGCCAGCCTGGGGCAAAACAGTGTGAACTGAGGGAAGCTTGACTCTGTTGTCTTCCTGACTCCTCTTCCCTGTTCAGGGGCTGACCTCCCTCAGCACTGGTCCCATCCTGCCTGCTGAGGGCTTAGAGCTGTGATGGAGAGGACCAGGAGTCTGGGAAAGTGGGGTCACCTCTGACTCAGCCATTAACCAGGTACAACCTTGAGCAAATCCCTTCTCCTCTTTGGGACGTAAAATGAGGGTGTTGGACCACAAAGGATTAAAACTCAAACGATGATCCCAGGACAAAGCAGGTCATGTAACCGGGTGAAGCAGACCTGGCAGAAGACAGGGAGTGGTGGGGACTAGGGCAGACTAGAGGAAGCCTGCCATGACTAAGGGGCAAGGGCTGGTTCACTCCAGCCGATTCTTGCCATAGGTAGGGTGAGCCTGGTGTTGTCAGAGTTTCTGATTTTTCAAGAGAACCAAAAATATGAACTTTATGTTAAAATCACATATCAAACCACTCTTCAGGCCACACAAATACATCTCCAGGTCAGAAAACCATAATCCAAAAAGATACATGCACCCCAATGTTCACTGCAGCACACTTACAATAGCCAAGACGTGGAAGCAACCTAAATATACATCAACAGAGGAGTGGATAAAGAAGATGTAGAACGTATATACAATGGACTATTACTCAGCCATGAAAAGAAATGAAATTGGGCCATTTGCAGCAACATGGATGAACCTAGAGATTATCACACTAAGTAAAGTAAGTCAGACAGAGACAAATATCAGATGATATCACTCATATGTGGAATCTAATTTAAAAATGATACAAATGAACTTGTTTACAAAACAGAAACAGACTTACAGACATAGAAAACAAACTTATGGTTACCAAAGGGGAAACATTGGCTGGGCGGAGGGATAAATCAGGAGGTTGGGATGAACAGAAACACACTACTATATATAAGATACATAAACAACAAGGACCTACTGCATAGCACAGGGAACTGTACTCAATATTCTGTGATAACCTATATGAGAAAAGACTCTGAAAAAGAATGAATATATGTATATGAATAACTGAATCACTTTGCTGTACACCTGAAAGTAACACAACATTGTAAATCGACCATACTCCAATAAAATTAGAACAAAACAAAAAGCAATACATCTCCAGGCCTTATCTCGCCTACAGTGCTAAGTGTGGGACTTCTGGGCTAGGTGATCTCTATCAGTGGTGATATCTCTGGTTCTATCAGTAGTTGGGAGGGGATAAAGGTTCTACTGTCTTTACTGAGTGTTTTAACTGCAACCTCTTAAACACGGGAAGCCCTGAGAGTGAATCTCTAATGGGGGAGTTGGAAGCTTTATCATGGGCCACTGGGAAAGTCGTTTGCAGCTCTGCGCCTGCACCCCTGACAGATCATGCCATCTTGGCGGTTTGGTGCTCTGCCCACACATAAGACCACCACTATTTATGTGGTTTCCTCCTAGTAAAAAGTGACCCATTCAGTGCAATCAAATCCACACGCAGAATTGACTTTACGTCCTGAGTAACATTTTCACAAAGCAACTGCCTGAGTCAGATGGGAGCCCCCTTAGTGGCCATAAGGTGGGGAATTCATAGACACCTGAGTTATAAGTGAGGAGGGGACAACTGTAGGGTGAGTCTTTGATCATATAATTGTACACAACTAGAATATCTTTATTTTAACTCCCTGCCCCAAACACATTCACCATTTAATATACTACTAAAAACTCACCTTCTTGCCTTGGCACCCAGGAATTAGGGAAAATTTGGCACTGCCCACAGCCCTTCTAGCGGCCTTTACTTAGCCTAGGCAAGAATAATGGTTGGGTTTCTTAACTTTCATAACACAATATCCGCTTTGTCCTATTTGCATGTCTGACGTCTAAAGCATAGGACTCTTCATTCAACATTCTAGTATTTGCCTGTCTTCACTACGAAAAAGACTGCTTTTTAATTCCAGACAAAAGCCAAGTTGAAATCACTGATAAATTTTGAGTTAGAACAAAGTATACACCTATCATTTATTGTTTAATGTTTACTAAGATCTCTCCCTAACTCTTGCTGGGTTGCTCAGGAAGCTGTATTCCTGGACCATATTAACTTGGTTCCCTGCAGAAATATCTTCACTCAGTTGTGTTGGTTATCATGCCCATGACTTTCATGGAAGGCCATTTTAAGAACTGGCCAAATGAAGAGCATTTTCCCATTTTCTCTAAAAACTATTGTGGAAGATATTGTCCATTATGTTGTTCAATGTTCCTGACACAAGGATGCACGTTATAAATCCCTCTTAGAATTTAATATCAGGGAAATATTTGCTTCTCTTGGCACAGTAGAATGCTTCTTCTTAAGTGATCATGAAGTTGCTAGATGCTGGACCTCATTTTCCTTTTTTGCCTTGGCTGCTGGGAATCTTACAGCCCACATTTATGCTGGTGGCAGCAATGATACATTCCCAAATTGGGAGCAGAATTATCTTACTGCTTCATTTTCTTGGTGTTGACTAATTTTTGTTTTATTTCTTTTCTGCATATATGTGTTTTATTATATGCTGATTAAAGTAGTTTTGGAAGTAAGCAGTACATAAATTATGCATACATTTTATGATCATTTAAAAACATACGTTATGCTATTTTATTATTGTTTTCAAGTTACTTCATTTGTATCTCTTTAATCTGCTCAGCTGGAATTGTAACTTTTAAAAAACCTTTCAATTGTACTTAACACAGAGCTTCACACTCAGTTAGCACTCAATAAATACTTGCTAATTTGTTCACTTCATCATTGACTAATGGCTCATTCCCAAGCCACTGAAAGAAAGAAGAAAGCTTAAATCATGTAAAGAATGAAAGTTTATTCATAAATGTGAGGTGAGAGAACAGACAGGTTTCACACACTTTCTCCCTCCTCTGCAAATGAGTAGGACATCTGACACAGCAAGGAGCAGTGTGACTTAACCAGGGAAGGCCTGGATTCTGGTAGGAATTCCTAGTGTGCAAGGACACTTCAAGACCAGAAAAAGGGTCTCCTACTTAAAGATTTCCTGTATTTAGCAAATATGCATTAAGTGTTTACCATGTGCCTGGCACCATGCCAGGTAGGGGAAGCCAGAGATGAGGGGAGTGGTCTAGTTTCTGGGGTTGCACAGAAAAGCAGACAGACCTCAGGCCATTCACAAAATGGCCCCAGGACATCGCCATTAGGGTCATCTCTCTCTTGGAGTTGTCCAGCTTTGTGGAACTGGGCAAGGGACGCAGAGGAATGGCGACAATGGGGAGTCAACCACTGGTCTACTTCATAAAGAATGCCCCCGTACAGCTCAGGCTTTCTTCATTTTCCAATCGTTGGACCAGTAAGTCCAATACCACCATGATCTTGACCCTTCCGCCCACAGCCATGACCTGGCTGGGCTGAGGAATGACACAGCTCACACCAGAGATGGAGAAGTGTGTACTTACATGCAGCTGAGGATTATGATGAGGTGGCACTGATTAGATCTGCAATAAATTCACTAGCTACCTCAAAGCTGAACAGTCTGCATTGCCAAGGGAGGAATGTCATTTTGTTGGCCAGTGTGTCTTTCAGTGCACGTTTACATAAATTGTTTACTGACCCTGTGGGGTAACGTGACTACTTAGTTGCTAACACATCCTCAAATTTGGGGAAACAATCTCTTATAACATGCATACTGCTAACTCACTAGGCAATACACGTCTTTGATCTTTTTAGTAATAATATACTTGGGAAAAAAGCAAATGATGGTCATAATTTATTTCAAAGAGTGTTTAGTAATTTAGCATATATCTGTGAAATGTTACTTAATCCTGGGTGGTCTGTGTGCATAATTATGTTTTTTGCCTGTCACTGCTGTGGCCTCTCCCGTTGCGGAGCACAGGCTCCGGACGTGCAGGCTCAGCAGCCATGGCTCACGGGCCCAGCCGCTCTGCGGCATGTGGGATCTTCCCAGACCAGGGCACGAACCCGCGTCCCCTGCATCAGCAGGCGGACTCTCAACCACTGCGCCACCAGGGAAGTCCCATAATTATGTTTTGTTTTTTTTTTTAAAGAAGATGTTGGGGGTAGGAGTTTATTAATTAATTAATTTATTTCTTTTTAAAGAAGATGTTCGGGGTAGGAGTTTATTAATTAATTTATTTATTTTTGCTGTGTTGGGTCTTCGTTTCTGTGCGAGGGCTTTCTCTAGTTGCGGCGAGCGGGGGCCACTCTTCATCGCGGTGTGCGGGCCTCTCACTAGCGCGGCCTCTCTTATTGCGGAGCACAGGCTCCGGACGTGCAGGCTCAGCAGCCATGGCTCACGGGCCCAGCTGCTCTGCGGCATGTGGGATCTTCCCAGACCAGGGCACGAACCCGCGTCCCCTGCATTAGCAGGCAGATTCTCAACCACTGTGCCACCAGGGAAGTCCCATAATTATGTTTTAATTTGCACATGATTGCTGACTCTCACATCACCTAAACAATCAGCATGCATCTAATGACTGGCTGCTATCTTATAACATTTTGTTTTCCCCTTTGGAGCTATTGGAAAGAGACCATCACATCCCACAACTATCTGCAATATTGCATGTGTATTGCTGAATATTGAATAGATATTATGAGTATTGAATTTGGCCGCACTTCTGCAGTCATATTTCAATGTATTTTTCATTGCCTACTGAAAAGAAACTGAGAAGGGGGAAATAGTCAAAGTTCTCTGCGTTCTGCAGAATTGCCCTTGCCTTTCTATATCTCTCTTCCCATCTTTGTTTTGTTTTCCCCTCTAGTAAGAGTAACAGGATCTTATCTGCATAGTACACATATTCTAAAAGCGTCATCCAGTAAAGTACGGTATTTGGCCTTTACATTGACTCTGTGATATGGGTGGGCTTGTCAAATATCTATTTACATATGAAAACACTAAGGCAGAGGATGTTGGTGACTTATGGTGACTAATATCACTATTACTCAGTGATAGCCTAGGAGAGGCCAAGAACTCCTGGTACCTACTTCCAAACACTTCCCATTCAATAGCACTGCCTTCTAACTAGAGGATGATGTAGTGGGAGATAATTCCTGTCAAAACTTAGAGTATATCTCCAGGATGTCAAGAGTGATTATGGAATTGAACCTGAAGGGCCAACATCTATCTAAAAAATAGCCCACTTACGGTGAAGGGCCAGGAATATGCATGTGTTTCTTTTTCTGGGTCCCCTTCTCTGACAGAGGACATTTGAGCAGAGACCAAAATAAAATGAGGAAGGGAACTATGTGAAGTGCTAGGAGAAGAACATTTCTGGCTGAAAGAACAGCGAGTTTAAGATTCCCAAGGTGGGAGTGAACCTGGAGGCCAGTGTGACTGGGATGGGGTCCTGGCCAGGGATCCTGAGTGAGGTTGAAAATTCAGCTGGGACAAGATCACAGAAGGTCTCGCAGGTCATTATGAAGTCCTCGTCTTTTCCTTTGTGGGAGCTGGAAAGCAAGTAGAGAAGTGACATGATATGACTTGGGATTTAAAAGAATCACTCTGGCTGCTGTGTAGAGAATAGACTGTCTTGAGGCAAGGGTGAAAAGAAGGACATCAGTTTCCAGGAGAGATGCTGGTGGCTCAGGCCAGAGTATGTGCAGTGGAGGTGCGGGAGTGATCAGGTTCTGGATATATCTTGAAGGTAACATTGGTAGAATTTGCTGATGTAGGTGCTGAGAGAGAGAAGTCAAGAAGAAAATATTTCATTTAATAAAACTCTAGGCTTCCATAGAAAGAGTAAGAGTTAAAAGAAAACAACATAAGGAAAATTGATATATCTGTTTAGAAAAACAATATTCAGAGGCAAGCAAGTAGGGATTATGGCCTAGTTCAGCCCTATGGGTGAGTGATTTGTTGGAAGATGGACTCAGTCATAATTGTTTGTTAGAGTCTTCCAACCAATCAAAGGCAGGATCCTGCTAAAATGTGGAAGATGATTGGGTTACATTCTACTCTCAGGTGGAGGGCTTTGGCGCCCTAACTTTTCCTTTCTCCAACATTCCAGTGTGTGGGCCTTTGTGACCTGCAACCAACTAGTTCAATAAGTTTTTGCCTTTCCCCCAACCCTGGGGCTGAAGTGCAGGGGTGGGATTTTTCTGAGCGGTCCTTCTGTGCTAAGACCTAGCCTGAGTCCACATGTATAAGAGTCGATTCACGTGAAGTCATCTGAAGGGGAGTTGGTCCAAGTGAGTTTGGGGATTTTAATATAAGAATGAGAGAGAGCCTGACATTTCCCCAAGAAAGACATTGGACATTCTCTGGAAGTCATTGAGGAGTGTCCCTGCTCAAGAATGTCACAACTGGTTATTGTTAACGACTGAGAGACCTCATGTAATTCATCCTCCTGTCCAGTTGAACAACAGCACCTCTGTGAGACATCTCTTCCAGCAGGACTCTGCATAAAAGGAAATTTGTTCTCTGTGTCTCCACCCAATCTCGAGATCTCAGCATCAGGGTCTTAGGTACGTTACTGAAAGGTCTGTTCTCCCTGTTTCTCAAGAACCTGACACAGCAACCTAGCTGTAAGAGTTATGCTTCCGTAGACAAGAGCAATTAGATGCTCGTATGCAGCTTGACAAGTGATGGGGGAACCCTGGAAATCCATGAGTCTCTTCTAAGGTTCACTGGAGATGGGGGTGGGGAAAGGAGCTTGTCACCTCTGGGGAATGACACTTACTTCCCCCTCATTAGAGTCAGCATCTCCTTCTCTGTAGAGCAGTGTCTCATGGTGATCATGAGACCGCATGTACAGATAAGAAGCCTGAGCAGAGATCTAATCCAAATACACAGCTGAGACAAGCTTTAGACAATGAAAAGGAGCCCAGACAACATTAGATCTGACATTTCCACCTCAGTGGAAGATTTCTTCTCGGAGCCACACTGATGTTCATCTAACTCTTAATTATCCAGGCACTGATTAACTGATACCTGGCTTACTCTGGCCCCTGAAGATGAACCTATCATGAAAAATAAATGTACTGTCTCTCACTCATTGTCACTCAGGCATGATTAATCAGGCTGTGGATTAACCAGGGCTTCTTTATTTTTTTAATTTTTTGCTTCTCTCTGTCTATGATGATTTTTTAAAAATATTTATTTATTTATTTTTGGCTAGGTTGGGTCTTAGTTGTGGCACGCGGGATTTTCGTTGAGGCATGTGGGATCTTTTCTTGGTGCTGTGCGGGCTTCTCTCTAGTTGTGGTGTGCAGGTTTTCCCTTCTCTAGTTGTGGCGTGCAGGCTCCAGGGCACGTGGGCTCTGTAGCTGTGGCGCGGGTTCCAGAGCGTGTGGGCTCTGTAGTTTGGGGCACGTGGGCTTAGCTGCCCTGCGGCATGTGGGATCTTAGTTCCCTGACCAGGGATTTAACCCGCATCCCCTGCATTGCAAGGCAGATTCTTTACCACTGGACCACCAGGGAAGTCCCTATGATGATTTTATAAATCAGTCCAATCTCCCTCCATCACAGGGTAGGTATGAGCAGAAAAAAGAGGTACAGCTCAATGTAGTCTATATGTTTGTGAGTTAGGAGAAAGGATCTGGTGTCGGAGAAACTAAATGGTTTAAAAATGTTATTGGATTCAAGTTTTAATTATCCATGTTATTTCTGCTTTCATTATTATGGATCCCCGAACATCACAGTAACCGCTGCACAGTAGACAACGGCACCATGTAATAACTATGTCTGCTCTGTAATCATATTCCAGCATGCCATTTATCAGGGACCATTAGAACTCAGGACACTGGGGAGCAGGAGAAATAAACAGAAGACAAGCTCAGAATGCTGCCTTGAATGTCCCAGCCATCTTTCATTAACATTTTCTTAAAACCTGGATTCATACAAACTAAGTCTAGTCTTTTTTTATGAATGTTCAGAATCCAATCTGTAAGATCCACAATGGAACCACACTTTCACTCTCTTCACGTTGGTATAAGTCGAGTTGGTTTTAAGTCATACTCAATGCATGTTAGCTATGAAGGTTCCAGAAGGAGCTCATTGTTGGACAGTCTTGCCATCTTATGATCATGTTTTCCAGACTCTGGTCTGAAGTATCAGGTCTGGGATGAGACCTATTCCAACCAAGCATGGGTTTGTCAGGGCTGAGGAGGCTCAGTGTCCAAACAGAGAGGCCACTCTGGTGAAGAGTCACACAGCAGGGCTTCCCTGGTGGCGCAGTGGTTGAGAGTCCGCCTGCCGATGCAGGGAACACGGGTTTGTGCCCCGGTCCGGGAGGATCCCACATGCTGTGGAGCGGCTGGGCCCATAAGCCATGGCTGCTGAGCCTGCGCGTCCGGAGCCTGTGCTCCGCAATAGAGAGGCCACAACAGTGGGACGCCTGCGTACTGCAAAAAAAAAAAAAGAGTCACACAGCAGAGAGTGTTGTGGTTCCAAAAGCAGGGGCTGGGGCCCCAGGAAAGGCCTCACATAGAGGAGTTTGGGAAATCAGGCAGAAGACAGTATAATTATTATGCAGGAATCCTGTCCATGGATGACTGGTCCTGGCCTTGGAACTGGGGTGCAGGGGCAGATTTCTAGTCCTAGAAGAGGATAAGGAACAGCAAGAGAATTGGGCAGTCAGCAAAAATTAAACGGGCATCCAGTCCTGGGATCTGGAGCCTGGGAAAGAGAGCGGGGGCTCTTAGCTGTGATTCAGCTGTTACTGGGAGAGTTGACATATATACACTAATATGTATAAAATGGATAACTAATAAGAACCTGCTGTATAAATAAATAAAATAAAATTTGAAAAATAAATGTGCTTATAAGTATAAAGTGCTTAGAACATAGTAAACCATTTTTAAGTGTTAGCTGATAGCAGTATCACCACCATTATTGTTTTCATGTGACTATCCCAGGAATACCATCTCCTGTTTCTGACCACAGAGGAGGAAGTGGTTAATACTAAGTACCTTGATCTCAGTGCAGCCCTGGGTGATGGATGCTAACCCCAACTGTTTTGCATGAGGCTCTTTAGCTGCTGCCTTTCACATCTCTGGATTGATCTGGGAATTGGAACAAGAATGGTCCATCAGGTGGAGGGAACAGAAGGTCCGGTTGTGGGGACCTGGATAGAGAGGTGAGAGGCAGGGCTGGTCCCCATGATGTGGCCTGAGAGTAGCCTAAGTAGGTGGCTCCCAGGCCATCACAAGTAATATATAGCTCTCAAAACCAGAGCATGCCTGGCTTCCCTGGTGGCGCAGTGGTTGAGAGTCCACCTGCCGATGAGGGGGACACGGGTTCGTGCCCCGGTCCGGGTGGATCCCACATGCCGTGGAGTGGCTGGGACCGTGAGCCATGGCTGCTGAGCCTGCGCATCCAGAGCCTGTGCTCCGCAACGGGAGAGGCCACAACAGTGAGAGGCCCGCGTACCGCAAAAAAAAAAACAAAAAAACAAAAAAACAGAGCATGCCTGATTTCTGTGTGGGGAAACATAAATCTTCTTGGATTGAAATTGATTTTTTATATTTCTAGAATAAACATTCAGGAATTCAAATATGGACAATGTTAACTCTCTTCTCAGTAACCTATGGGCCTCTATGGACTGTAATAGTCCAAGAAGAATAAGATCTGCTGTTCGATTGAGGATCTCCTACAGCCAGGGAGGGCACAGCATCGTATGGGTGTGTGAACGATGGGATGATTACGGAGGACTCCTGTAATTAATTCCGCCTCCATTGAATTAACTCCGTCTGAAGCACACACTACCATCTGTATCCATGCAACCTGATTTGGGAGAGTTTTTATTAAACATTCTCAAATCAGTTCAATTCAAGAGAATTACCTCCTTGCCATTCCGTATCTCCTGCCAAGCACTTGATAAAATGTGTTCTACAAATGTAGATCTGGAGTCATGATAAGAAAACTCACTCCTGCTGAATATTGGAATTATCTGGCTGATGTAGCAGGTGAACCTTAAAACCAGGACAAATTCCCACTGGAGAATTTCCAAACTGTTAGAGACCATCCATCGTCCTGGGGCAAAGGGAAAAATGAGAGACCCTTCAGTTTACCCACATGTGGGTGAATATCTTCAAGATGGAACTGCCCAGGCTGCTCAAAATTGGATAACTTCCAGATACGTCAGGCCTAATCAAGACCTCTGAGTCGGTGCTGGCCTCTGAGTCAGACCCCTAGTGCTAGGATGGACTTCCTGCAGGATGAACCCGCTCACGTACCTTTAACTTTGGCATGCAGCAGACCTCTTGTTTTCTGTGGATCTTGTTAACTGTCTAAGGAAGCAAGGCTAGGAGCCTGGCCAGCCTCACCAGCACCTACAGAGGGGCAGAGGAGTGGCTGAGTAAGAAGTAGTGGCAGTGCTAATGAGCAGTGACAATAGGGGATCCGCGTGGGAGTGTTTGCCATTGAGAGAATGAGGAGGGCTGGGGCAAACTAGAATAGCCATGGCAACCTCTTTTTGAGTATTTTTGTCTTGGGTGTTTTTTTTTTGGTACACACTGTATAAAATTATAACCTGCCCTGAAATAGCAGTGGTTTATCATAATAAGAGCATTAGATGAGAAGAGAAAATGTAGGACTGACTCCTGGTGCTATAGCAGTTATTGAGCACAAGCAAGGCCTTTTCCACGTCTGTGCCTCAGTTTCTACACCTGCACCTTAGAGACAGGGAGCACTAGAGGACGTGTTAGGACCCTTCTAACTCTAATATTTCAAGTCCCTGAGTCCTGTCCCTTGCCCCGTCTACTAAGCCTCAACCAACACCCACATTTTCACTCCACTGAACACTTGAGGTTTCCTCTGATACATTCTACTCTTGGGCCATGGAGATAAAACACTTGCCTGAGATAGACAGACAATCATTTAGCCAAGAAAACAAAATGTGAAAGAAGAGGAAGACCCGCCAGCAGAACAGATGGCTCCGCACACAAGGTAAAGAGAGCCACAGGTGAGACAGAGGGTAGGGCTGATGGGGGAATGGGATAAGAGGTGTCGGGACGATAGATGAATGGAATGGAGGAAAGAGGCACAGTGGTGACAAGCGGAACAAGTGTATCATCAGCGCCGGCATCATCTTACACAGAGAGACAGTCCTGTAGGGGAAATGAAACGCAGGGACATACAGCCCTGGCCTCCTCCCCAGCTTCCTCCCTGCCCCCAACTGAAGCAGCAAGCGGTTTTCAAAATCAAAGTGGGGAATTGCCAATCCCTGAGTGTACCATCATTCACTGTGTCAAGTGGTTTACACCTATTAGCTTATTTCATCTGCATAGTGATCTCATGGGTTGGCCTTATTTCTAGTATTATTATGATCATTCCAGTTCTATGAATGAAAAACACAGTCAGGAAGGTCCACGCAGCTAGTAACTGCCATTGCTGGGCTGAACTGGGTTTGGCTGACTCTTAAGCCCCAATCCTTCTCACTGTCCCCTCCTGCAACCAGCCTACTTCCCAGCTACGGCACATTAGTTTTGTTGCATTTCCTGGTCTTGCCCCCCTCCCCTTTTCTGAGACAAAGCTCCCAGCAGATTGGAGCATAAGGAGGTCTTTGCTTCACACTTTCCTCTTCTTCTCTGCCTCCCTCCCTCCCTTTTCTGGCCAAAAGTTCCACTTATAATACAGAATGTACGAAGAGACCATCCATTCACCACTTCCCTAATTTTTCTGGCATTTGTAATTAAATCAACTCAGAGGCTGTGGGAAGATTTGGTAATTAAATAATTTGGGTAACAGAATATTTAATTAACTGTAATTACACATGCCATCTTGAAAGTCATTTCTATTTTAATTTTAGCACAAGCTGGATTGTACAAAACATGGTTTTTCTTTGCCACCAAAACCCATCTCTTTCTTCCCATCTTTCTCACCATTCCTCTTAGCCCTGGAGTCTTTACTTCCTTCTTCCCTTGTATTTGGAGGCACAGGCAGTCAAAGGGTACCAGCTACAGCTGAGTCCTGTGTGCTAGGGGTAGTGGAAACCAAAGAAGAACATGAGGCATAGTCTTGGCCTACATGATGGAGGAGACAATCCAAAAACGCATTAAAATATGAAGAATACAAAGGGCCCCGTGGACGATAATCCCATGCCCAGTGCACTGAAGAGGATGGAGGTGGGTTTGAACCAGGCCTCGAGATGTGTGTAGCATTTGTACGGATAATGAGAAATAGCAGCAAGTTCCTGGGAAGAGGAGGTTTGGGATCTATTAAAGATGATTTGTATTTCTTTTCTCTTTACCCTCTTTTTCATTTATTCACTCACTCATCCACTCAACGAAGATTTTCGATCACCTGTAGATGCCAGACTGTCACTAAAATGTCTGTCCTGAACCCAAGGAAACTCCCTGTCACACTCTGCACCTTCCCATCTGAGCTCGATGAGGACAGCAGAGCCATGCTCCATTCTCCAGGTGTTTCTGGTAGGTCCAGTGCCACCAAGCCCACCTACTGTCATGGAGAGTTGAATTTGCCCACTGCCAGCTGTGATAGTCCTGGTTGTGTCCTCACCTGACTGAGGCAGAACCCTGCCTAAGGAATAGGGCTTAGCTCACAACCGAATGAGGAGCACAGGAGGGGAAACCCACCTAGCGTGTCCCCAGCCTTTTTGCCATTCCCCTACCGAGCATCTTCCTTGGACTCTGGTGTTCTAGGGCCCTGGAAGGCTCCCAGAGGTGCCTTGTCTGGAATGCTAAGACTTCACATCCTATCTTGGCCGGCATGAACCTCATCTCAAAGCCGGACTCTGAATCTGCTCTGGAGAATCTGTATTTTCTGACTTCCATCGTTTGTGCCTTCTCTACATCTTCCCATTAGGAGGAATTTTGGTTTCACTCTAAAAAGGAACCTGAGAGTTGTGGCTATTCATTCGTTTGTTTCATTTATCCATTCATTGGTTCATAAAACATGTGTCAAGCAGCTTCTGTGTGTCAGGCACTGTGCTGGGTTTTGTGGGATATAAATGAATACACGGCTCTGTTCTCAAAAGCTTTGTAGATAAATGGAGTTTACCAGACATGAAAAATCACAATTCAGGGTAAGCTAAGCTTCGCAATACAGGATGACAGAAGATATGCCTTACTCAGTTTGGGGAGCTGAGCCAAGTCTTGAGATGAGTAATAAACTATTGTAAGGCAGAGAAGAGGAACTGAACATTCTAGATAGAGGGGACAGCTTGTGCAAAGGCATGCAGACAGGTGCTTGGGGAGTGGTGTGAGTTTCTTCCTTGTAAGGAGTTATATGGCCAAGAACTAGACCCAAGACTATTTGTCCCTCTGAGGGAAAGGGTCGTCATAACCTTGTATGGGAAAGCAGCATGGTACAGCGACAAGACCCAATTTAGTATCAGAAGTTCTGGATTTGTGTTGCAGACACCAGATGCTGAGGGTTTGAATTCTAGCTTCGCCGTGTACCATCTGTACGGCCATGGCAAATCACATACTTCCCATCTCATTTTGTCACTTGTGCAACAGACCGATGCGATCTCGTAGAGCTATTCTTGGGACTAAATGAAATAAGATGCATGGCACTAAATAGCATTTCATAAAGGTTAATGTTACTTTTATTTTTAATAAAAGTTTTGTAAAGTGTTAGGTGCTTTACAAATATAAAGAATCGCATATTCTCTGCACGTTCTAGCCAAATGTCAACCCTAAATGCATGGTTACCAGCATTTTTAGAGTTTAGAGAGCTCTGTGGTTTGGCTTTGTCTAATCTCACAGGCCCTATTTCCCAAGTGAAATCAAATAGTTTAATGTTGAAATAAGAGTTTGTGTTAGAGCGGGGATGACAGCAAGGGTCATGTTGTAAGAGCCTGGATGGCCCGCTGTTACAACCCACACGGACACCTGATAGAGTCCTCAGTTCTTCGCAGTGAACTGGTGAGTATTGGCAACAGAGAAACCAGGTCTGCTTACACCTTCTAGAATGATCTGATCTGCTGAGCACTTTTGCCAAAGCTGCTTAAGGTTTGTTGTTAAGCCTGCTTTTCTTTTGTTTGCAGTTTATCAAGTTCAGAGGCTCCACTGATAATGAGGCTGCATGAGTGTGCTTACTAAACAGCCTGCTCTCCAAGGGCTTTGTTGAGCTTAGGTGATGCTGCCTTTGGAGGTCCAGGCTGAGGAGCTTTCACAAACCCGAGATTCCTCTTCACAGGGTCCCTTGGGGCACTTCGGTGTTATTTATATCATCCCATCCCTGTCACCTCTAGAGTAAAATTGTGTTAGTGCAGATCATATATTGATACTGGTAGCAGTGATGGGCGGTGATGGCCATACACGCCTTCTGGTTTTTCTAAATAGGTGTAAGCACGACTTTAAAATTTCATTTTTAAGCAAAAAGCATTCTGTGCTTTTTAGAATATGTAAAACAGTGTAGAGATGTATAAAGAAAGAGCTAATATCCTTCTGACCCTTCTGGTTCCAGTCGACTGAGATCACAGTTCAGTGCATGTGTCCTTCCACGGCTTTCTCTGTGTTCACTAACACACACACATTTATACACACACACACACACACACACATTTTCCTGTTTGTTTGATTTGGAAAATGAGATAATTCACTACACATTACCCTATAATTTGCCCCTGACCTATAGCCCTATAGATATAACTCACAGACCTATATATGCTATATATTATACACACATATATTTCTGTAATAAGGGTTCATAATAAGGGGTTGCTGATCAGACCTGTGCAATTTTAATAGGACATTCCAGGTCATGTTCCACAAAGACTGCACCGTCAACATTTGAGTACTCCCTTTGCCTACAGCCTTCCCAGTCCTGGATAGTGTCAATCATTTTAGTTTCTACAAGTCGGAAGAACTAGACATTAATGAAATTAATCTTCTTGCCCCCCTCCCTTCCCCCCAGGGTAGCCAGATGACCATTGTCTGGGTGCCAGGAGATCATGCAGAAGCAGGGCCCTCTTCTGACTCTCCTGCTTGACGAGAATTCAGCCCATTATTCACAAGCTGTCCAGCTCACCTTTGTTTTACCAGCAGGGCTCAGCTGAGTTCTCAGGAAGACTTAGAAGCACAAGTAAATTTAGTGCCAAGTAGCCCTGACAGCTCTAAAAGGTTGTGTTTTATTCATCAAAAGGAGGCCTAACGCTGAAGCTAAATACCGTGGTAGGAAAGGATTCCCTAAACACCTGAAGAGACATTTGAAACAGAGGCCCAAACTCCTTTATCTGCCAAACCCTCCTATCTGCTGAAGATGAAAGAGAAAGAAAGAGGAGGGAAAGAGAGAGGATGAGTCTGGAGTCCTGTCCTTAACCCTTGTAGGGTTGTTGTATTGTAGGACTATCAGTGCAGTATACACAGCACCTAACCCCAGGCCTGCTACATGGTGAACACTTCATAAATTGTGATGGATATTATTACTATTAAATGACAAAAACAACATAAAATTCTCAACTTGTGATTTGTTACTCATAGACACTTCCTCAATAAGCTATGATTTCAGGACCGTTTCTCTTAAAAGGCTTTATTGATTTGTGGTTTCTAGAGATACGACAAGAGTCTCTCTTTTCTTCATGCCTGAACCAAAGGCTCTTCTCCCTAAAGCAGAAGGGGACCTTGGTACTCGTCAGCTCTGTCCTTGGAGTCCATGTAACCTTCCACTCCTGATTTAAAAAAATTTTTTTTAAAGCCACGGAGTCCCTGGAGTCTTCTCGCTGAAAGCCCCTTGTTCTGAGACTTGGACGTGATGTTCAGCAGCCATGCAAGGTTGCCTCCAGGCCCTGGAGGGCTCTGTGTATTAGAGGTGGCCTGGGGAATGACCCTTGGGCAGAGGTCATATCAGAAAGTCCTGCCCTAGGACTTAGTATGTACCTGAAGTTCATTCCAGAGAGCTGATAACTTATCTACACAATGAGGAACCATATGCTCAACTATGGCCACTGTTCTTTTCTATACACATTTTAATTGTCTCTATATTTATACATATTACGTGTGCATTTCCATTCACTTACCCTACTAATGATTGTATTTGTCTACTTTAGCTCTTAGGACAATGCAAGAATAAAGGTGAACTTCTAGCATCCCAAAGCTATTTTTTTTAGCAGTCATCTGGTTCTTGCTTCTAACTTCATTCAACCCATAAAATTTCTTGGCTTCCCAATCTCAGTGTTAGCCCTTTAACCTTAGTGTTGGCTTTGGTCTCTCAGGGCAGACACTGAAGTTTTCTCAGGCTTTCAGTCTCTTGTAGCCCCTTGCCACCCCCTAGCTCCACCCCTCGGATGCTCAGTGCCTGACCCCAGCCTTGTGACACACCTTCATCTCTCTATAGCAAGAAAAATTGTCCTCAGTGATAAAATGCATTGGTCAGTTCATCCCATTTCATCTCTGCCCTCCTTCCTCTATATTTCTGCATTTCCTGTGTCCACGGGCCGTTTGCCACGGATCCTTTATAGCGCACCATAGTGGCCTGACATCCTGCCTGCTCCTGGAAGCCCAGGATGAGGGCTGTGAGCCTGGCATTATATTCAGCGGTTAGAAACTTTCAAACAACCCAGTTTCCCCTGGGAACCTGTAATAGAAACATCTTAGCCTGGGTCTGTAGGACCGTTTTAGTACCTCAGTCCAGCTGACTACATACTAAAGCTGAGGGACAACAAAATCAGTTGCTGAAGATGGAGGAAAGGCAAATCATCTCCACTCTCAGGGTCCCTGAGTGCCGCAGACAGCTGGGGCCGTGGGCAGGTGCTCGTGGGCGCTATCAAAAATCCAATATAACCCACTCCAACTGGGCTATTACACTGCAGCCCTGATAGGATCACACTCTCAGAGCACAGGGTAAAATTAAATTTGAGAGAAAATGAGATTTCCTTTGTTTTCTGCAGAGTCCCTTAGATAAGCGTTCTCCACGATTTGACCTTGATGGCCGCAGAAGCCCGGTTGCAGGCCCAGAGGGATCTGATAGACAAATTGAATGAATTGGCGATTCCTTTGCTTGACTACTTGGCACTACCACTGGGGACAATGGCCTCCTCTTTCCATCTCCCTCCAGGCCAGGCTTGGGCAAAATTGCAAAGAACTACAGAGGACGTTTGTCTCCATCCCTTCTCTGTGGTTCCTCCCCGCCTCCCTTGTCAATCCCTGCTCTTCAGCTATCAGACGGCAGCTGCACGCTCCAATCCCAGTGCCCCTTTTCACTAGCTCTCGATCAGCCCAGCACATCTGAGCTAAAATATTAACAGTGGCAAAAAAAAAAATGGTTAACTCTTTACCTCTTCACTAGTGGCCTTCGAGCAAGGGATATCTAAGCCACGGATTTCAAAGATCCTAACAAGACTCTAGGAACCAGTAGGAGAGGTTCCCTCCACCCCAAATCACAACACTTGGGCGCCCTCCCCTAGGGAGGAAGATAAGCCCTGAATGCATGCTTTGCTTTCTGAGTGTGGGCTGCGGGCAAGCTGCCTCAGAATCTCCCGGGATGCTGGTCAAGTGCATGTATTCTGTCCCCCGTCCAGAATAAGTCAGAATCTCTGCCATGGCTTCCAAGAAAATAACCTTTTTAATCTGCCTTCCATGAGATTCTGAGGCATATTTTGAGAGACTATAGACCTGGCTATAGGCCTGGAGACACTTCTCCTTCAGACCATCACCTATATAATGGGTTATTTCAAGAGTGTCAGAGACAGCCGGCTCCTTTGGCCCTTACAGACTTCTTCCCATTACTCCCAGTGGCTACTATGGTAAGGGCCAGGGACTTCTCAGAAACCTGCCGCTTCCACTCAGCCAGCAATCCTTTGAGACTCTCGCCAAGAGGAGAAGTTGAGTCTTTCCAGAGAACACATCTGCATGTGCGAAAACGTTAGGAGAGCCTCAGGTTAGCTGAAATATAGGACTGATCTTACTTACCGGTGGGTGATGCTGATGATACTCATAATTACAATGACCGTTTATTGAAGGTCTGTCGAGTTCTAGGCCAGGTACAGACCATTCGTAGTTATGACTTCATTTAATCCTCACAATGTTCTTACGTAGTGAGTATTATTATGTTTTTTTTTTTTTTTTTTTTTTTTACAGATGAGGGAATTGTGGCTCAAAGCCACATATCTAGTGACTGTGCAGTAATGGACTTTGAACCCAGCTCTATCTGAATCTAATAATTCCTTCCAGGTCTACACAAATGTATAGAGCCAAAGCTCTTTCCCATACACTCTTCTGTTTTGAGTTTACACCAATCCTGTGAGGCAGACAGCAAGTTTTACAAATGGAAAAGCTGGGGATTGGAGGTGTTCAATCATTCCCAGCCAGGTACTGGTAAGAAGCACCGCTGGAACTTAAACTCAGGGCATTTACTCTCAAGTCAGGCCTTTTTCATTCATGATACTGTTCTCTGTTCTCTTGCTTCATGCGTCTCAAGTTACATCCAAGAGGCAGCAATACAATTGCTTTTGATTATCAAATGTGTGCCTTTCCTACGGCTGTCATAACAAACTACCACAGACTCTGTGGCTGAAGATAACAGAATTTAATTTTCTCACAGCTCTGGAGGCCAGAAATCCAAAATCAAGGTGATGGACTCTCTCTGCCTTCTCGGAAGGCTCTAGGGAAGAATTCTTCCTCACCTCTTCCAGCTTCTGGGGGCTGCAGGCATTCCTTGGTTTGTAGCTACATAACGCCAAGTCTCTGTCCCCGTCTTCACACGGCTTTCTTCTCTGGGTTTGTGTTTTCTCCTCTTGTGTCTCTTATAAGGACACTTGTCGTTGGATTTAGGGTCCATCTGGATAATCCAGGATAATCTCATCTCAAGATCCTTAACTTAATTACATCTGCAAAGACACCCTTTTTCTAAATAAGGTCACATTCATAGGTTTCAGGGGTTAGGACATGGACATGTCTTTCGGGGGCTACCATTCAATCTACTACAAGTAATTAGTATTCCAAGACACACATACTCTAGGAAGTACGAATATACTAAGCTGATTAGAAAGCACATACAATTCTTCATTTTGATTCATCTGCCAGTTTTCTTCCCAAGTGCCAAGTGAGGGCTGCCATGGAGAACGATTTTTGATGAGTATTGGGAACAGGGAAGGATTCTTTCGGAGCAAAAGAGTCTTAAGGTTAGAGCAACCTGGGCAGGTGGCTCTGAAATGTCAGAGCCCAACTAGAAGGCAGAGGAGAGAGGACGCTACCTTTGTGCTGACGGAGCAGTAGAAAGGGAGCTGGACTTGGACGGAAAGGTTCTGGATGTGGCCTGCCTGGGTGGGATTCCAGGGGCTTTCACACAGCTATAGTTATTGAAGTCTACATCTGGACTGGGGGAGGATAGAAGGGAGAGAAGACAAATGTCACCATCTTACTCTTGTTCCTGCTTCAGATCACTTCATCCCGAAGGGCATGTACCAGGTTTGGGGGTGAGGTGAAGGGGGCAGGAGCCCCAGAAGCCCCCAGGGCCTGTGCTGACCACAGGACCAGGCTCTCTGCAGAGGGTGGACAGTCAGCTGAGAGCTGCTCTGATGCTGCCCTTCTGTGGCTTCTCTGACACCCGCTCTTGGAGCGGTAGGGTGGCTGGGAGCAGTAGGGAGCCCTTTCACAGCAGCGGAAACATTCTCTAGGGGGAGTGCAGGATTGCCACTCCCTCAGGGAGCGTCCGTACAGAGCCGCTCCCACTTCCCACAGCAACTGGGGAGCCTGGCCAGGCTAGGGCAGGACTGGGGCCTCTGAGAATTCCCTACACTGGGCTCTTGCAAGCAGCAGGGATGACCCGCAGGCCGAGAAAACTTATTTTCCCTAGATGTTTCCGGCAGATGCAGTTTGCACCTACGCAGAGAACATTCTCCACCTCGACCAGAGCTGCGCCACCCTGTGCCCGCCTTCACCAGCATTTACACATTCCCCACAGATTCCTTTGGGTGGTCCAACCTCCAGTTCTGATGTATCCTTGTATCAGAGAGATTCTGTTTTCCTGACCCTTGGGAAGGGATGTTTTCCAGGCAGAATGGGCAGAAAAATCATCCTGCTGTTTTTCACAGTTGTGGGTTATTTGAGAAGAAACAAAAGAACATCAGAAAGGATCACCAGGGCTGACATGGAAATCATAGAAACAAAATCTGTGGCTACTGGAAGCTCCTGGGGAGCTTTCCTAGATAAATAGGGGGCTTTTCCTCCTCAAAGCTCTTAAGCTGCAAAGGGTGGTTAACTTCTTGTTGTCAGAGCATCAATACCCCTGGTCAAGCTGGGGATGAGACCCCAGAGGTGCTCCTGAGCTCCCTGCACCCCACCATCTAACAGTTCCCCAGAGCTGGGGGCAACTAGGAGACAGGAAGTTCTCAGCTGAAGGGTGGTCTCCCCTTCAGAAGACTGAAGAAGAAGGCTCCACACTGTGATTGTGAAGTGGCACAGGTGTCTTTGGAACGCTATTATTTCCTTTGTCCTCTTCTCCATGTGCCTCTTGGTGGCTCCTCCCTCTTCCACCCCAGGAAGCTACTTCTTCACCTTCCCTTCAGCTTCTGTGTGAGTCTCCCGTGGCTGCAGTAACAAGGATCTGACCCCTGCTTACGCTGCTAGCTGTACTCCTGTTTATGAGGTTCTCCTAAACACGAGTGAGTACTGGGGATGCCACCTGCTTGAGCTGGGCCATGCACCTGCAAACGCCTGCTCCACGGCTACAGAGGAGCATTCGGCAAAGAACCGAGAGCGTGAAAGGCTTGGCTGCCTAACGTGCGTCTTCCTGATTCAGAGTCTCCAAGACTCATTCATTCTCCAAATATTTGTTTAGTGTCCGAAGCCCTCCACTAGGTACGTAAGCTACAGAAATATGTAATAACAATAATTCTTAACATTTACCCGACACGTATTATGTACAGAGCGCTACGCTTAGTGCTTTAGGTGGATTAGCTCACTCAATGCTCTTAACAACCTTAGCGACTGAATAACGTTATTATCCTTATTTCACAGAGAAGGAATCTAAGCCTAAAGAGGCTAAGTGACTTGCCCAAGGTGTTCAGCCAGGAAGCTGTGGAGCTGGGACTTGAACCAAGGGGGACTCAATCCAGGACCATATACCCTTAACCTCTGGGTAATATAAATTATACAGGAAAGATAGGACAACCATAACCCAGAGCACGTGAAGAGTTTCTAAATGCTTCGAGGAGGGATGAGGACTGGATATAAGGTGGCGAGCAAGAAAGGAGAAGGGAAGTTTTGAATGATGTCAAATTTGAGTTGGACGTTGAAGAGTAGGTAATATTTACAGGAGCTTATCAAGCACTCTCCATGTATCAAGTGTTGTGCACACAATAGACTGATGAAACCAGTGAGCTTTGTTCTATCCCATACGTCAGGTACGTTATCTGTGTGACTTTTCTGGTCTCTTGAAATTAAAATGGTCCTGGAGTAAAACGAGTCAATGACGTACTTGCTGCTCTAGGCAAAGCCCTGGGAGGCCATTCCTGGGCTGGGTCCGTGCACAGAGTTTTGTGTGCTGCAAACTGGTAAAGGCTCTATAAATACTTAGATGTTCCCTTTGGCCCTTTGGACAGCGGTGGATGGGGGGGCTCGAGAGCAGTGGCTGCCAGTAGGGAGGCTCTCGTGGTTGAGTATTGCATCTGTCTTCCATTAGGAAGCTGGACAACCTGAGATGGCTCAGGAGGGCTGTGGACTAGCAGCCCGTGATGGAGGAGGGGACTGAAGGGAATGGGGACTTTGGCCACTAAGAGCTCCTCCCAGCATCCCAGGGCAGCAGGGTCTCTTTTCATGGAGTCCACTTCCTCTTTCATTGCCGGAGAAGTTAGCCTTCCAGTCTAACCCAGCTGGGCAACGAGGCCAGCGAGGCACAGCTGCACACTAATAAACGGCCAGAGGGAAAATCAAATAGGTATGTCGGTGCCCAACCGAATCCTCAGCCCTCTAAAATGAATCCCCACCTGTGTGCCAGGCATTCCTGGGCAGAAGGTGAGGGCAGTGTTTGCTGAACGGCATTGCCCAAAGTGGAATCTCAAATACTCTTTGTACCCAGGTCAGCCGTCCCCCCAGGCAACATGTTCCTGAAGTGACAAGCAGTTTGGGCTCCTCAGTAGATTACAAAGCACGTGCATTCAGGGCAACCAGGTTGGAGGTTCCCACTTCTTGCTGGAAGCAATGACCCCACGGCTTTCTCCCGACGCAGAGTTCTCCAGCCTGAGAGGGGCATCCCCACAGGGTGGACAGGAGTGAATAAATGGCTTCCACTTAGCCAGCTGAGATGGACACCCCTTGTGACACGGAGCTGAAGTTTAATGACATGGAACAAAAGCAGAGAAGTGGGCTACCAGCAGCATCCAGTCGCATCCCAGAAACCACAGTAAAAACAAGGAGGTGAGGGGAAAAATAACCAGCCCTGCCTGGTTGATGTGTAGTGTCTGCCTTGACACCACGTTTGTATTCATGGTTTCTCCGAAGAGGAGGATATGGGCTCTAATGATATCATTTTCAGTCTCCAGGCCAGAGATATAATCGCCTGCCATTACTCCTTAATTACCTGGTAACTACTAGGCCATTACTTTCTAACTCCAGTCAAATTGCAACTCACTTCTGATTAGCGGGCAATAAACATTCGCAAACCAGGTCCAAGATCTATTTCCATAAAGCCTACTGCAGCTTAAGAGAAGGAATGCAAACATACAAATTATACATGTGGTCTTGTATACAAACATACAAGACCACAGGGAGTCTGCCCCAGTAATTATCATAAAGAACGTTGGTTGAGCTTAAATGATAATGCAGAAATTTGAGGTTTGGAGCCCAGAGTCTTGAATTCAGATTTTAACTCTTTTATTCACAAGGTGGTGTGATCTTTGCCAAGCACTAAACCTTTCTGGGGATCAATTTCCTGATCTAAGATGGGTAAAATCAACAAAAACTACCTTGCAAAGGTAAAAATGAAAAAAGATTATATTTGTGAAAAGTTCTGTGAAGTAAAAAAAAAAAAGGCTGTGTAGTTAATTATTATTAATATTTTCAGGGTGAGGAACATTGTTTCATAACGTAAGAATGTGAAACAATTATTTTGAAGCTTTCAGCCCGTGCTTCTCAGACTTTCATGTGCACACAAACCTCCTGGGGAAACTTGGATTCTGATGCAGCAGGTCTGGGCGGTGCTGGGATTCTGGATCCTACAAACCCCCAGGTGGTGCTGATGCTGCTGGTCTGCGGACCACACTCTGAGTAGAAGCTCCAGGCCAACCTGAGTCAAAGAGCCAGCTGTGGGGCTTCCCTGGTGGCGCAGTGGTTGAGAGTCTGCCTGCCGATGCAGGGGACACGGGTTCGTGCCCCGGTCCGGGAAGATCCCACATGCCGCGGAGTGGCTGGGCCCGTGAGCCATGGCTGCTGGGCCTGCGCGTCCGGAGCCTGTGCTCCGCAATGGGAGAGGCCACAACAGTGAGAGGCCCGCGTACCGCAAAAAACAAAACAAAAAGAGCCAGCTGTGAACAATGACAGAAGGGAGGGCAGAATGATCACATGGTCCCTGGAGGGAGCTAGCACCCATCGTGAACTCTCCTCCTGGTGCGGACAGCAGCATTGCCTGTGAAGACTAACCCAGGCGGGACCCCGACACTCACACCTGACCCAGGGTCAGGTCCTCAGTGTGAGGAACCCTGCATCTAAAAGGGTAAACCTTGGGACTTCCCTGGTAGTCCAGTGGTTGGGACTCTGTGCTTCCAATGCAGGGGGCACGGGTTCGATCCCTCATTGGGGAACTAGGGTCCCGCATGCCACGTGGTGAAGCAAATAAATTAATTAAATAAAAGGGTAAATCTCCATGGAGAGAGGACACCAGTAATGTTCTGAAGAAAAGATTGTTGATGATTGGCAAAGGAGTTCCTATATCACAGGGGTCCCCAGCCCCCAGGCCGCGGACCGGTACCCAGCCGCGGCCTGTTAGGAAATGGGCCGCACAGCAGGAGGTGAGCGGCGGGTGAGTGAGCGAAGCTTCATCTGCCGCTCCCCATTGCTCCCCATGGCTCGCATTACCGCCTGCACCATCCCCCGACCTTCCGTGGAAAAATTGTCTTCCACGAGACCGGTCCCTGGTGCCAAAAAGTTGGGGACCGCTGCTATATCAGAAAACTCTCAGCAGATAAGACAGCGTGGTGATTCTGGACAGGGGCTCCCGATGGACCACTGTGGTGGAAGAAGGAGAGAAAGAAGGAAAGAAGGATGGAAGGAATGAAAGGGGGAGGGATGGAGGAAGGTAATTAATTTATTTTGGGAATGGTGGAAAGAAAAGACATTGCCTACTTCACATTTTTGTCAATGGTTGGCACTGAAAAGCCCAGAATTATAGATGGTCGAAGCTGGAAGGTGTCGTTGAAGTTATCCTTTTCAACATTTCATTTCAGCCCCAAACACTGAGACTAAGTGCTTTTACCACTGAGCTGGTGGCAAAGCTGGGACAAGATCCCAGTTTTCCCAGTTCTCAGCCCTGTCTTATTTCCCATGCTCCTCATACCGAGTAAATGAAACCTGCTTCTTGGAATGTCCTTACATGCCCAGAACACAAAGAATGGAGGCAGCTGGAGTACAGCTGAGGCCACCAAGGACCACTCCCCTCCTTGGCTCCTTGCCGAGTGTCTTGGTTCCCTCAGTTCTGAATACCACCTATTTGACTTCCGAGGGAAGGTATTGTGTTCCTTCTGTCCCCATCCTACAGCAGAGAGAAGCCAGCTACCCCTGAACCTCAAACCCTCAAAGTTCTGATTAGACGAGTGCTGCGTTTTGCATGCCTGGACCCCACAGGACACTAGCGTCACGTGCCAGCAACCGGAGGTGTGGGCACCTGGAGAGAGATAAAGAAGAGTGCCACTTTCTCAAGGAGACATCTGTTCCCACAGTGCTATGGTACATCTCGGGCAATGCAGCCATGCCAGGTGGGGGGCTGCACAGGCAGGCCAGGAGAAGGAGTGCTTTGGCAGCGAACTCAAGGGCGTGGTGAATGGCAAAGTGACCTGATAAAACTGCAGCTCTTAGAGAGCACTTCTGAGCAGAAGCCTTAGAATCCAGAAATGCCCTTCAAGATGGCATGGTGATGGGCCACCTCTCCGAGGTGATGGACCAGGACACCAGCTTGGCCCGTGGCCCAACTCCGGGCAGGCTCCTGGTCCCACACAGAAAGAGTCAGGGACCCTGCGGTGGAGCAGAGCAGAGCATATCCACATCCTTTCTTCAAGTCATTTTTAAAAATAACCTTAATCTACGTCCTATAATATGTACATTAGGTGAGCAAATTTAATATAAACTCATATTACAACATTACTTTTGAAACTCCTAGCAGTGAGCATGGAAAGTCATTAAATATCCTTTTAGCAAAGGCTCTGGTGAGCTTCCTAATGACTAAGTAGAAGAAAATCTAAATATACATACATTTGGGATATTTTAGAAGCCTAATTGAAGGGTACGCGCCTTGTTCGTGGTATAGACTGTAGATAAGAGTGTTTAAAGTTTCAGGTTTGTTTCTTATCTCTTTTCAGTTCCACCCAACATGTCATTACAGGGAAGGCCAACTCTTTATCTTCAAGTTCCTCTCTCTACATGACCTTCACTGTCAACTCCTCACGCAGGAAGATGCTGATTCTTGGGCAGGTCAGGAGGCTGCCCAAGGTGACTCAGTGACACAGGGTTGTCCCAGCCCAGAGCTCACACACCTCTGAGTTTACACTAGCAGTGTAGGCCTGGGTGTGGACCTCAGAGCGCACCCCCTCCAGGCGTGGGGTCTCTGCTTGCATTAGTGGGCAGGACTTGGTGAACCAAATATCACCGTGGTGTCTCCAGGCCTGCAGACCAAGTCCGACCTCTCCTGTCCTAGGCTCAAGGTTTAAAATCAGATCTTCTGAGTAAGGGGCAGTTACTACTATCTCATTATCTGCCCAGGCCTGAGGTCCAGGCTTGTGCCCAGCACCCCTTTAAGGGGAAGCTCATAGAGCAAACTCACCGAAGGAAGGAAGCTCCCAGAATCCCCTCCCCAGTTCAGCTGGGAGATGTCGACCAGATGAAAATAGAATCTGGTTGCAGTCCATTTAGGCTCCGGGTCACACCGGCCTCATCCAGAGATGAAAGGTTCACAATTTGATTAGCAGCTCTCTTGGCCCATATTCATCCTGCCGTCCTTTTCTTAACTCCATGAATGTAATTAAGCCATTTCCCATCCTTCCTCCCCTTCAGTGTCAGGAAGGAGACTGTTTTCCCTGGCTAGGGGGCAGGGTCCCCGATGAGTCCAGATGGCCCTGTAGCAGCCACCCTCCAGGCTGTCCACTAAAGGAAGGGAGCCCGGTGGCCCTTTTCTTCTCAGTATTTTTGCTCACTGCCCTATTGTCCCTTTAAGACCACGCACATAAGCAGCCGCTGTGCAAGAGAACCTGCATGCTAAGTACCTGTGTGTGATTATGCCCGGCCAGGATGAGACCAGATTTATCCTGAGGAGCCCCCATGACAAGGCACCCTTTCCAAAAGGCAGAAAATACCAAGAAGGAGCCTTTAGAGAGGATGCAGGGGAGGCCTGGAGGACGCACGTGTACCAAGGAAGCTGCCCCAGGTCCCTGCCCAAAGTGAGTGCCAAGAGCGTGTGCTAGAAAGGGTCAGCATTCGGGACTCTGTGAGCAGAGAACGTTAGGAAGATGTCTTTAATTGCTCTAGCTTTTTAAACTAATTTGAGCTGATATTGATGATGAGAAATTCCTGGAAAGGATAGAAGAAATAATCAAGAAAGAAAGTCATAAAGAGAAAAAGATTCCCAGGAGGTACTAAGAAATCAAAACCTCTCCCAGGAAGACGGTGAGAGGGAAAACAGGGCTGGGAGAAGAAGAGAGAGAAGATCTGCTTCCTCTGGCCTGGGTGCCTGGCTCACTCACAGCCGAGTCCCAGCCTCAGCTCAGCTTCCCTCCTGCCTTCCCCGGCTCACTCCCCATCATAGCTGGGCCTCAGATCCCTTTCCCTTCACTCTCCTCTCCTCCCCACCTTACTCCAGTTTGACAACAATAGGATTTTGATATGGCATTCTCAGTTCTTTAGTGACACAAATTACAAAATGAACACATATGCGAGATGTAGTAGTTAACACTTATTGAGTGCCTGCTGTGTACCTCATCGCTAATAATAACAATACTCATGCAAGATAAATATAATATCAATAATATTGCCCAGGTTAAGTGACTTGCCCAAGACGACACACCTAGTAAATGACGCGGCTAGGGTTTGACTGGGTTCCTGTTTCTCCACAGCACATGCTTTCTCCCAATAGCATAAAAGCTCTCCTATGCAGGTGATGGGGATTTAAATTGTGATGTTTCTTGGACACAGACAGTCATGTTCATCTTTATAGTAAGCATTTGTAATAATAAGGATTGGATATAGATTGACTATGAAGATGACCTGATTGTGATCCAGCCTCCCTTGGCTTTGCCGACAACGTTTTCTCCAAGAAGGGAGAGGGCAGTAGCTTGACAAGGTGAGCACACTAGCCTGACTCCAAGTTCTTAAGCGGAGATCAGAGGGCCACCTGGCCAAGAGGTGGTAATGACACCGTAGTAACAATACACTCAGGCCAACAAGGCAAGCAAGCGGGAGGAGAGAGAGGACCTCTAGTCTCAGAGGACAGAAGAAGAGACAGGCTACCGAGGGAGGAACCAAAGTTGACGATGAGACCAGCTGCTGCACTGGAGTCCGGAGGAACCAGGTGGGGTGTGCTGACAGACCGGCTCTGGGGCAGGGTTGAGTAGGAGGGGATATATGTGCTGATTTGTAGGATTTCCCTATGCCCACTGTGTAAGTGCTCCCACCATGGCCAATTTCAAGCTACCAATGTGATGTCAACTGGCTCACAAAATTCCCCCCCATTTGGCGATTGGCTTTTACCAGCTGCAACCAGGAAGGTCCCGAGGCAAGGACTTAGGCCTAGGGCAGCCAAATAGGACCTACCTACAGAGACTCAGAGGTCTGGAGGGGTTTACAGGAAATTGGAAGGATCATGCCCTAGCATGATGGTACTTCATGATTGGAGCACCGTTCTAGAAAAATAACTCTAGCTTAAACAATGCCCGGAGGAGAGTCCCTACCTACAAAGTCTTTCCTGGCAATGCTTTTCACTTTCCAACTCTCATAAACGTACAGCTCTAGGTATCTGAACTAAATACGTCTAGTCATAAATTATTGATTAATCCATTTATTTATCAAATACATTTTAGACTTCCAAAGTGCCAGGCACTGTGTTGGACCCATAAATTCTCAGTCCCACTTGACTATACACATCTTGAGGGAAGCGGTCATCTTCACACCCCAGCACATAGCACTGTGCCAGGCATGCACACAGAATTTGTATATTTGTTTTGAATGATTGGAATCAAGCTCATTCATGGGAAAAAAATTATTTTAAAGGAAAACAATGTATCTTCAGAGAACTAGGAAGAGTTTATATCATTTCCACACTATCTGATTCTCCTCTCTTACTCAGCCTTTCTCTCACCTCATAAGTGGTCTGGGACTTTAAAGACATTGCAGAAAGATTCAGGGTACATTTGTCAAGGTTAGAAGGGCCTTAGTTCATTTCTAAAACAGCTGCATTATTTTATATATTAAGAAAGGTGGGCTTTTTTTTTTTTTCTAATTGAAAAAAAAAATCTATCAGTGCCAGCAGTGGAGGGCTCAGAGGGATGGAAAATCCCACTGCCTATGGGCCCAGCCTTTGAATAACAGAGCAGAGGCCTGATGAAAGAGGCCATTGCCCACAACCCGAATTTCCTCTGCAGTTAAGTGGGGTTCCTATAAAAGTCACCAGAGGCGCAAAGATGGGACATGAAAGAAAGATACTCAGATTTGAGCAAAACCACATGGGTCATTTAAAGCCTAGAGGGCTGCCTCTGCTGGAACATCTTTTAATCTAAGGCTGTGTACTAGAAAATGAGGGGTGGGATGGGACCCAAAGGGGACCCCCGCCCACGCATATCTCTGAAACCTAGTTAGGGGCTGTGGAAGGGCAAAGGTGCATGGTGAGGGCATCCAGGACAGAGCTCCCCTTACTTCCCTCACAGCACCCACCATAGGCTGCTTCTCCACAGTCAAGATTGGGTGGGTTTACAAGCTCCTCCCTAGGAAGGAGTCTGTAGCTGATGCCTAGCAGATAAAGAACTACATTACCCAGCCTGTGACCTCTAAGGAAAGAATCATCTAAAGGGCCCCAAGGAAGGCTGGGCATTAGATATAAAACATGAAACATTTTCAACTGTTACTTGTCTGCTCTGTGTCATTCTCCCCACCCCTGCCACATTGATTTAAACTCAATATACAGCACTTTATTATTTTTTCATATCTCTATTACAGGATGAGTTGTGTTGTGCTATATTACTTTATATGTCTGTCTGCCCTGCTCTCTGGGAGCTTCTCAGTGGCAGGGCCTGTGCGTCTCTGTGTTTCCAGTGCCTGGAACTATCCCAAGATATAGACAGTGTTCTATATACGCTTGTGTAGTTAGTGAACCAATTAATTCATTTCTTAATGAGTCAGGACAAGAAGAAAGAAGGGAAGGGAATGGAGACTAGGATAGGTGCTTGAAGAGCAAAAAATACACCTTAGAAAAGGGGCCAGTGTGGACATCAGTCCACACCAACATGACAAAATAAAGATCCCCAGATGACCACAAGTCTCTTTCTTCCCAAATGCAGGACCCAGTTAAGTTACTCTGCAACTTCTTAAGTTAAAAAAAAAAAGTATCCATGAAGAACTAAGCAAAGGGAAAGGAGGGAGGAGAGGATTTTTAACAGAAACATCTAAGAGTGACTTTCTAAAAATTGAATTATAGTTGCTCTACAATATTGTGTTATTTTCAGGCTTGCACACAGTTATATATATATATATATTTTCTTTCCAGGTTCTTTTCCATTATAGGTTATTATAAGATATTGAATATAGTTTCATGTATTATACAATAAATCCTTGTTGTTTATCTATTGTATATATAGTAGTGTGTACCTGTTAACCCCATACCCCTAATTTATCCCTGCCCCCTCTTTCCCCTTTGGTAACCATAATCCTGTTTTCTATGTCTGTGAGTCTGTTTCTGTTTTGTAAATAAAATCATTTGTTATTTTAGATCCCATATATAAGTGATATCATATAATATTTGTCTTTCTCAATCTGACTTATTTCACTTAGTGTGATATTCTCTCTAGGTCCATCCATATTGCTGCAAATAGCAATATTTCATTCTTTTTTATGGCTGAGTAGTATTCCATTGTATATATGTGCCACATCTTCTCTATCCATTCCTCTGTCAATGGACACTTAGGTTGCTTCCATGTCCTGGCTATTGTAAATAGTGCTGCAATGAACATTAGGGTGCATGTGTCTTTTCAAATTAGAGTTTTCTTCTTTCTTGGATATACGCCCAGGAATGGATATATGCCCAGGATCTATGCCCAGGATCATATGGTAACTCTATTTTTAATTTTTAAAGGAACCTCCATACTGTTTTCCATAGTTGCACCAATTTACATTTCCACCGACAGTGTAGGAGGTGCCCTTTTTTGCCCCACACCCTCTCAAAGGGTGACCTTTAAAGTAGAAGTTGGGCAAGAGCATCTGGGCGGCTGGGTTTCCAGGCCGACCAGGAGCCTTAAGCAGGCTGGGTGACGAAGAGGTGTAATAATGTTGCCCACATAAAGGGAAAACTCCACTGAGGCATCAGACTCAAAGTGAGCGCTCAGGCATCTTGTCCTTTCTCCCGCCCCCTCTCCTTTCCTGCCAGACGTCAATCCCAACTTGGTAAGGAGAGACTTTATTACAAAGGATTAGTTTAAGGGTAGGGAATGAGACTACTGGAGCAGGGAGAGCGCTCTAACTGCAGACCTGCAAGCATCCCCAGAGGAGGCAAGGGGAGCTTTCCTTTTACAGGGAGGAGTAAACAAGGCTAGAAAGAACCGGATGTGCAGAGGTGGGGTGAAAGGTGACAGGATGGGACCTTTGAGCAGAGAATGACCCTGAGGCCAGCTTATTCTTAGGAGGGTCTATGACGGAGTTGTATGCTGACCAAAGTTCAGCGATCTGGGGGAAGGAGGGAACTTGGTTAGCAAGCCTTTTGTTCCGATTGATTAGTGAGGATGAGCGATTCAGTTAAACACTTATGAGGCAGAGAATGGGAATCTAGAGGGTCTGTATGTAAACAGGTGGGGGGAAGGCATTCATGAGTCCTATCTCAGTCACCTGCAGAAGGTGGTTCTTTCTCAGAACAGGAAAGGATGCAGGCATTTCTTACCTGCACTGTTGTCCAGGATCACAGGGTTCAGGTAAAAATCAACATTGCCAGGTGTGAGAAGCCTTCTTTACTTTTATCCCAGTCTGCAGAGACCAGGGCAGTTTTGTTGTCAGAGATAGGTTTTGTCCTAAGGTGGTTGGTTATATTATTTGTCTGGAATCAAACTTCTGCTTAGGTTCAAAATTGTTTAGGTCTCAATCTCCAGCCTATTTTCCTTTCACCTGGCTGCATCTAATTAGGTGTTAAAATATGTGCCCAAATTGCATATGTTCTCATTAGCAAGACTATCCCTGTCACGGGACCATCCCTCCAACTCTCTCAGTTGAGTTTTTCTAAAATCATTTAACTTCCTTTTGCTTTATGTATCTCTGTTCCCATCAAAGAAACCTTCTGATTAGGAGTTGGCGTCTCCTGTAGTTTGACTACAGGGAGAGAATGTACTAATCAGGCAGCATTTAGTGCTTTGGTTGTACGACAATTACCTCTCATTGTAACTTAATCAGTTGGCCTTCTGACATTTACCTCTGTCTCACATGCATCTCAGTTAACACCGGCCAGCCCCCAGGATCCAGTGTCACTTGGCCAGTGACAGAGACTATCTCTATACCTGCAAAGTAAGAGCCAAGTCCAAGAGTATGGGGACATCTGCAAGGTACCCCCTGAGGATGACACATTAGATGATACTATAACTGTGTCTACCTACCATTTTTCTAAAACACTCAAATCTCTTCAACCAAAGACTGTTGAAAGATCCCCCAAATCACTTCAACCTCAGCAGCCACTGAAAAAGGAGAGGAAACATGGACCCCATTCACAGTGGGATTCTTTTCCCCTCCTTTTTATTGATTTATTGCCTTTTATCCTCATTCCCCACTCCCATTCTCTTACCTGCATAAGAAATGATTCTAATGTGTTTGATGTATTGCAAATCTTGCAAATTATGTGTGTCATTTATTAGTATTTTATATTTATGGAAGTCAAATTGGGCTACAGCTATGATTCAAGTTTTTACTTTTTCTACTTCACGCGAAGTTTGAAAGCTCCATCTGTGTTACTATGTGTACCTCCAGTCTATAGCTTTCTCTTGCTGCAATGCTCTCCATGCAGTGTTTGGCTTATTCATCCCCCAAGATGGAAACTCAGAGAACCACCACCACACTGCCTAGTAAACAGTGCTATGAGGAGCCCAGGGCATGCCTCTTTGTTGATCTACGGGAGGGTTCTTTGGGATCTATGCCCAGGAGCAGATTTGCTGGATCCTAGGTTTGGCGTACTCAGGGTGACTGAGGAGTGCCAGCTTGCTGCCGAGATGTCTACACCAAACCGTACTCCCACCTAAGGGCATGAGAGTTACCCACATCCCTGGCAACGCTTGGTGTCATCCAACTTTCTAATTTTTGCCACTCCCACGTTTTAAACTGGTGTCTCATTCTTTTATTTTGTGCATTTCTGATTATTAACGTGTTTGAGCAGCTCTTATGCTTATCATGCTTTGGGGTTTAATCTTCTTTTTATGTTCTATTCTGATCCTTTGCCCATTTCTCTGTTAGATTATCTGCCTTTTTGTTGTTGATTTATAGGCGGTCCTTATACAGTCTATATATCAGTTCATTGCCAATTTTAGACATTACAAATATTTCCTTCCAATATAATCTGTCAGTTTTATCCACATTGTCTGCAAATCCTTGATTTTCAATCAGTTTCAACTGTTTTACCTTATGCTTTAGGCTTTTGAAGTTTTAAGAAATCTCTCCTCACCCCAGCGTCACAAAGTGATTCTCTTACGTTTTCGTCTATTAACCTTCTACTAATCGTTGCGTTTACTTTTTTAATCTGTCCATGCTGTACTCTGTGCGTGATGTTCATTTAAAGGAATACAGCTGTGTTTTTCTCCAGAAAGATATCTGTAGAAAATGTCTAAGTCAAATAAGTTCCTGAAATCTGCTAGTTTTTCAACACCATCTTCTAAGCAATCTATCATCTCCCCATTGATCTGTAGTGTCATCTTTATCATACAGTACATTTCCATAGCAATGTGTACTCTCCCCGAAAGTTTACTGATTAGATTCACTTGTTACAGAGTAATAAGACTTCAGAGGGTTTCTTGAAAACAGAAACGACAAAGGCTTCTAAAATTTCTAGGGTGAGCTGCAATCTAAGGAAAACCTTGTGCAGTCAGCAAAGCTCCTTGGCCCTTCCCAGGGAGGCATCGTGGCTGCAGGTCTGAGAGCCTCTGTTGTCCTCTCTCTGTCTATAGAGCTGACTGGGCTCAACAGCAGTCAGTTTTAGTTAATTGGCTGCAGTGTGTTTGAAATGTTCATAATTCCTCGTACAATACCTCACTCACCTTAGGAAAATCTCATAAAGTAGTTAATTAGTATCATCTCAATTTTACAGGTGAGAAAACAGGGTTACAAAGAGGTTAAATTAATTTACACCTGTGTGCCCAGCAGATAAGGCCCAGAGCTCAGTTTGAACCTAGGTGTGCTTAACTACATTACTGATGACCCTGCCAGATTATACTGTCCTTCACATCCATTTCTCTCCTTCCAGACAATGTCTACTGAGTTCTGACTACTGTTAAGACAGAGTGCTTGGTGCCAAAAGATTCATCAGATGAGAATTCTGCCCATAAAGAGCGTCCAGCCTAGTCTGGAAGATAAGATGTGCCCATAACAAGTGCAATATAGGTTAGAAAAGAAGAGGTGCCTTAGGGGACCACTGAGTTCTGTAGTTGCTCAGAATTTGGAGAAATGTTTCCAGTCTTTACCTTTTTTTAAAGAAGGACCCATCCCACTTGGGCATGATACAGTTACTGTCCTTGGAATTTAAAGAATACTAGTCATGCATGTATTGGGGAAGTACATTCAGGTATGCTGCTGTAAAGTCGAAACTGCAAAAGTAGGTGGTAAAAGTACTTGTACGTTGCTCTGTATGGTAAGAACCAGTCCTGTCGCATCATGTACGTGATTACTAATCATTTTTATTCCCCTTTACAGTGCAAATAAAGATTTGAGTTCTAAACTCATAAAAAAAAAAAAAGAAAGAAAGAAAAACTACCCATCCCGTTAGACTTCCATGTATCTTGTAGTTAAAACAAGCTTGGATGTTAACTATAGGGTTGCATAAATGCTTAGCATAACTAGTGACAGAGAGTTCTTCTAGGCCTTTAGGAATTAAAGAAGATAGCCTCCATCTTGCAGGAAATGCCCTTTTCACTGGAGCCATTGCAAGTTTGGTGTTTCACCTACCGCCTAAAACCACTCGGTCTCAACAATTCTCCATCGTTGGCCAAAGGAAAGTTTACGTATAGGCCAGCAATCCTGGAGATATGGAAAGGAGGGAACAGGAAGAAAAAGGATAGGTAGATATTTTATTAACAGAATAAACTCGAGTAGCTTTTCAGATTTTAAAAGTGACATAGGGTAGTTTCCCCAGAGGCAGACCCCAGGATGAGAATTCATGTGAAAGTGGTTCAGGAGAACCTAGTGTGAGAGAGAGGGAAGCAGGATGGGGAGAAGGAAGAAGCCAAGCAAAGGTGACATTCCAGGCACAGTCCCAGGCTCAGCCTGACCCTGCAGAGATGCTCTGGAGTGTACAGGACATCTCAGAGTTTGTGCAGCCTTGAGACAATGTTGCTAGGGTTCTCACACTCCAACATACATCAGGCATTGGCTAAGAGCCAGAGGGAGATGAGGTGATGGAAGTAAACTCCCCGGTAGCACCAGTGGTCCAAGGGCTGTCCCCAGAAGAGAACTGAGCACAGAGAAGTAAAGGCTCACAGAAGCTGGGGGAGCAGTGGGGCTTGGTCAGAGCATCACTACTACCACTGTGAACAAGGGTCTGCAATACATCTGTAAGTCAAGTTCAGGAATTCTGCCAGCTTTTAGCCATTCCTAGGGGTCCTAGGAGTCCCCCCTCAGTTTACAGGAGAGAAAGCTGAGGCACAGAGAGGTTGAAGCATTTGCCCAAAGTGACAATTACAATTCGGGGGCTTCTGAATTCAAGTCCAGGTCTCTTTCAAGTACATCTCACCACCTCGTTTCCTTCCAGCCCTTTGAACTTGGAGGAACATGTGCGACACGGTAGATCATATTTTTCATTTATGCCTCGCATTTGCCTTCTTTTAGGCATCCATCCTTGTGGGCCCCGGCTGGCCCACAGAGCCCTGCTTGGCAGCCCAACAGAAAACAGACTTTTCCCTTGACAGACGATCCAGCAGTCATCTGGGAGACTTATCTAGGTAGTTAAGGAGACCTTGGCGCCTGAAGAAGGCACTCAGAAGACGACAGGTCTGAATAATCTGATAAACTTTTATTGCCCCCAAATCTCCAGTCCTGAAATAAATCTCAGCCCACTTCAAATAAATTATTGTCTGTTTAAGAACGAAAGAGTGGATGAAGCAAAGAGCTTACAATCTGCTTCTGCCTCTTCTTTCGCTCAGCTCAATATCAAGGCTTTTTTTTCGATCCAGAGCTCTGGCTAACTAGATCTCTCCTGCCAACTCTCCTGATAGATAGCTGGGCCAGACAGCGGAGAGCGATCAAGGGGTTAAGCTTACTTTTGAAAAATGGTGAAGACAACCAGGCAGGGAGGAAAGAAACTCTGAAAGATGAGAAAGCTGTCATGCTTGCTGGTTGGCTCATGAAGTGACCAGCAATTCCTTAGAGCACTAAAGATTTATCAGCAAAAGGAAAAAAAAAAAATCAGTTGGCCAGATAATCTTAGAAGGAGGAAGAAGGGGAAAAAATGCAAGTGACTAAGGGGATGGGGAAAGAAATTTACAGAATGAAATAGGGATATCTCCTCTGGTCTCCTATGACACCATCTGTGCTTCCATCATCCTTGTATTAAACAGACAGAATTATAATTGCCCATTTGCTTATCTATCTCCCTGGCCTCAATACCATGTTCTTGGTGACAAGGACTCTGTGTTTTTTGTTCACCCTTGATGTATGCCAGGCCTAGCACAATGTCTAGTATGTAACAGATGCTCTTTATATATTTGTTGAATGACTAAGAAAATAAATGAAGGACATGGTGTTTTTTAAGGGCCAATATTGACCAAGGCACAGTTCTAGACACTTGACCTCCTTGAGTCATATAAATCTCTCCGCAATGAGATAGATTTTATCATAGTCATTTTGTAGATAAGAAAATTGAAATTCAGAAAGTAAACAGCTTTCTTGAGGCCAGACAACTAATAAATGGAAAAGCTGGGATGCAAAGCAAGTCTATCTGACTCTAAAGTCTATGATTTTTGTTGGATTTACGTACAGACAATTCTTTAGGATGTGAGGTCTGGCTGCCCAACCTGAGAATGAGCTATTATCCTCCCTCCCTGGGTTGCCCGCCAATTTTTCATTCTACCCTTCACCTACACTTCCTCCATTTAGTACACTGGAGAAAGAAAAAAGGTGAGATCCAAGCCAACCCATTAATTATAGGTTGTCAGGCTCTTCTCTCTGGGTGTTTAACTTGCGTATGTTGCTCTTCCCCTCGAGGCTGTAAGCTCTTTGAGGGCAGAAGCCACGTTTTGTGTATCTCTGGCTGCTCCTTCTCTAGGCACTTCTAGGCATGATCTGAGTCATAGGTGGTCATGTCCCCCAGTTGGCGTCACAGCAGACGGTGACAGAAGGAGGGCGCCAGGGACTTGGGGGGCTGTGGCACATAGACGGGTGGTGCATGGGAACTGCCTTTGAAAGCCCCACTGAAAACAGAACCACTCTATCAGTTGTGCACAGAACAGACTGGTTCTCTAAGGACAAACGGGACTTAAAGGAAGAGGGTGGCATAAACAGAGCTTCTCAAAAAACATGGAGCACAGTGGAGTCAGCCAGTCTGTCTCTAACTCTCTCTCCTTCTCTCCGGGCAGCCAGATAGCATCGGGCACAGAGGAGTGTTGTGGGGATTTTTTCACCACTGCTGTACCTTCCTCCTGTGATCTTGGGTGACCTTTCCCAGCCGGAGACTTTCTAACTGCAAAAGGAGTGCCAAGGCCAACCCATTTCTCCAATCCAGAGCTCCTGGGGACCCCAGGCCATGGTTTTGATGGAACTGTGACCTCACAGGGTTAGTCGGGTGCTGGGAGAGGAGAGCGCTCTTGTGAAGATCAAGAAGCGCTGAATTAAGCTTACGATCAGAGACGCACACCTGGGCATTGACCGGCTGCAGGGCCATCCGTCTCAGCGGGGCTGCAGGGGTGGAGGGTGATTAACGCAGCTGGTTAGTGGGCTGATCCGCCCTGGCCCACTGCCTCCTCTGGATGCTGTTTGAAGAATTCATTAGGAGGGGGCAGCCGGGAAGTGGGGAGGAGCTGCAGTGTCCTAATCTCCCCTCCCCTACCCGCCCCCCGCTCCAGTTTGGCTTCTTCAACCAAGATGGTCATGGTGGTCAGGGTCCCCTAGGTCCTCATGTTGGGAGCAAGACATAATCAGCAAAGGTGTATCATCCCCCAAACCACATGGCAAGGTGAAAAGCTTTGGAATATGCTCCTTTATTCTGTTTACTTTAAAAATAAAAGGGGGCTTTGTCCTCTGTGCTGACGCTGCTGGAATCTTCTCTGGCTGTCTGTCCCCTGAAGGAGTCTGTAGTCTAGGCAAACAGACGCCAGAATAGATAACTTCAGGACTGTGTGGTGAGTGCAGGGCACGGGCTGTGGTGGGAGATCAGAGGAGGGGCTCCTAGAAGGGGTAAAGAGGTGCTAGGTTGGTTAGAGGGATCCCCATACCTCACCACTCAGGGATGCTAAGTCCAGAGTGATCCACACAGACTGCCAAGCAGATGAACCCCCACGATGGGGGCGACGTCCGCAATGGCTCTTACTTAACCGTTAGACTCCCCCTACATCACCCCTGTGGTTTTTAGTCTGAATTCTTCCAAGCAGCATTTTCAGGATTCTGTAAAAATCTAACACTTCTTGCCCCTACTGGTGTCAATGTAATCACTGCTGCAGTGACTGCTGAGCAGTGGGAGGAATGATCAACCCTCTCCCAGGTGGAAAAGAAATTCTTTATTCATGATTGGACCATCTTTTAAAGTTTTTATAAATTCTTGCCGACTCCTTACATTTCCTTTGGGAGTGGGAGTGACTGGGCTTGAAGCAAACTCATTTTATTGATTTCTCAGGCTGGATAACTTGACACCAAACACCAAGGCAGGAGCCCAGTTATCTCGATGCTTTATTTACAGGAAGCAGGAAAGGCTAGAAAAAGGTCTCTGTCGCTGGAGCAAGGAGATTTATCCTTCAGTGCCAGGTCTCTAGCATAGAGCTGGTGGATCTTGGGTAAATCACTTTTGTTACCTACCGCACTAAAACAGACAAACGACACACATTTAGTGACACCAATTCCATTACTGCGCTATTTCTTGTCCCCGCAGAGCTAATGCACATAATTTTCACAATTTCTTTATTTTATTATTTATGTATTTATTTATTTCTCCCTCATTCCAGGAAGGATTTGAGAAAGCTTACAGGAGAAAAAAAGAAAAAGGAAAAAGAGGTTGAATAAAAATACACGACAGCGGGCTTCCCTGGTGGCACAGTGGTTGAGAGTCCGCCTGCCGATGCAGGGCACACGGGTTCGTACCCCGGTCTGGGAAGATCCCACATGCCGTGGAGCGGCTGGGCCCGTGAGCCATGGCCGCTGAGCCTGCGCGTCCGGAGCCTGTGCTCCGCAACGGGAGAGGCCACAACAGTGAGAGGCCCGCGTACCGCAAACAAACAAAATACGTGACAGGGAAAATTAGTACTCTAAAATACATGGCGTAAGGTTCTGTCTATTTATTAGAAATAGGCTGTATGTTGATCTCAGAGCTTTCTGTGGCCAAATGAAGTCATGGAACCTGAAAAGGGAAAGTATCTCAATCATTCTGTAAAAAACAAAATTTTTCCTGCTTCTGAGAACTAACAGAAATTTCTCTCTTTGATCTTAATAAAAGAACATTGGGAGACATAGCAGCTGAAATCCTCAACATCTTCACAAGAGTGAAGACATCGGTAATTTCTTTAGGCTGTTAGTTGTATTATTCCTCAATGTAAAATACATAGGGTCAGCAGGGAATTCAGTGAAAGATACCCTATAGGTCAGGAATCAAAACAATATGCTCCAAGTAGGCATCGCTCTGCTTGAGGCTTGACCTGCTGATAAACGTAGGATTATTTAGACCAGTTTTTCCTCAAAGTGTAGCCCTGAACCTACAGCATCAGTATCACCTGGGAACTTATTAGACATGCAAGTTTTTGAGCTTCTCCCAGAATCAGAAACTGAATCAGAAACTCCGGGGCTAGGGCCAGGGAATCTAGGTTTTAACAAACCCTGATGCAATTTTAGGACCAGTGATACAGAGGAAGGAGTAGATGGCATGACCTTCCCACAATTGTAGGAACACCATGTTTCGCCTCTTATCTTTTGATTAGTGTTGGGCAGCAAGTGTGAGGATAGAACATTTTTGGCAAGAGCCTGGAGAGCACGTACTTAGGTTATCAATCAAAATCAGATCCATAAACTTTCCAAACCACTCAGAGGGAAGTCTGGTTGACCTCCTCCCTCTTCTTCGTGCTGAGTCTCCCCAGAGGTCTTCCAACCTCCCTGCTCTGTACAGAGAGGCGCCAGGGCAGGCCAGCGGCAAGGGGGTGGGGGGTAGGGGTAGATGTTTCCTCCAAAGATGCCCTCGTGATGCGGTGTGCGTCTCTTTCTGGCTTCTTTTAAACTGTTCTTATGTGTGTTGCATGCATATTTCTTCTTTCTTCCCCACCATCCCTCCCATCTCTAAAATTCTACGATTATTCCATTAGAGAGGCATAGAATAAAAAAAGAGCCCTAAAGCCGAAAGGGACTATAGAGATAATGGAATACAACCTCCTCACTTTGCAGATCAGAAGTGAGTCGACAGCAGGAACAATCCCTCTGTGTATTGCTTAGCTCAACACGTGGCACGTAACATGTTCTTGGTGACTCTTAGTTGAATCTGCTTGTTGACTGTATGTAGTGTTTCATAATTTTCACACGCCTTATACCATTTATCCCCACAAGCACTCGCTAAGTATTATTATCCCCATTTTCAGACGAAGAAACTAAAGTTTGAGCAGCGGGATGCTTATTAAAGTTTCACAGCTTTTAATATTACGCAGCCAGGCTGGAATCCTCTGACGTTTTACCTTTTCCTTCTGCCATGTCCCATCTCCCCAGAGGCCGAGAACAATGCTAGTCACACACTGCCCCCTCACCCCCCAAAAGTTCATAGAAATGTATCAAACTGAATGCTCACTTTTATGTAAATAGTGGCCATGGTCAACTCCGGTTAACTCCAGGAGACAAAGGCAAGGGCCTTGGCTTTTTCAGCGACTCAAGACAACCTCCCCACACATGTGCCTCTGAGTAGGGGTTAGCGGTGTGACCTGACCAAAACTCCACTTGCTGCAGACGTAATTCAGGGAGAGGTGGTTTTTACCAGACTCCTCTAAAAGGTATAGCTACCGGCCTATCAAAATCAGCTGAACATACACTGAAGATGAAGGAGAAAAAGGCATTTCCACATTTTCATGTTTCTGAATTTGTAGGCACATTTCTGCACACATACAAATATGGGTAAATATGTAGAGACTGAATGTCATTTCTAATAGGGGCGAAGTGATTTGACCTCCTCAGCAAAATTAATCTAAACAAATGCTGCATAAGGTAGCAGAAAGAGGGGGATGAAATGTCAGATTGAGGAAATGCAAGAAATTGTTTCACCCAAGACCATAAACACAGACTCAGAGGTTTCCTTGGCATAAGTTTTGAATCCAGTACCTGCATCTGAGTGATATTTCTTTTCTTTTTTTGGTTGAGGTTAGCGTTTCCTGTGACCTTCTCAAAGGTCACAAGGCTGATGATAGTCCATAGGGTGTCTTGGTGAAATTTAAGAAAAGGTGCTCCTTCCTCCAGGCAGACTTAGCCCCAACTAGGGAGCATGGCTGGGAGAATGGTACACGGACTGAACCTCAATTCCTGCTCACCTGGCAGCTGGCCATTCTTGTGCAGGGTACAACCAGTGCAACTGTACATGCCAGTCTTTCTTTATGTTTTTACGTGCAAGCCCTGGGTGTACTGCAGCCTACGGCCATCCAATACAATAAGGTCAGCATTTGGGGTACAGATCACATGTGGGCATAAACAGAAGCCTTGCTTTCTGCTAAACCAAACCATCTTTAAATCAAATAGATACTGGTAGCCAAGAATGATGTATGAGAGTGTGTTTGCTGAACTGTCCCCTATACAGTGGAAAATCACTTCCTCCAAGCCCTTTATTTTAGAAGACATCTCATTAGACAAGTCCAGATTGATATTAATAATACTAACGATACTAATAGAGAGAGCAAACATATATTTAATGCTTACCAAATTCCAGGCATTATTCTAAATACCACATGTATTAACTCATGTAATCCTCATAACACCTCTATAAGGTAGTTATTATTATTACTCTCAAGCTAATAGTAAAGCTGGGATTCCTCCCCGAGTCCAGCTCCAGAGTCTGTGCTATTAGGCGCTGTGATGCTTATGTAAAATGCCGGAAACATAAAGGAGGCCAGGATAGGTAGGTGTGTAGTCAAACCAGTGAAGTCCTACTATCTCATCTGACCAAACCCTCCACCCTCCTGGAGGACCATCCTAGTCACCCAGCCTGGGTAAACCTCTCCAGGCTAAAGGGGCGCCTCCTTCCTGAGTACCATCCTCTCACCATGAATCCCAATGTCCCATGCTATCTGGGAAGAGCGTTTTCTGGTTTCAGGTAGGACGGAAAACAGTTGTGAGACCCGCATGAACCCAACAGGGACTTAGAGGAAGCCCAGGCTGTCTGCAGACCCTGCCCCAGTCTCCCTACCACGCTCCCACCCCAGCCCCTGTGAACAGGAGCCAGCCTCAGGCCTCCGTAATTGGCTGTCTTCGCCCACGCTTGCCCCCTCCGGCAGACAGGTGGCGGGGTCTCATGACCACTAATGAATGACACTGGCACAACTGAGCGTGGGCTGAGACCCCATTAATCCCTCTCTCCGCAGCTCAGCCGCACAGGTGAATTACGACCCCCAAGCCTTCGCATTTCTCTGTAATGCTCTAATGGCCTGCTTCTGTTGCCATGGCGACGCTGACACAGCTCCACGGAGCCCTCCAAGTACCTGAGGTGAAAGCAAAAGGGGCATGTTTGTCTCGGTGGGTCAGGCCACGCTGGCATTGCTGTGATGGGCTGGGCTAAGGCTATGCAAACCCCCGGAGATCCAGAAAGTGAGGCAGTGATCCCCGGGTTTCCAGCTGGCCAAATTGAGACTCTTCCTGTCATCTGATGCACCTGTGCCAGGCCGTAGTGCACAGGCTGGAGGGGCACTGCTTTCCCCGAGGCCTGCTCCATGACTCCCCAGGCCTTCTCTCATCTCTAGGGGGAGAGAGGGTCTCCCCCCACAAGTCAAGGAAAGATTCCTGGAGTGGAGTCCGGTCCTCCAGTCCTACTTCCCCACTTCCTAATGTGTGACCTTGGAGAAGTCCTTTGGCTCCTCTAAAGCAGGAGACACCTAGGAGTGCAAAGAGTATTAGGGTTAAGGGAGCATCTCCTCTCTGCCCAACAGCATTTCCTGTGCTGCGCGTCTGCCCTCCTGGAGCTTCCTGTTCATTAGAACATTCCAGAAAATGTGAAGACTTGGGGATCTTGGGATTGGTTACAGAGTGACAGTGATTCAGATATGCCACCGAGCAGTTGTTTCCTGGGTTAATGTGGTCTTATTCAGGCCTTGGCTGCTTGAGTGTCTTCCTTAGGGTGAATGATACACTTTACTGAAATCCAGTGTCATATGAAACCCATATTCTGTCCTTGTATGGCTGACCTAAAAACTAAATGCAGAGTCCATACTTCTTTTCAAATGCATCTTTATTCATTTTAACCTATATTCTCAGACCCTCATATCTTTTAAAATTTCAGTTCCCACAGCCACCATGCCCTGTTTCCAGCATATACTCTATCATGCCCAAGGCCTGGAAGACAAACAAAAAGATGCTTCCTAAAAATCACAACTGTATTTCATTAGTGTGAATGCACACCATGCTTAATATGACCTTTAACTGTGTCCCATGAAAGATAGCAACATTAATTCCAGTGAGTTGATTTATTCTTATTTTTTCAATGATGTAACTAATGATGTGATCTTGACCAAGTCACTTCACCTGTTTGGCTTTTAGTTTTGATAGATGCTCTATAAATAATAATTAAATTGAACTGTAGTAAGGAATTGAACTAAATGAGGTCTACAGTTAAATCACCAGTAAGGACTCTCTGTAGATGATAAAGGTGAGGTCCAGAAGAGATGACCAAAGATTATCTGGTTCCTTGAGAACTCCTCGAGAAGTTGGATGTGAAGACACTAGCGAGCCCAATGTCTTATTTGGTTTTTACTAACTCTCCTATCTGTTCTCTAGTGAGGACACAGAATGGAAATGAGAATTCTGAGCCTAGACGAATAATGTTACTGCAGAAGAGTCAGTAGTTCCCATTCTTATTAAAGTTTCTTCTCCCCCTGACTGCCACCTCCTGTCCTTTGGGGCCAAGCCAGTTGCCCTGGGGGTCCATGTTTCATTGCTCATTTACAGGACTTGTCCAGTTAACCAACCCCCTTCCCATATACACACTCCCAATCTGCCCCTCAGCAAGATATTTTTACCTCAGTATTCCAAACAGATACGCTCCTTCCCCCATCTAAAATCACCACCAGGTATAGATATTCCACTAGTACATTTGTAAATGGGCCCCAGTGTCTCAAAAGGAAAGGAAAGCCTCTGAAAATTCAGCTCTTGGGTACAATTTGAACTTGAGCACAACCAAGTGCAGCTGGACGTCTTGAAACTAAAGTGGCATTCATGCATTCAGTAATACTCGCTGAATGTCTCCTCTGTCCACTGTGTCCCCGAACAGTTTCCAGATGGGAGGACCCAGACATGGTTTCCCTGTGTGTGAGTCTCTGGAAGCCATGCAAGGACACGTGGAGAACGAAGTCCCTCCAGACGGCCCCCCAGGAAACACTGTCACACAAGACACCATCAGCATTCTGCAGACCAGAGCTTTATTTCCAGCATGGTGGGGACTTGGCCTGGGATTACGGGAGGAGGCTCATCTCACTCCTGCCCCACCAGAGGGAACCTTGTACCTCAGGGATAATCTCTCTTGTCATTACCTGCCTCACAGGGAGGTTGAGAGAATTTAATAAGATATTGTTTATAAAGCTTTCTGAGCTCCTTGGAAGGATGAATGGTGCTATATAAATGCAAAACATCATTATTACAGAGATCACAGAAGCATTCACTCTAGTTAAAGGCAAGGGGGAGGAACCCTGATTCTGTTATAATCTCCTATTTTCTGAGAGCTGAAGACACACTGAAAGATGCATCCCTTTTCCAACTGAAATTCTCCACCTTTATAATCCGCTCAGAGGTGAAATGTTTGGGGAAAATTTTAGAAATGTCTCTTTGAGAAGGAAGAACATTAAATTAGCACACTTCACCTGCTTACAATAGAGCCATTTTGACCAAAATCATTCAAAAAGGCTGAGCTTTATGACTTCAAATTTAGTTGGTCTTCAGTCCCCACTGAGATAAATGGAGCAGTGTTAAATCTGAAAGGGGAAAATTGGTTTGGCAAAGGTTCTAATGTTTGAAGCTGCCATTCAAGGGTGGCCGAACAGAGGCAGTTTTTTCCATATAATGAAATCGTTTCTTTCTAGAGAAATTATTCCAGCGATTTTCCCACACTGGAAAATGAGCCTTGTTATTTTGACAATAATTCATCCTTCCAATTTAGAAAGATCACTGATTTTCACAAGACTGTCAAAGTCCTTTTTCTTAGGTAGAATCAGTCCCTGAGGATCAGAAGAGAGCACTGTAGGTAAACACTGTCTAGGTATGCACTGTAGGTATCTCAAAGTGAAATGATTCTGGGGGCCAGGCAGGGAACATTAGGGAGGGAAGTAGGACAGGTATCATGACAACAAAGTGTGGCCTCTGGAGAGGAGGAAATACCTTTTCCTTCTACCCTCTCGTGCTGAATCTCAGCCTCTGTGCACCGGTGCCGAACTGAATCTTGGAGACAGAGTTTTGGGTGAAATAGGAAAGAATAGCTTTACTGCTTGCCAGGCAAAGGGGGACACGGCAGGCTTGTGCCTCTCAAAAACTATGTGTCCCAACCTGGGGGGATTTGGTGAGGAGTTTCGTAGCAATAGTTAAAGGGTGGGGTTGCTGATAAGGATCAGGGTGTGTGCAGGGCCTGCATTCCTTTAATCTGGTCTCAGGTACCCTGATGAGTTTCTGTGGTTCTTTTAATCTGTCTTCAGGTGGTCTTCTTTGAAGAGCTTCTCTGGTTCCTTTAATCTGAAATTAAGAATGCTAACATCTTCCATCTGTTGGGGGGTTTAGTTTTGTAAAGAACTCAAAGATATTGTTACGTGTATCCCTTGAGAAGGAACCAGGACATGCCCCAAGGCTGCACTAGTATTTCTTGACTGCTCCTCCCTTGTCTTTGCGTCCTCTCCCTTCCCTGATTAGCAACTGTTAGAATCTGCCCTTTGAAACTCAGGGAAGGTCATGGAGGCTGGAGTCTATTCCCTACAAACAAGAAACAGAGGACAAGGAGAGGCTTCCGGCCCAGAAGCCCCACATCGTCCTGCTCAGTTTCACCTCATAGGTTCTTGGCTGGGGCTCTGCAAACCAGACTAGACAAGCCAGACAAAAGACAGATTAACAAGAGAAAAGTAATAGTGCATACACATGGGAGGACTCAGTGATGAGAAACTCAAAAAGGTGGCTAGAATTTGGGGCTTATATAGCATCTGAAAGAAGAACAATAATTTTGTAGAGAAATGACAAGACAAGAGAAAAAGGGTTTAAGCTTTTAAGGGCAGTAAACCTGCCTGTGGGAAGGTAAATACACGGGAGGAAACTAATGGAAGATAAGGTTTAGTCAGTAAGCTGTTTTCGTAGACTCTTGGTACCATCTAGTCAGATGATGTCATCCAGTCTCCGGTGATGAGGTTGTTCTCTCCTTCCTGATGAGGGAGAGTGAGACACCTTTACAATGAGGACTTTTCTGCTTTCAGGCAGATAGGGGCAGGCAGTGAGCTCATCCTGTGTCTGCTTTTTCTTCCTTATCTTCAGCTCAGGATAATCCTTATGTCAGAGTGGCATATTCTGGATCCCTTCACCTCCACGTGGGGGCGTAGTAGGAAGTAGAGGGGGTCATGGGGAATTGGAGAACACACCTGAAGTATCCATCACTCCTCAGCTCCAGCTACCTCTTGTGCAGTACAAAAACTGTTCTTCTGGCTTTTCAAGGGAAGCCAGAGAGCAGTAATTCTATATACCATCTCCCAATTTTAAATGTCACTCACAATTTTTTTTTTTTAACACTGTGTAGCCAAACCAGATATCTGGTCCATGGAATATTGTTTTCAACCTTGAGTTTAAACTAATGTGAATTTTCCAATGAAACTCTAGTGGAGGAGAAATATGTTTTTCTCTCTGTGAGACCCACAGAGTCTCCCAATAACAGAAGACTCATAGAACCCTGACAGCATCTCCTTTTCCATCTTGGTGTTCCCCTTCCTCCACCACAAGCTGCTCAGTTTCTCTCTCAGTGCCTTGATCTCCTCATTTATAAAATCAGTACAATAAGACCACCTATTTCACTGGGATACTGTGAGTAATAAATGAGAGAATATATATGAAATGCTAGCACACTTGCATGCGATGAACACTCAATAAACCCTATCTGTTATTATCACTGGTTCATTTTTTTAACTAGCTAGACCATGGCCTGGGAATCAAGTCCACTGCCCTTCTTTCCATAATGAACACTGTCTCCATTGCTTAATTCACCTCAGTCCAGTTCAATCCAATCATTTTGTGTGCCTAACATAGACTTAAAACAAAAAAAAGATGGGACAGATTTTTGAAAGACAGCAGTCCTGAGAGTTGGAAAATGGGAAATAGTGGCAAAGTCAACTGAGTCCATGCAAATTATCCCAATTTTACCCTCGCAGTCAGCTTCTAAAAGGAATGTGAGATGTTCGGCTTCTCTAGCCATCTATTTCTTTCCAGAATGTAATCTTTGATGCTAAACTCTTATGGAGGGGGAAGCATGAGCTAGATGAGAAAGTTCTGAAATGGAGCTTAATCTGTATTTCAGTTTACATACACGCTTGGGCATGTGAAAGACTCCTTTTGTATTTGCTTTCATATCTCACTTATAAAAAGAGCAAGTTGGCCTGGACAACTTTGGCTTTATTTTTCTGAGTCTGTGTCTTCTCTTTATATCTTCTTCTACATAACACATTTCCTACCAATACTAGGCAATCCAAATATCTATTGTTGATAATAATTCCTATTCTAAAAGAGTTTGTATTTCACTTGGAAGGATAATATTATATACCTGGAACAGATAAAAATACAAGATAATATATGATTAAATAAGAATAAACGGTACAGTGAAATGGTTTAAGAGGTAGAAAGGGAACCATAATTTAGACCAATAGTAGTAAGGGAAAAATTGAATAATGGGTGGGTTTCTGATGGTCAATTAAAAAGGGAGAAGGAAGAGGGCATTCCAAGAGGAAATAACAGCAAGAGCAAAAGCTAAGAAGTGGGAAGAGTGTTTTTAAAAGTCCAGGAAGCCTTTGCTTTTTCTCTACTGACAGGTATATAAATTCAGAGGAATGAAAGAAAAAAGTCAAAGTGGCATAATTCTTACAGGGCCCAGAATAACATTTCCAATCCCCACCAGGAAGACTCTGGAAAATTACATTATCTAATTGGTACACTCAACTTTTCCCTGTTTCTTTAGAAAGCGTGCCATGGAGCTCAAGAACTCTGGGAAGATTTTTAAAACTTTACATCAGGAAACGGAAACCTCCTAAGAGATGCTAAAGTAACACCGATGGGAGATATGTGAGAAAAGAGATACCCCTCTCATAATGGACTCTCCCCAAATCTACCATGTGGCTCTATGGGTGAATAATCACTACAGGAATAAAGTCTAATAACAGAAATTCAGCACTACTGCCAGCCCCAAGTTCTGGAGTCCAGTGTGAAATAGTCTGCCTATACTTCATCTGTTTGGGAAGACCCTCGCTGCTGTGTGGGGAACTCAGGTACATTTCTCTATCGAAGAGAAAACAAACGATCGTGAGCCCTACTTGCCGTGCAGAAGACGCTCACGCACATCTCCTCTGTGCAAAGGAACAGGGGACAGAACCCAGAGAGGACCCTGGGCTTCCCATGGACAGGATCTGTGAGACAGGCTCTTTTGAAATGTAATTTTACTGATTTCCATTCAACCAGTAAAGGAAGCTCATGTTGATAAGGGAATTGAGAGCAGATCAAACAATGCTAGTTCCTGAAACTTGCAACTCCTGAAACTTGGGCTGACAGGGGTGCTGAGTTTCTTTCATTAGTCTCCATTTTCATGACAGTTACTTGCCCATAAACCACTTGGTAGATTTCAGGAGGGTCTGATATGAGAAGGGTCTCTCTCTTCTCACTGCTTTTGGAGATGCGAACTGCTGGCTTGGGTTGGATCAGATTGGGATCTCTACAGATTGGCATTTTAGCCTTTTCTATTTCTCTCTCCGTTAACTGGCCCAGTGTGAGGCTTGGCTTACAAGGACAGAGTCAACAGTGTGAAGAGCTAAGTTGGAGGGCGGGCAACCGACTTGAACTCTTCCATAACCTCTATCAGCACCCTCTACTCAATTCCACAAAGGCACTAAGTAAAAGTGAAATGCTTTCTCCACAAATACTTCAAGCTTCAAGATGAGTCCCTTAGCCTTACAATCAGACTGCTACTTGTAATTCCCTCCTGTAAAGAAATTCTGCCACTCTTGATACTCTTTAGAAGAGGTTCGACACTGGGTGTCAAAGGAGAACCCCGGGTTGGAGTGGTACAATGGATAAATGCTTCCTTCCTGCCATGGCCAAGGATAATACCAATATATCTTCCAGCACCGAACATAGGCATATACCCACCAACCAGCAGCCAGAAGTTCCCAGAAGAAGAAACAATGGCCCTCCAACTCCCCTCCAAGAATTGTTTGTTTGGCCATTAATGTGGAACAGACGGGAGAGAAGGAAAAGTTTGGGCTCTTAAAATCACACTCAGCCTGAAACGAACAGGAAATTTTTTTTTCCAATCTTAGAGATTAAGCACAGGAAAAATAAAAGCCTGGGTTCTCCTCAGAATCTAGCCCTGAGCTGTGTGACCTTGAGGGAATCACTTAACCTTGGTAACTTCAATTGCCTTATCTGTAACACCTGTGATGCTCTCCACTGAATGATGGTTAATAGCAAAGTGAAATGGTGATGTAAAGGGTGAAAGTGACTGACCCTCAGGAAAGTGCCGCCCAGATGAGCGATGGGGAGACAGAGTGAGCGTGAATTCCACCTGACACAGCCCTAGAAGGAAAAGGGATAGAGCCACCAACTCCTCCAGCCAGGTGTCCCTCAGGTTGTCTACATGGAGGGTCATCCAGTGGGGCGCCATTAATAATCACACCAGCAACAGACATATACTGGCACTGACCCCAGACAACCTGAGATAATGCAGCTCCTTAGCTGTCTACCACCATGAACCAGGGGAGGGAAATACAGGTTGTCTTGACTCAGGGAGGTATGCTCAGCCCTGGAGGAGAATCCCACCAAAGATGGTGTGTGGACCAGAGGTGAGCCAAGAGCATCTCTGCAGGCTGAGGCCTTATCTGGTTTGTACAGATGTCTTATCCAAGCCCAGGGGAAGACACTTCTGAAGGAACCAGAGGCTTCACCTTGCTCCAGCCTCATTCCTGAGCTCATCTTCTTGGCAGAAGCTAGAAAATACCCCAAGCAGAGATACTCTCTCCCTGTTTCTTGCTCATCTTCTCTTCTCCCAGGAGACAGAGGTCTTGTGCTTCTGAGTTTTCTCTCTCAACCAAATCTTGGGGCTGATGATGGAGGTTGCACTGCCCAAGGCTCCAAGGGTCACGAGGGGAAGCATTAGTAAAAATCTCTGCCTTCAAGTTGGAAACAACTGGGACCAGGAACGGGAGGATTGGAGTTGAGGGGACTTGTAGACACGAGTGGCCAGGGAATTTAAAATAGCTATGTATTGTATATTCACACACTACAGTAAGTGGTGGGTGCTTTGGGGCTATCATATAGATGTCAGAGGACAGAACAGACCATGGGCACCGAAGGAGTTGTTGGGTGCCCTGGAGAAGGCAAGACTTTCGCAGAACCTTGCAGGCGGGTGAGACCTGGGGAGGTGTAGAAGGCAGGCAGGGAGGGTGCCCCGGCAGAGCAAAGGCTGGGAGGCCACCTGTAGCTCTGGGGGCTTGCATGCTGGTCAGTGAGTAGAAAGCCAAGGTCATTTCCCTCTTCCCCTACTCGGTATCTGCCTTGTGCATTCAAACACATCTCCCTTTTTATTTATTTATTTATCTATCTATCTATTTAGTTTTGGCTGCATTGGGTCTTCACTGCTGTGCGCGGGCTTTCTCTAGTCGCAGAGAGCGGGGCCTACTCTTCGTTGCGGTGCGCGGGCTTCTCATTGTGGTGACTTCTCTTGTTGCGGAGCACGGGCCCTAGAGCATGCAGCCTTCAATAGTAGCGGTATGTGGGCTTCAGTAGTGGTGGCGTGTGGGCTTAGTTGCTCCGCGGCATGTGGGATCTTCCCGGACCAGGGATCGAACCCATGTGCCCTGCATTGACAGGAGGATTCTTAACCACTGCACCACCAGGGAAGTCTCCACATCTCCCCTTTGTATACTGTAATGAGCTGAGAAAAAAAAGAAAAATGTTTCCATAGATAATTCCCCCTGTTGTCATACTGACTTATTTTCTATTTCTATTTTGTACTTTCTTCTTTTTTTAAAGGAAAGAGAAACTTCTTGCATAGTCACCTATTAGTAGATTACATTTACTCCTGGTCCTTGAGAATAGTAAGGGATTTTGTGTCCCTCTGGCCACCCTGGTATGGGGGAATCCGAGGCAGGGTGTGTGTTCCCTTTGTCTTCCCTGAGTGGGGCGTGTGGTTACTGGGTCCAGTTTGCTTCTAAGGGGATTATGTGGTTCTGGACTTCAGTTTTTAAATCTGAAAAAGAGAAGAGACTAGATGGGCTTTAATATCATTCCTGGCATTCAGGGTCGACGACTCCATGATACCTTTCATGCATTCATTCATCATTCATTCATTCATTCATTCACCATTCAACAGATGTTTTTCTGAGCACCTACTGAATGCCCAGCTTTGGAAGTACAAGCATGAACAAGTCATAGTTCATTCACACACTCTAGAAAAGATAGCGAGTGGTTAAGAGACACAGCTGCAACTGCCAGAAAAAAAAATAATAAAGCTGCTCTGGGAAGCAAAGCAAAGATGCTACAGCCACAGTGTGTCAGAGGCTCAGCAGCCAGGGGTCAGCGCACAGCCACGGAGTGACCAGAGCATGACAAGGACTCTGAACCAGGGATGTCTGCAGAAGACAAGGGCCCCAGCAGGCTTCAGGGGCAGAGCCCCCAGCTATAGGTGTGGCAGAGCCAGAGGTTAACATAAGCTACCAGGAAGGTTACCAGGGCAGACATCAGACCTTGGAAATAACGTGAGAATCCAGTTACGATTTTCAGGGTACAGTATGGGGGAGGGCAGTTAGCAGCGGCCCAGTTATTGGAATCCAAGCACAGAAGGGCAGCTCTGTGGGGAGGGATAACTTGGTACCATCCTCAGAAGGTTGGATTAGAGGAGCTTCAAACCCTCCTACCTCAGTTGGACCTGGCCTTAGAGCCTCAGTCTACACGTGGAGGACAAACGCCTCCATCAGGGATAGCAAAGAGCTGCAGAAACTGGGGGAAAGGTAGCAGCTAAGAAGAGAGATGTAAGAGCAAATGTGATAACAATATGACAATAATAATAATAACCACTGAGCTAAGAATGATTGAGCACTTATAATGGGCTGAGAACTTGCTAATGATTTTACATGAATTCTCTTTATAAATCTTGCAATGACTCTGTAGATAGATATGATTATCCACATTTTGCAAGTGAGGGAACAGAGCCTTCAAGGAGTTGGACAACTTGCCCTGAACCAGCCAGGCTTACCTATGTTATACAGGTATATAAACCTCCCAAATCTCAGTAGTTTAAAAGAACAGGAGTTCATTTTTCATTCACGTGGCAAGCAGGTCAGCGGGGGTCTCTGCTTATCCCGGTCATTTAGACTCCCAGGCTACACCAAAACCGGCTCATTCTTCCTCAGTTGTTATTGTAGGGCGCCGGGAATGAAGTGAATTTTGCACTAGCTCTTAACACCCCCCCTCCCAGCTTCAAATAACTTCCATTCATACTCTTGGCTGAAGCAAGTCACATGGCTACACTTGGCTCCAAAGTGGGCAGAGAAATACAATTATACCATGTGCCCAGTTAGAGAATGGGGGTATCTATCAACAGCCCTATTGCTGGCTACCCAGTAGATGGGGAAACAAAGTTGGCTGAGCCAGGGTTCTATCCTCACATGATTCTCAAAGAGAAAGTCAGCCAGCTGGGGACTGTCTCTTGCCCCCTTCACGTCCTGCCCTATGTTATCCTTGCAGATCCTCTTCCCTTCTCTTCCAGTGTGTGGGTTAGGAGACAGGCACCGAATGATTAATGGATCCCAGCAATTGTTGGGAGAGATTATCTAACGGCACGTGCTAAAGGAGCCATGGCTGGGAGTCCGCTCATAATAGCATTTGAAGCGCTAGTTTCTGCAGGGCTTGGAGTGCCAGGGTCTCAAGGGTTTATTAATCCCACAGCAGTCCTGGGAGGGGTTCATTGCTGCCGTTATTTATACATTTTGCTGTGTTCATCCAGCAAGGGAAGTCAGCTGGGATTATGTTCCAGGGACACAGAGCTCTGGCTGCCTTCCAGACTAGAGCTGCAGAGGGTGCTTCCTTCTCAGCCAGGAGGCTCCTAGGCTGCGTTCACGAAGAAGAGTGAATGGACGCTGCTCCGTCAGGGAGATGCAGACAGAGCACCAGTCAGGGAGGAGGTGGCCAGGAAGATGTGACATCTCGGGACTTGGCTAACTCCCTGAGTGCTAAACTGAAGGGCTACCTCCTCTGTGCTCTCCCCTCCCTAGTCCAGAGTGACTGACTGCGCCTTCCTGGAAGCCACTATCCTCTTGCGGTCTGTCCCTGCACCCCTTGTTAGTTACCTGGTTTTATTGTTTCTTTTCCCATATAACATGCTCTGTCTGCTGTAATTAAAGTGAGTTCCTCAGAGCACAGATTAGGACTAATGCTTTGTGGGGATACTCAGAGCACCAAGCACATGCAAGGTATTCAATCAGTGTTTGCAGCCCCTGGCTCCTACCTACCCGTCCAAGCTCCCCTTCTGTCATCCCCTCCCATGATTTTGCTTTGCACTCCTGCCAGTTGGAATGAATGGCTCATCTTGCCATCACATCCCTCCTTGTCTGAGCACACGCCTTCTTCAGCCTGGAATGGTCTTCTCCTCCCTGATGCCAACGCTCATCTCAACAAAGTGGATTCCTCTCTCCTTTGTGCCAATATTGTCCCTTGCACGTGTTTCCATTACAGAATTAATTATATTTCAATTACTTGTTTACCTGCCTGTCTTTCCCACTAGCCTGAGAACTCCTTGAGAATAGAGACAGGTCTTACTTATTTTTTGTATCCTTCTGCTTTTACAAATGCCTAGACAGGAGCAGGAATAACAAGGGGCAATTTCCTGGAGCACAAAACTTAAGAGGGTACCAAAAAACTCAGTAATCAAAATAAATAATATTTAATGCAATGCTTTAAAAAATCAAAATTAATGCAAAAGAATACAAGATAAACAAAAGATCAAAATTTTAAATAAAAATGAGATCTATTAACAGTGCCATGCCAAGTTTACTGGAGCCTAAGGCAAAAGGAAAAAAATCAGAAATACTGATTTTGTCTTTATTTAACATTTTGCTATTTCATTCATCTCAGATTTTTAGCACTAATTTTTGCATCAATTTTGCCTTCACGTCTGTTTTGACAATTATTGTCTAGAACTTGGTAAGTGCTCTATAAATATCTATTGAATGAGTGAGTCAGTAAGTGATTGAGTATGTGAGTGAATGGCTGGTAAACTTTACAGATTGAACCTCCAACTATCCAACGTTTGGTATTTACTTTTAGAATTATCCATGTGTCCTTGCCAACTCCCTTTTCATTCTACGATCTGCCTTTTGGTGCAAGTTCTCTAAACCCTTTCCCAAATTTAGAGAAAGGGAAGAAAAGAAATGCAACGTCCAAATTTAAGTCAGTTACATATGCTTTGCTCAGTTAGTTGAAGCACCTTGTGATGGAGCCAAGATTTGAGATCCCATCTGTGGGGGCCAGTTGCTTGGTTGGATGAAATGATAAAGAGCCACCCTTCCTCTCCCCAACCCTAGCTGGTCACTGTGAAAACAGAGGGCCTTGGTCACTAGGGATCCTGAGTAAGAAGCCAGCTATTGGAGTAAATCCACCTCTACCACCAGCCACACAGAATGGGCAGCCCTAGGGAAAAGGTTGACTTTTTCATTGAAATGAGGTCTTGTGTATTTTATGCATCATTGTCATAGATAAATGCCCAGGAACTGGCCATACAGCCATGTCTGGAGGCACTCCTGCCCCCAGTTAAGGGCATTAGTGTGGGCTAGTGGGACAGGCACTGGGCCCAGGGATGAAAAGCTTGGGTTTGGGCCCAGTTCTGCTCTCACTCGCTGCTGTATGACCCTGACCAAGTTGCACAGACATTCTGAGCTTCAGTTTATTCATGTGTAAAAAGAGAGGGTTGCTCTACAAAATGATGGTTTTCAAATGCTGTACTACGGAACCCTAGGGCTGTGAGCAGGTTTCTCAGGGGCCACTGATGGAATAGGGAGGGAGAATGAGATAGACACTCTGCTTCATCCAGAGCAGCCCCACCTTTATCATTTATTAGATTCCCAAGTGGAGTTTTTTTTAAAGGAAGTTGGGGGTTCCAACGTCTTTTTTTTTTCTTTTTTTTTTTTTGATGTGGATCATTTTTAAAGTCTTTATTGAATTTGTTACAATGTTGCTTCTGTTTTTTTATGTTTTTTGGTTTTTTGGCCACGAGGCATGTGGGTTCTTAGCTCCCCGACCAGGGATCGAACCCGCACCCCCTGCAGTGGAAGGTAAGGTCTTAACCACTGGACTGCCGGGGAAGTCCCCCAATGTCTTCTTAAAAAATGATGTAAAGCACTGGTCTAGATGATTTCAATAGTTCCACCAGCTGTACTATGTGATTCTTTCCCTGCAGCTTTCAGGATTATCAAATCTGCTTCTGCTGTGTCTGAAGGATATGTTCACTTAAGCCCATGTACTAGGAGGGCCCAAGGTGTAGAGATACACAAAGAATGATGGTTTGAATATTTTCATCCTTTCACTTTACAAACGTCTTTGTCCTACGAAATCACTGAAAATTAGTTATACTGCTATTGTCACTAAGTGTTGATAGAGGCCATTAAGAACCAGTCCAACTGCTCATTCAACATTTAAATTCCCTTCTCTCCATCCCCATCAAGTGATCATGCAATGTCTTCTTGAATTCCCCCAGTGGCTGTGAACTCACTACTTTTGGTCTTATCTGACTTGAACCCCTAATTCATAGAGCTTGACCTCTTTGGACCATGAAGACAGGCTCAATCCCTCTTCACAGAAAAAACCTTCAAATAATTGAAGAGAGTGACTGTTGTCTCCTCACTGCCTTTAATTGTTCAGGCTAATCACCCCGTCCTTGAGCTCTTTTCTTTATGATGTACGTTTAACTCCTTTCACCAGGCAAGTGGTTCTCCCATTTGTGTTTCCTCTCTTAGTGGAAATGCACCAGGATGGAATGCAACATCCTGCACAGGTGATCAGAGCAAGCAGAGCTAAAAGTGTTCTTTTTTTTAGTCCAGTGCTTTTCAACCCTCCAGCACATTAGAATCACACGGGGAGCTTTTGAAAAAATACTGTTTTCCAGGCTCCATCCCTGCGCAATTAAATCAGAAACTCTGGGGGTGGGGTCTTGGCTGAGACTTTTTTTAAAAAATGTCCACGTAATTCTTTTGTGTGTCCAGAATTAAGAACCACTGCTTTTTTTTTTTTTTTTTTTTTTACGGTACGCGGGCCTCTCACTGCTGTGGCCTCTCCCGTTGCGGAGCACAGGCTCCGGACGTGCAGGCTCAGCGGCCATGGCTCACGGGCCCAGCCGCTCTGCGGCATGTGGGATCTTCCCGGACCGGGGCACGAACCCATGTCCCCTGCGTCGGCAGGCGGACCCTCAACCACTGCGCCACCAGGGAAGCCCAGAACCACTGCTTTTGACACTCGGTACAGACATCCTTGATTCTTGCTCTGATTGGTAGGTAAATGATCTACTGGAATGTATTATACATATGGTTGGGAAGTGAATTTGAGGGAAGAGGAGGAGAGAAAGAGTTTGTGTAACTTTTGTATACAAGTACTGAGCTAGACACTTAGGTATGTTTTTCCTTAATCTTCATCTGTGAGTCAGATGTTTTTATCCCAGTTTTACAAAGGAGAAAACTGAGGCTCACTGAGACTCAGTATTTTGCTCAAAACCACTCAGCTAGATGAGTGGTCAAATTGGGATTCCAACCCAGATCTGTATGAGCCCAAAGCCCACCTTTTATCATGCCACTGAGCTTTCCTTCATTCAATTAATTTAACATTATTTATGAAGAATGGGACCTACCGTATACTAGACCTGTTCCAGGCCAGCAGCTGTTGCGAGCTGGCGTTTTTGTGGTAACCTGGCAAGCTGTGCTAAGACATGGAGCATTTTCTTTTCTTACCCAGTGATTTGTTTATGGGTATGTTTTCCTTGAAGGAAAAATCATGTCGATGTAATGCAGGCTTTGTAGAGAAATAAGTCTTTGGTATTTGGTTGTAAAATAAATGTCAGAATAAAATGTCTGAGAAAATAAAGAGCTGTATATGAAATCACTTCCTACAGAGCTGTGGGATACTGATGGACTGTTGCTGGTGTTTCATTATTTAAGGTTAATTTGGTACCCAAGGAAGGAGCTGTTGTATCCCGGAGGCTACTGATCCCCAGGGCAATGGTCTCTTTGCCTGGAGTGACCACAGATCAGCTTCACATTGTTTTAGCCATAACGTTTACCCCATCCTTCAAAGACCGTCCCAATCAGTTGAGTGACAGGACCGGCAACCAGTGGCTCTGTGACTCTTTTCATCAAAGCTTCTGGAACATACTCTAATAAAGACATTGGCCCCTTTTTTCACTTTAGACTGACTATGCAGGGCCATTTGTGGGGTTATAGGCTGAAAGGACTAGCCAGAGAGGTATAACAAGGGAAGAATAAGGAAAGTGGTCCAAACAAGAGAAGGAGATAGAAGAAATGAAAGTGAAATGGAGAACAGAGAAGTAACACGACAATTAAAGGTGTGTATGGAGCTGCAGCAACTCGAGATGGGATTCCCCCAAGCCAAAAATGCTCTCCTACCCAGTAGCCGTCTTTTTGCCAGGCTGAAATCACCCTGTCCTTCAAATGCTAGCCTAGGAATCCCCTCTTGCTTGGAGGCTTCCCTGCTCAGCTAAGACTGACTTAGTCACTATCCCTCCCTTGTCTTCTCAGTCCTATCCTTACTCATCACGGGACACACAATACTGTGTTAACATTGACTCATTACTTAATGGTTTCCTCTTTCAGATCTAAGACGTTAAGAGGTTCAGTTAAGAATAACTTCTTAACTTTGTGCTCCAGTCCAGTTACAGGTGTGCCCGAGCTTCTACGTACCACAGCACTTGGGGCATCATGGCTGTTGGAGCCCTGAACAGCCTAGCCTGTTTAGCCATTTGTGGCAAAACTATTCTTTGTGTGCCTTGATATAGACAGTTAGGAAACACTCTTCTAGATTGCTTCATTAGTCACGGGAAGGGAGGTAGGAAGGGAGGGAGTGAGAAGGAAAGAAGGAAGGAAGGAAGGAAGGAAGGAAGGAAAGAAGGGAGGGAGGGAGGGACTGAGGGAGGGAGGGAGGGAGGGAAGGGATAAAGGCAACCCAGGTGAGAATAGGTTTTCAGCAATGAGATATTCAAGCACCACCACTTACCAGGTCATTCTGCAAGTAGTTTCCATATAGCTAGGAGGTTATAATACAGGACATTTAAGGTCTCCCTTGTCTTTTGAGCCAGACTGACCTGTGGAAAGGGCATGGGCTTTGGAATCAGAAAGATGTCAGTTTGAATCCCGGCTCTGGACATGATCTATAGGATCTTTGCTCAAGTTCTTTAACTTCTCTCCGCCAGCTTTCTCATTCATAAAATGGGAATAATAACAGGTTTGGTTTTAGGCTATCAGGAGAATTAATGAGATAATGTTTTTACAATATTTTTGGCCTTCAGTAGACACACAACATTTTTCCTAAGATTTTTAAACCTTAGGAAGAGATTTCAAGAGAAGGCACTTTTGCGGCAAATGACAGTTCACACAGCTTAGTGCTAAAGTTTGAGTCGTGGAATTCAAATCCTGGTTCTACGTTTAGTAGTTACATGACCTCAGGCAAACGACTTAACCCTCCCTCAGCTTCTGGACCTGTGTTTTTTTAATCTGTAACATGTGGATAACCGCACCTACCTCAACCACTTTTTGTTCAGAGGATTATAGAGTAAAAAGTCCACCGAACATGCATGCACATCATAAATACTCATATTTCTCTTTGCTCTTATCAGTATTACCCAGTAGGAGGCAGCTGAAGGTAACCAGGAAACTGATGACACAGGCAGATGTGCCCAGGTCCAGGCTGTGACTGTGCAGTTGTGGAGAAAATACCAAGTCATCCACAACTGGAGCCGTGTGCTGACAGTCGGGGCGAGAGATGCAGGAACGTTCATTTGCAGTTAATATGTATTCAGCTGTACTCATTAGCACAGCCCCAAAGCCTAAAACAAATTTAGCCAGTCTTTAAAAAAAAATGAGGCTGTAGGCTAAGAAGAATGCTGAGAACTTCCTTTTATTATTATTGTCCTGTTATAAGAGTGAAAATGTTGATACAAACCAAGGTTGTCTGTGAACCAGAAGATTCTGGGCCTCTGTGTCCAGAGTCATTAATGGGTTTTGGGCATAAGATAGCAAGTATTTACTCTTATAGTGTTTCGTGTTTTAGAATCTGCTATGTGACAGACACTTTCCATAAACCATACATTGAAACTTTGCAAGCCACCTGTATTCATTTCCTAGGGCTGCTGTAACAAAGTACCAAAAACTGGATGGCTTACAACAACAGGAATGTATTGTCTCACAATTCTGGAAGCCAGAAGTTCATAACCAGGGTGTCAGCCGGCCCACGTGCTCTCCGACGTCTCTAGGGGAGAATCCTTCCTTGCCTCTTTCAGCCTCTGGTATTTGTCAGCAATTCCTGGCATCCCTTGGCTTGTAGATGCAGTGCTCCAGTCACATGGACGCTTCCCCCTGTGTCTTTTCACATCGTCTTCGCTCTGTGCATGTCTGACTTTATGTGCCAATTTCCCCTTTTTACAAGGACATCAGTCATATTGGATTAGGGCCCACCCAAATGACCTTATTTTAGTTCGATTACCTCTGTAAAGACCTCATTTCTAAATAAAGTCACACTCTAAGGTACTGGAGCTTAGGACTTCCACATAGCTTTTGGGGGGACTTGATTTAACCCATAACACCACCCTTTAAAGATCAGGGTGGTGTTTTACAGATGAGGTATTTGAGCCTCAGGGGGACAAGAAGTGTGTCCAGGTCACATAGCCGGCATTTGGAGAAACCCCATGTCTTCCAGACCCAGACAAATCCCCACCCTCCTCGGTCTCTGCGTGCTGGCTCTTGAGATGTGTCACGGTTTTGCGGGTTGAGCTGGCATTTCTTATGATGCTGGTTGATCCTACAATTCACTCCAGCATATATTTGTCTGAATTCGATTAATCAACTCTGTGATCTTTGCATGAACCATGCAAAGATGGTTTTGGATCCTGAGCTGCACTTGATCCTCACTGTGGCAGTCCAGCTATAGCCAGAGGACACCCTGAAATGCTGCAGGAATGAGTGGGAAGGGGTAGGTGAGGGACTTGTTTCCATCAAGCTTTGCTGGTTCCTCCTGATCACCGAGCATCAGTTCCCATCTCTGCTGTGCATTCTTAGTTGACCATCCTCCCCCATGGCTGTCACCGTCCAGCTCATGCAGTCTCCCTGTGTCCTGACCAGTAAGGCCCTATCAGTCACCTTCTCACCCTCCTCAGGGTGCTCCAGGCTCCTGGGTGTGGGAGTTGTGCATGGTCTTGGCATCAGGGGAGGTGTTTCTGGTCCAGGGTCTCTCCTCCGCTTGACATCACGTTCCTCTTGGGGCGTGCTCGGTGCTCTTGGCCGCTTAGCAGGCTCCCCCAGCCAGCTGGTTCCCTACTTGCGGCTTCCTCAGGCACAGGGCTTTCTCTGTACTACTGGCTCAGCCCCTGCTCCTGGCTGCTCTGGCCGCTCCTGGCTCTCCAGTCGTAGCCACGTTCCATGTTCCACTCAACCATGTGGGGTCTCCCCCTTGCTCTTTGGGAGCCAGCCGAGCCTTAGTGAGGGGTGGTGGGAGGGGGAGGACCTCTCACTGTCCAGACCTATCCTGCCATCTCTTCCATCTACACAATTCACCCCGGGATGGTGTGAGCCTCTGTGTCCAGCGGTCCAGGCAGGAAGCATGGTAAAGGCCCTCTGCCTGTTATGTGGGGTTCTCCACCACCCCGTCTCCCAGAGTTTCAACCTCAAGGTAAAGCATGGAGCAGAGCCCACACTCACGCTGGAACTTTTTATACTTCTCTTCCCTTCATCTTCGGCACCAACCCTTCCTGCCCCAGCCCCAAGCCTAGAAAAAAGTTAATCTTTCCCCTGTATGATGGGAAAACCGCCTTTACCACCTTAGTCGTTCCCTCTTTCTCTGGACTGTGGTATAAATTCTTTTCTCTTGACAGTCAAAGATAGGTTTTGGATATTAAAATGACCATGCAGCAATGTCACAATGGGTCCTGACTCCTACCATAGCAAGCCTAGGCTTCCAAGAACGTGAAGCCAACAATCAAAGTCTTGGTTCTCAGGTGGTTCTTGGGTGACCTGGGCAATTAGCTTCAGCCTGATGGTCTAGTCTTAAAGGTAAAAAGGAATTACTTATAAAGGAAAATCCGTGAGGTGACACTTCAGAAGACTGCCCTACTTTTGTTTTAGCTTTGAGGTTTTGCAGCCAAGAAGAGGATACTTTCCTGGTACCACTCAGAATTTGTGGGTTTAGTTGGCCAAAGTATCCATTTAATGAGTCTGAGATTCTAGCCCGTGGAAGTTGATTGATTTTGCTCTAGTCCAGGGCAAGAGATAATATCTCTAATTCTGGCTTCCCACATCCCAAACATGTGCTGTCAGTCCCCAAAATGTGGGTATAGATGGATTAGTACAAGATGGTCCATGGCTGGAACCTGATGGAGTATAGTGAGTTGTCACTGAGACGTGCCACTGTGTGCCTGCCACCCACACTATAAACCTGATCATCTGGTCCAATCTCTGTCGTTTTACAAATGTAGAAACGGGACCCTAGAAAGGTAAGAAAAATTGCTCCAGAGATTCCAAAGCTTTATTGTAGCGAAGCCAAGGCAAGGAGCCCCGTGTGCAAAGGAGCTCCGTGGAGATTGGAACTACCGCATTTTCTCTCCACCATCCCATGCTGTCATGAGGTTTCCTTACTCTTCCCAACTTACAGACTGTTTTTCAACTATAAATATCCAGTTTGGAGGTGGAGATGGACAAGTGCAAGTGCTTGACCTCGAGAAGCCCCCATCCATCTGCCGGTGGCCACTGAAGACAGAACTTCTGATGAGCTGGAACCTTGGTTTCTTTGCCAAGAGACTTCAGCTGGCTTGCCAAGGAAGGATCAGTTCTCTGCTCAGATGAACCCCATCTGGGGGTGTGGAGATTACAGTGGAGGCTGCTTTTGATGCATCCACAGCTCCTGATCCAGGGGAACAGGGACTGGACAGACGCAGACAGATGGTGAAGAGGAGGGTTCCCCCTCTCTAGTCTCCAGTTGCTGCCACCGCAGTAGTGGCAGGCTCTGCAAAGCCTGGCTTGACCACAACACCATGTAGACATTTCCGTGGAGTTTTAAAAAGCAGCTGTCAGCTCAAGATTGCTCCACTGAGCTTTCAGTCCTGATAGCTAGACTTGCAGGGTTCTGACTGGAAACTTGGAAGGAAAACGGACTTACCGCCAATCATAGCTGTTCATCTTTTTGCTCGGTTTTTGTTTTCAAAGCAGAGACCTCCTGAGGACTTGAAACACTCCATTCTTTCTGTAAGAACATACGAGGAGCTCCCCACCTCACCATGGAAAGACAGTAGTGAGAATCTGAAAGCAACTGGGACAAAGAGATCCACATGCCATAAAATGATGGGGGGCCAGGACAGCGTGAGATCTCCTTGTTTTGACATCCAAACACACACCACACCACACCACACACACACACATACACCACCTCCTCCCTTTATGTAAATAAGATCAGGCGAAAATAAACTTCCTAGACAATCGTGAAGGTAAAAAAGAAAAAAAGTCACAAAAGCGTTTCTTTGAAAGGGGGTAAAAAGAGAACCACAGATTTCTTTTGCTTAAAGTCACAGAAGGAGGGAGGGTTTGTTCCAGGCGCACAGGGTGATTATAATGTAATAAGACCGCTATTCTTGTGTGGCTCATTAGCTAGCCTTAAAGATAATTCTGAGAGAAGTTCAAAGGATATTTTGAGCTGTGGGGAATCAGTGAAGGCATTACTTTGAATGACAGCCCTCCCTTGGAGCTCTGTAAAGAGTTAATCACATTTCATATGCAAATAGATACCCCCCAGGTGTCGAGCTGGGTTTCATTCTCTTATTCAGTGTATTTCTGAGCGGGTTACCTTGTGTGCAGCACTGTGCCAGGTGCTATGGGGCAAACAGAAAAGGTAGGCCTGGCTCTCCTGCTCCCACTCTCTATGGGAAGAAGTTAGGCTGTGCAGAACAAAATGTTTAACCGACATGGCAAGACAGGATTGTCAAAATAATTGGTCACATCTCCAACGAGAGAGTCAAGCTGTCTTGCATCAACTGCTACAGTCACCTCCCCACTCTCTCTCTCCAGAAGTTGCATCCTTGAATCTTTGTCTAGATGTCAGTGGGTGGGGTTCTTGGGTCAACTCTGAGGTGAAGACCTTGATGGGGTCTTGGTTTCTAGTTTTGTTAAGGATCCTTTGACAGAAACCACCCACGTTGGCCAGGCACTATGATAACCATTTGCCTGAGTTGTCTCACAATAGGACGTCCCAATGAGGAACTTGGTGCTGCCACTGAAAACTAACCAGAAGAATTCAAGAGGGGCCAAAAGAGGGAGGAGACGACCAACCTCCCAGAATCCTCCACGACGGAATCCGTCTTGGTTGAGAGATGTGCACGTCACCAGGAAGGACCCTGAGTCAGACTAGGGCACAAGCAAGATAATTGCCCAGAGACAACCCAGAAACTAACCCCATCACCATAAAACCTGAGACTGCGAGCCACGTGGCAGAGAAGTTCTCCTGGGTTCCCTTATCCTGCTGCTCTCCACCTTGGCGTCCCTTCCCAATAAAGTCTTTTGCTTTGTCAGTACGTGTGTCTCCTCGGACAATTCATTTCCAAATGTTAGACAAGAGCCCACTCTTGGGCCCTGGAAGGGGTCCCCCTTCCTGCAACAGTTTTCATTTCCTTTCCTTAGGTAGTTGTCAGTATCTTTAAGGGATCTCTGATGTGTCTGAGTTGCCATGGGGACAAATATCCTCTCAAAACATGAAGCTGCCCCGTGGAAGGGGGAAGGGGAGGGAAAGAATGGAAGATTAAAAGGCAGGGCCTGAAGGGGAACCAGGATACAAGTTGAGCGACCCAAGGAGAAAGGACTGTTGGAAAGAAGAGGGCTTGGGGACTGTGGCAGGCAAGAAGGAAGTCTGAGTGGTGTTTCCCCTAACCCTTCCCTCTCTATTTTTAGGTGAACTCCTGCAGTGGCCTCTCTGTCCCCTGCCCCACGTCCTCCCTGTCATTTATTTTATCCATCACCCCCCAAAACTCTGTTTTGTTTCTTTCTTTTTTTTTTTTTTTTTGGCCATGCAGCATGCATGATCTTAGTTCCCCGACCAGGGATTGAACCCGTGCCCCTGGTGTCGGAAGCATGGAGCCTAACCATTGGACCATTAGGGAAGTCCCGCCACCCAAAACTCTGACTTTGTTTCTACTCCCTCAAAATCTTCCCTGGGTTATCACTGATGCTGGATGAAGTCCAAATTCCTGACCCTGGCAGCTCATCAATCCCAAACACGTTCCCACTACTCTTTCCCAGAATCCTTTGCTTCTGCCACATTGGACGACTTGCCGTTGTCCAAACGCACCGTGTCTTCTGGCTCAGGCCTTTCCCTCTGCCTGGAGTGCCTTCTCACCTTCTTGCCCTCTTGAACCTGCCATCCTTCAACCCCCCTTAGAAGCTCATCAGCCCACATAAGCTTTCCAGCCTGCTTTTGAATTCTCATCATTCCTGCTGCCTAAAGCACTCCCGTAGTCCTCATCTGATGCCTTGTGTTAGAGAATGATGGCTATATGCTTAATACATCTTAAATGCAGGAAGGAGGGAAGGGATGGAGGGAGACGGAGGGAGGAAAGACTCCTTTCATCCTTTAATTTTGAATAAACAGGACTTAGGATGGGAAGTATAAAGGATTCTGAGTCAGTTACTTTTGCTTAGTTGAGAGAGCTACGTGGATAGAGCTCTGAGGTAGGGGTCAGGGTGCTTCTTTACACTTGCTGGTCCCACTGTGGTAAAGGCAAAGAGTGCCTGACCTTGGGGTGAGCTGAGGCAGGGCCTCGGATGCCAGCAGGAGAGGAGGGGGGATCCTGCCCAGATGGACCCCAGTTCCCCTGCCACCTGGCTCCAGCACCAGAGCCCTCAGAAGTCTTTCCTTCTCACAGCCAGCTGCAGGGTGACACACTAGCTGCCTGGCTGGCTCTCATTTAAATTCCTCTCAACGGCAAGTGCAGAAAAAGGTGACAAAATTCCGACAGGATTTTCATTTGTTTTCATTGTAGTTTAGCTCCAGGGATCTCCTCATTAAGGCACATCATGGAAACCCTTAGGGCCCAAGGCCAGAGCCCACAAACTAAGGCAGGGCTGGGGGCCAGGGTCTCCCTCCTCACTCCCACCGGGATGCTCTCCTCCCTCTTTTCATTCATCCGCTGCCCCACAGCGATGCATTCATCTCTTTTCTTCCTGCTGTTTGGTGGCGTCTGTCTAGTAACGCTTCCCATCTGTCTGCCCATATTATTTTCCTATTTATCCATTGGGCTATTTACCTTGTTTATATTTTCTGTTTTATGGCCTTTTCCCCTCCATAGCATCTATCCTGTTGGAATTCCGGTCTATTTATATCGCCTGGTGGTGCTGAGGCTCCCCTCCTTTTGATTCTCTTTTATCGATCTTGTTTACCTTCTCCATTGCCCCTTCATCTTGCTGTTATCTAGTTATCTATTTAGTTAAATGGCTTGGGCCCTTCCCTCTCTGTCTCAGCTTTCACCTGAATCCACTCCAGGTGCCCCAGCAGGCCTGCCTGCTCCACTCCCACCCCAGCTTCCTGCACTTGACAAATGAGACCAATTCAACTCTCCTACGGGTCCAGACTTGCACAGCCAGGCACCCATTACCACGCACCCGTGAGGTCCTCTCCATCAGAGCTAACGTCTACCAAGCATCATCCAGCCCATGTCGGCCCTGAGATAGGTCTTCATCCCCTGCTTACTTTTACAACTTTTCAATGCAATTTCCCTTCATATTAGAGGAGGAAGCTGAGGCTCGGGGAGGTGAAGCAACTTTCTCAAGGTCACACAGTGAATGTGTGAAATATTGACAACCCACTCTTAGTTATCTGCATGAGCAACGGCGTGGATAATCTCCCCCCGCAGAAAAATGTAGACCACATTTCTAATCGGTTCTGGAATATCGTGTTCGGGGTGGTGGAGTCCCCTCCGGGTGCTGCTCTGCTGTGGTGGATAGACAAAGTACAGCGCAGGAAAGGCCAGTATATGGAACGGTGCTCTGCCAGCGTCCCCACAGAAATGAGAGGCAGTACTGTTTCCTGGGATGGAGAAAGCCAAGGAGACGGCTGCCAGCGTCATCCCTACACCCTCACTCCCAACTCCTCGTCCCTGCCCTGTAAGTCATTTCCGCTCCCTGCTCACCCATACTGACCGAGGGCTGTGTGGGGCAGGGTCAGATGCCTCATGGAAACCAAAGGAAAGCCATTCCAGCTTGCAGTGTGACCTGGGATACACGAAGGAGAGAGTACCTGATTGTCCCCTAGAGCTAGGTAACAGGAAGGTCCCTGAAATAGAGCCACCTTGGGATAGGATGGAGACAAGTGAATCCTCAAGCCATTGGTCAAGAGAAGAAAAATGACTTCACTGCCAGGCCTGGTGAAGTCCTAAAATAGGAGCCCTAAGTTCAGAGAAAAGCAACAACCGAACACACACACCCCATCCCCACCCCAGGCGAACTCCAGGGGACGTTGTTAAACTCCTTGAAGGCAGCTGCCTCAAATGCTTTGCTGGGTCACTCTTGCCCCTAGAGTCAAACCCAAACTCCCTAGCTTGCCTCTGTGTCACTGAAAGTAGGGTCTGAGGTCTGAGCTGCTCAAAAGCCATTAAAGAGGCAAGATTTGTGCAAAGGAAAGTTTGCTTTACTTCGGATGCCGGCAACCGGAGGGTGGGGTGTTGGGGTCCAAAGTCTGACTCCCCTCAACTGACAGCCAGTGGGCAAGAGCTTTTATAGACGGAGGGAAGGGGCTACATGCAGAAACAGCACGGTCACCTCTGACAGCTTTAAATTGGTCATGCGGTGGTCTGACCAGCTTCATCTTGACTGTTTTAATCTTCACTCCCAGGATCGGTTTGTTCCCATTTCCTCGAGGCCAGTTCTCAGAATTGTGGTGGCTTATGCCATGGCTACAGTCTGGTCATCATGTAGTTAACTTTGTCCACCTGGCGGGGGTTTCAGTGTCTATAAGACAGCTCACAGGATATGGCTTAGAATATTATCTATAGCCCATGAAGAGGAACTAAAGGTCCTTGACTTTGCTTAATGACTAAACTACTATTATTTAGTCTTGTTGGCCTGCTTTTCGTTGCTTCTGCATTTTCTCACTTCTCTGATTAAACTTATTCTCTGGTTAAAGTTTCTTACAGACGAAAGGCAGGCAGAGGATGGGGGGATGGGAAGGACCATAGGGTCCTGCTGTTTCACTTGTACATTATCTACCTTTTTACATGAACTCCCCTCCCTGGCAGATTAGAATAACGCAAAGTCCCCATTCTGCCGCATTTGGTGTGGGGAAATGAACCCCCCCAGGAGACGTGCTTGAGAAAGGATGGATGGTGTTTCTTTGGCTAGTGACTAAGTTTTTTAATAACTGGACCTTGAGGATTTTATAGAGTCCAGTGGTGGAGAACATGCTTGTTGATGCCTGTATCCAGAGAAGAGAGGTGACGAGCACTAAAATAAAGGTACTTAGTGTGAATTGGGAGGACCGAGGAAGGGGAGACGCCCTGCTATGGAGGGTTGAGGAAGGCTTCGCAGAAAAGGTGGCATTGCAGCTGAGTCTTGAGATACAGCATCTATGCAGACATTCTAAGTGGAAAGATTATCATTAGTGAAGCGCAGAAAAATCCATGGAGTGTTTACAAGCTGGGGTGATGAGGTGGGGGTGGTGATGGAGGTCGAGAAAAATGATGCTTTTCTGTCAGGATGTGACTTCACTGACCATAAATCCCGTGGGGCAGCGGCCCCGTCTTTGTAGCTGCATCCGGCACGGTCATGCCGGGTGCTCACAGGTGGTGTGATGACAATGGCGATGGTGTGTGTCACGGTGATGCTGGTGCTGTTTATGGGACTCCAGCCACTGTCACTGCAAGGCTGAGGGTCAGAAACCGGAGCCTGGGAAAGACGAGTGCATTTCTCACTGCGCTTCCTCCCCTCCCCTGTTGTTCCTCAAGCTCTCTCCATCTGACTTTGCATCTTTTTCAGGAAAAACAGGTGGGATGTTGCCAAGCTGACGGGGACCCCCTGCCCAGAGCGATAGACCCTGTCACAGAAAAGTAATGTCTTTTTAAACTTCTTTCCAGTGAAATCCCGCTTCTGCATACAGCAGGCCGTGCCGTGCCACTGCTACCATTCTGCCACCGCAGTGCCGGGGAATAAAGGAAAATGCTTAGCATTAAATTTCATGTAAATCAGACTTTATTTGCTCTGGTGACAGGTTATTACCTTCAGCGGGGAATGAAGGGAAAAAGACAGCTGCTGGCTGGAGTCACCGGTCCTCAAATGAGGGAGGGTGTTTCCAATAACAGCCTACAGCTGTGCAGGCCAGGGTCACCCGCCTGGTTCCACTCCTTCCTCCACCTCCACAGCTTCCATGAGCTTCTCCACCAGCATCTGCAATCTCCCAGTTGGTCCCAGCTAGCAGCACTGACTCCAGCGCTAAGCGTTCTCACTGCTGTACGGGAGCATCTTCTATACCAACTGCCCCCAAGCATGGCTTAGCCTTCCAGGGCATTGTGGCATGGACCCTCTTGCGCCCAGAACCCTCTGTGTGCTTCTGTTCACCTCACTGAATTTAATTTATCCTTCAAGGCTCAGCTCAAGTCCAAAACCTCCTTGAAGTCTTGGGACTTCCCTGGCGGTCCAGTGGTTAAGACTCCATGCTCCCACTGCAGTGGGCATGGGTTCCATCCCTGTTCGGGAGAACTAAGATCCTGCATGCCACATGGCATGGCCAAAAAAATAAATTAAAAATGAATAAATTATAAAAATGAAAAAATAAAAATGGAAATCAGTGGAGGGCTGTCCACTTAAAAAAAAAAAAAAACCTCCATGAAGTCTTCCCTCGCCAACCAGCCTGTGGCACTCCCTCTCCCTCCTTTGAGTTTTGTTCATCCTTCGTCTCTGTCCCGAAACCCAGCCTATCCTGATTTGTACACTCCGACCAGCTACCAACACATTGATTGAGAATCCACCATGTGCTCACAGTGACGCTTGTCTCCTGCTGTGGAATCTCCTGTGTGCCAGGCCCTGTGCCAGGTACTGGGGATGGACACAAACACTCCGGGGTCATGCTCTCTACCCTCAACTCGCTCACATCTGCTTCGGGAGTGAAGTTATGCACATGAAAAAACCAACCATCACTTTAAGCACAAAGTAGATTCTCAATCCACATGTTGGTTGCTAAGAGGCGTGTATCAGCCAGGATAGGCTAGGTTATGCTAAAGAAACAAAGGACCCCCAAATCTCAGTGATTCAAAACAACAAATGTTTATTTCTTGTTCATGCTGTATGTCCACGGTGGTCAGCTAGCAGATTCTGTTCACTGAAGTCACTCAGTGACCCAGAATGATACAGCAGCCGCCGTTGAATGTTGAACATGTTGAACATTGAACATTGATCATCGCATGGGAGCATCTTACCTTGGCCATGAAATAAAGCTCCCTTTTGGAAGTGACACAGATCGCCTCCACTCACAATTCACACAGCCCCATCAAAGAGAAAGGGGCCAGAAAGGGCAGTCCGGAAAGCAGAGAGCTAGAAATACTTGGTGAATAGCACCAATAGCTTCTCTAAAGTGCTTAGTTACTCAATTCCATGAGGAATGAGCTACGTCTGATTTGTCCACTGAATCTCTAGTGGCTGGCATGGTGCTTGGTACACAATAGAGACTCAAATAGTTAGGTTGATAGAGAGCATCAGCTCTGACCCTTTATCTTGGTCCAGAGCTAAGCTTTGTGTCTACTGACCTTGAACCTGCTTTCCGTGCCTCTAGACCACAAGGGCTTGGGAGGGGGCAGCGGTGCCATCACTGCTTTGTAGGCCTTGTAGACGAGGGTCAGTGTTGCTTGGACAATCCCTCCTGCAGCATAAGAGAGGCAGGAAAAGAGGGGCAGCATCATCTGTTGAGACTGTTCTTTGTTAATTGGGAAGCAGGCACTTTCTGAAAAGTATGTGTATAAAGGATTGTGTGTGTGTACGTGTGTGTTTACCAGGTAACGCTGGAAGGGAAGAAGGTAGGCAGCAGCTCCATATTTTATTGCTGCGTATCTCCAACTAGTAGTTAATCAACTTTGTGTTTGACGCAGTACTCGGAGGTGGGGATCGGGGGAGAAGACCTCGGGAGACAGGGGTGTGATCCTTCTTTCGGCAGGTTTGTCTGCTCCGCTATTGTGGTTAGCTCATACGCCCATCTTCTCTTCTGTTTTATCCTCTTTTTCCTCCCCTCTCTTCTGTTTTCTCATCTACTTTGATTGCCTTACCGTTTCTCCAAAAGCTCAATGGCAGATAAGAAAAAAGGATGGGGAGAAGATAGGGCTCGAGGCAGAAGCGTGGGAACAGGGCTGGGGGCTGGCTGCAAAGTGACTGGCATCTGAGCTCATGGCCTGAATGTCCTTGTCATGGTCACAGGTTTTTGTTTTGTTTTGTTGTGTTTTGCGATACGCGGGCCTCTCACTGTTGCGGCCTCTCCCGTTGCGGAGCACAGGCTCCGGACGGACGCACAGTCTCAGCGGCCATGGCTCACGGGCCAAGCTGCTCCGCGGCATGTGGGATCTTCCCGGACTGGAGCACGAACCCGTGTCCCCTGCATCGGCAGGCGGACTCTCAACCACTGCGCCACCAGGGAAGCCCATGGTCACAGTTTTTGATATCCTTGACTAGGTTTGGGAGCCCTGGCAGAGAAAGTCGGGAGCAGAAATCATTTGAGGTCTTCTTCACCCCTCTCCCCACCATCCATCATCTTTGTCTTCAAGGGCTGAGATGAAACACAGCTGGGATCTGATCCCACAGCTCATGTCCAGGGAAACGCCCCCTTGACTACCTATCCCACAGTCAGGGGAAGGAAAGAAGACTGAGGTCTTCCATTAATCATATCCAAGCTTATCTGGGCTTTTCCAGCATCTCTGATCAAGGACTGCGGTTCAGAGAAGGCAGAGCCAGTCCGGCAGCTCAGCTGCCTCCGTAGCCTCCAGCCCCAGTCGTCTGCCAAGCTCACCATCTGCACCCTCCGGCCAGTGGTATGCGTCGCCAGCTCCTGCACCAACCCCCGCCCCCAGCCTGTACTGGGAATCTGCCAGAGCCCCAGACTGCATCATACGATCGGATAAGCTTTGCCAGGTTTATGGTTGGTAATTTATGGCCTTCTTTAGCAACATCTATCACACTGTACAGTTGCTAATCCCAGAGTTTTTGCCCACTTTGCAGAAAACAGCTTTCAATTCCTTACAGCGTAGCATTTGCTAACTCACCTGTCAGTCTGTCAGGCTGGGTGGGTGTGACAAGCCACTCTTCAGTCCTTTCTTTCCATCTTACTTTGCTGAGGGGAGCCGGGCCTTCTCCCTCTAGAAGATAACAGCAGGGATCTTTATAACCCAGCTACCGCCCCGCTGCCCCCTGCTCCAGCGGCAGCTCTGTACCTAAACTCTTTGCTTTCTGGAAGGCAGTGGGGTTGCTAACGGCGGGGTGGGCTCACAGTTCTGGCAAGGGCAGAACCTTTCACTGCTACAAAAGAGAGAGCGGGTCCCAGGCAACACAAACTTACTCCCTCCTCATTCAGTGTCACTGAGGGAGGGGGTGGAGTGTGTCCCGAGGGTGAATGTACACACTTGTACACAAGTACAGGGTGTATGAAATACTGATGTGGTCCATTCTGGCTTAGGCATGCTAATGAAAGGACCGGTCTGGACAGTTGAAAATTTCCAACAAAGGCAAACAAACAAAATGATACATAAATGCATTTGGCTCCAGGATGAACCACATGGTATCTTACAGCCAATGCTTTTAACTGAAGCTACTTCAGCATTAAAGTTAAGTCTCCTGCTCTTAAGGCACGTCTCCCTGGGTAAAAGGGGAGGTAGCTTGGGAAATTCTAAATCATGGTGAAGAAGTACAGGTATGGTGAAAGGATCTAGGCTGTGATCACATGGCATCTATATATGGATGAATTTTAAAAACTGCTACGTTCTGGAGAAAGATGGAGTGAAACATACTGGAAGAGAATGTACCAAATGATAAAAAGGTGAAATTCAGATGTTGGGAGATATATAGATAGATAGATAGATAGATGGGAGATATATATATATAGATGTATATATATATACATACACACACACACACGCACACATACATATACACATATTCTGTATATATATTATGTTTATTATATATAATTTGTACATATTGTATATATCTCCTAACTATTTTTCTATGTTTTCTAAATTTCCTACAATGAGCATGCAGTTTTTATACTTGGAATAAACACAAATATCACAAATACCACAGATGATAATGCTCATTTTGATTGACCGACTGACTGACATGACTAACATCAAAGGTGTTCATCCCTCTCCTGTATACTCCAAGGGCCAAGAGAAGATCAGGAGATATGTTATCTGCCCATTTCTTTTCCTTGGACCCATTCTCAAAAGTACCCGAACCTCTTCTGGTTTCATATTCTATTTTCTGACAGTAAATATAGGAAGGAAATCTCCACTACTGAAGAACTTAATGATTTCCTGATCCAAATGTCATATTCTGTATGGTATCTTATGTTTAGCTCAGGACACTCAAGAAATGTTTGTTGACTGACTGTATGAAGTGACAGTGGCTGCTGTTCATTTCAAACAAGCCAACTGAGGCCGTAGGTTCAGGCTGAGGTCATTTTGTTGTCCTGGTGTGAGCTCATCAGCATCCGTGCCATGGGCAGCAGTGGCCACAGACTTGCCCTGGTCCGGTCAGGGTGGGGATGGTGTTACACAGCCCAGACCGCAGAAGGTGCGGGTTTTTTCCATATTAGGACTGTAGGCACAGCAAAGTCTCCCACCCAATTCTCAGTTTACCTGAGGGCGCTTGTATGCTGGTTTGTTTGTTTTAAATTGGAATTCTTTAGCGGAAGGCATGGATGTTCCAGCAGGCATTATGAACAGCATGCTGCCGTCTCTTGGACTCCGGTTGTTGTGCCAGGGTTGATGGTGCATCTTCTGCTTCGATGGTCCATCTTCTGCTGATGCTTTCTTTGCAACTTGGCCTCTGACGACATTCCACTAAAGTGATACTGACATTTGACTCCCTGATTTTAGGGCTGGGGAGAGGGACCTTTAAGTGTGAATCTCTGTAGCCCAGTCCTTTTAGTGCAGTCAGCTGCAACGTAGAATAAAGTCAGCATGTCTACCCTAGCCTACACATACACACACCCTCCCCAAACAGTAATGTCCCGTACGAAGCCCAGCTCCCTCCTCTCTCTCCTCCCATCCCAGCTGCCCTCAATCATCATTTTCATCAGAGTTTGAGGGGCAAGGAGGATGAGGAAAGCTGTACAAACACCATGATCCTCAGTCTGAAATTGAGGTGAGTTTGGAAAGTTCATCCCGGGCCTCTGGAGACTTTCACAAAGATCACAGATCGGCAGTTTGGTTTTCTCCACACAAAAGTGTGAGAGATGAAAGAAGCTGAGTTTAAGGGCCAGTAGAGTATGTGTGCAGATCCATATGAAACTTAGAAAGGGAATTCCTAAGATTCCTATTTTGAGTACTTGCAGAAGAGCCTTTTTATCCATCTCTGAGTAGGAGGCAGGGGTGGGTAGGATGCATAAGGTCAGAACTACCCCTCTTGCCACTGGCTAACCGCAGACTCACACTCATATTCGTTGTCTATGGCTGTATAAAGGGTGGGCTGGTGGATGGCCCATGGATTGTAGAGGAAGTTACAATCTTGGGTGCCAGATTTAATAACCCAGCGACCTTAGGAAAACCACTTCCGCTTTCCTAAGCACATTGTGCATCTCCTATAAACCTGCCTGCCGAATTAGAATCAAATGAGTAGGTATTTGTGAAAGTGTTTTGCAAACTGTAAAGCTCTTTACAAATGCAAAGCATGCTTAGAGTAAGTACATAGTAAGTACTTGTTGAATGAGTAAATAAGTGGAGCTCAGTCATGGTGTGCTATTAATTTTGATGACATACTGATATCACTAGCAAGTATTTTATCGATCGATGACAAGTCTATGAGTACCGGTCAAAACAGAACTGCAAAACCTACAAATTTCATCACTGACTGATATATGGCTTTATACTGGTTTTCTTTGTTTCATTTGTCTCTGTCTTGTCCCTGCAATTATACTGTAAGCTAGTTGAATGCAGAGATCCAGTCACACATATGTTGCCCAGCATCAGCAAGGCGTGATGGTTGACGCTAGAGAGTACTGGGGAGCTTGAATTTTGGATCTTTGTTGGACAGAATTTGGGATGCTGGGAACATGCACACACATGGGACAACCATCTGCTGGATAGACCAGAGGGTTGGGAGAAGCAGGGTTATTTGGAGAGTACTCTTGTACACGTGCCTGCAGACCCCTTTATCTCTCATATCAATACAGTTTGCTTAGAATTAAATAAGAAGGGGAAAAAAAAGGGATTTCTGCCACAAGTCAAATTAAGCTGCAATTTTCTTCCCAGCCTTTTGGGTAATGTTTTGCCATCTCCTGCGAGAACTAAGTGTCTGGCTCTGACTTCTCTCCTCCCCCTTCTAAGTGCCGTGCTTTCTCTCCTTCATGGCCAGCTAAGGGCCCTTCCTTTGGCAGTCCCTGGCCAGGAATTAGAAGAAATATACTGTGATGAGGTATGAAAAAAAGCCTTTTACTAAAAAAAAAAAAAAAAAAAAAGTAAGTGAGCAGCCAGGGCAAGAGAGAGAACCTTTAAAAGGAACTTTTAGTTAGTCCTAGCATCAAAATGAAGGCAAGCTCTTTCTTCTCCGTGAGGCCAGCCCTGAGGAAAGTGGAACTGCCCTCCCTCCACTGCATTACAGAGAAGCCTTTCTGGCTTCCTTCAAGAGTTTTGCCGTGAACTCCAGCCCTTGAGCACTGCTTTTCTCTGCATCGAGCTTTGCAGTGGAAACTGATGGGAAATGCAGTAACTTACAGGGGGCTCCTGTAATTGATCCAGGACCAGGCAGGAGGCAGAGGACTGGATACACCAGATAACCAGCTCCAGACACTCAGATGGTGAAAATTAAAGCCAAAGGGCCAATGGGAAGAGAAGGCATGTTAAGTACATGAACCGGCAGAGACAAAGGGTATCAACGAGGCTGATGGATGGAGAGAGAGAGGCACCGTTTCAAACCTGAGCACCTTCTGTAATATGAAGGCATTGTCTCCGTGGGAGAAGCTGGAGCTATTAAAAGGATGACTTGAAGCTTGTTCCTTGGACCCAAAGCTCTTTAAACAATTACACGAAATAGGTAGAAACTAGCTATTAACAAGGAAAAAAACCCCCGAGGTCAGGCTTGTTTGTTTAAAGAGAAAACAACAATGATTCATCATCATACTTCAGATGGCTAAATAAATAGTTACTATCTGAGGGCCACAGTACATGTAATGGAACCTGTAAAGCGTCCTTGAGAAGGTACCTCTCTGTAGCTGGACTTTGGCGGGACTTTGCTCTGGGGCCATAGGGCCTTGGCCTTGGAAGGACAGTTCAGGTACAGGTTCTTAGGTCACCTTCAGCAAGTTCACAAAAGAAATTTGAAAGTTTTGGGGAGGCTTATGCTATTGCAAATATACCTGTAAACATGTTATCATCCCTGGTTTAGGGGCATAAGGACAAAATACCCAAGCTTAATTTAAATTATTATTATTTTTAGTTAAACCATAAGAATTATTGGGCTGAAAGGAACCCAACAAGAATACCCATCCCATTCCATTTAGATGAATGTATCAAAGAGCCCTAGAATGATCAGCTGGGAAGGGCCCTAGTTCCATTGCTATTTATCCCAGTTCCAGGGGCAAATGAGTTCCTGAGCCTAAGGGGCTTGTCCAAAGCATATGGGGATCTAGGTCCCAGGTCCCTGTTTTCCACTAGAAGGAAGTGAAGGGACCACACTTCCTTCACTAGACCACACTTTTCCACGCCTTAGATGGAAGAGTTCTTGATATGATTTAAACATCACACAGAGATGTTTTCACGTGGCTATTTTAGACCCGCGGGTGCCTCGACCATTGTTTCTCCTCGCTGTGGCTCTGAGGTGCTTTCTCAGTAGCACAGGATCCGACAGCTCTCAGGGATAGCACGGCTTCCCCTGTAGGTAAACCATAGGGGGAACCCCTGGGTGGGGGGTACAGCCCTCTGTGACCTCCTGAGAGGCATATTCTCATCTATGGAGGGACCTTGGTTGTGTTCGCACGAACACATCAGCCAGAAATACAGTCGTCACTTAGTTACTGACTTGGTGGGTTATCCAGTAGGCATCTCTCACCCTAGGACACCTTCCTGTTCTAGAACACACATTCCAGTCTCTTCTTTCCTCTTAATTAATTTAAACTTAAATATTGTTCTATACATAATTTCACACACGCACAGTCTCTGGGAGGTCTCAGGTTTTAAATTTTTCACGCTATTGCTTGCACAGGCAGAGCAGCAGGATATAGGTAGATACCTTAAAGGTCTTGAACGATCTTAAAAGAATGCAGCTTTGGCTAAGAGAAACAGGACAGAAAATAAAAACTTACGTCATGGTTATGTGGGAAAGAAAATAAGACCATTGGCCCTGATGGCAGACAAGATGCACCACATTTCAAATAGGGAGAGTAGCGGCAAATATGATTTCATGGCGTGATGCACGACGTCTCCTTTTGTACTTTTATTCCCTAAAGAATACTTTGAAAAATAACAGTTTTAGAGACCACAGTTGCTGGAGTTGTTCTCCTTGTGGACAAGAAAAAAATTTAGATTTATGATATTCAAGTGGGAAAAAGATTATGGAGGAATGGCATGGACAGTAGGTGTAACGTTGGGTGAACCTGGGGAATCGGATCATGAGAATGCTTCATTCAAGTGCTGCCTGGCCTTGCATCAGGCCATTTACGTGGAGCCTTAATATCACTCAGAGACCCCACAGGGACAGGAGGAGTCACATGTCTGCAGAGAAGTTGGGAGTGGGGGCCAGTAGAGGATGAGCCCCTTCTGGCTGAACTTTCTTATTGGAAATCCCGGGAAATCTGCAGAGTGGAGCTTGTGGTTTGGGGGCCTTTGGCTCCAAGGCCTAAGAGCAGATTCCCTCATTCAGAATCTATGTGATGCCCATCACGAGGCCCTACTGTGTGCCAGACGCTGTTCCTCTAATCCGAGCCACCCAGACACCGTGTGGTTAGTGCCGCCTGCCTTCACCACCCACCCTAGTCTATTGTTGTTAACAAGTAACAAAATGGAATCATTTGGATTTTTATCCTTTTTTATTTCCCCTCCTTACCCCCCACGTTGGGGCTGCTGATAAACTACATCATAGGGTAAAAGGCTGGCAGCCGAGGGGGAAAGAAGGAAAACGCAAGTGCTGAGCTAATGAATTAATAGGATTTTGATGTACTCAGAGTCCATAATGAACTCTCGATTATTCAGGGAGATGCTCCCAACCTAATGCAGTCTTCTTTATTTTCTTCCTGCTCTGCTTGAGGCTGAGTAATTTGGAGCTTGTATAAAACAAGGATTCTTGTAGAAAAAAAAAAGAACAACCAACCGCGCTCTAATTTTATTTTATTTTCAAAGCCTATTCAAGATTTTACTTGTCATCAATTCCCTATTAAAATGCATGCTTTTTGAGGGCCAGGGTTGAGTTTACATTCTTATCCTTCCTGCCCCTCCAACCCCGCTCAACAATATCTTATGCATCTTTTTTCATGTCAACAAATACAATTCACTTTTAATGGTTTCATAGTATTCCATTGTATGAGGAACCATCATTTATTTACCCGGACTCTAGACACTTAGGTTGTTTCTACTTTTCAGTATCTCTACCAAAGCTTTATAAATAAACCATGCACACTTTCTTAATTGCTTTACGAAGATAAAGTCCTGGAGGAAAAGGATGGGTCAAAGGGGATATGTGTTTTGACACACGTTGCTAAATTACACTCCAGAAAGGTGCAAACAGTGTGTGAGAGTTTTTACTCCCTCACACCCTTCACTCAGTGGTTCCCAGGAGAAAATTTCCCAGCATCAGATGTCAGGGAGAAATAATTTCCTCCCATGGAATTGCTCCCAGTGGGCAGCATTATCATTCAATGCCTTTACCCTCAGCCACTGGTGTCCAAGTTCAAGCTCTTTCAAATCCAATACTGTGAATTTATAAAGGTCAGTCTATTGTTTTCATCCTCCACTGGTTTGTCTGACCTTGGTTGCAGACTCACCATTTCCACCTCTACTGGGGGTGGAGGGTGAAGGAGTGGGGAGGGAAAGACTAAAAAGTCAAGAGCTCCAGAAAGAAGCAATAGGTCCCAGTTCGCTCTTGAAAAGGCAGGGACCTCAGAAACAAAATGGCTGGTTCTGCAGCATCATCCTGTTTCTTCCTGCTTGTAAAAAGGAAAAGAAATAAAAACGTTTGAGATTCTTTTAAGATCCAGAATCCTTTATGGGCTGAACCATCCAAAACAATGGCTCTCAAAAGAGAAAAGTGATCTCAGCTTTTAGCCTTGGCTCTTACGTCATAATTCTGGGTTTATGGCAGTCCCCTGGGCATTCCTGCCTTCCAGGCTGGTCATTACTAGATTGAGATAAAGAGAAGACAGATTTTGAAACAAAGTTAGTGATGAGGGAAAGGGCAAAGGTGCAGGTATAGAGCTAATGGGGCAAAGTGCGACATAAGGAATCAAGAGAGGACGCAGAGCAGGAAGGGGACAGAGGAAAAGAAGGGTAGAGCTGGGCGCTCTCGCAAAGCCATCTCGATTTGCAGGTGTGATTCAGAGCAGCAAGAATGTAGGAGGGCCCAGAGCACAGGAAGGTCCGGGAGTGACCCCGATCTCCATCCCACCTCCCCTCTCAGAAAGCCACCCCAAATAAACATTCAATCTCAGGTTTGTTCCCGAAGCCTCTCCTTCAAGCCAAACTGCACCCTTAAGCCCCTCCTCTACAGAAATTCTGGAGCCGTCACCGGGAGCATCTAGAATCACCATCGAAATATGCAGCCCATACAGAATTCCTTTTCAATATTCTGGGCCTTTAGGTACCGTTTAATATATTAATTATGTAATTTACTGATTAAGTGAATTAATAAAGAACCACTACTCTCGAGATTTTTGAGATTTTTCTAAAGCTCTTGACGTGACACTTTAGTCCTGTAAAGCAGAGAAGGGCCCAACAGAGCATAACAGCTGAATGCTAATGGGAAAGCCTCTGGTCTCCCGGGTCTGAATCCAGGGATGCACCTCCCAGCCGCCTACCTCATCCCACAGTGGGAAGGTGGGCCACGAACAGGGAGACAGGGCAGAAGGGAGAACAAAGGGCCTCTGATGGGGAAGACGCAGGTACATTTCAAGGGCCTTGAGGAACTCAGGGCCTCGGAGAGTAGAGTCAGATTCCTGCTATTTGGCTCAGTATTTACAGGCCCCTTTAAGGGTACTTTTAGTGGTAATAACCGTGCTTTTGCTAATCTTTGTCTAAATTAAAAACTGGTTGGAAAGGCTTACTGTGACTCTGGTCTAAAGAATGAGGATTCCGTGCACACCAGCCTCTAAAGTGACAGAGGAAAGCAGATGAGCTCAGTTCTTTCAGAGGGTTTTGTGGACCTTGGAGGAGGGTGACATGAGCCTTAGAGGAAGCCCTTTGCTGAAACGCATGGATGTAAGAGAAACCACTCTATGGCCTGGCCAAAATGTCTGAAAGGGACCCCTTGCTCTAGGTTGATTAGAAAATAAGAGATCCTTCCTGTGAGTAGGCAGGGGAGTGCTCTTGTGGACAATGCCAGCGTCGTGGATCCTCTTTCTCGTGCACTCAGGAAGCAAAGCATCTTCCCAGCAGAAGCCTCCATGTTGTTCCCTGCCAAAACCGAGCAATGAATTTGAAAATTGGGCCAAAAGAGCTTAGTATATATGTCAACACTATATAGAGCTTTGTAAAGCTGCCCTCATTCCACCGATGGATACTCTCTTCATTGGGGACTGGGGACTCCCAAAGTGGGCTCGGAGGAGGTTAATAAAGGAAGAAATTGTGACATGTAGCCGCTTTTGTCTTCGAGGTTAATAACTGGTGTGTCTTTAATACCCTTTGGTGGGCTACATTAGGTAAAGGACTTACAGGGGCGTCTGCTAGTTTGTTAAGAGTTGGTGGACCCTGGCCAGAAAACAGTGCAAATGATTTTTGTGTCCCAAGAAATTTTTGGACCAACTTGAAAACTTGGTTAATCTAACCTTCTGCTCATCCATGCCTTTTAACTGGTTTTCCACATTCATTTTTCTTTTCCTGGTGTGGGCAGTCTAAAGAGCAAGTCCCTGTCTTTTCATGAATTCTATGAAATCATACTTTAAAGGAAGGGAAAGGGGGAGCCATGTTGGGTGTCTATGAGGCTCATTGCCAATGCCATGGGCTCTTTGCAAGGAAACTTCACAGACAGCCAGGAGAGCCCTTGCTGCTCTAATACGGTGCCTTGTTTGGCTGAAGCTCTGTGGGGCGATGGGATTGATTGTGCTCCCTGATTTGGCTTGTCCATTTGGTCAGACAACTGATTCTATCGATCGCTTCATGGAACTTGGCCAGACATTTGATTGAATTAACCAACCTGAGTGGCTGTTTTTTCTCGTAGACAGAACCAACGCCTCAGGTTACCATTAGACATTTTACTTCTGGTGTTTAGGGCCTGGCAGAGAAAAAGCAATATCGACTCTTCACAGTAGCAACTAAAACCTGGCAGATTCACATCACCGGCCAAATTCCCCTGTCCCCTGTCAGCCAGTGTACACTGGGAGGGGTACCTCCCAGCAGCAGCTTCCACTGAGTCCAAGAGACTCTCCTTTAGCTGTACTGTTCTGCAGCATCCTCTCTCTTCTTCTCGGCAGGGTCCACCAGGGACCTGTATTTCTGCAAGAATCCTTGGGTATATTGTGTGCTCTCCTCTGCTTAGTCATTCAGCCATAACCTTTCCATTTAGAATCCTGCCCTGCTGATGGTTCAACTCCCTAGTTCAATATTTTACATTTATCTCTATTGAATTCCAGTTGCCTTCTGTTACAAGAGGCACTTAAATTAGCCGAGCCTCGCTCCACAGGCTCAGGCTCCAAGTCCAGGACGAAACTGTTTAGCACTTAGGGATCACTGGCTGTATGAGGGGCTTGGGCATATACATGTGTCTGAATGGGGCATTTTTTAATGATGGCGAAGGCGGCAGACTTGGGTGAGAGCATGGGAGCCACTGAAATTATAAAATCTCAATCAGGCTTCCTCAGTACTGGGGGGAAATGGACTAGAGACATTATTTGGATAAACAAAAATAACAATATAGCCTTGTAGTAAAAGAACAGCCAGCAAATTCCAAGCGCCTGCCAGATATGGGCACTGTTATTCACATACAGAATATAATGTAGCCTTTTCCTTATCCAGGAGATTTACAAAATATTATGTCATTATTCACTTGTTGCCCTCCCACTGATGATGGCAGGAAGCAGTAAGATTTTTCTTATACTTCAGGGTTGGAAGCGTGGTTCAGGAAGGGGGAAATGCTTGTAGTATGCAGGGAGTAGCCTGCAGCTCAGCTGGTCTATTCTCATTTTCTTGCCAATGGATCACAGCCAGTGAAAACCAGAGAAAATAGACACTTAGGACGAGGGTCTCCGGAGTGAGGGACTCTAAATCATGCCATTCTACATACCAAGCCATCATAGAAAAATCTCAGCTTTAATGTGGAAGGAAATGAAAAACAGACAGTTCCAGCCAGTTTTTCTCTCTAGATGCAACACCCCCCAACACACACACGTTTTGGAATCCAGATTTGGTAATGCAGCAGTTTGATAGCTTCTTTGGTTTCTCCCTGGGGGAGCCAGTGAGCATCTTTAGTCCCATAAAACTCTACAAATCATAGGGCCAAAATGCTGTAGGAGGCTGGAAAGTCCTTTGCATCTGTGAGTCCACGGTTTCCTTCTGATTCCCTGACATCTTCTGTCTCCACAAAGGTGAAGGGAATAGAAGAAGAAAAAACCAACTGTAGGAAGTAGGGCTGGCATGGAAGAAGATTTTTGTTAGGTGATGACTTTGCTGCTTCCTGTTTGTCTGTGGACTCCCTTCTTCCTCCCTAGAAGTGGACAAGCAATAGCACTGTTTCTGAGGAAAGAAGAGGAAAATGAAGTGGTACCCTGAAGGAACAGTGAGGCTGCCCAGCCAGCTCTTCGATTAACTTATATATTAAAAGGTCAAATACAAAAGATGAAAGGAGAAAAACAGAACCAAGGACAAATACAAAAGAGTCTCATACGCCTGTAAGAATAGTGCCAGGAAGTCTAAAGCTGGGAATGAGCAGAGGCTTCAGAAAAATGTCAGGGACAACACAAAAGCTTTTAGTAGCTATGTTCAGATTTAAAAAGACAGGCACATTGCTTGCAGAACTTGGCGCAAGGTTAAAGATGAGAAGAGAAAGGAGAACCACTGAAGTATTTTGTTTCTTTACCAAAAAGGCAAGATCTTTCAGCAGGAGAGAACAGAATCAATGTTGTTAAAGTAATCTTGAAACTCACACTAAGCGAACAAAAAGTAAGTAGTCACCTGGAGGCTTTAAAAGTTTCCAAACCTGGAAACATATTTCATGCCAGAATTTTGAAGAAAGTTTTATAAATGCTCATAAAGACCACAATTCAGAAATGATTGAGGGAAGAAACCAGAAGACTAGAGATGAGAAAAATCTGGATTTTCATAGAAGAAAGTGGGTTCCAGATTGCACAGTCTGGTGAATTTGATACTGATCATCATAGAAATTCTAAGATTATTTACTATTCAAACTGTCTATGAGGTCTTAGAGGGGAGATAGAAATCACTAGAAGCTAGCATGGGTTCACTGAGAACAATGCATATTAAGTGGTGTCCTAGCTCCAGATGGTAAGATAATGTAAGTCAGCTGATACTGTAGATAGGGCAAGGTCTTGGACAAAGTTTGCCTTGATATCCTTGTGGGTTGAATAGGAAATTGAGGACTGCACAACACTTTTAGCTAGCATCATGGTGAGTTGGCCAACCATGCCCAGGTATTGGATTATATCAACACTGGAAACATCTTGTAGTATGTTGAAGGGTTTCATCTCTGGCTCTATCATCTCTATTTTATCAAGGACTTAGACAAAGATGCAGAAAGCACGCTTATCAAATTTATGGATGAAATAGCAGAACCAGGACTCAAACTATCTCTATACACTCTAGGGATGGCTAAAACTAACAAAGAGAAATTCAACAGGGATAGAATTAAAATCCTGTACTTAAGCTTAAAAAATTCAGCTGTGTAGATACAAACTGGGGATACTTGATTTAAGAGTAATTCATGTGGAAAAATACTTAGGGATTATTGTATAACTAAAATATCAATAGCAAGTTACAGTAATATAAAGCTTCTGAAACATTTCCTGCAATCTCAGACCGCTGGTAGAGGTATTCTGTCCAAGATAAAGCAGGCAAGCATCTCATTGTCCTGGAGAAGTGTTCCTAACTAATCAGAGCTTCTCCAGGGAGGGCAAACACAATCGTGAGGTATCTCAAAACCTTATTATGAGAGTAACTTGGTGATAGCTGGTGGAACTAAATATATTCCTAGATACACAACCTAGAAAAGTTCTTGCACCTATGCACAAAAAGACATATATAAGAACTTTCCTAGTGGAATTGATTGTGACGGCTAAGAACAGAAATAACCTAACTGTCCATCAACAGGAGAATGGCTAAAGAAAATATGGTATATTCATAAATCTCACAAACAATTAGAATGGGAAAAGGAAGTTCAATAAGAATACCTCTAGTATGAGAACAATTTATTTACATTTTAAACTGTGCACAATAGTACTATTTATTGTTCAGTGATACGTATATTTGAAGTAAAACAATAAATAAATACATGGAAGTGAGGACTACCAAATCCAGAATAGTGCTTACTTCTCAATGGAAAGGGAGGGCAAGGCAGTATGTAGTAGAAAAACAAGAGCTTTACTTCCATTAATAATGTTTCATTTTTAAACTGGATGTTGGGTACATGGGTCTACATTGTTTTAATCTTTATCCCACTTCTATTGTTAAAACATCCAAACTACATTAGAAGGAAGTGTCTGGTTTAACGTAAGTAAGAGATTTCTAAGAAGACTGGAGCAGTACACCATAGTGGCTCAGAACATGGATCTTGGGTTAGACAGACTTGGGTTAAAATCTGTCTGATGCTTATAAGTCCTGGGAAAACTGCTTGACTTCTCTGAGCTTTTATTTCCTAATATTTATAAAGTAGATAATAATAGTATCAACAATAGAATTATCGTGAGGAATAATTTAAAGGAAGTATGTAGATGAGAGCATAGTAAAAAGCACAGAATTAGTGTTGCATAAATATAAAATAATTATGAAAAATAAAGGAAGAGCTGTCCATAGATAGAATGATTATCTTGTAAGATGCTGAGCTTGGCAGTGGTATCAGAGTTCAGGTTGGGGGGGGGGGGCGGGTGTTGGATGATGAACTGTCCCAGGTGCTGGAGGCGGGGACTTCCGCATCCAAGGGAGGCTACAGGAGATGTTCTCTATTGCTCTCACACATTATTGAATCTAAAAATTCTTTGTTTCAAACACTGGAGAGTCGTATGGGTGGGTGCTTCTAAGAAAAAAACGTGAGCAGTATTACTATAAACTTAGCGGCTTAGAACAACACAGATGTATCATCTCCCAGCTTCTGCGCATCATGCTTAGCTGGGTCCTCTGCTAAGGGTCTGATCTGAAAGGTGCTATCAAGATGCTGACCAAGGCTGTGGTCTCTTCTCAAGGCTCAGTCTGCTTCCAGTCTCACATACTTGTTAGCAGAATTCAGCCCCTTCTGGACTGCTGGACAGGGGGCCTCAGTTTCTCCACAGAAGCCTGCTGAAAACCATCCTCAATTCCGGGTGATTGTTGGTGGGGGACCATCCTCAGTTCCTTGTCACACGAGCTTTCCCAACACGGCTGCTTGCTCTAACAAAACCAGCAAGGGAAGGAGTCTGCCAACAAGAAGATTTTACAATCTTATGGAACATCATCATGGAAGTGACGGCCCATCACTCTGGCCATAATCTGTTAGTTAGAAGTAAGTAACAGATCCTGCCCATGCTCAAGGTGAGGGGATTACACAAGGGTGTGACTCTGTGAGGCAAGGATAACTGAGGGCCATTTTGGAGTCTATCTGCGGGAAATGAGTGAGAAAACAAGAGTACCAGTGCTTCCTGTGGAGGCAGACACTGATGAGTAAACACAGGGAGGGGACGAGTGAGATTAAGAAGGAGCAAAAGGGGGAGAGTTAGGGAAGCTGTTGGTCTAAATAACCAGCAAAGCAGAACTCAGGGAAGGGGAGTGGTTTGGGGAATCCCAGGCTGACGGAGTTGACGTTTTGGCTAAGGGAGGCTGCTTGGCATGAGGACAGGTTGTGCCTGGAAGTCTTGCCAGAAAAGGTCCTGTTTTCACAGAGCATAGAGAGACAGTTTCTGTGTTCATGTACAAGGTAGATTTAGAAAAAGAGAAAAGCTGTGTGCTAAGATCCAGCTTGGTTTTGTACCAGGAAGTGTATCAGTCCTTTGTCCCCTGGCATCCACTTCATCCTCCTTGGGAATTAGTTATTTTGTGCTTTGCTATCTGCGACTAAGGCTGCCTGACACCGATCTCGGTGTGTTCAGCTTTGTGCCACAGATCATCGGCCCTCTGAAGAGTAGGCAGAAAAGAATCAAAGGGAGAGGGGCTGAGGATAAAGCCCCAGGATGGTCACCACAGTGGCCAGAGAGCATACCTGAAGGATGGCCCTGGATCTCATATATCTGCAAAGGGGCCCAGAAACTCTAGATACAGTACTGGCTAACCTCTAATTAGATATATATATTTTGACATCTTCTTACTTCACTCTTCTCTTGTGAGTGTCCAGAGGTGGGGCAGAGTGTCTGAGTCTATAGCTCTTACTTTAAATAGGGTCTAGAGAAGTTTTAAATCAATGCATGATAGATGCATGTAAAGCCTGCAGCATGGTGGCTGTGAAAGTCTTAGAGCCATACATCTTAGGGTTGGAAGGAACCTTCTAGTTGAATCCTCCCATTCGAGGCTGGAATCAGGGATGACTTGGCTCAGCTACTACAGGTTTTTCATGACTTTATGTCTCTGGTTTTCTGGATGAGAGTAAAGCAAGGAGACTTTTAAATCTCTGGCATATGAGAGTCCTGTTATGAGTTCAGGAAATGTACGGAGTAACTTGGGTTCCAAGCCAAACAGTCTTGACAATATTTTCCCCAGACAACCATCCCATAACATGTTTCAGTGATCTTTCCCTGAGTAGAGCTGACTTCTGCATCTCGTGAATGTCTCCATCTCCAGCCAAAGCTTAAGGAGATGGCTTTTCCTGCTCTGTAGGTGTCAGTGAGTCAGCACTAATGTATTTATGAATCAGACCAGCATGGGTGAGCAATGAGTTCAACCAACACCCTGGAATAAAGGGGCAGCAGGAGGCACTGATGCCTTTATAGAACACCTAGGAGGTTCTTCCAGGCATGGACCTGGCCTAGGAGGCTTTATCACAGAACTAGAAAATGTGCTTTTGAAGGAGTAACAGGAGTTGCCCATCAGCTCCTCAACCAAGACCTGCAAAAACGTGACTAATTTAAATCTGAGATTTTCCTCTTTCCAGGTGTATTGGTAGGGAAAGGAGGGGAAAGGGAAGGGAAGCTGGGACCCATGGGATACCTCCTCTGAGCCAGGCACTGTGTGAGCTTCCCTCTCTATGTTGTCTCATTTGACATCTGCTGTGCCCTCTAATTTGTGGCTCCTTTGAACTTGCAGCATCTAGCGTGATGCTTAATTCATACTAGGAATTCAATAATAGTTGCTTAATAAAGAAATTAAATCAATATAAGGAGGTGGATAGAGCACTAGCTTCAGAGTAAGGAGACCTGCGTTCTAGCCCTGACTGTGCTCAGCTGCTGTATGACCTTGGGATAACCTTTCACTCCAAGCCTCAGATTCTTTATTTATAAAATGAGAAGTTTCAATAAGGTGATCGTTGAGGCCCAACCAGTGCTAGCTCCCAATGGCTTTATGATTTAACAGGCATGGAAATGGGAGAATCTTGTATTTCACAATGAAAGAAAATAACCAGTGCAAAGAGAGGCATCCTGCTTACCAGCTCAGCCTCCCCAGACATGAACACGCTCAGGGTGGGGGCTGGAGACATATGGAGCCAGGAGCCTGTCCTCAGCAGGGCCAGCAGTTCCCATGGGCTATGCCCACAGCCTTAGCCATCAAACAATGCACAGCTCCATCTCTTAGCAAGCACAACTCAGCTTGAAGGAGCACAAAGTAACTAGCTACAGTAGAAATAATTATGAAATTCCCTGAAATAATTACAATTTCCAAACAAATAAAGCCCTGTGGTATGTGTCAATGCCTTGAAACACACACACACATACACATACACACACACAACTACAAGAGCTCTTTGCCTGAACGCTGATGAGTACCAGCCTCCAAATATGCCTTGAGGGCTTCCCTGGTGGCGCAGTGGTTGAGAGTCCGCCTGCCGATGCAGGGGACACGGGTTCATGCCCCAGTCCGGGAAGATCCCACATGCCGCGGAGCGGCTGGGCCTGTGAGCCATGGCCGGAGCCTGTGCTACGCAACAGGAGAGGCCGCAACACTGAGAGGCCCGCGTACCGCAAAAAAAAAAAAAAAAAAAAAAAAAAAAAAAAAAAAATATATATATATATATATATATATATATATATGCCTTGATTTTAAAAAGTCATAAATGCAGAGAGGATACTTTTTTTTATTTTTTGAGACGTAGAACACCTTTTTGTTAATCCCTTAGGAGTACACAGAAGCATGTGTTTTTGGACACATGCACGCACCCAGAGTTTAGAGACATTTTAGAATACCATCTCTAAAATGGAAATTACAGCACTGTTAACTCTCTGGGCTCAGCCTACAACATTAGATTTTGTCTGGCAATGTAGTTTCAACTTCCCTCCCGAAGCAAGAGCAAAAGCTAACACAGGGCAAACATATGCAATGGGCCTTTGAAGGGTCTTGAAAATACCAAGTCCCTGGGTGTTTGACCAGGGAGGAAATGTGCCCATCTCTAGCCATCCAGTGAGAGAAGGAAGCCACCTCTCCTTGACCATCTTTCATCAGCACTCAGTTCATTGAGATCGTTCATTTTATGGGATGCCCAGGGTTTAAGATGATGCATTTGTTCTGCCCACAGAATGACAGTATTTCCATTAGTGCATTTGGATCCTGTTTCTTTCTGAAATGGGTTAGTATTCTTGTTTGTGCATGAGTGTGTGTATGCATGTGAGCAAGTATGTGTAGATGCGTGCATATCATGTACTGTGTATGCGTGCGCAAGCTTGTGTATATGTGTGTATAGACGTGTGTGTGTGTGCATGCACGCATGCACTAAGGTGCTAAAATTGTTTAAAATACAGTCAAGTCAGCTAACAGAGTCATTCTTAGACCCACTTTGTGTTGTTGTTGTATTTTTCTTTCTCTCTGAATCGAAGATGCTGCAGGACTGAGGAACTGCTCTTTTCTTAATTACCACAGAAATATTGCTAATTAGAAACAAGGGAAGAAGTGCTAGGGATTGGCCTCAGAGTCAAAGACAGCATTATTTTCCTATGGATATTAAAAGACTTGCAAAAGAGGCTAAGATGATGTGATAGATAGAGTTGTGATGTATGTTTAGGGCCCGTTGAAACGGCTGGAAGGGGAAATTAAATATCTGGGAGGAAAATATTCTCAGATGTTGGAATTTTGCCTACAGCCATAACACTGGATGCTGTGATCCTATCTACCTCAAACACAAAACGGAATCAAGAGATCTCTAAGGAACCCGAGGGCGGAAAAATATTGGTGACTTAAACGGGCGCCTCTCCAACCACCTTCTCCCTCAGCCGACATTGATGGCGGGCACATACATGCAAATATTTTGAATGTAGTCTTTCTTCTACCCCTGACACTTTCCTCATTTCATTTTTTCCCACCATTAGTCTCAAACTGCGTGTGTGCTTCAGGAATAAATCAAAAGAGTGAAAGACTGTGAGAAGCCCATTTTGGGGGGCCTATTCCACGTTGCAAGACCACTGTGTTTGTGGAAGACTGAACTTCTACATCAGCTGAGAGTGGAGGAGATAACATGTGATGGGCTGGGTGCCTTGTGGTTTTGATCAAGTGGTCTCCAGGTCTAATTCAGATTCCAAGGCTGGGACAGGCCATGGTGGTTACCTTTAACCATAAAGGTAGCACCAGGATCATGATGTATCTGATTACTCTCAGTGTTTCAAATGTTTCAATTCCTAAAGCCAAGAATTAAGTCTGGAGGCACAAGGAAAGGGGCAGGGATGAGATCCAAGCAATGGAGTAAGAGCAATTCAGGAATGGGAAGGAAAAATGTAAGAACTGGCATGGTGAAAAGACAGGAAAAATAGAGAATAGAATGACTCAATGTCCCCAAATTAGGAGTCCCAAAATAGACAATGGACCAGAGATAGATAAATGACTTATTCCAAAGTTAAGCCATATTTCCCCTTGTTTTAGATCAATGGCTTCAGTAGGTCCACAGAGCAACAGCTGCTTTGGAATCTAGGCTGTGTGACCATGGATAGGTCACCCAACCTCTCTGTATCCTACGCTCTGCCCTGACTACCTCATAAGATTGCTACTAGGATCGAACAAGGCAATGTGCATGCAGCGGCTCTGTAGATTCAATAGCACTGTATGCATAACAGGCATTGTAGTTGTGTCTCAACACCAGGCAGAGGGGCTTTGCCATCCAAGACTCAGGTGAGTACAGAGAACCAGGAGTATATACTCACATACAATAACTTGGCTTTCAAACCAGGTTCAAGTTATCAGAAATAATCCCTTTTCCACCTCTCCCCCCAACCACGGGATAAAGAAGGAGTATTCTTATTGTCAAGGTACTATGTAAATTAAAGTGGGTTTTCTATGGCCTTCTGATTGCTGACACAGAGTTTAAAAACTCACACAATACTATAAGACTCATCATGAAAGAAAGCAATTTCTTGGCTATTTCCTCCCAACACTGAGGGCTGTTCTTCAGAGGGAACTACTTTTAGCCATTTATTTTTGTATTTACCTAAAGAAATTTAGATCACACATTTAGACTACCATTTCTTCAATTTACTTTCTTATTTGAAATTTTAGAAAGCATACACTGATTTACTCCTGTGGAAGTTAAGGATTTAACTCTTGTATAACCCTGGCCTCATTCCACCTACCACACATGCACACAGACATTTCCCCAACCCATCCTTCCAATGTAGTTTATCACAACTGTTGTTTAAAACAATATTTAGTGTTTACATTATATTGCCTTTGTAAATATTATTCACAATACAGCTGTGTAGGGTACAATTATCATAACTAATCTCTTGTATACCTCTTGGTTGTCCCTTGAGTTCAACTTTTCCTCTTTGTGACTAACTACAATTCTTAGCAAACTCTTTGACAGATCCATAAGACATAAAAACAGCCAGGTACATCAAACAAAGTGTCATTTCTGTGTTTTCCTGGGAGATACTCTTTCCAGAAGCTTCAGTCTTCCTGCCCTCTTGACTGGGGCTCTCCAGGTCTCCAACAGATTGGTCCTCCTGGACCTTCCTTTGCTTAAATACTAGGAATTCCCTTTTCTTCTTTCCTCTGTAAGATCCTCTGTTTCCCGCACCCAATGCAGTGCATTCATCTTTTTTTGGTTTATTCCTTTGTTTTGTGGCATACATCCTTTACTACTTTCCTAAGAAATGGTGCATCAGGCTTCCCTGCAATGGTTAAGAATCCTCCTGCCAATGCAGGGGACATGGATTCAAGCCCTGGTCCTGGAAGATCCCACATGCTGCGGAGCAACTAAACCTGTGCTCCACAACTACTGAGTCTGCGCTCTAGAGCCCACAAGCCACAACTACTGAGCCCATGTGCCACAACTACTGCAGCCTGTGAGCCTACAGCCCGTGCTCCACAACAAGAGAAGCCACTGCAATGAGAAGCCCACACAACGCAACGAAGAGTAGCCCCCACTTGCCGCAACTAGAGAAAGCCCGCGCACGGCAATGAAGACCCAACACAGCTAAAAATAAATAAATTAAATAAATAAAATAAATTTATTAAAAAAAAATAAATGGTGCATCAGAGGTAAATTGAGACTGAGAACTTAGATATCTGAAAATGCATTTATTCTTCCCTCACACTTGATTGGTAGTTTGGGTACAAAACATTAAGTTGAGAATTATTTTCACCCAGAATTTTGAAGGAACTACTCTATTGTCTTTTAGAATCTAGTTTTGCTCTTAGAAAGCTGATACCATTTTGATTTCTGATACTTTACACATAACTTGCCTTTTTTCTCTGGACATTTAAAAAAGAGATCTTAAGATCTCTTTATCCCCGGTCTAAAATTTCATGGCAGCATACCTTGTTGTGGTTCCTATTTTCTTTTGTTGTGCTATGCACTTAATAAGCCCTTTCAATCTGGAAAGTCATGTCTTTCAAAAGAAGACATTTTTCTTATATATTTCCTTAATAATTTTCACTCCTCTATTTTCTTTGTTCTCTCTTTATCTGACTCCTGTTAGTTAGAAGTTGGACCTCCAGGAATGAATCACCTAATTTTCTTAGCTTTTATTTTCTATTTCTGTGTACTATTTTCTGGGAGATTGACTCACTTTTGTCTTCTACACATTCTGCTGATTTTTAAATTTTTTTCTATCTTAATCTTTAATATACAAGAGTTTTTCTTATTTTCTATTTTGTAAATAGGATCCTATTCTGTTGTTTCATAGATGAAATAGTTTTCTCAAGTTTTTTTTTTTGTTCCTTGCATTTTCTGTCCCATCTGAATCTCAATTTCTTCTTTGTTTTTGTCTCTTCTATACTAGAGTCTTTCCTCAAATGTCTGCCAATTCTTTTCTGTCTATATCTGAAATACAAATGAACCATTAGAAAGCTAATTAGAAGTTATAAGCATACACATACACATGTGCACATATACTGTGGGAGGTGAAGTGTCTATGTGACTATAGGGTAGAGTAATCAGTTGCAGTCCGAGTCACGTAATTAAGAGCCATCTCATTCCTCCAGGAACAATGTTTCTAGTCTCCTTTTCAGGGGTTGAGGGTAATACATGCTTAACTGAGATGCGGAAAGAACAGGGGGTGGGGACAGTCTTATAGCTCAGTACATGACTTTCACTTAATACCCTTGCTTTCATCTGCTATCAGTTGTGACTAGTGTCAGGTCCACTGCCTCTCTGGTTCAGTGTCTCCAGCGAGTAAACCTCTTGGCTTCTGTAGAGTTGAAGGTAGGAAAGTTGTCTGACTGGGTGGGGAAGGAGAGAGAATCTGGGGTTTGTCTATCAGCTCCTTGTGTGGACTTTCACCCAGTCTTCCTGTGTGTTGTGCCACTTGTACTTCAGTCTTCAGAGGCACCTGTATATCTAGTTCCCGAGTCTGTCCTGAGTTCCAAATCAGATTACTACTTTTTGGCTTCCCCTTCTGCAGGTACTTTCTCTGCTCTTCTAAACTGGTGACCTATGTCCACCTGCTTCCCATCTTTCAAAATGTGTTTGCCACTTCTCCTCTGCTGTAAGTGCTTCTTTTATGGGTTCAAATCTTTATTCCTTTTAGAGAGTGTATTAGTTTTCCATTGCTATACAACAAACTACCACAAATGGAGCCACTCAAAACAACACAAAGTTATTATCTCAGTTTCTGTGGATCAGGAATTCAGCACATTTGGCTGGGTCCTTGGTCTAGGATCCCATAATGCTGAAATAGCCATGCTGGCCAGCTTCATTGTCATCCGGAAGCTTGACTGGGAAAAGACCCACTTCCAAGTGGCTTCGGGTTGTTGGCAGAATTCATCTTTTTGCAATTACAAGTCTGAGGTCCCCACTGTCTTGCTGGCTGTTGACCAGTCTCAGGTCCTTGCCATGTGGCCGCCTCCAAATCAGCAATGGGGACTCTCACTTGCATTGAATTCCTCTTGTGTTTCAAATCTCTCTGACTTCCCTTTCTGTAACCAGCACACCGCCCCACCCCCCAAAAAAGCAAACTCTGCTTTTAAAGGGCTCATGTGCTCAGGACGGGCTCACCTAGATAATTTCCCTATCTTAAAATCGACTGTGCCACATAACATACCTAGTTACAGGAGTAAAATCTCATATGCACAGTCTCAGAGATCAGGCAGGGCGTGCACACCAGGGGGTTGGAAATCTGGGGGCCATCTTAGAATTCTGCCTACCATGGTGAGACTTTTAGGAGGGGCCAAAAATAATTACGTATGTTTAATTAGAAGTCCTTTACGTCCTCATTAACACACTGTTACTCTATAATGGCTAATATCTGTGCTCTAGACATAACAGCAAACTTGACCCCTAACTTTTCAAATATGGGTGGTGCTCTCTTGAGTTATGGCTCAGGAAGAATGAGCCTCTCTCCTTTCATCCAAACGAGGGAGCCTTAGGTGCCTAGGAACCCAAAGCCGACTCCGGGTGGATTCCTGCCCTCCCCTCCAAATCACAAGCCTATTAGGACCCCCCGGAGACCAGTCTGGAGAGCTGTGGTTCTGTTCTATCCTCAGTGGTCCTGATACACACATTCGGGTGAGCATGCTGTTCTGGCATGTCCCCAGATGTTGTGTCTCAGGAGTACCCAGCTGCATGAAGATGTTACTAACAAGAGACAGCACCTTGGCACAGGGACCAGGTGATTTTTCCTGGCTTGGCAGATCCCACAGTAGTTGTTGTATTCAGTGATGAATCACTAATTTCTAGAAACCTTGACTAGAAGCTGAAGGGGGAGATAAACGTGGGTGGAGGTATTGCTGTGAACATTTCAGCAGATAAATGACCAGTCGTGACTGAAAGCTGGTTTTACATTTTCTGAGTGTAATCAAATGAGATGTAACCAATATTCTGTAGTTCACTAGCTGATGTCTCCAACCTTCACTGTCAGGCACTCCCTCATGGAGAGACCCCCTGTCCATCTCACTTTTTTTCTTTTTTTTTTTTTTAATTTTAGCTTAGAGTAAAACTGGTGGGAGAGCCCCTGGCAGGTAACCACCAGGAAGGAGGGGCCCAAAAAAGGGAGGAAAAGGTCACACACAATTTGGTCTCAGACCGAAGGGAGAGAAGAGAGAAAGCAGGGAGGCAGGTATAGGGAGAGAGATTGACAAGAAGAAAAATGGTCTGATTTCAGTATCTTCCTGATGAGGGGAATTTCTCATTATAGCCAACTGGGCATCAGCAAACCAATAAAATGTGTGCAATATTTGGAAGAAATTTATAGAGGTGCCTTCTCTTGCTGCTAATAAATGGAGTGGCAGCAGGACAGACCTTACTCTCTGCCCATTCAGCCTTCATTCCTAGCAAGGCTCTCTGGGCTTCCTTTTCAAAAAAATCTACTTTATCTACTTTTCTGTGAAAAGGAGGGGTGGAGAGACAGGATTCTGAGACTATAACCCATGGAGGGGTACCAGATGGCTCCCTGCAGAAAGGCTGAGAGTCCCTGGGCGAGAGCCTGCCTTGGTCGTGCCTGTTTCATGGTCTGCCTGGTCCACTGTGGAGATCAATGCTGAGAACCTGGCTGTGGTCTCACTTGGAGGGATTTCAGTGGCTTCCAGTGGGACGGTCTCTCTGCCTCTAGTCTTTGCCCATCGAATCCACCTTTCACGCAGCCACCCTTAGAGTTCTAAAACCCATGTGAGATTGCCCACTTAAAAACCATTGGTGGACCTCAATTGTCTACAGAGCCAAGCCCAAGGCTAGATTTCTTAGTGGGACAACATGCTGTACAACATGCTTCATCAGTGTCATTTGTAGCTGCCATGCTTTGTACGTAGGTGTGCACTTTAACCTCACTGAACTGCCCCTTTCCCTGAACTCACTCTGTTCTGTCACACTTTGGGGCCTTTGTACACCCTCTGTTCTTTCTACCTAGAGCACTCTCTGTTTCTTTGTCTATATGTCAGAAAGCATGCTAATCATCCTTCAAGTACCAGTCCCAATTTCACTTTCTCTGAAGTTCTTTCCTTACCACTGATTTGTACTTTTTCTTTTCCACTTCAAGGCACACAGGGATCAGCAGAGTTAATTAAGGGACTAGCCATTAATCAAGAAGTAAAGAACATATAGGCTTAAGGTTGCAGGTAAGGGGTTGGGAATTGTGGACTCTCTCAAAGAGGATGAGTCCCACACGAAGTAAATTCAGGAACAGGTGACTTGAATGTGACCCAGGTGGGAAGCGTCAGCCTGACCGAGAGGACTCTGGGTAGGAGATGCTGGTATCAGAAATGCTCAAATGGACTGTATCTGGTGCTCCAGGGTCAGAACTCTGCTAAGCAGATTTGTAGGAGGCATCCTGGCTTACCTGGGAGACAGAGGTCCCCTGGCTCACATAAGACAGTTAATATTTGTGGTGTATCTGTTTGAACAGTAGTTGCTCTTAAACAGAGAGTCAGGGGATGAGCTAGGAAGACAAAGTAAAGTGCAAAGGAAGGAAGGGAGAGAGGGGCAAACTTTGCAAAGCAGAGTCAATTGCTCATTTCACTCCAGCTCAGCAACACGTCTTATCTGGGAACAAAATAGACGCCGGCTGACTTGAAGTGAGCCTCTGCCCATTTGCCCACACTGCCATCTTGGGAAATTCACTCGCTTCTCTGTGCACACTTATGGAGGGAAGTCTCCACACTTCCCAAGAGTCCAAAGGAATCCTCTCCAGTTCAAAGCGACCGCCACACACTGAGGTGACCCAGGGTGACCTGACAACTCACGACACGTCCTGCAGACTCAATAGTGATGAAAGGCCACTAGCACTTTGAAATGCCTCCTAAAAGGCATGCTGAGCTGGGGTACTTAGATGTGGGGTACCATTTTAGATTTATCCAACTTTGAACTCTGAAAGCAACTCTGCCCTCATGGCCTTTCTGCCTTTAGTCCAGGTTGGAGGGGAGTTCCACATTCCATCAGCCAGCCGTGCTCTGAGCTTCACAAAGAGCCCGTGAAAGGAGGGGGCATCCTGAGGATGAGAGATGGCTGGCAATTCTGCTTCCCGCTCGGTGGAATCTGTGCCAGGAGATTCTGTCCCTCTGTGGCCTGCTTTTCTTTAGCCTTTTGCACACATCACACTGAGACTCACCCCAGAGTCAGAGAAGCCTCTTAGGTCTGCCCTCCCCTTATTCTCGGGAGCTCCTCAGAGAAAGGACTAGGTCTACCTCTTGGAACCCCCAGCTCAACACAAAGCTTGGCACATAGTAATGCGTGCACCACAAACGTGAGCTTGGCTTTCCCCCCTTCTCTCGACTCTTCTGCCCTCCTTTTATCGAATTTCCCTCTTCTTCTCTTTTCATCTTTTCTCACCACCCAATCCCAGTCAGGCTGACAGAGGCTGAGGGGAGCCTGTAAAAAGACCAGGCTGGTACCCCAATTGGCTGGTGCCCATAACTTTCCAATTCCGCTCTCCAAGAAACCGGAACTTTCTCCTTCTCGAGCACCCCCTTTATACTTCTCTGCCACATCCCTCATTCATGATGCATACGACCCTCTCTGGCACATCATCTTCCCAGGCAGAGCTTACAGCTTACAATCTATCTGCACCTCCATGAGAGACAATACGGCATGGTGGTTAAGGACCCACCCCCCCTGGAGGTGGATGGCCTTAGTTTGAATCCTTGCTCTGCTGCATATTAACTGTGTTAACTAGGATGAGTTAATCAAAATCTCGATGCCTCAGTTTACTCATCTCTCTAATGGGAATGATAAGAACAGCACCTCCGTCATAGAGTTGCCTTGAAGATTAAATTAATACGTGCAAGGCATTCAAAGCTGTGCCAGGCACTTGGCGAGCACCATGTAAGTTTTTGTTATTATCATTTTTAATATTATGGGGGAGTCACAGATACAAATATTTTCAGGCCTATAGCCTCAATATAGTCATTGGTCAGTATCCATGGGGGATTGGTTCCAGGATCTCAAGTCCCTCATATAAAATGGCATGCTGTTTGCATATAACCTATGCACACCCTCCCGTGTACTTTAAATCATCTCTAGGTTACTTATAATATCTAATACAATGTAAATGCTATGTAAGTAGTTGCTGATGAGCAGCAAATTCAATTTTTGCTTTTGGAACACTGTGGAATTTTTTTTCCCAAATAATTTTGATCTGAAGTTGGTTGAATACACAGATGCAGAACCTGGTGGATACGAGGGCCAGCTGTACTTACATCTTCCATCTCTCCATTTCCAGCAAATCTTCCTCCTCAGTCTGCAAACAGTTTCAAATCTCCTCTAACCTAAATAAAACTTTCCTCCCACTCTGTCTCCACCTTAAACTGTTTCTCTCTCTCTCTTTCCCTCTCTTCAGTCAACATTATTAAATGAGTAATCTACACTTACAGTCTCCACCTCCTCATTCAGGAATCAATCCACAGCCATCTGGTTTCAGCACCTACCACACCGCTAACACTGTTCTCACCAAGATCACCCATGACCTCCCTCTTGCTACTTCTAATTACCTCTCTGTCACTTTTGACCTTCTTGACCATTCACTTTTTCTTGAAGTGTTTCTTTCATTTTTTGAGACACTAGTCTTTTCTGGTTGTAACAGTCAGCTTTTGCTGTGTTACACTAAAGTAATAACCCCTAAATCTCAGTGGTTTACACTAATAAAGGTCTCCTTCCTGCTCTCAGTCCACAGCAGCTGAGGCGCGGATGTAGCTCTGCCCTTGTCTATTCTTCATCTGGGGATCCAGGTGTCAGGAACAGAGGATCTTATGGCAGAACCACACAGTGATTCCTAAATCTTCTGCTTGGATGTTGTGTACATCACCTTTGCTCATGCGCCATTGGCCAAAGCAAGTCACATGGTCCAAGCCTGACATCAAGAGATCAAAGAAGTACACTCCTCCCACTCGCAGTGAGCAGGGCCAATGATCTTCCAGGAAAGACAGACAATTATAGGGAAGAGTAATACAATCTACCACACTGGTTCTCCCTCTATGTTTCCAATAGCTTGTTCTGACAGCCTCTTTCACTGGATCATGTTAATCCACCCACTTCCTAAATGCTGGTGCTCTCCAGAATTTCTAACCGTCCAGATCCTCTATAGGTAATTCCATCCATGCCTTTAACTCCAGCAAGCACCTATATTCTTATGACTTGCTTCCAAATTTCTAACACAGACTGGAAGCAGTCCCTTGAATTTAACCTGTCCAAAATTCAACTCCTTTTCTTACCTTCCTATTCTTTTATTCTCCATCATGGTTAATGAATGTTGTCAATCCAAAGGTCTAAATCAGAAAACGGGGAAGGCTTCATTGTTCCCCCCTTTTCATCCCATCCAATGAGGCAACTACAATCCATCCTACCTTTAAGATAAATCTCTAATTTCTTCCCCACTCTCTGTTTACTCTGCTGTCACCTGAGTTTGGGCCCTGACTGTTTCTTGCTTAAACATCTGTGATTCTTTAACTACCTGCCTGCTTCTGTCACTCTTCACTCAAATCCATCCCTGCACTGCAGCAAAAGGTATCCCCTCCACTCCGATCTTCTCCACTCTGATCTCCAGAGTGGGATCCACTCCACTCTGATTTTCTCTGCTTAAGAAACTTCAAAGTCTCTCCCATTAACCTGCAGTAAAATTCAGGCTCCATACAATGGCGTTCAAGGCTCTTCACAGCCAGGATCCTACTGTTCTTTTCATCACCCTGTCCTGTTACTCACCATCTTGTATCCTCTTCTTTGCTGTATTAGACTTATTATTAGTGTCAAAATGCCTCACGATATTTCTCATTCCCAGGTGTTTACTCATGCTGTTCCCTCTGTCTAGATGCTCTTCTCATCATCATTCTTTACTGAACTCCTACTGACCCTTCAAAATCTAGTCTTAACGCCTTTCATAAGACCTTCCTCAAAAACCTTGCCCATTCCCCTTGCCCCTACTCCACAATGGGCAACAGCATTCTTTTTTTATAACATGAATCACATTATATTATCTCACTCACGTCGTTCTCTTCTATATAGATTAGCAGTTTCCGGAGCAGGAACTGAATCATCTTTAAAACTGCTCAGGAACAAACGCAGTACGTGCCCATTGGATACTCCATAAATGTTTGTTGAGGGAACAAATAAATGAGCGAATGACATAATCCTGTCCGTGGCGCATTAACACAATGGGCAGATTTTTCCAGTTATTGGTTTTACTCTCTGGCTGCTTGCCGTCTTTAGGAGACATAGTCTCCTTCCTTTGTTGGAGGACTAACTTCCTGCCTTTGTGTTATATGTGGTCTCTCTGCAGCCCGATAGCATAAATCTGATCATTCTAGCCTCATAGGATTCCTTAGCAAACCTCCCTTTCCCAGAGCCTGTCTCTCCAACTAACAAGACTCTTCTGCAGCTGGACTCCCCACTCTGCAGCTTTCCTATCGGCCCCTCCGGCCAGCTTAGACCCTTGTGCGGCTCCCCGGGAGCCCTCTGAACCTGGATTACACCATCACTCTTGCTGCCTTTGGTGTTTCTCACTGTTTCCTGACCATCTCTGCCAAGACTAGCTAAGTGCTTTGCAGGACCCAGCGCAGAATGAAAATGTGGGGTTCCCTGTCCAAACACTATTAAGAAGTTCACAATGGCAACAGCGAAGCAGTAAGTCAAGCACAGGTCCCTTCTGATCACAGGGCCCTGTGTGATCACACGGTTCTCATGCCCAGGAAGCTGGCCTCCAGCAATACCTCCCAGTGCCAAGCAGAAGCCACATGCCAGGGGTCAAGGTAGAAATCTATCAATTCTTCAGGAAAATGAGTTAGTACAGGTGAAGAGAGGGTGCATTTTTGCTTCCATGAGGACAAAATCATTAGAAAGAATCTGGTGAGTTAAGTTAATTCTGAATAAGGTCTTTAATTAATGCAGTTGGAAAAGGGAGTTTTAAAAATCATGCATTTGTGTGTGTGTGTGCGTGTGTGTATGATTAATATATATGGTTATTTGGTTAAGCAAAGGGTTTGGACCAATGCCATGTAGATGTTATTTTAAAAGTAAGAATAAGTTATCTCTAAAGCAGAAACGAACACCACTGTAAAGCAATTATGCTCCAATAAAGATATTAAAAAGAAAAAAGAATAAGCTGTCTCATTATAAGCACTTTGTAATTATGAAGAAATTGCTTGCCATTGTTTGCATCACATCAGGAGATTCAGAGTGATGTTAGTTCCTTGGCTTGGGGGTATGGGCACAGAGTGCCTTTTATCTTCATTGACAAAAAATTAATCAGTCCATCTAAGAAAGAAATGGAAAATTTCATTCGAGCCAAATTTGAGGATTATAACCTGGGAAGAGCATCTCAGAAAGCTCTGAGAATTGTTCTACCCATTAGAAGCCAAGGCACAGTTATGTAAGTTTTTTTGAGACAGAGGATTGTACATCAAATGATGTATCACTGACGGTTTACATGATCCAGATCTAAGGGTCACGGTGGTAGGTCACGTGCCCCCTTACAAGATCAAGAAGAAATGGTATCTTTAAGGAGTTGTTTTGTCAATGCTAGGAGAATGCTGCTCTTTATGGCTGAGCAGGTATTCCTGCTGAGGGGGGAGGTCTGGTCAATGTATCATGCAGACACTCCACGCACAGTGTGTGGAGAGAGGAGGCCAAAGGGCAGAGACATTTTTCTTGTCTTGCCATAAAATATGAATTTTATTTCACATCTACCAGGCCTCTGCCGGATGACAGAAGGACAGGCAAGAGCCCTACCAGGCTTTGAGAACTCATTCATTTGTTCATCCATTTATTCAACTAAACATTTATGAGGATTCTTTGCATGTCCGTGACTTAGATTCAGAAGTTTCCTCATAACAAGGGTGGTCAGGGATCAGCTTTGGGGGCTGACCCTGGAGCCAGAGGTGGCTAGGTGCATCTAATACTACACAGCATCCCTCTGTGAACTCACTGTAAACTTACAGTGAAATAAAGCTTACACTTACAAATGACATAGCACAAGGGATGTGGCATAGTGTCCTCCTGGGAGGAAGGGAGGGCTCGGGTTGACAGTTGGAGGAATCCTTTTATCTCCTTTAGTCTTCTTTCCTCTTTCTCCAACCTAATGTTATTAACGCAAATGAGGGAGGCTCACTGTTCCTGGGATTTGCCCCAGGTGAACACCACTCTGCTGCCAGTTGTCACAGTCTTGCTGTAGTGCTGGGAGATACTTTCAGCAAGCCTTGCATGTGTAGAGCATCTTCCGATGTACATTATTTCATTTTGATCCTCACACAAAAAATATCAGTTTGAACCATATGAAATTGTCATTTCTGAAGGTTAAGTACAGTCAACTGTGGGCAACTTCATATGGTTCAGCTTAATACCACGTGATAATGGTGTCATCACCTCCATTTTCTCAGTAACCAATACAGAAGCTTAGAGAAGCTCCACCAACCTCAGAGCCAGGCATGGGGTTTGGGAACTCAGATTCCTGCTCTTCGTCCACGGTTGGTTGGTGCCCCTTTGGTGTAAATGGTAAATCAGCCTCATGCAGCGACACATACACAGGTTGGAAGTCTCAAGTTAATGGGCTTTAACTGTCTTTTTGTTTCTTTAGCTCCAGATTCAGGAATGGTTCTCTGTACAAACTCATTCTTTTTTTTTTTTTTTTTTTTGTGGCACGCAGGCCTCTCACTGTTGTGGCCTCTCCCGTTGTGGAGCACAGGCTCCGGACGCGCAGGCTCAGCGGCCATGGCTCACGGGCCCAGCCGCTCCGCGGCATGTGGGATCTTCCCGGACCGGGGCACGAACCCGCGTCCCCTGCATCGGCAGGCGGACTCTCAACCACTGCGCCACCAGGGAAGCCCCTCATTCATTTTTAATCAGTTGACTGTAATGATTTGTTACAAATGATCTTTAATTCTCAGCTGCGGTTAATCAGTACTGAAAGGCATTTTTCCTGTTATTTTATTTGGATAGGACTCAGTGAGATACTTGCCTGCCATTACTTAATCACTTGTTTGTTTTCCCTCTGCACACAGTTTCTAGCAGCATACAGCAGTATTCAATGTGGGCATTTTCCCTTTACCTAGTCAATCGAGTTCTCCAAGCTGTAGGTGCAGGGAGCTGCAGGGGCCTCTGAAGTTTCATGTTATGGTTTGATGCTAATTGACCCTCTTCTGCTGGCCAAGCACAAAGCTGGGTGCTGAGGACACACCAACTAATATGTAAAGATTATTATGAGAGCTCATGGTGTAGGGTAGAGGAGACAGAGTGAATGTTACCTAAACCATCCCTGGAGTGTCAGGAGGTCTTCCTGGAGGAGGTGATCTTGGAGGATAAATAAATAAATAAATAATTTATTATATTTATTTATTATATATATTTATTATATATAATATATATAATATATATATATATTTATTATAAATAAATAAATAAAATAAAAGGCAGAAGTTTCTGGGCAGATGGACCAACAAATGCAAAGGCCCAGAGAGTGAGAGCTTGGAAGTTGGGGAAAACGCAAGTAGTCGAGCATGGTTGGAGGACAGACAGCAGGCAGGAGAGGGTGGCAGTGAGAATGGAGGTCAGGGAGGTAAACAGGATCGGATCATGAAATACCTTGGGCACACCCTAAACCGTGAGAGAAATAACCTGAGTTATTTAGCAAAGTGAGTAGCTATGGGGATGGGGAGAAGTGGTGGATTTGAAGTGAATGCTGGGCCAGAACAAAGATGTGGTAAAGGAAGAAAGGTACAGAAGATGAGTTTCTAGTTTTGCTCTTTCAGGGCTAGGCTGAGGCACTTGCCTGCCATCCAAGGAGATTAGACACTCTGGCTCCAGGCTGGGGCCATGAGCAGGCAGGAGCGGCTGCCCCAGCAGAGAGGGCTAAGGGCTAAGGCTCTTTCCTGAGTCATCAGCTCTCTTGAGGCCAGTAGGGCCCGCTTTGGGTAATTTTACCGTAATCCTGACCAATGAAAGAAAATGAAAATCTTTTCTAGCCCCTTGCTACCCCCAGATTCTGGTATTTCTGGCATCACCATTCAAAGATTTGAGTCAACCCCTGAAGCTGAATGATTCTAGAAGGTTACCTTTCCCGTGCATTTTGTCCAGGTGTTAGGGAGCTGTTGACCAAAACTGCCCACCTTGGCCAGGCACGATGATAACCTCTTGCCTGAGTTGTCTCACAGCAGGAGGTCCCGATAAAGACCATGTGCCAGCCCATGGTATCTCTACAACTAACCCAGAAGAATTCGGGAGGGGCCAAAGGGAGGAGGGAGGAGACAATATGTCCTGCCAACATCCCAGAAACCCTCGTGCTGGAATCTAGCTTGGCTGAGAGATGCACGCACCACCAGGAAGGACCCTGAGTCAGAATGATTGGCCAGAGACAACCCAGAAACTAACCCCATCACCATAAAACCTGAGACTGAGAGCCACGTGGCAGAGCAGCTCTCCTGGGTTCCCTTACCCTGCTGCTCTCCACCTGGGTGCCCCTTCCCAATAAAGGCTTTTGCTTTGTCTGCACATGTGTCTCCAAGTGTTAGACAAGAGCCCACTCTCCAGGCCCCGGAAGGGGTCCCCCTTCCTGCAACACAGGGATGTGACCAGTGATGCCTCAGGAGGGCAACCCCTGTGCTCAGCTGCAGGGAGAGGTGAAGACCACCTGAGATCTCTTCCATAGTTTGTCTGTGGAAGGGCCCACACCTGAATGCAGGGAAATCATGTGGAACCTCTGTTATCCGGATGGCACTCGTCAGCGCGATGAGAGGAAGGGCTAGCCGATGAGGGAATTGCCATGGCAATAATGTGGTCTGACCACAAAAGCAAAACACAAAAGGCAAACACAGTTCCAGCTCCCTCCCCACTCTATATAAGAGATCCATTGGCCAGCTGGTGCCTCCTTTGCTGTCAAAGAACAGAAAGTGTGAGATTTCATTTGTCTTCTTTATCTCTGCTTTTGATGGCCTTACCAGAATCCTGTTATCCTTTTGAGGTCCTCCATGGAAATCTTTAAGTTCCTCTTCTCTCTTGGCATCCTGGACCAACAGCTGATGAGATGAATTCATGCAATAGTGTGAGTGACTTATGCTTTCGTTTAAAATGCTGACATCTCTGGGGAAGGGCAAATAGTAACACAATGGTATCAATCTAAGGTGGAAATATGAGTTTCGGAAACACAGGGACTTTGGAGGGTTTTGTGAAGCCCTTCCAATCATAGTCAATAAGCGACTGCCTGGCTTAAGGATGGGCTTTCTTGGTTCTGACACATTCTGAAAGAACTGTGAGGTTTCTTTAGAACTACAACGGTGGAAATCGGAGAGGATGTGTTTCTCTTCAACCTCACTCTTGAGGAAATGGATCTCAAGTAAAGATTCAGGGGCCACCATGTCTCCACACAACTGGTTCTCTGTTTCCAGAAGGAGACACTCTTTCCCATTTCTGAGCCTTGGCACTCCCATCTTCGACTGATCTCTCTCGGCTGTGAGCCTTCTCCGACTCCATGCTTGGGGTGCCCTGGTGCTTTGGTCATGGCTCTGTTAGACTCTGGACACAGAAGCCATGTGGAAATATCTCTCTATATGCATGAGTGTGTCTCCCCCACGGACTGTGAGCTTCTTTCTTGAAGGCAGGAACCATTTCTTATTCAGTGATTTTTTGAATTCTGGCAGATAATAAATGATCAGTATTTTTTTTTTTCTTTTCCCGGGGTGGGGTGCAAGCAGGTGAGTGCAATGGGGAAAGCTGAGTGGGATTTTGTTTGGGAGCATCCCTCTGGCCTTCTCAAAGCTAGACTGTCATATTCCTCAGGCTCTCCCTGGGGAGACGAGATGAAAAAGTCACTCTGTGTGCCTTCAAGTTTCTCACCATGTCAGTTTAAACATAGATGTTAGTGGGTGACAATGTTAAAAGCATGCTTTCCTCTTGGCCCATGCAAATGGCCTTGCCCTGAAAAACCACCACTGGGGATGGGCCAGCTCTGCCTAAGTTGAAATCTGAGGGTTTTAGGAGCCTCCTAAGACCCTGCCTCAGGTTCTTGAGTGTAAACCCAACATCTGAGAAGTCGGTAACCTGCCTGCTGGCTGGGAGAAGCTGGGTTACCCAGAGGTGATCCTGCCTCCCCTCTTCCCCCCTACCCCAGGAATATTTGGAACTGTGTGTCTGGTGATCACAATGCTGGGTGGAAGGCAGGCCAGCGTAGGGTGCACGGAGGCTGGGGGAGATGATCACCCTGCAATACCATGGACACTCTCGCCCAAAGAAGAATCCACTCACCCGAAAAGGCAGCAGTGCACTCTACAAAACACAACACTAGACAACCACCTTCGGTTATACCTGGGTAGAAGTCTAAGTTTTGAAGACTCAGATGCCAATGAAAGAAAACAGACCTTCATTTTCTAGGGCCTCCCTCATGTGAACCCACCATCGAGACTCCTCTACACTGGCTTCAACCCCTCCACCTCCACAGGTCATGCTAAGGCTGAGATTCAACTCAAGCTACAAGGGACGGTGGCCTAGCAGTCACACACAGGGCCACTGTCTCTGCTCCAATCCTGTGCCTCCCTTTCCACTTCCCACAGGGCCTGCATCTGAGTAGGGCCAATTTGCACACCCCAACCCTGGTGTGGCCCTATGGGTCCCGTTTGCATCGTTCTGGCCTTGCACCCAACTTCCTGGGCCGTTCCTACATGCACTGAGCTCTTGACCTCCGGCCTGGCTCCCCTGTTTTGCCCCGGCACAGATTTCTTAAATATTCTACTTCTCTAGGTTGTGACCTCGGACAGTCTCACTACCCCCTCCCAAAACGATTATCCCACTCAAAATGACAATGGTGTTGTCACCGGATTTACACAGGACCTTTGGTTTAATCCACTTCCTGTTTGACTGGGTGATTCCCCACCTGCTCCCCTGCCCAGTCCACAGGCTGCAGAAGCAGGCCTTTGTCCACAGAGATGCCTGACCAAGCCTCTGCCCAGCGAGAGGGACTCGGGTGCTACGTGTATCTTCTGCTCAGAGCCCGAGTCTGTGGCCTCTGTGCTTGTGCTGGCTGATGGGGAGGCCGCTGGGGTTTGGCTCACGGCCCAACCACACCCGGAGGAGAGCCCTTCATCAAATGCCTGGGAAGTTGATCTTTTCTCACTCTAGCAACTGATCCCCCTTAACGGCAGATCCAAGGGAGATGATGATATCGACCGAATTAAAACTGAACACGTACAGAGAAGGCATGGATTCCTGGGCCGGTTGTGAAGACGTGCCCTCTGGGTCAGGTCCTTTGAGAGGAAGTTGGCGATCCTTGAGGAGGACCTGAGAGCTGCCATCAGAAAAAAACATACTCAGCCTCTGGCCCTGAGGGTCAGGCCTTTGCCAGCCAAGCACCAGCTTAGCCAATTACCTGCCCCACAGGAGCCATTTAGAGGAGAGAAGAAACATTCGCCTCTGTCCACACCCAGCCAAGGCGGGGCTGGATATCAGGTGAAGAAAGGGCCAGGGCTCACCTTAGATCCAAAGCTTTCTCTTTCCTTTTCTGACCTCATTTTTGGCTTCTTTTGCAGAGGAGAGCACACATCTTAAGACAGGAAATGACCCTGGTGATTGATGTCTAGCCAATGCAATCAGGTCCCAGTTAAGTGTTCTCCAAGGGGCGCCCTTCCAGTGTGGCGTTCTGAGTTTGGTGATCACTTAATGACCGTGTGCCTAGGGCCTCTGGGTAATGAAGCATTTGTCTCTGTCAGGCTTTGAGCGCCAGAACATTCTGACTCCCTTTAGATGCAGAAAGGCTGTGGACCAAGAGGTGGGAATGGAAGGTAGAGCAGGGAAGAGGCAGAGCGGATGCTGGAGAGAGGACCTCAGAATAAGAACAGCCAGCTTGGCCTAGGACATGCCATGGCTACCGAGTGAGGTTGGAACATCAGTTAGGGAGCAGGGGTGCCTTCAATGGCTAAAATTCCATCATATTTGCTAATCAACCCAGTGCTTGGAATATTATTCTTTAATTCCACTCCCTTGGGGGCTTTGAAGGGATAAATAAAGAAAAATGACCCTGCCCCTGCCCTTGAGGTATTTGCACTCTACTTGGGAAGGTCAAACACACCCTATCAACCTTGCAGGCAACAAATTTCCATCTGGCTCGGGGACACACAAACACATGATGTAGCACATTCAATATGGACCCATCGGTGGTGCTTAGGGCAGGACAAAGGAGGTCAGATGCATCCTGCCTGCCTGAGTTCAGAATCAGCTCTGTCACTTAGAAGCTGAGTGACCTTGAGCAAGTTACTTAACTCTTATGTCTCAATTTCCTGTAAAATGGGGATAGTAGCAGTAGTTCCCCTATAGGCTTTTAGGGAGGATTGAGCAGGGCAATGCACAGAAAGCCCAGGGCCTGGACCACGGCGGTCTCAACGCATGCCAGTTCCCTGGCTCTGCTTCTAAGCCTGGACTAAGTAACCTTTTTTTTTTTTGGTCACAGACCTCTTTGGCAGCCTGGTGATGCATATGAACTCCTTCTCAGAATAATGTTCTAAATGTAGAAAATAAAATATATAGGATTACAGAGGAAACTGCATTTTTATTGAAATGCAGTTATCAAAATACTAAAAAACCAAATTTGCTGTATGGTAATATATGTGTTTCTTTATTAACCCAGTAAATAACAAGATCTGGTGGCAAGTCAAATAACTACTGTGATTTTGAAGTAGTAATACGCTTCAACAATATTTCAACATATCTGCAACAACCGTAATGAGATATAAAAATATCTGTGATTTCTGTGGATGACAAAATTACAGCTATCACTAGTACTGCTGTGACTTGTTGCCTACATTCAAGAATAGAGGACTTGCTAAAGTTTTGTTAGCGGTTGGTGAAAATAAAGATGTAATTTCTTTCTATCTAAGTTGCATGGATTCTCTGTGGACCCCAGGCTAAGAACCATTGCTATAACACTTGATCAAATCAGTTATAACCATACTTTCTAAAGTTTTAAAATAACATTTATTTTCTCATTACTAAAGAAAAACATAAACATAATTGAAAAGTTAAGACATAGAGATTCAGTGGAAAAAGACAGAGGACATTTAAAAATACAACCCCGAGAGTACTGCTGCTAACACTTGGTATAGTAGTTTGAATTTTAAGACAATGGAGCTCATTGCTAATCCATTTTTCATGCCCTGAATCTGCTCCACTTAGAGTTATTAGATTGCAGTTTCACTTAGAGGACATCAAGGCACAGGGAATGGTTAGTAAAGAACCAACCCAAAGCATCACGGATGTAGGCCAGAAACTACATGAAGCCCAGTGATGGCAAAGGAGCCCTTGACCTTTGACACAGTCACCCATAGACAGAGCAAAGTGTCAAGAAACAGAGCTGGGTGCCCCAGCAGCCCAGAGGATGTGCCAGAACCTTCCAGCCCCACTAATAGGAGCCATCCCAGTGGTCTCAAATCTCTTGTTAGACATGATGAATTATCTTAAGTCGGAATTGTGAATTGTAATGGAAATTACCCACTTGATGAGGGATACCAACCGACTCTACTCAAAATGCCAGATGTTTAGATCAGATCCCTGACACACGCAGGCAGAGCGTGAGGGCTCAAACAGCCCATTTAGAAATAATGATAGTGAGGCAGCACTGAATCTAGGAGGTATTATACAATCCATACAAACACACGTGTGTGGCCAGAGGAGGATTCTTATGTCGCCCCAGACGATCCCCTGTGGCAACGCTGCACAGCTCTCTCTGGGGTGAAATGGTAGTTTGACATATGTCCAGCTGTCCCAAGTTAACTCTAGAAGACTGAAGCCTTGGAATGGCTTGTCTAGACCCTGTGAAACAATGCCTGTGGAGAATCCACCATGTGTGGGTTCAGAACACAGAGGAGACCAGTAAGCCCTAGCTTACTTTCCCTAAGATCGCCCAGCGAACTCAACCCCAAGAACCCTCCAAGCAGCGGCCAGTTTCTGGATCCCTGACTTGCCAACCCTCATATATGACCATGAGGTTGTGAAAGCATCACCCAATAGGGTCTTTCTGCCCCTCCTGGATGGAACTTCCGGAACACTGGGGCCAGTATCACTATAGCAACACTGGAAAAGCACCTCTCTTCTCCTCCAGCTCAGACCTTAGACCAGTGCCCTTTTCTGACCTCCAAACAGAGATCTTCCATCGGGGCGGAGGGGTATTAATGAAACGTTGTCTTCAAAATACAATTGTGTGCTTTACTGGAGCGACCCTGCAACCCCAAGGGGGCCCACCCTGCTTCCTCTAGGCCTAGCTAAAGGTCGTAGCCCAAGATAACAGGCCAGCAAAGCTCTCGAGTGCAAGGCACAGCCAAATTTCAAAATGTTTTAAATAAAGCTGTGTGGAAAGGGCAGCTTATTCATTTTGATTCTCCACCGGGTCATTCAATTAAACGTGAAATTCTGGGAAAACCTGAACCACCCTGACCATATTTTCCGTTAGTAATAATGATAAAAGATAATTACTGAGCCTGTCTGTCGGATATCCCAGACACCCGCAACTCCACTTAATTAATTGCTAATTAAGATATGAAAGAGCTGCAGTGTCTCTCACACATCCTGTCTTTACGAAGCCTTGGCAAATCTTCCTCAGGGAAAAAGAAACCTCAGCTGTCAAGGCTGAGCCCCTCCTTTGCTTTGAAAGCCAGCAGCGGAGATGGGGGAAGGTGGGGAGAGGGCTGACTCTGAGTTGGGGTCATTTATCCACATCATTCAGGTGGTACACGATAGTCCTGGGAGGAGAGGAGGAGGGGGAAAGTGAGAAGAATGAACAAGTTTTGAGTTCCTACCTTTTGTCACACACTGAACTAAGCCCTTTACACGTGTTATCTAAGTTAATCCTCACAGCAGGGAATATTATTATCCCCATTTTACAGATTAGAAAAGGGGTGCTTAGAGGGATTACATACCTATGTTTTCCAAAAGTGTGTAGCGGGTGAGAGCTAGAATTTTAGCCAGACTTCATGCCCTTTCATTTGTTGTTCCATGGAGATAAAAGAAACAGAAATGTTTTCTTCCAGGTCTTTACCATTACCGATAAAGGCAAAGGGCATTTGTGGTAGCTAACGTTCAAGAGGACTCCCAATTAATCCTTGCTTTCTAGCATCCTTACCCTTGTGCTGTCTCCTCCTACATTAAGTAGAGCTAATCTGTGTAATGAATAGGATGTTGCAGAGATGCTAACAAGGCAGTTCATCAAAGACCCCGTACCTTCCACTTGGGTTTCTCTTGGATGACTCGCTCTAGGGGAAGCCAGCCACCGTGTTGTGAGGCTACTCAAGCAGCCCGGCAGAGACCCACGTGAGGAGGCATTCTGCAACAACGAGATCATATAAGTGAACCATCTTAGAATCGAATCCTCCAGCCCTAGCAAGTCTTCCGGTGACTACAGCCCTGGCTGACATCCTAAAGGAAGCCTCGCGAGAGACTCTGGGCCAGAACTACCCAGATAAATCACTGCTGAGCTCCTGACCCAGGGGGGTAATATGTTATGCAACAATAGATAATAAATGGAGCATTCATGAACTTTTCACATCTCACTGAATTGCAACGTCTCGCCAGTAACAATGGGTCAGAGAACTCCTTCTAAGAAACATTCAAATATGTATGCTTGAGTGTAGAAGCCCCAGATGACAGTCATTCGAGGTCCCTTCTGTTAGGAGACCTTGTGAGTTTAGGAGCTGAGTATAGGTCAGATCACCAATAGTTGCCTAAATTTCCCATTTTCTCATTAAAAGGACTAAGTAAAATTTGTCGGCCATGCACAATCTGATCCATTTGCAGCAACTGACCACCGTGAGAGTCAGGAAAAACTGTGAACTGACAACGCTTTAGCATATTGGATAGTTTTATCTAGAGCTGACCAGCATCCTCGCAATCACGTGGCTATTCCTGAAACTTCTCCAGCAATTTGCAGTAAACAAACCAAAACCATCGCAGTAAGGGAGTTTATGCTGAATATCAAAAGGGACTGTTGCTGTGAGGTCTGAAACCTCTGCAGGTTTTAGATGCTGTGTCTCACCCGGCCTGGTGGCATCTTTCTTCTGCCCATGATTCACCTCGCCAAAGGGGGAAAAGCATGGGGCTTTGGAGAAAATCTGTGATTGGGGTCAACGGGGTCTCCTCTCTGGACTGCCTGGCCCTTGGATTCTGACTGCACAGTTGGGGGCCGGAAGCCCACAAGACAAAGTCCAAGTCCAGCCCCTCGGGTTCCTGAAATCACATCCAGTATCAGAGGGGTCAGCATTTGATGAGGAAAGAAAATACAATGCACATTTTCTGGACATACTTCATAGGAAAACTGGTGGTTACTTTTTTTCAAAGATGAGCTGTTACAACTTGACCCCAGAGAATGGCTGTGGGAGAAACGCTGGACACTAAGAGGGGAAGTGCAGATAAACACTGGACACAAGAGGGGAAGTGCAGATAAACGATGGGTTGAGAGAACAGGCAGCAAGAACACATCAATTTGCTGGAGTGGCCAGGGAGCCAGGTCACCGTGCTCTTTTGTCTTTCTTGCATCTCCTATGGTTCCACTGCTCCTGTCCTCGGGCCCTCCTGGAAGTGTGTAGGCTAAAAGGATCTGGGAGCGTGAGCCCTGTGTTGGATGTTTCATCTCTGCTCACAGTTTTGTTTCTGCAACTTGTAACCACAGGAATAATGGTCCACATGGTGACACGTCAGCATCTATTTCCATTATAAGTATCCTTTGCCTTGTCACCAGTTATGTGAAAATCTACTCCAAGATAAGGCCTTTGTGCAATCTCTCCAGGCCTAGACAGCTTGCTAATCAAATTAAATGGATCTGTTAGTGAGGTCATGCATATTCTATCACAGGGGCCAGCATGTTAGGTTCACTATGAGCTTCTCTTACAGAGCAAGTGTGGTCACAACTTCAGGAAGGTCAGCACACACTGGCTTGAATTCAATGTGGCTATTTCTCAGCCCACAGTTTGAAACCTTTTTTTTTTAAAAGCTATAGTTAAATGGAAAAGAGCACAGGACTAGAACATAGGAGCCCTGCCTTCTGGTTCTAATTCTCCAAATAACTCTATGTGTTTAGTGCATGCCTCCATAAGTGAACCTCATCACAACTACCATCTCTGGGTCTCTCCCTGACATGGGCAGGACCTCCTTGAGGGCAGAGGCTGTGTCCTCTTCTTGTATCTCCAGTGCCTGGTGCAGGCCTGGGCATTCAGAAGGCTCTTACTAAATAGTTGCTGCCAATGACCAAAACACCAAATCAGCACGTCTGTCCCTATTCACACATGTATACATGTGGTTATACACACATGAAGGAAAGCACAAAAGTCTACGTTCCATGCTGTTAGCCTGGGGGTTGAAGGTAATATGGACAGTGTGGGAAGGAGAGGAGGTAGAGAGAGGTAAAGAACTGAGAAAAAAGATAAGGGGACTTCACTAAAAAAGCCTAGATGTAGACTATGATCTTCTTGTAAAAGTACATGTATGTGTGCGTAAATAAATTAGGGGGAAAATGATGATGTTCTTAGGTTAAGTCAAAACAAGTTGCAGAGTATTTCAGTTTAAAAACTATAAACGAAAGCATCCCATATGTCTGCATGTATATGCATAACTGGGTTTAAATAAGCACAGGGGAGGATGTATATTGTGGGTGCCGCGAGGCATCACCCAACTGAGACACTCAACCTCCCAGCTGCTGGCTGCTGACGGCTCACAGCTGAGTTCCTCTCCAGGCATCACCCTGAGCCAAAAGGAGCTGCTTTGCCCAAGGTTGTTCCTGACCTCTCCCTGGGGGCAGCCACCTCCAAAGACTGGTAGGGCCTAAAGGCCTGTCCCTTCTCAATGCAGGACAGCTCCAGAGGTCCCTCCAGCCAATTCTGCTCCGGTACTCCCGATAAGAGTTGCCTCAATAAGCCTGCAGAGTGCTTATCCTGTCTCAGTCTGTTTCCTGGGAACTGGACTGATGACAGTGTGGAAAGATACATGCTAGTCTATTTAAATGTTACATCAAGAAATAATGCTATTTGCAGCAACATGGATGGACTCGAGATTATCATACTAAGTGAAGTTAGTCAGACAGAGAAAGACAAATATCATATGATATCACTTATATGTGGAATCTAAAAATAATGATACAGGTGTCCTTATTTACAAAACAAAAACAGACTCACAGCCTTAGAAAACGAACTTATGGTTACCAAAGGGGAAAAGGGAGGGGAGGGATAAATTGGAAATTTGGGATTAACAGATACACACTACTTAAATAAAAAATAAACAACAAAGACCTACTGTATAGCACAGGGAACTATACCAAGTAAAACCTATAATGGAAAAGAATCTGAAAAGATATATATATATATGTGTGTATGTATAAAAGAATCACTTTGCTGTACACCTGAAACATTGTAAATCAACTCTACTTCAACGAAAAAAAATTTTTTTAACTGTATGGAAATATATATATTCTTATTTGAAAGTAGGTGTTTTTATTTATTTATTATATTTTTATTGGGGTATAGTTGCTTTACAATGTTGTGTTAGTTTCTACTGTACAGCAAAGCAAATCAGCTATATGTATACATTTATCCCCCCCCTTTTTTTTTTTTTGATTTCCCTCCCATTTAGGTCACTGCAGAGCACTGAGTAGAGTTCCCGGTGCTATACAGTAGGTTCTCATTAGTTTTCTATTTTATACATAGCATCAATAGTGTATATATGTCAATCCCCATCTCCCAATTCATCCCACTCCCCACTTCCCCCTTGGTATCTGTACCTTTGTTCTCTATGTCTGTATTTCTGCTTTGCAATATAAAAAAAATTTTTAATGAAATAAAATGTTACATCAAGGGGCTGAGGCTAGGGGTAAATTATTAGCTTTTCTGGTATACATCTTCATATGGATTCACTTATTACAATGAGCAATTATCACTTTCATAATTTCAAGAATATCAAATAAAGGTATTTAAAATATAGTAAACAAATATATGTGAGTTGAACGAATGAATGGCCGCGCCTATATCTAGTCAGAGAAATAATAATAAAATAGCGTGCTGAATTGAAGGTATCAGTGTTGAATGAGCTAAACTGAAGGGGATTTAGCCAATACTTTTGATGACTTTTTTTTTTTTTTTTGTGGTACGCGGGCCTCTCACTGTTGTGGCCTCTCCCTTGCAGAGCACAGGCTCCAGACGTGCAGGCTCAGCGGCCATGGCTCATGGGCCCAGCCGCTCCACGGCATGTGGGATCTTCCCGGACCGGGACACGAACCCGTGTCCCCTGCATTGGCAGGCAGACTCTCAACCACTGCGCCACCAGGGAAGCCCTTTTGATGACTTTTGACTTAGTTGGTTCAAAAGAGATTGGATTTTTCTAAGAATGAGGTCCCCACCTCACAGACAGGATGAGAAATAAAAGGGTCAGTGGGTGTAAGTAAAAAGGAGAGGGAGTTTTAATTCCATGGAAAGAGAGATTTTCTAATATCAGAACTACACTGTCCTAAGGATCTGCAGTGCTTCTTTTGGTGAGCAGCCAGATTAGAATCAGAGGAGGAAAGTACCTGGTATTCATGTCACCTCCAACACTCCCCACCCTGGGCACTGACGACACCTTGACGACCACTCTTCTTCCCAATGACATAGCCTCCCAATCCTTCCCAGCCCCACTCTCCAGGCAGCCACTGCACTGCTGATATTCTGGAGTCTTCTCCAGAGATGAAACCTATCTGCCCTTCCAGAGCTAAAGGATCTTTCCTTCAATTCTAAGTCTCCACGGGGTCCTCCAGGGAAGGTTCATTCCTTCAGGAGCAGCTTAGATGAGCAAGCCTACACCTTAGCCAAAAGTCTGCACCTTCCTCCCTCAGTGCTGCTTGATTTTTAAGTAGCCTCTTCAGGCGCCTATAAATGAGATCCCTGAAGCTCAGGGTCCACTTGGAGAAGGGTCAGAAGGGCTTGTGGGAAGCAAGCCCTTGAAGGCATAATCATCCTGCTATGGACTGTGGGTTGATCCGTGGGAACTGTGTAGGGGGTGCAGGGAGTGGCTTGTCCAAATTTTGCAGAGAGGCCCTCTTTATTTTCTTTATTTCTTTTTTAATTTTAATTTTATTTTTTGGGCCACACCGACAGCTTGTGGGATCTTAGTTCCCTTACCAGGGATTGAACCCGGGCCCTCCGCAGTGAGAGCACAAAGTCCTAACCACTGGACCGCCAGGCAATTCCCCTGCCCTGTTGAAAGAGACTGACAAATTGCTGACACAGAAGCGCCCCACTTACAAGAGAAGTCACTGCTTCTGTAGGTGGTGGTTCGAACCTGAGGAAATGACTGTTATGCATTCACTTCCTTAAAGAGTATTTATTAAACTTTTCTGTGCTGGCATTGTGCTTGGGACAGAGAATTTGCCCTTGAGGAGTTGACAGTCCAGAGTGAGAACAGCACAAATGAAGAAGCTTGCAATGAGTGGTAATGTCTGTGACCTAGGCAAGCACTGAGTGTCACGGACATGGAGAACACGAGAGGGGCTCAGGGTTAGGGGGGATGAGAGGCTTCCCAGAGGAAGTGTCAAGCATTTGTCATAATCGGATCATCTAAGCACGTAACCACAGCCACCTTCAAAGATCTCAGAAGGGATTTGCTACGTAAAACACATTTCTGGATTTACAATCCTTTTGTAGAATTTTTAGCTTAAATATTTGCCACTCCATTGCAAAGCTATGAGAATGAATGAAAGAAAACTAATGAAGTAAGTAGAACTCTCTGGAGAGGAAAGAAAAACAGTAAATAACAGTTTTCTTTAGGAATCCACATTTTACCTCCAAGTTTCTCGAAATGGAGATGTGGCAGTTGAGATGGAAAGGGAAACCAAGGTTCCTTATTCTGAAACCATAAACATAATTTCTTTCCTCCCTTGTTCCTGTTTCAGGTGGCCATATCACCGTGACTGCAGAGACCAGTTCTCTTTTGGTGTTAGGATAAAAGAACGTGCGGAAAAGAGAAAACATCGAAGACAGCATCGCTAAAGGTACCATTTTCTGTGAACCTTTTACCATCCATCATTGCAATGGTCAGTCTGAGGCTTTCACTTGTGACCGCATATTCCCAGGATTTGAGGTTCCTTGTCACTGCAGCAACAGCCTGGGGGACAGTCTCTCTGCAGTGAGGTAGTCAAAGAACATTAGCTCCCCTGGGCTTCATGCTGTCTCAGAAAAAGCTGGAGAAACCGGACATCAAGGTTTTGGCTTCTCATAAAACATTTTGGAAATGTATTTCATAACGTAGTTGGTCATAAAGGTGCGTTACTGCACTCAGCCCCTCCAAGGGGCTAGACTTGCTACCTAACCCAACTGCGCTTGCTCTGAGCCTGCATGAATCAGTGCTAAACTATTAACCAGCCTGACTCTAAAATTTCTTGAGCTCCAGAAGCTCTAATAAAGTATTATGAAAGAATATCCACCTCTATATCTCTATCCATAACTATTTATATGGCCAGAGGAAGAAGCTGTCATTTTATTTCCTTTAATTTACAAGTTTTCCTAATTCCTTTTTCATACCACATATATATATATCTAAAGAATTTTCAGGTTGAAATAATAACCTCTAAAATATGGTCCATGGGAGAAGGCTCTGAGGATTCACAGAGTTGACAGGCACAATGAATATTTTGCTTCTTTAATAACTTTTCTTGGCGCTCAAACTTGATACACTGAATTGGGAACATTTCAACAGGTTGCGGCTTTTTTTTATTGTACAAAACAATGATAATATACCCACCAGCCTTTTGTATTTGTTCATAAAATTGCTAAAGTTTGTTCAGGAAAAACTCATTTCGTTCCTCAGACTCATCATGCTCTCATTATCTATCGTGGTACTCTACAGCAGTAAGACAAGTCTTTTATGAAGCCCCACGTTTGAATTAACCCAGAATGTCCTCAGCAACATCCTGCCTCACTTGGGGACACTTGACCACAAAGTACCCCAGGCCATTGAAAACACCTTTGAATGTACGTACACACTCACGAGACCTCATTGCACTAAGTTGGCTATCAGCCATTCACACTTAAGAGTGAATGTGTTAATTTGGTGCTCCTAGGCTAACAGCTGGTTGAGATCAAGTTCTCTGCAACTAAGCAGAGTTGGAATAGGGTGGACCATCTGGGCAGCAACTAGAGGTAGCTATTAGGATGAAGACATTTTTACTTAACAGCTCTCTACTCAGAGCCAGTATTTGTATAGCTAAAAGGACATTTGACAAACTATTTGCAATGAAAGGTTAAACTCTCCCAACTCCCACCCTCTCAAAGAAACTTGCTTAAATAAAAATAGTGGGGCTCAGAACTGACTTCTGAATAAGGTGAGTTCAGTGGGATCTGGGGCACTATCATCCTCTAGATGGATGCTGAATAAATATTGAAAGAATATTGGTTTAAATGTGAGACAAATTACGAGCTTGGCAAGAAAGCCACATATTTTCATTTAGTCCTGACATCTGATGATGATATCTGATGGAGGGTTTAGAAGGATGAAAAACCCAGGACCCTACCAGCCTGAATGAGACTCCACGGGGGATCTGAGAAGCCTGTGTGCAGAAGATGGACGGTGGGAGAGGGATGGAGACCAACATCACATGATATCTGGAGGCAGCCTTACTGCAGCAATGAGGACCCTGCCCCCGTCCCTCCTGTAGAATCAATCCACAGGTCGAATCAGAGAATGCTCCGGAAAGTCAAGGATGAGATTGAAGTTTAAAGCAGGGCCTGGGGATGATCCCTGTGACCGTGTGATTTATAACAAGAAATACATATTTGGTCTTCATGCTGTTTCTGGCACAGAGCTCCTAAAACTCTTGAAATTTCCTAAGCAACAGAGTGAAATAGGTGTTTTGTGGTTGAAACAAAACCCCTTTCAAGCACAGCTGAGTTTGTTAGATGAGGTGATTTTGGGAAATCTCCTAAGGATGGGGGCTAGTTGCCAGGGGAACCGATCATGTGATTAGAGAGTTGGAACTTTCAGCCCCACCCCTACCTGACCTCTGGGGAGGGGAGAGGAGTTGGAGATTGATTTCAATCACCAATGGCCAATGATTCAATCAATCATGCCTATGTAATGAAGCCTCCATAAGAGCCCAAAAGGGGTTCTGAGAGCTTCTGGTTGGTGAACTAGAATGCTTCCACGTACTACCATGCTGGGCCCCAAACCCCACAGGGACAGAAGTTCCTTTGAAAAGCCTTGTTTGGGACCTCCCCTGTGTATCCCTTCATACGGCTGTCGATTCATATCCTTTAATATCCTTCATAATAAACCAGTAATCTTGTGAGTCAAGTGGTTTCCCAAGTTTTGTGAGTCACTCTAGCAAATTAATAGAACTGGAGGAGGGTGTTGTGGGAACCTCCAATATGTAGCCAGTAGGTCAGAAGCACAGGTGACAACCTGGACCTGTGATTGGCACCTGAAGTGGAGGGTAGTCTTGTGGGACTGCACCCTCAAACTGTGGAGTCTGATGCTCTCCGGGTAGATAGTGTCGGAACTGAGTTGAATGGTAGGACACCCACCTGGTGTCAAAGAATTGCTTGGTGTGTGTGGGGGAACCCACACATCCGAATTGGTGTCAGAATTAGAATTGTAATCCTAAACCACTTTAGAGCCATATACACACAGGGTTAAGCTCCATTTCAGTGTCGGTCTGACCCAAGTTCCTGGGTCCAGGAAGAGTCAAGCCACAGCTGGATATAAGAGGCTTACCTTGAAGCCAGCTAAAAACTGCAGGTAGGTCCAGGCAGGGGTGATGGATCTTGCTGGCCCTCCTGAGGGTGGGACTTCTCAGAAATCTATAGGATGCAGTATCCTGATGACCACCAGCTGCTCTGTTGATTAAATCTCAAAGCACAGAGGCCAGTCTTTCTCTGCCAAGCCTTGTCACATGTGTATGATTGACCTCACAGGAGAGCATGATTTGTCCAGATTAGCCCCCTCCCCTGTTCTTACAAAGAGCTGTTCACCAGCACAGTTTGGTGTTGGAACTGCACGAGTTACCAAACAGGAAAGCCAGCAGGTCACCTCCTGGCTCTTTGGCAACTGGAACAGAGGTGCCTTCACCAGGCTGGTGTGAACTGTCTTACTCAGCCTGCAGCTGCCCTACCTTCATTCCCCGTGCATTTGAAAGCAGCTTACTTTAAAAGCTGATTAGATGAGCCCTTAATAACATTAGAATTTAAATGGGCCCAGATAGGCTTTCAGCTTCTTGCCAAATTGAGATAAATGTGATATTTGGGGAGCTGGGCTCCCAGCTTCATGACGGCTCTGGGCCGCAGACAGGTTTTGAAGAACTGCCCTCTCCCATGTTTTTCTGCAGCCTGACACTAGGTTTCTGTGCATCTATAAGATCTCTTTCATCTCTAAAGGTCTAGGATTCTGTGTGCAGATGTGTCTCCATGATTATGCATTTTCGAGGAAAGGTAAGTTAGGGACAGGGCACAGAATTCTAATCTATGAGTGATAATCTACGGGAAAACTCTCTGTACTCCTGCACTCTGGGATAACTTTCAGTTCCAGGCAACAAACCTTTATTGGGCAACTACTATTTGGTCATTTAATTCAATATTGATGTTTTTAATACCTGATTTTTGCTGAGACTAATATAAAATGGTCAAAAGTATGAACGTTCCATCTTGGTTCATTTGTTCAGCTCGCTCTGTACCTCTCATAAGTGGGTTCAGTGCTGGGAAGGATATGACCACCTTCCAATTTAACACTCTTCCATAAGTTTTAGAAAAAGTTAAAAACAGAATGGGAGGGGATGGAGTGGGAAACCAACCCAAGGTGAACAGGAACAGATGGTTCTGTGTCGAGAGAAATGTATTCTTACAAACAAATAAACAACAATTGAGTTGTCTTCTCTTCCTCATCTTTCCCCAACCAAACCAGACCACTGGGTGTCCTCAGAGTAAAAGTTGGAGGCTCTTAAAATCATGGCTTGCCCTTTTGATGGAGGTGGTCATCACAGGAGTGCCCCTGAATGTAAGCTTCCTTTTGGAAGGCTCACCAGATATAGCTGCTCTTACACCCTTTCAGAAGAAGCCAAACCTTGAGCTTAAACCTTGCATTTGCATTCCAGTGGGGAAAGACCATCTGCCATGTTTTCTGGAAGTGAAGCTAAGAATTCCAAAGAGCCAGCTAGGAGTGAACGGGAGAACCTGAGCCTGGACACAGCTGTGGGTTCACTCACTTCTCCTGCTCTGGCCCTAAGAGTCCCAAACTCACCCAGCCTTCAGGGGCCTTTGAGGGAGTTTCAGGAGGAAAATACGGGTAATCCGTTTAAACTCTGGTTGGAGTGGATTCGAACAGAAACTACAGTTTGAACATGAACGGCTGCTCCAGCTGCCTCATAAAAACAGAGATGAAGAGGAGAAGCATAGTAGGGCTCCAGACTGGCAGGGTGTGAGTAACTCTCCCAAACCTCGGATCAACCTCGGCCAGGACAGAGCTCACCTGTCCTGTTCTGCACAGAGTGGGAGGGGAAAGAGGAGTGTCAGAGGGGTCTCCGCAGAGCCTCCATGCTCAGCCCTGCCCCAGAGCAAGTTAAGCACCCCATTCAATGGTGATAAACTTTTATAAAGAGCAGAGTATCTAAGAGGCCACTGCTCATGAAAGTGTTTTGAATATTTGTGTTTTGTCACAACGTCTTGCAGTTTACAAGGGGAAAAATGTACCAGTATTGGGTGTGTCCGCTAGCAGTTTACCCTCCAGCTCACCTCTCCCTTTGCTAAGCCTGGGACCACATAAAAAGAGCATCGCTTACGTTTGCTCCTCTCCTTCCCAAAGGGCTTCCTCATCCTCACTGACTTGCTTTGTCCTGTCTCTCTGGACAGAAAAGTCCCTGCTCCTTGACAAGGCTAAACTCTTCCATGGAGCCCTTAGTCTCCTCTCCACAGCAAACATACAGAGACAGCTTTCCCTTGACTTCCTATCTTTTTCTTTTATCCCAAACTCTGAAAGAATGTTCTACATTCACTTCTTACCATATTGTCCCTCTTTAACCCCACGGAAAATGGTGCATCCTACCCGCCCATGCAACACATTCAAGTGAATTCAGCAAATGAGCATGGAGCACATACTAAGTGCCACGCCCAGTCTGGATCCTGACCACAAGGAGGACACAGTCTTATAAGGCAGGCAAGCATGCTTATCCCCTCCCCAAATTACAAAGCGTGTGAAAGTGGGACGACGGTGCCGTGTACTGCAGTCGGGCAGGACGGGAATCATCAGCCCTATCTTGGGGGTGGAGGGCGGTAAAGAACGTGTCATAGGAGCTCTCTAGACACATGAGGAACCCAGGAAGGGAGAAGAGAAAGGGAGAGAAGTGGGGGACAGTCCCGGTAGAAGCACTACTGTGGGCAAGGTCACTGAAGCCACTGAGGCAGTGCGACAGGTAGACAGCACTAGGTACAGGACAGCCAGACAAGCTCTGCGTTGAGGTTACAGAGCATGACAGATATTTAGTCTTCAAGGTGAGATCCTGAGAAACGTTAACGCTTTCTTGCAGACAATGCAGGGGTCAAAGCCAGGGAGTGACGCGGTAATCAGACTGCCGTTTATAAAGATCACTGGAAGCAGCAATTAAAGCAGGGAAATCAGATATAAAGCTGCTCTCATCATCCAGATAAGATGGAGAGAGGCCTGAACTCAAAGAGTGGCCCTGGGGTTGGAGAAGAGGAGATGTTAACACAATGTCCTCCATCCCCTACAAATCCCGTTTGGATTCACCCAAACAGATGTGGTTCCCGCTTGAAACCCTCAGGGCATCTACTGTGCTTTTCTTATTGACCTCACTCAACTTGTGCTCTATGGTCACCTGTGTATTTCTCTGATTCTCCTTATCAAATTGTGTCTTTGTCTCCCCTTCCTCAAATTACACTACCTTGCTCAGAATAAGTGCTGAAGAAAAGGTTATTTAGTTTAATTGAATTTTTAAGAGCTTCAAACCATGAATAATTGAGGAAACAGCCATGTATAAGTGCTCATCATTTTCATAATTGTGTAAACAAGCTGATAATTTTTTTTTCTCTTTTCCCATTATTTTTATTATCCCAGAATGCCTTGCTATCTTCTTAGTTCTCCAGAGTTTAGGGAAATAGTAAACAAGTGTTCTCTAACACACCATGTGGCAGAAGCGCTGCTCGGCTCTCACCTCCCCAGGCAAGGGAAGCGGTTGAAAGGAGGGAAGAGTTGATTGCATTGACTGACTGTGAAAGCCATGGACAAATATTGAGAAATACGCTGTCTGAAGAGACAGAGAATCACAGAGCACACTGCATGATGGGACTTGCACAGAATCCCGAAGGTCAATGAGCAGATACGAACTGATTAAGCTGAGTACTTACTGAAATTGCTTTCCAACATACTGATGAGAATTGATCCTAGGCAGGACCCGTATTTATAGTGAAAACACTTATGTAAATTTACCCTTTGGTATGTCATCAAAGCACATCTAAATGGTTTGGCTTTTTCCCCAAATGAAAGTATCAACAGTACTGTTAACAGATTTGTAAGAAGTTAACCAGCACTTACATAAAACATTTTTTACATAAAAAACTGAATTTTTTATGTGTGGATCCAGTTGGCCCCATAACAGCTTTTATTGCGGCGGCTTTTTTTTTTTTTTTGCGGTATGCGGGCCTCTCACCGTTGCGGCCTCTCCCGTTGTGGAGCACAGGCTCTGGACGCGCAGGCTCAGTGGCCATGGCTCACGGGCCCAGCCGCTCCGCGGCATGTGGGATCTTCCCGGACTGGGGCACGAACCCGTGTCCCCTGCATCGGCTGGCAGACTCTCAACCACTGCACCACCAGGGAAGGCCTGCGGCAGCTTTTTATAACCTAGAGGTTAGCTCCTCTCTCTTGCCCTCTCATGCCAAACCAAAGGATTCGGACTGGCCGGGAGTTAGTCCTACCTAGCGCAGTATCCAGGTGGTCACTCTTGAAAACAATCCCTAGCTCCTGGGGAACTAGGAGTCAGAAATCTCCTAACCCTGGATGCATCCAACACGCTTACACAGTGGTGAGAGCACCACCAGCCTGGGGCACTTAGGCAGTGGGGAAGAGCAGGGAAAATGGAATGCGGTGGCTAAAGGGACAGGCAAAGCAGATAAGGACAAAATAAGAGAAAGGAGCACAAGACCCAGTTAGGGAGACTTTATTGAGTAATTTCTGTGTGTCAAGTATAAAAATATGTGCAAGGGCCACACAAAAGCACCTATCATGGTTCCCACTCTCAAGGAGCTCAGGATCTAGTCAAGAGGACAATTCTCAACCCAGAAAACCAGTGAAATACCAATGCACAACAATATACGAGGTACTAAATCCTGCACTCTGGCATTGGCTGTGTTAGTTGCTAAGAACCAAGACAGAGTGAGTGTCACAAGGCTCAGGGAAGTGGAGATGGCCAAAGAAGACCTCATTCGAGCTAAGCCTTAAAAGCAAAGGTGGTACAAAGCCAGGAGGGCAAAGTGAGTGTGACTCCTCGGACTATGGAAAATAGTCAGACTAAGAGAAGAGGAAGAAAGAGAACAGGAGAAGGAAAAGTTGCTGATGATGGTGACGGCAGAGCAGCTACCACAGCTGCCTCACATCCCCCTGGGCACCTGTGCCAACCTTTGGATTGTCTTGGCCAAAGACCAACAATTTAGAGGCAGACAATATTTCTGTAGTCCCAGATGTCTCTGTAGAATTGGACTAGCGCCAGCCAATTTTTGTTGTCTCTGTAATCGCAAAGCGAGGCATCTTTTTCCTCTTGTTTGCGTGAGAGGTATGTTGTTTACACTGAAAGCCTCACACACTTCAGACTGATCCTTGACAACTGAATTCTCATATTACTAACAATTGGGTGTTAAGAACCCACAGAAACTTCACAACAGATGAGATGGCCTCATTAGCTGAAGCTTCCAGTAGCCTCTGAGAAATGGAGAGCTTGGTGAATTATGTATAATTTATTGGATGCGTTTTAAGTGGGTTTTACAGAGAGAGCAGGAATTGCCCACAAAATATATTTTGATTGGCATGGTGAAATCTCCTTGCCCTGAAAATTACTCCCCGACCCTGCCTTCACCCCCTCTCAAATTTTAAGAAAATAAAATAAAAAATAAGACACCCCGTTCTGCTATGTGTCCGAAATTATACCATTTGACATATAGTCTTATTAAGGCGTTGCCTTTCCCAAATGTCCCTTCTGAAAGGCAGGCGTCCCCAGAGAGACCCATTTACCCACCCTAGAATCACCATTATTTTATTAGATCATCTTCTGTCTAAAGGCCACTGGAGGAGAAAAATGCAGAGAAGAGGAGAAGAAATGATGGTGGGAGAAGAGGGAAAAATAATTTTGGAACATGGGGCCGTGCTAGGTAAGGCAGGATGGAGGTGGGTGTCCCGTGCAAGTGGCGGATGGTCTGGCTAGTTAAAGAGCAGAAGGAGGGGTAGAGAATCGAGCCAGAAAGAGAGACAGAGAGAAAATCATGATGGAGCAAAGCCAGAATCAAACTTCGTCTCCTTCGTAGTGTGGCCTGGAGCAGCCCTGGCTGGTTGGAGAGCTCCCACGTTAAAGTTGGGCATATTCAGGTTCCACCTGCGAACCCTCAGCATTGCTTCAGAGATCAAAGAGGAGACAGAAAGGAGGACAAGATTAGCAGGGCAGGGCGGCTTGGGAGGCCGTGCAGGTGGCGGCTGAAGCTATGTGTGTGAAGCTAAGTCCAGTCCAGCCACCGCAAAACCACAGCAAGTCTTTCATTAGGCGCAGAGAAGAAAATGCCTAGAGATCACCCAGAATGCAGAACAACTGTGGCCATGGGCCAAGGGAGTGCCCTGCTCCCCAGCTGAGTCAGCAGCCTACAGTGAGGCTGGGAAATGACTGACGGACCGTGATGCTGAAACTCCGTGAGAACTCTGATAATCGGGTACCAGAAGCACAGACCCATCAAATGTTCAGTCTAGGACTTTAGAGATTATTCTAGTCCAACCCTCCCTCTTCTGGCCAGAAGAAAATGGAGCCCTGAGAAAAGTTAAGGTTTGCAGGGTGCTTTCTATCTGCTAAGTGCTGTTTTGATTACTTGAGGCATTCACTCATTTACTCCTCCCAACGACCAGTCATAATAGGTAGTATTATCTCCATTCTATAGACAAGGAAATGGAGGTACCGAAAAGCTAACTAATTTGCCCAAGGTTCAAACAACTTAGTAAGTGGCAGAGTGGGCGTTTGGACCCAGGCAGTTTGAATCCACAGTTCCTCCACATACGCACTACCCTGAAGGATGCATGTGAGAGCATACAGCGAGACACCGGGAAGTAAAAGCTGCCTTTTGTCATCCGAACCCTGGCACATTCGGCCGAGAGTGTATCACTCGTGCAGTGATGGATGACTGCCAGGAAGAGGCTACACAGACTTGGTAATTCCTTGTGGAGGCCGAAGGCTGTTCTGGCAGGGAAGCAGGGCATCGTGGTGGAGTGGCCTATCTCTCCTTAATCAAGGAGAGGTAATGGAGTTGTAATGGAGCTACTGCCATTGAAGCCATGATAATTATTGAGATAATGGCCCAGAAATGGACGAGTAGATGTAGCTCTCCTCCAAGAGGAGGAGCTTGAGGTAATGAAATCGTAAAGAGTGTATTGATGAGGTTTTGATAGTGATCAATGCGACAGCAATAGACCGCGAGTATAAAGATAAAGGAAGAGCCATTCAATCAACCACGCTTTCGGAATGCTAACTTTAACCAGCTGCTATGTGCTCTGGAAAGGCAATGAGGTCTAGTCCACCATGACCTTACCATCTAATGGAAAAAACAGGGCAATGGTAAGCAACTTGACTCCCCCAAACACACACACTGGAGTATTAGAAATGCAATATGCATCGCTGGTTATATTAATAGGGCCTTGAACTGCTTTGAAGAAGAAACTGGTAGTTAGGACGCTTGCAGTCAGAGAGGCAACTGTAACACAGGGCTGAACAGATGAGATGTCGGTGTCTTTTTCAGAGGAGGATTATGACTGTTTGGCAGTCACTGAAAGAGAAATGAGGATGGAGCAGTGAGTGGTAGATAAAAGTAACAAAGGCGATAGGGAAATCACCACGGAAAGTAGCAGAACTTCTGTGATTAACATTATCATGGGTGATTTGATGTAGGAAAACAGGGGCTTCTAACATTAGTGGAGATGTTGGAGTACATGTCTAGTGTGTAATAGGGACGCCTGTAGCTTTTTCAAAGGTGGCCAAGGTCTTGCATTGCAGAAGGGTGGAGAAAGACATGGAAATTGTTATGGGGACAATTATGATTGTAACAGAGGTAATAATAAAGATAATGGACCTGTAATTGAAAAGCTGGTGGCTGTAAAGGAGAAGGTGAGGGCAACTGAAATGTAGAGGGGGTGATAAGGGAGGTAATGGTGGTGATGGGAAAGGTAATGGAATTATAATGTAGATGATGCTAAAAGGTAATGGAGTTATAATGAGGTGATGACTACAGAGTTGGGTGGGGGGGAAAGGATGATTATCTTAATGGAAGCAAGAGGGACTGTGTGAAACAAGTGAGAATTGTATGCAGAGCATTCATCACGACAGCTGGAGCTGTGGGTGACCAGGAAAGTAATGAACAGCTACACCCCAAGTTCTCATTACAGTAGGAGTTCTAATGGACCCTCGACTAAGATAATGATGTTAATGGAAAGGACAATGACCGCCAGGAAAATCAGGAGCCTGGTGGTGGTATTTAAAGATACCATCCCGTGATCTATATAGTGGGAGAGACCAGAGGAGGAATGGGGGTGGGATTGAGGGTGGCCCAGTATGGACATATGTACCTGTATGTCCCAGGACTGAGGTACCTGAGGGCTGTTCACTAGACACGTCCCCGCGGGTTATTTGGCTTTAGTACAGCTGCTCTTGCTTGTACAAGGCATTTGTCGTGCATGAAGCAAGTTCGGGATGAACAGACATGGCTGCAGCCACAGTTCCAGCTTACAATCTAAATTTCGTTTTAAAATTAGGCATGACAACACTCTACCTCAGATATAGTACTTCTGTGAGCAGTTGTGTAAACAAAATGTCTGCGAAATGCATGAGTTTGCAGCAGCAGTGAATGTATACAGAGAATTATTTATTTCTTTTTTATATTTTTCACCAAGTGAAAATGCCCTTTCCAAGTGGAGAAGTGGGACCTTAATCCTCTGGGCTCACTGTTTAACTTCTGAGACCTTTCGGTGGGAAGAGAGTCTGGGGCAGCTCATGCTGGTGTTCTGGCCAGGCAGGCTCTGATGTGGGCTCTGCAAAGGAACCTGGGCACTGCCATTCACAAAGCCCCCTGATGCTGCTGGTATTTCTGCATCAAGCAGCCTAGAGACGTACACAGAGCATACACTGTATACCTGAAAACAGATGGTCCCAGACGTACATCGGGGATCAGGAGACATGGGCAAGATGTACAACCCATGAAGGGAGCACAGACAGCCACATGGACTCACTGTCTGTACAAGGAGACCTCTAGGAAACACGGGTGTGCTCTGCCTTTGGTACCTAAATGCCACCTCTCAGATCAACTACATCCAAACCACTCATAAATCTTTTACAAAAATACAGACTCACAGGTCCCACCTCATGGAGAATCTAATTCTGTTGGCTAGGGACAGGGCCTGTGAATCTGCATTTTAAAACTCCCGTGGAAATTTTCTCATGTGGTCCAGTGTGGGTACCACTGTCTAAGTGTCAGCCTGTGGCCCTTATAAGAAGGTTAGGTAAGAGGTAGGGGAAGCCTATTTCATGGGTATAGGCCAAACCAATCTTTTCAGTAGATTTGTCCTAACAGTGGGATTTGAGCAGCACTTAGAAGCCTCTCCTTCTCAGTAGAAAATTATCCTCTACCTGCTTGCCCCTCCACCTGCACAGGTGCCTTTCCCTCAATGAAGAGGCACACAATTGACTTAAGCAGTGCCCCAGCAAGGGATTCCTAAAACGGCACTGTGGCAACAGGCAGCACTGGGCCACTGGACCCTACTTCCTCTAGAATAGAAGGAATAAAGCGATATAGGAACTGAAATATACGTGAGGGGAGCAGAGGAGGAAATGGAGTGGGAAGGAGAAACGAAAACGTCCATAAAAAATGTCTCAAGTACCTCTAGTTATGGGAACGCATATGGATCTAGGCATGCTGTCTTTTGAAGGTCTGTCCTGCCCAGCCCTCGGTGGGCTATTTTGTTCTTCAGCATTCTCTGGGATTAGAAAGCATCAATACCATGGAAATGTTCAATTTATGTTTGGGGAAGTACAAATTATTTCTGTCCTTAAATGGCATATAAGTTGGGCATGCATACCTATGTTTACACCGAAACCAACAAAATTAGAAAATGGGTATAATGACTAAACGATGCATGACGCAGAAAACGTGTGTTTTTTCCAATTGCTGAACAAAATGAAAGAATATTTCGCAGCAGCCTGTGTTCCAATTCTTCCTGTTCCCTTCAGCTCTTAAAGAGACCAGCAAGTTACTGAAAGATTCTAGTACAAAGTCCACAGGTCACTTCAGAAGAAAAACTCAGGTCGTGTTAGCACCAGCTTGCCTGGCTCTGTGTCAGAGGGACAGAAACCCAGAGCATCATCCCCATTCCCTTAGGGGAGTTCTGGCACTCCACCCCTACTTGATCCACTTGGGAATAACCCAAGCAGTAGGATTGAGGCTGTGCTGGAGTGTGAGTTCCTGAGCCCCGTGTGGGCCCACTCTACACTTCTCTCTCTCTCCATGGTCACCACGCTTATCAGAAAGGGGCTCCCCAGCCCTTTCAGAATGAGGCCTCACTTTCCCAGGGATGCTGACCCACCACCTGAGAAACACCACCTTCTTCCCCGGCCATGTTGCCGTTTGTCAGCTGCTAATCGTTCATTAACCTCCCAGGTACCTCACGGAAGCTGGGACCTTGCCTTCATTTGCAAAGGTGGTTCACTGGGTCCCCCTTTAATAAAATGACAACTTCGGGAAACAAATCATTTATATCAAATACAACCCCACGGCATCCTCTTATGTTAATCATTTCAGGCAGGTCCTATTAGGTAATTCAAGCACTGGGCTACAGAAAGCTGCCATTGAATTAATGAGGAACGAACTCAAATTCTGAATAAGAGATTTTCTGAATAAATGGCTCTGAATGAAAAACCAGGAGTCAAGCCTATAATCACAGCCGATGATAACAATACAAAATTGCATATTAAACACAGTCCTAGCTTCCATCTATTCTCGGTCCACAAACTCTTTTGGAGCCAAAAGAACATATTGCGACAACCAACAAGAGCCTTCAGCATTTGCCGCTTTTCTATTATTTCCTTAACGCTTTTTCAGGTGAACTGAATAAATTCTGAATTTATAACTTTATGAAATGCTCTCATCCCAATTTAGAATAAGCCTTAGTTTATCCCTAAGGCTAGTCTTTTCTTAAAAAGAGCATCTTTTATAGAGAACAAACCAGTAGTTGCCAGTGGGGAGAGGGAAGGGGGGAAAGGCAATATAGGGGTAGGGGATTAAGAGGTACAAACTAATAGGTAGAAAATAAGCTACAAGGTTATATTGTACAACATGGGGAATATAGCCAATATTTTATAATAATAATAAATGGAGTATAACCTTTAAAAATTGCGTGTCGCTATATTGCACACCTGTAACTTACGTAATATTGTACAGCAACTACATTCCAAGAGGGAGGGGATAGATGCACACATATAGCTGATTCACTTCGTTGTACAGCAGAAAGTAATACAACATTGTAAAGAAATTATGCTCCAATAAAAATAAATAAATAAAAATGGAAAGAAAAAGAGCATCTTTGTCCATAGCCCCATTCAGACTCGAACCTTACCTTCTCCGGCCTCCCTCCCCTCCAGGACACTTTCCTCACAGCCGCCAGGTGATCTTCCCTAAACGCAAATCTGACCACATCACGTTCCCGCCTCACACCCTCCACTCATTTGCATGGTCTTCCTCTTCCTAGCACGTTATACGAAACTCTTCATGACCAGGCCCCTGGTTATCTTTCCAGCCTCTTCTCTTATTGTTCCCTATAGGAACACATCCTGAATTCCAGCCACACCCAAATTCTTGACATTTCTGAATGTCCTATGCTCTTTCATAGCACTGTGCTATTTCTCCCATTGGAGTGCCTACTCCAACCTAACTCTCATCTTTTAAAATTTATCTTGAACAGGTCCTCTTCCTCAAGCCCTCTCTGATCCAGTCCCAGACTGAGTTAAGTGCCCTTCCCCCATGCTTCCTTAGCACATGAGGGCAGAGCTCAATTCATGAACACGGCTTCACCATCATAGTTGGAGCACAAGTCTCTCTCTCCAACTAGACTGACATCGTGAGAATAAGACTCCATAGTGTTTCATCTTGCATTTTCAAGGTTGGGCATATTGGTAGATACATAGTAAATATCTGATGAATGAATGAACCAGTGATAGAAAAAATGAAATCATGGCCGAGTAAATGAAAGAACCCAGTGACAAGATTTGTGCCAATTCCAACAGCCACACTTCCATTTCCCACCTCTGGGTAGAAGCATTTGAAAAGTTTATTTTCCTAATCTGAAATTCAGTCAGTGAAGACTTGGCCCAGAACGAGTGAGTTTCCCTACAGCGAGTGATACCACCACAACTTCTTCATTCTCCCACTCTTTAGTAAATATCTGAAAAAAACAGACCCTGTGGCATGGATAGGATGCTCCCCTGTGGCAGGAAACCACTGTTGGGATGAACCACGTGGTGACCCACGTGGCCTTCCTTGGGCCCAGGCTTCCAATCCTATGGGAAGTCTCCCCCATTCTGCACACTGCATTTGCTTTCACAGAGCTGTGGTCGCCTGGCATCTATCAAGCTGTGCTTCATCAGAGATTTAATCAGGTTTGAGTTTTTAACAACGTGCTCGTCATGCTCACTTAACTTAAAATCAAGCCTGTTCGGGGCATTAGTCAGTCCTATTCACTCAGTCCAGTAGTTTTGGCGTTTAAAACTTTAGAATTTTTTTTATCAAGGGACACTATATGTTTTTACCAAGCATCTCTTATTCATAAATCTCTCAGGCTGGTTCCCTGGTTGAAATATCCCAGCCTTAGGGATTATACTGCTGTGAAGGAAGTGTCTGTGCATGAGTTTCCTATCGATGCCATGATGAATGACCACAAACCTGGAAGCTTAAAACAGTACATATTTGGTACATATCTTATGGTTCTGTAGGTCAGAAGTCTGACATGGGTTTCATTGGACTAAAATCAAGGAGGCAGCAGCGTTGTATTCCTTCTGGAGGTTCGAGGAGAGAATTTGAAAAACTTGCCTTTTCCACCTTCTAGAGGCTGCCCACACTCCTTGGTTCACGTGCCCTTCCTCAGTCTTCAAAGGTGGCCATGGCTGTTGGAGTCCTTCTCATGTCATATCCCTCTGCTGCCTCCTCTTCGACCTCCCTCTTCCACTTTTACGGACCCTTGTGATAATATGAGGCCCATCTGATTAGTCCAGGATAATATCCCTATTTTAAAGAGAGCTGATTAGCAAACTTCTCTCTATCTGCAACCTTAATTTCCCTTTGCTATATAAAGTAACATATCCACAGGTTCCAGGGATTAAGACATGACATCTTTGGGCGGGAGGTTGTCATACTGCCTGCTACCCTTGTATGGCTCTGGACTTCTGAAAGTCAGCCTTTATATAATCATGTGGGTCCAGTGTGAACTTCCTACCAAGAGCACACGTGTCACTTGAAAGCTTCTTAGACATGCAGATTCGCAAGCCCTACTCCAGACCTTCAGAATCAAAATGTACATTTCCATCAACTTCCAGGGGAATACATAGCTTATATATATTGAGAAGCACCACTCAGAGGTTCTCCGTGGGGCAGAGGAAGGCGCTTGGACTTGGTGGTGGACAGACAGTGGTCTTATCTGGAACCATGTATGTAATAATGCAGTGGTCTTGAGGAGCCCAATTAATAGCCCCCCTCTGCCCTGTCAGAGCTCTGAACAAATAAAGACATAAGACAAAGAAGTGGGGACAGATGGGGACCAAGACAGCACCTTGGTAAACTGGTATCTGGTAATGTAGCTTTACCTGCAAATACAGCATTGAATCTCACAATGAGGAGAACTTCTTCCCACCCCATCACGCCTGCACTAGACTGAGGAGGGTCTCCCCGACCGCAGCCCGTGTCAGCAAGGGCAGAGCCTGTGTAGGAGGATTTTTAGCAAGGAGTAGGCATCTGAAAACACATGCTCTCTGCAGGCTGGCCAGCTCCCAAAAAGAAGGAAGAGCAAGAAGCTGGGCTACACGTGCCTGGTTTCTCCTTCCAAACTCAGCAACTAGATAGGTCACCGGTGAGTAAGGGGCTAAAGATATGACAGAAGCGTTCCAACCAGTAGAGCTGCCTCCATACGGAAGGAAACATTAGAAGAGGGACTCAGCATTTCCCCTAATAAATAACGCCTATGTCACAGAGTCGTTGTGAGGAAAGTGATACAGCATGTGTGGTAGCACCTGGCACATCATAGTTCAGTTACAAAGAGCACCGTGTTATCCCGCAGTTCTACAATCTGGCAACCCATCAGAATGTCCTAATGATTTGTTACAAAATGTGGATTCCTGGACCTCACCCTAGGGGATCAGATTCAGCAGGTGTAAGGTGGGGCTTGGGAATCATAGACCTGGAATCCTGATAGCACACAAGTAAGAAAAGCCCTTCAGTCACTTAGGCAGGACTTTACCTAAACCAGAGAGAATGAGTATTAGATAAGACTCTTCTGGTTATGGGTTACAAAAACCAACTTGAGCTGGCTTACCCAAAAGAGGGAATGTGTCACAGGGCCATGGGTGTCTTATAGAACTCAAGGGCAAAAGGCCCAGGAACTAGACACTTTCAGGCACCCAGCAGTGTCTCTCTCTCTCTCTCCATCCCTCATTTCTGCTTCTCTCTATGACCAATACTATTTTCTCTCTGTGTTTTCATGTATATGGTGAGCGGCAGATAGACTCTACATAACTCCTGAAGGTGCTTTGTCTCTGGACACTGCAGACCGATTAGCTTTCTTTTAGTCCCAGTGCTAAAGCCCTAGGACAGAGAATCTGACTGACTCAAGTCAGGTCAGCTGTCCCCAGTGGGTGCGGGGACTTGAAGTCATAGGACCCATCCCTCCATCTTTGTGGGGGTACTTTGGAGGGAGGGCAATTCTCAGAGAAAAGAAGTCACTGCAAGTTTGGTAGATACCCAGAATCAGAATCTGCTATCCCATGTCTTTATTTTTTAAATTGCTTACCCCCAATAACCCAAAAATAAAAAAGGAAAACCTTGTGATTCGGGGGAGTCTGATAAAATTTTTAAAAATATTTCAAATTTATACTTAGAAGCAAGGTCACCAAAATACCAGTTCTAGTGAAACCCTAGAGATTATGACTCCCCTGCTTACTTGAAATGGTTAGAGATCTTAACTCCTTTGAAGAGGATGCTTCTCCTTCTAAGTGTGTTCACTTCCCCAGACAGTTCAGAGATCTTCTTCAAGCTTCCTTCTGGTGTGAAGAGGGTTCTTTTCCAAGAAGACTTTTTCTAGGAGTAACTGCCACATCCACTTGTGTTGTAATTATTTTCTATGAACATGTCTGCCTACCAGACCACAAGGTCTTCAGTGTCACCATTTTGTCTCATTCATCTTGTATCTGTAGTGCCTGGCTCAGAGTGACTACTCAATATGCCTTTATTGACTTTAGGAATGAATGAGAGTCATCACTCTTCGAAAAGTGATGTAAAAATATCATGCTTAAAGAGATATCAACATGTACCAGGAAATGATGCCAGGAGAGAGTCCCAAAATTCAGGTTTGCTGTGCTCTTCTGGGAGGAGAGTCCATGATCACATCCCGGGGGTCTTGGGGAAGGAAAGGGAAACTGTCAGAGATCTGGCTGTGTGAGAAGCAGGCCCAGGAGTCAGGGCTGGTGACCCCACAACTCACAAATTATGTTCTCCCCTAGGCCTCCTTTCCCTTAGGAGAAGGGCGCCTTCTTTTCTTTCTAAGGACATGACCTCCCTGCTCTATGTCAGTCTGCTCAAGTCCCTACCCTTCACTCCAAGATGTGCTTGAGTCGTGAGAACGAGAAGTGTTACTTCTCAGAAGCGCCAACTGGCCGCTGTCATGGGGTTATCACAGGAAGGAGGGGTGTAGGTACCCCTCATGAATGCTTATTTTAATTGCAGTTTAAAAAAAACCCCTTAAACTTCACAATCCATCATTCCACTATAAAATCAATATTACAAGGCTCAAATATCTATATCATGACAGTGGTTTATTTGAAAAATGTATTTTCCTACATGTTTTAACTTCTAAAATAATAAAAAAATAGCTTTGGCATGACATAAATGAAAACACAGTGTAATGAAATGGCATTTTATGAATTTAAACCAAAGCAAATATGTGCCATGCTTTATTTAAATTAATTTTCTGTGCATGTTCTGCTGGTTGGATAGCAGGTGAGCTTTGCCACATCATACATCTACTGCACTGGACTCTGAGACTTGCTGGTGAAGAAGCAGAAGTTGTGAGATCCAAGGGGACCCAATTCTGAGGGACCCACAGGCCCACACTCTGGTTCCACTGGCACTAAAAATTGGCTAGGTGTGGGCAGGAAGTTGTTTAACAAAACATCTACATCCACTCTTGTAAGACAAGGGTGAGATAGTCAACTCCACGTTGGCGGCATTTTTTTAGTAATCCTAAATCAGTCTCAGTACGCATTCTATATAAATTCTAAGCTGAACAATTTTTGGACTGCATTGTAAATACAATCCCTTTCTAAATTTTCCAGAAAAACAGTCTGCCAGTTCTCGAATGCTAATACTATCAGTTCATGGGGGAAACTGAGTCACAGATATGTTTATGAAGTTACTATCTGGCCCTTGATGAAAAAGTGTGCCTACTCCTCGTTTTATAGAATAAATGACTTGGAATGACCAAATAATATTGGTTTTAATTTGGAATCCTAGATATTAAACCAATTTCTTCTTTTCAAAGCTTTCTGGATCAGTAATTTGTAGATCCAATTAAGTTTAAGTTTTAAACTAAACTTCCAATTAAGTTTTCCACCAGTTACAGTTATAGAAACTGTATCTGACTACAGGTATTGTTTGCTTTCTGTGACCACTAACCTGGCACAATGACCTCTATCCCAGAAGGTGGGCTCTGAAACAATGGTGGTACAGATGACCACCATGGGCAGGTCATGATCATCACAGGACAGATGTTGTGAACTGGTTGTGGTCACGACCAAAAATAATACATGACTTGCATATATGACTTGCACATATGGATGATAACCTGTGTCTTTTTAGCTTTGGGGCAAAGGTCTTCAGAGTTGTTAGGATCAAGCGCACTTTGTAGATGAGGATATAATTTACAGACAAAATAAAAGAACCTGGACTTAGGGGAGAAAAACGGAATACATTTTTAAAAGGAATTTCACACACACACACGCACACACACACACACACACACACACACACACACACACATACCCCGTAGAGCCTGTGTCCACTATTTGGAAAACTTTAGTTCCATTCACAGGAAAAATAAGAAAATTTTAAAATGCAGTACAAGATGGCCCCTGATCCAGGGATCTCTACACTTAACAAAGCATCCACTCTTTGTTGGTCAGAGTTCTTTCAAACCAACATTAGCCAGGATGAATTCTTTGCTCTTTTGGGTTACTGTTGAGTCGACTGGAAAAGATCCCTTTCTGAAAGCCTGCCCTCTGTGCCCACCATTTTCTCACTCCCAGAGTTGGTCATCAGAGGTGAGGCAGAGTGGAGGCACCATAAACAAGCTCTTGAAAATGGGAGTGACAGGGAGAGAGGTTCTTTATGTGCCCAGGCAACTGTGAAATAACAAAATGGAGATAAGAGCCAACAAAATCAAGAGGCAGGAGAAAAACTGGAAGCAAAAGAATACAGTGGATTACAGTTTTCTCAAAGATAACCTGGGAACAGCCTTTATCGTCCAAAGACCATTTTCTCTCCCATCTAGGAATTCAAAAAGATGAGTGAAAAGGATCCGTTCTACAGCAGAGTGCAGCTTAAGTAACCTTACCAGGTAATTGAAAAAAGCTTTCAGGTGTTTGGTTAATTTTCTTTTTTTTTTCACTGTTGTCAAATAAAAACTGTACTGGTAGAAGAAGAAACATAGTTCCTATGCAGGCTCAGAGAAAACTAGATGTCAGGGAACAGAAACAATTGCTCCAGCAAGTAATGGCTCCTGCTTTTCCAACAGAAAACGAGAAAAACTCTGTGCAGTTAATTCAATAAATACTCTGTGAAAAATGTCTGTTTACTTTATAAGATATAGTCCCTCCCTTTAAAGAATCTGTAATCTACTTCTGGACTGACTCACATGATTAGGAAGCAATGTAAGATGGTTTCTAGTCAAGGACTCACTGAAACAATGCTGTAGGAGTTAGAAGGAAGACATACGAGGGAGTAGTTTGGAGACCCAACAGTATTAATTATCTATTGCCAATAACACGTTACTCCAAATTTAGGGACTTAACACAATAATCATTTTTTGTCTCACAGTTGCTGAGGGTCTGGGATCTAGAATCAGACTGGTTGCTGGTTCAGGTTCAGGCTCTCTTGTGAGGTTTCAGTCAAGCTGTCTGCTGGGGCTGCAGTCAGCTCAAGGTCTGAGTAGAGGAGGATATGCTTCCACGCTTACTCACATGGTCATTGGAAGTCATGTGGGCCTCTCCATGGGGTGCTTTGCAACATGGCAGAGGGCTTCTGCCAGAGCTAGCAACCTGAGAGACAGAGCAAGACAGAGAGAAAGAGCCCCAAGATGAAAGCCACAGTCTTTTTAACCTTGGAAGCGACATCCCATCACTTCTGCCATATTCTACTTGTTAGAAGTGAGTCTAGAAATCCAGCACATACTCCAGGGGAGGGAATTACCCAAGGGTGTGAATACCAGGAGGTGGGGTCACGGGGGGGCCACCCAAAGGCTTTCCATTACAGTAAGCAAAGGTGTTGAACTCTAGAGGGGTTCAGCAAACTACAGCTAGAGGGCCTGCCACCGGCTTTTGTAAATAAAACTGTACTGGCCCACAGCACCCCCATGTGTTTACCTATTGTCTCTGGCTGCTTTCGTGCCAACAACTCCAGAGTTGAGTCATTGGGACAAAGACCCTACAGTCTGAAAGCTTAAAGGATTCGCTATCTGAACCTTTACAGAAAAGTTTTGCTGAGGCCTGCTCTAGAGCAGCATTTCTCAAAATGTATGTGCCTAGGAACCACCTAGAGATCTTGTTAAAATGTGGTTTCTGGTTCAACAGGTCTGAGTGGGGCCAGAGGTTCCGCATTTTCGCAAGCTCCCAGGTGATGCTCATGCTGCTGGACCACAGACCATCCTTTGAATAGTGAGGCTTATGAAACTTGAGAGATAAGAAGGTCTTGGGTAGGTGTGGAAGGACTTCCAAGCAGGGGGAGATGGCATGAGAAAAGATGAGAAAGGAAAAAGACATGGCTTTGGGGGTGAATATAAGATTGGGCTGGAACAGAGGACAGGGCGCAGCCATATCCTCCCTGTGAAGAGCAGCTATAGAGAGCAACACTTAGCCTTGAGGCAATGGAGAAAACAATATAGTCTTAGTTCTTTTTATTTCAAGATACAGAGTCTTCTATTAAAAAAAAAAAAAGGATCAGGCTATAGTCAATTGTTTATCCAACAAAAACACCAGCATTGAAAAAGAAAAACAAGAACTAGATAACCTACACAGACATTTGTTTAGCACCCACTTTGTATCACTAATGTGCTAGGTGCTGGGGATACAAAATGAATAGACAGTCCCTCCTTATCACTCAGGCTGGTGATGGAGAGACATGTAAACACATTAGAGGTGACGTATTGTGATACGTATTTTAGTAGAAGTATCTACCTAGCTGCAGGAAAACAAAGAGAAGGAATTGGGTCTTGAAGGATGGGTAGAAGTTTGTTATACTGGATGGATGGAGAAAGCATTTGAGGCTGAGGAATAGTATAAAGACATGAAAGGGCATGGACTAGGTAGAGATTGTACAGGCCTGAGGCATGGGATGTGTGTAAGGTAGGGGGACATAAAGGGGTCCAAAAGGGAAAGAGGTAGGGGCCAGACATGAGGCTGGACAGACAGGCAGAGAAAGGCTGTCAATGGCCTCAGATACTATAGGAAGACTCTCAGACTCATATCGGGCGCTGATATTAGATAACCCACCTAACATTCCCAGCACATAGGAGTGATCCATTATCATCAGTTGTGGTTCTATTTTAGAAAATCTGATGTCAATGTGGAGGACTTCATATCTGGTAAAGCAGAAAGAGCAAGGGTCACCTTCATCTGGCCTTCAGGGGAGGTAATTTTCAGAATCCTTGAAAGCAGGATTCCCAGGCAACCCACTGAAGCTGGTATGACACATGGATTGCATCATCCTCATATGTCCATCCTTATTGGCCTGTGTCCCCACACACCAGCCCTGCCCTCTCCCTGTGGGGCATCCCTGCCACTGCAGAGGACGCAGCTGTTCAGCTAGCGTGGCTGTCCTTGCCCATGGAGCACCAGCAAGGTCTTTGCAGAAACTGAGCAGTGGACCTACGTGGAGACTTTCTGTTATCCCATTCACACTTGGCTCCATTACCCTTAGTACCATGAGGGTCCTGTGGGCTGCAGGTTCCCCATCGTGGGACACATACACCCCTGCTGCACTGGGATGGTCTGTTTACTTGTCTGTCTACCTCTCAGACAAGTCCACCTGTCCTTAAGCTCCCCGAGGTCAGAGACTGTGCCTCATTCACCACTACACCCGTGGAACCACTACACCCGTGGCACCAGTCCTGTGCAGAGTGGGCACCTAGAAAATCTGCGTCAGATGAGCAAATGAATGCTAATGGGGCTGATAACATTTCCTACCTCATTGTTTCTTGTGAGGATTGTATTAGTTTGCTAGGGCTGCCATAACAAGTGACTACACCTCGGGTGGCTTAAAAACCAGAAATCTATTTTCTCAAAGTTCTGGAAGATGGAGGTCCAAGATCAGGTGTTGGCAGGGTTGGTTTCCTTGGAGGCCTCTCTCCTTGACTTGCAGATGGCCGCCTTCGCACTGTCTATTCACATGGTCTTTTCCCTGTCCACGTGTACTCCTGGTGTCTCCCTCTGTGTCCTCATCTCCTTTTCTTATAAGGACACAGTCAGATTGGATGAGAATCCACCCCAATGACCTCATTTTAACTTAGTTATCTGTTTAATGGCCAATTATCCAAATATAGTCACATTCTGAGGTACTGGGGGTTAGGGCTTCATCCTACAGATTTGGGGGTGGGGACACAATTCAATTCATAACAAGGATTAAATGAGCTAATATAAGTGTTTAGAATGTTGCCTAGAATAAAATGTCACAAAAGTGCTTGTGATTACCACCTGCAGTTTGGAAGGAACATGGAGAAAACAAACTGTTGGTTTCTGAACCAATATTAGAGACAGACACTCTAGACACAGCTCCTTTTAAAGTGTTCAGAGTTTTGAGCCTCATTCAGAAAGTGAGAAGGAGAGTTTTATAACTCAGTATTCCTCTGTAGGATCATCCTTCCAGGGAAGCATGGCCTCAGTAAGATGACTCTCCAATCCCTACCCCCATGCCATCTCACCCAGAGGCTAATTATCTCACACATCATCTACGGAATACATTTCATCTGTTATTTCTTATATGCTCTCCACAACAATCCTATTAGGCAGAAGTTGGAATTTTACAGATGGGAAAAACTGTAACTCTCTGGACCCAGTAACTTAAGTAACTCGACTAAACTTACACAGCCAGATAATGGCAGGGCCAAATTCAAACTCAGGCATTTTCACCACAACACACTGCCCACCGCTGAGATGCTGGTCCAGGTGTGTGTGTCATCTTTACTGCATCTAAACTTCTCCTTCAGCCCAGGAATGCCCTGACATCTCCGGTCCCAACACTGATAAACTAAGGCAAAGGTCCTGACCCAGGCGGGCGGCCAAACCTGGAAATGGCCCTGGGCGCATCCCCAGGAGGAAGGGAGGAGGGGTGAGAACACACACATAGTGGGATCTGCTCCCCACCTGCTTGGACATCTCTTGCATTTGGTACCACTCAGCTGCCTCTCAGCCAGTCAGTCACTCTTCCCTCCTGGAGATGCTGCAGATAACACAACAGGCAAGAGTTCTGGAGTGGGGAGGCTCCCGTATAACAGGGAGAAGGATGAACGCCTGTCAGCCAGAGGTCCGGGTGATCACCAGGCAACAGCAGTGAGGGAATGAGAGCCGTGGTGGGGACAGCAGGAGTGGCTGGGGCAGGTTGGAGGTGACACTTGTATTAGTCAGCTGGGGCTGCTGAAACAGAGCACCACAAACGGGGCGGCTTAAACAACAGAGATTTATCTTCTCACTGTTCTGCAGGCTGGAAGTCTGAGATCAAGATGTCAGCAGGGTTGATCCCTTCAGAGGGCTCTGAGAAAAGGGTCTGCTTCAGGCCTCTCTCCTTGGCTGACAGATGGCCACCTTCTCCCTGGGTCTTCATATTGTCTTCCCTCGTCATGTATGTCTGTGTCCTGATCTCTTCTTCTTATAAGGACACCAGTCATATTGGATTCGGGCTCAACCCCTGATCTCATTTTAGTTTATTCATCTCTTTAAAGACCTTATCTCCAATGACAGTCACATTCTGAGGTGCTGGGGGTCAGGGCTTCAATGAGCCCCCCCATATGAACACCTGGAAGGACACAACTCAGTGCGCACAACCTGACAGCTTCTCTGAAGCTTGGAAAACTTTCCTGACAGAACCTTCTCCTTTCTGAGGGTGGGGAGGCCCCATGCCTGCCTCACTTGCCCTGGCTGGGGGTAGTGGGGACTGACCCCACAGGGCCTGGGGTGTCTACCGTCAGGGCAGGATGTAGACCAGCAGCCAAAGCCAGAGCCAGTGCTCAAACTCAGAGTGAGGGATGAATGAACACGAGTCATGGCGGAGGGGCCAGCAGGTGGGACAAAGTGTCAGGGGCTGCAACATGGTGACAGCCGCACAGAGCATTGATTCCAGTGACCTGCCTCTTCCACTGGGGTGGATGAGTTACTCTCTTGAAGCCTCACTGTCTGCATCTATAAAACAGGTATCAGCAGCACCTACTTGTAGTCATGGAAGAGATAAAGAGATGACGCATGTTCAGTGCCTAGCACAGGGCCTGTGAAAGGGTCAGTCACGCAACGATGGTTAAGTGGAAAGTGACAGATATAATCACACTAATGTGAGACGTTAAAGACACCTGTTGAAGCACCAATCCAAGGGAGATTTTTCCCTCGAGCAAAGCCCAGTATCCTCTAGGAGCAGCCTTGTCCTGGGCAAAGCGAGTGTGAATGTTTAAAGAGTTCCTGGGCATCAGCCCTCTCAGTACACCCTAACTTCTGGCCCAGCACAGCACCTGCCATTAGGGCTACACCTTAGCATAAGGCTCTTTTGAGACTAGAAGCCCCCTGTTAACGTATCACCCTGACACGCCATCCAGAAAGGCACTCCACAAGGGCCTAGTTTTGCCTGGTTCTGATTCCCGGCCTGCTTTTCACCATGCAGCAGGCTACGGCAAACGGCAGGCATCACTAAAAATTTCTGCCTGCCCCATCCTTCTCCTCCTTCTTCCTCATCTCCTCCCTCCTCTCAGGATCTGTTACAGGAATTTTATTCCCCTTAATTTACTCTCTGCAAATTGCTCAGCTTGAATACTGTTATTCCACGGCTCCGTGAATGGAGCTTCATGAGATCTCAGCCCACTCGCTCTGCATGCAGTGCGCGTTCCGCTGGGGGAGAACTGCCCTTGCAGGATGGAAGCCAGGACCTGCCTGCCCCAGGCTTACGGGTACCTTATGAAATACCTAATCATGTGGCTTCTCATTCGTACAGGGATTTACAGTTTCCAGAACACAGTCATCCCCCTCAGCTCATTTACATAAATACCACAGAAGAAGACATAATACCTTTCATCTGTACAGCTCTTTTCCCATTTACCGAGTACTCTCATATATATTACCTATAGATAATGTATGATAATATAATACTCTAGGACTATATTGACTCTTTCCATATGAATAGAGCTATTACAATCCATTACAGAGAAGGAGCGTGGGCAGGCCAGTTCCTTCCACGCTGAGAGCTGAGGCATAAGCCCTGAACTTCGCTGGTATCCATCCTTACAGCCTATACTTTTGGAAGGCAGCCTTCCAATGCCCCTTGAACTGGGCCTTCTCATCTTAGAGAGTCTTCCATTTCTTCAGTCATGAGCCCAGTGGCTCTGTCCAGGGCTCTGGTCTCCCAGTCATCCTGAGCAAAGCCACTGAGCCTGCTCATAAGGACCCCGTGTCCACTCGTGCACAGCTCTGGCGGGGTACCCTGCTCTCTCACATGTGGCCACCCTGGAGATCTGGAGTGGGATGATTCGTCCAGTAGGTCAAGTAGGTCCAATCCATCCTGCAGCCTCGGTCATCTTCATCAAGGGCATATTTGATCATGTCTTCTGTACACATCTTTTGAACTTTGCCACCCTCAACTTCTCCATATCTTTGCCAGCACTTGTTAACTCTTGTCTTTTTGATACCAGCCATCCTAAGAGGTGTGAGGTGATACCTCAGTAAGGTTTTGATTTGCGTTTCCCTGATGATCAGTGATGTTGAGCACCTGTCTTGCTATCTCTTATCAAGGGCTTTAGATTGGTTTTCCAGGAACAGACTCTGAGCCAGGGAGTTGCTTGCAGAATGTCCACTGGGGAGAACTCTTGGGAGGTAGATCTGTAAGGGGGTGAGGAAGGCAGGGTTGAGCAGTGGGAGGAGGTGACTCACAATGTGGTCTTAACTGAGACCTCAGTCAACCCTACAGGGAACTCTGGAACTGGGATGACCCATGAGCGTTGTCCCAAATTGAGGTCAGAGGCCAGGCCTCTGTATCTCTGCAGAAGTCTGGAAAGGGGAGCCTTGGGTCTGGAAGTTCCCTGTAGCCCAGGGCAATGCTCAGGGAGGGACTGTGAGCCTTTAGCAGCCAATATTCCCAGCATGGGGGTTCAATGTGTCTGCCCTGAAGAGGGGTGTCTGAACAGAGCACCCCAGAATTCCCTTCCCCAGAGGTTCCCAGCATTCACTGCACCAGAGGACAGGAATGTTGGAGTCCACCTTGGAATCCTGCCTTACATACTGGAACACAAGCCCATCACCAGTCTGCCTGGCTCTGCTTTTCTTCCTCGCCCATCAGGACTGGACAACTATTTCTTTGCCAAGACCTCATTTACCTGGCCTCATAACTGCTAAAATGGGAAAGCCAGGCAAAGGGCTAGACATCCTTCCGCCCCATGGTTCTTCTGTCCAGCCCCTTTGAACAGGGCGACTCCCCTTGTGTGCCATGGTCTTAATCAGGCTTTTCTAGGGCATGCTGCCTTCCTTGCCCTGCTGCCTCCCTGCATGGAACCCTCTTTTCCTAATTTATTTTCAGCCCTGAGGCTGATCTCAGAGGCAGCATCTGGTTCTGGTTTTAAAACAAACTCTGGCTGAGTTGGGCAGAGAAGTACAGAAGTCAAATGCATGCTCGTCCCCAAGGTCACCTGGCAACAGCGTAGCCTTGATTCTTTTCTGCATCCTCCCAGCATCCTTTGTTGTCAACACACAACTTCTATTCACCTGTATCTATTACAGGTTCCTGGGCTTATGGAGTCTACAGCTAGGTCAGGGCCACTGGGCTTCAGAGGCCCTCCCAAGCCCAAATCCACTCAAAAATTCTACACCCACACCAGGAAAATAGAAGCCGAGGAGAACGTGACTTGCGAGGCCCAAGCTCCACTTTTCAGCTTTCTCTTTGACAAGTAAAGAGCCTGCCTGCAACTCCCTGGGCTCAACATTCAATGTCCAGAAACCCAAGTGGCTGGTGTGTCTCAGAAGCTAAACTACCCCCCCACGCAAATCCTCCAGGAAATACTGACTCCTTCATGACTCCCAGGTGATAAGAAGGCAGCCTTTGAGCTCCACCAGGGCTGTTGTTCCCATTTGGTTCAAGTCTCCGTAAGGTTGAAGCTGTTATACAGCAAGCATCGTCACAACATGGGGGACAGGAGAGACACATGGCAAGTCGTTTGTGCAGTCAAATCTCTCTGCAGCTGGTAGAAAAGGCTCTGGTATCCTCATGCTGACCAGGACTGTAGGTATTGTATTTTCTGGAGTGCTTTCACTTTCAACCGTTCTGTTGTGTTGCACCATAATTTGTGTTTGTCAAACCAATTCAACCTTAGTTCTAAAATTATGGTCAGAGTAGTTATGTCACTACTATGGAATAGTGGATTGACTGGGAGTAAGGATGGGAGGATGCAAGTGGGAGGTGGGCAGAGAAGACAGGCACGCTTCCTGCTAAGAGACTCTGCAAAAACCGTGGGTTCCTCCTTTACCCTAACCCATCTATATCACCCCACTCCAAAAGGACTGTGAGGGCACATTAACCAGGACACTGAAAGCATCTGATGGATGGAAGGGGAAACACTTTGATTAACCAATTATGGGGGGTGATTTACTTGGCTAGCTCATTTCTCCCCAAAATAGCCTAGCATGGAGGAAGCCCCTCACAGCACGGGCCATGGAGATGTGAGGGAAGCAGGCCACGCCAGCTGAGACTGGGCCACAGAGCTTGAGGGCTCCTAGAAGGGAGGGTGTGAAGGGAGGTGAACTGGGTCAGTGAATACAAAACAGACCCAGGTCTTAACGTCAGCTGGGGGCACAGAGGAAACAATGGTGACAGGCCAGGGATCAGGGAAAAGGTGGGTCAGCATCACCCCTCAGCTTTGGACATCCCTGCAGGGACAGCGTGGCTCTACCGTCCTGCATTTGACAAGTGTAGCTCTTAGAGCTATGCTAGGCCCCTATTAAATACTCAAACACGTCAGTTATGGTTACTGTAATTATTATTATTACTCACGGGACATGCTTTTCTTTGTTATTTTTAATTGGAGGGGAGGACAGTGCCATTACCCCTTTCTACTCCGAAGAAATATTTTTCTGCCTCTTCTGTATATATTTGGAAAGGAAAAATCAGCCACAAAAACAAAACAAAAATACAGAAATGAAACATGTGATCGGAGAAACCCTGCATAGTTTCAACCTCGAAGGAGCCAGAGTCCCTGGCATGGGCCTAGTGGAATGTTGGCTTTCATAGGTTTTGTCCCTGGCTTATGTTTCCTCTGTTGTTGTTTTTCTTTTTAATTATGATCAAATGACCTTGTTATATAAAGTACGGCTCAAATATGAGCAACAGAAGGTTGGGCACACAGAGTTTAATGCTATAATCAAATGCAACCTACAACCACGTTCTTACGGCCCATATTATTGATAGATGATGATACTAATAGTTGCATGTGCTACATGGTAATTGGCCGCACCGGATAGGCAGTTCACTTAGGTTACTACTCAGAGGATGACTTCTATGTAGTTGGGATTTCCATCCCCTCCTCCCGTACTCTGCTGGCTTGCCAGCACCTATACACTCGCTCGTGGTGGTTTCTCTGAGACCACATCCCTTCTCTGCTTAGATTCAAATGAGGGAGAAAAACTTAAGAATAGAAGGACTGAAGAGGATACAGAAGTCAGGGTAACATGAGCTGCTGAACAAACAGACACCCCACTACAGAAGCCTATTTCACACTCTCTTGCAAACTGGTGTGTGTTCCTCATCAGCATAAAGTTTTCCTCCTCATGGTGACTGAGGGTCTGAGGCTCTTCCATCTCATGGCTCCATCAGCCCTTGGTCCTCAGGGTTCTCTGGACCCAGATGGAGAAGAGAGGGGGAAAGACTACTTATCCTACATACCTTGCTCGGCCTGGAAGTGATACACATGACTCAGGCTCATATTCCGTCAGCGAGAACTTGTCACGAATGAGGGTGATGGAAAGCGTAGCCCGCAGCAAGGCAGCTGCTCTCACAGAGTTGTATGTGTGGAGGTGGGTGCACATGTTTTTGGTGCACTGAAGACTCAGAGGGATGAGCTAATGGTACTGAGGAGGGACTAGGACAGAGAACACGAGTGAGCCCCAGGAGCACGTATTCTTACATAAAGTGGAAGTCTGTTCCTCCGTAAGACACCCCGCACACGCGCGTGCACACACACACACACACACACACACGCACACACACACACTATCAGCTGCCCAAGGCAGGCATCGGGATTCAGGCTCAGAACTCTGTGAAACACAAATGCCTATTTGATCGCCCTTTATAGCAAAACCTTGTTAAGCAGATACGGTTTATCCAAGAGAATGAACAATTGCAAGCAATTGTTCCCCAGCTCACTGGATACCCTGTCATGCTCCAGTAAAGACATCAGATGATGTGAACTAGTTAATTCAAAATCCATTCTTCCTGGTCCCTTGCCTTTCAAATTAATGACATTTGCTGAAATTGATGGTGAGGGAGAGGGCGACCAGGCAAGCGGAGGAGCCCATGGTTCCCGGAAGTTAGTACCTTCCGTTCCCACAGGCCTGAAACCGAGGCAAGGCGGAGGGAGAGGCGAGTAGGGGTTGGCTGTCAAGCGTGCGGCCTGAAAATTAGATTTTAAGCACGTTTTTTTTCCCCCTGAAGGTCTCTTGAAAGGAACCGAGGAGGAAAAGGAGAAAAGTCTAGGCAGCTGTGTAATTAGGGTCACAATTAGGAAGTTTAGGAAAGGGAGGTCCTTCTGGCGGACTTTGTTCTATTGGAGTTTCCCCTCTAAAACCCTGAGCCTCAATGTCATGTGGCAGTCTGGATGGGAGGGGAGTCTGGGGGAGAATGGGTACCTGTAATTGTATTGCTGAGTCGCTTTGCTGTGCACCTGAAACTATCACAACATTGTTAATTGGCTATACTCCAATATAAAATAAGAAGTTGAAAAAAAATTTTTTTAAATAAATAAATAAAACCCTGAGCCTGAGCAAGCATGACCCAAAGTCCAGGAACTCTAAGAGGCAGCAGATGCTGTGGCCGCACCGTTTACCACCCGGATAAATGCAGGCACGTTACTCAGCCCCTCTGTGCCTTAGTTTCCTCACACTTTAATGTCAGATAGTAACTACCCGAAGGGTCGCTGTAAGGATTAAATGCATTAACATTTGTAAGATGTTTAGAATGGCACCTAGAACACATTTAGCCCTGTGCAGATGTGAATACAATTAAAAAGCTGGGTTAAAACCTCTGTTCCTCCTTTGACTAGTTAGGAGACCTTGAGCCCCCTCATTTCAACTCTGAGTCTCAGTTTCTTGTTGGTAAAATGAGACTGCTTTTACGGCCTCACGAAACCATCTCACAGGTGGTGAAATTTGCTGAAACTGTGCATGTGGACGTGTTTGCCGGGTGCCTGGCACAGAACTGGCAGTTAATAAATGCTAAGTGCTACCTCGAGCTGAGTGTTTAAAGTATTCCCAGATCCCAGCAAGACAGAAAATGAAAGACGTCGGTAAACAGTGCCAGGGAAGCTCCTGCATACGGCAGCCCCGAGTCACCAAGAAGAGCGTGTGCCAGCCAGCACTTTAATTTTTACTTATTTCACAGAATAAGGAGCCATGTGTGTGCCGAGCTCCCACCCAGGTTATTAGAGAGACATATGTAGTACATCCTCACAGATTGGCAGGGTTGGAAAACAAGGAGAAGTGAGGGAATACCTGGCGAAAGGTCTTTAAATAAGTGAGATGGATCTGGCTCCAGCAGACTCAGTGACATATAGCCCGGAGTATTAAAATAGCACGGAGAGGGACTTCCCTGCCAGTCCCGTGGTTAAGATTCGGCGCTTCCACTGCAGGGGGCGCGGGTTCCATCCCTGGTCGGGGAACTAAGATCCCACATGCCGTGTGGCACGGCCAAAAACAAAACAAATAGCACAGAGACACAAGAATCCATGAGAGTCAGATACTCACAAAATAAGAATGATGAGCCTTTCTATCTTAGGAAGAGGAAGATGTACAAGAAGGTAAGCTTCTCTATGTAGAAAAACAATGAAGACTTCCTAAAATCAATTCCAAAATGCCTTCAGGAGGGTAGGATGTTTGACACCAGCCACAGGAATCAATCAGCCAGCATACTCCCTACCGAAGTATAATCCAGTGTCTCTCTGTGGCACAGTGACAGGATCTGGGGAAGTGACACAAAGTAATATTCAGGGACTTTAGCAAGATTTCTTAATTCTGCTCTTCTTCCTGAATGAGTTTTAAAAAGACACAATTTGGGTGGGTGAGGATTAACATGACGACCTATGTAAAATGCTCGACGTCTGTCCTGAGTCACAGTAGGCATAATGGCACCTGTGCTGTCGTGATGATCACACGGTCGCTATATATGAGTGCAGTTAGCCAGCGTATAGTGGTCATGGAATGTGTCATGGGGATGGTAGCAGGCTGGGGTCCCCAGTGCTTGGTCCTGAATCAGTGTTGGGGAGCATCCTCCTCAGTGACTCAGAAGTATTGTGTTCCCAATTCCGCTTCCAAGGAGTCTAAGCTCCTGGATAGCAGGGATCATCTTTCACATCTTTGTGGCCTAAGCATACCTTCACTCATTCACTCAATAAATATCCAAACAGCACTTAGGATGAGCCAGGTGCTGTGCAGGCACTACCACTAAAAATATGAATATGATAGGATCCTTGCACTTGAGGAGCTCATAGTCCAGCCAGGGAGGCAGACAACAAACCTTTAGTAACATCTGTGGGTGCTGAGGGGGTTAAACAGAAAGGAGGTTCAGAAGAACTAACTGACGAGATTACCTTGACCTGCATAGAGAATGATGAGAGGACATTTGCTTGTATGATTGCTTAACTGAAAATCAAACGTCTTTATATGTGTGTGAGAGAGGGAGGGAGGGGGGGAGAGAGAGAGAGAGAGAGAAGGAGGGGGAGGAGAAGGAGAGGGAGGGAGGGGGAGCAGAAGAGGAAGAAGAAGGGGGAGGGCAGTTGATAAGCAGGGAAATTGCAGGCCATTCAGGAGTTTGCTAGCCTTTGCTTCAGCAACTTAGTGCTTTTCCTCAACTGGATGAGGCAGGTAATGGGTCTGGGTCCTCCATGGATGTTATGCACTCAATGTGGCCCCCCAAAATTCATATGTTGAAGCCCCAACCCCCAATGTGATGGCATTAGGAGATGGGGCCTTTGGGAGATTATATGGGTTAGATGAGGTCATGAGGGTGGGGTCCTCATGGGAAGATTAGTGCCCTTATGAGAGGAGACAATAAAGAGCTTGTGTGTACCACTCTCCCTCCCCTGCTCACACCAAGAGGGAGTCATGTGAGCACACATCGAGAAGGTGGCCATCTACAACCCAAAGGGAGAGGTCTCTCCGAAAGCAACCAGGCTGGCACCTTGATGTTGAACTTTCAGTCTCCAGAACTGGGAGAAAGTAAACTTCTGTCATTAAAGCCACCCAGTCTGTGATATTTGGTTCTGGCAGCTCAAGCTGAATGCTACAGGGATAAGTGCCATTCTTGGGTGCATCAAAAAGAGTAGACCCTCGGGTGATCAGGACTGTCTAGAGCCATGCATCATAGAGGGCCTCCCCAGGGAGGAGTGTGGAAAGTGTGCAAAGGATTCAGCCAAGAGCCACTGAGAGTTGACAAGTAAGAACTATGCTGAGTCTGGAGGGACTAGGGTTATTTGATAGAAAATAGTTTCCATTGGCTCCCCATTTTCTATAGGATGAGATCTCAACATGTGAGGCCCTTTACAGTCTGGCCCAACTCCATCTCCCGCTTGACAACCACTCCTCTTACACATAATTGATAGGCTCCAGCTATACTTAGTCATTCACGGGTTCCCCAAATATCTTGCGTTAATCCAGAGGTACACGGTAAAATGGTTAAAAGCCAGCCTGCCTGCCCTCAAATCCAAGCTCCCACTTACCAGTGTGATTCTTAGCCAAGTCATTTATCCTGTGCCTCAGTTCTTCCCTTTATAAAATGGGGATAATAATAGTACTAACCAAATAGAGTGGCCATGCACAAAAATTACATTAATGTCTGGAAAGTGTTCCAAAGAGTACTTTGTATTCAGTAAGTGCTGGATAAGTATTTCATCTTATGAAATTTTATTTCTACTCAAATATCACTTAGAATGTCATCTGTTCTAGGCGATGTTGTCACTTCCTCCTGTGGGATCTGATAGCTCTTTAACCTGACTAATTAGCACAGTATGTGAGGTATCTGTCTCTCTCTGCACGACTTATCTTCCCCCGGCCTGGTCCAGTGTGTGTCACCGAGCAGGCAATCCACAAACACACATTGAATAAATGAACATGTGCAAGGGTGAGACAGGAAGGCAGGATGCATGTAGCCATGCCTGCAGGAGTGAACGTGGCCTAAGAGTGTCAAAGCCAGGAAGAGACTGCACCTGGAGCACCATGTCCCACCAGCTTTCAACTCCTCCGAAGGAGGAGCCATTTAGATACATTACAGGCAAGAACTTGCTGAAATGCTTAGACACTGGGAACAGTGTGCCCGGACCTGCAATAATCTGTCCTTTAGAAAGAAGCTAGGTTTCCCTCTGTCTGATATCACTGAGGCATTTTTTCCAGACCCATTAGGATACATTGGTTTCAATGGCAAAGGTGGAGCAGATCCACGGCATGTGATCCTTAACAACAGAGAGCAAATGGATCACCAGCGGGTGTTTAAAGGTTCCCAGGACTTTTTAGCATTCAGTACACGGCCAGACAGATAAATACAAAGGTGATAAACAGGTTCCAGGAGTCCAGTATCAGATACCTTCTTGTTCTGCAGGTCTGCCCAGGCATCCCAGCCAGTCAGCCGGTGCTCAGCGGCAGTGACGCCTATCAAAACCGTCCTCCCCAGGCCCACAGGCTGTCTGTCTGGCCAGAAAGCTCCACCGTCTCTCCTCCCCCAAAGCAAATGCAAAACCCATGCTTTTCCACTGAGGCTGCCCTTTCCTGACTACCTTGATGCTGCAGTTCTAGTCACACTGTTGGGGTCACCGGGGACAAGGAATCAGCTCCCACCCCAACTAACATTCAGGCAGAGACCCTGGCGATAAATATTTTAATATAAAGTTTACTGTTTGCCCACATGAATGGAAAGAACTTGCATCTGCCAGTGCCACCTGTGCCCATAGAACTGCAGTCCAAACAGCTGTATCCCTGGAGAGCCCAGCTGTGTGGAGGGAGGAGAGGGCGGGCTGGAGGGAGGGGCGGAGGGAGGCGGGTGGTGGGTGGAGGAGAAGGAATTAGGAGGAGGAGGCCCAGACCCAGAGGAAGGAGGGAGGGAGAGGCAGGGAGATCTGCTGGTGACCAAGAAATACTGAGATTAGTAGGCAAGCCTCCTAGAAGAGAGGCTGTATGTCCCCTGGGCTGGGCTGAATCTCATCCTGTCAGGATGGAGGGGGGAACAGTGTGTATCTGACTCAAGTGTGTAGAGCAGGTTTCAGAGGAGTGGGCGTCTCCTTCAAGCTGGTGCAGCTATTTGTGGCCATGCAGCCATATGGAACCCCTGGAGGACAGCAAATGCTCTCACCTCCTGCCAGGCACTGGCCGCCCCAGTCCCCATGGTTTGGCACCAGGGCCTGAACCCCAAGCATGTCTTCTCCAGTAAGGAAGGAGGGAGGCTAACCCTGGAACCCAACTGGGAGCTGACAAGGGGAAAAGGGTCATTCACATGCTTAGTTCAGGTGGTTTTGGAAGGGTCCAGCGGGGGCTGCCCTGGCTGGAAAGGTAGCCATCACTTCTTCCATTAAGCTTGTGAAAGCCAGCCATGGCCTTTGCCTGGTGGGTGAGAGTGGGGCCAGCTGCTCCCAGTGGGGTATCAGCCAGAGAGGGGCCAGGCTCCTTCTGACGCCTGAGTCACACAGGCTCACGTCTTCCTGGCACCTGCCTGTTGCATAAGCAGGTCGATGGCCGGGCCAGATAAGCCTCTCCCCCGGAAGAGGAACGCTTCTAACACGCCCTTGGTTTTGTGTTTACTCTGTCCCCTCTCTGTTCCCTTTCTCCTTTCTCCCTTCCTGGGGTTACACCTTAGAGATTAGGGTTGGTCTCTGACAGAATGTGGCTTTAGTAGATATTTGATTTCTACCAGCCCCTTTTCTGGTCATATTTATAGGCTCTGTGGAACTCCCAGCTCCCTTCCTTGGAGAGATTGGCAAGTGTCTGGGGAAGCGGGGGCCAGCTACTGTGATGAGAATGAGGCTCTTGCTTTCAGATGGGGGAAGGGGAGCAGTGGAGAATAACATGTCACCCGGGAAGTATGCCACGTCCATTCTTCCCCTCTCTCTCTCCCCCTCCCTTGCCCTTTTCCTCCCCGTCTCAGCCTCTCTCTTATGCTCCTGTCCCCCTTGCTCTGCGAGTGACTGTCCATCCATCTCCCACTCCTAACACTGCCTGTGTCCATCCCAGCACTCCAACAGGCATCCGCTCCCTGGAATTTATAAAAGCCTCATAATATGAACTGGACTTCTGAGGGTCCATAGGTAGGAATAGATTTTGTTTTTTAACTTTTTATTATAGAAAATTTTTTAAATTCATAAAAACAGAGAGTTGTCAAAATAAAGGGCCCTATGTACCAATCACTCAGCTATAAAAAGCACCAACTCTCCACCTCTCTTGTTCCATCCGTAACCCTCACTCCCCAAACATCCCCACACCCACATGGGATTTTTTTTTTTTTAAGAAATTCCAATCAGTCATGTTATTTGATCCATAAATCTTCATGGGAGCAGTCGGACTAAAGCACTCACCCCCCAGACCGTCTTAAGCCCCAGAAAGCAGCTCAGGCCTTGGCACACGCCTGCCTTTGGGGATGGAAATTCTGTGACCACCCTCAGTGTTTCAGCACGTGTATCTCATCCTCTTGACCCAACGGTCCTCCTCAGAAAACCGCTGTTAGAAGCAAATCAGTGCCCCAGCTCATGGACAGTTTTGTCTAAGGCCTTAGGCAATTTCTTGTTTTTGTTCCCAGAAGAAATCATTTTATAAGCAAGTCGCCTATCAGAAAACACACCTGCACGCCAGGCTGGCACAGCTGTATGGGAGCAACTGCCGATCCATCTGCGGAACTATCTAAACAAGGAATACGTGCGATCTGATCATCAAATGACGCTTGGTAAATGACAGCAACACATGCAATATTCAAAAGCAACAGATAAAAGAAACTTGGGCTCTCTCCACAGAGAAAAACCCCTCAAATAATGCTCTCCCTACACCCCACCCCCAATTTGATGAAACCTGTTCATTGAGCAAGAAAACCAACTTGGTTCTGAAGATGGTTACTGGGAGGCCTGAATTCGGGCCCCTCATCTGATTGCCAACAATGTCCCTTGGCCCACAATGGGTGACCTTCCTTTATGCAACTTTTAAATAATTCATGGAACCAACTTTCAAAAGGTTTATGGTTTAAAATCTGGACCTGGACATTTAGACAGAATTACATCTATGTTTATGCCATGGTAGAAAGTGTATTATTTAAACTCAAGAGGTCTGGGTAGGTCCACTCACCTGTATGATCCTGAAGCAATTACTTTACCACCTGGGGTTCTGCTTTCTCATTTGTGAAAAGGAGTAAATCATCATCGTTCAGTCTCCCTCACTGGTAAGTAGGTGCAGAGTCAGGAGATGAAATTCTAGAATGATATCATGAAAAGAATAGGAAATAAATTAATATTTGAATGTATTATGTTTATAAGAAACTCATATTGAGGATTGAAAATGTATAGTTTTTTTGGTTGAAGTTAGAAATATATATATATACGAATATATGTATGATTTCAACTTTCTGAAAAATACAAGTGATGATAGATGTAAAGTTCTTAGACAAATAAAATGATCAGACTCTGAATGGTAAGTGTTATTAAAAACTAAACATAGTCAAGCACAGCGGCCACTTAGCCCATGATCAGCGGTCCTTTAAGAATGTTCACAACATCGAATAATTAACGAGTAACCCTGAGCTTCCATGCATTCGGGTCTCCCAGGATGATGCAACTACAGGGCAGGGAATGAGGTTACATGGTCTCCCCAGGAAGGCACCATCTCTACTCCCACCTTAGCCCCTCCTAAACAAATGCCAACACTTCAGCTTGGCTCAGCAACCATGATTTACATGAAGCTGGGACAAGCACATTCTGCACAAACTCTGAAGGAGAACAGAAATCCCCAGCTTTTCCCCAGCAAGGATGGCAGCTATGACCCCATCTGACCTCCACCTGTGGGGTGCAATAGACATCCTTTGTGTGGGATGGCAGAGTCCCTGGGAACCACATGAATTACTCAGAAGTGGACCTGGCCTTTGTGAGGAAGGTGGAAGGGAAGGACTTTGGGTTGGAATTCAGGAGAGTCTGGGCTGTTTCTGGCTTATCCTGGGTAACCCTGGGTCATTCAACTCTTCTGGGATGGCTCCACTTGTCCATATATTCAGGATAATCCTATCACCCTCATAGTGTTGACAGGAATCTAAAATGTGTGTGAATAACATTTTAAAAAAAGTATCAGTACTCAAAGGAATAATATAATTGCATAGAAAATTCACATATGTAAAGTCTCATTCCTGACAAACAGGTGTTTGCCAGAGGGGAAGGGGGATAGGGGATTGAGTGAAATAGGTGAAGGGGATTAAGAGGTACAAACTTCCAGTTATACAATAAATAAGTTACCAGGACGTAATGTACAGCACAGGGAATATAGTCGATGAAAAAATAAGTTAAAAAATAAAATGTGTGTGAAGATGCCAACAAATAAATGAATAAGGTCCTCAGGGAGTTGAAGTTCTAGGGCTGTAATACGTTCAGTACTACATTGGGTGACTTTTATCTTACGATTCCTGGTAGACTTTAAATTCACTTGCAGGTTCAAATCCCATCAACTCTCAACATTCTTTTGTGCTCAGGTTCCTATTCCTTTACCCCCAGATTTCCATCCTTTTTGGCCTTTCCTTAGAGAGCAGGCACCCTTCCCTCCCCACCCACCCCACAAACCTTGCCCCGTCCACTCTTCTGGGGCCAGCAAATAACATTTCCTTCTCATTTCCCATCCCTCGTGTAATCTGCCAGCTTTTTGTGATAGCAGGAGAATTCTGGGAGTTTCATCTTCTCGCATTTCCTTGAGTGGCATGTGCACTGGACCGTGCTAAAGCTTTGGTGGCAGCTGGGGATCAATAATCAGTGCTCTCACCCAAGTGACTCTCTTGCAGAGAGTTGCCTGGGAAGCATTTGAAGCTGGACCCAGTAACAAATCTGCCCAACTTTCCAGGGTCTCTGAGGATACCCTGCCCAGTTCCCCTTAAACCAATTTCCCAGTCCAGCAGAAAAACCGGACAGGATTGTATTGAATCTCTTGCCCTCCACTGCCCCTCACTGCATTCCCAAATCACATCTGGCTTCTAGCACTTTCTTCCAACCAGCATTTAATCCTCAGCGGTGATCCATTTAAGAAATTTAATTTCATTCTCCACCCTTCTCTCCCCACCCAACTTTGCCCATAAAAAACTCTTCTGGGAATTTTCAAATTCTGATGTCATATGAATACTTCTTTGTTCTGCAAAGTACTCCTCAATGCCTAACCCATCTCCCAGCACCACTCACAGAGATGCACTGCATGTTCCCAGAGTTTATAGATCTCTCATTTGCTGGCTGCTTCTCACAACAGCCTGGAAGTTCAGCCTTTTAAAAATCAATCTGACTCTCTGCTTTCCTCACCCCCACCTCACAGTTTGCACAGAATGGTGGTCTGTGCACAGAAGTCTCCTGAAGGTATTATTAGCTCTTCTTTTGGGAACCACTCCCAGGGCTGCAGAAAAGCACCAGCTAAATGCCCTCACACAAGGCCCTCATGGGACTATTCACAGCCGTCCACACGCCCAACTCCACCCTTTCCACAAGGAGCATTTCTGGAAATTTCTGGAAATTTGGCTGGTCAGCTCGAAATCCCAAGTGCCATCAGAAAACCTTAACTAGAACCTGTGATTCTACAATGATCAGGAGAAATAATGGTAATAACTAAAGTCACAATTAAAATTTGTATTTAAAATAAAGATCACTATGTTTCTTTTTTGAAGATCACCCCGTACCAGGCTCAGTGCTAAGTACTTTATCTGCATTATAATCATCAGAAAACCTTCAGCAGTAGGTACTATTATTATCCCCATTTTTCAGATGAAGTTGAGGCACGAGGCAGTGAGCAACTTTCTCGAGATCACACAACCAGAAATTAATGGATTTGGGGTTAGGCTTAGGCTGTCCGACTCCAAAGCCCACGCACGTGTCCACTACACTGCACTGCTTTCCTGAGACCAATATGAAGTAGCTAAAGCAAAGGAGAGTCTCTATTTTAAGCACCCTGGGGTGGCCGGTGGAACCCAAGAACAGGAATTGGGCCGCGGGAGCAATTGGTGTCAAGGACTTAAAGGCTGTCAGTGTGCTCTGGGAGCACTTGCGTCATTCCCAACTCTCTCCTAGCAGCGACTCTCTGCTTGCTCCCCCAGGTCCTGTGCCAGGAAGTGTGGATACCATCACACATTAGAACTTCAGACTGATCGTGCTTGCTCTTCCCAGATTTGAAAATGCCTTGGGGAGGGAATGATCGGCAGGGGGGAGAGTCACAGGAAACCATGGCAGCTCCCTCAGTAGCCACATGGGTAGGATGGAGGGCAAGAGAAAGAGCAGTTCCCAGGAGGAAGCTAGTCACTTCCACAAGGAAAAGGATGCTGGGAAGATCTTCAAATGGGTGTGCCTTAGAGTGACCTTGGGTAGGTTAAGTCGCCTTATGAAACCTGGATAACTCATCAGAAGGATGGGAATGACAGCATGGTCCTTCTAGAGCCATTGTGAGGACAAAATAAGAAGTTGTACGTAAATGCTTGTCATGGTGTCCGGCACATGGTAAATACCCAATAAACGTTAGCCATTAATATTATTAAGTCTGAGTCATTGCAAGCTCACAGTGCCTGGCTCAGTATTTTTTTTTTTTTTTTTGCGGTACGCGGGCCTCTCACTGCTGTGGCCTCTCCCGCTGCGGAGCACAGGCTCCGGACGCGCAGGCTCCGCGGCATGTGGGATCTTCCCGGACCGGGGCACGAACCCGTGTCCCCTGCATCGGCAGGCGGACTCTCAACCACTGCGCCACCAGGGAAGCCCCTGGCTCAGTTTTATTCTTTATAAATAAACATTATTATACTAAATCCCTTGGCACAGAAGATTCTCAGAGCCAGTACTTTTTCCATTTTGGAAAAGTGGGAAAAGAGCTAAGGGAAGAGTTGTGATGTCCCCAGAAGGATCTGTTCTAGGATTACAAAGGACCTGGCAGGTGTGACAGGAAAGCTGGGTATAAGTATCTTTAAATATGTCTTCTCTGAGTCTACACCCTCGTGTATTTCATGGCAGACCAGAGATCTGAGTGCCCTGAAATTGGATGTGAGTTTTGCATTTCTGCCTGCCCTTCCTCATTGCCAATGTTCTGGTCTCCTTGGTCTGTCACTCAGCCTCCCTGAGGCTGGCGAAGTGGATGAGACCACAGGGATCTGGGAGTCCTTGGCTATGGAGGAAAGAAAATGGATTCCTTGCTACCTCTGCCTTAGTCCGCAAAGCCATTTACGGTTTGGGAAACTTCCAGTGCTGTCAAGATCTCTCATGCCTGCTTCCCATCCCCTCCTTGGACTCAGTGAGTCCAGCATTAGAGAATATTTCTTTGGTTGGCAGGTTGGGGCTGAAGAACGGAATCAGTCACTCGGAGCCCTAAATGCCAAATGCATCAGTCTAATTTATTCAGACAAGTTTTCTTCTGTGTATTTTCTATACTATCAAACTCTGTATCCTTCAGTGAAGACATTTATCTTGGATGAATAAAATCTCTTAATGGTTTAATAAAAAACACTTAACTCAGTTTTCCTAGTTTTATGAGTGCCTTGAGGTCCTTTAGGAGAGCAGACATCTTTGCTGGGATCACTGAGGGAAACATAAGTATTTTTCTGCCTTTTGATATATTATTTTCTGGAAGGAACAGTTCCAGATGCTCATCATATGCTCGCAAACTCTCTGAAGCTCCATCAAAGGACAGGGTATTCTCCGTGATGAACTCAGTGGTGTCCCTCCTTCCTTCCACAGCCGACCTGCCAGTCCCTTCAAAGACATCCTCTCCTTCTTTATTCCTTTCTTTGCTGAAATAGCATCTGTGCCATTATCATCACCAATTTGTTCTATTCAGAATAAATGGAGAAAAGAGTCTGGAGGTCAGTTAGAACCAAGTGCCAGAAGCAAAAACCAAACAGGAAATTAGGTTAGTAGAAATTTTATGAGGACAAGAACAATTGGGGAAGGGAAGGAGGACTCCATGGAGAGAAATGGGGGAAGAGTCAGAGAGAGAGACAGAAAACTTGGAGAGCCAGGAAGCAAGACGTGGGCAAGGGGAATGTGAGCTGCAAAGGGAGAGAGTGAAGAGGAGAGGGGAGGGGATGGATCAAATAGAGAAGTCAAGGTCAAGTGAAGAACTGGAGCACCACACCTGAGCACGGAACATAAGAACACAACACGCACCTCGAGGCAGGAATCCTAGAAGGGAAACTGGCAGGAGTGGGCGTCTAGGAAGAAGAAGGTAGAATGATGTGGGAGAGAGGGAAAGCAATGCATTCAGAGATTAGAGATGGTTAGAAGGAAGAGTTTCATAATTAGAAAGGAGCACAGAGATGGTTTTCTTTCTTTCTTTTTTTTTTTTTTTGGCCGGGCCACACAGCTTGAGGGATCTTAGTTCCCCAACCAGGATTGAACCCAGGCCCTCTGCAGTGAAAGCGGGGAGTCTTAACCTCCAGGCCACCAGGGAATTCCCTCGAGATGGTTTTCTTTTTACTGATAAGTATATACAGTAAATAAAGGCTCAGAGAGTTTGTGACCTTTCATCCATCCATCTGTGCGTTCATTCACTCATTTGGACATTGAACAAGTACTTGCTGAGCATCTTCTATGTGCCTCGCTTCATGCTAGGCACCAGGGACACCATGTTGAACACAACAAACAAGGTCCTTGCCCTTAAGGAGCTCACAGTCCGTGGGGGCATGTGGACAAGTGACCCGGCAAGGGCAGCCCCGCGTAGACCAGGCAGGGTAATTGCAGGCCTGGAGGCTGGCCACCAAAAGCCTCCAGCTTCAGAGGAGTTCAGTGACAGTGCCTGAAATGGAGGCCCAATCTCCTGGTTTCCAGCCGCCTCTGGGGTTTGGTTGTGTCTCCTTCAAACGCCAACATTCTGACAACTCATATCTAACTTGAGTACAGAGGATCAAATCCAATAGCAGCCTCCTTTGCTGTATGTCAGGAAATCCTCCAGTGGCTCACTATTCCCTTCAGGATCAAATCCAGACTCCTAGCATCCAGGCCTTCCTCCATCTGAGCTGTGTTTACCCTCCATCCACCTTATCCATTCTCCCTTCTTCCCACTGTGTTCTAACCACACTGAAGTACTTGAAGGTGCATGAATGGGCCTTCATTCTTTTACAGATAAGCCTCCTTTTACTGGGGTTTATTCCCTGTACCTGCCCAATGTGTAGTGCTCGGCCTACACATTGAACTCATCCCAAGACTCAGCCCAGGTTCCACCTCCTCTTAAAGAGCCCTCTCCCTCTAACGTCCCTCTCCAAGCAGTGTGACCAGGTGTCCCCTCCCCTAGGCTCACGCTGCAATTCTCTCAGGGCAGTTACCACACCCAATGTTTTAATCATCTCTCGACTTGTCTGCCTCCCCCAGTAGACCATAAGGCAGGGGAGGTAGCCTGTTCATTCATGTTTACCACTGGTGCCTGGCATAGCTCTTTACTTACTCAAAGTGTTGAATAAATGCTTGGGGAGCTCACTCGAAATGAGCCCCCAGTGAGTTGAGTTGCAGGCAACCTCTAATTCACTTTGGAATGACTGATCAACCTTTCCTCCCAGTTGAAACAAGACAGATTTTGATCTTCAAAACAGAACTGTAGGCTTCCCCATGGGAGACCATTAGATGAGGTCTCCATCCGGTGAGAGCTTGTGTTAGGGCACCAACATGGCCCAGGGAAAGTGGCAGGGTTGAATTTCAGCTGTTGATGCTAGCTTCCCATTTTACAGAATCCTAGAGAAGTTTCAGTGGATTTGGCTCCTATAATCAATCATGAAGAGAACAGAAGGATCTTAACTTCTTCGTTTATTGCATTGTTCCTAGCTGGTTAATTCATTCATATAAAGCACCGGGCTAGATACTTCCCTTCTAGTGTATCCTCTCGGTGTACATTTATTTTGATATGCTCGGGGTACAGAGTGTTACTGTTCTTCGCTGAGTAAACTTTAATCAGTGTTTTCCTCATTAGCCTATGGTAGCATATAAGCTTATGGTTCATGCAATTCATTTTATCTTTTTAAATTTAATAAGACACAAGTTGGATGGTCATTAAGGGTCTCCTGTTGCGCGTGCAGAACTGAAAATAAACACGGATAACATTAACTCTGGTTCATTCTGTTCAGCAAGAAAAGTTTTATCCCTTGCAGTTATCATAGTTAGGGCCACAAAGGCAAAGTTGGGAAGAGCTGTTTCCATTTCCTCCCCCTTCCTGTATCCATGTGAGATAAATAACACAACAGTAGGTCTGGCTAATTTGGTCATCCTAGTAGCTGATTTGCATTAGCACATGCAGCCTAGTGGACTTCATTCTTTTAGAATCTAAAGATGAAAGAAAAGAAAACTGTCTCTGCCTTTGAAGAATTCACAGGGACATACCCAGAAAATGACAGTGAACTGATCATTGGATGTTGGTACATAATGTGATGACATCTGGGGCAGTGCTGTGCATGGGGGGCAGAGCATATCAGGGAGGCCTCACGGAGGATGTAACCCCTGGGCATTATTCAAATAGCTCTGGTACAGAGGAACGCCAACCACCATTCCCAACACAACACATTGGGACAAGGCTTTCTGTGCAGAAGACTATGCCTGTTCCTAGAGAAAAGTTCTGGGTCCACCTAGATTCTCAGGCTCCTATCTGGGTTTCCAGAGTGAAGGTTTGAATTAGGGCGTTATCTGGAAAATTGCCTTCTGGTAGTGCTCCAATCAGAAAGATACACCAAAAAGCAGAAACCAGCGTTTAGCCAATGGTCCGTCCCCCGACCATCATCCTCTTCCCCAGAGCCACCCACAAGAGCAAAGTCTGATAAGGTAGGTGTTTGCTCTGATCATCCTAGTGGGGCTGTGTCTCAGGTGGACACCCCCATGGCATTGGTCATCCTGGAGCTGGGGAAGGGTCTTACCTTCTCTCCAAGAAACAGAACAATCCCTTGTTTGTACCTGAATCCCTTGTTTGTACCTCTGATGAAGGGCTTAATGAAGGAAGGGATCACATTGAAAAATTCATCTCAGATTTTTATCCCCAGAATCAATCAACCTTTAGGATAACAGAATTTTCCATGCCCCAGGCTTTCCTTTCAATGATTAGTACCAGCACAGATGTTGGAAAATGTTAACAGCGGCCTCTACCGTCCAGACATAGTATTACCACATACTTAAATCTTGTCTAGATATTTTAATATTCATTCATTCGTTTGTTCACTCATTCATGCATGCAGTTATTTTTCAGTAAACATTTATTGAACATTTACTATGTGTCAAGCTAGTAAGATAATGTGATTCAAAGGGTGCAAGAATGAGTGCCTCCTTCCCCTTTCCCTAACCTCGAATTTTCTCTCTCACTGGTCCAGACGTAAAGCCTGAGATTTGCAAATTTCTCTCTCCTTGGTATTTAGGCATCATAGTCCTCTGTGACAATGCAGAGGGTTTTCAGTTTAAGATAACATATTACTCCTTGGTAGTCCTTAACACTTTAGCAGAAATTAGTTTATTCTATCAGAAAGAAGCATCCTTGGGGTGAATAAATACAGAATGTAAGCATGGATTAATAGAAGGATAAAAAGTGGTCTAATATATGCCCCTAGAAAGAGTAGTGAAATGAGACCCAAATGGCTAGAAAAAGAGAATTGAGGACATTAGGCACCTGGAGAAAAGAGGGAGGTCAGAGAAAAGCAGTATAACTGCCTTTGGAGGAAGAGTTCTCAGCTCAAATCCGGCTTCTCTTATTTACTAGCATTGGAATTCAGGTGAGTTTCTTAACCTCTCTAAACCTCCCTCCCAATTCCTCATATAGCATTGTGGGAATGAAGTTATATGTCATGTAAAGTTCTTAGCACAGTGCCAAGCCCTGAGTAAGTGTTCAGTAAACATTCATCATCATGACTAGAGGGGAAGAAGAAGGAGGCTGTGGAGGCAGTAGGGACAAACTACTGCTCAGAGTTTTGGGTAAGTCCAGCGCTTCCCTCTGCCCATCACCTTCTCTGGACAGAGCTCCTTCAATGAGCACAGCCCCGGGGCGCGTCTCAGCACCTGATCTTGCAACTGGAGAGGGGGGCCAAGGATCAGCCCAGAGACCTACAGAAGGAGTCCTAGAGCTCTGTCTGTCCTGCGGCTGCTGTGAGGAGGCTGAGGGAAAGACTTCGTGGAGACTCTACCAGAACTTAGCACACATGCACAGACAGGTCCCTGTGGCCAGTGCTGGCCTCTCCACCCTCTGCCCCTTCTCCTACTTGGCTAGTGTTACCACTTGTCACTGGCCTTTCTGAGGAACATGAACACAGGAGCTACTCCCTGGAGGTATCAAAGGCCTTAACCTTTTTTCTAGAATCTCACCAGAATCCTATTCATGGAGATTTGAAGTAGATTTGTCCATGGTTATGCATCTTCCAAAATTAGCATGCCTCATTAGCTTGGCTCCGAAGAAACCGGAAAATGCAGCTACCCACAGCAGCTGGGAGGGTTTTCAAAGGAACCGACCAGCCACAAAGCATAACAGAGGGACTCCCTGAGGTCCTTTAAAATCCACGTCTCAGATCCGGGGCTTGTGGCTCAGAGTAAGCAGACAGTAGCTAAGCTGTGCTGTTATTTTAGCCTGGCATTGAGGGTGGTATGTGGGGCGAAACTGAATACCAACCTCAGGACTCCGGCTGCCAAGTCCAACCAACAGACCCATGTACAACAGGAGCCGATGGGGCCACAGAAAGCTTAGAGAAATTGTGGGCTGAGGTTGAGGTACCAGGTCACCAGGATGAAAAGTTTTAGGGAGAAGATGAAGACCACTCTACTCACTTAAAGAATCCCCACTTGAGTGGCCTAATCGCCTAACACAGAAGTGATTGAAGCAAGATGGGCTCCTCCCGGGGGTACTGACTTGTTAGTTGTGGGGAAACCTCTTAAGGGGGTATCCCTGGGAGGGGCCTTCTGAATGTATTCCAGTCCAGTGCTAGGAAAATAGTTGCCCCGAATTCTTCAAGAAAACCAAAGAGTTATCCAGTCAGCCCTCCATATCTGCGGGCTCTGAATCCAAGGATGTCCTGGAACCAGTTCCCCAAGGATACAGAGGGATCACTGTACCATCAGTGGAGAAGGTGTCATTTCTATTGCAAACAGGGGCAGCTGGGCAGCCAGTTGGGAAATCAGAGAGTCAACATGGGGTGAACTCCTACCAGTGGTTGATTGTCTGGAGTTTGAACCCCAGCTCTACTTTGTGTGTAATCTTGAACAAGTTTTCTATTTTTTTTAACTTTTCTGAACCTTAATTTTCTCACCTGTCAAATGGGGATCACAGTGTCAAGCTACAATTAAGATGAAATAATATTCATAAAAGGCTTGGCACAAGATAAATGCTCAAAGTACAAGGCTAATATATCCCATATGCCCCAAGATTTACCAGCCTGTAATCATAGTATAGAGTCCTATTTCCTTCCAATGTCTGCATTTGTACAGTACGAGCCCCAGTGGCCTAACTGCCAACAGTCATAAGGAGAATTTAACAAGATGATACTGATGGCTTAAGCACAGTTCCTGGAGAAACAAGAGAAAGTCCTACTACAGGGAGGCAGCCACATAACCCTATACCAGCAAAGTCCTTTGATGTCCTTTTCCACAGTTGGCTGGGGGTGGGGGAGGGTGGGGGGGGGGAGGGTACTTTGAGCTGGGTGTTGATCTCCTTTCATCCTTTCTTAAGTCATCCACCCTGGCGGCTGCTTGAAGGAAAGTGCACATAGTGGGTTGTTTTTTTGTTTTCTTTTATTTTTTTAATGGAGGGTGGATAGGTGTCCCCAACGGATGCTGGTCTGGATAGAATTAATTCACAGACACCAAGATGAATCCCAGGGTTGGCTTTACTCTACCTCTCGAGCCACACCAGAAAGGTAATCTAATGTTTACAAAGTGCATAAGCAGATGGAGAAACAAGCACAGAGAGATTAAGTGACTTGTGCAAGGTCAGACCACGAATCAGTGTTTGCATTGGACCCTATTTCTGCTCTCTGTTGCACTCTGCTTTCTTTCTAAATTCACACGACTGAGTCCCGCCTGCTCCATTCCCCCCTCTTTCTCTTCTTCTCTTCCACTCATACTCACATCGCTCCATGTGAACCAAGTATGCACACTTCTTGAAAGTTGGTGCAAGTTTTCTCACCCGAAGCTTGGTAGGACTGTGTGTATAAATTAAACTGGAAGTTTCCAATCATCCACTCTAAAGAGAATTGCCGATGAAGTGAAAAAGCCAAGAGAGCAATTACACATAACCCCAAATGGTTTATTTTTAGTATGAGAATGAAAGTTGTGCCCCTCTGTTTGCAGCACATTTAATTTCTCTATTATGACTTGCTATCACTAATCCTCTAGTGAATTTGCATTCTTTGAGCACCCTGCAAGTGACAGCAGAGGGAGCAGGCCACCCAGAAGCATGCTGGGTGGCAGAGGAAGCCAGCTGGAGATTAAACACTTGCTCTGCAAAGATCGGCATTTAAATGGCCCATCCCCACCACTGGGGATGGTCAAGACCAAGGGATGCACAGGAGGAGGGAGAGAAACACAAGGGGACATGGAGGGGACGGATAACTTCTAAAGGTTCTTTCCAACCTTTTAGTGTTTGTGTAAGAACTCACTGTGTGTGCTGTATGTGTGTGCCTGAATTACTACATCCTGCACCTAAGTTTCCTCCAAATACTTCTCTCTCTTTCTTCAGATCCTCTAAGCTCTGACTGGCCTTTTCCAATTCTCAAGCCAGCAGCATCTTTCCAGGTCTTGAATTTGTATGATTTCCAGTATATTGGGCTTCTCTCTTTTCATTAGATGCTGCTTGCCACAGGGCAGGGAGCCGGGACCCCACGCATGCATCGGCAAAGCACTGTGCATGTCCGGCACTTTAAAAACAATACAAACAGACAAGAAATTGGTTAATGCCTGAGATAAGCGGTTGACACAAAAATCCCCATGTAGATGGCATCACAATGAGAGGTAAAAGCACAGCCCTCCACGTGGGGTGATAGAAATTGCGCTCTTCAAAAAGATAAATGTTACAACCCAGAAACTTTCATCAGCAAAAATATTCTAAGCAGGTTCCTCTGAGTATGTGTAGAACATATGAAAATGGCATATCTCCTTTTATGCCAGAGCTAGAAAAGAAAATGTTATTAGTGGGAATGACATATGTGAGCTTTGCTGTGAATAAATATACAATGTCTATATATATTATATGCATAATAATAACACCTCAAATCTATATGGTGTTTTTCTTCCCAGGAACTAAAAATGATCCGTGGTTATTATTATCTCATTTATCCTTGCAGATTTTTTTTCACTTATATTTTGCTAGCATATTACCAAAATACAGACACACTTAAGAGTCAATTCTTTTGGCTCTCCTTTCCTATGCAGGCCTACCTTTCCATTACACTCTCCCTGAAATGTGGTTAGGGGAAGGAGCGGTAATCCCATTATGGGATCGGGCAGTTTATTCATAGGCTTACATAGCAGATGCCTCGCTGGTGCTGTGATGAGTCTGGAAAGACCAACAGCCCTGCGTTTGCTTCCCCCAACCCCCATCCTGAGCTTCCAGGAAGTTCAAACTCCCCAAAGGGTCACCATTTGGGGTTCAAGGAGAATATCAGGTGATATGCCTCTATTACTTTACAGAGCTGCACACCAAGCTGCTATTACCTGCTAATGCTTTTGCAAAAATTACTTAGCAGATAAATTAATCCACTTTCCAGCAAGCACAGAAGGGATTATTGCATAGAGACCACCAGTTTTTTGCTTGAGAGGTGTGACTTTGGGGGACTAGGGAGGGAGTGTGGAGTGTGAATTGTTTCAGCTGCCTCCAAAGAGGGGAGGCTCAGGGGGCACACTTCAGAGGCAGGCCTTGAGGCAGGGGGTCTGTGGATCAGTCAGGTGATCCAGGGAGTGAGGAACACCCAAGTCAACTATCAAGCAATTCTGCCCAAAGCAAAACCAAATCTGTTCAGTGATCTGAGTTAGAAAAGCACTTTTGAGGAGGTGAGCCCACTCCCTGTTGCAAGAACATCAGAATCACAACCAACTGCTAAACAACCATTGACAGGAAGACCCTGGAACTCACCAAAAAAGATACCCCAAAGACAAAGGAGAAGCCACAGTGAGATGGTAGGATGGGTGCAATCACAAAAAAGTCAAATCCCATTAACTGCCAGGTGGGTGACTCACAAACTGGAGAACACTTATACCACAGAAGTCCCTCCACTGGAGTGAAGGTTCTGAGCCCCACGTCAGGCTTCCCAATCTGGGGGTCCAGCAACGGGAGGAGGAATTCCCAGAGAATCAGACTTTGAAGGCTATTTGATTGCAGGACTTTGAAAGGACTGGGAGAAACAGAGACGCTACTCTTGGAAGGCACACACAAAGTAGTATGCATCAGGACCCAGGGGAAGAAACAGTGACCCCAGAGGAGACTGAACCAGACCTACCTGCTAGTGTCCTGCAGAGGCAGGGGGTGGCTGTGTCTCACCATGAGGACAAGGACACTGGCAGCAGAAGTTCTGGGAAATAGTCCTTGGCATGAGCCTTCCCAGAGTCAGCCATTAGCTCCATCAAAGAGCCTGTAGTCTCCAGTGCTGGGTTACCTCAGGCTAAACAACCAACAGTGAGGGAACCCAGCCCTAGCCATCAGCAGACAAGCAGATTAAAGTTTTACTGAGCTCTGCCCACCAGAGCAACACCCAGCTCTAGGCACCACCAGTCCCTGCCATCAGGAAGCTTGCACAAGCCTCTTAGATAGCCTCATCTACCAGAGGGCAGACAGCAGAAGCAAGAAGAACTACAATTCTGCAGCCTGTGGAACAAAAACCACATTCACAGAAAGACAAAATGAAAAGGCAAAGGACTATGTACCAGATAAAGAAACAAGATAAAACCCCCAAAAAACAACTAAATGAAGTGGAGATAGGCAACCATCCAGAAAAAGAATTCAGAATAATGATAGTGAAGATGATCCAGGACCTTGGAAAAAGAATGGAGGCAAAGATCTAGAAGATGCAAGAAATGTTCAACAAAGACCTAGAAGAATTAAAGAACAAACACCTAGAAGAATTAAAGAACAAACAAACAGAGATGAACAATACAATAACTGAAATGAAAAATACACTAGAAGGAATAAATAGCAGAATAACTGAGGCAAAAGAACAGATAAGTGACCTGGAAGACAGAATGGTGGAATTCACTGCCATGAAACAGAATAAAGAAAAAAGAATGAAAAGAAATGAAGACAGCCTAAGAGACCTCTGGGACAACATTAAATGCAACAACATTCACATTATAGGGGGTCCAGAAGGAGAAGAGAGAGAAAGGACCTGAGAAAATATTTGAAGAGATTATAGTTGAAAACTTCCCTAACATGGGAAGGGAAATAGCCACCCAAGTCCAGGAAGTGCAGAGAGTCCCAGGCAAGATAAACCCAAGGAGAAACAAGCTGAGACACCTAGTAATCAAATTGACAAAAATTAAAGACAAAGAAAAAATTTTGAAAGCAACAAGGGAAAAAGGACAAATAACATACAAGGGAACTCACATAAGGTTAAGAGCTGATTTCAGCAGAAACTCTATAAGCCAGAAGGGAATGGCATGGTATATTTAAAGTGATGGACGGGAAAAACCAACAACCAAGATTACTCTACCCGACAAGGATTTCATTCAGATTTGACGGAGAAATCAAAAGCTTTACAGACAAGCAAAAGCTAAGAGAATTCAGCACCACCAAACCAGCTCTACAGCAAATGCTAAAGGAACTTCTCTAAGTGGGAAAGACAAGAGAAGAAAAATACCTACAAAAACAAACCCCCGCAAATTAAGAAAATGGTAGTAGGAACATACATATCCATAATTACCTTAAATGTGAATGGATTAATTGCTCCAACCAAAAGACACAGGCTTGCTGAATGGATACAAAAACAAGACCCATACATATGCTATCTACAAGAGACCCACTTCAGACCTAGGGACACATACAGACTGAAAGTGAGGGGATGGAAAAAGATATTACATGCAAATGGAAATCAAAAGAAAGCTGGAGTAGCAATACTCATATCAGATAAAATACTTTAAAATAAAGAATGTTACAAGAGACAAGGAAGGACACTATGTAATGATCAAGGGATCAATCCAAGAATAAGATATAACAATTATGAATATATATGCACCCAACACAGGAGCACCTCAATACATAAGGCTAACAGCTATAAAAGAGGAAATCGACAGTAACATAATAATAGTAGGGGAATTTAACTCCTCACTTACACCAGTAGACAGATCATCCAGACAGAAAATTAATGAGGAAACACAAGCTTTAAATGACACAATAGGGCTTTCCTGGTGGCGCAGTGGTTGAGAGTCCGCCTGCCAATGCAGGGGACACGGGTTCGTGCCTTGGTCTGGGAAGATCCCACATGCCGTGGAGCAGCTGGGCCCGTGAGCCATGGCCACTGAGCCTGCACGTCCGGAGCCTGTGCTCTGCAACGGGAGAGGCCACAACAGTGAGAGGCCCGCGTAACGCAAAAAAAAAAAAAAAAAAAAAAAAAAAAAGACACAATTGACCAGATAGATTTAATTGATATTTATAGGACATCCCATCCAAAAACAGCAGATTACACTTTCTCCTCAAGTGCACACGGGACATTCTCCAGGACAGATCACATCTTAGGTCACAAATCAAGCCTCAGTAAATTTAAGAAAATTGAAATCATATCAAGCATCTTTTCTGACAGCAATGCTATGAGATTAGAAATCAATTACAGGGAAAAAATGTAAAAAACACAAACACATGGAGGCTAAACAATACGTTACTAAATAACTAAGAGATCACTGAAGAAATCAAAGAAGAAATTTAAAAAAATGCCTAGAGACAAATGGCAATGAAAACACAACGATCCAAAACCTATGGGATGCAGCAAAAGCAGTTCTAAGAGGAAAGTTTATAGCAATACAATCCTACTTCAAGAAGCAAGAAAAATCTCAAATAAATAATCTAACCTTACACCTAAAGGAACTATAGAAAGAAGAACAAAAAAAACCCCCAAAGTTAGTAGAAGGAAAGAAATTATAAAGATCAGGGCAGAAATAAATGAAATAGAAACAAAGAAAACAATAGCAAAGATCAAGAAAAGTAAAATCTGGTTCTTTGAGAAGATAAACAAAATTTATAAACCTTTAGCCAGACTCATCAAGAAAAAGAGGGAGAGGACTCAAATCAATAAAATTAGAAATCAAACAGGGGAAGTTACAATGGACACTGCAAAAATACAAAGCATCATAAGAGACTACTTCAAGCAACTCTATGCCAATAAAATGGACAACCTGGAAGCAATGGACCAATTCTCAGAAAGGTATAACCTTCCAAGACTGAACCAGGAAGAAATAGAAAATATGAACAGACCAATCCTAAGTAATGAAACTGAAACTGGGACTAAACATCTTCCAACAAACAAAAGTCCAGGACCAGATAGCTTCACAGGAGAATTCTATCAAACATTTAGAGAAGAGCTAACACCCATCCTTCTCAAACTCTTACAAAAAAATGCAGAGGAAGGAACACTCCCAAACTCATTCTACGAGGCCACCATCACCCTGATACCAAAACCAGACAGAGATACAACAAAAAAAGAAAAATACAGACCAATATCACTGATGAATATGGATGCAAAAATCCTGAACAAAATACTAGCAAACAGAATCCAACAGCACATTAAAAGGATCATACTTCATGATCAAGTGGGATTTATCCCAGGGATGCAAGGATTCTTCAATACATGCAAATCAATCAATGTGATACACCATATTAACAACTTGATGAATAAAAACCATATGATCATCTCAACAGATGAAAAAAAAGCTTTTGACAAAATTCAACACCCATTTATGATAAAAACTCTCCAGTAAGAGGCACAGAGGGAACTTACCTCAACATAATGAAGGCCATATACAACAAACCCACAGCCAACATCATTCTCAGTGGTGAAAAACTGAAAGCATTTCCTCTAAAATCAGGAACAAGAGAAGGATGCCCACTCTCACCACTATAATTCAACATAGTTTTGGAAGTTTTAGCCACAGCAATCAGAGAAGAAAAAGAAATAAAAGGAATCCAAATCGGAAAAGAAGAAGTAAAACTGTCAATGTCTGCAGATGACATGATACTATACATAGAGAACCCTAAAGATTCTACCGGAAAACTACTAGAGCTAATCAATGAATTTGGTAAAGTAGCAGGATACGAAATTAATGCACAGAAATCTCTTGCATTCCTATACACTAATGATGAAAAATCTGAAAGAGAAATTAAGGAAACACTTCCATTTACCATTGCAACAAAAAGAATAAAATACCTAGGAATAAACCTACCTAAGAAAACAAAAGACCTGTATGCAGAAAACTATAAGACACTGATGAAAGAAATTAAAGAGGATACAAACAGATGGCTAGATTTACCATGTTCTTGGATTGGAAGAATCAACATTGTGAAAATAACTATTAGACCCAAAGCAATCTACAGGTTCAGTGCCATCCCTATCAAACTACCAATGGCATTTTTCACAGAACTAGAACAAAAAATTTCACAATTTGTATGAAACACAAAAGACCCCAAATAGCCAAAGCAATCTTGAGAAAGAAAAATGGAGCTGGAGGAATCAGGCTCCCTGACTTCAGACTATACTACAAAGTTACAGGAATCACAACAGTATGGTTACTGGCACAAAAACAGAAATATAGATCAATGGAATAGGATAGAAAGCCCAGAGATAAACCCACACACATATGGTCACCTTATCTTTGAAAAAGGAGGCAAGAGTATACAATGGAGAAAAGACAGCCTCTTCAAAAAGTGATGCTGGGAAAACTGGACAGCTACATGTAAAAGAATGAAATTAGAACACTCCCTAACACCATACACAAAAATAAACTCAATGGATTAAAGACCTAAATGTAAGAGCAGACACTATAAAACCGTTAGAGGAACACATAGGCAGAACACTCTTTGACATACATCACAGCAAGATCCTTTTTTGACTTACCTCCTAGAGAAATGGAAATAAAACCAAATATAAACAAATGGGACCTAATGAAACATAAAAGCTTTTGCACAGCAAAGGAAACCATAAACAAGACAAAAAGACAGCCATTAGAACGGGAGAAAATATTTGCAAATGAAGCAACTGACAAAGGATTAATTGCCAAAATATATGAGCAGCTCATGCAGCTCAATGTCAAAAAAAGAAACAACCCAATCCAAAAATGGGTAGAAGATCTAACTAGACATTTTTTCCAAAGATATACAGATTACCAACAAACACATGAAAGGATGCTCAACGTTACTAATCATTAGAGAAATGCAAATCAAAACTACAATGAGGTATATCACCTCACAGTGGTCAGAATGGCCATCATCAAAAAATCTACAAACAATAAATGCTGGAGAGGGTGTGGAGAAAAGGGAATCCTCTTGCACTGTTGGTGGGAATGTAAATTGATAGAGCCACTATGGAGAACAGTATGGAGGTTCCTTAAAAACAGAACTACCATACGACCCAGCAATCCCACTATTGGGCATATACCTAGAGAAAACCATAATTCAAAAAGACACATGCACCCCAATGTTCATCGCAGCACTATTTACAATAGCCAGGTCATGGAAGCAACCTAGATGCCCATCTACAGACAGAGGAATGGGTAAAGAAAATGTGGTACATATATACAATGGAATATTAGTCAGCTATAAAAAGGAACAAAATTGGGTCATTTGCTGAGACATCGATGGACATAGAGACTGTCATACAGAGTGAAGTAAGTCAGAAAGAGAAAAACAAATATTGTATATTAATGCATATATGTGGAATCTAGAAAAATGGTACAGATGAACCGGTTTGCAAGGCAGAAATAGGGACACGGATGTAGAGGAAAAATGTATGGACACCAAGGGGGGAAACTGGGGGTGGGTGGTGGTGTGATGAATTTGGAGATTGGGGTTGACATATATACACTAATACGTATAAAATATATAACTAACAACCTGCCATATAAAAGAATAAAATAAAATAAAATTCAAAAAAAAGAGGGAGGGGATATGGTGATATATGTATACATATAGCTGATTCACTTTGTTGTATAGCAGAAATTAACAAAACATTGTAAAGCAATTATACTCCAAGAAAGATGCAAAAAAAAAGAAAAGCACTTTTTTGTCATTCATTGTCTACTTAGTCCTCTGGGTGGTTTTACAAACTGATGCTCATAGAGACCGGTTTTCCTGAGATCTCCCTGTCCCATGATCATGGAGTGTGCTAGCTTGCTTCTAAGATCTGGAAGATAGTTATATGGTCACCAAGGATTCTCGCCTGTAGTGTCAGATGTCCAAAGATGGAGTGGAGTGAGAACAGGACCGCAGGCGACCATGCATAGGTGTGTCGATGGATTTATGGCCTTTGGGATGACAACCAACATGACATTCCTTTGATTCTCCCATTTGGGCTGTATGGGGTCTTCCTGTCCAGCTCTCTTTTACCACCACAGAGCTTTACTCTTTACTCCATTGACTCGAATGCCCCCCCCCCACCTTTGACTGCAGAGCTAGCTTGCTTCTTAAAATACCATTTTATTATAGGACTGTTGAAGTTTTGAGGGGCAGCCAGCTACACTGGAAGAAATGCCAGATTTAGTCCTTAGATGATTTCAAATTCCTAATTACTTCTTGAATTCTCCTTCTGATATTTATTTATTGATAGTAAGTGCACTGGAAAGAAACAAGTTTTCTTTTCTTATCCAGGATAAGAGCAGGATGATTTGGGAGCTCTGAATTTTATTTGGACAGTAATCAGGGGCATTTTCCTGAAGGATGTCACCTGGACTTGGGATGATGAACATAAATTCACCAGATTTAAAAAAAATAAAAAGAAGAAGGAAAATGGTATTCCAGGGCACAAGAGTGTACACAGGACAGAGCGTATGTCAAGGCACAGTAGCATTGGCCCAGAACCATGTATTCCTAATACTGCTAGTATTCTGCATTGGTTTAGCATAAACTTTTGAGTAATAGGAAATAATAGGAAATAAAGTCAGAGAAGTATACAAAGGACCAGATTGTAAAAGACCGTTTTTGTGCCAAAGAGCTTGATTTTATCCCTCTCACCCCTGAAAAGCTAGCATATCCTCAGCACTTGAATATCATTTCCTGCAGTTCCTTAACCAATTCACCAGCATCCCCGCACCTCCTCCCCAAGCCCTTAGATAATGGAGATATGCAGATATAGGTAGAAATGTGCCATGATTTTTTAAAATTTTGCTTTGACAGAATGGTGGAAGGGAAATGAGGGGAGAAGATGTTAGGGGCAAGGAGATTTGATAGAAGAGGTTGGGGAGAGTCTAGATGAGTCAGTGAGAACTTAAAGGAAAGCAGCGCCAGGGAACAGAAGGGGAGGGATCAGGGGACACCGAGTCAGCAGATGACTTGGAGATAAAGAGCTCACCACCCCAGGGCATCCTGTTCTGCTATTACAGGAGTGGCTGTTGCATGGACCTCCTCACACTGAGCCCAAACCACTCACTTACTTAACAAAGACAACACACTCTCCATGTGTCTGGCATTGCTCTAAGCACGTAAAAAATATTAACTAGTTTCGTCCTCACAGCAGCCCATGAGGTAGGAACTGCTGTTATTCTCACTTCACGGATGGAAAAACTGAAGCACGGAGGGGTCACATAGCTGGTGTGTGGTGGACCTGGCGTCCCAGTGTCTGTGCTTCTAACAACTATGCTGTGCCCCCTCTCAGTTCATTCAGTAGCATTCAATAAATATTAGTTGAACACCTGTCTACCTACCTATCTACGAAACTCCTTACCTGCTGCTGTAAGCGCAGTCCCCTTATGCCGCATGTTCTAAGTGTATTCTTTCTTACCAGTGGTAGCCTCCCAGGCATTCAAAGACAGAGACTGCCACTACTATCAACACCTTCATTCTCTGTTTTCCAGAAGTTTCCAGATGTTCCCATCAACCTCATTCCAGGGAATACATGGTTGCGGGCTGCCCTCTCATGCCTTTCTTCTTCCAAAGAATGAGCTCATAACCCACTATTCCAGTCTCAAGCTTTGGGTCTCATATTAGTTTGCTAGGGCTGCCATAACAAAATACCACAGATTAAACAGAAGAAACCTATTTTCTCATGGTGTAGAGGCTGGACACCCAAAATCAAGGTGTCAGCGGGGTTCCTTTCCTCTGAGGTCTCTCTCCTGGCTTGTAGATAGCCGTCCTCTTGCTGTTGCTTCACATGGTCTTTTCTCTGCCACATATGCCTCTGATGTCTCTGTGTGCCCTAATCCTCCTCTTCTTATAAGGGCACTAGTCAGATTGGATTAGTGGGTGTATATCAGTCTTATTTTAACTTAATCACCTCTTTAAAGATCTTATCTCTAAACATGGTCACATTCTGAAGTTCTGGGGGGTTAGGACTTCAACATATGAGTTTTGTGGAGACACAGTATAGCCCATAGTAGGACTCTTCTCCCTATCACCCGCAACTTCCTGGCTCATAGCTCAACTTTCTCCCAAAGACACATCTTTGGAAAGACATCATGTGATGGAAATAAAGTGAATTAAATTAAAATATATGCATGTAACATGGATCTTTCCAGAAACGGGGAATTTTTGTGTTTGTGATTCCTAAAATGACACCCCTCTGTCTGCTTCCCACAGAGTGGCTTGTGCTCTGACAGCCCAAGGGGAGCCAACAGTGATAAAAGCACACAGGCTAGCCATGAATCTTCTCATTTTAATGCACTTCATTAAAACCAGCATTTTTACGACAAAGACCTGCCAAAGTGAATATTAGACAGAAATGCATGTTAAGCTGCCATTGATCTTTCCGGGTAGATTGTACATTAAAGAGTGTACTTTCTCAGGCTGTTAGCCGCTCACACATAAAAGGGAAGCAAGAATCAAAGGTAAAGTGCTTCAGCCTTATCCTTCCAACGTCACTATGGCCACCCAGTGGGGCTGAATGGGCAGAATCCGACAAGGGGTAGGAGTCATCCAAATCTCATTTCCAAAGCTTTTTAGACCTTTGGGACTTGACCATCTTCTCTGCCCACCCAACTGGCCTTTCCCCATGGATGGGAGGTCACTGCCAGTTTACTGGGTTCTCTTTCCAACCTGGAGCTTCTGATCCCCAGGAGAGGGTCTGAGATGTTCCATTTCTTAGGAACAACAGTTCAGCTAGAAGCATGCACAGGATCATGTTTCTCTTTTGTGTTTCTTCATCAAGGGAACAGTGTAATTCAAGATAAGGGCTGGGGGCATCTTTGAGGTCTGCTAATGATTAACATGTGTGTGTGCATGTTTGTGTTACCACACTGACAAGAACAGAAACCAGATGTTTAATGGAAAGAGGAGGAAAATGCATTTGGCAGCTGGGAAAGAAGTTTTATGAAGAAATCCTGTGTTTGGGGTTTACTAGATGCTGAGATAGAGTCTGTACTTGTCTGGGAGAGTTGGACAATCCTCACTATGATATCTGTCTGCTAAAATATACCAATTCAAGAGGAGTGAGTGGAGCTTAAGCAGTAAGGGCTAATCCTGCCAGAAAAATAATTTCTTCCAGGACCACCACTTATTTTAAAAGCCATCACTACTATATTCCCCACCTGTACTCCAGACCCTTCTGTCCTTATATCCCATCTTAACTTGTACCTCAGTGTAACTCTCAAAATCTAGAGGCTCTTAATCCTCAGGCACAAATATGGTCTGTGACATAGGCCCCAGTGGGGTACTCCAGGTGCTGGTTTGGAAGAGCAGATGACAGGCCTGACTCATTGTTGGCTAAGCCAATGGTGGTAAATGTTAGAAGATTCAAGAGAGACTCAAGTACCCAAAAGGGACCCAGAAAATAGGATACCCCCTTCCTCTCAGATATCATCCCTCCCCAACTAAACAGCTCTACCAATCAACACATGTCAACATACAGCACAAATTATTAATATTGCAACAAGTACAGACTGACATGATCACTGGTTCTGTCAAGGACCCGAAATAAAGATTTTGACAAGCTGGGATACAGCAAGTACAGCGACGGGAGGGGAAGGACATGAGTGAGTTTATTATTCAGACCAATGTATTAACTTCAATCTTGTCATGACTCATAAGACAGTTCCTCTGTTTTACTAATTGCAGTGTATTTATTGCTCTTCTCTCTTTGTTATCTAATTCAGATGCGAATTAGCTGTGAGCTTCCTGTTCTTGACAGTACAGACTGGCTTCTCTCTTCTACCCACAACCCCACCCCAGTGGTCCAGCCATCCCACCACCATCACACAGAAACCGCTCAAGTTTCTAGTGCCATCTAGTTACCTCCATTTCTTCATTTTACCTGATCTTCTACAACATTTGGTAGCACTGACCTCTTACTCAATGATTTGGCAAGGGTTCATTGAGTCCCCACCTAGTGCCAGCCCTGTGCCAAGTGTTCAGCCAACAGTGACGCAGGACACATCACTGATGCGCTAATGAGGAAGTGAGTAAACAATTACATAGCACAGAGATACATCCTGTGTTCAAAGGGACTGGGAATACCGAGGAGCCTAAAGGAGGCATGTTTTTCTCTCTGAGTGTTTAGGACTTTACTTTAGGCTGAGTCTCTTTTGAGTCCTTCATCACTGTGACTCTGCTCTTTCTACAGATGTTCTCCTCCACCAGCCCTTTCCATGCTGGTGTTCTCCCTGCTTCATCTTCTGTCTTCTTTTCTTTTCACTCTGCACATTTTCTTTGAATGATCCAATCCATTCCCAAGGATACAACTATCACATTTACACTGGTGACTCTTAAATCTGAACCTCTCTCCTGAGCTCTAGATCCACATACCAGCTGTTTATCTGATGTCTCCGCAGACAACTCAAACGCAACCTTTCCAAGTCTGAACTCATTCTCTGTACGCCCACCTCTCCACATTTTACTCTTATCACAATTCCTTTTCACAGTTGATCATACCACGCCATCATCCCGGCTAGAGATCTTGCAGGCATCCCTGCCTCTTCTCCGCCCACCCCCATTCCCCTGCCCCCAGCGTAATGGTTGTCACTGCACATTCTCCCTCTGAAGTGGCTCTTGCGTTCGCCCTCGCATTCTCCTACCTGGACCACTACAGTTGTCTCCAGGCTGGTTTCCATGTTTTCAGCCTCGGTATCTCTTCTCTCCAGTCTAGGCACCACACTGATGCCAGAGAAATCTGTCCAAAACCCAGGTCTGCCATTCCTAAAACTGTTAGATCCCTCTTCCTCTAGGATCATGCCAGAGGAACCTGAGCCTGCTTTGCGAACGCCCTCACAGTCTGACTCTAGACCTCCTTTCCTCTCTCATCTCCTGCTCCCCTGGCTACCAGGGCAGCCCCCAGTCCAGCTGGAAGAGGCCACGCAACCTTCCTCATACCCAGTGTTTCAGCTCCTCTATGTCTTTATGTACCTTTCTCACCAGTGAGGGAGCCCCAACCCCCATGCCAACCTCAGCTCCCCACCTGGTACATTTCTACTCATCCTTTAGGGTCCAGCTCAAAACTGTCCTGCTCTCTGAACCTTCTCTGACCCAACCACACATAGTCAATCACCCTTTGAGCTGTGTTCTCATGACAACGAGGCCTCCCGGCAGGACCATGAATTCCTCAAGGGCAGAGGCTATGCCTTCCTTGCTCTTGAAGCCCCAGAACATCTAGCAGAGAGCCAGGGCATATCTGCCATCCTGCTCTCTGTGGCCCCGCGCTCACTGGTCATCTCCCGCTAGCAGTCCTGTAGGTCCATCAGACTCAACAAGTCTGAAACCTAGCTCAGTGATTTCTTCACCAAACGTTCCTCTTTCCGAATTCTGTGTCTGTCGGTAGCACTCTCCAAACTGAAGACCATTTTGACGCCTTCCTCAGGCCTGTTTTCTTCCCATTTTCCTTCCTAAAACATGTCTCTTGTCTCTGCCCTCCACCCCACCCCAGCTCCAACACTCCATTTCTGACTTTCAGTGACTGTCACCTTCATTGGCCTCAGCAAGAGCCTCCCAACCAGCCATTCTGCCCCAGCCTCCTCGGGCCAGCCTCCACACGCTGCCAGACCCATGGTCACCTTCAACAGCTGCCTTTCACCACTCAAAGAAAAGTCCACCTGCTTGGTATGGACCTTCCGTGGCCTGATGGCTGACGGCCTGGCTGGCCTCAGCTGCTTCTGCCCCTGACTCTGCCTCATGCCACACTGAAGCCCTAAACACACCACACCGATTCCTACCACCTCGCCTTGCCTCCTGCCCACCCCTCTGCCCAGAACACCCCTTCCCTTAGCTAACTCCTGCTTAGGTGTCTCCTCGTCCTCCTGGCACCTTTCTCAGATTTCCCCCACGTCCTCACATTGGCTTAATTCCACCTCCTCTGTATTTCTATAATCTCCCCTGAATGTCACTACTGTTGCACCTACCAGAACATCCTATGCTCCTTGGGGTCAAGGGCCATGTTGTGCATGACAGGAACTCAACAAATGTGGGATAAATGAGCATATTTTGTTAAAGGAATGGTAGCACTCTCCAAATGGTCTTCTGTTTGGAGAGTGCTACCATATTTTGTTAAATTTGTCGTCTAATGTTAAAGGTAAAGGGAATGAACATTGTTAGATGCCAGATACTTTGTATGCAGTACCTCAGTGAAGTCCCACATGAACTCCACATGGCAAGTATTTTGTCCCCATCCATATACCACTAAGGGAACTAAGGCTCAGAGAGGGTAAGTAACTTGCCCAGAGATGAGCGGGAGGGATTCAAATCCATATCTATACCTCCGTGACCATGCCCTTCCCTCCACATTGGGCAACCTCCCTTACGTGACCCACAGCAGCAGCTCTCTCACCCCCAGCAGGTGTCCAGGAAGGAAGGCAGGGGGCCCGACTTCCTGGAGATCGAGACTCGCTGCCCCAGTTGCCCCTGCTACTCTGCCAAGCTCCTGCTTCAGCTCTGCGTGTCTGCAGGCGCAGAGCTGAGCGCGAGCTATCCTGGCTGCCATATCATACTGCAAGCTTCTATCTAATTTGCCGTTCCTTCTCTCCCCAAGGACACATTTACGTTAGTACTTTAAAGGCAAGCTTCTCTCTATGAGAGAAGCAAGCATGAATCCATTTTTCACTGGCATTCACATTATGGGAAATGCAGTGCTTTATATATTAACGAGTAATTTTCTTGGCCCAATGCAGTTCAAAATTCAGTAAATGTAGTTTAAGCCCAATGTTCCCACGTGTAGGTCAGAGGGCAGCCTCGTGGGGGTGGGGAGAAAGTCCCCACATATTTCCTTGTCCTCCTCCCTGCCCTCACACCCATCATCCCCGCAGACATCAGTACCCTCAGTATGACCATCACAGCTGGCCAGCGTGGCAGCCGCACTCCCAAGCACCATGGGTCAAGGGGGGCCTCAAGACTGCCATGTCGTTTCCTCTCCCACCTCCAAAACTCATGGCTGTCTCTTGATGTCTGCCTGTGGACAAGCCCCTCAAGCTTCTCCCCAGTGGGCTGAAATTCCACCCCTGGAAAGGTCATTCCCCTGAGTTAAAACACTGCCTAACTCTTCTATTCTCTTTTAGAATGTAAAGGCTCCATGAAGTCATTTATACCTTCACTTCATGGAGTTCACTGCTTCATTTTGCAAACCACGTCAATCTGTGGTTTGACCTTGGGTTTGAAAAGGTTAAGGAGAAAGAAGTGACAGAGGCAAACTACTCTGCCTGTGCTGTTCTTCCAAGGTTGACCCTCCCTGGCAGGGAGGGGGAGGGGTGGGGGGCAGGCAGAGCAAGACGCTGCCTCTGGCACCACGCTGGAAGAGCATGGACATCACCCCTGGGTGGAAGATATTCACCCAGCTCTAAGCACAGGACACCTGGCACACTTAGGAATATGGGTCCGGGTCTGCGCTCTGCATTGAATAATAATTCAGTAAAATCTCGATTAAAACCGCGTCATAGATCACATTTAATGTTGCCCTGATGTGTTGAATCTAATATGCCAGGTCTATTAATCATCTGCCAGGCCCTGGAATCCCAGCCTCCCTCTTCTGAGGATTCAGGGGTTAAGACCTATTTCTCCCACCTCTGCCACCACTTAATCAGACTCCAGAGAGCAAAGGCCAGGGAGTTTGGGGACTGTGCCATGTCCCGGATGTGGGTCTGGGCAGCTTGTATATGTCTGGGGAGCCTAGTAGGGAAGGATAGATAGCTCAGATCCCTAAACAGGTTTTTGTCTGCTGTGTGTGGACCATTTGAGTGGGATGGTGACATAAGATTCAGTTGTAGGAGCTAGACAATCTGTCAGGTTGAACGAGTTATCCACGGGCCAGACAATGACTGTCATTCCAACAAGCAGTGTGCATCAGACGTCTGGGAGAAGAAACAGGATTTCCTGACATAGCAGATCAATGATGGGACCCCCAGACAGGGAGGTGGTAGACACCCTGGCAGGCTCAGGAAGACACGGTCATGGTGTCAGGGCCCCATAACTGGACAGAGATTCAGAACAGGACTTGGGTCCCTGTAGTCCAAGCCTGGAGAGATGGGGCCAGGAGCATACAGACCTCCTGGGAGATGGAGGAACTGTGGAAGGAATCTAGCTGAGATAGCAGCCAACTGACAAGCTGGGGAAAGTGGGTTCCACAGAAACCAGGAGGAGGCGGGAGTCTTTTCTGAGGCCTCAGGACTCAGAGAACCAAGTTGGTGTCCACTAGAAAAGGCAAGGCTGAAGAATGACTAGAACATGAGCTTTGAAGCCAGAGACTGGTATTTGATTCCTAGCTGTGTGGTCCTGACTCAGGCTCTTCACCCCTCTGAGCCTCAGTTACCCAATCTATAACATAGGGTTCACAGAATTTAACTCCCAGGATTTTTCTGAGGATTAAGGGCATAATAATGCCCAATATGATGCCCATATGTGGCAAGTAGGGGCTCAAGTAATAAAAACCCTATGGTTAGTGTAACGGTGGAAAGACCACTTCTGCACAGCACGTTCAAGAGACCAGAGGCAGAGCTGAGGTCAAGGTTGCAGAGCTAAGGTCCAAGTTAGTAAAACAGGGTTGGAGTATGAAAAGGTGGGGACCAAGCAAGAGCTGTCTTAAGCCACCCCACACCACCTTGGTTACGTCAACCAGCAGGTCTGCTTATTGGGGGGCCTTAAGGGACCAGAGGTGGGGGGGTGTGGGGCGCAGATTGCCACACTAGGCATCCAGTTCAGGGGGGCAGTGCTGGCTGCAGAGGTCAGTCTGGGCCATGGGCAGGGCTGTTTCAGAGCAAGGACAAGGTGGAGTTCTTGGATACTTCTTTACTTTCCCCATCCCTACCTCTTTCTTTCAACATGTATTTCTGGGTCCCCTACCGTGTGCCAAGCATTGGAGGTTTGAGCCTAGAACCCTGAACAGAGCTGAACCTGTGGGAGATACAGAGACTGGCAAGCAGGCTACACCAACACCAAGGGAAAAGCAAGCACCTCCTAACTTTTAAAAAAGCTCATTAAAAAAAAATCACATAAGGGCACTTAGTTGCCAAATTATCAATATGCTTTGAAATCTACTTAAGCATTTGTCATCAAGTCCCATTTTATTCCACTGACTTATATAAAATAACAGTTGGCATTTATCTAGTACTTACAACATGCCCGGCACCGAGCTAAAAATTTACATGGATTATTTACTTTAACCATCCCAATCTAGAAGCTTCTGCAGGATTATTATCCCTCTTTTTTTAAAAAATAAATTTATTTATTTACTTATTTTTGGCTGTGTTGGGTCTTCACTGCTGCGCACGGGCTTTCTCTAGTTGTGGCGAGCGGGGGCTATGCTTTGTTGCAGTGTGCGGGCTTCTCATTGCAGTGGTTTCTCTTTGTTGTGGAGCACGGGCCCTAGGGAGCACGGGCTTCAGTAGTTGTGGCACATGGGCTCAGTAGTTGTGGCTCGTGGGCTCTAGAGCACAGGCTCAGTAGTTGTGGCGCACGGGCTTAGTTGTTCCGTGGCATGTGGGATCTTCCCGGACCAGGGCTCGAACCCGTGTCCCCTGCGTTGGCAGGCGGATTCTTAAACACTGCGCCACCAGGGAAGTCCCATTATCCCTCTTTTATAGATCAGAAAACAGAGGCTAAAAGAAGGAAAGGAACTTGCGCAAGGTCTTACAATAATTAAGAAGTAGACTTGGGATCTCCATCACGGCCAGCCCAGCTTTGAACAGCCATGTGTCATAGAAATCTGGTCCAAGGCCAAGAGGGCCCTCGCTCATTCCTCCAGGACGCCTGGCTGCCACCTGGCATACAGGCCTGGGATGCACTGATGTCTCTCCTACCAGTCTGTGAAAGCTCAGAAACAAATGGCCTAATCTGCATACTGGCTTTCCAGGCCTGGCCCAACTCAGGGCCCGCTTCGGTAGGAGCAGGGCAAAGCTAACAGCCCTCTGCCCTCTCCCCGTTCCAGGAGAGGCAGAGTCCTCCAGGTGGCAAAGCCCACTCTCCAGCAGCTATCTGGTGGCTGGATTTCTCAAGCTCTGTATTTGAATAATTTTCTTCATTTTTAGTGCCCTGTCTATGGTATCAGAACAGCGAAAATTTTTAAATAAAGTCGATTGATATGGTAGAAGACAATGAAAAACAAATGATATCTACCATAATGAACATTTTCTGGCTCATGTGAGTGCAATATGACAGTGGAAGGTCCCGAAAGGGCTGCTTTTCTGCTCTAGAAAATGACCTCAGCTCACGTGAACTGTTGTTCCCGTGCATCCTTTCAGTTTGTAACGTTTGCTCAGCTCATTGCTGAGGAATGATCCAGTGTACAATCCAGAAATTTCCCAGGTGCTCGAATGCCTGTGTTCCGGCTGCTATGACATCTGAAGTGTGTGGCTTTCCCAGCAACTCCTGACCTTCTCATTGCTGACCCCTGGTTCTTCACGTCTAGCTCCTTTGGCTAACTTCTCATCTTCCTTGGGACTGGCAATGTCTTCCAGCTCGGTACAATGTACAGTCTTTATTAATGGGATTCTTGCTCTCCTTCAGGATTGTTCGCATTTTGCTAAATACTTTAATTCTGGATATTGGATTTCTGAAGCCCTGGGGCTCCTAGGACAAAAGTTAACCCATGTCTATTTAACCTGGTGGGCAAAATGGATTTGCCCCTCATTCCAAAGTGCTGAGTTCAATGCAGCTGGGAGTTGTCTTGTTATCAAATAATTCTTTTCTTTGATTATTCCCCTTTGAGTTCAAGGCTTTCTATCAAGTGCTGGGGAGAAGAGATTTGTGGCTTAGTTCTTGTGATGGAAGTGATTAGTCACGTGAACATCAAGGGACCAATTATTCAGAATGAACAAGCCTATGCGGTAGCTACACATCCTTTTTGACAGCACACCTGTGCTTCAGATTCAAGAATCCTGAGGCAGGTCAGACCAGAGAAGAAGGGAATGTCATTCCTCAGCAGCCCTCTGCTTTATATACTCCCGATTATGTTACCAACTCCACTGGGAAGCATATACTCTGTGGGTATCTACCCAATGGCCTTCTCTCTTTTCCTCTTTGTAGCATAATCCCAATTTGGTTCAAGTGTCTAATGGCAATCAGTTTAGGATGGCTCTTTCTCTAGACACTGACAGGAGTAGAGATGAGTGGGTCTTCATCAGTCTAAACCAATGATGGTAACTCTCTTCTTCCTTGCAAGGAATTGTCATGGAAATGGGCACATACACAATTCTGGCCAATGAGCTGTGAGGCAGTTTTAGGGGATGTTCTCAATTTTAAAAAGAGATACAAGAATGGGAATGTCCCTCTTACCCCACTTCCAAACTTTGGACATTGCTGGGTAAGGATGTGATAACTGGAGCTGAGGCAACTATTTGGGATCAAGAGGAGTCTAGCCTGAGAACAAAAGCCAACATAATGAGAATGTCAGTGCAAGAAAGCAAAAATAACCTAATTTCTTGACGATACATTGAGCTAAGTAAGCTGCTTTTGCCCATGCTTTGGCTTTGGACAGTGTATACATTGAAAGGATGGTAAAAGAGGAAAGACTGAGGGTGCTGGCAAGAGCCTACATAATAGACTTTCTGAAATAAAACGAGGAAAGGGCTGAAATCTTTGGAAAACATAGAGGAATTGGAAGCTCCTGTTGAAACCTTCAAGCAGGTGGTAGATGTGAATCTACCTAAGGTCATCTGCTCCCTCTAGCACTCTTGCTTTGGACTCTAGGCTCTTTAAAGATGAAACTAGATATAGAATCTTTTAAGGCAGAGCTTCTCCAATGTGATTCAGAGAAAAACTGCCCTTCTGCTCTAGGCCCTGACTTCTAGAAAGTTACTGTTGGCCTGTTTCCTCCTCTAATAAAGGTACAATAACACAATTCTACACTTTACAGAAACAGCTTCTCAAATGGTCTATCACTATGTCAAAAGAATTACAACTATCTTGCTGGCAAAGCTGGTTATTCACACACTCACAAAAAAACCCTACCCCTCCAGGGTGCAAATTTTTGCCCCTCTCCTGCAGCCCTTTCAGCCACTGTGCACTTTCTTTGACCAGCTGTCCTCGTCTTGCTGGCTGTTGCTATTATTTGAGGCGGTGGTGGTGTGTTGTTATTGTTGATAGGGGTGGTGCTCTTTACACAAATCATCAAGCTCGCCCTGTCAGTGTGAGTGAACTAAGGTTCAAGGCAACAGGACGTTCCCCCGCTTAATCATCATTACAATTCCAGAACCCATTCCCAGTGAACCCAAATATTGAGACTGCTTGTTTTACCGCAGAATCAAAATGATCAAGATCAGCTCTTGGAATGTCGGCCACTGCCAAACAAGAGCTCGGAAGAATGTCTGTGTATATTATTAAATTGCGCATAATGATGGTGTGTGTCTAGAAACTGACTTCCCTAGACGCGTACATCTTTATCTTACAAGCCATGACGGCTTGTTTGAACCAAGGAGCACAATTTGATTTTTCTTCTCTCCCATTTATCAAAATGTTTTCAGTACACACACAGTGCGACGGGACTGAACCTTCGACACATTTCAGCCTCACCATTTCCTTCATTGTTTAATTTGCTTCTGCATTTTCATTTGCATTGGCATCAAATGAAGCCTGTCTTATTTGGGACCTTCTTTGGTCCTTCACCATGTTAAGGACATTTCTACCTTTATGGGGCCAGTTAGCCCATGCAACTTAATCCAGGTAAGTTAAAGAATCAAACAGGACTGGAAGAGGACACATTTTATGGTTAAAAGAGAAAGCACAGAGGGCAGATGGATATTGTAGAGATACATTACGTGTCAGGTCTTGGGAGAGGTGCTTCCCTTAAGATCTCACTTAATTCTCAAAACAACTCTGCGTTATAGATGTTAATACTGTACATTTCAAATATAGAAACAAAGGCTCTGAGAACAGTGAAATTGGCTGACCAAGGTCACACTGCTATTCAAGTGGTAGAGCCTGGAGTCAAACTTAGGCCCATCCCAATCCCAAAGCCTCACTCTGCTTAGAACACCTCCCTGCAAAGACGGAGGAGGAAATGTAAGGCAAAGACGAGGACAAGACCCAGGGCACAAGGAAAGGAAAAGCGAATAAACTGCAGAAATAAGGGACCATCTGAAGGAAACCATTAAGAATTCATGGGAGTGGAAGGAAACGGTCTCATTGAGGGAAAAAAACCCTAAAAATTGACATTAAAAAAAAAGTATGAGCAGAAGCAGTAAACGCTTGAAAATGAGAAGTGAGATTTCCCAAGAGATGTTGCAGAAAGAAATCAAAGTAAAAGATGAGAAGAAAGAAGGGGTATGGGGAGAAAAATATTAGATGTAGAGAATTTGTTTTCTGTTATTTCATGGAAAGTTCCTTGTAGGTTATTTGAGTGGAGAATCAAGAAAAAAACCTTTGAGGAAAAACATGAGTCAGCTCTGACATTAATGTTGTCTAATCTTTGGGGAAGGGAATCCAATATTTAAGATTTTAGGTACTTCTCACCTCTCAGAGCAATTTCTTAAATCTAAAGGTGAGCCAGGGGAGGGAAAACATTTTCTTGGGAGCAAAAGTTGTCCCTTTTAGGAGGTAAATTACATCTTCTTGAACACCGAGCATTATAAATCTTACTCCCAGCAAATTGCAGCCACCAACCTCTCCGAACCCCAACCGGAGGTCAGTCGCTAAAAGAGGCCGTGGATCATGATTCTCCAGAATCGCAGACCCCTGCAGGGTGGAAATTATTTCCTGGGGTTCTCAGGTTGCTCCACCCAACCATCTGGGGCCAGAAGGAGTGATTCTTGAGGTTTTGAGTGATTTCTCACTGAAGGGAAGGGAAATAAACTGGATAGCAGAAACCCTCCCCTGCTGGGAATGCTCCTGTGGCTTCAGCCGTGCAAGCGTGCGTGCACATGTGCGCGCACCTGCACTGTGTGTGCACATGCATCCCTGTGTGCACACATGTGGGTCCATGAGTGAGTGTGCATCTGTGTCCTGTGCACGTGTGTACAGTGCATGTGTGTGTGCACCTGAGCGTGTGTGGATGTGTGCACGTACATGCCCACACGCCTGCTCCTGTCCCCAACACACACATACAAAGCACAATGAAGTCTCTGCAGAAATGTCTCTAGGGAGGAAACCTTGAGTAGTAAAAGCACTGAGCTTAAAGCCAGAAAACCTAACTTGGAGCATATTTTGAGTAAATTCTTCCTCTTACCTGTTTTGCCACCATGGACAAGTTCTCAAACCTTTCCTAGCCTGTTTCCTCATCATAAACTGGGGGTAACAATTCTTGCCCCGTTGTTGTGAGGCCCAAATGAGATAAGATATGTGAGGATACTTTGCAAGGCAAAACACATGGTAAAAACACTCTTTTAGGGGCAAAATGGAAGATAATATATGATGATCAAATTACTAATTTTTCAACTTGAGTCCAGTGTGTGTCTCCTGGAAATCCAAGGGCTGGCAGAAATGGGGAAGTTTTCCAATATCCTGGTGCTTTTTCTGTCTTGGTAGGGGCACGTTCCCCCCACCCCCAGGCCTCCAGGGAAGTCCACCTGGAAAGCTTGGGTGCATATCTCCGCACTCTTGCCAGCACCCAGTGGGTCTCTTGGACTTGCTTTCGTGATAAGAGAAAAGAAGCCTGCAGAAGGCAGCAGAGCAAGACTCAAGATACACATTTCCTTGCCCGCCTGGGTCCTGGTCTCTCCACCTTGGTGGCATGTGTCATCTGCTTGCCACCTGTTCCTAGGAGCCCAGGGGAAGAAGAAGAATCCTCCATCTGTCTCCTGCCTCTCCTCCTACATCTCCACTGAAAGGCGAAGGCACCCTGCTCCCAGCTCAAGGGAAAAGCCAGATTAACCTTTCTGACACTACAGCAAATGTTAACAGTCTGCCCTGCCTTTCATAATGCCAATCCATACACCAGTCATTTACGGTCTGTTAGAAATACAGAGAATATATGTCAAAACTCACCCGCACATGCTGAATCAGAAAAGAGCAGTTATTACTGCAAACTCTATATACATTATTTATCAAATGAACTCTCTGCAGTAGGAATACAATTCATTTCTACTCTCGCTCTCTCTTGTTCTTTCATTTCAGTAGGAGATGAAAGAAACCATTTATAGCATCTTTCTGGGCATTACTCATGCAGCAGTATCCCTGGCTAGGGTTTGAAGTCAGAGTTGCCTATTGCCTGAAGGGAGTGGGCTGCTTCGAGTGGGAAGGAAACAGCTCCTGTCTTCCAGGTTTTCTCAGGCTCCCCCCTCCAGGGCCGCCACCCACCTCCACCTCCTGGAACTGTGAACAACTGGACCTCTCTTCAGCTCTCCAGGCACACCTGAAGGAGGTGGGAACCTTAGCTCAGAGGAAGGCAAGTAACTTTTAAATGCACTTCCTTTGTAACATCAGCTTTGCCAAATGATCACAAGGTGGGGAATGTATTCCCGATAGGTCTGTTTGGGGCCAAGACCAGCTCCCACTTCGTCTCACATGAGGGAACAGAAGAAATAAATCTCTCACTCCGTTTAGACTGGTGTAAACCTTTAGGTGAGGTCCACTCATTTATGTGACCATCTTGGCTCAGAGTTAGGCGTTTTGCCTGGTGGGGGGTTGGTGGTAACAGCGGCGGCAGTGAGTTAATGAAGATGGTGCTGGAGGTTTTGGCAGCAATGGTGGTGGTGGAGGTGATGGTGAGGTGACGGTGGTGGTGGTGGTGGAGGTGATAATGGTGGTGGTGATAGTGGTGGTGGTGATGGGGAGGGTCTGGTGGTCTGTTAATGTGATGGAGGTGATGACTGTGGCAGCAGTAGAGATGATGATGCTAGTGGAGGGATGACAGAGGCAGTGATGATCACAACGACAGTGATGGTGAGGTAGTGGTGATGGTCTATGGATTATGGTAGAGTGTGACAATATAATCTTTGTATTCAAGAGAATTTTTATCAAGAAACAGGACACTTCTTTTGAAAGGGTTTGCTTCTATTTCAAGTGTCCATAAAACCCCTTCTCTGAATCCTGTCCAATTCTGTGTAGCTCAGAGTAGAAGTTGCAAAATGAAAGTTCCATTTCTGAAAGACCGACTGCCTGCTGGGACCCAAGGTACTTTCCTGACTTTGGGATGAGGGGTCCTGACCATCTTCTCTCCTGAAAGCCAAAGCTGGCTTGCTTTAGAGCCCAGCTCCAGTCAGCTCCACACCTCTAGCCCTCGGTGACTCCCCTCCTCAAACCTTACCTATTTTGCTTAACACATTTATTGCTTTCTTTATTATTTATTTGATCTTGTGCATATGTCCATCAGTCTCAACCAGATTGTAAACTCCCTGAAGATGGGGTACATGTCTTGTGTTTCTTAAATCCTATACCTTTTAAATAAATATACATTGAACAAATGAATGAATGAATCAATGAACCTCTGGTGTTATCATTTTCTCCCCAAATGGTGCATACAACAGTCAAGAAATTAATTAATTTGCACATAAGGATCTTCTCTGCCTTTGCAAGAAAGAGGGAATTTAATTACTACTACTATTACTACTGCAGTAGTAGCTAGCATGTACTGAGCTCTGCACCAGGCTCTGTGCTAAGCATTCCACACACATTATCTCCTTTGATCTTCACAGTGGGCTTATGAAGTAGGTACTATTTCCCCATTTTATAGATGGGAAACTGAGGAACAGGGAGTTTCAATAATTTATACTAAAACCTTAAAAAGTACTAGCTTTGGAATCAGATAGACCTGGGTTCAAATAAGAACTCTGTCATTTAACAGTTAAATAGCTTTTCTTGTAATATACATAATATATATTTAATGTATGTGATAACAGATGTAGTTAATATGATGTAGTTAACATACTATTCACATACATGTAGTTAATATAATATTATAATAAGTTTTGCAGACACACACACATACACCTTAGCTCAGGGCCCAAAACAAAGTAAGTGTTCAATAAATAGTTGCTCTGTTTCCACCCTCCTTTATTTTTCTGCTTAAGGTCTTACAGCTTTCAAGTGATGAAAACAGGGGTTCAACTACATGTCTGGTTATACATCAACTATACATAAGCGCATGCTCTCACAAACCATATATTCAGCTTCAAAAATGAGCTCTTTCCCTGGGCACTGAGGGTGAGTCACAGGGCATCTCCAGCGGTGATGATGCCACATGATCAAATCAGTGAGAACCCAGGCAGGCCAGTTTGGTGGGCCGTCTCAGTGGTCTAGCGCCTGTCTACAAAGTCAACGTCTTGTTTAGCCATCCACCTGCAGCTGGCCCATCGACCACAGCCTGGGATCCCACCACATCTTATTATACTGCCAGGAGCACTGTCTCTGGAGACGGAGCCCCTCCAAATACAATCAGCTGGTGCCACGGGGCAGCTTCTGTAGGGAGTCAGCCAATCCGGGCCTCCCTGACTCACCGGCAGCCCACATGTGGCAGCTCTAGGGGCATATTTCTCCTGTGCTGCTTCACCCAAGTGTTAAAAATTAATTTAACTCTGATCGCACTGACAGGGGAAAAGTTAATAGAAGTTTTATTTTTAATATATGAGGAACCTTAACGGGATTTAAACTTAATGCCTCAGAAATGGGAAGGACTGCTGACAATTTATCTACCAGAATCTGCAGACTTTTGTGGGGAGCTAGAGAAATGGAAGAAGAATTATTCCAGCAGCTAGATACAGGATGGAAATACCCCTCACAGCAACTGGGAGAAATCCCAATGGTCTGCCGACCCAAGAAATTGACTCATAAATTGCAAAAATCCTCAGTTTCCCCTTACTACCCTGACCTTTGGTTTTCTTTACTATCCAGAAAAAATATCATTTCAATTTTTTAAAGATATAATAGAGATTTTCACTTAGAAACAGAGAATTTTAGAGCTGATTTCTCCCAGCTATAATAATTTATGATACTAAGAGATGCAGAGGGAAAGTTTACAACAGAAAGTTTACAACAGAAAATCGTGTTTTAGACGTGGCTCTTGGCTATTTTCAAAAGCTACTAACTTAAAAATCTCTCATGCAAAACATTCTTCAGTACCTTTAGCCTGAACTGCCTGAACTATCCGTTGCTTGACTCTATTTCATTAAGGAGACCAGCCAACTACTGTTGCTTAGGAAATCTTTCACGGGATGTTTATCGGGTGCCTACTACGTGTCAGGTGCCTCAGGCCCTATGTCTCAATGAGAAGAGTATAAAAGAATTTGCAGCCATGCTTTAAAACTGCCATGGTTTCCATGTTGCAGATGAAGCAACAATGGCTCAGACAGTGAGGGACACTTGTTCAACATCATACAACTAAAACATGATGGAGCCAGTACTCAGAGTGCTCTGTCTGCAAAGCACACGTTCTTTCTACAATACCAGATGACCACTGTGGGGAAGAGAGGATGTTTCCGTTCTATCGTGCTGTGCTTGGCATCGTTGGGCACGTTATGAATGAATGAATGAATGCAGCATGACTGGCTACTTCTGAGCATTCTCTGACCTCTGCTTACAACCCTAAGGAATGATTCTATCACTGAGAGTTCAGTCACTCTGGCAAGAGGTGTGGAATACATGTGGGGGTGTGGAGAGATGTTTTGGGTAGAACTCTGCCTGTTAAAACCCTTTTCATGGAAAGAAATGTTCTTTTACTTCCATTCCCAGCCCCAGCAGACAGATTGTTAGACTCATTTAGAAGATGGAGAGACTGTGCAACTGTCTGGTGTCTTCAGCAGTTAACAGGCCTCAGCTCACCTTCCTTTCCCTGTAAGGATAACAGGAGCCTGAGAGCAGGAAGTCAGGGTCCATCTCTGAGAATCTGACTCTGCCCACCCCTCCCTGACCTTTTCATAAAGGCGAAATGTGGCTAATATGAAAGCAGTTTCACCCTTGATCAAAAACTACAAATCAGAGACCTGAGCTCACACCCTAGCCCTGCCATGTGTTCACTGTGTGTCCCAGGAGAACTCACCTCACCTCTCTGGGCCCTGGCTTTGTTGGCTGGCACTTAATGGTCTACGACTTGATCCCTGCCCTTCACATCTAACTATCACATCTAACTTCCTGAAGTTCAGGAACTGGGCTATACATTTCTCTCCTTCCAGCCCTCACACTGCTCCATCATCAAGTCTGGCTCAACTTTATTTCCAAAATATTTCAACAATCACCTGGGTGAAGGGTTATTGGGAATTTCTGTCCTATTTTTGCAACTTTTCTCTAAGTTTGAAATTATCTCCATCCTTTTTTTGTTCCTCTCTCCATTCCTTCCACCCTGGTCCAAACCTCCATCACCTGGGTTATTACATTTGCCTCTACTATTGTTTGTTGTTTGTTTTTCTGCTTCAACGCTTGCTCTTTACCATACGTTCTCCACAAAGAAGCCAGGAGGTCTTTATTTCGTTTTTGTTTGTGTTTTTCTTAATTTTTGTAAAACATGCATGATATGAAATTTACCATTTTAACTCTTTTTGAGTGTACAATTTATTAATATTAAGGACATTCACATGCTTGTGCAACCATCACCACCATCCATCTCCAGAACTTTTGCATCATCTCAAACTGAAACTCTCTACCCATTAAACAGTGACTCCCCATACTCCCCCAACCCCAGCCCCTGGTAGCCACCATTCTACTTTCTGTCTCTGAATTTGAGCTCCCTGGGACCATAGATCTCTCTCTCCAGCTCCCTCACATAAGTGAAACCTACAGTGTTTGTCCTCTTGCGTCTGGCTTACTTCCCGCAGCACAATGTCTTCAAGGTTCACCCATGCTGTAGCACGTTAGAATTCCCTTCCCTCTAACACTGAATAATATTTCATTGCATGGATAGACCACATTTTGTTTATCCATTCATCAGTTGATGGACAGGTGGGTTGTTTCCCCCCTTTCGGCTATTGTGGATAATGCTGCTATGAAGGTTGGCATACAGGGTCATCTTTTAAAATACAAATCAGTTCCTGTCACTCTCCACTCCTTTAAAGCTCTCCAAAGCTTTATGTAAAAATAAAATCTAAACTCCTTTCCCTTGTCCACTAATTTCTACAGGTTCCCTCTCTGGCCTCTCTCTCTCCCCCGAGCTCACCAGGCTCTAGCCGTACCAGCCCCTGTTCGCTTCTCAAACTCACCAAGCATGTCCTCCTGAGGGCTTTTGCACATGCTCTTCCCCCTGCCTGGATTGCTTTCCCCCTAGACTCGAGAGTGGCCAGCTCCTTTTCATTCAGGACTTCCCCATGCACCTGAGCTGCAGGAGCCCAAGCGTCCATCCAGTCACCAGGTCCTGCTCCTAGTTTGTTCCCAAACAGCTGCACCCCTGACATCACATAACATCCCTGTTGGGTGCTGCCTTCTCCCCATTCTAGACTGTAGAGCAGGCTGCCTCGCTCACTGCTGAATCCCAGAGCCCAGACAGGGCCCGGCACACAGGGGGCACTGTGTGTTTGTGGAATGAATACATCCGAAAGTCAGATCTGACAGTGCCGAGTGGAAGCGTAGCAGGACAGGGGAGTCACAGGGCTCCGAAAGGAGCTGACTGGGGGAACACAGTGTTGGTTCCTGTTACACTCCAGCCTCTGCTGTGAACTCTTCCTTCAGCAGCTGCGTTGGCCGCCTCCACGTGGGAGCCCTGGGTAGAGGAACATATGGCATGGAAGGGCACACCTGGCACCATAAAGCCCAAGGCACGTGTCCACTCCCAGCTATGTCAGCCTTTGAGCTCCCAGAGAGCTTGGAGGTGGCAGGGGAAACCTGGCTGGGTGCAGCCGGAGCAATTCTTAATAGGCGTGTCCCCAGGTCACTGTACCACGTAATATATATAAGGAGAAAACCCATTAGTCTGTGTCTCTTCAACGTTCAAAATGTTAAGTCATTTTTCAGGCTTGGCTTGATTTCTCTTTCATCAATAAGAGCTACAATCCTGCCAAGCTGGGAACAGATAGCTCTACCTGCTGCTGAGATAGGCAGCTTTGTAAAAGGTACTTAATGGTCTACGACTAACGTAAGAAGGGGGTGCCAGCCACCATCCTATGCTCAGCAGGTTCCACACGGCTGCTCTTAAGAGCTATCAGAGGCTCTCATCCTTGGAAGGGGGGCGTGTTACAGCTGGATGGCCTATCCTAGGGCCACAGTGATGACATCCGTCACTGGAGAGACATAACCAAGACTTCTGCTGGAAAGATGCTGCATGCTGGACACAGGTGCAAGCTGGAAGCCTGGAGGCCTGGCTCAGGTGTACCCCTTTTAGTAACCAGGTGGCACTGACAAGTCTTTGAACTAACCTCTTTGGGTCTCTATTCCATAAAGTGCAAAAGCAAATAATTGAGCCAGATGGTTCTCAAGCCCCCTTAAAGCCTGGACATTCTAACGCCGGTGTAGCAAGAGGGTGCAGAGAGAGACGTGAGGGAGAGAGGGGAACCTAACTCTGCTTTCATCCCCTTCACGTTTTGCCTCGCACCAGCTTGCAGTTGGGTAGGACACTTCAGGACTCCAAGCCAAGGGCGAATTTATCTTTGTGGAAAAGAAAAGTAGGAGAAGAAATTATTTCCCCTCCCCTCAAAATGATCAGTTAAAAATCTACAGAATGCCAGCTGACAAAACTAGCTTTCTCATTATTATAAGGACGCTACTGGCTATGCTTCTAGATCACCGTGCCGCAGACAGATTCTTGGGGCCCCCTTGGATTTCCACGGGTCCCTTTAGGGAGAGCCCCTGGCCCTGACTTCTCTGGCCCATACAGTCTGCCTGGTCAGGGTCCATGTTTCCATGAAGAATGGGTTTCAATCATTCATTCATTCATCAAAAAAAATGTCTTGAGAAAGCAGGGGTGGGGGGATGTGGTGGTGTGATGAATTGGGAGATTGGGATTGACATATATGCACTAATATGTATAAAATAGATAACTAATAAGAACCTGCTGTATAAAAAATAAATAAATAAACAATTTTTAAAAAAATGGCCCAGAGAACTTCCATCTCTGGCGATGATGGAATAACTTATATCAGACCAACTTTACCACCAAGAATTTGCATAAGAGCTAATCATAAAAATAATTTAAATATATTTTATGATATATAAAATATAAAAGTAACATATACATATATAAATATACAATAATAAAAACATTTTTCTTTTTTAAAAATGTAAAATAATAAAGGTATTTAAAAAACAATGTTTTAAGGTGTCAAGAGCAATCACTTCCAACTCGAAAGTCTGAGATGATAAAAAAATGTCTTAAGCACTCACTTTGTGCCAGGAACTCTAGACACAGAGATGCAAGATACAGTCCTTGTTCTCCAGGAGTTCCCCATTCAGAGAGACAAGTAAATAGAGTGATCAGGCCACAGCAGTCAGGTGTGATAAGTGCTGTGGAAAAGAGAAGCACAGGCTGCTATGGGAACCCAGAGCAGAGAACTTAACCCAGAGTTGGGAGGAGTACTCTGCTATCAAGGAGGTCTCCCTGGAGGAGGTGACACCTGAGCTTGTCTTAGAAGATTCTACCCAAATATCTCTATTTTTGTCATTGCTAAAGGTTAAGATCAGCTCACAGCTGCAAGGGACTATGGAGAAATAGTGGTTCCAGGGTTTGGGAAGAGGAGTTGAGGGTCTGATGGAGGGACAGAGAGAGGGATTATGAAGCCGCACTTGGTCATAAATCTTTAATGACACTAAATGACAAGGATGGGGGATAGGTTTTTTCCCATCATACCAGGTAAGGTGGAGGGTTCCACTGATGGACTGACATTATTCCAGGAGACGCAGTAGGTGGACAAGAGAGCAAGAGAGCTGGCCTTCCTGATAGGAGAGTGGTTTATGTGACAGGCCGGGGGTCTAAGCCAGATGGGGAGAAGGAAGGGGCACCAAAAGGGAGAGGGCCCAGGAGAAAACGGAGGCAAGGGGGACTGGTGAGCCAGCGTGGGAGGACGAGCCAGTGTTGCAGAAGCAAAGCCTGAGTATGCTGAAGGTAGGCGGTGAGGTTGCAGATGAAGCCAACCTGTGTCAGGCAGAAACACGGAGACTCCCTGGGCTACAAAGAAGGAAGCCTTGAGGAGGGAAGCTCCCAAATCTCTAAGGAAAAGGGCAGAGCTTCCCCGGCCCTCTGAACTTGAGGAGGTTTCCTCCTCCCTCCTACATGAGCAGATGAGAAAGGATCCCCCTAAACCCAGCCCAGATCAGTGGGGATGCAGCCAGATGGGATCCCCTGCCTCCTCTGACGTGTTAGTAAAGCCTCAGCATTTCCTTAGAGCTCCATCTTTTTTGTCTGCCCTGCACCTTAGGCTCCACGAATGCCTTCTTGGGACAGATGGCAGCCGTGAGTATCTGATCTCCAGGGCCATTCATTTAGCAATCGACCCAGCACAAAATGTAAATGTCTCCTAACTGGTCTGCACAACCACTCAATATTTTCAAGAATCTAGCATTTGTAGAGGAGCAGGAAAAAGAAGAGGGAAAGAGAGGGGAACGATGCCCTTAAGACATCCTGCAGGACCAGCCCACCCCAGAGGTATTGAGGACGTGCGGGTGCCCTGGACACCGCTGTGGGCATGTATGTGTCCATGTGTGTGCATTTGTGTGTACACTGTGTCTGCATGTGTGTGCTTCTGTATGTGTGCCGAGGTGCCTGTGTATGTGTGTGTGCATGCATGCATGTGTGACTGAATGTGTGCCTGTATGTGAGAGGGGAGTAGCAGGGTTCCCTGGGGAATTGGAGGTCTTGCCAGTCGGTTCTGTGGCAGTCTATGGATGCCATCCCATCAGGCTGCTTGGGAGGCAGCAATTTCCACAGTGTTTTCTACTGCAAGTGGTCTCTACTATTTCAGATAAAAAACAACCTAGGGTCTTTGCAGAAGCTCCCATGATCTGCTATCACTTAAATGTGTCAGCAGGTGGCAATGCCAGCAGGCTGATCGCTGGGTCAGAAGACAGGACCCTACAGAAAACCAATTCTCTTAGATGGGAGCCAGCCCCAAGGAAGGGCTGAAATGTGCCCAAGCAGCTTCAACCTTCCCTGGACCATCCCTCTGTGTGGGGTACAGGACAGACCCAGGCGGCTCTTGGCATGGAGGAAAGTAAGACGGCTCAGAGGCACAGCCCACTCCCTCCCCGAGCTCCCCTGCCTGCCTTAGAGGGAGGAACAGCTCCAGGCTCAATCCTAAGACCGCAGGTTCGCTGGTGGACTTGCAGGGGCCACCAAAGTGAACATCAGGAACCTTGAACCTGGAAGCATCTGCTTCCCGCCCAGGAGGGTGTGTGACTGGCCAGCCTCCTCTAGCGGCTTCTAATTGACTCTGCCCCTCTTGAGCTGAGCCAGGTCTCTGTGTCCCATGTGACTATCCACGTTGATGGATCAGAGGTACACAAGGAGGCTGAGTGGGCCACTGACCCCAGAATGGCAAGCCAGCAAGACCCCCAAAAGCCCCTGAGAGCAGGGCGTGGGAGATAAAGGTAGAGCTATCGTGCCAGGGCTCAGAGCCCATGTGGGGCGGGGAAGCCAGGTGTGGTTCCCTGGAGCTCCGCTGTGGCTCCAAACCACCCCCGTTCACACCTGGGAAAGGCAAGTCAGGCATCTGTTATCTTTTCCCAATGGAAAGTGATGCACAGCATGATAGCAACAGTAATGATAATAATAAGGGCATTTACTGAGCCCTTACTACGCCTTACTACCAGGCAGTGTGTTGAAGGTTCTCATGGATTAGCTCATTAAATCCTCATAACAACCTGAAGAGAGAGAGGTACATAATTGGTCCCGTATTACATGTGTCGAAATAAAATTTGATGATATTAAGTGAGGAATTTTCCCTTGTTGAGTGCCACACACCTCCCTCCCTACGTGGAGCCGCAGCCTTCATTGCCTCAGAAGCTATGCCTTGCCCACAGGTGGTGGGCGCAGAGGATACAAAATCAAGAACAAAAACCAACCAACTAATGGGCTTCCCTGGTGGCGCAGTGGCTGAGAGTCCGCCTGCCGATGCAGGGGACATGGGTTCGTGCCCCGGTCCGGGAAGATCCCACATGTTGTGGAGCGGCTGGGCCCGTGAGCCATGGCCGCTGAGCCTGCACGTCCGGAGCCTGTGCTCCGCAACGGGAGAGGCCACAACAGTGAGAGGCCCGTGTACCGAAAAGAAAAAAAAAACAACTAATAAAAAAATAGAGAAAACACAGAAATTGATCGTGTCTCCTAACAGGCATTGTAAGAATCATAGCAGAGACCATAGTCCTGAAGTCCCAGGGGTTTTGATTGACAAAAGCACTGGGACTTTTTGCTTTGATGTTTTATAGAGAATGTATTTTCTACATTCCAAAAGTTTGACTTGGATTATGAAGAGGCAGAGCGGGAGGGACTGGCTGCTGAAAGCGTCTGCCAACAACAGGGACTGGGAAGAAGGCAGGATGATGAATGGTTTAAGAACGATGCCTTCTTCCCACTCAGTCAAAAAAAAAAAAAAAAAAAGGAGCAGGAATAAAATAAAAAGGGATGGTGGGAGGAGAAGGAGGGAGAAGAAGCGGACAATCTACAGAGAAGCAGGCCGAAGACCAGAAAGGAGAGGAACCAAATTCACTGTTGGTGCAGGTCTCTGAGAGGAGCCAGGGCTCTCTCCTCCCCACTCTCTCCGCACCCACCCTGCACCCTCTCCATGCCACCACTACTTTCAGAAGATGCGAGAAACCCAGCTGAAGTGTTTCCTGGGTTTATGCTGCAGGGAGCAGCAGAGGGAGGTTTTGAGCCTCCGGAACACACACACATACACAGACACATAAACACACACAGACACACAGCAAACGTCTGGGGCACCCACACACCCTGAGTGCCAGGGGTGGGGGCTGGTCCTGCTAGATGTCTTAAGGGCTGTCATTTCTCTCCTTCCCCCAGCTCACTGTGATGGCCAGGTCTCTTGCTCTGGGCACCAAGACTGACTGGGCAAGTGTTTTTCTTTCTTTGCTTTTTTATTGCATAAATAATTCAGTATATTATAACCTGAATAACATTTTCATGGCAAAAAAGAAATTACAGTTAAGCAAAAGGAAAAATAATTAAAATCCCGCCATCCAGAGATGCTCACTATTAATAATTTGTGTGTATGTGCATGTCTACCTATAGATCTATGCAAGTTAGGTGTATTTTTATAGCAATACAGTTTCCAACTGGTTTTACAGTCAGATTGGGAAGGACTATAGCCATAAGTTAGACTATGTCACCAGTAATTACAAGGCTGCCCTTAATTCAGGAATTTCTATATAGTCCCATAAAGATAAAATAAAAGAAAAGTCATAGCCATCTTGTGGCTGGAAGAATGTACCTCAGGGGAAAGAAGGGACGGAGTCCAGCTTCTGACCCAAGGATACCGTGCAGACCAGGCCAGACTCTGAGCTCTGGTCCTGATGCTGGGATGCCCTGGGTGCCAGTGTCAGGCCCAGCGGGGCCGAGCTGTCATTCTCTCCCTGTTGTCTGCAGACCCAGGACTTAGTTCATTTCCAAGTATGTGCAATACTTGCAAAATGCCCTGAGTTAGAAACCCTCCTCTCAGGATCAGAGAGATCTGCACTGGGGAGCAGAAGGGGGCAAGTTGATCCCTAAGACAGTGAGAGTCCCAACTCTTTAGACCCCCAGAAGCTTGAGATCAACATCCCACCACAGTCTTAGAGACCCGTGTGAAAAGACTTGAAAAGCCAGGCACACAGGAAACATGTGCTCCCCATAATGGTTCAGATGAAATTATATTGTCCAGAACATTTTAAAAGCAAGCAGCTTATTTCAAACAGGGGCACACAGAGGCTACTGATGTGCACTGTGAAAACTCAATAAAGGAGAACATCTAATGAAAACAGATAAAACGTACCACTGCAATCACAGGTCAGGCATGAATGATTAACCTCGGGGAGCTTTCTATCCGTTCTGAGAACTATGGATTGAGTCTCTGGTACACAGTTTGGCAGATACTGGTTCTCCATTTCATATGAGAGAGGTTGAAGCAGGAAATGTTTTTATTTCTTCTTTAAATATATACTGTAATTGCCAGTCCGCAATGACTAAACGTTATTATCCATCTGTTGGTTGTTCAAGGACCTGTAATCAGTAAACCTTAGCAGGTTCACGCCACCTTCTGTAGCACAGTGGCTGGGGCATGTACACCCAGGTAAAGTACTGAGCATTTGTTACTGAACATTTTTATAGAGACCAGGAAATGAAAACAGCCTTGAACAGGTTCAAAACTTCTGCTCAAAATTTTTTGATGCATTCTCACTGCAATCAGAATAGAATGTAAACTCTTTCGTTTGGTTTATAAGGCCTCCCATGATCTGGCCCCCTACTCTGTGTCATGTCTATCGCTTCCTGACCTTCTCTGCATCAGCCATCTTGCTCTTCAAGAGTCTTGAAAGGTGTCAAGTTCTTTTCCAACTCAGGGCCTTTGCACATGCTTTCCCCTCTCCCTGAGCCATTCATCTCTGCTCCCACACTCTCTACCTGACTTTCTCTTTCTCTTTCTTCAAGTCTCAGTTTAAATATCACCTCCTCAGTGAGGTCTTCCCTGAATGCCTTTTCTTAAGTAGCTTCTACCTGCCCACCAATATCATCTCAGCATCCTGTTGGTCTCCTCTAGGTCACTGCTTGCAGTTTAGAGTGGTTTAGTTGTGAGTTTACACGCCAGGCCTATGTCTCTCCCAGGGGACAGGATGGCAGAGATTGTGTCTGTATTATTTACCACCATAATTCTAGCAATAAGATGGATGAGTGGATGAACCATGCTATTTGTTGCTATTTGTTATTTTGGGGATGTAATGTGTAAATGGCAGATTTGAGTCAGGACCTATGACACAGTCACAGGGATTAGAGTCCAGGAAGCTCTGCCCACAGACCAAGAGGTAAGGCACCCAGGGGTGGACCAGCTGTACTTCGTGTCTCCCCCATTGCACCTGTCAATGTGGGCCTCTCTTTTGCCATGCACCCAAATTCCCCTTAGCCCTTCAAAATCCTTAGCTCTTTTAAGTCCCCATCAAGTCGCATTTCCTCCTTTAAAAAGGTTCTAGGTTCCTCAGTCAGAAAATCAAGAGACTCCTTAACACCCTTCTTCATGCTACAGGGCTCCTTCCTATCCCTCTAACAATCATGGCGCTAACTCTCAATTCACTACTTGTGTTCTGTCTCTATCAGGCACCTTGGCTTTGTATGCTGGTTGTGATTTTCCTGTCAGATGATAAGTATTTTGATTAGAGTCTCTGATTCTGGTGCCTCGCTATCCTGAGAGTTCTAGCTGTAGTGGACACAGACCTCCCCCGCCCCAGACGAATCCTAATGCTCTCCCATGGGCTTGTGGTTTCACGAATCCCTCTGCCTCATGCTCCAGTCAATGAGGGATTCCGTTTTTTTCAAAGTTTCCTTTGAAGAGGAGCGCCCCTCAAAAAATCAACGCCCAAACAGAACATTTATAGGGACAGTAAAACTTCCTGAAGGTTTTGGAAACCGCAAAGAAATAAATCATATCTCAATTCCTGGAGCAATCACTCTCAGAACCCATCTTTTTGCATTCCTTTCTACCCGATTCCTTCCCAACTATCCATCCAGACTCCATCATCTTTCCTTAGGGTCCTCTCTTCCTTTAGTTCCCACCTCTCCTTTTCCCCCTCTTTCTCGGAACCAAAACAATTCTCCTTGTCTCTGGCAGAGAAAAGTAGTGATTATCTACGGAAGCTGAAACACGCATTAGGGGTGTCTCACACTCCACTCCAGGCTCAACATAGCAATGCCTTTTTAAAATGTCTCACCTCAGCTTATGATCTTGCTTCAATATCCTCCACCATCTCTTCCAAAATGCCAAGCACACAGTAGGTGATAGAAAAGACTTGCTGAACACTGACTGGAGGACCTGGTTGACCTGGGGGTCCTGGGGGGTAAAGCGTAAATATCATGAACGCTTGGTAGTGATAGAACATTCTAGGCTAGCATTCATGTCCCTGATCCTCCTGGTGTGAGAAGTAAGAGTTCCCTTCTCCAAAACCATAAGGGCAGTGCCATCCAGAGACAGGAAATCCATAGTTCAAATTAAAATAAGGTGGCAATAAAGTGACACACAAATACCCAGTTGTAAACGTGGAAGGGACTTAACTTAAGCAAAAGGGCACAGCTTTTCTATTGCAGCATAATGGAAAGGCGTTTTACTACACTGGCAATTGGCAAAAAAGTCAAACGACTTTATGAGGCTTTTTCTAACTTACCTTTATTAATGCATGTAATATTTTTGAAAAATTATGCTACAGAGTAAATGTTCCATTGAGCTACAAGTTGCCTGCAGGAATGTGTTTGAAATATACATGGCAAATATGTTACTATCTCTACAACTCATTTCACACTGACTTCACCCTTCTGAAACCAAACTAGCACTGAGTACTTGGAAAGGTATGGGTATTTTACAACAAAGTATACAGCATGGGTAAATTTGCAGATCCTGGAAATACACCAATTGTCAGAGTGTGAGAACGCATTTGGGAGTTTTCTCTTAGGACTTCTTTTCCCAGATCCCTTCATCTTTCTGATATGCAGACATTTACTTTTAAAAACCTCTTCCAGCTGATTTGAATAAATGTGTTTTGGGGCAGCTGACAGGGCTTTTCGTATTTATTGTACTTTTTAACGCTTGGAAACAGAAGATCTAATGGCTGAGGTGTGCCAGGAAGGATGCGGGTGAAAGCTTTTGCCTCTTTCCTCTGGTCGTTCTGTATGCATCTATCTTGATAGACAGTACATCTAGTTATGGTCCAGGGATTCCAAACGCAATCTCTCTTCACCTCTGTAGTTGGCTCTGAGACCACCCTCTCACTTTAAATGTGCCAGTAATCCAGCCAATATAATTTCAGAGCCTAGGATTCAACATCAACGTTTCAACCCAGATCTCTCCCATCTTACAGCCTGTCGTCAGGCATGACCCCTGAGCTACTCTCTACCTTCATTCACTTTCATCTTGTTTCTGCTTAAGTCTCCAATCACTTTCGTGGTTCTAAGTCAAACTGATGGGAGTCATCTTGTCCTAATTTATGAGGCTATTTTACATATCCTGCTGCTTGCTATCCACAGTGAATTCTATAAACTGGTTGGAGAAGGAGAAGGGAGAGGGGAAAAAAACCAAGAGCAAAATAAGATGTAAAAAAAGGTAGGTCAGTGAGGCAAACTAAAATTGACTGCACTGCTTTACCTCGTGGATTCCTCCAGAGCTCCCACTTCAGAGAGGAAAAACATGCCGCCTCTCTGCAGACTGGAGCTACAACATCCCCGAGAAGCCACCAGCAGCCAACGGATGTCAGGCTTTGCCCCTCTGTTCCCACTGCAGCTAGTTCCAGACTAGGAAGACTTCCAAATGCAAAATATGTCACATTTAGACATAACTTTTAAATTCTGTTTTTTAGTCATTCACACTCCCTTTCCTTGCTTATCTAACCCGCACCTTGGTTTTTCGATTCGTTTTAGAAGCCCTTCTTCATACTCTTCTTTGGCAGGATGATAGTGTATTAGAAGTATTTGGATCAAGTCACTGATGAGTAGCTGGTTGGAAATCATCAGCTAGGAAGGGGAACCAGGACCTCCCGCAGCCAGTGTTAGGGCTGGTGGATGAGATGTAGTGGTTTCCCTAGTGTAGCTCAAGGGGTTACCTTGAGGTCCCCTTCTCTCACCATAGCTCCTCCACTGGCCTCCCACAGACCTGCCTTCCCACAGTCCTTTGAAAATCAGTATATTTCTACAGCTGGCAGAATGTTGCCCATGGCTATTACAAGGAAGAACAATGATCTAAGATGCGTTTATCTAATATATAATAATTGATAATGTCTAAATTGGTTTAATTTTTAAGTATGTATATGTAACATACATGTAATATATATGTGTATACAGAAGTAAATATATTTACATATAGTATATGAATATGCACACAAATTTTTGATCAAAAAGCGTTTTGTTTCTCCCATGGTATCCCACCTTCTCATCTTATACTATGCCAGCAAGTGTTCTGACCACACAAACAGCACAAAACTAGAGTGATGCTTCATTTCCCAGATAAGCAGAAAACGCCAAGTCACTGGATAGAGCTTAATCCATCCACCATGTGGTGATACCAACCATGTCCTAGGCACCATGTTAATTGCTAGGGACACAGAAGTGAATAAGATCCATGTCTTGGGCTTCCCTGGTGGCGCAGTGGTTGAGAGTCCGCCTGCCGATGCAGGGGACGTGGGTTCGTGCCCCGGTCTGGGAAGATCCCACATGCCGCAGAGCGGCTGGGCCCGTGAGCCATGGCCGCTGAGCCTGCGCGTCTGGAGCCTGTGCTCCGCAATGGGAGAGGCCACAACAGTGAGAGGCCCGCGTACAACAAAAATAAATAAATAAAAAGATCCATGCCTTTACCTTCACTCTCAGCTGATGACCTGCTTCTTTGAGAAATGCAAGCAATCAGAAGAGAAATTCTGTCCCCTCCCACTTTCCCATTTACCAACCCACTTGCTTGTACTCTGCCTTCCCTCCAGTGACTAGGCTCTTATCTAAATCCAGCTCTCTCTGTTTGAATACTGGATCTCATCCTCTCTTGCCCACTTAAGGACACTAGTCCACTGGACATCCTCTCTATTCTGCATCATCTATTTTCCTCTGCTTTGAAGTCACTTATGACTTCCACATTGCCAATGGTCAATTCTCAGTTCTCATCTTACTGGATAGATTCACAGCTCTTAACACAATTGAATCCTCCCTGCTCCTTGAAACACTGCCTTCCCTTGGTATGGATGAGTCCACTCTCTCTTGGCTCTCCTTGTGCCTCAGTAGGTCCTCTTTCTCATTCATCCTTGCTGGTTCCTCATCATTAATTACATCTCTAAATGTCAGTGCACCCTCCGCTTCCGTCCTTGGAATCCCCTTCTCCTCATACACTCACTCCATCCATTTCCATGAATATTCACTGATAACTTTCAAATATATATCTCTAGCCTAACATCTTCCTTGAATTATAGACACTTATATCCAACTTCCTCCTCAGTATGACCTCTTGGAGTTCTAATAGTGACCACTAACTTTATATATCCCCAAATGAACCTCCATGCTCTAAACCTGGTCCTTCCTGGCCTTTTCCATCCTAGTTAATTGCGCTGCAATCCTACTATTTGCATAGAGCAAAAATCTTGGTGCTATCTTTCACTCTTTATTTCTCTCACTTACCATATTCAATCCACCAGGAAACTCCATTAGTTCCTCCTTCAAAATGTTACATAAGTCACATCATGTCACTCCTCTGCTCATAACCCTCCAATGGTTCCCCATCCTACCCAGAGAAAACCTGCAGTCCTAACTGTGGCTTCCAAGGCTCTACATAATGGGCACTGCTTTCAGACACTTCTGACTTTATCTCCTATCACTCTCCTTCTCACTTCCCTTCATACTATTCTCAGAATATCACAAATATAATCCCACCTCAGGATCTTTGCACTTGCTGGTCTCTCTGACTAGAATGCTTCTCCTCTACGTATCTGCATGGTTTGTCCCACCACTTCCTTCAAGTCTCTGCTTAAATATTTCTCATAAGAGGTGTCCTTAGACCTCCTAGCACCACTTTACTATCCATGTTTACTCTATTTGAACTTTCCTTATAGCACTTATCATACTTGGTATACTATATTTATATATCTCTTTTCTCTCTTCCACCCCTGGGGTGTAAGTTCCTTGGGAGCTACTTTGTTCATTGCAATGTCCCCATTACATAAAACATACTAGATACTCAATAAATACAGATCAGTGAACAGAATTACAAGCTCAGTCCTTGCCCTTAAGGAGCTCATAGTCTAGCAGAGCAGCCAGAAATATAAAGATACACTCACAAGGCAATGTAGGAGGTCAATGACAGAAAGCTCTGGAAGCAAAAAAGAGACACAATTACTACCCCAAATTGGGGAAGATCATAGAAAGCATCCTGGAAGAGGTGATAATCAAAGTATTAACATTAAGGAGGAGTCATTTAGGTGAGATGCTTTGGTGGAGAGCACTGGGAAGCACTGTCAAGAGCTTTTAGGCAGAGGGTCAGTGGGAACAAATCCAGAGAACTCAGAAACTCTGTGCCACATGCCAGAACATGGTAGGAACCAGAAAAGGTAGAAACATATTCCTAAGCTTAAACCAAGAGGCCAGGAGTGGCAAGAGATGAGGTTGGAGGCCGAGAGAGAGTCATATCATGGAGGACCTTCAATGCCAAGTTAATGAGCTTGGGATGTAGATGACAGTGAGACATTTCAAGGTTATATGCAGAGGTATGATGGCGTTATTTACTCAGGAACTCAATAAACTTCTTTTGAATTAATATAGGCAATGTGCCAACTGCTGGGCAAATGGCACTGTGGTCACAGTTATGGTCCAGTAGGGATGTCAGTGAGAGCAGCTACAGTGTAGGCAGGAATGGAGTACGATCTGAGCCAGATCACCTCCCCAGCAACATGGAGGATGGCTGGGAGGGAAACAACACAGGAAGGAGTGAAAGATCAGCTGGAGGACTCATATTCCAATTCAGGCAAGAGATGATAAATTATCAAACCCAGGGAAGGAACAGTGTTCTCAGAAACAGTTGACACCCCGTATGTTGTGATCATAAAAGGTAGAGTTTATCTGGAACCTTCACTCCTCTTCCAGTACTTCATCTAACACCTGCTCTCTGGAAATGGATGTATGTTACCTCACAGGCTGCCAGAACCTTCCTGGGAAACGAGCACGTAGATGAATCTTGAAAATTCAGTCTGGCTACATCCTGAGAATTTCACATGCTGCTTCTCTGGGACCACACACTGAGACACTTTGCAAGAAAATTTAACAGAAAACAGATGGCAAATGTTGTGGGGCCTCACACAACAGAGGAAGCAAAGGAGTAAACCCAGAAACGAAGCGCTAGGAACAGAGTTCCTAGAGCAGGCAAAGAAGTGGTCACCTGCCCTCTGCCCCTTGACTTGGTATGACTGGGAGGGGTACTGACCTCCTGCAGGAGCAACTCCCGTCTCTGTGACCCAGTGGATGGGTTGGCGCTTAGACTGATGGATGATTTGTCCCACATCCTTTCCTTCTGTTCCTTCACTCTGAATATTCTTTGAGCTCATTACAACAGCTCAGAATGAACACTCTAAATTTAGACCCAAACTATTTCATGTTTCCAAGGGAACTGTAAATTACTTTGTGAATGTACATACAACACAGCCAGCAAAATCTGCTTGATGAAGCCCTCTCTTACATTCAGTGTCTGAAGGCACCTCATCAATTGTTGCCCTGTCCAGCCTCCTGGACAGCTGACAGCCTCTGACAGATTGTCTTTGCTTCCCCATAGGACATTTCTCTAGGACACTCTGCTGTGGGTACAAGGGACTCAAACCTTCAGCTGCTACAATTCCAAACTCCCCAAAGTTCTACATTGTGCCTGTGAAGGGTGTGTTGGATGGAGAACAGAGTCAGGGATGTTCCATTGTTTGTGATGAGCCATCTAATATGAGAATGACCAGACTGCCCCTTAAAGCCTCGTGTCCTACCTGATAGTGAAGAGAGAAGGGTCAATGACCTAGGAGGGGATAATGGAGCACGGGAAACAGTTTTTGGTGAGGTTAGTGGATCATTTAGGACTGAGTTCAGCTATGGGACAGAGACTGGAAATAACAATGGCTAAAACAACTTAAAAATTTATTTCTCTCTCAAATATAAAAAGTCCAGAGACACCCAGTCCAGGGCTGGTATAGCAGACACACAGGGTCATCATGAACCTAGACTCCTTCTATCTTCTCTCTACACTTCTTATTGTGTAGTTTCCATCCTCAAGTTCACTGCATGGTTCAAGACGGCTTCTAGAGCTCCAGCTGTCAGGTCCATGCTCCAGTCAATGGAAGGAGGAAGGTGGAAGGGCAAGAAGGATGCAATTCTCAGTGGCTCAGCTTCCTTTGGGCAACTTTTCCAGACTTCCACACAACACTATGCTTACATCTTACTGGCCCTACCTTGATTACCTGGCCACTCCTAGCAAGAAAGATTGGGAAATATAGTCTTAGTCGGATGCAATATGGCCCCATATAATATTATGTGTTTGCCACTAAGAGAGAAGAGGAGAATGAAAACTGGGTGGAATCCAGCAGTCTCGGTTACAGTTAGGTTGTAATCATATGAGGAGCAGAGGACCCTAGCCCCTAACCTGATATCATGGAACCTAAAATAACAGCAAATTCTCCGCAAAGGGAATGAGTCCAAGAAGCATGGAAGGATTGAGAGGAGAGGAAGGAAAGAATGATCAAGGAGGGAAGGAAGTGGAAATGAAAGGAAGAAGGGGAAAAAGGAGACTAGAAAAGAGAGCTGGAAATCAGAAAAAAGGAGAAACAAAAGAGGGTTAAAGGAAGGAGGAAAAGGAAAATGTAACCCAGCTGTTTCATGGTGCCTCCAGTTTCCATTTTTAGGAATGACTTTTATTACCGGGTAAGTTTTGGCTTCCTCTTTCACAAACCTAGGGTCTTCTTCTGTGCCTTCCTAGGAGCAGGGCTCCCTGCTTCTGCTTGTAACCATAGATGTTCCAGCCCCTTCTCCTGCAATGCCTAGGAAATGGGGCCAGCCAGGTTCCTCTATCTCTGTCCTTGACCGTAAGCTTTCACCAAACCAAGCACCCCGGTACCCAATGTACATACTCAGGGTTCATTCCTATAGCATCAGGCATACCTCCAGTGTGGAAGGTGCTGCTACCTTAGACAGCCCCTTCTGGACTGGCCTCTGCAACATGGTATTCTCTGTGATTGCCTCCTTCACCCAGGACATGTAGCCCCTGGGTAAAGAATCCCAGTCAGCCACCCAGCCCCTCTCCAGCCCTCCACACAGCAGGAGGCTCACCCACATTCCTCTTTGCATCTTGCCAGTTGAGGCAACGATGCATTAAGCTTTGGCAGAGGGCATTGGTATTCTCACCTCCATCAGTATCCTGCAGAGGGAGACACAGATTAAGGTCCATAGACAAGGGGATGTGGATGCCCAGTGAGGGCTGAAGACTGACTGATGCCCTTACTAGGTTGCCTATCAAGTAATCACCTTTCACAGAGGCAAGCTTTGGTTTTCCTCAGCTTTTGACCCTGCCCTTTAGGAACAGAAGACCACCATCATGGTCTTGACCCCCTTCTATGATTGTTCTGAGAGGCATTGATTCCTTACTGCTCTGCCTGAGGCCGGGCCCCAGTACAAGAGAAACATCACAGCAGCAGCCCTCCTGGCCACCTGAGAGGAAAAGCACCCATGCTGATTAAATTATTTTTATTCTGGACCTTCCTAGAACCTAAAGCACTGGGTGGAGGCTAGTTCATCCCCCAGTGGAAGGAAGGGAAGAGGAGAAGGGAGGATGTCACCTGTGGTATCACCATAGTTAGAACATAGAACGTTCTGTAGAACAGAGACTGAGATCTTCCATCTATTTTATATTACTCTCAATACCAACACAGTGCTCTCCTCACATGGTAGACAGATTGATAATACCTGTTAAATAAATATATGAGAAAATGTCTATTTTCTCAGCTCCACACAGCTGAGACACAAACCTTAAATTTTTTTTTAAATAACAAGTTAATATGAAAAACTTCCTAGGAAAAGGTTCAGGTTCTGATTTTTCTCCTAACTGATTCATTCCTTCCTAAACGTCCATTTGGTACAGGTCCCCAAATGAAAAGGCAGTTTTGAGGATGTCCGAGGCTGAATGTCACACAGATGATTATGCAAAACTGCAGGCTGCTCCCTGGGCTCTGTGGGGAGCTGTGAACGATTCAGTTCCTGGAATAGGTACTTATATGAGGAAAAAGCAGATGATGAGGTCAAATGTCTCCCCCAGTTCATATCTATACCTGCAAAATAAGGATGCCCAAATTGGGCCCAAGAGAGACTCCAAAATACTTAGAGTGGCACTAAAACAAAATTTTCCTTTTCCTCGTCAAAAATGATGTTTTCTTCACTCCAAAATATGAAAGAACTCATTATTGCAGTCATAATTTCCCTTTAAATAGTGATGTTTCACTGGGTCCTCTTCTCTATACAGTAGATATAAACAACTTTTATCTAAAGACTGTGAAAGGGGAGTAGAGAAGAAATTTGAAGGATTCCAATGAAAAACATGGTTCTCTGCTGGGTTTAAAGGAAAACTCTGAGGGTGCATCGAGGAGGAAGATTGTACAGTGGAAAGAACATAGAGCCAGGCGTCAGGAGACCTGCTTTCTAATCTCAGATCTACCACTGAGAATCGGGTTGCTTCTTCTCCGGTCAAACGGAAAGATCTAAAGGGAGCTCTAAACCCTGCTGATGCCACTTGGAGTCTGTACCCATTGGAAGTACAAGGAGATGGGAGTGAGGAGTACAGGAAACTGTTCTAGAACATGATGTAATCTCAGCCACTAGAACGATCCTTTTAGCCTGAGATAGGAGGTTACAAATATTCTAAGACTTTTGTCTAATTCTTGCTTCAGGAACCCTGACTTAATTCCTTCTTCAGAAGTTATTTCCTAAAGGCTGTCCAAGTTGCCATTCAACTACCTGCCCACCAATTTCTTTCTCACTTTTGCTACTATTATGACTACCATGACTTCTGTTGTTAGTTAATTTCCTCAGCCTCTATACACAGCCAACTCTAAACAAAGTTAGCTGAAAAGCTGGTGTCTCAGTAGAATTAGTTGTCTGACCCATGCACTGGGGTTTCAGCAACCAGCTGTGTTGAATCACTGCTACTTTCTTCCCCACCAAACGATGACTGACCCAGGGCTAGAAAGTAGGTTTTCTCTCACACACAGATTCCACCCTTCTTGTAGAGTTGCATGAAGTCCCGTGTTAAGAAGGTTGGCAGGAGAGCGCATCATGATCAGTTGGCAATGTCTGCCATGAGGGAAGAAGACAGAAGTCATGACATACATGCCACTTATTTGCTGTCCCTGGGCCCCAAGCTCTTGGACGACCAACCTGTGCCTTCATGGAGATGAAACTACAATGGTGAGGACCCCATTCCTCCAGTGACAAAATCTTTCCTCAACCAGTGACCTCATACAACAGTCTCCGCCCACCGTCCAAAACAGAGCTCCCAGCTCCTACCCCTTTTCTCCAGTTCCAACCTGTACTCTAAGTTCTTGAGAAGCATTTTACAAAGAGTATTTCTGTAATATTAACCCTAGAAGATGCTACTAAAAGAACGGCTTTTGATCTGGCATTTGGGAAATGTCACATGCTAAATATAGCTAACATTTTCATCTAAGAGTTATTGAGCATTCATCATGTCACAAATTTTGATTTAAGTGCTTTGCATGTTTTAGTTGATTCTCACAACAACCCTATCACAATGTCCATTTTACAGATGAGGAAACTGAGGCAAGAGAGGTCACACAACTAGCAAATATTGGAGCCAAGTTTCAATCTGGCAATCCAAATCTAGAATCCATTCTTTTAACCATTACATTATGTTGCCTCCCATTTCTGTATCTATCTTTATACTGTGTATCTTTATCTACATATATACTATAAATCTATACTTACCTCTACATCTGTATCTATCTTCATGACTCACAAATCACATGAGCATGTTAAAGGCTCTTAAAATTCCTTCCATAAAGAAATTTATTTAACTCTGTTTAAGTGATTTCTAAATTAATTTGACACAAGAAGCCCCCTACCGACACTTTTTTCCCCATCTTTGCTTAGCTTCTACTAACAACTCATGCTATAGAATGTTCTAGAGCACCAAGAAAATATGCTTTTGAGGGTTTTCTGAAGGAAGGATGAGAATCTTGAATCCTAGACTCACTCTCTGCTTAATTTACCATTGTTGGTGATATTAGTATACAATATTAGACCAACATTAGTATAACCGAATGACTCAAAAATCCATATGAGAGTTATCCAATTTTTCAGGTCCTAAATGAGTTTAAAGGGAGTTAGTAAATGTAGAGAACAGAATGGACTCCAACTCTGAATTCCCAATGAAATTTTTAAGTAATTGATGATCCATGAAAAACAGGTCAGTCAAGTCAAGCCTAGAACAAACTAATATAGATGGTGAGCATTTCCACCTACATAAAATGAGAATAGTGTGGGATGGCATAAAAAGCTTGACATCTGGACTAGAGATTTTCATTTGAGCCCCAATTCAACCAATACCTAGGACTTTATTCCTTCTTATAAGCTCAACATATAATATTGTGTCTGGTAGGTGCTCAAAAGAAATGTATGTTGACTCAAATGAATGTTTGATATTGAACAATTTTCTTAACCTTCCTGAGCCTTTGTTTGCTCATGTATAAAATGGAGAAGATAATAGGGATTTCAACTTCCAGGGTTGCTGTGAAAATTCAATCAGATGATGTATTTGTGAGTGTTAATTTTAAAGGCTGATGTAAATGTCAGCTGCAAGCGCTGTCATCATCAACAATAATAAACTTAGTTGGATCTGAAGCACAGCCGTCCCAGTTTACATCAGCTCTCTCAGCCAGGTCTCCACCTGAGTCACACCCTGAGTAGGGGACGCTGGGTAGTGGCAGGCTTGCAGGGAGAAGAAAGCCCCTGGTACAGAAAGAGTTAAAAGAAAGGCCACTAGGGACAAAGCAGGGACAATCCCTATGCAAATCACCTTCTGGCTCTGAGTAAAAGAGCCCCCCGAAAAACACTTAGATGCTGCGACATTGGTTTACACTTGATACACAGTAACTGTTCAATAATGGTTTGTTGAATTCAGCTAACTTTACACCTTAAGGTTTACTTAGGAGATAGAATGGTGTCCCCCTGAACGTCCTCCTTGAATGTCTCCCCAAACTACACAAAAGATAGGATTTCTAATAATAAATCCAGATACCAAGCCCAAATCCATTCTGTTGCAGTGTATTTCTTGGTGCTGGAGCAGAGGTGCCTGGAAAATGCAGCTTCCAAAATATATATATATATGTTGCCAGGACCTCACACACCTGTAAACACCAGGATAAACACTTGATTCTTCTTCCTGAAGTATCCTCTAACCCTGGCCAGAAGGGGAGCAGCCCCATGTGACTATAGAGCACTTGCTGAAATGTGGCTAGTCCAAATTGAGATGTGCTATGAGCATCAAGTACATACTGGATTTCAGAAACAGTATTAAAAAAAGGGAAATAGCTTGTTAACCATGTTTAATACTGATTACATGTTGAAGTCGTAATCTTTTAGCTATGGAAAACATATTACTAAAATTAATTTCACCTGCTTACCTTTGCCTTTTTAGTGTGGCTAACTAGAAACTTTTAAATTACATACGTGACTCGCATTAGTGACTTGCCTTATACTTTTATTGGACAGTACTGCTCTAAAGCAATGATTTCTAAATTGTGGGTTGTGTATTAGTGGAGCAGGAAACCAGTTTAGTGGGTTACAACCCATTCTTCCTTAATGAAGGAGAATAGAACATATATTCTGTAATAGATAGGATTGAAACAGTCAAAATAGTAAGTATTGTTTTGTGAAATTTGGTTTCAATTTTATATGTATATAGAATTTATGCATGATGTATTGAGTTACAAGGTAAGAAATATTTTCCACTGCCAATGGAGTAAAAAAAGTGTTTCAACACCCCTTTTGTAAGTTATATAGGATGAGACAGTACTTCCTTAGATCGGAATGTTCTGGCATAAAAACAAAGGCTATACGACTGGTATCTGACTAGGGAGATTGAGCAATGAGTCGGGTCGATGCTGCAATTTTTAAGTTCTGCTTATGGAAACCTCGCAGCCTCTCCTGATGCAGTAAAGCGGGAAAGAAGGGCACGTGCACTGCCCATTAATCCACCTCTGTGAGTCATATAAGTACAGAGGCCTGAGGAGAAAGCAGCTGAGCACTGCCCTGAGACTCCCTGAGGGCTCCTGGGGCCCTGGCACATCAAGGCAGGGGGCAAACAGCATCCAAGTACCCCGAGGAGCAGGAAGTAATGCCCACTCAAAGGCAAATTAGACCTTGTGTTACTAGTTTATCCATCGAGGTCTGCTCTTTCCTTCAGCCTATCCCAGCATGACCGGAGAAGGTTCCTCTCCAGACTAGTCAGGGAATCCACCGCGGGGCTGGTCCTGACCTCACCCCAGTGATGCAAGTTCATAAGCTGCAGCTCCCTGCATTGTAACAGCTGCTCAACCCCAACTCTGCCCCAGGAGTCTCAGCCCTGGGAAGAAGGGTCAGAGGCCTCCTATGTTCCCAGGCCCCAGTCCATGGGGGTGCTGACAAAAGGCTTGTCTTTGCAAATTCAGTGGCCGTAGGCAATATGTAAGGAGAAAGGATGCAAACACATTCCATTGCTGCCGGCTGCCCTTTATCCTGCCCAGTGGTTGTCACCAAAGGCCATATTCATAGCTAATGAGGACACTACTTCAGGAACTGACATCACAGGTTTCAAAAAGTTCCTGAAGCTCTTTCTGAGCACAATTCCACCTTGGCCAGCAGCTTCTGTCTTGCACGCAAACTTGGCCGCCGGCCCTTCCTAACTCGCTCTGATGGAACCTAGCGGTGCAGGGTGGTGCGCGGGAACTGAGGGACTTCACCCACACCCATCGTGTCTGCTCTGTGCTCCGGGCACGCCCACCCTGCTGAAACTTCTCTCCTCCAGAGCTTCAGGTCCACCTGCCTGAGGGCCCTGCTGTTCAGATCGGTCAGAAACCACAGAGTCGGGAGTCACCGCGCTCTCCCTCAGGACTCTCTAATAGACCTCGTTCTTTGTTCCGATCTGGACCGACACGGAATGCCTCCCACAAGAGCCGTGCATTCAGACACGATTCTGCACGCGTCTTCATGAGGAGGACTGTGCAGAGGAAACTAGTCACCCTGTCAACACTTGTCCAGGCTCCCAACGAACAGAGAAATGTGCTTGTTGCCAGGGGAGGAGGGAAAAATACAAAAGCTGCTCCCTGAGTGAGATCCGCCTAGCCGCCCCCCTACTCCCTGGCCAGGCCTGGCCCCTGCCTTACCTGTACAACCCTGCAGGCTGGCAGCTGATACGGACCCGAGTTGGCCTGAGACCTACCTTCTGAGCCTGCCTGAACTGTCACTGGGTGGTGCTCACCCAAGCAATTTATTTGTTTAAAGTGTCAATTCAAATAGTATTCCATCCCAATTATGTGAATAAACACAGAAAAAAACATTGGGGAAAAATATACCAAAACACTAGTGACTTTCACTGGGTCAAGTTATTAAAAAGTCAACCTGTATGTTCTGATTAGTTTATAATGAATATGTGTTTTACTTCGAATCAGAAAAAAAAAAAAAATTTTTTTTTTTTAAGGAGGTTTGGCACAGGTCTCGCTGCTAGTTGGAGAACCCAGGACTGCCGATCACTTTCTTTTCTCTCTCTCCCTTTTTTTCTTTAGAGAAACACTTTATTTATTTATTTATTTTTTGGCTGCATTGGGTCTTCGTTGCTGCGCGCTGGCTTTCTCTAGTTGTGGCGAGCGGGGGCTGCTCTTCGCTGTGGTGCACAGGCTTCTCACTGCAGTGGCTTCTCTTGTTGTGAAACACGGGCTCTAGGCGCCACGGGCTTCAGTAGTTGTGGCATGTGGCCTCAGTAGTTGTGGCTCGTGGGCTCTAGGGCACAGGCTCAGTAGTTGTGGCGCACGGGCTTAGCTGCTCCGCAGCATGTGGGATCCTCCAGGACCCAGGGCTCGAACCCGTGTCCCCTGCATTTGCAGGCAGATTCTTAACCACTGTGCCACCAGGAAATTAATTTTTTTTTAATAGAGAATTGGTTTGCTTAGGCCATTGGTGTGGGTATTGTAACTCCCAAGGCTTATGGCATTGGCCGGCACACACCCAGCTTTACACCCTGTGACACGTGGGATTTGCATCCTGGTTCTGTTGATGTGTCTCCTCTTCTTTAGTTTCTGACTCTGGTGGCTTTGGTCCAGCTTTGTGACTTTCAGTTGACGCTGGCTATGCCCTGGATACCCCACATTGTCCACCCTAGTGTCTTGTCCAGCTCAGTACAGCCCCACCTTGGCCTCAGACCCCAAAGTTGGCCTCCCAGGCCCCATGTCTGGTTGCTGTAATCAGGTGAATAGCTTTTGATCCCTGGTTTCTTAGAGTCCAGTTTCAGGGTGCAAACTCAGCCTAGGAACAGCCATAGAATAATTCAGAAGTCCTTGTGATTCTTAGGGGATTGAGTTCTCTCTTTACATTCGAATCAACCCAACTCTGGAAAGCAGACAATTCCCTGGGGGTTGTTGATCATCTACATGAAGTGATGGTCCTTCTCTATACTTGTGGGTCAAGAAGACACACCACAAATGCCACCATGGGATTAGTCACTCTTCACCACCTGAGCATCCTCAGTTCCACTCAATCCAACAATGACCAACTTAGCAACAAGTGAGGACTCATCCTGCTCGTGCCCCCTCTAAATGCTGGGGCTGAGGGAAGACTGAGAAGGAAATACAATTCCATGGCTGGATGTCAAATAACGGAACTCTGATCCATGCAGAAATGGAGACCATGTGCTTCTTTATTTGTCATACATTAGCGATGCTGAGACCTTCCCACTGATTACGTGCCCCTTCATAGATGATACAATATTCCGCCCCCCTGGACATAATTCTTTTTCTTTTTTAATTGAAGTATAGTTGACTTACAGTGTTGTGTTAATTTCTGCTGTGCAGCAAAGTACATATATATACATTATTTTTCATATTCTTTTCCATGATGGTTTACCACAGGATATTGAATATAGTTCCCTGTGCTATACAGTAGGATCTCGTTGTTTATCCATCCTATATATAATAGTTTGCATCTGCTAACCCCAAACTCCCAATCCATCCCTCCCCCACCCTTCCTCCCCCTTGGCAACCACAAGTCTGTTCTCTATGCAGGACACAATTCTTAAACCTCCTCCTGACAATGAGGGTCTAAAAGGTTGAGAGCAGTACCTAGGAGAAGATTCATTTGGAGAGAGCAGTATTTTCACATAGACTTGATTCTCACTATAAATAATTCCCACTTCGCAGGTAGTCAGAGCAGTCTCCTGACTTGCTCAAGCTCAGAAAGCTTGAATAAATAAAATTGAATACATGAAATAAATGAAAATGGCAGGAGACCCAGAGAGATGCTGTCTTCAAGGCAGGGCCCTGCCCCCTAGGCAATGACCCCTCTTTAAAACCTCCCTGAGGTGGCCCTCTGGAGAGGACCGTCTGTGACCTGGCTCACAGCCCAAAACCTTCATCAATCCGAGGGCAAAGGAGGCCACAAAGCACTCCTTCACTTCTGAGAAGAATCAAGTAAATCCATGAGAAACTGACAGGGACTGAGTAATCAGAGAAACCAGCCTTTCAGTAAAGATGGACGGGTAGCAGGTAAAGACAATTAGGGGGTGTGAACGGTCTGACAGGTACCAAGGTCAATAATAAGAAACAACGTGACAGGCAGCAGTAATCAAAATAAGTGTGCGGGGAAGACTGCAATCCTGAAGCTATCAGCAAGGAAGCCTGGAAGGGGGTGGGCAGGACATTTATCGCCCTAACAATAAACCGTGCTGATGGCCAGCAGCACAGTGTGTCCTCGGTCCCATTGGGGTCACCTCACACACTCCCAGCAGCAGTTCTCCTGGCTAACACTGCAGAGGGGAACGTTTCAGAAACTTTGGCAGCAGGAAAAACCAGTTTGTGGGGATATGCAGACACCTGAGTAGGTAAGGTTGGCTGGAAATATATCACAGGTTTGTGTATGTATGTATTTGGAGAGAGAGAGAGAATCTACTAGACTCCAGGATCTGTGCTATATGCTGGGACCAAAGACAAGTAGATTATACACCTGCCCTCTAGGGACTCTCTGTTGGTGGGGGTGGGGGGGTGGGGAACAACTTTGCAGGTAACTCTTGTGATAAGTGTAATAACAAGTTCTGTTGGAGCTCAGAGAGGGAGATTATTGTCACAAATTCTTTCTCATATGGAGGCTTCCAGACACACTGGATGCACCCCTTGACAAAAAAAATTGAATCTTGGTGCCCTTGCTCAAATGCTTTGTGATTTTAGACAAGTCACTTAAACTCTCTGTGACTCAGTTTCCTCATCTGTAAAATGGGGACAAGTATGGTTGCTGTGGGGATTGAGTTAATATGTAATGCCCTTGGATGAGTGCCTGGAGTATGCCTGGGATATGCAGGTATCAGTCAGAAAAAGCCCCTCCTTTCCTTCATAGAACAATCCTGCACACACATTGCAATGCGGTCAATTGCACAAATCCTGGGTCATGCAGTTATGCGTGAAGGGAAAGGTGGCGGGGATTTTACCTTCCTAATCAAAAGCAGCTGGTTTGGACAAACCCAGCCACCAGTCCCACATGCTCAGTCTTCAAAGAAAAGCCCAGCGATCTTGCTATTTTGGAGAAAGGCAGTACATACTCATTGTTGATTTACAAAAGGACAACACTCAGAGTGGGAGAAAATATTTGCAAATGAGTCAATGGACAAAGGATTAATCTCCATATATATAAACAGATCATACAGCTGAATATTAAAAAAAGCAAACAACCCAATCAAAAATGGGCAGAAGACCTAAATAGACATTTCCCCAAAGAAGACATACAGATGGCCAAGAGGCACATGAAAAGCTGCTCAACATCACTAATTATTAGAGAAATGCAAATCAAAACTCCAATGAGATATCACCTCACACCAGTCAGAATGGGCATCATCAGAAAATCTACAATCAACAAATGCTGGAGAGGCTGTGGAGAAAAGGGAACCCTCTTGCACTGTTGGTGGGAATGTAAATTGATACAGCCACTGTGGAGAACAGTATGGAGGTTCCTTAAAAAACTAAAAATACAATTACCATAGGATCCAGCAATCCCACTACTGGGCATATACCCTGAGAAAACCATAATTCAAAAAGAGTCATGCCAAAATGTTCATTGCAGCTCTATTTACAATAGCCAGGACATGGAAGCAACCTAAATGTCCATCAACAAACGAATGGATAAAGAAGATGTGGTACATATATACAATGGAATATTGCTCAGCCATAAAAAGGAACGAAACTGGGTCATTTGTAGAGACGTGGATGGACCTAGAGGCTGTCATACAGAGTGAAGTAAGTCAGAAAGAGAAAAACAAATATCGTATATTAATGGCATCTATGTGGAATCTAGAAAAATGGTACAGATGAACCGGTTTGCAAGGCAGAAATAGAGACACAGATGTAGAGAACAACCGTATGGACACCAAGGGGGGAAAGTGGGGCGGGGGGTGGTGGCGGGATGAATTGGGAGATTGCGATTGACATATATACACTAATATGTATAAAATAGATAACTAATAAGAACCTGCTGTATAAAAAAATAGAATAATAAAAGAAACTTTTAAAGTTAAAAAAAAATCTGGATTCGTCTTGTTGATCAAAAGTTTGTTTCATTCTAGACATTAGGCTCTAGACTAATGAAGGTATAATATTCCAGAACAGTAGGAAGGCACGTCACTGCCTACTTCAAAATTATCTTCAAATACAGGATAAAGCATGGAAAATTCTCAGAGCTGGCTTGGGAAACAGGTCACCTGTGTTGGGCTTCTCATTCAGTGAATCAGGCTGGTGTCTTGCTCAGCAGGGGGAACTCTTTCATAATGATTTCCCTGCAGGAATCCTGTTTGATAATGCAAACTAGGATCAAAGGGATAGGTTTTCCCATTAAGAACTCCAGAGAAAGGATTCACTCTTGAGTTGTTACTGGGGAATCTGAGAGCCCCTTGGGGTATAGTCCTCCAACCCTCAAGAAGGAGAGTTGTTGAGTAAATCCAGAGAGAAACAGAAAGGTTCCTTGTGCCCTGACCACCTTGGGCTCCTCCCTCTCCCTCCTCTGACCCTCCGCTGCCAGACCCCATCCCACACCCAGCCCTGCGGCCAAGAGTCAATGGCTGCACCCCCAAACCCCTACCCCAGCCAAGTGCTCGTTAAAGCCCCTATACATGGCCAAAGAGTTGAAAAAGTATAAGGCTGGAACTATTTTTTAACTCAGAGAAACACATTCTTGCTGAGGAATAAATAAACCCGTACCTTTATCATTACAATTTTTTAATGTCACTGTACTTTTCCAGTTTCCCCATCAGAAAAACAAACTCAAGAAGATGTGAGTCAAATTCCTTTTAACACTGTAAAGTTCTCAGAGACAAATTTCTCAAGTTTTCCTCAGAAAATCTGACTTCTTTAATACCAGCTTTATGGCATGTTATTCATAGGAATAAGCCTCAGTGTACTCATCCGTAATGTGGGGTAGTATACCCACCTTGCATACTTTACAAAATTCATAGAACAATCAATCGAGATTACGTTTATGAAAACGTCTTGAAAACTATAATGAGCTCTGCAGATGCCAGGTGTTCTGTTACTCTGACTCATTTTAGTGCTTTTCAACAGGGGAAAGGTAGAAAGATCAATGTGAGAAAAAAAATGTTGAAACCTTTTACAGGCAATGAATCTTATTCTCTGCTACAGCATGAAACCACACTGAACCATGTCCACTGTTAGGTTAGTTGAAGGCTGTTGTTAAAATGAAAATGTGACTGTTATTTATGGTTTAAGGCCTACCTCTTTCCAAATAGATTTTCAGAAGGTGTTAATTTATTGCCAACACTGTATCTTGTATTACTTTGGCATTTGACTACTGAGGGAATGAGGCACAGAGGACCGGTACGTTTTAAGCAGAGTTGGGGCCAGGAGGAAATGTCTGGGGTAAACAGCCCTTCCCAGGAAGGCAGGCCCCTGTGGAGACCTGCAGGAATGAGCACTAGACAGCCACAGGTCAGTCAGTGAGGACACTGCACCCAGACCATCTGGGGTTAGTAGCAGCTGAGCTGTTGCCATCCTTAAGCCCCAAAGGAGGTGAAGGGAGTTGGCAGAGAGGTTACCAGAACCTGGAAAGAGAGTCAGTCCTATGAAAAGGTCACCTTGAGAGAAACTACGCCCTTCAGCTGAGGGACACAACCAGCGGGTGACCTCCCAGGAAGGAAGTCAGGACCCCACTCCCCTCTGGCTGGAGCTGCAGCTCCCCTACTGGGGATCTCCTTTAGCTGAATGGGAAGCTCTCTAGGAAAAGAGGTCAGGTCCAAGAAGAAAAGGATGGAGAGAGGGTCTGGAGGGGCAAAGGGAGAACTCCAACTGTGTGTGCAGGAGAGGAAGGCGGGCCCAGGCAGTGCGCACAGAGGCTGGGGAGGGAGGAGAGTTGCTCTGGGGAAGGAGAACTCCCATCAAAGAGAAGAGGGCGCCAGGCACAAGTTATTTCAGGCATCAACCCCAGCCCACCGGGGACATTCTGCATCCTCTTTTGGGCTGTTCTGTACCCTAAGTGGATCATACGTGGACTTGGGAACCCTCAAAACCGTGCTTTGCTCACCAAAGCCTGGCTACATTCAGAGCCAATTCAGTGCTGTCTGCATGCTCAATTTGTCAGAAAGGCAGCTGCTTGGAGCTAAATGGTCAATTCTTATCTTTATTCAGCTTGAAAACATTTAAAAAGCCCAAAATTGTACAACATATATCCTGGATTTAGCAGTTAATAAAACAACATTTGAATTCTACTGGCGCCCCGTTTTAACAACAATGAACAAAGATGACGCAGTGTAACTTAATGGAGAGCAAAATGCATTTTGTCAACCCAGAGAGTGAGAGAAAAGGAATTTAAGAAATTATGTACCCTGAAAAACCACTCTCTAAAGTAATAAGCAAGGCTAATCCAGGCCTTACTGACTGAATAACTACAAAATAAGATAAACGACAAGCAAAAAAAAAAAATCTTTTGAGTTTTTCAGATTAGAATTCAGCTCTGGGGCCAACTGCAACTGCAGATATTAAAGGATTTCTTTAATCATGTCACGCCCTGCTTAAAAAACACTGAGGCTCCACCAGCCCACAGAATACAGAGGAAATTTCTAAAGATGCCAATCAAGGCTCTCTGATGTCTTCTTAGTCCCCTCAATCCTGAACACACACAAACACCCCTGGAACTGTGCCCTTCTTCCTCACTCACTTTACTGCCCTTTCCCCTGTCTCCTCCTTTCAAAATTTTTCTAATTCTTCAAGACCCAGCTCAAAGGCTACCTCGATGGAAAACATCGAGATTTCTCTAGAGAGTCTTACAGTTGAAATGATTCCTTCTGCTGGGCTCCCAGAAGAATTTCTCCATACCTGGGATATGCTACTTATCATGGTTTGCTATTTATTCTTGTTATGTAAATACCTTCCTCTTAGTTATACAGGGGTTACCTGAGATTTCTCTAGCTCACCCCGACATCTTGAATGGAACCTAGCCCAGTTCCTGGCATGCAATCAGTGTGCATCTGCATTTAATTAAACAGGTTGTGCTCCATATACCAGTACCGTTGGAGCTTCTTCAAATTTCAAAACGCTATTTCATGCACTAGAAAATAGAATTCATCTGTGTGTAGTCTTTGGGTCAGAGTGGTGCTCTTTCATGCTCGAAAACACATTGATAATTTGCACAATAAAGTAAATAACTCCTCTAGACCTCTAGAGCTAAACGTTCATAAGTTGCCACCTCCAACATACATGTTATCTGGAGAAGTTAATGGATATCAGACATTAAAGCAATTATTCAGCTCCTGAAAGAAGGACCAAATCCAATGTAGTTATGTCATATAATTGGAAACAGCATGAATCTGATATTTGAACCTGTCATTAGGTACTTTTAGAGCAGATGAATTATCTGGTCTTCTGGATGTGGGTGAATATAATTTCTACAGGTAACTACTCCCAAGATTTGTTTGTTTCTAAAGGGTTTCAATGTCCAAGTAATCAAGCAAACACTTCCTACATTTATAGTTATAATTAATTAGAAGTTCTGAGCCCATGTTTATCAATCGGCCTGGCCCCGAGTTGGCCTCCTGGACATGAAGCCCTGGAAGCACTACTGAGACATGACCAGCTCCCTTACCTCAGGCACACAGAGGGCATGTAGGGATTATTTTCATACATTTTCGTAACATAGTTTTAATTGATTTTAAACCTTCGTGAAGACTGAAGGTAGTCCCTTCAGAGGCAGAACTTCCTTGCATTTGGCCTTGATGCTGCAATCAACTCTGCTTATGCTGTGCCCTTTACCCCCCCTCCTCACCCACTCCCCACAACTCGTATCCACCTTTCCAACACCACCCCTCCGTGTGGACTGGGACACCACCCCTTCAGGAAGCCTCTTCTGGTCACCTGTCCCACACTGTGAGGGGCATCTATTAAACTTAAAGTAAGTGACTAATAATACAAAAGGACAGCCTTGCCTTGTCGTCCAGTTTCACGTGTATGAGTCTAGTCTTCTCAGCTAGATTATAAGCCCCATGAGGGCAGAGACCACTTTTTATATTCTAAACCAATTTCTCCGTCTGTTCTAATGAGTATCTTGGGCAAGGAAGAAAAAAAAAAGCATCGATTTGGGCTGCAGTCTGAGTGGTCATCTTTCTTAGAAGAAACTTTGCTTTGCAGTTTTATTAAATGTAAAGAAAAGAAAGATGAAAAGCAGGATGATGACTGTTCAAGAAGAGTGACCGAACAGCAAACGGTGACATGCTGTTCTCCCAGCTTGAGAAACACAGATGAAAAATAGATATTAATGATAGCAAAAGGTCAGGCTCTTATAAGAATTTCTGATCCAAAATGGTGGAGATTAATTAGGAATTCATTTTTTATATCCTACCTACTTCCAAAGGACAAAGGTGGCTGACGGAGGGAGGTTGTGGCATCTACGACTGAACTGAGAGTCTGGAAATATGACTCAGGATTTAGTTTGGCTCTAACTCACTGTGTGTAACTGGGCAAATCACTCCCATACTTTGAGCCTTGTCTATAAAACTGGAATAATCCCATTGCCCATTATGAGGATTAAATAGGGCTCTGTATATATGACTCCCTCTCTCTCTCTCTCTCTCTCTCTCTCTATATATATATATATATATACACACACACACACACATAGATATATAACTATATATATATGTGGTTATATATATATTTGTACGTATATACGTATGTATATAGTCAAATGCTCTACAGATGTTAAGAATTCTCTGGGATCTATAGACGTTGGATAAATTCTCACCTAAATGGGATCTCTATTTACCAAAAATCATGGGGAAACCTGGAGGTAGACTGTCAACCTTAGCTGCCGCAAAAGGAAGCAGAGGCCCCCAGCAGGAACACTTGCCCAGCCTCTCCCCTTAGACTGTAAAGCAGGAATGCAAACCTGGACGGCCTCCCCCTCACTTCCCATCGGAAGACTTTATTACTCCTTTGGTGTTATTCCCTTGATGGACCTTGAGGACCCCACTTTTCAGATGAAGAAGGAACTGCTCTGCAAGGCCAGGTCAGTTGGAATTCTCAAAGACAGCACAAGACAGAGCCAGAGGACGAGACCAGAAGCCAGATTCCTCCACCCAGCCAATGCGGTTTCTCTATCCCGCAGGGACACACACACACAAATATACTGGGCTGACCCACTTGTGCCAAAAAATGAGTGTGGCTCCATCACATTCTGAACCAAAGACCCTTCCGGCAGATCCCACCTGGAGGCACGTCAAGGGACGTGGTCCTGGAGCGGGGGTGAGGCGGCCAGTCCTGGGGGGAGGCGACTCCCCAGCCTGGCCTTGCATCTCCTCCCGCGCGTCTTTCTTGACAGCTCTGGGCCAGCCACCGAGTCCTGTCTGCAGGGAGTTTTCTGCCCTCGGGTTCTTTTCAGAAACCTGACATGCCCAATAAAGGCCTGGGGCTGATGGAGACAAGCGGCCCGGAGTCCTCCCAGCAGCCCTGATGCTGCCTCCTGACGCTGACACAATGGGGCCGGCAGTAATCACATTACACCCTCGTCTTTCATAATTACCCTCTTTCTCCAAGTGACAGAGCATCCCAACGGCAGGCGGGGAACTATTTTTAAACTAATTCTAACTAAAAAAAAAAAGTGTCATTTTTTTTCACAGATATGGTTCTGGTTTATAAAATCACCCCCAGGGACAGCGTGGGGTGTAAGGTTGGCAGAAGCTAGAAAATCTAAACAAAGCACTGGCTGCTCACCTCTCTTTGCCCGCCCCCCGCCCCCCGACAACCTAGACACTCATTTCTTTTCTTTCTTTTTCTTTTTTTTTCTGAAGCTCCTCTACCTGTGTTTGTCTCTTTCACGCCCTCTCTGGCTCTAAGAGAAAATAAAAAGGAGAAAACACAAAGGCAGAGCTTCAACGTGATGTGGCTCTTTCTGTCCCTCGTCGTCCCCTCCCCCTCCTCCCTCCCGCCCCACATCCCACCCTCCTGAGACCACTTCTCCCCTCCTCCCAGCCTGCCTAAAGGTGATGGCTCCCAGAACATTTTTCTGTAACAGTAGCAAAGCCCTTCAACGTGAAGAAACGAAGCCAGGAGAAGGCATGCGGAGGGGGGCAAGGGAAAGAAAAGCCACTGAAGGACAACTTTAGCTGGGGCAAGACTTGGCCGGGCCCGGGTGACCCGCACTCTCCCCGCAGGCCACCCGGGGGGACGAGCGCAGACCCCAGCAGCACGGTACCACCTGGGCCTGGAGGCCCGTCCAGCTGTCCACTCGCCTCTTACACATGACCCGGAGACCCCTGTGGTGCCCGCCATGATAATTATATTGATAAGGAGGCTGGAGTGGAGGAAATGAATCAATGGCACTGCACGGATTTCCTGAGTATCGATCTATCGAATTGCTGCAACTTGCTTGCACTTTCATTTGGAGGGTCATTAGCTACCTGTCGTGCTTACAACTGTCAGTGTACCATTGAACCCTGAATGTATTATCTGTCCCTCAGGTTTATGTTTTCTCCCTCTACCTGTAGAACTCTGTCTGTTGCTCTCGCCAGCCTGGCGCTCTGCCATATTTTTCTTCTCCATCTTCTCAGGTTTCTCCTCCTCTTCCCCTCTCTCACCACCACTTCATCCTCTGACTGGCCTGTTTGGCTTCTATCCTGGAGTCTTACAGCTCTAGTCGGATGACTCATCTGAGAAACAGGAAGAGAGTGAGGGAGGAGAGGGGCTCTGCTGGTCCCCTCCAGCCTCCAACGTTGCTTTTAGTGACAGAGATCTTGCATCTAGCTTAGAGGTGCAGCCACCATTTCACACCAAAGCCAGAGCAAGCAGGACCCCTCTAAAGGCGACAAACACATCCACGTCGCATTCTTGGATATGCCACAGGATTAGAACAGGCCTTCCTCATAGGAAGCTGCAAAAACCTGCCCAGCAGCATCGCTGAAGAGTGCCACGGAAAGGGGCCCGCCTGCAGAACAGTCGGTATTCCTTGTGATCCAGAGGAACAGGTGGTGGAAGTAGAGAATGAAGCCTGAAAGGGAAGCTTTCAGGGACACAAGAAAGAAAAGCCACTTTGAAATAATTATTAAGTGACGTGAGCTTAGCAAAACTAAGAGCACATTTATTAAGTAGGCATGAAATAACCATGAGTTTCATTCCCCTTCCCCCTCCAGCAGGCTTCAGATGAAATGAGAAAAATGAAGCCTCCATGCCATTCACCCCACCCCCTCTCACTGCCTGCCTTCAGAACGCATCCTCAGCCATATGCAAACGGGGAGAAGCAGAGAGGTCAGCGGTGTGGTTAACAATGGCTTGTGACTGAGCCTGCTGGGGACAAGCCAAAGGGAGCTCAGAGAAGTGAATGAAGCCGGCAGGGGCCAGGGCAAGCCCTGGTTTTCTGTAGCTGCTGGCTGGAGGGGAGCCGTCCTAGGAAAGGACAAGCGTAAAAAATGTCTCCTGATCCCTCTAGGATCAAGGTTTACTTGCTTAGCGTTGTTCTTGATTCTCTGGGACACAGTGGAGGCTGGGCACTTTTAAATAAAAAGCCAGCAGACGAGCCTTCCCTCCAGGGTAAGAGACTAAAGCAATATCTGGGGTAGTAGCCGGGATTGGTGGAGAAAACATTAAGCGAAAAGTCATCGCTGTCAGGAGGTCCTAAATCTGATCCAGGGGGAGGAGGGTGTTGATTTGTAAGAGCTCTAAGTCTTTTCTTGAGAGTGCTATGTGGCTGCTAATTAAAGCTGGCTGAAAACAGCAGTTAAGAGGACAGACTATGGTCAGCAAGATCTGGGTTCAGTCCTGGCTCCTGCGCTCATTAGCTGTGCAGTCTTGGTCACATTCCTTGGCCTTTCCTGAAGCTCATTTTCCTTGTCTCCAATAATGGAACTTGAAAGAGGACCTACCATCATGGTGAAATCACCACAGAGCCCTGCTGGTTGTTTACAGCAGGTCTGATTGATGGATGCCCCCTTCTGATTGGTTGTTGCCTGAGCCATACCAGTTGCTAAATATCTTGGCTCCTAAATAGCACTCCTCCTAGCTTATAGGGTTGTTGTCAGGAATGAATGAAGTACTATAAGGAAAATGCTTAGCTTGGTACCTGGTCAATACTCAGTTTGCTATTGTTATGTATTGTGGATTGAATTGTGTCCCACAAAGAAGATAATGTTGAAGTTCTAACCCCCAGTACCTCAGAATGTGACCTTATTTGGAAATCGGGTCATCGTAGATGTAATTAGTTAAGACGAGGTCATATTGGCATGATGGGCCCCTAATCCAAGATGACTGATGTCCTTGAAGGAAGATGGCCCCGTGAAGACACAGAGACACAGGCAGAGCGCAATATGAGGATGGAGGCAGAGACTGGAGTGAGGCATCTACTAGCCAAGGAATGCCAAGCATTGCCCACCATCACCAGAAACTAGGAGAGAGGCATGAAACAGATTTTCCTTCAGAGCCTCAGAAGGGATTAACCCTGATGACATATTGGTTTTGGCCTTCTATTCCAGTCTCCAGAACTGTGAGAGAATAGAGTTCTATAGTTTTAAGCTACCCAGTTTGTGGTAACTTGTTATGGCAGCCCTAGGAAACTAATACAATATTATACTGGGTAGACTCCTCAAAGGACACGTAAGACCCTGAATTCATAAAGTAACAGGAAAGAGAAAACCTTAATGTTCATTTTAGTCCACTCTCTGATGTGATGCTTGAAAGCCCATCTTCAACATTCTCACTAAGTAGTCTTGTGGCTTGTGCTTGAACACCTCCAGTGACCAGGAACTCACTACCTACCATGACAACCCAATAGCTCTGACTATTATAAAAGCTATTCTTTACATGGAGCCAAAATCTGTTTCCCTGTAGATTCTCCCATTTTGGGGAAATTCCCTCCCTTGGACCTTTTGCTGTATAAAAGTCCAAACCCATAGCATTTAACAGCCCTTCAATACTTGAATTCCTTGAATAAGCCATATTCGTGCACATGTCAGAGTTTTAGCAAATGCAATTCCTTTTGTCTATAATGAACTTCTGTCTTCTCTACTTAAAGAGTCATCTATTAAAACCCAGTTCAGTATTATCTTCTGATACACTAGGTTATGCTGTAGGAAAAATCTGTGCTTCAAAACCAAAAGTTTATTTCTCTCTCATGCACTACACACCTACTGTACGCGGCCAGGGCACCCTTTATCATGGTCACTCAGGGACCCAGACTGAGAAAGCAGCCACCATCCTGAACATTGCCAGTCACCATGGATGGGAAAAAGAAAGCTCTGGGGGGTCTCCTGTCAGCAATGAATGCCCCCTCCCAGAAGTGACCCACATCACTTCCTCTCACAACCATCGGCCAGTACTAGTGACATGGCCTCACCTAACCAACAGGGGGCCTGAAAACACAGCTCTGGAGAATGTAGTCCTACCACATGTCTGGAAAGCCAGGCCAGAAATACTTGGCAAACAGGACTGACGATTACCCCACACCCTCTGCGTAGCTTCCCCTGCTGCCCCAGACAAAGTTGCTGTGTCACCTCCAGCCCTCTAGGGACATTTTGTGTGTTTTTTGGTCATGATAATGATCACATTGCATTGTAATTATATTTACTTGTGTTTCCATCTCTTTCATGAGGCTGAGAGTTTCTCAATGACAAGAACTAGATCATCATAAACATTTAATATGTGGATGCATTTGAGGGCAATGACTGTATAGCCACAATAAGAGCCCAAGTCCTTACAGTGGTTCACAGGCCTTCTCTGACCCGGCCCCCACTCCTTCTCTGATCTCATCTCCCCACATCTGCTCCCTCATTCACTCGCCTCCAGTCTCACTGTCACTCAAACTCACCAGGCCGGCTCCTGCCTCAGAGCCCTCACCCTTGCCGTTCCCTGTGCCTGGAATGCACTTCCTCAGCCGTCTGCTAAGCCCACCCCTCACTTCCTTCAGGTCTCTGCTCAGTGGTCACCTCACTAGACAAGCTTTCCCTGGCTGGGCTCTACAAAATATCCATGTGACTTCCCTGTCCTGGTACCTCCTCTGCTCTCTTCTTTTCTTTTCCTCCACAGCAGTTACCACTTGCTGACACAACACACACAAGTGAATGTTACATCATCATATATTAAATATCATATAATATGCATTATATCATACATTATATATGACATACAGAATTATTGTGGGTATTTATGTATTGTATGTCCTCTCCCTCCCACCCTCTCCCCCCCCCACACACACTTAAATATAACTTCTGTGAATAAAGGAACCAGCATATAGTAGGTACTCAATAAATATCTGTCAAAGGAATGAATGATAAAGGAACGATAGCTCTGGGGTTGTCACTTCTCTGGACAAAAATGCTAAGTTCCTCCCTCTCCTACAACAAGATTTTGAGAACCTTCAGCATCCTCTCCACCCAGAAGTAATCAATGACAAGTGCAGTACAGAGCAAAACAGTCCCCTGCACATCCTAGTCTATAATTGCAATTAATAAAGCCTGAGTCTGTAAATCAACTATACTTCAATCAATCAATCAATCAGTCAATAAATCCTGAGTCTAAAAAAGGTTTTGGAGGTTACAAAAATCACACTGTTGACTAATTCATAGTCAGTTTGGTTACTGACTAAAATCTTGTGTTTTTCACACATAAAACTATACTTTTCTCTCCACATATAATTTTATAGTTGTTGCTTTGGACTGGTGTGCAACTAACATTTTTCCCTTTTAATTTTCCTGTCACTTGTCTTCCTTTTCATTTATAATGTCATTTATTCTTTCACTTATTTATTGAGTGTCTGTTCTGTGCAGAAAGTTCTGTTAAGTGCTATGGGTGCTACATGATAATTTTATGATTCCCCAAAAACAACCAACTATTCAGCAATATCAACATGGATCAGACAAACCAACTTTAGTTTAGCAAGTGAGATGGCTAAGGCTCCCTAGCCTTCAATGTAAATGTAAGTGTAAATGATTTATATCAGAGTCATTCCTGGGAAACTTTCAATGACATAAGGGCAGAGTGCCACTCCAAGGATGAAACGCCTAGAGCAGCTGAAAATGGGAAGGCAGGTAATACCTCAGATAGAGGGGCTTGAAAAGAGCTTACAGTCATGAGAGAAATTTGGTTCAGACATGTCACTCCATGTGTCCCCAAGGTTGATTTACCTCATCTGACGTAACCAGTGGATCACCACCTCTCCCATCACTCCAAGAACCTCACCCTTCTTTGAACAAGGGTATGCTAAGGTTGGGCTTTCTGGCTGTCAAATGATGGAAGAGATTTCTCACATGTGCCAGTGATTTCAGGGTAGTCCTGGGATAGGGGAAGAACCAGGGAGTCTGGCTCCAGAGTCCAGAATCTTAATAGCTCTATTCTGTTCTGCTTCTTCTTCATATTGGAAACAAAGATTTTAGTCCAATATATAATATAAAGACTGAATCATAAGACATGGTTTCCAAAATAGTCACTAATACAGATGACTCCTAATAAAATCATCCCTCAGAAATTGTCCAATTGAATTGAAATTGAAGAAAATAGTGAATAACTTGAGGATAATGGAAAGAGATTAAATGAGTTGGAGAATGATTGAACCTTGTGCTCACAGGGCATTTACTCATTAATTCATCTGCTTAACCATCTTCCATGTATCTACTCACTTATTCATTCAACAGCCATAGTACAGAACACTTTTGCTGTCCTAGACACACATCAAATACTGTGAATAAGATGTGGTCTGACCTAAATTGACTTAGCAGTTCGGGGCCAGTGGGGGGAGGCAGGGGACGAAGCTGGTGGGGGGGCAGGAGCAGACAAAGGAAACCCACAGTCTAGTGTGGCAAATGCTGTCAGAGGGGCTTTATAAGGAGTGAGAGATAAATTTAACCTGTGCTGGGGATGCTCCTTTGCCTCCTGAGGGAACAGGAAGAAAAAGATGAGAGGAGAATGCTTCGTGGAGGAAGGAACATTGGATTCGGCCCTAGCAAAATTTTCTAATCTCAATATTCTTGGGAAGATCCTATAACTAACACAATTTCCATCAGAGACAACAGAACATTGAACGTGCTTATCAAGACAAGCACTGGAGCATAGCAGTTAAGAACACAGGTTTTGGAGTCAGACCTGCATTCAAATTTGAAGCTTTCTAGGCAGAATTCACTCCATTAAAGGATGGGGATAATCATAACATCCCATCATAGGTTTGTTCTAAGGGTCAAGTAAGATCCCCCGTGAGGTGCACAGCGCAGTCTGTACACAGGACACATTCAGTTGATGTTAGCTGTTGCTTATCGCCTTCTTCCCAAATTCACATTTACTCTCACTCTGTTCCTTTGTCCTTAATCTTCTTAGCTCTAACATTACCTTTAGAACCAAAAATTTGTAAGCCTCTTTTCTCTTTTACACAGGGAATACAGAAGAAATATAATTTCTGTAAAACTGATTTGCATTACAGGAAATTTATCGTTCTCCATGGGTCTTGGTGACTAGGTAACCAGTAGAGGAGCTAATACATTATTTTAGCAATTTAAACAGGACCTCGGAAGAAAGGCACCCTGTGATCACAAAGCACTGGGACTATACTAATGAGAACATTAAAAGAAAGTTCGGCTCACACAGTCCCAGATAATCACAAATGTACCTAAGGATTATTAACAACCACAGTTACCTGGAACTGTATTATCTGCCTGGTTGGTTATTCTAAAGTCAACTTGTATTTGAACAGATGAGCTTAGAGGAGTTAATAAGTTATTTTGAAGTGGCTGGCGGGACCCCTTCATTATAAATATCTGGCGAAATATGAGGGTATGCCTAAGGCTCCATGGTACCCTTCATCTTAATTCTCACTCAGAAGTGAAAGGATGCTCTGAGTTCTCCTTGGAGGACAAGGCTAGCCACAGTGCCCCTGCCCCGAGTCCTCACATGTCCTCTTTGTTGGAACCACTTGCCCACTGTGGAGGCCAGACTCATGTGTTCTAGATAAGCCTTTTGGGAAATCAAAATGCCCTTCTGCAGAAGCAGAGTCCATTTTCAGGGGTTCATTCCTCTAGGGAACAAAAAGCTCTGGGCTTTCATGACCCTGGTAGTCACTTCCCAACCTTCCCCTTGAAATCCTCACTGCTATCCTTTAGCTTTGTAGGACTGTACATAGCGTGGTGCCCAAGCGCAGGTCTCAGAGGCCATCTCGTTCGTTCCTTGGTTTCTCTTGCAAATTTCCACAACACCATGCTTTCTGCTGCAGGCCGGTCTTGAACCCAGCGCTCTGCTGAGAGGATGGGGGCAGACGGGGAAACAGTGGTCTTGAAGAACATGCTCATTGGCGTCAACCTGATCCTTCTGGGCTCCATGCTCAAGCCCTCGGAGTGTCAGCTGGAGGTCACCACGGAAAGGGTCCAGAGACAGGCGGTGGAGGAGGAAGGAGGCGCTGACGGCTACAATACATCCGGCAAAGAGCAGCCGGTGGTCTTCAACCACGTGTACAACATTAACGTGCCCCTGGACAGCCTCTGCTCCTCGGGGCTGGAGGCCTCGGCCGAGCAGGAGGTGAGTGCCGAAGACGAGGTGCTGACAGAGTACACGGGCCAGACCTCGGACCACGCGAGCCAGGTCACCTTCATCCACAGGATCAACCTCCCCAAAAAGGCCTGCCCATGCGCCAGCTCTGCCCAGGTGCTGCAGGAGCTGCTGAGCCGCATCGAGATGCTGGAGAGGGAGGTGTCAGTGCTTCGGGACCAGTGCACCAGCAGCTGCTGCCAGGAAAGTGCGGCCACAGGTAGAGTCTGGGAGTTTGAAGCCGGTCTCAGGAGGGAGGGAGGGCGCTGAGCAGAGAGGGAGAGTGAATGAGCGTGAGCCACCGCTCCCCTCAAACCTGGCTCCTCTTCACACGGAGGGAGAGAAGTGCCCTAGTCTGTAGCTCTCTGTTCAGACGTCTCTAAGATCTAAATGTGGTCCTTCCCAGGGGATTTGGCGTAGGGATTCTCTACAACGCATAGTCAGTTTGAAATACATTAACCTGATTTTGGGGGGATGAGTCAGGTAACAATACATCGGTTCAGCACAGCAACTTCTGTGGTGAGCAGGGAATTTGACGTCTGTCTTCATTCATCTTTGGTTTTCACAGGCTGTTGAATTGATATCTATCCATGTTAACCTGAGGGACTAGAGAATTCAGGCGCTCTGTTCACTCCATCTCAGCCTTTCTTCCATCTGAGTAAATGATAGTCATTATAGTCTCAGAGGACCTGGCCCCATCTTCTCCAGCAAGATGGAAGTTTCAGCCCCTGACCCCTCCACGAACGCATGTGGATGTACACGCACGTGCATGCACACACCCACTCACAGAGCTTATTACAACCCCCTCCCCTCCAAAGGCTGAGTATCCAGGACTTATACCTCTAGTCTCACCCACCCCCTGACTAGTAACACTTACCAATGACTATCTTGACCTCTCTGGGAGAAGTCAGAGCCAGACTTCCTGACTTCAAATCCTAGCTCTGCTACTTACTAGCTTGTGACTTAAGCAAGTTGCATAACCCATGACTTCCTTTCTCCATTGACAAATGGTGACAGACTAGAACATCAGGAGTTATTACATATAAAAGCCTCCATTCAGATGAAAGCCTGGCTTCTAGTAGGGACCTCACATGCAATAGCTGTTATCAGCTGACCCCCAATGAGCAGAAAGTGTGTCCCTTTTTGTGCCCGGCTCCTCTCACCCAAAAGGTACCTTCAACCCATGAAATTTATTCTTTAACAAGAGGACTGTGTCTTCCTTACTATCTCGGGTTCAAGCTTTTACCTTTTATAGTGGTTTAAATTAACCACTATAGTTATAGCATGGTAAGGGCTAGGGGCAGGAGATATGCATAGAATCCTAAAAAGATCACAGCAAACAGTCACCAAATGAGACAAGTTCTGGGAAGCCTTTGAAGTGACCCTAGTGCTAAGTTGTGATGAATGAGCAGAGTTAGTTAGATGGCAGGAAGGAGAGGCAGTCGGGTGTGGCTGCAGCGCATGTGACCTTGTCCTGCATCACAGGCCTGGTACTCAGCATACAAGCCCTCAGATCCCCTTCCGTCCCCATAGCCAGCACCTGGGCATCTTGGTCAGGGGCTGTCCTTGGGCTGTAAGAACCTCTTTGGCCTGGCCCAGGGAGACAATGGACATTTATACCCTCCAAGGGCAGCCTTTCGTCCCAGTTGAGGTGTGGCTTACACTGTGTCCAGAAGACCCTGCAGGACTGAACCCATGTGACACCCCCAGGACCTTGCCTGATAATGTGTCTGGCTTGGGCTCCAACCTCCTGAGTCTCCCCTTCTCCCTGACAGGTTTTTCCTGGGAGCACTTCCCAGTAAGTCACTCTCATCTGAATTCTCACCTAAAGTCTGATTCTAGGGAACCCGAGCCAAGACACACTGAAGGTGAGCCCCTGAAGGACGAGGGACCTGATCTCACTCATCGTCGCCCCCAGGGCTGTGCCAGACACAACCCCTATCAGATGAAAACATTCATGAAGTCGATGATGTACCAAACTAGCTTGAGCTTAATTCTCAGCAACACAAACCTGATCAGAGAGTGAGGAGAGGTCTCTGCCCACCCCTCCCATACCCCATTTACAGGAGGTTCCACGGCTGCCCTTTGACTTTCTCCTTGGCCCTTCCAGGACAACTGGATTATATCCCTCACTGCAGTGGCCACGGCAACTTTAGCCTCGAGTCCTGCGGCTGCATCTGCGATCAAGGCTGGTTTGGCAAGAACTGCTCGGAGCCCTACTGCCCCCTAGGCTGCTCCAGTCGGGGCGTGTGTGTGGATGGCCAGTGCATCTGTGACAGCGAGTACAGCGGCGACGACTGCTCAGAGCTCCGGTGCCCGACAGACTGCAGCTCCCGGGGGCTGTGCGTGGACGGGGAGTGTGTCTGTGAAGAGGCCTACACTGGCGAGGGCTGCAGCGAGCTGAGGTGCCCTGGGGACTGTTCAGGGAAGGGGAGATGTACCAACGGTACCTGCCTGTGCCAGGAGGGCTACGCTGGTGAGGACTGCGGCCAGCAGTGGTGTCTGAACGCCTGCAGTGGGCGAGGACACTGCCAGGAGGGGATCTGCTTCTGTGAAGAGGGCTACCAGGGCCCTGACTGCTCGGCAGGTAGGGAGGGGAGCTCGGCGGGGCCTTTGTCAAGGGTGGTCCAGCAAACTGGCTGGAGGTGGGAAGAGAGATGGGAGGGAAGGTGAATTTTAGGCCGAAGAATTCCCAACTGGGTCATGTACACTTGCTTTCCAAGACAGCTGATTTCTTGAGTCAATCACAATTGACGAGGCAGATTTAAGGGGGGGAAGGGTGGAAACCAGAAAAGGTCAAGTTCAGGCTGAAAGCTGAATCTTACCCCAAGACCGGAACAAAGTCAATGGTAATGATGGTGACAGCATTTCACTGTCCTTGAGATGGAAGAAAGCGGAGAGTCAGACCATGGCAACACCTTAGGCAAGGGACCACCCTAACTCAGCCCTTCCCAGAGCTCCACCTGCTCCAGAATATGCCCCTTGCCTGTTGCCATAGTCTGGGGACACGTCCTTTCACAGTGCTAGGGCATGCGATGGCGGTTAGTCTGTGATAGTCAGACTAGCAGGGCACTCTGGCTATTTTAGAGCTTGCATATTGCAAAGTGTTATTAATTTTTGAAATCATCTAGTGTCCACATGGATAAAAGTATTCATAGGCAAGGAATTACTTGTCACTAGGAATAAACTACTAAAGGCATCGAGCAACAACGCACGTTCTAACTATTAGTACAGCATATTAAAAGGTCACGAGTCGCTTTGTTCCAGATGACATAGCAAATTGGAACCAACCCCATATGTGTCTGCACCATGGAAACCAATCCAAAGGTGATGTCCCAAAAGGAGGACCTAAATCTATCAGTGGGAAAATACCAATATCTCACTGGAGATCATTTTCTTTTGCCTAAAATCAGATTATTGTCACTATCTCACCGTTATTGCTCATCTTCTGACTAAATCAGTGACTCTCACTGATAAATTTGTGGTTTAAACAGTACAGATTGAGTGATTGATCTTGATCTTTTCCATTTGCAGTTCAATCTGTAACAGTGGGCTCAGAGTGCCCATTGGGAAAATTGAAAATAAAAAATAACAACAAACGAACATTGTTAAGCTTTCTGATGGGTTGATTCTAGGAATTTTCTGATCAACCTTCTGACCTTGGTTTAAGGGGGAAATCCTGGGAGGCCAGCTTCACAAGCCTTTTATTCTTGAGCATCATCAATGATTCCCACCTAGGTGCCAGACTAGTCAGACAAGTCTCCTGCACCTGCAACTTCAACCTAAAATTTTTTAAAAGATCGATGGCAACAACTAAAAGATAAACAACAACCCACTGCTTAGGAAAAAAAATATTTTCACGTTCTTCTATTTTTTTCCACAGTCAATGATTTCATTTAGCCTCCTAATTTTGTTTACTGAATATCTTACTGAAAATATAAATAGCTGTTATACCAGTTGTTCAGACGGAAAAGTCAAGCAGAAGTTAAGCTTCGTCTTTCTGAATCCAAAGTCCTAGGTAATTGCTGGGAAGAGGAGGCTGAAGCATGATCCTATTCCCACCCACAGGACGAGGCTCCATGAGGCCCCATCAGAGGATGCTAAGGAGGCTCCATGAGGCCCCATCAGAGGATGCTAAGGGTCCATTTGGGCCCTTTTCTATGTATGGCTATTCTGTAGTTCACATCCTTCTTAATAAAATTGATCTCTGTTGGGTTGTACATACTTCTCATGTTCTTGACCCTCCTTTTCCACAGGGATGGGTTCATTTGCAAACAGAATCTTAATCTGATCCAGGGTCCAAACTGAACTGGAGATAAGCCCTTCTGGTCACACAGGGAAGACTCAGGAGCTGCTAGCATAACTACAACTGGGTTGAGCCCAAACCATGAGCACATGTTACCTCCAACACGTTACCTCTGTGCTGTTTGAGGAAGACTTCTGGATGCCCAGATAAATTACTTTACAGGTTCCCAAAGCATGTGAGGAGGGACAGTTGCATAATCTCCATCTGTTTCTATAGCAACCATGGAGCCACCACTGATTCAGCAGGTGCTGCTCTCAAGGCTTTCTTGTCTTTTAAACCAAATGCCATGGGTCTTTTCCAGAGAGGTAACTAGGTCATTATCTAAAGTGCTACTTCACTTGCTCTTTGTGAGAAGGCTCTAGGAGAGGGGCTGCTTATCCACTGCTTGACTTTTCTGGCCAGATGCACCCACTCCAGCATTACTGCTCCCCTCGCCAACAGCAGTGAGGAGAGGAAAGAAGAGAACGGGTAAGGTGAAAACATGGAGAGCCACAAAATGCACTTCTCCACAGGTCATTCTTTTCTCTCTGGCAAGGGCATGGAAAGTGGCTGCCCATTGTGTGGACTTCATTCTGAGGCTCCTTAGGCCGCTAGAGCTTAAATGCAATTGAATAGAGTCGACAAGGCCACTCTATTTGACTCCCAGCCTTGATCGTTCTCATAGCGGGCCACGGGACCAGATCTCAACCTTTCTGCCTCTGTTCTCTGGCCCGGTAAAGACAATAGAACAAAAAAATTCATGAATATGAGCACTTAAAACAGGCTTTGAAAGAAGCTTCTCTGGGCTTCTCATTTTACAAATTGAAAAAAGCAGCAGCCCTGAGAGACAGGAAGATTTTTCCACAGCCAGACAGCTAATTAATGGCAGGGCAAAAATAAGAACGCTGGTCTCCTACCAACTTCTAGCACTCTTTAATCCTCCCTGGGATGCTAAGTAGAGTGGAATCAGAAAATAAAAATTTTGAAAGCCACATACACAAAGAAATAGTCTTTTGACATGAAAGCTGAGCTCTGTCAAATGATAAAAAATATTAGGTGTTGGAGACGGGGTAAGGAAGCACGTCCAACCATTTGCCCACGCCTGCCCCCAGGGAAGGAGGTTTGGCCACAACTCCCTGCAAAGCAACAGGATGAAAGAACAACCAGAGCAGGGGCTTGAAACAATCCAGAAAGCCGTTCCCTGGACTTCAGTCAGACCTGCAGAGATTCATCACCACCAGCCTCTGCGTCTGCTAGCACTGCGGCCAGCCCAACCTTTGGCACCTGAAATCACTCGCTCCTCCGAGCGAGACACTTCATGGAACTAATTCCAACTGCTCTCACCACATATGTGCAAAATTGATGCGAGATCTAAAAAGTAAACAGCATGGCATCTTTGCAGATAAGCAACTCCAATTCCTCAAGCCGCAGTTTACTCCTTTTTAACTGCCTGCTCTTCCCCAAGTTCCCAACTTGGAGCCCCAAAGAAAGTAATACTAAGAATAATTCGCAGCCCCCCCGCCACACACTAAATTCCTTGAATCAAGGCATACAGCTCTTTTACAGTTTGCTTTCTAGCAATACCATTTCATTTTATAAGAATTACTGACACCCAATGTACACAGCTGCTGCTAAGTTATAGGGTGAAAGGTGATGGTCTCCTCCTTGGAGCCACCGCTCTCAAGAATGCTTCTTCCACAATCGACACCATTGCTTCTTTCTCATCATTACCACCACCAGGCTCAGGTCTCAAGATAAAAAACTTGCCAAGTGAAGTTGTCAAGATGAAAAAATCCTTCTGCACCTGTTTTTTACTTTAAAATCCCCAAATGCTCTGCTTGGATCATTCTCCTTCGTCGTGATTAGCTTTATTTTCTGGAGAAAGGCACTAAAAATGAATACACTGACTTGTCCCAAATGCCCTAAGAATTGCTGGTGACTTGAAATTTGGAATGGCTGTTTCTGTCACCATGACAGGAGGAGTCCCACACAGGAAACTTGGAATCAGCGTGTTGAATAACAAAAGGCAGGCCCTAGAGAAGCTTTCTTTTTTTTTTTCTTGTTGTTGTGCTTTTGTTTTATTTATTTATTTATTTTTTAACATCTTTATTGGAGTATAATTGCTTTACATTGTTGTGTTAGTTGATGCTGTATAACAAAGTGAATCAGCCATACGTATACATATATCCCCATGTCCCCTCCCTCTTGCGTCTCCCTCCCACCCTCCCTATCCCACCCCTCTAGGTGGTCACATGCACCGACCGGATCTCCCTGTGCTATGCAGCTGCTTCCCACTAGCTATCTATTTTACATTTGGTAGTGTATATATGTCCATGCCACTCTCTCACTTCGTCCCAGCTTACCCTTCCCCCTCCCCGTGTCCTCAAGTCCATTCTCTGTGTCTGCATCTTTACTCCTGTTCGGCCCCTAGGTTCTTCAGAACCATTTTTTTTTTTAGATTCCATATATATGTGTTAGCAAACAGTATTTGTTTTTCTCTTTCTGACTTACTTCACTCTGTATGATAGACTCTAGGTCCATCCACCTCACTACAAATAACTCAATTTTGTTTGTTTTTATGGCTGAGTAATATACCATTGTATATATGCCACATCTTCTTTATCCACTCATCTGTTGATGGACACTAAGGTTGCTTCCATGTCCTGGCTATTGTAAATAGTGCTGCAATGAACACTGTGGTACATGACTTTTTGAATTATGGTTTTCTCAGGATATATGTCCAGTAGTGGGATTGCTGGGTCATATGACAGTTCTATTTTTAGTTTTTTAAGGGACCTCCATACTGTTCTCCATAGTGGCTCTATCAATTTACATTCCCACCAGCAGTGCAAGAGTGTTCCCTTTTCTCCACACCCTCTCCAGCATTTATTGTTTATAAATTTTTTGGATGAATGGCCATTCTGACTGGCATGAGGTGATACCTCATTGTAGTTTTGATTTGCATTTCTCTGATGATTAGTGATGTTAAGCATTCTTTCATGTGTTTGTTGGCAGTCTGTATATCTTCTTTGGAAAAATGTCTATTTAGGTCTTCTGCCCATTTTTGGATTGGGTTGTTTGTTTTTTGATATTGAGCTGCATGAGCTGCTTGTATATTTTGGAGATTAATCCTTTGTCAGTTGCTTCATTTGCAAATATTTTCTCCCATTCTGAGGGTTGTCTTTTCATCTTGTTCATGGTTTCCTTTGCTGTGCAAAAGCTTTTATGTTTCATTAGGTCCCACTTGTTTATTTTTGTTTTTATTTCCATTTATCTAAGAGGTGGGTCAAAAAGGATCTTGCTGTGATGTATGTCATAGAGTGTTCTGCCTATGTTTTCCTCTAAGAGTTTTATAGTGTCTGCCCTTACATTTAGGTCTTTAATCCATTTTGAGTTTATTTTTGTGTATGGTGTTAGGGAGTGTTCTAATTTCATTCTTTTACATGTAGCTGTCCAGTTTTCCCAGCATCAGTTATTGAAGAGTCTGTCTTTTCTCCATTGTATATTCTTGCTTCCTTTATCAGAGATAAGGTGACCATATGTGCGTGGGTTTATCTCTGGGCTTTCTATCCTGTTCCATTGATCTATATTTCTGTTTTTGTGCCAGTACCATACTGTCTTGATTACTGTAGGTTTGTAGTATAGTCTGAAGTCAGGGAGCCTGATTCCTCCAGCTCCATTTTTCTTTCTCAAGATTGCTTTGGCTATTTGGGGTCTTTTGTGTTTCCATACAAATTGTGAAATTTTAGAGAATCCTTCTTAAAAGAAGTTTCTTACCTCTAGGATAAGCACCAGTCTGGAATTGGTATCCTAAACGATAGTCTGAATTATTCACTGATGTAGTTTATTTTTGTGGGCTGTGTATAAATGAAGGAAAGCATCTGGTACAATCAGTGACCCATCCTACAAATTGTAGAGGAAAGAACACATTAAGTATAGATCTTCGTTTGATAATCAGTTCAGCTATGACCCAACTCCCTTACTTTTGGCAAGTCCTTTAGCCTGCGTCTCAGTTTCTCCATTTGTTAAGTTGGGATAATTATATCTACCCAATCTACCTCATAGAGCTGCAATTAAAGGATTTTTTTTAAAGTCTAGTTAGATGGTTTATCTAAACATGTTTTATAGACTGAAATGCTATGCAAATATAAAGTGGTATTGTACACTGGCTTAGAGATTCTAGAAGCATTGTGCCTGGGTTCAAATCCTAGCTTCTGTGTTTGCTGACTCTGTGACTCAGTTTTCTTCTCTATAAAACAGGGGTAAAAATAATACCAATTCCATAGTGTTGGTGAGACGGTGAAATAAGAAAATCTATGTCAGAATGTATAGCATTGTCCTTGGTGCATAATAAATGCTCTATATAACCATGCAAAATACTGATAGGTTCTATATAACAACTCTTCTTTCCCTGGTCCAGGAGTCACCTGGTATGCATTATACAGGCTACCCCAAAGATCTTAGTGCAATCAAAGCTTTCATCATGCCAGAGTTGGAAATGATATATGCTTATAAACTATCATTTGAAAGTTTGATTATTTAAATTTCATTTACATTCATCTAGTTTTATAAATTAAAAATTTTTTTGTTTTGGTCAACATTTGCCATCTTTAATCAGAGGAAGCTCTGCTATCTAGATTGTTTTATACCATTCACAATTTGGGGCAAAAGCAATCAAAGCATATGCCCAACATTGTAAATATATGTTCCTAATTTCCATCTTATGAGTCCTCATTTACACCTCTGCCAAGAATTTGAGGCTGAGCACCACAGGGAGCACAGGCACCTTCTTTTCACATGGCCCTGTGACTAGCAGCTGCCTCAGTCCTCTGCTCTTGTAAAGGTGAAAGAGTGAGGATTCTCAGAGGAGAAATTCAATACCAATGACAACTTTTAAACTAACCAAAACCTCCACTGCATATAAATTTATAAGTTAATTATGACTATTTAAATACTGGCCTGATCTTCGAGTTAATCTATGGGCAGGTCCAATTACAGGTATACTGGCGTTAATCCTAATTGATCTTAAAGTTTCAGTCATTTAATACCCCCACTACTGGTGAATCTTCACTTCCCAAGGGAACCATACATGAAAGGCTATTTCAATGAGGTTTTGTTTTTGGTGATTCTCTGAATAGCATTTGAAAAGTAGAACAAGAGAGAAAAGCAAAGCCCTCAAGTATGCTCCTTTCTCATCATCCCCAAAATCAAGGCTAATAAAATTTGTTTAACACGAGTTACATTTCTTTCAAAACTTAAACAGTCTCCTTTTAACAGGGAAAATAAAGTGTTATTGAATGTCTTCATCAGTCCATGGTATCTAGGATTTACTGTTTTGGCTTCTTGTATTTTGCAATATAACCAGGAATAAGCCTTTATTTCCAGTTGCCAAATCAAATACTGGCTCCCAGGGTAATCTGGTAACAATAATTTATTAAACTACCAAAAATATTAGCCAATGTATGCTGTTAAATATCTAACAACTAGATCTCTGAGGGAAAAAATCAAAAGCCCCACTTTGTAGCATTTGCCAACTTCCATGGTGTAAATACTCCCTCTGTGGCCAGTTTCAAACTACCAACATGAAGTCACTAAATGTAGAGTTGGAAACAGCTGTGCATTAGCACACAATTACATAGTATTTCTACCAGAGAGATACAACACATGTAAATTGACTCAAGGGCATAGATAATAGTAAAATGTAGTGAAGTAATTTGCCAGTGATGAGTTTGGAGTATTCATAATTTTGTTTTTAAGATAATTTACTTAATTGTAAGTTAATACTGAGTACAATTTAATCTTTAATAATGACTATTTAAAACTGTCTTGCAAAATTCGACAATCAACTTTGCTGAGCCAGTAGAAGCCGGCTCCAGCACACCACTAACTCACAGCCCTATAGGGATGGGAGTACTGAGCACAGAAAAGATAAGAACCTGCCTGCAAAGGGAATTACCAATCACTCAAAGGCAATGAGCTGAGCAGAATATACAGACAGGGCATGTGGGGTGAGATGTGAGGAAGGAAGTTGGGTCCAGGATGGGGAAGGCAGTCCTCTGAGCTCATGCTATCTGTGTATTGCCTCCTGGTAGTTGCCCCTCCAGAGGACTTGCGAGTGGCTGGTATCAGCGACAGGTCCATTGAGCTGGAATGGGACGGGCCGATGGCAGTGACGGAATATGTGATCTCTTACCAGCCGATGGCCCTGGGGGGCCTCCAGCTCCAGCAGCGGGTGCCTGGAGATTGGAGTGGTGTCACCATCTCGGAGCTGGAGCCAGGTCTCACCTACAACATCAGCGTCTACGCTGTCATTAGCAACATCCTCAGCCTTCCCATCACGGCCAAGGTGGCCACCCGTACGTACCATTTCCCCATCCTGTTTCATTCTTCTTTTCTCCTACAGGAGATCATGGGCATTCATGATAGTAGTGTCTTTTCTTAATTCTTCAGGGATGCCTGCAATAATCATTGCTCTTGAGGGGAAGGGCTTCCAACGTGACCCACTTAGGAAAGGGTACCTCATTAAAAAGGCACTTCCAAAAATGAGTTTCCAAATCTAGGCAACCCCTATCAATTATAGAACCAAAAGGACAAAAAGTACTTTAATTATTGAGTTCTGACTTGTTATAAGCTAGTCTGATTAGAAGTCAAGGAAAGTATGAGACTTATATAGACTTCAAATCTAGTTAGAGACTAGAAACCAGGAGATATGAAATAGGATGTATAATAAGCAAGTGTAAATGGTACGTTACAGATGGTAAGTGTATAACAGAGTGGGAAAAAAAATCTTATTTAAAACCACAACTGAAAACTCCCACCTCTCCTCATAGCATATTTCTTCGTGATCATTTATTTAGTAAAATATCCTGATAGTCCATTTTGATTATAAACGTTGAGGCTCTAAAGCATCGTCTAGAAAGACAACGGGGTAAAAGAGAGACAGACAGACACAGACACACACTAAACTCTTCTCCATGAGAAATGGAAGTGTTCTATTTATAATAGAGAAACTGCTATAGGTATGTATCTATATTTTGTATGTTTATTTAAGCACAGAAAATTTTTTTAAAATTGCATGCCAACTATTAACATTGACTACATTGAAGAGCAGAATAAGAAAGAGATGGGAAGAGGCTGCTATTTAGTTTTCTTTTTACACCTCCGAATTCTTCAATTATCTTTCCAACACCACTTGTCCAGCTCTCAAATGCCAGCTGGGTGTCCAACAATCCAGTTCAATTCAGTTCAATATCCATCCACCTGGAGTTAGCATCAGATCCCACAAGCTAAGTCCTCAGTCTCACAGGGCCTCCACGTCAGTTGCCATCACAAGTCCCAGGTTGTCACCAGGACTTCTGACTGACCAGCTATAAATTTAAGGAGTTCCCACAACCCCTGCTTACTTTTGGTAATTCCTTAGAACTCACAGAGCTTTACTCTCTATTACTAGTTTCTTATAAAGGATACAACTCAGGAACAACCAAATGGAAGACATGCATACGGTGAAGTATGGGATGTGGAGTTTTCCACGTTCTTTCTGGACAAGCACCCTTCTCAGTACCTCCATGTGTTCACCCACCCAGGAGCCCTCTGAACCCCGTCGTTTAGGGTTTTTTTTATGGAGGTTTCATTACACAGGCATGATTGACGAAACCACTAGCCATTGGTGATTAACTCAAGTCAGCCCCTTTCCCCTCCCTGGAGGTTGGGAGGTGGGGCTGAAAGTTCCAACCCTCTCTCTAAATCATGTCTGGGTTTTTCTGCAGACCAGCCATCTAGGAGGTCCCAACTACCAGTTATCTCATAATCATACAAAAGATACTCTTATCACTCTGGGAATTCCTAGGGTTTTGGGAGCTGTGTGCCAGGACAAAGACCAAATACTTATTTTTTATTACATAATGCAGAGAATTTAGCAGTAGCAGGAAATGGGAACAAGATGTGACCATGAAACATAAGCCCCTGGGTTGGTAAATGGGACTTATCACCAAATATGGGATGAGAGATCTGAGCCCATTTTATGTAGCTCTTAAATGACAAGATGGTATCTGGGTAACAAATGTCATGAAAGTTCAGAATAAGAAGAGGTTGAAGTAGGAAGAGTTGGCTTTGAAGTCTTCATGGAGGCCCAGGGACTTGAGTTGTGCTTTGAAGGATGTAAGCATAGGGGCAAGCAGAGGGAAAAGGATTTAAGAAGTCATTTTGTCCCCTTGCTTTTCAGGTGACAAAGATCCTGTTATAATATTGGACTCCCCCTATGAATGCTGCCTTTTTTTTAATATGCCTGTAATTATCACTGTTTATATTTGACCTTTTTCTTCAACTCCTCTCGTGCCTGAGAACTAATTTAAAATATTTGCAATGATTGTGTAGAGAGGCAGGTCACCATCTGCCGCTTTTCCCACCTTGCTCCAGGATGGGTCAGCTCAGCAAGAGCCTGGCCCGACTCCCAGGCGTCTCTTCTCTGATCCACGTGCACATGCCATGACGAGGTTTCCATCTCCCATGGCCTTTATTACACCAATTCAGGGCATCCCCTCAGGCAAGCTCCCAGGTGACAAGGACAGAATCATGTAAGCTCCCCTGACACGCCTTCAAGTGGGTTCAGAATCAGCCCTGCCTTTCACCAAGAAGCGTGAGGAAGCTTCCAAACAGGAAGGATGAGAATCTGTCAATTTTCCAATGGGAATATCCCAGGAGAGGCACAGCTGAAATGGGAGCAGGCTCGCTGGAGAACTGAGAAAAGTCGTGCTGTCGTATTTCAGGGCTGGTAATTGGAACTCCATTAGGACAAGCATACTTCCACCTGTGCCTGTGCCTGTGCGTGTGCGTGTGCGTGTGCGTGTGCGTGTGCGTGTGTGTGTGTTGTTGGGAAGGGGGCCGGGGGGGAGGGTGTAGGGAATGGAAAAAGAGGGAGATAAGCAGAGGAACTAAAAATGAGACACATGAGGCAAAGGTGAGTGAAGGAGAGAAGGGAGAGAGAATGAAGGAACAGCTGGAGAAAAGAAGAAGCTAGTGGAGTGAGAGTGAAAACCCCAGTATCTACTACTGTCCCTTGATTATGCCCTTGCTTTGCTTGTATACATGAAATGGAAATTTCAGACCATCCTAGACGATTTGAGCTAAACGAGATATTCTTAGGGCACATCACGTGATCGAGAAAAGCATTCCAGACTATATTCTGAAGTTGGCTTTCTCCACGTCTTTCATTACTCTCTCTGTGCCACGGTTTCCTGGGTGTGAAATGGAAACAGTGATGTTAGCCTTTATATTGTCTCTCGGGAACCCTTAAAGCCTCTGAAGACAGTGTTCAGTTTCTCTGAAAAAGGCACTATGTTAAATGCCAAGATTCACCACCTTAGTAAGGAAAGGAAAGTGTGTTTTTTATTTTAATAGTAACCTATTATGTAACAGAAAGCATATAAAAGTATTTATTAGGTTATGTTTGTTTACTTTATTCGTATCTTCGCCCACACTGAGTGCCAAGACCACAGTGACATGGGCTGATCCCTTACCTGGAACCCACCACCTCTGTAATGAGATTGGGATAGCCTGCCCATCACACGCCACCACACCCATGGCGTGGAGGGAGCCCCAGGTAATGCTCTCTGCCCCTGCCAGGGAGAGCCATGACATGGTCACCCACATTGCTATGTTCCAGATCTCTCCACTCCTCAAGGGCTACGATTCAAGACAATCACAGAGACCACCGTGGAGGTGCAGTGGGAGCCCTTCTCGTTCTCCTTCGATGGGTGGGAGATCAGCTTCATTCCAAAGGTAACCCCCACCTGTCAGACTGCCGAACAGCCTTATTTGGGGTATTCATACCCTCAACTTGGAATCGGGGCAGCAAAAAAGGCACTGCCCCCAATCTCTCTCTCCATGCCATCAGGACACGAAGGGGCATTCTGTGGGTATATGGGCTACAGAACATTTCTTTCATAAAGGCTTGGTAAGGACTGAGTAATGGCCCTGAGCCTGGCACCTGAGCCTTGGATGACAAGAGAATGCGGAAGCAGCCACCAGCCCCAGCTCTCTGCTCAGAAAGCTCTAGGGTTTAGCAAGCTGTCATTTTAGCAAGTCCGAAAACTGAGACCTTCAAAAAGTTGGGGTGTCTCTTTAGGACATAAGAAAAGCCAAACTGAATCGGTCTTATGATCAACCCACAGCTTCCTTCTGTGCCGACAGATGCCCCAAAAGTCAGCTTGCGTGGCTTCAGTCTCTAAAGGTCAGAGATGTAACACAAAAACACCTTTCACAAACTATTCATTGAGAAAATTTTTCCTTAAGCAAATTATATTATTAGTCTTTGAGTTAAAAATTATCCCAAGAGTCCTTTGCATTCATCAAAGCAGTATTTTATTTTATTAACCCTAAAACTACTTTTCTAAGGTGCCAGAGGCGCCTGACTAGTTCTAGTTTTCCAGATTTATTAACGCCACTGATGGTTTCCCTAACTATACCACTCATAAGGGTATAATGTTTAATCATAGTCCTTTCCTCTGTCTTCATCTTTCAATATCAAAGAGGATTTTTTCAGTCATTCATCAGACTTAATGACAGATGACACATTTGTGGCCGATGAGACTACGATTTCACCATTGTTTTACTTCAAAATTCTTAGAGGCATGGACTGTTGGGACTGATGACCCTTCATTTTATATCTAGTTTGTTTAGTTTATAGAGACTAAGACTCAGTGAACTTAAATGATTTCAGACAGCTAGTTGGTGGCAGGCTTAAAAGAAGAATTGGGTCTCCACTTCCTATTCCAGGGCTCTGTCCACTTCTCTTATGTGGATATAGTCATGCCATGGCAAGCTAAATACATCGAAGCAGACATTCTCTACACATACGTTCTTATATGTCTTATCTGCATTAAAATGGCCAGTAAAGTATGGTGGGCAATTGGATTTATAACAGGGCAGAGAGAATCATGTCACTCTGCCACTCAGGCAGGAAAAAAACCAATGCCAGGTTTGCCTGTTTTATATCCGATATGTAAAACTCTAAGAGTGGGGCTAGCCAGAGCATGCCAAGGTCATATATGCAGCCACAGAGAATAGCTGTATCATCTGTAGGTTGAGGCCAGTGGGAGGTCACGCTGATTTATAAAAGTGTGGCTATAAATTACATAATAGGGCACTCCAGGTGACATGAACAGAGACCAAAGAATAGTGGAGAAGTGCAGTGCCACAAAAAAGAGCCCTCTTGTCGCCTCCATTTCCAGAGGCACACAGAGAAAATGTATAATAATAGGCAAACAGACAGACAGACAGGTGGGTAGAAAGATACAAAATCCTGGACCCAGCATCATCAAGTTGATCTTTTTCATTTCCTCTTCCACCAACTTGTCTCTTTCTTCTCTCCTTTGTATTATTCTTTGTTCTACCCCTTTTCTCTTCCTTGTGCTTCACAGCTGGTTGTGTCACGGATTCCTAACTCATCTGGGTAATAAGACAATGACAGACTTGCAGCCAGTGTAACACCATGACAAACTCCAGATACAGCAAAATAACAGCTCCGGCTCATTAAAAAACTGGGAATGTCTTAGTTTGAAACATGTTGTCATGTACATAAAGATGTTTACACACATACATACACAACTAGACTCTTCTGAATAGCCAAGGGCATGCTCACCATGATAAATGCCAAAAACTCTCATAGATGGTAAGCACCAGACATTTCATTTTTGGCAAGAGCCAATCTACATCACCTCATGACTAATTTTTATTGGCAAACTCAGTAGACTCAGGAGAGGCCAAAGAAATGTTCTTGAAAATTGGTTCTCCGTTTGCCAAATCCTCATAGAGTGGTGGCATTCTTCTTGATCCTGCTGGGAGTCATTCCTGGCCCCAGACCCTCAGCTGTCAGCCTGGAGGGCAGAGAAGTGGTCCCCATCTTTAATCCACAGTCGGTGTCCCACACATTTCCCTCCCATTGATTTCCTCTTTTGCTTTCTCTGCTTCTCCCTTCCCCCCTCCCCACCCCTGCCCTACAGAACAATGAAGGAGGGGTGATTGCCCAGCTCCCCAGTGATGTTACATCCTTCAATCAGACGGGATTAAAGCCTGGGGAGGAATATACTGTCAATGTGGTGGCTCTGAAAGAGCAAGCCCGGAGCCCCCCTACCTCGGCCAGCGTCTCCACTGGTGAGTGCCCCCAACCTTTCACTTTATGGCTAACCATTAGGTCACTCAGGAAAAACTGCAGACGCACCCAGGAAGTAGAGAGACAAAGGGGTGCTAGGATTTCTCCCACAGCTGAGATTAATTTGGGTACCTGGAGACGGAGCTACTCGACCAGATGCTCGAACGTCTTCCTTATCCTTGCAAGCACAAAAATCTGCAAGAGTATTCTACGGGGAAATTCTTTGTTAGGATCTCCAGTGTATGTCTTCTGATCTTACTCACTAAGAGGCCTTGTTTGTCAGCTCCTAGTATCTTGAGCTTTGGAGCCAGCAAGAGCTAATTCACTCTTATTTATTGTGAGATTTGCAGAAAGTCATTTGACCTTCCCAAACCTTGATTCATTTGACAATGATGAACTTCATAGAAATGACATGAGGATTAAATCAGATAAAGCACACAAAGTGATTAGCACTGTGTCAATGACAGTGAGTGCTCGATAGCTTGTGTGTATACATACACTCAGAGAACACTTTTAGAAGTGAGAGCGGGAAACGTCATTCAAAACCAGTAAATTGTGGGTTGGGTCACTGTTCAAGGTGATGACTTAAGTTGATAATTATTTCACCCCCACAGTGCCTCTCATGCAAGACCATTATATTTCTAGGTTTGATTAATTAACTGTATCGCATTTTGCTTTATTGTTTCCTTCGCTGACAAAGGATGCTGTAAATTAACGATTATGATACATGTGTGTGTGCCCTCACGAAGAATTTCTCAGAAGTTATAAATAGCTTCTGGTATCATTTTTGGCCCTCATTTTATTGATGGGAGGGTTGAAACTCGAAGGTTAAGCAATGGTCCCTGTTAGTAACAGAGACTGAGGTAGGCGAATATTGGTACAGCTTTATTTTTCATAAACAGAAACTGACACCTAAGAAAACCAGTCATGAGTGCGGGACAAAGGCCAAGTTGGCCAGAAAAGGGAATCACAACGCTATATAATGAGCCCATGTTTATGGATTAGTGATTCATACGTTGTTAATTGGATCCAAACTAAACAGCATCAGGTGCTGAGGCTTACGCTCAGACTAGAAAACACTGGTTTAAAACTACTGTGGCATTAGATTATGCTCCATTAGAGCACCGGTTTTCCAGGGCCACGCCTCAAGGCAAGGAGGAAGTGGAGATGCAGGTCTCTAATTACTCCCACTCCCATGCCCCTCACACCCTCCAACAGAGGCAGCTCCACTTTTGTCTGTTTTATGTTTTGTACAATCATTTAAGATTTTGTTCTTTTAAAAAAGAATATTAGCCCTCTCCTCCCCCAAAGGCTTTAAAACCACTATATTAATCCAAATACATTTTAGAAGAAACGCTATAGCCCTAAAGTCTAAAAGTACTCTGGACACCAGTGTCCAGGAATCTCTCCAGACACCAGTGGCCCGAGTTTTTCCCCAGTTCTGCTTCCCAAGGTTATGCTGGACCCTGAAGGGTTGATTTGGTAACACGTGTAGATTCTCCTCTTCTGATGAGGAATGTTTCAGGGTCCCCAAATCACTTCTGTGATTTGATATTAAGAAAGTATTAGTAGGAAAAAAAAAAAAAAGCTAGAAGGAGATGGTTCATGAGAGGGCAGAGAAGAACATTACAGAGGGAGGATGCTTTTCTTCCAAAGTACTGACAGCACTTAGAGAAGACAGTCCAACTCTGCTTTAGTCTTCTACTTAAAACCACATTTTGACAACATTTGCAGTATTTTTTGGTTTGGAATTTCCTTAAGATTAAAATTAAAAGTTCCAGATCTAGTCATCTGTGGTAAAGCCAGGCAGAATTTTTTCAATTAAGAAAAAAACTCCTAGTTCATATTTTGGGATTGTGTACAGAATTACGAAGAAATGGAAAGACAAATATTTATTCCAGTTTACTTTTTGAGTAGGATGTGTGTTTGTTTAAAAATTAGGGCCTAACTTGAAAGTAAGCTGATACCTCCTTGACTGGAATGGGACATGGTTACCCAATGGCCAACTGAAGGGCCGAATCCAAGGACGGCTGCAGAAAAGATGGTTGGCTCCCAGCCCTGTCTGCTGTTTTTAAGAAACGATTGTTTAATTATTTCCCTACGCTTATGTCTGACCCACACCAACCCCCTGCTGCTAAGCTCTGAGTCCTCATCAGGCACGCAGGCTGGCTTCTTCCAGGCAGGCCATTTTGGGAATTCAAATTACAAGACCTCCTGCAGCCAGAGTCCTCGGTGCTACACAGTCACATTTTAATATGAGCAATCATTATGATTAGGATTTGGGGACTTAAAAGAGCTGATGGACAAAAGCCTTACATGGTCATTTGAGTTTTGGTGACATCTTTTTTTTTTTTTCAAGAAGCTCCAATTCATTGAAATGCTTCACTTTCTTTCTTATGCATATAGAGAGTCATCTATTTACTTCATTTACTCAACACCCATTTACTGAGTGTCTACTATGTTTCAAGCACTATGCTTATTCAGCAGTTAGGAGATAATTTCCTCCATCTCATTATTAAATTAAATGGAATTTAAAAGGCCCAAGTTACCTAAAACCACTAAATACAGCGTGCAGAAAAGAAAACATCTGGATATATTCTGTTAAATCTCATTATTACTCCAAATATGAAAAACAGGACTTCACTTTCACTCCAAACCAGGTGGCACCAAACCCAAAATGGTCTGGTGATTTTCATTTTGGCTGGTGCCAGACCAAAACTCCTAAGATGCTTAACAGAGAACAGGACTGGGCTACACCCAGAAGGAGGGTGGGGTACCCAGCGAAAGGCCCAACTCGGAAAGAGAGAGAGGCTCCAAGTCAGGCTGAGACAGTCCTGAGGGAGACACTCCATTCTGGAGACAGACGAGGAGGTGGTCCAGTGCAGACTGGTTAAAAAAACCAGAAAACAGTCTTCGTCAAGACTCTCTGGTAACAAGGGAAAAACACTTTCTTAAACTAGCTGTAGCAAAAAAGATAATTTACTGGAAGGACACAGAGTGTCTTATGAAACCCCAGGGCCAGAAACGCATCTGAGTCTCACAAAAGACTTGAACCAAAAAATGGACAGTCAAGAACCGAGTTATTCTCTATACCTTTCTAGAAGCGCCACAAGGTCACTCACTTCTGCTTCTCTCTGTGTATTTGCTCCTAAAATTCTGCACGCAGTTCCAGTATGTGTGTGACTGGGGGAGGGGTTCCCCACACCAAGCAATTCTCTGCAACACCAGCTGGGTGTCCTACCATTCAACTCAATTCCAACACATCTACCAGGAGAGAGCATCGAATTCCACAGGTTGGAGGGCTCAGTCCCACAAGACTACCCTCCACTTCAGACGCCAATCACGAGTCCAGGTTGTCACCCGTGCTTCTGACTGACCAGCTACAGATTGGAGGTTCCTACAACCCCTCCTTGGGTTTGATTAATTTGCTAGAGAAGCTCATATAACTCATGAGGAAACTCATTTTCTCACTGAATTACTGGTTTATCACAAAGGATATTAAAGGATACAAATCAACAGCCAGATGAAGAGATACACAGGTGAGGTCCTGAACAAAGGAGCTTCTGCTCCTGTGGAATTTGGGGCCCACGGCAGTGGCACATGGAAGCATTCTGGTTCCCCAACCTGGAAGCTCTCCAAACCCAGTCCTTTTGGGTTTTTATGGAGGCTTCATTACATAGGCATGATTGATGGACTGACCAGATGTCAGGGGTGGGACTGAAAGTTCCAACCCTCTAATCACCTGGTTGGGTCCCTTGGCAACCAGCTTTCTCCCTCGCTTTATTAACATAACAAAAGACAACTTGATCACTCTCATCACTTAGAAAATTCCCAGGGTTTTAGGAGCTCTGCACTAAGAAGGGAAAACCAAATATGTATTTATTAGAAAATCACCTTTTCCCCTTTCTCCTCTTCTCTCTCTCTCTCTCTCTCTCTCTCTCTCTCTCGCTCTCGCTCTCGCTCTCGCTCTGTCTCTCTGTCTCTCTCTCCCCAGATCAGATGTTTTCTATTTATTTGTGAATATGGTAGAGAATGGCCAGACCAGCCCTGGCTCTACATGGTCCAAAACCAGCTAACCAGAAAGCCAGAGTCTGTGGTTCCAGTTCCAAATCCTTGAAGAATATGAATATTCATGTTAATCAGCCCCAGCTAGAGGGGCGTAGTCCATAATAAATGCAAACATGGAAGCCAGGCCAGCTCTTTTTAGAAGGTAATGAGTAATTCAAAGGAGGGCACGTCAGCCATCCAGACACACCATGAGGAGTTGAGAACACCATTTTCTGTTCTACTCACTAAGCCCTTTCTATTTCCCTTCTACATTCTCTCACCTTGCCCCACCGCCACCATCATCTAATTCAATATGAACAGGACCCCAAGTGGGTGCTGGAACCAGGGTGGTAGGACCCCTAGGAAACCAACCAGCTTTTCCTAGGTAACACCATCCCACAATGGTGTTCCCTTCAGGTGCTCAGTGCCAGAGGCCAGGACTCATGAGGGACACATGCTGAATAACCTGGAGGGACTGTGTGTGACTGCAGTGCCCTCCTGGCTCAGGAATACGCAAGAACCGGTGGGGAAAAAATAGCCCACAAGACGCTGTTCCAAAACAGAGATCCTTGTTTTTACAGAAGAGCAAGTTTCCCCAGAAGGCATATTTCATATCCACAAATACAAATGTCTGTTGGGTTTTTGACTGTCTTAGCAGCTGGTTGACTGAGTTGTCGGTACAGCTGAGCAGGGACATCTTCTGGATACTCGTGATGCCCTCATTGGCAACCAAGTTGGAAGTCTCAGATGTTTAGATAGGGCTGCTAATTTCATAGGTCTTTCCTTGGGGCTCACGGAATGTGAGAGCTGGGCAGCTGGGCACACACGAGAAACACAGTTCTCTGTTGTCTGTCCCATAACCTCCTGACAGAACAGTGCTGGCCCTCTCAAGCCAGTAAGTGCCCTTCCCCTGCCTAAACTGGGAAGTGTCAATCCTAAAAACCACAGCCCCGTGACAGCAAGATTCAGGGGACCTAAGATCCAGTGTCTGTTCCCCCACTGAAAAACCATGTGTCCTCAGGAAAGAGATTTTATCTCACTGTGTCTCAATTTCCCCATCTGCAAAATGGGATGATAATACCTATTCTCTCTCTGACCGACCAGGCTAATGTAAGGAGGAAAGGAAAGGAAAGAGCTTCAGTCAGAGGCTCACTTCTCAAACTTTTTTTTTTTCTATTGGATCTTTCTCATTTAGTCATTGATGGGCCCACGCACATCCTGGTTCGAGATGTCTCCGACACTGTAGCCTTCGTGGAGTGGACCCCACCTCGAGCCAAAGTCGATTTCATTCTCTTGAAGTACGGCTTGGTGGGCGGGGAAGGCGGGAAGACCACCTTCCGACTGCAGCCTCCCCTGAGCCAGTACTCGGTACAGGCCCTGCGGCCCGGCTCCCAATACGAGGTGTGGGTCAGCGCAGTCCGTGGAACCAACGAGAGCGAGTCCACCACCACCCAGTTCATAACAGGTGAGGCTGTAGGTGGGGTGGGGCAGGGGCGGGGAGCAGAGCCTGAGGAGGGGAGAGGGTGTTGAGCCAGCTGGTATCCTCATGGCAAGAGGGGCATCCAGGGAGAGAGATGACGTGTGCTTGGGCATCCACGTATCACAGACACTGCAAGAAGGAAGCGAGAGGTTTCAGGGCATCCTGGTGAGGTCACATCTCAGGGCAGAGGAGCGCACAGCACCAGTGGATGGGAGAGCTGGGTTCCTGTCCTACCTCTGCTACCAGCCAGATCTGTGACTTGACAGAAGTCTCTTCCCCTCAGGTTTCAGGTTTCTCCTTTATGAAATGAAAAGTTTGTCCTGAAGTCACTTGACATCCCCATCGCTAGCCCAAAGGGAAATTTTGTGAGGGTTCAGTACCCCTTCCTGGAGTCACTTTATTGCCATTTGCCGGAAATGGCTGTAATGACTGCATAAATCCACGGTGACTACACCAGCACAATGGCGCCCCCTGGAGTTGTGCAAAGCCGGGCCTGCGCGCCTGGAAGCAGGCCTTCCACCTGAGAGCCTGTGACTCATCCTGCCGTTTGCGGGCACCGGCAAGAAGGCTAATGTAGACCCGGCTCCAATAGTCGGGAAAGGCCAGACCTCACGACCTGCTCCCTGGCTCTCTAGGAGCCCATCAGGCCAACCAGCTAGTGGACAGGAAGGTCAGGCACCATCCAAAGACAGGCTCCCTGGCACTCTCACTGGGTGATTGGGGGCTGTGATCCGACAGTGAGTCTCTGTCTAACCCAGATACCCAGTCTCGGCCTCTCTGCCCTGTTGGGGGGCAGCAGGGGGGTGGTCACACATCAAGGAATGTCTGCGACAACTCCCCAGTTGTTGCAGAGATCAAAGGAAACTGCCGGCTTCTGTAAGATCTAAGAACCAGCATCTCCTGATGGGGTAAAGTAGGAGAATCACTAATTCAGGCATCCTACATTGAGTGGTGGCCTAAGCGTCTGTTACGGGATGGGGTAAGCCAGCCAAGGGGCTGCAGGGAGGTTCAATAAACAGCACCATTACCCTCCACCTGTGTTTAAAATCAGCTGATAAATAAGGCAAAGAGTAAGACAGATGGAGGCCAAAATATCCCCTAGACTGGAGCATGTAGCTTAGTGTTGGATGGGCTCGCCAACGGATGAACCCTGTGGACCTGGGCAAGACCCCCATCTGACGGAAGCTGTGGGGCTACGCAGGTTAGGGCTTACAGCACAGAGGAACAAGCAGAGGCCGATCCCCATGTGCAGACGGCTCCCATGAGAGAGGGTAGCAGGAGGGCCGTGCCCAGGCCTGCCACAAAACTCACCATGGAAGCAAGTCCGTCTTCCCCAGCAGAAGAAAGAGGGAGGCCGGGAATCTCATAACGGGTTTCCCTCCACCCCAAAGGAAACATTCCCTGTTACAAGGGAGCAAGCATGGACACTGATGAACCAGAGACGGCAGCTTGATTCTGAAAGAGGCCCTCTCAGGTTTGCTCTCCAGCCCCTGTGTTAGACTCCACCCCAGCCACGGGTCGCTGGTCAGATGTTTTACTGAACACACGTTGGGATCCCCAGTGACTGTGCATATGTCTTTAAAATAAAGGGACTACATTCTGCCCATTTCTCTTGCCGTCTTTTCCCACACTGAACCAAAACTGCTCAGGGCCTCACACACAAGCTCCCTTCTTGGTGAATTCAAGGTCAGCCCTGCCCACCCCCCAGCCTTTGCACCCCCAGGACACGGTCTGCTCTGGTGCTGGGACCTCCTGAGGGCCATGAGTCCTGCATTCTTTTTTAATTTCAACACAGTTTTTGTGTGAAAAGTGGTTTCTTTGTGCTTTACTCAGATAAGGAGTTTGAAGAGGCAGAAAATGAGACGAGAGCTCTCCAGCAGCAGGACGGAAAGCATAATTCTTGATGTTTACGTCAACGAGATGGAAGCAGGACTGGCTGGTGGCCCAGGAAAATTCCAATCAAGACAATTACATTCTGCCTCCTAGAAGCTCCCCCGGAGTTTCCGTTCGTTGCGTGATTCTCTGTTTGCGGTTGCCTGGAGGATGGGCAGCTGCTAGGTGGCTACCTTCTGCAGGCAGCAGCAGCCCGTACCTCCAAGCTGCCCCCCTCTGCCCGAAGCGGATGAGGGGGCAACAGGGGTGGGGTGCGTTGCCGCGGACAGCTTTGCAGCCCAGCTCTCAAGGCCTGGGGTTGGCAGGTGCTGGTTGAATGAGGAGAAGGTGCCTGGACCCTCACGGCAGGGCCCTCAGTCATTTCAGAGCTCTGCTTAAACTCAAATTAGCCAAAGTGCTTTTCCAGGTGATGGCTTCAACACTAGGAGCGCACTAATTGCACAGGCAATTAAAACGGGGATTTGCTTCCTGCGTGGTGAGCAGATCTGTCTGGGTCTTAGAGCCGCTCGGAAAAAGGAAAGCACCGATGGAAGCCCACTAAGGCCAATGGTTAGAGAGAAGGCCGCCCAGGGAAACCCGGAGGCCAGTCTCCCGAACCTCCCTGCCCTCCGTAGCTCTGGTTGCAGTTGCCCTCATGGGGGCATTCCCGGGACTCTTTTGGTGGATCCTTTGGCAAACCGCAGGAGAGAAGCACGGAACAGATTCTCCCTCACAGCCCTTGGAAGGGAGCCAACACGTTGATCTCAGACTTCCAGTTTGTGAGACGATACATTTCTATCCTTGAAGCCACCCAGTGTGTGGCCCTTGGTGGTGGCAGCCCCAGGAAACGCAACAAAGGCCCAAGTCACAACAGCTGGAGCTCCCACCTGCTGGGCAGGGACTGTACTCCGGGATTCTCCAGGAAATGCCTCCACAAGTTCAACCTGGATGGCCCTTGTCAGCCAGCCAAGACCAGCTGCCCTCAGTCAAAGCTGTTCTTGTCCCTGTACCACCTGGCCCCAAGCATCCTCAAAGTCCCCAGCTGGAATATTTAACAAGACTTTCCCAAAGGCTTTGAGGGAGCAGACAAGACAGAGAACTGCCAGTACCCATTCAGCCACTTCACATATGCTTAATGAACACCTAGTAGGTGCCAAGCACTATCCTAGGCAGTGAGGATGCAGAATGAACAAGACAGATAAGATCCCAGTTCACAGGAGTTACATTCCAGGGGGGGAAACTAAATAAGGAAGAAGGAAAGAAACATATGGGATCATTTCAATCACGAGGATTATGCTAAAAAAATGAAATGGATGATACAGAGGGAGTAGTCAGAAAGACCTCTCTGAGGAGCTAAAGTTTTAACCAAGACCTAAGTGACCTCAGTCATGTGAGGGTCTGGGGAAGAGCGTTCCAGGCAAACGTACCAACCAGTGCAAAAGCCCTGGGGTGAGAATAAGCTTGCTGTGATTCAGGAGTAGGAGAAAGGCAGTGCAGCTGGAGCACGGTGAGTAAGCGTAGAATGTTCCAAGGTGCCACCTGAGAAGCAGGCAGGGCCAGATCACGTAGAGTCCTGACACGATTAGGAGTTCGTAATAGGAAGTCGCGGAAAGTTTTCAGCAGAACTGCTTGATTTAATTTATGTTTTAGAGGTGAGAGTCTACAGCTGCAGCCTCTCCACAGGGCCCCCACTGGACACCTGGCTTTACCTTGCCCCTAGCTTGCTGGTGTGTTGCAGAGACCAGCACAGCTCCCACTTGCCAGGGTGCCCTTCAGCTGCGCCTCCTAGAGGTCAGGCTTCAAGACCTAGGGGGAGCAAACCATTTCACTCCACCCCAGTCCTAAGACACCTGCCTTCTCCAGCCCTCATTCTCAGGATTGATCTCCTTGGGGATCATTGACATTGGAAATGTCCAGTCCCTTCAGAGGAAACACTGCTGCCTATCCACAGGGCACAGGTCCTAAGGCCAAAAAAGCAAAAAACAAATCCATAGTCTAACAAACATTTCCCAGGTCTGAGGTCTTTAGTTGTGAAGAGCAGTAGGTAAATACAAGACTCAACCTGAACCTTAAGTGAATCTCTTTTTGCTCCAGTTCCATTCAGGCCACACACCCCCCCAAGCCCCACCCAGTCCTTTGCCAGCCTCTCCTCCCACGTGAGATTTAGGGATCTGCAGCCCAGAGCATTCCTCCTACATACCCCTCTACTCAAGCTCCTCTTTCCATCCAACTGCTCGAGAAATCCCACACACAGCACGTGGATAATGCAGTTTCCAGCATGCTAAACCCACACTGAGTAAGGAAACGTTTCTCAGAAAAATAAGCTGCAGAGGCATAAATCTGCTAAAAGATTCACCCAATTTACATCACTAAACAGAACACTTCTCACCCTGCAGCAGCTGCACTCAGATTGATTCACAACCGTCCCATCTTCTGAAAGAACAATTGGTGGAGACTTGCCTGGCGTTTGCAAATTAAAACAGTCCACTTGAGGTTTTCCCAGAACAAATGGCTGGTCCACTCCAAAGTTAAATTCAAGTCTCGAAGTCAAGACCTATTTGGAACTTTTTAAGTGGCAGGTTGTCAAGACAGCACCTTCTTATCCTATAAGTTATGTTGTTTCTGCTCAAATAAGCCTGAAGAGATGATCAGTCCTGGAAGAGAGAACCAGCCCCCCACAACTGCAGAAAAGACCCCAATGCCAATGGTCTTTTCATTGTTGTGGAATTCTTGGAACCCCAAGGAGCAAGCATTGGGGGCGCCAGATTGTTGGAACTCAGGGAGAGCTTTGGAGGCACCAGGAAGCCAGCCCAGGACTTGGGCACCTAATTTTGTACCAGGACCATGCTACTCACTTCTACATGCATTGTCTAATTTGTACAACTCCCTGAAAAGGCAGTATTATTAGCCCATTTTACAGATGTGGCCATCAAGACCCAGTGAGATGAAGACTTGCCCACGGTCCCATTACAATAAGAGTTGGAGGTAGGGCTCAAACTGGGACCTGGCTCTAAAGCTGACTGATTTCCAATACATCACATCCCCTCTCTACATGCAAAACTTTCAACAGTGTCTATGCAAGTAAATCCAGGGGAAGGCATCTTATACTTAAAAATCTTGCAGTCAATCCTCTGCTTTTTGCTCAGTGATCAAATTTGAAATTATTTCATCTTAATCACTTGGATGCCATCTCTGATTTCCACTTTCCAGGGTTTCTCTTGCTTAGTCTCAACCTTATGATACTAACTGGTTCATTCTTCAATTTCTAGAACACCACTAGAACTCCTGAATGGGAATGGGGGACGTGTGAAGTGTGTTGATATCTAACTCCTGAGTAAAACTCTCCAACCTGCCCACGTAATCTGTCATGGCCAACCTGGCAGACCAAAAGCTGAGGGGCAGCCCCTGGGTTCACTCAAACATGAGGCAGAGGGTCATGGACTCTCACCCCAAAGCCTGTTCAAGTTCAAGATGCATGACAAATGCACATTATCCCGTGTGATGTTGGTGATGTCTGGAATTTTTTAGAGATTGACGCCCCCAAGAACCTGCGGCTTGGTTCCCGCACAGCAACCAGCCTTGACCTTGAGTGGGACAACAGTGAAGCAGAGGTTCAGGAGTACAAGATTGTGTACAGCACCTTGGCAGGCGAGCAGTACCATGAGCTGTTGGTCCCCAAGAGCATCGGTCCAACCACCAGAGCCACGCTCACAGGTAAGTAAGGTCCTGGGGGCATGGCAGTTCCTGAGTCCATACCCTCCCAGCTCTCTCCCTGGCTATCCAACCCCACATCCAACTGTCGCCAAATCCCATTGACTTAATCCCTAAAGTACCTATCACATACGTCTGCTGTTCTCCACTGTACTGCCATCACCTGGTCTAAGCTACTACCCTATCTTGTCTTCGCCACTGCGATAACCTCCCCACTTTCTCTCCCCTCTGCTCTCCTCTCCTCTTCACTCCATCAGTTATCTTTTCAAAATACATTTCCAGGGCTTCCCTGGTGGCGCAGTGGTTGAGAGTCCACCTGCCGATGCAGGGGACACGGGTTCGTGCCCTGGTCCGGGAAGATCCCACATGCCGCGGAGCGGCTGGGCCTGTGAGCCATGGCCACTGAGCCTGCGCGTCCGGAGCCTGTGCTCCGCAATGGGAGAAGCCGCGACAGTGAGAGGCCCGCGTACCGCAAAAAAAAAAAAAAAAAATTACATTTCTGATTATGCCATCCCATTTTGCAGCCATTTCAGGGATTCTGACTGCTCTTGGGATAAACTCCAAACCCCTGAACGGCCTTGGTTTCCTTACCATCTTCTCCAGTCTCCTCTCCCTCCCGCATTCCCTGGTGCCCCCTGTGCTCCAGGTGCACAAGTCTACTTTTTTCAGTTCCTCAAACACCTTCTCCCTCCTGCCACAGTGCTTGGCACGTGCTGTTCCCTCTACCTGCCAGCCTCTCCCACCACCCTCTTTACCTCGTGATGTCTGCTTCCCTTCCAGCTCTCAGTTCACCTGTCACTTCTCTGGAACCCTCCCTGGTCCCCAGGCGAGGTCAGGTCATCCTGTCTGGCAGCCTCATCTTACTGGTTACCACTCACAGCACTCCTCAAGTTATCACTGTACGCTTGTGGGTGTGATTATTGGATTGTCAGTCTCCATCTTAGACTAAACTCTGTGAAAGGGGGACCATATTTGGTTTCACTCATCATGACTCCCCAGCGTTCAGCACAGCATCTAGCACTTACAGGTCCTGGATAAGTGATGAACGAATGAATAAACGCATGCATGAATGATGAGAGAAACTGCACATGTTCACTATGACTGGGGCATAGGCTACAAGAGGCCAGTGATAAGGTAAGAGCCGGTTATGCCTTATGTACCCTATAAAGAGTGTGAGTGGAGGGTTGTTGAAAGGTCTGAAATAAGATGATGCAATGACCAGATTTGGGCAGCTACAGTGTGGAGAACAGACAGGAGGAGGACAAGGCCAAAGGCAGGGAGAGGTCAGGCGGCTGCACGGAGTCAAAGAGAGAGATAATGGTGGTATGTACTAAGACGATGACCCAGGTCACCATGACGCCTGGCTGGGGAGCATTCAGGGTCCCCATGAGGATGTGGCGTCCAACCAGTGCTCCTCCTGGGGCCTTAGACACACCCGCCAGGAAAACCTACCTGCTGGACTTTGCTGAAAGGTAGATGGCTGGAAATGTGGGGCACAGTTTTCAGATGGAGACTGTGCAAAGCAGCCATGGACCAGGGGCCACCAGTATGCTCGCAGAGACTTTGTTTATCCTGTGTCTTGGCTTCTTGCAAAAGCATTAGTAGACAAGAGATCCACACAGAAGAGTGCGTACAGTAAACAAGGGCAGTATAATCAAATCTGTTTTCCTCCTGAACTGAAATCCCAGATCACGTTGCCAAATGAGGCCAGTTAAAGTAAATATAATAAATGTTTTTTCCAAACAGACGCACTCCTCAAACACAGCAAGGAGATGGAAAGATATGCTGACCAAGCAGGTTAATGGGGGTGAATTAAACATAGCAGGAACAGACCATCTGGCACAGAGCCTTTACAGAGAGCTGGAGACATTCACAAAAATTAAGCTAAACAAAAACCCCTGCAGTGATACAGGAGGGAACTGGTTCTAGGCGCAGCCCATCTCTGCCCAGAGCTGCAGGCTGCTTTGGCAATTAGCAATTTTACAAAGATGATGGCTAGTTGTTTGGATGGAGGACACACTTTAAAATCATGAGATATAGAGAAGAACTCAGTCACATCCTACTAATAATCATCCTATTATTTCCCATTACCGGGGGCGGGGGGCGGGGAAGAAGATTCTACATCCATTTGATCATCTCTGTTATTCCAGGCACCTTCACATAGTTTTAGCTTATTTAATCTTCACAACAACAACTCATGAGGGACAGGTGAACTAAAATATTGCCTGCCGCATCAGTAAACAAAGGATGTCACAGCCATCAGCCATCACATCATAGGCGCCCCAGTCAGCATCTCCATTTTACGGATGAGGAAATTGAGACTCAGGGATTTTGGAAACTTGCCCGAGTTCACAAAGCTACCAAGGGGGCTGTGACTCAAAGGCAGTTCTGAATTCTAGTCAAAAGTCCCCATCCCTTTTCATGGCTGCTCCTACCAAAGAAGTAACATGAAAGGAACAGTCAAATCTTGCAGACTTACAACGAATGGAAAGGTTATTAGTGAGGAGTGAGCTCAGATAAGTTGATTTTTTTTATATTTGAATTGGGCTTATGAAATAAAATTATAAATATATATTACACATAATTATCCCAGGGAGCTCACTGCTGGGAAGATTTATAAAGGCAAATAGCCTTATGTGATTTAAAAAGAGATTATAGGAATGTAAGGAAATCAAGTATATCTGTACTTGCTGAGATGCAGATTACAAGGATTGCTGGCACTCTCGCTGTGGTAGCTGGGGAAAAAGAAGGAAGGACCTGGAAGGAAGGAAGGCAAAAAGAGCGAGAAGTTTGACCCCAGCTCTAAATAGTTGTGTTTTCTCCCTCATTCTCCAACTTGGATGCTAAAGAGGAGAGTTTTTTCAGCTTCCGAGACTTGCTTTTGTTTTGGGGGGTTTTGTTTGTTTGTTTGTTTGTTTTTAGTTCCAAACAAGTTATTTGCTTGTATATATAAAACAAGACCCTGGACTCAGTGGGAAGGGCATTCCAGGCTCATCTGAAGCAATTCCTCCCTGGCCAGAAAGAGTATGAAGGACTAGAAACTTCAGCTGTCCCCACCCTCCTTATCCCCAGTCAAAAATAACTGCAACCTTAGCAAGAAGGTACCATTCTCTCTTGTCTCAGTTTTATTTGAATGCTCGGTCCTGTGGGACATGTTAAGAGCTGGGACTCTAGACTCTGTATCTAGGCCCAGTTACTCACTGTGGGATTTGGAGCCATTGACTCGACCTTTCTAAGCCTCTGTTTCATCATTGGTAAAAGGGGAATAATGCCACTTACCTCATAGTGTTTGATGGGGCTTTAATGAGATCATGTACTGAAGGAGTTTAAGACCATTCTTCTAACACAGCAAAGTACTCAATACGTGGATGATGGTGATGATGATGGTGGGGGGAAGGAGGGGCGGGAGAGGAGGAGAAATAAGGAGGCAGAGGAGAAGGTCTGTGAGCTAACGGATGCTTTGGGACGATCCCCTGTAATAAGTGTGGCACAGAGTGGAGACCCTGCTTCTCAAAGTGGGGTCCAGTGGCAAGGGCATCACCCCAGGAGATGTCAGAGCCCTCTCCCCCTAGATCTGTGGAATCAGAGCCTGCATTTTACAAGCCCCTCGGGGGATTTGTGTGCACATTAATGGTCAAGAAGCACTCACTTAGAGCATGGTTTCTGAAGTCACCCACTCAGGCTTGAGACCAACTTCACTGATGTGCATCTTTGGGCAAATTTCTTCAATTTCTGTGCTTCCGCTTCCTGGTCTGAAGGACATCATGTCTACCTCATAGGTTGTTGGGAGGATTCAATGAACTCATATATATTTATATATCTGAGCACTGGTACATAGAAAACCTTCAATAGCCATTTGACCTTTTATTGTTTTTAATTCCTACAAAACTCAGCCTGGATCTCTGGCAACCTGGCCTCTCCCAGGCAGAACTTCACAGACCCTTTATTCTCACAGCCAGCTGACTCCAAGTCCTTCAAGTCCTATGGAATCTGTACTGGATACTCCTTGCAGAAGCCCTTGTCTCTGCAGCCGCCACCTACCCCTTCACTGTGGAATGCAAGCCCTTCCTGACTCTGGGGCTCAGAGTCACACGGCGGGCTCACCGCACCCCACTGCATCCTCCATCATGTACCTCCCCCTTTGCAACACAGAGACCAGGCTGGGGCACAGAATACCAAACATTTCTTTTCCATTATTCTCTCTAGGCAATGCCCAGCAAATTCCCTCTGGAGTGTGAATTTGTTTCTCAACAACAGACTCGGTGTCTGCAATGATTTTTTTCTCTGCTCTGGTGGCTTCTGCGTCCTTAATGATAAAGTCTTTTTTTAGGCTCAGCCTCTCAGCCTGGACCATGTCTGCGTGGCCTGTGAACCATATCTGGAGTCCCAAAGGGGTCCCCGAGTGTTATGTACCTTACAGGCTCACCAAGGGCCCTCTAGGTTAGAACCAGAAGCATGTACCAGGAACTGGCACCATCACTGTTTTCTGAGTAGCAGTGAAAAACCATAAACCATACAGAAAACTCCTAGTGGAGGGACAGAGGGAGGAAGGGAGGGAGGAGGAAAGGAAGGAAATTTTCATTCTTTGACTGGAATTTGATTCAAAAAACAAACAAAAAACCAAAACCCTGCCTGTGACCAATGCAAATTATAAACACTGCCCTGGTCTCTTGTCTGAGGGGACTCCACTAACCTGTCATCAGAAAAGCCTGTGCCTTCGGTGTTTTGCGAACAGGGGAAAGGGGTTTGTCTTCAGTCATCTACGGTCTCTTGCCTGGTCCTCCCTCAGGAACAGAAGCCCACACTTGAGGACCAGGAGAAGGGCAAAAGGAACTGGCCCGTATGGCCACGTGAGCACTGGGCTCTAACCCCGCTCCGGGGCCCAGTCATCACGTCCCTCACCCACTCAATGGGGCGCCCCCTACACACCTCTTGATGATGCTTCCCAACCAGCTGCCTCTCTGCACAGCGACTACCCGTATCTCCAGTCAACAAGGTGCTAATCAGAAAACTCATCACCAGGGCTTAGGAAGCCCAGAGGCTTGAAGATTCCTACAGACTTCATGGTGCAACAATGGATCGCAAGAAAACAAAGACCTGCAGCCAGCCACACACGACACCCCCCCACACACACTCACTCACACACACACACTTGCACAAGGCTGATGTGTGCAAGCATGCCCCAGTCAGGCCCTGTGAATTGCCGCCTTCCAGGCCTCTGGTTGCTGGGGACAGGAAACCAAGGCCTCTACCAAATCCCTCATCGTCTCCTTGGGGCTCAAATGGAGATCTCGTGGTGAGAAGGTGGGCTCCGCGAGGTGCTTGTCCACAGGAAGATGTTCCATGAAGAAATCCGAGACCCCCAGAGGAGTCCAGCTAGCAAATCAGCGCTGACCGAGGCACTTGACGTTCACTTCACCCTGTCTGCACTCCCTGACATGCCAGGGCACAAGCTCCGGACCGAGTGCCAGACCTTCAATGCCCTGCAGGCTCCTCTGAGGAGGAGGAGTCAGGCAATGGGCCCGGGGCCTGGGCCAGATGGTGCTCATCCTGCTTTGGGCGAAGTCACAGTGACCCCAAGTGGTCACTTTGGTAAGGCACCCTCTGAGCACAGCGCCACCTTCCAGGGGCTGCAGAGACCCAAGCAGAAGAGAGGAGATAAGGGGCAGTGGCTTCCACGCCGTCCTCCTCCTCACAGCTGGCATGTAAGGGCATCTGTCCCCTTATTTGCATTAAAGGGCTGGTGCAAAGGAACCAAGAGTAAAGCCAGGTGGGAATTTTTCCGTTTCTGCTTTGACTTCTTCAGCAGCGAATGCTTGTTTACAGCAAACACCCGGACATGGGATGTTCCTGTAGGACAGGGGGTGAAGACCCATGTTCCTCATTCATCCCACTGGCAACAAGAAAGTTGCATCTGAGAACAGTCCTTGGTGTTATGATTTTCTTTTTAAATATAAGTTTGTAGGACCAGTCCCTTCCTTAAAGTCAGCATAGAGTCTTCTCTTGATGCTCAAACATCATCCCCACCCAAAAAGTGGGGAGATGTCCTCCAAAGCCTGACTCATTCGGGGAACCCTGGAGAAGCACCTGCCATTCCCCGAGAATATCAGAATGCGGAGCCTGGGAGCTTACATCTCAGTACATTGAAAAGTAGATTGTTGCCTATCTGGTATGATTTTAGGGGTTCCCAGAAGATTCTCTGTCTCCAAATATCTCCCCATCTATGACGTCTGGTACCCAAATTCCCCGCTGGAAATTTCCCTATGAGGGGCCCTACATTAGGTCCCTGGTTTTCATGAGTTCTTTTACCAGATATACCTTTGCATATGTTATTCCCTCAGCCTGCCCTTTCCCCAACCAAATGTCCCCTGATCCTTCAAAATCCAGCTCAGATATTCTCTCATAGAAGTCTTCCCAACACCACCATTGCCCCCGCCATGCTGCTTCTACGCATCTTATTTTTTTTTCACTATACGACATACTGAATTAAAATATTAAAAAAATCAAATCCCTTGACCCAAAGACCTAAGAGTCTACTGAGGAGACCAGCAAGAAAGCTAACAATAACAACATAATAGCATGATTGTGATAAAAACTAAGAGACTGACTGCAAGCTCCTTGGGGACAGGGTCATCAGTTTGCCCCTCCCTTTGAAGGCAGATGTCCTTCAAATGCACTGGAGCAGCGATCCCCAACCTTTTTGGCACCAGGGACCAGTTTCGTGGAAGGCAATGTTTCCAAGGACGATGGGTGGGGGGGATGGTGCAGGCGGTAATGCGAGTGATGGGGAGCGATGGGGAGCTGCAGGTGACGCCTCGCTGGCTCGCCCGCCGCTCACCTCCTGCTGTGCGGCCCGATTCCTAACAGGCCGCAGACCAGTAGGGGTCTGCAGCCCAGGGGTTGGGGACCCCTGCACTAGAGACAACCAAATCCCCAACCCCAGTTTGGTAGACTTGAACTTCACAGATATTCTGGAGATGAGTCCAGGGATTCAGAGATGGAAAGGGTCCATCTTTCTGCATGGCCATCTGAACCTAATCAAGCCTGCAGACCCCAGGTGTATTGTTTATGTTTCTGCTGGCAAGACACAGCAATCTCAGTTTCCTGGGCCTCCTTCTCCCACTGTTTTCCTGCTAGCAGCAGGAAGCATGAAGAATAGGTTTCCTAACAGAGGGAAGTGAGTCATCCTGTCTTTATCACCCACCCACAGTCCTTGCAGTGCAGGTGAGAATCTGCTAGTTCCTCTTGCTCTCTAGCTCTAATTAATCTCTTCCTGCTCACTATGTCCCATCCTACCGATCAGAAAATTCCACACCTCCGTCGTCCCTCAACCTTTCCTAATCTTGGCTAGCTTTCAAGGTTCAAGTCCCTTCTCTAGAAAGCCTTCTCTGGCTACTCCAGCCCATGCTGATCTCATCCCCACTCTGAAATAGTTTTCTTAGTTAGCAGCCCATGGTGTAGTGCAAAATCACCTTCAAATTCCAATGTGCTTACTCCACTCGCCTCTCCTAGCCTGTAAGACTCTTAGGGACAGGGACCATGCTATGATGCGTCAGAAAGAACAATGAACCTGGGTTCTAAACCCAGTTTTATTGTATATTATCTTTGTGACCTTGGTCAAGAAATGGACTTCTCTGATCCTCTGTTTACCCATGAGTAAGGCCCTCCTGGCAGAGCTGCAGGGGAAAACGAGGTAACAGGTATGAATCGCTAAGAAACTAAAGTTAATAATAGACCTCCTGGCCACCAGACACTTAAAATTCTCTTTTGATTTTCATCCCTCCTTTCTTCCCTCTCTTTTTTCTTCATTATTCCTCTAGATTACTGCATGCAGCTCATTGCTTGGCATATTATGGGTACTCAGTAAGTAATTAATTTCCTTCTTCAGTACAGATTTCTTTTTATCTCATTAAGGACGAGGGTGATTCCATTCAGCTCACCCTGGTATCCCCAGTATACAACCCTGTGCCTGGCACAAAGGACACCCTCAGTAATGTCTGTTGAGTGAATGAACTGTGTGCTTTGGGAATTCAAAGAAGAATGGATATGCAGTGAAAGAGTTGAGAAAAGCATCACCCTCTAAGCTGAACAAAGGAAGTTCTATAAGGGATGCAGAGCGGTGGTTTCCTATGAGATGAATTTTCTGAGCTATTGTTAAGAAAGGGAACAGAGCCATTCATAGGCTACTACTTGCAGGAGCTGGATGGAAAGATAAAGTGAGCATTGGTAGAGAGCAAGGGGTCTTTAAAAAGCGAGAAATCCCTAGGAGTCCTCCAAGTGCTGATATATAAGTGTACTGGGTATGCCTCAGATACGCATTTTCTTTTCCAGCAGAGGTGTATTTTACCTGCTGGCAAAGAGCAACAATTCACGTGTAGCACAGGAAGAAAGCTGTTGAAAATCAAAGGAAGCGGCAGGCAGGAACCCATAGGCAAGTCTCACTTCCACATCACCTAGTCAGAAAGCCTGAGAAGAGAGTACTTTAAATTCTGCTCTGCACTTTTCTGGGAGAAGATGATTCCGTTGTAAATTATTGAACATTTCATTTAAGCTTCATAAATAAGAAACTCGGATGAAAACGTTACATGGTAGATCCGTTTGGCAACATGTAATTTCTGTCTTCCTCCCTCGATTTGTCACCCTTCATCTACGTCGGAGAATTTCTACTTTATCATAGGCAATTGAAGGTCTCAATCAGTTGTCTGAGAAAAGCAGTTTATGTCCCAAAGGTAATCTAATTTCTCCAACCAAGGATGTACCTGGGACTCGCTGAACATACTGACAGATAAAAATGTGTGCTTTGAATGGATCTGGGGTGTTGCAATCACCCAACTCGTTCTAGTGAGAGGTACTCGGCCCAGCCAGGGGCCAGCTCCTCACTGACACCGGGACTCCCTAAATCACTGGTCTCATCAGAGCCAACAGGCTAAGCTTCAGCAAACTGACAAGAGGTGTGCCGAGGACCAACCTGTACCTTCCTGGGGCTCACCAAAAAACAACTCCAAATCCTGGAATAGTTCTCTGAGCAAGGTAATAATACTATGAGCTACGATCCCAGCGGGCCAGGCACCATTCTTCACACACATTGGTTCACTTAATCCTCACGATGACCCTCTGAGATAGATACTATTATTCTTCCCATTCTACAGAAACTGAAGCTCAAAGATGTGAAGTAATCAGTTACACGTGTAGAAAGCGGCAGAGCCTGAATATTAATGTAAGTACGGCAGACCTCAAAGTCAAAGTTGACCTCCACCAGTATTGACACTTTAGAGAAAGAAAGAACTAAAGGTTAGGAAATGAATGGAGCTGGTTTGAGAAGGGAAAAAGAGGGCTGATTCTAACACATTCTGTCCAGACAGCCTGGTCAGTAAGGCCTGGAAGGTTCTGCCGTACTGGAGCACGAGGGATTCACCGCACAGGCTGTACTGAAAGCCACAATGAGGAGGGAGTGCAGAACCCTCCGGTTTCCAGGCAGCATTCACCTTCCTTAATCCAAGTGGCTGTTAAGGAAAGGTTGCTCAACGCATTTCCTGTCAAAATCATTCCTATTACCTCAGGGCTCCTGGGGAAGTCACAGCTGCTCCGGGGAGGGGATGAAATGAAGGGAAGGATAAGGCATTCAGTCCTAAAAGCCCTGAACCCTGAGGCCAGAAGCCTGGGGATCACCTCCAGCTGGTCACAGACTTACTCTTTGCCATAGTTTCTTTTTATAAAGAAATAACTACTGATTTGAATAGTGTCCCCCCCCACCTCCAACCCCCTCCCCCCAAAAATATCCATTTCCACCTGAAACCTGTAAATGTGATCTTATTCGGAAAGAGGATCTTTACAGATGAAATCAAGTTAAGATGAGGGTGGGCCCTAAATACAATGTGACCAGTGTCTTCAAAAGATTAGGAGAAGACACAGACACACAGGGAGAAGGCCATGTGTTATGGACTAGATGTTTGTGTCCCTCCCCGCAAATTCATATATTGTAATCCTCATTCCCAGTGTGAAATGGGGGCCTATGGGAGGTGACTAGGTCATGAGGGTAGAGCCCTCATAAATGGGACTAGTGACCTTATAAAAGAGACCTCAGAGAGTTTTCTTGCTGTTTCGCTGTATGAGAACACAGTGAGAAGATGGTCTGTGAACCAGGAAGCTGGGGCTCAACAGACATCAAATCTGCTGGTACTTTGATCTTGAACTTCTCAGCCTCCAGAACTGTGGGAAACAAATACGTATTGTTTAAGTTGCCTGGCCTATAGCAGCCCAAACAGACTAAGACACCACGTACCAACAGAGGAGAGGCAGAGCCTGGAGTGACGCAGCTGTAAGTCAAGAACTACCAAGGATTGCCAGCAACTACCAGCAGCTAGGAAGAGGCAAGGAAAGATTCCCCCCATAGTGTATTTGGAAGGAGCACGGGCTTACCAACACCTCGATTTTGGCCCTCTAGACAGCAGAACTGCAAGAGAATACATTTCTGTTGTTTTTAAGCCACCCAGCTTGTCGTCCTTTGTCATGGCAGCCACAGGAAATTAATGCAGATGGTGAAAGGGATCCCCAACCCACTTTCCTCACAAGGTTGTGAGGAAAACAACAGTCAAAATACAGTCAGGTATTTTGAAAAGAACAAATGTTATATAAATGCAGAACAGCATGATCATCGGCCTTGGTTCTGTCGAGCCCACAAAGGGCCCCAAAGAGAGCCTCCCAGAGGGACTCAGGCAGACAATGAGGGGCCCTACAGGTGCTAATCTGATCTTGTTGCATATTCCTGCAGCTCCAGTCCTAATAAATGAGGGTGAGTTTGATGCGGGTTTGGTACTGAATAAAGGCCCCCAATGATGCCCACATTCTACTCCCTGGAACGTGTGACTATGTCATCTTACATGGCAAAAAGGAAAGTACAGATGTAATTAGGTTAAGGATCTTAAGATGGGGAGAACAGCCTGTCCTGTCCAGGTAGGGCCAATGTAATCACCAGGGTCCTTATAAGACGGAGGAGAAGATGGGACCACGGAAGCAGAGCTCAGAGAGAAAAACAGATTTGAAAATGTTACACCGCTGACTTTGAAGATGGGTTATGGGGACACAAGCCAAGGGATGCAGGCAACCTCTAGAAGCTACAAAAGGCGAAGAAACAAATTCTTTCCTAGAGCCTCCAGAAGGAACACAGCCCTGCTGAACCATTTCAGACTTCAGACCTCCTGAACTATAAAATAATAGATGTGTGTTGTTTTGAGCCACTGGGTTGTGGTAATTTGTTGCAACAGAAATAGGAAATTAATATACCAGTCAAACGAGTTAATCTGAAAATGAATGTGGGAGAGGGTAGGGAGACATCCCAAATAATTCTAGGTCCTTTATACTGAACCCTAAAGAATTTCCCCCTGTAGTTGGGCAGTTTTTTTCATTTTCTCCAGCTTCCTCGGGTCCCCCAGAAGTCATCCTAACATTGAATCCACAGCTTTGAGTGCCCTTGGTAGGGAGCCCACAGCAACAGGGCTTCTGCATGCCCCTACATTAAAGGCCTGACAGCCCTGTGCTCAGCGAGACAGTCCATCCACAGTTGCTCCCCAGAAAGGATGCAAACGTCCCCACATGGCCTCAGTCCCTGTCTATAAAAGGTACAGCTTTTATAGACCTATAAAAGGTCTTCATCCACAATGTTCAAGAAATGCTTTACAGGCTTATGTCCACACAGTCCTTCTCGATGACGCACTCCCCCGATTCACAGTGTAAGCAAGAAATCCCTTCACCAGTTGTAGCCAACCTGAGACTCTACCTCAGGGAGACCTTCCACAGAAGAGCACTGTTCTGAAGGTCACTGACAAGGGCAGCCTCACTGCCCTCCCGAGGAGACCAGCAGCAAGAAGGAAGCTCTGCACTGATCAGTTTGTCCTGTTGACTTGGTATGGATTTCCTAAGTGGTGAAATTGGGATTTCCTAATAGGTAAAAATAGGAGTGGATTCGGGAAGGATTAAACACAAGATCTGAACAAGAACCTAAGGTCATTTGCTTCCCTCCATCCAGCCTTCCCCATCCCTGACACACACGGAATAATGTCTGTTTCTGCATCTACCAACAGATCTGGTGCCTGGCACTGAGTATGGAATTGGAATATCCGCCATCATGAACTCACAGCAAAGCGTACCAGCCACCATGAATGCCAGGACTGGTGAGTAGGAAGATTGCTGTGGAAGGAGACCGGGACAGTCTGCAAGCCTGAGGGGCCGTGGAAGCTTAGCCCAGCAAGGACTGGTCAGAAGGCAATGCCTCCTAGTGAACAGGTCCCTGGGTGATGATTATCCGTCAAAGAACACCATCTACCGGCAGCTTTTTGATTCCCTGTGCCTACTCTCTGACATCTGACGTGCAGGATGGACTCCCACCCTCTCCCCACAGATCTGCACGTGGTCCCCCACAGTCTGAAGGGGTGCCCACAGCTGTGGAGAACGGAGGTGGAAAACCCCAAACAAGTGGGAGTTGTAGCAAGTCATATTCCCTTCTAGATCACCCCACAGCAGGCAGAATGTGGGACTCCTCACCGTGTAGGACAGAAGCCCTCAGAAAAGCCACAGGCTGAAGGTCTAGGCATGGAAACAACCCATTCAATCTAAGGGCAATGGAGAAGTCCACTGACACCCTTGCTATTCTGGATCCAGCAGTTTTGCTTCCAAATCCCGGGCAAATTCCAAAGTCACTTTAGTAACTTAAGTACAAGCAGCCTGGGCTGGGCTGGGGATTTTGAACCAATCCCTGTCCCAAGCCTGTCCAGCATAGACCACCTCTCTAGAGAACCACATGGACATGGGTCCCCAGGAGTCCTCAGACCTTGTTGCCTGCACAACCACGGCCAGGTCAGTCAAAATGGCACCAGGAACAGAGGTAGCTACGGTTGCCAGGAATGGCATATCCTTACTTGATGGTGGTACCTGTTTTGCCCTGGTTGGTTTACTGAGAAAGGCTGGGAGAAAATGATTATGGAGAGCTTAAAAGTCAGCAGCCAGCTCTGTCCCAGAGGTGGGTATACTCCAGTGGTGTTAGAGTTACTAATGCCTTTCTGCAGATTGTTCATCATATGCCAAGCCCCCGGCCATCTTTCAAAGGAAAGGTGCTTAACAAAGTGTGAGATAAGTGTCAGCAGTGACAAGCCAATTTTCATGGTCAGCAGACCCGCTGATAGCTTAGAAATCCACAGGGGGTCCAATTCCAATAAATACTGGCCCTCGTGTGGAACTGATGTAAAATAGGCCACTTATGTTGATCCACAGAACTGGACAGTCCTCGAGACCTCATGGTGACAGCCTCCTCAGAAACCTCCATCTCCCTCATCTGGACCAAGGCCAGCGGCCCCATTGACCACTACCGAATCACATTCACCCCATCATCTGGGATCGCCTCCGAAGTCACTGTGCCCAAGGATAGGACCTCGTACACACTGACAGATCTAGAGCCCGGGGCAGAGTACATCATTTCAATCACAGCTGAGAGGGGTCGGCAGCAGAGCTTGGAGTCCACGGTGGATGCCTTCACAGGTACCAGGACAGCAGAAATCTCGGCTGGGTTCAGGGATCAACAGATCTTAGTGTGAGAAGGTCATCTAGGCAACCCACTCTTCCAGTGCCCCACATCCTTTAGAGAAAGGAAGAATGTAGGTAGGGAAAGAAGAGATAGAGGAGAAACTAATAAATACAAGAGGGAATGGTTGGAGGTGAAGGGGGTGATGAACAAGGCTACCTTCACGCCTGAAATTTTGTATCTGGTTTCCTATAGGCTGCACACAGTGGTTGATTCTGTTCATAATTCCCTGCCTGCACAAAACCAGTGGGCATTCTGAGGATCCATGGGATCATGTTAAATTCCTTCCAGGACAGAGGTTTTAAATCCTAGATCAGTATTATGAATAACTCAGAGGTAATGCTGGTTTTATGCTGCTGAGGGCACTCATTTTTCAGTGTATGGCTTGGAGGAAGGAGAGTAGACAGGACAGGAGAGTGAGAATGTGGAAGCTCTGGGTCAACAGGTGAAGGTGTAGTCCTTATCTGCAAGGAAGGGAGATCTCTTCAGTCAGATGCCTCTTCTATCCCAGTGGCCCCACCACCTCATGTGGATTTCAGAACCATCCATGTCCTCTGCTTTGCAGGCTTCCGCCCCATCTCCCATTTGCACTTTTCTCACGTGACCTCCTCCAGTGTGAACATCACCTGGAGTGACCCATCCCCTCCAGCAGACAGACTCATTCTGAACTACAGCCCCCGGGATGAAGAGGAAGAGACGATGGAGGTCTCTCTGGATGCCACCAAGAGGCATGCTGTCCTGATGGGCCTGCAGCCAGCCACCGAGTACATTGTGAACTTGGTGGCAGTCCACGGCACAGTGACCTCTGAGCCCATCATGGGCTCCATCACCACAGGTGAGGCTGGAGGACTTGACAGCAGGTGGTGAGGGGGGTTCCCACAGTAGCCTTCAACAAGTCAATGAAATTTACAAGGAGAAACACCCAAGGAGTAAGGGACCATCTCATTTATCAAGAGAGCGTCTATGAGTTGTTCTGAAACAGCCACCTCTTCCAGGGCCGCACAAAATGTATAAGATGGGAAACTTCCATTTAGAAGGTAGGATGGACTCAATGTCTTGAGGAGGCCAGGCCTTCAATGCATTGGTCCAGATGTCTTCCCACTACCAACTTAGGAGAAAGCCCTGGAGAGAGCTAGTCTCCCAGAGGAAACCCTTCTACAGTGAGGAGACATCTGTTCCTATTCTGGAGTGCCATCTCTTGACGGCCCAGTAAGTTCACTGATGTGAATGATGCTTCCTCAGGATCATATGCGACTAGCATGCAACCATACAGGGACCTGGTACTCGGAGAATGGGGTGATCTGCATGTTGTTTGGAAAACACAGGTACTCTCAGCTGAATTGGATCACTTGTATCTCATCCTTCTCATCTATAATCACAAATATGAGAGTGCATGTGGGTGAGGACATGTGTGTTTGGGTGGTTTCCTACATAATTACAAGAATTCATAAACTGAACAAGTGGATTAAACACTCAGCTGGTTTTGATCCTGCAATCTTCCAGTAGTCAAAAAAACAAAGTATATAGTATAAATAAAATACAGTTTAGGGAAGTGGATTTGTTCTGGACTTGTGCTCTGAAATCCCTCTACAGTCAAGAGCAATTTTTCCAAATTGAACAAAAGGCGGCTGCTTAACAGAGATAGAGAGAGAGTTGGGTTTGTCCAAGAGAAGCTGCTCCAGAGAGAATGACCATTACTCCCAGTTCAAAATAAAACATACAAACTTAAAGGAAATTTCCCAGTTGGCCTACATATAGGTAACAGTTGCTGCATAGGCACAGACCTTGACAATTTGACTTCATGTTGTTAAAATATTCTCCAGGAGCATGACACTGGCCACTCCTATGAGGTTTCAAGAGAGACTTCAGCCTGATCATGGTTTTAAGGTTGCCCTAGTATAAAGTAAGGTCTTGTCTGCCTCTGGGACACCATTAGGAAAAATAGGAATTTGTTTTTCACACTTTGCTTCCTGTCTTTTTCCCATAACCACCCGGGCCTTGTAGGAATTGATCCCCCCAAAGACATCACAATCAGCAATGTGACCAAGGACTCAGTTATGGTCTCCTGGAGCCCTCCTGTTGCGTCTTTTGATTACTACCGAGTATCATATCGGCCAACACAAGGTAATAAGGTTTCTTGGTTTCTCAAAGATGAATGGGATTTGGAGCTGGATGACGACTGTTATGGGAGAACTAGCGTATCCCAGGGGATATCACCCTCCTGCCTGCAATTTCCTTCCTCTCTGCAGCATGCTGCATCCGAATGGGTTGATGAGGAGCAGCCAAGGAATCCAGAACTCACCAGCTCCTCCCACAAAAGGCTTGATTACATTCACTCAAAAAGCAGGCCCTTCACCAGTAGAGTGAACCATGGTAATCGGTCGTCATTATCCAGACAGTGTAGCGAGAAACAAAGAACTCTGAAAGAGTCTACCAAGAGCCAGGGTCACATGCACTTTTCTGAGAGAATTAAAGTCCAAGGCTAAACACCCCAGGGGGTGCCTAAAGACACCACAGAGCCAGATGGAGCCTTGGAGGGAACCACAGTGACGGTGGTCCTGTTATGGCCACTCCAGCCAAGTTAGGAGTCAGAAGAAGTTGGCCCAGACCTCACCTGCATCCTAACAGTTCTTGCTGGTGCCATGTGGAATTGTTAATGAAGTAGAGGGTACAATCACTTCCAGTGAGGGGGTGGGATAATTTTCCAGACTACCCTTTCTCTGGGCTGCATGGACCACTCTTTTCTGCCATTCCCTCTATACTGCTTTAAGACTAGTTTGTTAGAAAACCACCTAATAAATAGGTTTTTTTCCCTTTGCTCCTGGGATCCTATATAATGAGGGGGTGGGATCAGCATGCAAGGTCTCTTCAAGTTCCAACATTCCCAGCTTCCCCATCCCCCAACTGGGTGCTGAGCCTTGCACCCATATTGGCTTCATGAAAGAAAGAGTGCCACCAGGAGCTCCTGTATTATGAGCTGCGTATATACGGGATCCACTGAACTTGACCTGTGGCTTCTGTTCTTCCTTAGTGGGACGACTGGACAGCTCGGTGGTGCCCAACACAGTGACAGAATTCACCATCAGCAAGCTGTACCCAGCTACCGAATATGAAATCAGCCTCAACAGCGTGCGGGGCAGGGAGGAGAGTGAGCGGATCTGCACTCTTGTGCACACAGGTGGGCATGTCTCCCTATGGTGGGCCAAGTCGGGACCCTGGCTGAGGACCTGCAACCAACAAAAGAGGGAAAGAGTGAAGCTGTCCCGGCTAATGCAGAGGACACTGATCCTGGGATCCCAGGCTCCTCTCCTGGGTGCTCCCCTGACTCACATTGTTATGTAAAACAATTTGCAATGTTCTCCCCTTTGACCTCCTCTGTAACACCAGCAGTTTAGAGAGACACCTTCTAAGAGTCTTACTGGTTTAGGTCAGACATTTTCATGGAACTTCCAGTATGAAAAGGAACCTTCCAAAGACTCATGACAGAATGAATTCCAGAACGGACATCTGATTCATCCCGTCTAATTGTTAAAAAGACTCAGACAAGGCAACTTTACCTTAGAGAAAAAAACAAAAGGGGGCTGTTATTCCAGTAATGACCCTTGGGGTCATGAAACTCCTCATCCTATGTGACCAGAAACCACCAAGTAGCTGCACTTTTTCTTGCTTTATGCTCCAGGGAGGAGGAAGGAGGCGCTTTTCTGTAGAAAAATGATGGGCCAGAGGACAGGGCTCTGGCAGCAGCTCCCCTGCTCTCCTTCTCTGACCCCTCAGCCAGCCCATCATGCAAAACTAGGAAAGATTTGCTGTAGAAGACACAAGAGGGAACAGCCAAAGTTTCCTGTTGCAACCCCACACCTAACTCTCCATGAGGCTATCGTTCCTGTAGCACACAGGAAAACATCCAGCTTGCCTCATGAGGAGAACACCTGGATTTCCTGAGGCTGCTTACTTCCCTCAGAGAATCGTATTTTCTGAACGAGGGCAACTTGGAATTTCTCACTGCTTCTGTAGATACACTCACTAGCCCAGAAAGAACATCCCTATGGCCATGGCCAAAGAAACATTCCTTCAGAAACTCAAAAAATTATTCATTTAAAGATACCACAGGATGTTCTAATCTTCCCTAATCTCCTTCCATGCCTATGACTACAGATAATGCAGCCATGTTTTTGGTTTAATCTTACCCTTTCTATCAAGTTACCTATGACCATTAAAGTATCAACTGATATTGACCTGAAGTGATCTCCAATGAGTAAAAAGAAGCCCCTCCCCATTCCCCATACTTTCCTCAAAGTCTTAGAAATCATGTTAAAGAAATTAGGATTTTTCTCAGTGAGGACAATAAAATGGACTTCAAGAGCCTCCTACCCCGGAAGTAAAGGAGAACAACAATTCAGGTCAAAAACTCATTCCTTGGGTTCTTGGTCATAAGCAAGTCTCTCTAACGCAGGTATTCAGTAGTGCACCAACCCAAACTGTCCTCCTTCAAGTTTAGGCAGAGCTATTTTGGCAACTCCCAATAACCAGATTACTCACAGAAATGTTTTATTTTGTTGTTTTAATATGATGTCTATGATTTTATAACTTTTGGCAATGAGTACTCCTCGGAGTCTCACGGTCAATCTCAGAGAGGTCAAGCTAATTGTAGTCTCATAAGACTTTTCTTCTTTGTTTCTTTTCAATAAGGTTGCATTCGAAGACCTTGTTCAAGGCACAGATTGTGGATACAATTCAGATGTTAAAATTGTAAACACACTTTATGGTTGTTTCTTTGAAATAAAAGACATAGGCAAGAGATAAGAACCTTTAGTCACAGAACAGGACCAGATCAACAGCATATCTTGGTCCCCAAAAGTAAATTCCATGACACGTAGGGTGAGCTGATGCCTAAACTACTGTAATAACCTGCATTTCTAAGATAAATCCCAACTTTATGGAAGGGAGGCACAGTAAGGAAACAAATGCATGGAGCATAGGCAAGTGAGAATAAGAACATGGTGCTATGATGAGCAACCTCTGTTCCTCAACAGGCACTCCTGGCTTTAAGCCTGGACGAAGTCCCTTGACTTTCTATGCCACAAAAAGGATCCCCAGGACTCAGTACAGAGTCAGCCTCGTAAGTAGCAAAGCAAGAATTCAGTAATCAGATCTGACTTTAAAGGCAACCTGAGTCCCATTCTTCATTCCACAAGTATTTACTGAGTAACTTCTAAGTTCCAGGTGCTGGGGTTACTCCCTGACTTCATGGAACTCCCACCATACTTCCTGACGTTCATCAACAGAGACTGTTCCACAAGGCATGCCCCTTGTATTTATCAAAGAACAAAGAGCCTGGGAAGCATATTAGCTCATTAACTAGAAATATAATAGTTTCTATAGCATGTTCTTAGTTTCTCCATCTAGGTTTAAATATCTAAAACACAACATCCATACCTTGGACACCCCCGTAACACCTGACAGCCCTCTGCACATAAGAAGTTAATGAATGAATTAAAAAGGAAGATCTGAGGGCAATCAGGGGAGCATGGGGTGCTTGAGAGGAAGGAGGAATGGGAGAAGGGGAAGGGGCTAATGGAATCAGAAGGGGAGAAAGGAAAGAGGTCCTCACTCACTTCATTATTTTGTATAGTGCAGCAGCAGACATGTATCCTGGGTGAAACTATAGGAGACGGTTCTCTGCTCTTCCATCCTGCAGTTCCTCTTACCTTTACCTGATATTTTCCTGAACTGTTTCAGCCATGGACAATCCTGTGGATCTGACTGCTACCAACATCACTCCAACAGAAGCTCTGCTGCAGTGGAAGGCACCAGTGAGTGAAGTGGAGAACTACGTCATTGTTCTCACACACTTTGCAGGTGGGTGTCTGCGGTTCTAGGCATCAGGGGGGAACGGCGGGGATTGGGGCTGAAGGCTAGTGTGAAAGTAAAAAAAACCAAAACATTTTATCCATCTGAGAGAAAACTGGAAATTTTCCTGCTTTAATTTCACCATAAAGCCCTCAAGGTAGCCCCCAAACTCTGTGAACTTTATCAACTATGAGAATTGAGAAAGCCGAATCTAAAAGGTATAAGAAGGGTATGTAACCAAGAGGAAAACAAAAACAGAAACAGCACTTGGAAGACAAAACTCAGAACTTGCCCCAAAATGCTGCAGGCGAGAAAGCTGACTTTTCTAGATATTTAAAGAGCGAACAAAACACTAAAGGACCAGCCGTGGTAACAGGTGACAAAGGATTCAGAACTACTAAGCTCTTCTGTTGCTTTGATCTTCTCTACTCATATCCATCCCAAAAGGTTGAGCCAACATGAAATCTTGAGTTGCAACGTCTTCTTCACCTTACTTGTTCACATTAACGCTATTTGAAGTTGAACAGAGAAGCACAAAGCAAAATAACGTTGAGTAATTCAAGTTCCGAAGCCAAGGAAAATTATTTCCCTGCCTAAATTATACATGTGCTCACAGAATATTGTGGGTTATAGGCAGGAATCCAGAGAACAAAGATACCAGAAGAGAGAAGGCAGGCAGATGTCTTAATTTTCAAAAATGACAGATTAAGTCAATTCTGTCAGCTGAAAAGTAAACTGATTTTCAAAGCTTGGGGAAGTAAAAACCAAAACAGACTATTAAATAAGCTGGAAGGGAATCAGTGATTACTACATACCAGCACAGGTTCACTAAGTATGAGTTTCACCAAAACCACTTTATGTCCTTTTTTTTAATTGGCAAGTGTGAGAGCACATTAGTATCTCAGCAAGGCATTAAAAAGATCCACTTACCACTTAGATGGAAAAATACATGGTGGACCACATTTGGAGTTACATAGCTGATTGAATGATTGACCCTCCTCAGAGAATGAATATCATTACTATGGATACATCCTAACCTCCCTGTGTGCACGCAAAAGCCGCTTCAATCCCTACCACTCCTCCTTGCACGTTATGACCCTGAATTTCTTAATTCTCACCTGCCTTCTCAAACCACCGTGCACATGCTCTTGCCTCTACCAGGAAATGCTCTCCCTACTTATCTGCCTAGTAAACCCATCCTTTAAGCCTTAGTTTCAACACTATCTCCATTATTCCCCTAAGGCAGTCATATTCACCTGCTCACAGATACGAAGCACAGAGCTCCATCATAGCCATTAATTTCCATTCATTCAACAACTACTTTTGCTGCCCTCCCATGTGCCATGCACTCTCTAAGGCTATAATGATTCAGAGACCAAATATGAGTTCTTGTCTTTGCAGAACTCACTTCTGGTGATGATGCAGACAAGTAAAGAGTTACAACCCAACGCGGGTAGTGTCATGATTTGGGCAAGCACAGAACACCAGTGTGCCACCTCTGATGGGCCACTGTGATTTGGGGTGAAGGTGTTGAGGGGAAGAAAGAAGGCAGATCTTAGATAAAGTTAAAGACAAAGAGAATAGGAGAAGAAGGGGCGTTCCAAGAAAAACAGTACCCTGTATGGAGGGAGAGAGTGGGGAGTTTGAGGAAGTGTTGTAGTTGATGCGGCCGGGGAGCTGACGGTTGGCAGCATATGCAAAGGAAGATATTAAAGAAATAGAGCCATTATGTGAGCTCTTCCAAAAGACAAAACTGTGATCAATAGAAGCCAAATTCACATATATTTTAATAAACTGAAACAGTGGCCCAAAACTCAGTCAACAAGGCAAAATGCAGTAGAAATGAATGCAAAGCTCTTCCCATGGGTGCAAAAAATCAACTAAAACCAACTACACAAGGTAAGGCTGGGGAGTGGGTTACAAACAAGATCTCTGATGAATAATCATCTCAGCATATGATAACAATATCCCATGACTGTCTCAAAACCTATAACAATATCCCATGACTGTCTCAAAACCTATGGATTAATATACATAATTGGCACAAATAGAAGCAGAGACTGACCCTGTTTCTTTCATTGTCAGTACAATGAAAACTGACAATGTACTGACGTTACAATGTATTGTAATGAAACAATCTCAATGATTGTTTTCAATTCTCTTCTGAGTTTTGTATTTCAGCAGGGACACTGATAGACTGCTACTCGTATAGAGAAAGGTAGCCAGGATTGTGACAGTTTTAGAATCATCACATACATATAATGGGGACTGGGGGCTGAATTTTCTCAGTCTAGAAGAGAGAAGACTTGACTAGGAAGGGTGGGGGGCAGGAAGAGGTCAGGTAGACAAAGGATTTGGTTTATCCTTGTAACTCCAGAGACCCGAGTAGAAGTTATACAAAAGACAATTTGGCCTCCAAATAATTTCTCAATTAAGATGCAAAACAAGAAGAGAGGGGAGCTTTGTATGGAATAAAATGCTAAGCTCAATAACCTCGAAAAGATTTTTTCCAAAATTCTCTAATATTGCATCTTTATGAAATGCCTTTGGATTTGATAGGCCTTTCCTAAGTTGAAGAGCCTTATTCATTCCTTATCCATAACCATCTGATTTCAGTTGCTGGAGAGACCATCCTGGTTGATGGAGACCGTGAGGAATTCCAGCTTGTTGACCTGCTTCCTAGGACCCACTATACCGTCACTATGTATGCCGCCAGTGGGCCTCTCACCAGTGGCACGATCAGCACCAACTTCTCTACCCGTGAGTACATGGTCAGCTACCTATCTAGTATCCTGAGAGGCTTTTATTGATCCTGAAAATGATCAGTTTCCATGTGCTCAACTAGATTATAGTCTATAGGTTTTGGACAATGCAGCTGTGAGCTATCCTTATTTTAGTTAACTGCTGCCCAAATGCCAGTGAAAGTGAGTTGCAGCTCTCTTCCTGGGTCTGGCTGACAGCAGTACAACCAGGCCAACAGAGGCCAGTACTGAGAATGCATCTGGCCCAGAAAAATCTGATAGATATTAAAGAGCTTAATATTGGGGAGGGAGTTGCTGGGTACGGTCATGGCCAGGAGAACAGTAGACAAAGGTATAGATGTGGGAATGTTGTATGTTCAAGAGTGAACTCACAGACATGCAGGTTTAACAAGGTCATGATGTCAGACCTAGAGGGTCAGATCGGAAGATATCACATCTAGGCCCGGAGGGTCAGGTGAGGGAAGGGGGAATAGCTGCAGGAACGATCATGACACGACGATTACCTTCTGACCCAGGAGTGCCCTTTAGGCTCCTGTCCAAGCTAGAACTGGGGTTAGCATGTGAGCAGCCCAGAGACCACACAGGTAGACAGACTGATCTACGTGCCTGGAATCAAAGAGAAAGGAGACAGACGGGCAGGCACCACTGGCATTTTCTCCTCTCTTCAGTCCTGGACGCTCCTGCCAATCTGACAGCAAGTGAAGTCACCAGACAAAGTGCCCTGATCTCCTGGCAGCCTCCCAGAGCAGAGACTGAGAATTACATCTTGACCTACAAATCCACCGATGGAAGCCGCAAGGTGAGATTTTTTCTGGAAAGGGGAAGGACCGTTGCTGTCCAGCAATCCGCAAGGGAACAAGCTAGGTTTGCCACTACGGATACCCAGCGTGCTGTTGAGGAAAGAGCCCTCATCTGCAAGCCAGCGATCTGGGTGCTAGTCTTGCCTCCACTACTACTCTCCATACACGTTGAGGCAAAGCACTCAACCTCTCTGAGCCTCCGTTCCTTCTCCAGGTAATGGGGGCATCTACCCTGCAACTTCACTTAGTTGTGGTGATGCGACCAGTATGATGACGTACCAGCTTCCAAGGCAATATAAGGACACAGTACTGGAACGGTTTTTCACTAACAGGGCCAAGCAACCATGAGCTGGATACCAAACTGGACAGTCTCCTATGCCTCTAGATAAGCATTATAAAGGCTACATCTATATGGCCCGCAGTAGAGATGACAAATTTCGGTTTTAGGTGACCAGTTGAAACAGTTCACCTAGAGCACTGGTTGTCAAGTTTTTGTTAACAGTGGAATCCTTTTTAAAAGTGAAATCATATTCAGAAGCCAAATACAGAGAATAGAGCTAGACTGTTGGATGTGGAAGAGGGAAGCCTAGGTTCCTGCATCTCAGGGCTCCAGGAGGCCCTGTGCAATCCGAAAACCACTGGGTTCAATAATGCCGGGCCTAAGTTTCTCCCAATGTGCATCCGTGAGATAGGAGCTGGCCTCAGTCTCACGTAGGAGCTGTTTTCCCTGCTTATTGGAACGGTTTCCTTCTTACATAATGTGGGATGGAGAGGATAAAAATGGCCACTGCAATACCGACCTTGGGGTCTGAACTTCCCTTCTCCACTGCCCTCCATGGTGACCCCTCTGCTCACCCCTTTCCACCTCCCTCCTCCGCTTATCCCACAGGAGCTGATTGTGGATGCGGAGGACACGTGGATCCGACTGGAGGGCCTGTCTGAGAGCACAGACTACACGGTGCTGCTGCAGGCAGCCCAGGACACCGAGCGGAGCAGCATCACCTCCACCGCCTTCACCACAGGTGAGAGATTTCCTGCTGCCCTGATGCCTTCTCCTCCCCTGGGTGGTGTCTGGCTCCTCGGCTGCCTCTGCTGAGACTTGGCCAGGGAGGAGCCCATCAGAGAAACTCAACTGCCTCTTCCGGCAAAGGAAAATAATTATTCCCTCCACTCCTGCCTTCCAAGGCCCTGCCAGGAACCTCTCACTACCAAGGCAACCACAGGAGCCAGCAGTGCAAAGTCCTGGTCCACCTGCACCAACTAAATGCACCAAGTAAGAGAGCAGGCTCCTGTTTAGATTTTCTGCAAGGGTCTTTCCAGCACAGTTTGTCCTTCCCTCCTTCCTTCCTCTGCTGTCTGTAATCAGATTCACCTAGTAAAAGTCACAGGAGTAAAGCCCCAATATTAAAACTGTGGTTCTTCTCCACACACAAAGCACTTTTGCATTTCTATGGTCTCAACTCATCCTTATAACAACTGGTGAGAAGGGCCTTATTATCCTCATTTCATCTCAGATGATGAAACTCAGGTGCATGGAGATCAAATAACTTACACGGTAGTAAGTGGCTGGGTCAGAACTTGAACCAAGGTCTTCTCCTTCTAAATCCAGCATTCTTCCTGCCTTCCCTCATTTAAGTATCAGCAGAAGATACTGGAAATGCCCTTAAGGGATAAGGTTGTCCTAATGTGTATAACAGGAAATAAACTAACACCTGACCTTTGAGAGCTATCTGACAGGCACTGCTGTTCTAACTGCATTACGTGTACTATTTAATTCTCATGATAGCCTGTGAGGTATGTTCTAGTATCCTTACTTACAGATGAGGAAATTGGGCCACAGAGAGGTGAGGTAACTCACCTAAGATCCCATAGCTCTCAAGTAGGAGACCTGGGATTGACCCCCAGTTGTTCTGCCTCTGGGGTCTGTGCTGTTAACAACCCTTTCTAACACTTCCCACGGTACCTCTCTACAGTCTGTAATGTGGGACTGCCCAGTCCAGACCTTGAATTCTCTCCGCCTCCCATGTTCGGAGGGGGTTGGCTCTACACAGTGTGGGGCAAGTGTAGGCAAGTTCCTTATCCCTAGACACACTTCTGCCTGCCGTCTTAGAGCACCAGGGTGATTGGATTGCTGTCCACACCCCAGAGCCCATCCTCCCATCACCAGAGAGAAGTGACAGAAATTCCCCCATCCCTACCCAGGTGCCTCCCCGACTAGACTTGTTCTGAATAACAAAGCAGGACACTGGATCAAATACATGAAAACATCGCTAGTGATTCTTCAGGGTAGTGAGATTATGAATGAGTCCCCTTTTTCTTTCTGTTTTATACTTTTCAATATCTTGCAAAGTGTCGACAATGAGCACATTAATCAGAAAAATAATTTTTAATTAAAAAATAAAAATAAACCTTGCTCACACAACTAAGAAATGAATCCAAGATGGGTCCTTGACAAGTGGAATTTGGAGGACACTTGATCTCTTTTATGGGCTGAAGTCGGTTACGCTCACACTCCATGACCTTTCTAGGGGTATCTTATCTCAGAACCAAGGCATCACCCTCCTCTTGGTCAAGCTCTTCCCTGCACATTCACAGGTTAATTAAAGGGTCCTCTAGGCTTTCCTTTCCTAAGCCAACACTCTAAGACCCATGGATTGGAGCTTTTCACTGAATTAAAATTTTCCTTCCCCTAAAACAAATACAGATAACATAAACAGAGCCCCTGATCTGCATACTTATTAGGTCTAAACTAATCATTTCATTCCAAAAATGCATGGGTTTCAAGGCTTGCTCAGTGTAGTATGAGCTTTCAATTCCCATCCTGGTAACGCCACAGCTAGTGGTTGTGAGCAGGACGGCAATATGCCTGAGGTTTCTGCAGTATCTTGCAGCTGTGCCTTGCTCCAGGTCTGCCTGGGCTGTAAAATATGCCAGCTTCTGTGCCCACCACTGGCCTCTCTTAGACGAAGCTGCCTCCAGCGGGTGTGCAATAGTTAGAATCCCAAATCCAGCTGGGGGCCCAGCAAGATCCAATAAACAGAGGGTTGACAATTCGTGGAAATTTGGGGAAGAGCCCAGGGGAGTGGCTTTGTTCGGAGGACAGCACAGGGGGACCATCAGGATGTATTTAGGTATTTCTTCGTTTGTTTGTATGAGACTTCAACTGACACTGGGCGACTGCAGCATGACCAATACCCCTCGGAAAGGAGAACACTGAAGAGCCCACTTGCCTGTACCCTCAATGTAAGTTACTGCCTGAGTTGCTCCAAGCAGTTTGGGGAATCAGAGAAGGACTTGCTACTACAACTACAGTGGTACATGGCAAAGATGCGTCCACGTTTAGAAGTTTTCACAGAGTTTTACTGCAAAGCTCAACTTTAAATCTCAATCACTGATGCATACCAAACCCTGCTGGCTTTGTCTTGGAGATTTATCAGAACCCCCTGAACTGACCAGTTACAGAATGAAAAGTTCATGGACAGAAGTAATGCATGTGACATCACCTCGCACAAAGCCTGGCACACAGCAGACATAATAAATGGTGGTTGAGTGGAATAGTTAAATCCCAGCTGCAGAGCACAGAAGAGGGGTTTCTGCTTAAAGACAGCTCTAGGAGGAGAGGATTCTCAGTATCCTTCAAAGGGAAGACATAGGCAAAAAGCTACTGCCTGCAGAGTACGATGCCAAGCGTCCCTCTGATTGCAGGCTCTTTCTGCCACCCCACATGCAAATTCCCTGAATAAATTACACAAAGCCTACAGAGTCATTTGCGTGTCAATATTAATGAGTCCTCATTGCCTGTGCCACGCCCTCCCCCTTTTCTACCCCCATCCTCCAATTGCCCCACCAAAAAAGCAAATTTTATTAAAGAAGAAGAGAGTACAAGCGTACCAGCTTCCTAAGTATGGGGGTGGAGATGTCCTCAAGAAGAGAATTGGGGTTTACTTGATAGGTGGCATGAGCTAGACTCCTTTACAAGGAGTCTGGGTAAAGAGAGGCCTCCAGCACCTGGGCACCCAGGTGCTTCTCATCCCAGAACTCCCCTGTCTGCCCGTATATCTCCTGAGATGCCCTGAGAGTGGGCTTCCTCTGGGAAGAGAGGTTGGGGCAGCAGTGCCTCAGGTCTGATTCTGCTCTTCTCTGAACACCCCCAACACTCAGCACATCCCAAACCATCCTCTTCCTGCCCCTCCATCAGGACCAGCGCTTATTCCCTTCACACCTCTGAAGCCACACAGTGTACCCTGCAAGCTCCATCTGCAGGATCCTGTCACTTGCTTAAAAGAGAGAGAGAGAGAGAGAGAGAGAGGAAAAGAGAAAGAAACAAAAACAAAGAGCAGAGTATCTTCCCTTACTCGAAAGATTGGAGGCCTGCTGGCCTGAACCCCATGAATCACTCCTGCTGGGCAAGAGGGCTGAGGAACACCAGAGCATCCTATGTTATGGCAAACCAGGGCTGATGGATTTAGAGGCTAATTTCATTCTAATAACTGGCATACTTTCTGACTTCACTGACAGTACCTGAGCTTTCCACTCATCAGCATCCTATTCTTAGGACAGGCTGATCTCAGCTGATCTTTCTAAGCATTTTTATGTAGTGTCTTAGGGAACAAAAGAGCTTAAAGCTGGACCCCAAAGTGGCCTCCATCCATTGACAAGCCCTCATCTTGTCCTGGGTGGGCCAAGTAAAGAGACTCATTTCAAGTAGATGCCTACTTAAGGGTCTAGAAAAAAGTTGAGATGTTACAAAAAATAAAATAAAAATAAAAGAGAGAGAGACAAAAGGGAAGAACTGGCTCCCACAAAACCTCAAAAAACTCCTTTGATCAAGATGTCTCCCCTTGTTGCATTCCTGCCATATAACATAAGCCCATTTCATTTTTTCCATCATGTTAATAGCTTCCTGTCCTCTCGTCTCTGGTGTTTGCACAAGACTCTGGGGGGAATTAAATACAAGTAGTATGGAAGAGAAAAAAAAATATGGACACATTATTTATAATTTACTGTCGCCTAAAATTTCATTCAAGGTCTACTTGTCTTTTAGAAACATGAATATAAATGAGGAAACAAATATTCCCCACAGAGCAACAGGGACTTTGTGAAATGATCTTCTGAGAAGCCAATTTCGTTGTCTATTTTAATACTATAAGAAGCAAACAAGGCACTCGCTAAAGCTTGTCCTCCGAGACAGTGAACACAATAAAACTGGTTGTCTTGACCTTGAGGTCAAGCGAAGACAATCATTTTCGGAAGCCCCCAGAGATGGGTAATGAGAAGTTTTCTTTATTGCCTGTGCTTCCATCCCTGCTCTTCCAAAGTCAGGCTGAGCTGCTGCTCTCTGGGGCTTTTAAGGAAAACTCCGGGAGTGTACTCTAACACAAGCTTCAGTTTTTGAGGTTGTGAAAATTAAGGAAAATGGGCAAACCCTAGGTTCTGGAACAATAGGTGGTGGACCATGCAAGTCCACATAGTTATCAGTGGGCAAGGAAAGCCTGATGACCACTGTTCATTGCAATCTACTCCTATATATGCCACACTTCCCCGCACCAGAGTAGGGAACTGAAGGGGCTTCTCTCCGCTCCACTACTTAGAAACAGCTCTGAGGAGAGCTGAGTAAACAGCTCTGAGTAAACTTCACTGAGACAAGCAAACCCCTAAAAGGAGAGGCCCACCTTCTCCTTTGTCCATCAGGGTTCCTGTGCTAGATAAGTATTAGCTATTATTATTTGAACTTTTGAAGTCTTTCTTAAAAAAATCTTTCCCTTGCCTGTAGGACACAAACATATTTTTCTATACATCCTTCTATTAACTTACTGGATTTATTTGTATATCTAGTCTATTTTGTACACAGTATTAAGTAAGGATACAGTGAGCCAATTTCCCCAGCATCTCCTACTGAATAGTCCATCTATTCTCCACTGATTTGTGGTGCTGTATTGTATATTAAATTCCCATGTATACATGGCTCTGTCTCTGAACTCTGAACTCCTATTCTATTCCATGCTCTATTCATCTGTTCTTTTGCCAACACTACATTGTGCTTTTTTGAACCTCCCCCAACGTTTAGTGTTTTTGACATCATATTCTACATCTTTCTGTTCTGTGTATCCCTTAACTACTTATTGTGAATATAGGTGCTTTTACTACTTTTGTCTTTTAAACTTCCTATAGCTTTATAAGTGGTTGATCTACTACCTTTACTGTATGTTTGCCTTTACCAGTGAGATTTTTCCTTTCGTAATTTTCATGTTTCTAATCATGGTCTTTTCCTTTCCACTTAAAGAAGTCTCTTAACATGTCCTGTAATGCCAGTTTAGTTGTGCTGAGCTCTTTTAGCTTTTGTTTGTCCATAAAATTCTTTATCTCTCCTTCAAATCAGTAAGATAAGCCTGCTGGGTAGACTATGGTTGTAGGTTCTTTCCTTTTATCACTTTGAATATATCATGCTACACCCTCTGGCCTGAAAAGCTTCTACTGAAAAGTCAGCTGAAAGTCTCATGGGAGTCCCCTTGTATGAAACTAGTTGCTTTTCGCTTGCTGCTTTTAAAATCCTTTCTCTTTAATTTTTGCCATTTGAATTACAAAGTGTCCTGATGTGGACCTTTGGGCTCATCTTGTTTGGGACCCTGTCCTTCCTGAACTTGGATGTCTCTTTCCTTTCCCAGGTTAGGAAAGTTTTCAGCTATTATTTCTTCAAATAAATTATTTGCCCTCTTTTCTCTCTCTTCTCCTTCTGGGACCCCAATAACGTGAATGTTAGTACACTTAATGTCATTCCAGAGGTCTCTTAAACTATCCTCATTTTCTTAAGTTATTTTTCTTTTTTCTGTTCAGCTTGGGCAATTTCCACTACTCCGTCTTCCAGTTCTCTGATCTGTTCCTCTGTATCGTCTAATCCACTGTTGATTTCTTTTAGTTTTTGTGTTTTGTTTAATTCAGTTATTGCATTCTTTGGTTCTGTTTGGGTCTTCTTTATATTTTCTAACTCTTTGTCAAACTCCTCACTATATTCATTCATTCTTCTCCTGAGTTCAACCATCTTTATGATTGTTACCTTGAAGTCTACTGGGTAGACTGCTTATCTCCACTTTGTTTAGTTCTTTTGAGGTTTTGTCTTGTTCTTTCATTGGAACATATTCCTATGTCTTCTCATTTTGCCTCATTCTCTATTTTTATTTCTACATATTAAGTAGGTCAGTTATGTTTCCCCATCTCGGATTGGTAGCCTTATGTAGGGGACGTCCTATGGGGCCCAGCAGCACACTGCTCTCTGGTCACCGGAGCTATATACTCTAGAAGTTCCCCCTACGTGGGCTGTGTGGGCCCTTCTGTTGTGGCAGGGCTGACTATTGTGGGTGTGCTCGTACGTGGGACTGGCCTCTGGCCTGGTTGGCTGCCTGGCCCTGACCCATGTGACGGTTGCTGGCCCATGGTGGACAGGGCCAGGTTCTGACGAGGCTAGCTGTGTAGTCCAGGGGATCCAAGGCTTGTGCCAGACCACTGGTGGGCAGGTAAGCCCCTGGTGCTAATAGGCTAGAAGGAGGATCCCAAAGTGGCACTTGCCAGCACCAGTGTCCTTGCTGTAGGACAAGCTCCCCAAAATGCCTGCCACCAACATCTATGTCCCCATGGGGCATCCCAGTTGCCTCCTGCCTCTTTGGGAGGCTCTCCAAGAAAAGCAAGTGGGTCTGATCCAGGCTTCGTTCAAATTCCTGCCTCTGCACTGGGACTCACTTGCCACTATCTCCCCCCCATCGCAGACCCTGGCCTCAACTAGGGTGGTCAGGAAAGGCCTCTCTTTGAGCTGAGACATTTCAGCCAGGAGTTGCAAGATGAGAGTGAATCACACAAGAAAAGCATTCCAAGCCTAGAGAAGAGTAATTACTACAACTCGAGGGAGGAATAACTTTGCCATGTTCAACAGATTAAAAGAAAGCCAGGAAACTGGTTCAAGATGGTGGAGTAGAAGGACGTGCTCTCAGTCCCTCTTGCGAGAGCAGTGAAATCACAACTAACTGCTGAACAATCATCTACAGGAAGACACTGGAACTCACCACAAAAGATACCCCACATCCAAAGACAAAGGAGAAGCCACAATGAGATGGTAGGAGGGGTGCAATCACAATAAAATCAAATCCCATAACTGCTGGGTGAGTGACTCACAAACTGGAGGACAATTTTACCACAGAAGTCCACCCACTGGAGTGAAGGTTCTGAGCCCCACGTCAGGCTTCCCAATCTTGGGTTCTGGCAATGGGAGGAGGAATTCCCAGAGAACCAGACTTTGAAGGCTAGCGGGATTTGCTTGCATGACTTAGACTGGACCAGGGGAAACAAAGACTCCACTCCTGGAGGGCACACTCAAAGTACTGTGCACATCAGGACCAAGGGGGAAGGAGCAGTGACCCCACAGGAGACTGAACCATATCTACCAGCTAGTGTTGGAGGGTCTCCTGCAGAAGCAGGGGGTGGCTGTGGCTCACCACAGGGACAAGGACACTGGCAGCAGAAGCTCTGGGAAGAACTCCTTGGCATGAGCCCTCCTGGAGTCCGCCATTAGTCCCACCAAAGAGCCTGTAGCTTCCAGTGCTGGGTCGCCTCAGGCCAAACAACCAACAGGGAGGGAACTCAGCCCCACCCATCAGCAGACAGGCAGATTAAAGTTTTCCTGAGCTCTGTCTACCAGAGCAACACCCAGCTCTACCCACCACCAGTCCCTCGCATCAGGAAGCTTGCACAAGCCTCTTAAATAGCCTCATCCACCAGAGGGCAGACAGCAGAAGCAAGAAGAACTACAATTCTGCAGTCTGTGGAATGAAAACCACATTCACAGAAATATAGACAAAATGAAAAGGCAGAGGACAACGTACTAGATGAAGGAGCAAGATAAAACCCCAGAAAAAAAGAACTATATGAAGTGGAGGTAGGCAGCCTTCCAGAAAATGAATTCAGAATAATGATAGTGAAGATGATCCAGGACATCGGAAAAAGAATGGAGGCAAAGATCGAGAAGATGCAAGAAATGTTTAACAAAGACCTAGAAGAATTAAAGAAGAAACACCTAGAAGAATTAAACAACAAACAAACAGAGATGAACAATACAATAAATTAAATGAAAAATACACTAGAAGGAATCAATAGCAGAATAACTGAGGCAGAAGAACAGATAAATGACCTAGAAGACAGACTGATGGAATTCACTGCAGCAGAACAAAATAAAGAAAACAGAATGAAAAGAAGTGAAGACAGCATAAGAGACCTCTGGGACAACATTAAACGCACCAACATTCGCATTACAGGTGTCCCAGGAGGAGAAGAGAGAGGGAAAGGACCCAAGAAAATATTTGAAGAGATTATAGTTGAAAACTTTCCTAACATTGGAAAGGAAATAGCCACCCAAGTCCAGGAAGCAGAGAGTCCCAGGTGGGATAAACCCAAGGAGAAACATGCCGAGACACATAGCAATCAAATTGAACAAAATTAAAGACAAAAATTATTAAAAGCAACAAGGGAAAAACGACAAATAACATACAAAAGAACTCCCATAATGTTGACAGCTGATTTCTCAGCAGAAACTCTCCAAGACAGAAGGGAGTGGCACAATATATTTAAAGTGATGAAAGGGAAGAAGCTACAATCAAAATTACTCTACCTGGCAAGGATCTCATTCAGATTTGATGGAGAAATCAAAAGCTTTACAGACAAGCAAAAGCTAAGACAATTCAGCACCACCAAACCAGCTCTATGACAAATGCTAAAGGAACTTCTCTAAGTGGGAAACACAAGAGAAGAAAGGACCTACAAAAACAAACCCAAAACAATTAAGAAAATGGTAATAGGAACATACATATTGATAATTACCTTAAATGTGAATGCATTAAATGCTCCAACCAAATGACACAATAGACCAGATAGATTTAATTGATATTTATAGGACATTCCATCCAAAAACAGCAGATTACACTTTCGTCTCAAGTGCACATGGAACATTCTCCAGGACAGATCACATATTGGATCACAAATCAAGCCTTGGTAAAATTAAGAAATTTGAAATCATATCAAGGATCTTTTCCAACCACAATGCTATGAGATTAGAAGTAAATTACAGGGAAAAATACGTAAAAAACACAAACATATGGAGGCTAAACAATACGTTACTAAATAACCAAGAGACCACTGAAGAAATCAAAGAGGAAATCAAAACATACCTAGAGACTAAGCCTGTGCACCACAACTACTGAGCCTGCGCTCTACAGCCTGTAAGCCACAACTACTGAGCCCGTGCGCCTAGAGCCCATGCTCCGCCAGAAGAGAAGCCACGGCAATGAGAAGCTTGCGCACAGCAACAAAGACCCAACGCAGCCAAATGACAATGAAAACACAATGATCCAAAACCTATGGGATGCAGCAAAAGCAGTTCAAAGGGGAAGGTTATAGCAATACAATCCTACCTCAAGAAACACCTCAAATAAACCATCTAACCTTACACCTAAGAAACTAGGGAAAGAAGAACAAACAAAACCCAAAGTTAGTAGAAGGAAAGAAATCATAAAGATCAGAGCAGAAATAAATGAAATAGAAACAAAGAAAACAATAGCAAAGATCAATAAAACTAAAAGCTGGTTCTTTGAGAAGATAAACAAAATTGATAAACCTTTAGCCAGACTCATCAAGAAAAAGGAGAGGACTCAAATCAATAAAATTAGAAATGAAAAAGGAGAAGGTACAACGGACACCACAGAAATACAAAACATCATAAGAGACTACTACAAGCAACTCTATGCCAATAAAATGGACACCTGGAAGAAATGGACAAATTCTTAGAAAGGTATAACCTTCCAAGACTGAACCAGGAAGAAATAGAAAATATGAGCAGACCAATCACAAGTAATGAAATTGAAACTGTGATTAAAAATCTTCTAACATGGGCTTCCCTGGTGACCCAGTGCTTAAGAATCTGCCTGCCAATGCAGGGGACACGGGTTCAAACCCTGGTCTGGGAAGATCCCACATGCCGCGGAGCAACTAAGCCCATGCACCACAACTACTGAGCCTGCGCTCTAGAGCCTGTGAGCCACAACTACTGAGCCTGTGCACCTAGAGCCCACGCTCCGCCACAAGAGAAGCCATGGCAATGAGAAGCCTGCACACAGCAACAAAGACCTAACGCAGCCAAAAACAAATAAAAATGAATAAATTAAAAAAAATCTTCCAACAAAGAAAAGTCCAGGACCAGATGGCTTCACAGGTGAATTCTATCAAACATTTAGAGAAGAGCTAACACCCATCCTTCTCAAACTCTTCCAAAAAAGGGCAGAGGAAGGAACACTCCTAAACTCATTCTACGAGGCCACCATCACCCTGATACCAAAACCAGACAGAGATACTACAAAAAAAGAAAATTACAAACCAATATGACTGATGAATATAGATTCAAAAATCCTCAACAAAATACTAGCAAACCAAATCCAACAACACATTAAAAGGATCAAATACCATGATCAAGTGGGATTTATCCCAGGGATGCAAGCCTTCTTCAATATACACAAATCAATCAATGTGATACACCATATTAAAAAACTGAAGAAAAAAAGCCACGTGATCATCTCCATAGATGCAGAAAAAACTTTTGACAAAATTCAACACTCATTTACGATAAAAACTCTCCAGAAAGTGGGCATAGAGGGAAGCTACCTCAACATAATAAAGGCCATATATGACAAACCCACAGCAAACATCATTCTCAAAGGTGAAAAACTGAAAGCATTTCCTCTAAGATCAGGAACAAGACAAGGATATCCACTCTAGCCACTATTATTCAACATAGTTCTGGAAGTCCTAGCCATGGCAATCAGAGAAGAAAAAGAAATAAAAGGAATACAAATTGGAAAAGAAGAAATCAAACTATCACTGTTTGCAGATACATAGATAACCCTAAAGATGCCACCAGAAAACTACTAGAGCTAATCAATGAATTTGGTAAAGTTGCAGGATACAAAATTAATGCACAAAAATCTCTTGCGTTCCTATACACTAACAATGAAAGATCAGAAAGAGAAACTAAGGAAACAATCCCACTCACCATTGTAACAAAAAGAATAAAACACCTAGGAATGAACCTACCTAAGGAGGTAAGAGACCTGTACTCAGGAGACTATGACACTGATGAAAGAAATCAAAGATGACACTAACAGATGGAGAGATATACCTTGTTCTTGGATTGGAAGAATCAATATTGTGAAAATGACTATACTACCCAAAGCAATCTACAGATTCAATGCAATCCCTATCAAATTACCAATGGCAATTTTTACAGAACTAGAACAAAAAATCTTAAAATTTGTATGGAGACACAAAAGACCCCGAATAGCCAAAGCAATCTTCAGGGAAAAAAACAGAGCTGGAGGAATCAGACTCCCTGGCTTCAAACTATACTACAAAGCTACAGTAATCAAGACAATATGGTACTGGCACAAAAACAGAAATATGGATCAATTATACAGGATAGAAAGCCCAGAGATAAACCCACACACCTATGGTCAACTAATCTATGACAAAGGAGGCAAGAATATACAATGGAGAAAAGACAGTCTCTTCAATAAGTGGTGCTGGGAAAACTGGACAGCTACATGTAAAAGGATGAAATTAGAACACTCCCTAACACCATACACAAAAATAAACTCAAAATGGATTAGGGCTTCCCTGGTGGTGCAGTGGTTGAGAGTCCGCCTGCTGATGCAGGGGACATGGGTTCGTGCCCCGGTCCAGGAAGATCCCACATGCCGCGGAGTGGCTGGGCCCATGAGCCATGGTCGCTGAGCCTGCACGTCCGGAGCCTGTGCTCTGCAACAGGAGAGGCCACAACAGTGAGAGGCCCGTGTACCGCAAAAAAAAAAAAAAAGGATTAAAGACCTAAATGTAAGCCCAGACATTATAAAACTCTTAGAGGAAAACATAGGAAGAACACTCTTTGACATAAATCACAGCAATATCTTTTTTGACCCACCTCCTAGAGTAATGGAAATAAAAACAAAAATAAACAAATGGAACTTAATGAAACAAAAGCTTTTGCACAGCAAAGGAAACTATAAAGAAGATGAAAAGACAACTCTCAGAATGGGAGAAAATATTTGCAAACAAATCAAGAGACAAAGGATTAATCTCCAAAATATACAAGCAGCTCATGCAGCTCAATATTAGAAAAACAAACAACCCAATCAAAAAATGGGCAGAAGACCTAAATAGACATTTCTCCAAGGAAGACATACAGATGGCCAAGAGGCACAAGAAAAGCTGCTCAACATCACTAATTATTAGAGAAATGCAGATCAAAATTACAATGAGGTATCACCTCACACCAGTTAGAATGGGCATCATCAGAAAATCTACAAACAACAAATGCTAGAGAGGGTGTGGAGAAAAGGGAACCCTCCTGCACTGTTGGTGGGAATATAAATTGATACAGTCACTATGGAGAACAGTATGGAGGTTCCTTAAAAAACTAAAAATACAATTACCATGTGACCCAGCAATCCCACTACTGGGCATATACCCAGAGAAAACCATAATTCCAAAAGACACATGCACCCCAAGGTTCATTGCAGCACTATGTACAATAGCCAAGTCATGGAATCAACCTAAATGCCCATCGACAGACAGACAAATGGATAAAGAAGATGTGGTACATATATACAATGGAATATTACTCAGCCATAAAAAGGAACGAAATTGGGTCATTTGTAGTGGATGACTAGAGACTGTCATACAGAGTGAAGTAAGTCAGAAAGAGAGAAACAAATATCATATATTAACACATATATGTGGAATCTAGAAAAATGGTACAGATGAACCGGTTTGCAAGGCAGAAATAGAGACACAGTTGTAGAGAACAAACGTACGGACACTATGGGGGGAAAGCAGGGCAGGGGGTGGTGGCAGTGGTGGTGGGATGAACTGGGAGATTGGGATTGACATATATACACTAATATGTATAAAATAGATAACTAATAAGAACCTGCTGTATAAAAAAATAATAAAATAAAATTTTAAAAAATATTGGCAACATTACCAAAAATAAATAAATAAATAAATAAAATAATTTTTAAAATAAATGAAAAAAATAAAAGTGAGAAAGTGGGAGGAGTGCAAGGCAGAGTCAGAGCATGCAGGAAGTTACAGGATGTGTTCAGGACTTTAGTTTTTATTCTAATTGCAGGAAGCCATTGCAATCGGAGCTGTTGCACTGGAGAAGCTATTGGAGGGTTTTCAGCAAGTGAGAAAAAGGATGAGATAGTATCACATGTACATTATTGAAAGATTACTCTGGTTAAAATACGGAGAAAAGATGCAAGTGGAGCCAGAATAGCAAGAAGAGACCAAGTAGGAGGCTTTACCATAACCCAACCCTCTCCTTGCCATAGTAAATCAAGAGACACAGAGAGGGGCCAGGCTGGAAGCTACCAGTCTGTGATCAATTAATCTGCCATGGAATTGGGTCTCCTGATATAAGTAAATCCAAGCAATAGTGAGGTAAATTCAAAGGAAAGATTTGGAAGCCTGTTGCATTTGTCCTTTGTGGGTAGAAGGCAGGTGGTCTGCCGTGCTTAAGACCTTCCTCAGCAACTCTGCTTAAGATAGAGACACTCAAGCTGTCTACTGCTCAGTTAATTCTATGTGTTCATTGACTCCTTAAAGACTCTTGTTACCTCTCTACCTTGATTCCCACTGCTACCTCCTGAATGGGGTCTTACCTCCACTCTCACCCTCATCTAATTTGTTCTCTACACTACAGTGAGAATGATCTTTCTAAAAACTTGAGCTTAAAGTCCATCAGGACTCTTCACCCTGTTTCCTTCAGGAGAAGGTCCACCTCCTTAAATGGCATGATCCAGTCCCTCTTATCTCCCCAAAACTCTCCCTTATCCATCCAACCCAGCTCTTCCTCTTGTTGAGGAACTAAACCTGCAGTTTCCTATATAGGCCATGTTTTGCACAGACCTAGAACACCTCTCTTCCACCAATTTGTGGTTAACTTCTACATCAGTTCCTAAATTAAGAAGCACTTTCTGATTAGCATTTGCTAATCTCTGCCCCATACCAGGCTCCACCACTCACCCTACCCTCACCAGCCCGAGAATTCATTGCATGCCCACTCCCATGTTTTGATACCTCCCTATGTTTATCTCTTTTCCAGAGTACTTAGAACTTGGGGTTATATTGTTCTATTTCTTCCACCAGAGTGTCAGCAACCTGAAAGATGGAACTGTGTCTTTTTCTTCCTTGTATTTCAATCTGTTAGCCCAGTATTTAGACCCCCAACAGACACTTCCTATATGTTTGTTGAATAAATACACAAAAGAATGAACAGGTAAATGAACTGGAAGATGCTGTGAAGGAGGCTAAGGTGTTAGGTTTGACAGCCCATGTGGACTAAACAGATAACTTTTCCCTGTCCACAGCCTCAGACTCACTCTCAAAACCCTGCTACCCACAAACCCACTTCTGTGAAAAAAATGTAAGTGTGGGTGGCCAGAGGTGTGGAGCAGCACCCTTTTCTCTGCAGTTGCAGAGAGACTTGCTAAGGCTGTTTTCAGAGAGAAACACTGATATCATGGTTTCGGTCCTGATGCTAAGGCCATTAAGAGTGGGCAGTGGGCAGATACTTTCCAAAGCCATTAACTCTGACCACTTTAAAGACCACATTCAAGAACACAAAGCAAGTAAGGGACAGAAAGAGTCTCTCCCTTCACTCCCAGCTGGCTGGGGGCTCTCCATGTGCACTGTGTGTCATATAGCTCACTTCCCTCTACTCAGCATTCAGCCTCCGGATGCCCAACCCAAACCAATTTATGAGCAATTCTTCCAGTGAGTGCCCCGGCCCTGTTGAGCTCCCAATTACATCTAGAGATGCTTAACCATGAGACATTTCAGTGTACCGATCACTTGGCATTGCTTTCCTGTTAACATGGTAATCATCACAGCCTGCATTAAAAAAAACAAAAAACAAAAAAAAAGCAGGGGGGCGGGGGAAAAGAAGCCTCTTTGTCAGGTCAGACCCTAGTAATTGTATCAAAGGAGAAGGGAAGAAAAGCCTTCCAGTTTTTCTCTTCATCCTAAAATTTCTGCCTTGGGAAAAATTACTGGGATGATCTATGTTAGGATTAAAGGTGAGTTTTTGATGATATTAGATGGGATAACATCCAGAGAGCTAGGGATGCCTGAAAACTGCCCTATCTCTTAAAAATGTATGAAGCCACAGTATACATGCAATGAATAAAGCAGACTGGGAATCAGTGTATTCTTTATTATTAGCTAAGCCTGAGTCCAATAACCCCAGAGGAGAACCTAATGTTAAAAACTGGAACACAAGGCTTAAACTCAAGGATAGAGTCTCGTATCCCCTCTCACTCAATTTACATCTTGGCACCAGCCCACTCAAGGCATGCTTACTGAGAAAGAGAGGGAAGGAAAGGGAGAGAGAAGGAAAAGGAGAAAGGGAAAGAAAATAAGGAAAGAGGGGAAGGAGGGGGAGAGACAGGCAGACAGACACTCGGTCTATTTATCCACCCTGCCATATGGATCTCAGCAGGGAAAACAGACCATCACACCCCTTGGGGCGCAGTCTAGCTAACCAGCTCCACCTCTGCACTCTCTGAGGAGAGGGAAACATACTGGAGAAAGAGTGGAGTTCAAGTCCAGCTGGTCTTCAGGCTCATCTGAAGAGCTCTGGTGAAACACTGATTCCTGACACTTACCCCCCAGCATTCTGATTCAGTAGATCTGCTGCAGAACCCAGGAACCTGAATTTTAATAGTCCCCGGCTTGGGAACAATTAGTGAGCCTACTTCCTCTCCTCAGGTGAAAAGGAATAATGATCATGGATTGGTGGTATGAGGTAAAACTTTTACAGTGTTAAGGGTCGGAGGCGGGTGGAGAAGCGTGGTTTCACGATAAATGTCATCTCCAAGTTCCCAAGATGTGAATATTGCCGCTGCGGATATTCTGCATAAGAAAAATGCTTTTGATCATCTTTCCATTAATGCCACAGACTAAATTATGATAAGTGGAATCTCTAAACCACCAGGTGGCCTTGCCATTCGTCAGAGGTAAGGCAAGCACACCCAGCAACTATGCATCAGTCCCCACACATCTGGTGAGTGCCTCCGCCGACCAGTCCAACGTGAAGGCCCAGAAGGAAGAAAACACGACCCCTTCTCTCCCAAGGTGCACTCTGAGACCTTCAGCCCATCAGAACTTTTTTTTTTTTTTTTTTTTTTTTTGCGGTACGCGGGCCTTTCACTGTTGTGGCCTCCCCCGTTGTGGAGCACCGGCTCCGGACGCGCAGGCTCAGTGGCCATGGCTCACAGGCCCAGCCGCTCCGCGGCATGTGGGATCTTCCTGGACCGGGGCATGAACCCGTGTCCCCTGCATCGGCAGGCAGACTCTCAACCACTGCGCCACCAGGGAAGCCCCCATCAGAACTTTTGACACTCCTTAGGTCACACTTTTTTCTTAAGTTGATTTTATTCCCGTTTTCTGACTTTATAAAAATGGATCCCTTTTTTAAAAAAATTTTTTTTTATTGAGGTACAGTTGCTTTACAATGTTGTTAGTTTCTGCTGTACAGTGAAGTGAATCAGCTATGTGTGTACATATATCCCCTCCCTCTTGGACCTCCCACCCTCCCCCATCCCACCCATCTCGGTCACCACCGAGCACAGAGCTGAGCTCCCTGCGCTATACAGCAGGTTCCCACTGGCTACCTATTTTACACATGGCATAAGACCACCCTTCAGATATTTAAAAACCTCTCTCCTCCAGAGCAAACCATCTCATTTTCCTATATTTGTTTTTGGTAGTTCTACCTTTAAAGCAACTAATATGTTTGAGCCTTTAGAAAGTATCTGTAATAGAAAAATTAAATAATTGATCTTATTAATGTGAAGAAGCCTGTATAAGATTATTTATTTGTCTGTTCTAAAGTTTCATTTGGTTTTGTATGTGTATTTGGATGAGGTTGTCGTTTTGAGGTTTGGGAGAAGATGTTCTGTGGAGGACATGTTGGATATTGGGAAGAAATTTGGGGTTCTGGCCCCTTTACGGCACTGAGTTGATTCAGGAGAAAGGGCTATTAGCGCATAAGGTAGGAGTGAGCTGAAGACCAAGCATGTTTTGTATTGATCTAAAATGAGAAACTCAGGCAGTGAGAAAAGAGGGGAGAAAGGAAGACAGACAGGATGGTTGCTCCAAAGATCCGCTAGAGAATGGCCTGGAAGCCAGGAAATAATCACTGTGCTCCCAAAGCAACAGGGAGAGAGAAGGCACTCACCCACACCTACCCCCGAAACGTAATTGGACCCTCTAGGAACAGGTGGGATCAGGAACTCTACTGAGATCTAGGACAGGCTGGAGATGAAAGTTGAGAGCTTTTCTGCAGCTATGAAGGAAATAGGTGTTGAGAGGGTTAAGATATTTAATGTGAACATAGAACTTTTTGAGGTAACTTTAACCTCTGGGGCTTTATATGCTTACAAGATAAATATAGATTTTAGTTAATCATTTGCCATCTGGACAGATATAGATCCAGTAAACTGAATCATATGTTATATCCCCTGTTTTAGTAAAGTTCAAGGAGCACTTGACTCGGGGTCTGAAAACTTGAGTTCAAGTGAATGGAGGAAGTCATGCGATCTTTCTGAGTACAGCTTCCTTCCCTGTAAAATAAGACTTCAATCTATAACAGTCTGCCTTCCTCTCATGTTTCTTGCAAGAATTAAATGGAAATCAAAGCACACTTGGTAAAATACTAGTTCTATAGGCATATATTGTTATTCCCTGGTGTATGCCTGAAGCAGGCGGTGCCTTGTTCTAAACTACCTGAAATGCGAGCGACCCTTGACCATGGTGTGCAAGCAAGCTGGACCGTCCTTGTGCAACAGGAGTTAACACATCTCCGAGAGGGGCCTTGCATAAAGTCTACCGAACCCCTACAACCTCCCCCTAACACAGGATGCTTCGGTGAGGTTGCTATGTTACCTCCCTTGTGTGGCATTATGCTGCCACTTGCTCTGGCCCACCGGCTGACTCTCCAAGGGCCCCCCGCCCCCAGCTCTGTCACACCTGCAGTGCACTAGTTCTGCCACTAGGGGACACTGTAGGTCCCATGAAGTCCCTACCCCACCTCTCTTCCTAGCTCTGCTACCCTTCAAGGATGCAGAACCACATCAACTGCACCACACTTTCCATTGACCCAGAGATCATACATTTACAGAGCACCCAAACCACTTTTCCTCCAGTGCCAAGCTCTGCCTTTAACTTGCTCCATCAGCTCCTGCAGTCCAGCAGAGCTCCTCCCATGGGACCTCTGCTTTCTGGCTTGCCTGTTAAGCATTAAAATCTGCCCTGAAGCTAAACTCTTCAAGACACATGATTTAAGCTTTTCTTTCAGCTAATTAGATATTGTTCTACAAATAGGGCTGTTCTCTCTGAAAGATGAGCAGCAATTTATTTCCTCTGCCCTCTCCTTAAACTTAAACTGAACTGTAAAACATGGCCATTTGATTGTTTAGTGCAATCAGGAGATTATTTTGCAGGAGGAATAGATATCCATCTTCTTGATAACGCTAAGCTAAGCTTGTTTGGGCACTCCGGGGGACAGCTGTGCTTAATCCCCCTTGTTCTTTTGAAAGGTGGACTCTGCGGTGTTTTAATGTGCTCCATGCTTCTGTAATCATCGCCTAAGTAACCAATTACTAGGTACATTAACATACCTTCACCCTTGGTGGACGAATATTTTTATTATCCCCATCTTTCTGATAAAAAGATGATGCCAGGAAGTCAGGCTATTTGCCTAAGCTGAACAAGTAGGTGAATGGGGGAGCCACACAGTGAACACAGCTCTTTGGTCCTCAGATCCTGTAAAGCTGTATACTGTCTGATAAACCCAACATCAGTTGAAAAGAGGGAATGCAAGATGATGCAGGATTCATACACAGATTCAGTGAGGATTTCTTACAGTTCTTGATGAAGTATCGTGAGACCTTCTAAACTGTTCTCTGATCCAAGGGGCTCTTATGCATAGTGGGAGGAAGGACCCTTTCCGGAAATTGCCTCTTTTCTCGTGCAGGGGGCCGGGTCTTCCCTCATCCTCAAGACTGTGCCCAGCATTTGATGAACGGAGACACTCTGAGCGGGGTTTACACCATCTTCCTCAATGGAGAGCTAAGCCGGAAGTTACAGGTGTACTGCGATATGACGACCGACGGGGGTGGCTGGATTGTGAGTACCTGCAGCTGTTCTCCCTGCCCGCCAGCATCGTCGATGCTTCAGTCCACCTGGCTCAGCACCCATCCATCTACACTTCACCATCCTCTGGCCATCCTTTCACCCACTCCCCTCATGCCCAACCTGGGGCTTTGCTTTGTCCTCAGGGCCTTGCTCAGCAGCCCATAGGTTTGGTGAGGCAGAGGAAGGAATAAGAATATCGAGGCTGCAGTGGCCCAGCCCAGTGAGGGAGCCCCAGGAAAACTGCTCCTTCTGTGGGGATAGCTCATGCAGGAGGGAAAGGGAGTAGTGGCTCAGAGAGGCCCAGGGGTCTTGCCTGATGAAGACTGTGGAAATAATAAAGAAAGAGAGGAGATGAGTCCCCTGCAGGAGGAGGTGAGTCTCTATGGGGAGATGATTAGGATCTTTCTATTGGAGAATTGCTTATGGCGGAGCAGATGAGGGGAAGAACCCGGATAGCCCCCTCTAGTTACCAAGGCCACCCCCGTCCCCATCCTTCCCTGGCCTCTCTGGTTCTTCCCCAGAGCTGTCCTAGCCTTCAGGGAGGAGAAGTGGTGGGGAAAAGAGAGACACCATTTCCTGTCACCACCCTCCTCCCATGTGTGATAGGGCAGTACAGAAAGAAGAGGAAGGGCAGCCTGGCGAATGGCCTCACACATCAGTACAGGCCACTACACAGAGGGGCGAGTTCCGGCAGGCCGGCCAGAAAGCGGAGCAGCATTAGCTCAGTCAGGGCAGATGGAAACCCAGCCCCTCCACCCACCCTCCTCCTGCGGATCCCTCCTCCAGCACCAACACACAGCGCTGGATTTTTCACAGTGCAAAACGGATAGTTGTTGAATGGAGTTAAATGGTGGCTGTGCTCGTAACAGCCACTCTTGGGAAGCATTTTCTTTTATGTTTCTGACATATTTGTGCCTTCTTCTTAAAGCCTAATTGGAAATTGAAGTCGAGGCTGATGTATTGGAGGGTAAATGAAATTAGCACTTAAACAGTTCGGGAGGTGAATGATATGCAATTGCTTTGCCTGAAATAGGATGATGACAGCTCCTAGCTGATCTGAAGTTGGTCCCATTCTTCTGGTGAGAAAGGCTTTCTACTGCATTCTGTGGTGCAAAAAGATTAATTTGAGAGCCAAGCCTATATCCCTTGACTAGTTGGGGGCTTTGTATCCTTTCTACGTCGCAGGGGTGCAAATAAGTGTCAACATTACACCCTGGCCTATTCATCAGGCGCCACTGCGCTTCAGAGAAGGGCTCTGAGCATCTCCTACGACTGCTGTGCAAATACCGAGCTCCGTACTGCAGTGGTGCTTAATCTGAGAACCTTTGTCACTGCAGATATAAAACCCAGTTATAGCAGTTTTACTCGTTAGAGTTTATTTTCCTTAGCATTTTCTTCATTTCCCCTCTTTCTCTTCACAGGTATTCCAGAGGCGGCAGAATGGCCAAACTGATTTTTTCCGGAAATGGGCTGAGTACCGCGTTGGCTTCGGGAACCTGGAGGATGAGTTTTGGCTGGGTAACGCCTCCTTTTTGTTTCCCTTGGAATGCAGCTCCAGTTCTTTGTCCATCTTTCTCCTCTCTGTGTCCATCTGGGATTATCAGAAACCCTGCGTCCGTTGAGAAGCTGACAGCTCGTGAATTGCTTTCAGTACTTCTTGCTCTGTTAGGCTCCACTATTGATCTGTTTCTATCTTGTTGTGGTGTTTTCCTCTTTGCTCTGTCTCTTCCCATCCTCATTAATAGTCTCTTATGCTGATGGGTCTTGACATGAGGCAACTTTTACAAAGGGAGAGAGCTGCCTGGTGAGGGTAGGGGGCAGAGGGAGCAACAGGACGGCTGGTCATCTCTCAGGAGCCAGACACCAGCCAGCCCGCCCGCAGGTCGGAAGAGAAATGCGACAGTCACTCGGCTCTAGTTCCTTGGAAGAATGTTATTACTGACTTGGGACGGGAAGGGAAAAAACGAAAATGACATTAGAGGTGACCGGCAATTTCCTAGAGGTCTGACACAAGCAGGAGGTGTAGCTTGAGAACTGAACTAGTGTGAGAAGGTAAACACACACCTGACCCAGGCAGACGGCAGTGAAGCCAATCCTAGAAAGCAGTGAATTTATTTTTCCCTGCGTCTCCCTCTTGGTTGGATTTTCACAGTGATTATAAAGGGAGGCAGGGGAAAGGTGGATAACTGTATTCTGTATTCGTGGTCTCCTCTCTCTCTCCCCTGTCACTATCCCGCTTAGCCTCAACATCTTTCTCCTGGACGCTCATATAACAACCCCTCCCTGGCCTTCCTGCCTCCTGGACCACCCATTGTCCACGTGGCCAGGAGAATCATCTCCCTCATACCGAAATCTGAGCAACGGCCATAACCCCATTGTGGAGCTTTTAAACCACTCCCCATCACCAGCACATGAAGACTAAACACCTTCGCTGTGGTACAAGGCCCTCGTCTTGGGCCTACGCCCCACCTCCAAGAGCCCTGCTGCTCTTCCCTGCACCCCGCAACCGACACCAGACCCCAAGCACTTTATTTATGGAAGTATAGTTGATTTACAATGTTTCAGGTGTAGAGCAAAGTGACTCAGTGTTTTTTTTATATATATATATATATATATATACACACACACACACATACACACACTTTTTAAGATTCTTTTCCATTATAGGTTATTACAAGATATTAAATATAGTTCCCTGTGCTATAAGTTAAGTCCTGTTGTTTATCTATTTATATATAGTAGTGTGTATCTGTTAATCCCAAATTCCCAATTTATCCCTCCCCACCCCAACCTCCAAACCCTTACAATCACTAATGTTTCCTCTGCAAGGAACGCTCTGCCATCCAACTCTCCCCCTCCCCCGTACACCTTGCTGTGCTCTGCGCATATCCAAAGGCCCAGCTAACCTCTTCTTCCTCCATAGGACCTATCCTACCCATTTTTCTCACCCTTTGCCTGTGGGAGAATTAGCTACTTTCTCTTCTGTGGTCCAAATCAGTGTCCATTTTCCTTTCTGTCTCTCTTGACTATACTATGGAAACTTCTTTCAGGGCTGGGACCAAACCATATTCATTTTTAACCTCATTACCTATCACAGTGGCCGGGGATAGTAGGTACCTAAAGTGTAGATAACAATCAGTCAATCAATCAATCAATTAATAAGAATTTATTGAGTGCCTATTAGATGCCCAGATCTGTATTTGCTGTTGCACATAATAAAAAATATAAGGTAAAAATCACATAAAAACATTGAAAGACAAGTCAAGTAAACAGGAAAATATCCTTACCTTCTAAGAGTTTACAAACAGCTTGGGAGATAAGTATACAGCAGAGGAATCAATGCGCCCATAGCAGACAGTGCTCATGTTTCCCAAACCTCAGCTACAGTACACCACGTTCACAATTTTTACCATATCTGGGAAATATCTGAACTATCACGCACTTGAATTTTCTATATCTCGCTTGTTTTTTTAAAGAAATCTACGGTTTTGTGAAAGAGACTTTACAGCAGTGCCAAAAATGGAAAGCTAGTCATCATGTGCCATAAATAAAAGGAAGTCTCAAAAATAAATGCAATGAAAAGAAAACAGTATATATATTATTAAATGCCAGCTGTTGCTGTGTTGGTGGTACTAAAAATGGAGATTAGAAAGTGCTGGGTGTAAACCACAAAGTACAAGATCCAAACGGAGAGTTACCGTTAGGATCAGGGTTAAGGTTTCCCCTTAATCTATTAAGAAAAAGAGAGAATTTGGAAATATCTTTCTCCCTACCTGTCCAAAGTTATTTAGTCCTTATTCCCCAAATACTTCTCATATCATCAGAGATGCCCTCCCACATTGGGAAACACTGTACTAATCTATGAGCTACTGACAAGAAGGCTGCAGATACTCAGAGAAGGAAGAGTCAGCTTCCTGGAGAAGGCATTGAGGGATGAGTAAGAAGAATGCAGGAGGGAAGCACACAAGAAAAGAGGGAAGGCAGGGATCCTTTTGACATGTGCAAACGGGACAATGGAAAAACCATCCAACCAGAGCGAAGATGCAGCTCAGGGAAAGAAGAAAATGAGGGAAGGTGCGTTGAACAGAGGCGTGTTGTGGTACCTAAAGTGGGGAAGAGAAGGTTTGACTCAATGCCATAGGTAATAGGGAGCCGGGGAGGGCTCTTAAATAGACGCCTGGCCTGGTGATGTGTAGTTCGGTGACAATACTCAGGTTAGGGGTAACACTCTGACCCATGGTTTACGTTGTAAGTTGGGTTCCCTAGAAGCAAAGCCTGAGACAGGGGTTCTTGTTCAAGTGATTTATCAGGGGAGTGCTCTCAGAAGGGGAATGAGGGAAATAGCATAGAGCAGGGGGAAAAAATGCAACAGTGTGATCTTGGTGGGAGATTAGCTTCAGTCTGATCCTCAGGGAAGCTCTGGAGCATAAACTGCTCCTCAGATTGGCCCCCAATGGGGCAAGGGGGCTGGGATTTGGTACCTCCTCATCAGGTATTGATGGAGGTCTGCCCCAAGGCATGGGGGAGGGAGCAGGTAACTTCCAGAGTAGAGCAACTCCTGTTCGGTCAAGGGCAATGATCCAAGAAGGAGGCAGCTGTGAGTTGTTGGCGGCTGGGGGCTATGTCCACTGTCCAGTTAAAGGGCATCTGGACTGTCTGTGATCTAACCAAACTCTCCAGATGTGTGCTGCCTCCTA